>NC_072863.1:5992500-7242500 GCF_028858705.1 Grus americana | reverse complement strand
GTGCATTGTGTTATGTGCTGAGAATTTTTATCAGCCGCCCTAGTGCTTGAATGTGGTGGAAATACCAATGTGTCTGAGGAGCGGAGGTTATGCACAGAGATGTACGAAGCATCAAAATGAACGGTTTGCAGACAGACGAGAACCAAACCCAGGCTGAGTCTGCACCTTCGCAGGCTTCAATCCATCAAACCGGCACCAACCCAGCACGGTCTTGTATGGGTAATGGCATTAATGCTTAACGCTGCTTTGCGTGCGTATAGGTTAGGACAGGAAGGAGCTATGTCTTTGTGTAGGGAAAGGTGGTGCTTTATGAGGGCTAGCTGCAATTACGTGTTCTTATCAAGTGAAGGAAAAGTCATAAGCTGAGACTGAAAAGCAGCCGGGAGCCTGTGGTGTTCGGCGGGAGCCACGGTCGGATGCTCAGCAAAGGCCGGGGAAGCTGAGACTCCTGGATTTGCTTTCCAGCTTTGCGCTTGGCTGAGCCCGGCTGCTTCCCTGGGCCCCAGTCTGTCCGTCTGCGATGGGGGGGTGAAGCCCTGCAGTCCCTTGGGATCGGCCAGCAGCACGGGGATGCGTGCGAGCACTGGGCACGAGGGTTTGCGCCCGCCGGGGAGCGCTCAGACCTGGGCATGGACGGTCCTTGGAAAGGGTTAAACCACCGCTCCGTATTTCAGCCCTGTAAAGTGGTGTCGGGACAGCCCTAAGATGAGGGAAGGGATCTTTATTGCTCTTGTATGAATAAAGCCCCAGTGCTGGGAATGACACATTTAATCTTCAGTGGAGTGGGCAGTCTTGGAGATTTATAAAGCTTCTGTTGTGTGGGTCAGTGGGGATTAAACAAAAAGTTAAAACACAAATATACACCAAAAAACCAAAGAAACCCCCCTCCTCCCTCCGTTCCCTTTGCCCCTCTGCAAAAAGTCAAGCTTAAAAGTCGCGTCAAAGCAAGCTTAAAACGTGGTGGCTTTTAGCGCTGGTTACTAAACCCACAACGTGCTGACTCCGAGCGGCTCGCCACGTGGGACGGACCCGCTGTGATGGATTCGCAGTCGTAACTCCTGTCCCCAGGTTGCAGGTCTGGCGGTGGCAGATGACACACAACCTGTTGGAAATTGAACTCCAGGCTTTAGAGCAGCTGAGAAATAACAGTAAAAAAAAAAAAAAAATAAATCCCTCTTCCCAGCCTTGCCTTAAAAATGATTGCTGTTTGGGGTAGGATGACCGCTGCTTGGGTGGGAGCGATGGGCAGCGCCTGGCTTGGCGGGGGCTCCCCCACCCCGGGCAGGCTGGGGAAGGGTGGGCATCCCCGGCGGGGCTCCCCGCTTCACCGGCCCTTGTGTTTTCTTCACGCAGATCAGAGCGAAGGATTTCATTGCAGGGAGGAGTGCCGCATCCTGGGCCACTCGGACAGGTGCTGGATGCCCCGCGGTGCCGTCCCCAGCCGTGCCAAGTCCCCCGAGCATGGGAGGAACGTCATCGCCCTCTCCATCGAGGCGACGGCGGTGGACGCGGAGCCTTATGCAGACTGCAGCACAAAAAGGACCTTCGCCACCTTCGGCAAGGAGGGCGGCGAGCCCCTCGCCGACGAGCGGCTCGCCAACCCCAAAGGCAAAAGAACGGTGGACCCGGCCGCCTGCAGCCCCAAGGTGAGCGGCGCCGTCCGCGAGGCGGGCAATGGCTGCGAGGCCGTCAGCCCTGTCACCTCGCCCCTCCACCTGAAGAGCCCTTTGTCCGGCAAGCCAGCGGCACCGTATGGCGCCGGGCACTGCGCCGGCAACCGGGAACGGGAGCCCTTTGGGAACAGTGGCCCTTCCCGGCCGACGGAGGCAGAGCCCCGGGGGGCGGACAGCGAGAGCGGCGGGCAGGAGGGCAACCCGCTCCTGCAGGAACGCCGGGAAAAGGACTCACCCGGCGCCCGGAGACTAAAAGACATCGTCCTCTGAGCGGCACCGACGAGAGGAGGAGGAGGAGGAGGATGAGGGACCGCACGACTCCCAGCGCAGATTGTTTTTATCGCTTACCAATGGTTCACAGATTGCTGTATTTAAAAGCTTTCCCTAAATGTATTGTTTATAAATGAAGCTATCGTTAATGTGACAATCCCACTTGTCTCAACAGGCGGCAGGGGTGTGCAGCCGGAGCAAAGTAGCTGGTGTTTTGCTTTTGCCGGGAGGCGGTGGGTGGCGGGGGACAGATGTGAGACCTCCCCTGGTCCTCAGGAGTGCTCAGTATCCCCTCCTTGGAATTTATATATTTTTATAGCTCAAAATGAAGATAAATTTCCATTCCTGGAAAGAATCGAATGGCAAATTCCTTATTTGGACATCTTCAGTAATCCCCCCGGCGGTTTTGTAGTCTAGACAAAATAGCGGCCATTTCTTCAAATTGTTCAAAATGACAGTCCGGTGAGTTTTAATATTCACCCGACGCGAGGTTGGTTGTATTTTAAGATGTTGCTATTTTGCTATGGACACCCCTGCATTTATGAATCCTTTTGCTGTCACATGCTTATCTGTACTATTATTGTATTTGATATTGCAAATTACTGTATGTCTCGTGATGGCAAAAGGCTTTCAAGCTTAAAAAACAAAAACAAAAAAATCACAATCATCTTAATTAAAACTTGGGGAACCTGCAGTTTTCAGACCCGGTGGAGCAAGCGCTTCTTCCGGCCCCCACCATCGCCTGCAGCCTCCCCTGGCTCTTGCAGGGCAGCGACAGGGCGTTACGGGAAGACGTTTTGGGGAAAATTCTGCCTGGATTGCAATTGTTGGATGCACTGTGCTGAATTTTTTCCCTTCTCCATTTCTTTTGCATAATTTCAAGGCAATGCATGGAAAGTTTTTCCAGAAGTTGGTGGGTTTGGGTTGTTTTTTTTTTTTTTTTTTCCAGTTCCCAGATTTAGATATCCCCCATCTCCAATCATTTCCAAGTCAAAGCGATGGAATTATTTAAGAGATCTAAATTACCTTCTCAATTAGACACACACTTCCCCGTCACCATTTCCCAATCGTGATTATGCCAAGTATGTGTGTGTTTGTATGTCATCATGGCATGGATTTTAGACTGTTCTGATTTCTTTCTATCCCTGCATCATAAATAAGTATGGAACGAGCAATAGTGATGTTAATTTAGGGGCAGACAGGTGATATGTAACAACGCTACTAATTCAATTAATGTGCCTTCTTAATGGAGAAAAAATTAAAGCAATTCATTATTTTTTCTCATAATTAAGGACTTTTTTGTGTGGGTACAAATTTACTCATATAAAATTGATTAAAAAATTGAGCTACTTTAATAGCCATTTTGTAGAAGGGAGAGAGGGAAGGGGTTTCACAGCTCTCTGCTCTCTTGCAGTGATAATTCCTCAGTGAGGTATGAGTAAGGTAGGAGGATTTCAGTTAGTGTATTATTATTATTATTATTATTATTAACCCTTCATCAGACAGATTTTCCTACCCTAAATAATGTTCCCTAGAATTTAAAATGGATTATGGAAGGGAAAATATAGAGCTCTTGCCAATGTTTGCTGTACCAGCAAGTTGAAATTAGTGTTTTCTAGAGAAATAGTCTTTCTAGGTCTACATATCATGATAAAATATTTGTTACATTGATTTATTTAAATTAAAATTGTCAACAAGAAAACAAGCTCCAGTCATTATTATCCTCAAAATAAAATTAAGCTCCAGCCATTTGTTTATTCAGGGCAAACTGATCCTGCCTGAAGTCGTAGCTGGTCTGAGCCAGGTCCGCAGTCAGTCTGTTCCCCCTGCCGCTTGCTAGGGCCAGGAATGAGAAAGAACCGACAAAAAACGGTCATCTAATGAAATTTGTGACGCTTCCCTCGCTGGTGTTGATGACTACCTCATTCAGGTCCCATCCCACATGTTACCGTGATGTCCTGCATCCCTCCGGAGAGCAACCCGGGGATGTTCCCCCTCTTTTCTGGAGTTTGAGCCCATTCTTCAGGGATATTTCTGTTCCTGCAGTGTTTCCTGCCTGCGTACTGTTACTGCTGTCATTTACTTCTGGGTTTTTTTCCCCAAATGTGTGTATTATGATAACACAAGCAAAGAAGAAAGGGGCTGGCTTGGGGCTGTTGGAGTAACTGGATTTTCTGTAACTGTTAGTCTGGGTTTATTCTGATGTTACCTGTTTTTGTCAGCTCTGGGTGGGTTTTTTTCGGGGGAAGCTTCTCATATGCGTTTGCTGAGCTGCCCCGTCTGTCAGATCCTCTTGGCTTCATAGGGCAAAAGCCCCACGTTGCTCCATCGTCCGCCCCCATCTCCGGCAGGATGGGACCCGGCTCCCCCCCGTTGCCGATCGTGGGGATGGGGAGCGTGGGTCACCCCCCCCCCCAGCCCCGGGCACCCCATCATCATCCCCAGCTGCCCGCAAAGCGCCGGCTGTTAATTTCTGCAGCGTGTTGCCCTCTGCCTGCGGAGCCGCCACCACCAGCCCAGCGTTTTGGATGAAAAATAGATGCTAACTGAAAAGGAAGAAAAAAAAAAAAAAGAAACATTTCTCTAATTTACCCAGAGGAAACGTTCCTTGCCACTCTGAATAAAAGCGCAGCCGAGAAGGAATGTGAAATAATTCTATATTAAAAGGGGGCATTAAAGAGGTCAGTAAACCCTTATGCCTCCAAGAAAATCATTTAAACACCAGTTTTCTGGGCTGACCCGGGCTGCAGCCAGGGATGCTGAGCGAAGGGCCCTTGCCTGGCACGTCCTCGCTGCGTGGGGCCGAGGGGGGACCCGGAGAGCGGCCTCAGCTCCACCGCCTCGTCCCTTTCCTGAATGTTTTGCTCCTCCTGTCACTGTCCCTCTGTGTCATTTAAGATGAGTTCAGGGCTCCTGGGCAAATCACAGTCTGTCTTGTTTTTTTCCTAGTTGCATCAAAACTGGCCGTGCAAAAACGTTCAAGGCTGCAGGGCAGGTGGGGTTTTTTTGGGGGAGGTTCCAGATGTAATTATTGCATTCTTTAATAACTTAAACCTGACCTCAGATTTGATTTGGGAAAAATCGCTGGGATCTGTTGGTTTCCTCCAGGCAAGCTTGCTCTGCTCCCCTGTTTATCCAGGGAGCAGCAACCACCTACGACTCTCCCCCGAGCATGATGAGGACCCCATCTGGAGCAGCCCCGGGGCTGGGGACCGGGGGGGCGTGTGAACCCACCCTGTGCCGGCCCAGGGACCCTTCCCCGCTCCCTGGGGAGCCCCTGGCCTTTCCCACCCGGGAGGCTGCCGGGCTGCGCCGGGAGGGATGATGGAGGGCTGGGGACGATGACTGACAGCTGGAAAAATACCCCCCGAGCACCGTCCTGCTGAGGTTGTTGCCGTTCCCTGTTTGTTGTGAAGCTGGAGGTGGCCTGTGGATCACACGTTGTGCAGAAGTGAATTCCTTTTCTTTTTTTTTTTTTTTTTTTCAAATAGGAAACAAGTTGCTTTTGTAAAGAACACACTGTCTGATGAATATGTTGAAATTATTCTTGGGGGGAAAAAAAATAATCTAATTATGAATGGAAACACATTTGTCTGTCATTGGGGAAAATTGATGATCTTGTTGCTACAGCTGCTTTCGCAGCTTTGGGTAATCTCTGATCCAACCTGTGAGTTGCGGTTCCCGTCGGGGAGAAGCCCAGCCGACCCCGCTGCGAGCACTGCTGAGACGGATCCTTTATGGGACCAGCTGATGTTCAGCTGATCTAAGCCGGGATATAACCTTCAAACGCGCCTAACGCGAACTGGATCTCAGCAGCACGCGCCTCCTTGCAGCCTTGCAGGGCGGCAGGTACGAGCCGCGGGTCTCGCACCGTAACACCAGTGCCTTCCTGACGCGGGAAGAGCCGGCGGCGGCACCGTCGCTGCTCGGCAGCAGGCAGGGCTGCCGCGGGACTGAGCGCGGTACGTCTCGTTATGGTGTCTCCGTTGCCGAGTATATGAAGAATAAATTGTTGTATATGCTGATATGTATGTTATGTACATTTTCACAGTGATTGAATCATTGTAAACAACAAAATGGAAAAAGGAAAAAAAAAGAATCACCATTCTGTCTATTTTATGAAGATGATAAAGCAGCTTTATTAAATTATTACGATTCTGTTTCAAAATGGTGTATCTGCCACATGGGTTTTTTTTTCATCTGATGAGAACTTTGTTTTCCACCTAAATGTGATTTTTTTTCTTTTCTCTGCTTTGAGCATCTAATGCATTTTAGTATTAAAGCAATTATTGAATAAAATGGAAAGTAAGTGTTTGGTTAAATATGCCTGAGTGGGTTTGCTTTGGTGGGCTCCAGGTGCTGGTCCTGCAGAAGCCAGCGCATGGCTGGGCACTCGTGTGCTCTCCCAGGGGCCACCCCGGCCCTTTCCCCGTCCGCTTCTCCCACGACCGCTCCACCTCGGCAACCGAGAGGCTGCAAACCTCAGGCAGAGCTTTCCCAGCCCCAAGGGGGGGGGTCCTTGTCACTGTCCCCGTGGGTGACCCACTGGGGTGGGCAGGCTCTGAGCCCCATCATGGCTCAGTCCCTCTCGTCGCCCTCACGAAACCGGGCATGGTGCTGGTCCTTTGCACCCCCCTCACCTTTGGGGGAAACACAGCTCCGAGAGGGGCAGGGAACACCTCCAACACAGGCTTCTTTTCCACTGAGGCACTTTTACTTTCCCTAGGTTTTCAGGAGGGCACTTTGTGAGGAGATGGTGAGGAGCATCCACTGCCTCTGAATTACCGGTCTGTTCATGGACCGCTCTTATGCACGGAGCATCCAAGCGCTTTGTGGCTAGCAGGGGTAAATGCCCTTCCCTAATGGCCTCTGCTTGTTCAGTGTCGCAGCCCAGGTGACACCAAGGTGGAACTGGAATGAGAAGCAGTGACATGGGAAGCCCCTTCCCTGGGGTGGGAAGATGCTCGAGCTGCGCACCCGAGCATCACCCTGCGTGGCTGGGATACACAGGGAGCAGGGGGCAGCCAGGGTTAACCATGCCAGGATGAGCCCCCCACTGCTGTAACCCCCTGATAAAGGATCCAGTGATGCAGCGGGGTCTGGCTGATTGCCTCGGGGTCAGCTCCGGCGCAGACATGTGTGGGCACGGGGACCCCGTGGTCAGCAGCCAGCCCAGCAGCGGGACCCGGGGCCTGGTTGCACCCTCGTTAGTGAGTTGTTTGGCAGGTGGGTGAAAGGAGGGGTTAAGGTAATAAAGGCAAGCTGTGGAGGGGAGGTTGATCGGGGGTTTCCAGTCCTTGCTCTGTCTGGGCTGGTCTGTAGCCTGTTTGGGGACCAGTGGTACTGCTGCTGCAGACCGATGCCCGTGCCTGAGGCAGCGGTGGGCTGTGTGGCAGCATCCCCAGGTGATGTCTCCTGCCTGCACCGGGCACCCAGTGCCAGAGCTGTGCCAGCACCGTGGGCTCACCTCCCGGGTAGGAACTGACCCTGTTTGGGGGGGAATGGCCCTGGTGAGCTGCCCTAGAACAGCAGTGGGGGGAGGCAGAGGAAGGAGGGCAGCGGCTGTGGGGCTGCAGCGGGGCTCACCGGGGGGCTGGCAGCGGGGCAATGCAGAGCCCCAGCCTGGGGGCCAGGCATGGGCTGACTGCAGGCTGAGAGTCAAAACGGGGCTGAAACCCCCCCAGAGGGAGGACTCCCCTCACGGCACCCCAGACCAGCTCTCGCCTGGCTCTCTGGCAGAACCTGCCAGGATGCCACGGGCGCTGGGCTCTCTCCTGATTTAATAAACCTCCTCTAATGCCAGTCAGCTCGCCGTGCTGGCTGCGAGCTCCTGCTCACAGCGAGCTGGGGGCTCGGAGATGTCAGGTCGGTGACGTGTCCCCGCTGTGCTCCCCGGCCAGCTGTCGCCGTCCTCTGTCCCCGCCGGCGCACCCCAAAGAGCTGCAGCGTCTCCTCTGCTGAGGCAGCAGCAGTAACAGCGGCATTGAAGTTTGCATAAATAACAGCGCCAGGAAGGGCCGAGGTGAGCGGCAGGAGGGAGCGTGATTGAGGGTCCGCTGCAGATAAAAAAGGGATTCTTCTATCAAGCGTGCCTGTGTGGAAATGCTGCTGGCCCGCAGGGGTGTGCTAAATCTTCCTGCTCAGCAGGCTTCCTTGCGCAGAGGGCCGGATCCTGAGCTGGCGCAAGCCCTGGCGGGGTCCCTGGGGCTGGGCTGGCTTTGGCCAGGCAGGTCTGCCCCTGGCACAGCTGGGCTGCAGGCTTTGGTCTGTGCCATGCGTGGCTGATAAACAGGAGCAGTTGGTCTGGAGAGCTGGGTGCTGCGGGTGGGCTGGGGTCCCCAGGGAGCTGCTGCCCCCCCCCCCAGATTGCCCCAGATCTGAGGGGACCCAGCCTGTGCTCCCCGGAGCTCCCCAGCATCCCTAGGAGAGGCTCCCTGGGGCTGTGCCAGTGTTCCTGCTCTCCCGTGGGAGAAAGCTTCTAGGGGCTCTGTGCTGCAGCCCAAAGTGCAGAGCCCCCCCCGCTCCTTGCTGTGTCCCCGGCTGTGGTGAGGGGCTCAGCCACAAAGACCGGCTTCGGTGAAGCCGGAGAGAGAATAAATTAGCAAAGAAAGCAGCTAGCCCTCACTGGGCAAGGTTCAGAGCTGGTTCATAGACACAGATCTCATTTCTGTTTCTTCTGGACGTTATTTTATATTTGATGTTAAACTGGAATATCTAAGTAGAGCCAAATTGGATTAACAAGCAATGAATTATCATACACTTTGACTGTTAAGCCCACAAAGACAAGAACAAATAAATTGGAGGGATCAAAGGCCTGAAAACACAGAGCAAAAATATATATAACGTATTTCTGTTTGAAGCAGGGCTCTGCAAACAGAGCATTGTGGGCAGGGCAGGGAGGAGTGAAGGTCCCTGCCCTGCATTTCTGTCGCTCCCAGATCCGGGCTCTGCTCCCACGTCGTGGTGCTGGTGGGGAAAGGCGCGGGACCGGCTGCCTGCCGCCGCTCGCCTTGGGCAGAAACCAGGGTCCAACTTCCCCGGCAGCCCCAGCGGGCCTTCCACTTGTTTAACTTGCATCTGGTTTTTGTTTTGTGGTGTTGTCCTTTTCTTTTGAACGTGATGTAACCGGGTGTCCCCAAAGAGCCATCAGAGGACAAACACAGGCAGGTGTACAATTATAGAGCTCACCTCTGCTGCCGCGCTCAGCCCTGCACAGCTCCTTCCTCCGTGCAGGGAACGGGCTGCGGCAGGAAGGATGGCTCTTTGACAAACTCTGGGCTTTAGGGCAAACATCATGCCGCTGGTGGGGGTGTCTGGGCAGCTTCTGTGGGGACGTGTTTGGTAGCTGCTGTGCTGCTGCAGTGTGATCAGTCATTGCAACCCAGTGTTTAAAAAAAAAAAAATTAAAAAAATACCCCACCACTGTAGTACTGCTGTAGAAAACCCTGCCGTGGCACTTTCCATTAATACAGATAAAAAATTGAGACACATGGCAAACAGTATTAACCCCATCACTGATCAAGCTTAAAAGCTTTTCCCAAGAAAAATTGTCTCTGGGTTGCAGTTAAATAATGGGCAGGGGGATCGCTGCCTGCAGAAGCCTCTGCCACGGGTCCTGTGCTGCTTGCAGGGAGCGAAGGTGGCTGGGATGGCAGCAGAGGGTCAAAGTCAAACCTGAGGCTGATCCCTTGCAAAGCTTTAGAAGCAACAGAAGAAACTCAAAGCTGGCCCGGTGCTTTGAGGGGTGGCACAGGAGCAGAGCAGCAGCCTTGGCGGGAGCCAGTCTGTGCTGCCTGAGGGTGATGAATTGTCTTCCAAGGCCAAAATAAAAAGGAATTACGATAATAAAACCTTCAATGGAGAGAAGCTCAGCGCTGGCGTTTCCAGCTTCCCAGGTGGGGGGGTGCGGGTTGCCTGGTGGGAGCCCGTATCCCCCCCCAGTGTGGAGGTAGCTGGGGCAGAGGGTCCCTGCACCCTTGGGGCAGGGGGCTGCAACGCGGCCCCGCTCCCCTGCTGTGGCAGAGCTGATTTCCCCTTTCCAGCCCCAAATCTGTGCCTTCCCCACCTCACCCTTGCTCCCCAGCCCCTTTTGCAGGCGGCTCTCCTGCCCGCGCAGATGGATGCTGTATCACCGCTGCGTTTCGTCATGCCGCATCACTTGTGGCAGGCTTTGCAGCCCCACCTGGCCACCGCAGTGCTGAGGCAGCTTCGCGGGGCAGGGGCCACCTGGGAAAGGCTGGGTGCGTGGTGGGGGGGCTCCAGGGATGGGGACCATAGCAGCTCCACACTGGCCCTGCTATGAGAAACCTCTGCTGCTCTGCTCCCTCGGTGCCCGTGCAGAGAGCAGACAGAGGCGGGGTTGTTTTGACTGGAAAAGGAAAAATGAGCAAACAACATTCTCCAGGTTCCTTTCTATCTTTTTTTTTTTTTAACTTTCCTGATAAGGAAAGAACCTTTTTTTTTTTTTTTTCCTCTAACTCCCCTCTCTGCTGCTGCTGCACACCGACTCAAAGGCTGTTCTTTATCTATTTGATTCTCTGTAAAATTGATCTTATTCTCTTTGGAGGAGTTAGGTTTAAATCACAGGATGAAATCCTGGCCCCAGTGAATCAATATCAAATCTCCTATCAACCTCGGCTTGGGGTGGAGATTTTGGCCATGGGGCTTTGGTTCCCAGTGGGAAATGTCATCTGTTGATGGAGGACATTTTCATCCTCGGCCAGCAAGCCGTTCCCAAGGTCTCTATTAAAGTGCATCGCTTCTGCTGTCCTTTTGCTCCAGCCCCACCTGCCTGTGCTTGTTGATTAAGGCAAGGGCTGAAGTCCCCTGCTCTAAATCTTGGTGGAAACCTCCAACCCACCTGCCAGTCACCTCCCCAGCCCTCCTCTGGCTTGCTCGCCGCTCTGTTGGGAAGGTGCTCGTAGGCACGAAGGCGTAGCGTGGCGAGGGCTGGCTGGGTGAGGCAGGAGATGTGCTCAGTGAGGAGAGGCACCGTCCCTCTTCCATCGTTTGTCCCAGTCTCCAAACCCCGACGTGGCTCTGCATCCCCCAGTGCCTGTCCCTGGCCTGTGGCACAGGGAGGGTGCCCAGCACTGGACACCCATAGCTATGCTGGGGACTCTGGTGATGTGCTCCCTGGGGGAAAACCCTTCTTTTTTTTCTTTTTTTTTCCTGTGTGCTTCCTGTTGTCATAGCAACCACATCCCACCTTCTCAGCAGGTGGCTGGGGCTGGCTGGGCAGCCTGAGTGCCTGTTGGGGCCACGGGCAGGATGCGGCCCCTGGCAGAAGAAGGGTCATGCTGGCTCCCCTCCGCCTGCGGTGTGTCCGGTGGCCGCAGTGCTGGGGCTGGATGGCAGCAGGGTCCCCCCTCTGCCGCGACGTCCCTGTGGCAGCCACGTCTCCCCTTCTCACTGCCAGCGGCACGAGGTTCCCCTGAGGCAGACGGTACGGCAAGGCTATATCTTTATCGGAGGATACCGGTAGCATTCAGCTGCTTTTGAAGTCTCCAAAGAGAGCTGGGATATTTCTTGATCTGCTCTTAAATAAGTCATCGCCACTGCTGTTAACTTGCATTAAGCGCTGGAAGATGCCGGGTGTGCGGGGAGAGGCGTGCACAGCTCGGCACGCCGGGACAGGAGCCTGCCTGCACGGGGTATGCAGCTGCGGGGCGTAGCCTTGGGAAAAGACTTTGGGGTATTAAATATTTGATGTGCAAAGTTTATTTTAGCCTAAGCCAGACCGGAATCGCTGCGCCTCCAGAAAGCTGCTGGTCGGCGAAACAACCTCAGCTGGTTTTGCGGTGGTTTTGCACCTTGATTTCTCTTGGTGCTGCTGGAATTTCGGTTCCACGTGTCCCCCAGCACACCCACGGCCGCGGGGTCTGTGCCTGAGCCCTGCCCGCTGCCCACAGAGCTGCTCCCCGGCAGCGCGCCCTGCCTCCGTACGCATCTCTATGCATACACGTCGGGGCATCTCATCCCCTTCAGAGGCACTGAGAAAGGCATGCCTTGCTGTTTCGGCTGGAACGCACGGCGGTTTGCACCCGGATACCCTTTTTTTCTGGTTCGTTGTTTACGCTTAGCTGTGGGAAGGAGGGGGTTTTGCAGGAGGCTGAAGCGGTGCCTGGTGTTGAGGAGGTATTTGGTGTTAACAGAAATGTTGACAGGTCAGACTGTGTTTTTTAAATGCTACTTTTTTGCTTTTGCCAGTTCCCCTTGGACTCTCTTCCCACCAGCAGCACCTTTAGTATTTATCTCATTCAAGTCCTCTAAGCAAATCTTACCTCTGCATTTATTGCATCTTTGGGAATAGTAATTTTCAAGTCAGCTTTCACATTACTCCATATTTGTTACTACTCCTCTGTCGAGGGAAAACCTGGCTCGTTATTAGTTCTCTGCCTGATACAAAACATTTAATTTGAACAGAAACCACCAAGAGAGAGATACATATTGCTTTTCATAACCAAAGTGTCAACATCTTGACCAGACTGTAGCTGAAGCAATCTGTACCATATGGTGGATTTTTATACTTTAACGTCACATCTGCATCCCCGCTGCCTCTCCTTTCATTCCGGAGATGCCGTGCTGGTGATAAAAGGCGCTGTCTGCATGTCCTTCCTCAACACAATCACAAAAGGACCCCTCAGCAGATAAGGAACTAAACCAGAGATACAATAGCTGTGGCTTCCCACTGGCTTTCTACTCAATAGCTTTCTGCTATGCAATAAAAAAAAAAAAAGAAAAAAAGTAGAAAAAGAATAGCAACGAGGGAGCATGTGTTGGGAAAACAAGTCCCTGTAAATCCCAGGGAGGGCATGGCTGCAGAACATGCTGGGAATGGCGACTAGAATGGGGCCAAAACAAGATGAAACTGTTTTTTTCCAGATTCCTGGTAAATGGTATGCTACGGACAGCTGCACAGTTCAGGGGCCTTCAAAGAGTCCAGACTTGTTTTTAGGAAGAAAATGGGGCTATATTAGTGTTGGCAAAAATGTATTAAACTTGAATTCTTTCTGGTAGGGATGGTTTGTGCAAAGTCGCTCATTCAAATGCTTGTTTGAAGCCACGGGGCCGTCGGAACGTACCTGTGCCTGCCGTCATGCAGCAGCAAAGGTTTTGAACAGACTGCCCGTGAGCTGGGCTCGGATTGCTCAGAGCATCGCCTCTGTTTTCGGCTGGCTCGAGCACTACCTGTCCCAACTCCCAGCCGAGGCCCTGGCTCGATGACGGTCCCAGACCCCTCTGCTGCTTCTCCCCATCCCTTCGGAAGGGTGCCAGGAGCTTTGTTCCTCAAAGTGTGCTGTGAGCAGCAGTCTTCCTCCTGGCAGCTGAATTCCTTGGCGTGCCCTCAAAATTGGCTGCAAATGCCCGTTTTGATTGTATTGAGGTTGCACAGGCTCTGCCACCAGCTTTTTCCTCTTTTCACCTGGGCTGGCCCAGAGCCCCGACCTGAGAACAGGAGAAACAGGGCTCCCATCCCACCTCCACACCGCGCTTCCACAATGGACGTTTTAAGTCTTGCTTTTTCTTAGACTCTTGCCTGTCCTTTTTTCTACCCCTGAGGCCTCAAGTCTTGCCTTCCCACACCTCTTCCCACATCCCCAGCAGCTTCACAGAGCCTGTGGACTTTGCTTGGGTGCAAGGAAGACCAGGGTCGGGCTCTGTGCTTGGCACACACCCTAAACTCCTGCCTCAGCATTTTGCATGCTCCATAGGATTTTATTGTATTGCTTTAATGGGAAGTCATGCGGCTCTGAACCCCAAACACACAGCTTTGTAAGAGTAGTGGCTGGAAGAATCGGCAGATAATTCAGTCCTGCCTCTCTTAAGTGAAATAGGATGTTAATACAATACAGTGGAGAATCGCTAATACAATCCTATTTTTATACTAGCACTTTCATGTCATATTAGAAGAAGATTCGACTTTTAGATCTTTTTTAGCAATTTAGCACAGTGAGGATTTCATTATACTGACAGAACTATTGACAAAAAGAAACACATTAGAATTGGGAGGATAATGGTCCTTGGGAAGAGGAAATTTTGCAAGGCTTTTCATTTAAAACTGGACTGGACAAAGTAACAGGCACTGTGCTGTAGGGAATAAGCCTGCATTAGCAAAGGGGTGGACTAGATGACCTTTTAAGTCCTGTCACAGACTAATAGAAGTCGGAGATGGAAGAGACTTTTAGGTCACATCGAATGTTTCTTCCAACCCAGTGCAAGATTATTTCTTGATATATTTGGTGGTGGTTTTTTTCCACTTCTAAAAGTTCTAAGTCATGAAGCTTTCTCTCCTAAGGCTTTTTCTCACTATTCCACCCAGTAAGCATGCGCTTAACTTTGCGCGCTATCATTAATTCCCCTGAATTTAAGTCTCTGCGGGATTTAACAACTTTAATTGGATTACTCACAGCCTGCAAAGTTAAGCACCTGCATAAGGCTTTGCAAGAGGGAGGTTTAACAGATCTTAGCGTTAAGTTCTTCTCACTTTTCCACCTTAATCTTTATTTTGCTTCACAGTCCTCTCACCTTTCCTTTTCCTGGTTCAGCTCAACTTCTCCTCCTTCTTCCTCCTGACGCGCAGACAGTTCTCGCCTTCCCTGACGTCGGCGATGCAGACCACGCAAACCTCTCCTCACCAGACCAACTGCGACTCCGCAGGCACGCGAGAGATGGGGAACTGCGTCACCACCAGCGGCGTGGCTTCTGGCACCAGATCTAAATCGGGTTTGCTCTTGCTGCACCCAACAATCACAGTGCTCCCCCCTCCCTCTCCCTGCCCGCATTGGAGCAAGAGGAGAAGGAAGCGCGGGGATGCAGCCCGGGACGGCGGCACCACCCAGCAGGCAATCTGGTGAGGTGGTGAACCTCGCTCGCTGCGGCTCTGCGACAAGAGGAGGAGAAACTTTCCCGCTCCATCTGCTCCCAGCTTTCTTGACTAGGTACTCACTTTCCATGCGGAGAGCAGATGTTCCTGCTGGAAATAGGCTTTCCTTCTGAAGTTGGAGCCATCACTTTGCATTAGAGCCCGCAAGCCTGCTTTCTGCCTTATAGTGCTTTCCCTGCTGACAGGGTGTGAGGCACAAAACATTTTAAATGAAGATCTTTACAATTGTGAACATGCTGCAATAAATATTAATGCTAACTTGTTAAATGGCGAATCAGCAATTTATATAATGGCTGGGGATGCCTCTTCTTAAGTGACACACAGTGGTTGGGTGTTGCTCCGCGTTTCCCAGCCTTGGCTCACCGCTGCCTTTCAGAGAGGGGTGTTGCCTGTTCTCCTGCTTCCCTGGGGACGTGCTCCCTGACCATGCCGTGCCACATTTGCCACCCTAGGGCACCCTAGCATGAGTGGTTTGCAGCGAGGGTTTGATGTCCGAGCTGCTCTGGCTGGCTCCAGCAGGATGCCAGGCGCGCTGGGCGTTTCTCTGTGTGAACCATCCGCAGGTGTCCCGGGGCTGCCCTGCAAAGCCTGTTTCAGCCCGGCATCCCAGGTGCGTTTGCAGCCCAGATTTCCTCTTCCTCTGTTTAATCATCTAGAAGGGAGAGACAAGACCCTTGCGTACCTCGCTGCTGGGGGGTGCAGATGAGCGTTGGGAGAGTTGTCTTGATCGTTGAATAAAAGGCACCTCAGAAGTGTGACCTCTTGCTATTAATTAACATATTACATTAATATGATGGAGATCTGAATAGACTGATCAAAGCAAATGGTCAGGTTCTGTTGTTTCCCTGGTGATCTGGGGGGTTGTAAATAGAGCTTGACCAGGCTCCAGCCCAGCTCTCCGGCTGCCTCTTCCCTCCCCAAGAGCCGCGTATTGTCCAGGCAGGAGGTGTATTTTCAGCAGAGACAAAGGCAAGACAAGTTCCTTTTTTAGATTTTAAGCTTGAGTTCATCCAGAGGAGACAATTTACTTCTCTTTGTTGTTTCCAGCATCATTCATCCCTTCTGTTTGTGCTCTGTAGAGGCTGAGCCTGGGATATCATCTGAAAGAAGTTTCTCTTTCAGGATCTTTGATGTTAGGTTTGTTATATGTATATTTGAAAAGTACTTCTGCGATGACAAAGCTTGGTACTACTCCTGCTGGGCTGATGTGTATGTGAACCATGCCAGTGAGTGGCAGCGATTAATCCAACGGCACCATGTGCTTTTGCTGCTGAACGGCTTGCAGTGTGGGCAAAGCAGCAGCACGTTGGATTTAAAGTAGTGACAAAGGGGATGGAGTAGTTTTTCTTGTCCTCAGGTGTGGAAGAGTTTGTGGGGGGGCACTGGTGTGAATCCCATGCCCGACCAGGCTTTTTTGCCTGCAGTGCAAGGAGGGGTGCCCTGCCCGGGGCTGTTGGGGATGGGCCTCTGCTCTGTTCTGCCAGGGGGGCTTCCAGCTTCCAGCCCTTGGTGCCCAGCGGTGCCAGTCTGGCCAAGGCATGGAAAATTTATCCTCAGGGTCTGCCGCAGCGCCCCACATGAGCCTACGATCTGAGCCGTGAGGATGGGCTGACTTGTTGCACGTGATACTGATCTAAAAAAAAAAAAAGCTTGACATCCTCTGCAGGTAGTTCCGCCCAGCCAGGAGGGCTTGGTTGATGCCTGGATCTAAACCATCATTCAAATGCCTGCCTTGCAGTGCACAGCTGGATTACTTGCAGGCTCCTGCCAGGGAGCCATTGACTCCAGGTTTGTCTTTAGCACCTTCCCACCCGCGAGCAGAGCACGAGGGTGGCTGCTGCAGCCCAGTCCAGCTCAGGACTGAGCTCCATGGTCAGCCCCCCACACCGGCCAGCAGCAGATGCTGGGGAGAAGGTCTCAGAAACGAGGGCTGAGCTTTCCCGTGGCAGAGCCTGCTGGCTTCCAGCAGCAAGGGGGCACAGGGATGCCCCAAGCCAGGGATGGCAGCCAGGCTGCCGGGCTCAGTAGCCAGCCAATCTGCTCCCCCATTTATATGTCTGCTCTCTTTTGAAGCAGCTTGTGCTCTTGGCTACCACAACATCTGGTGGTAATAAACTGTACCATGTAATTACGTTCTGCGTGGAATAGGGTTTCCTTTTTTTTTCCGGCTTAAATTTACTACCTAATAATTTCATATGCCCAAGGATGGGCTGGGAATGTCATTGTGGCACTGGCGGTAATTTGCAGGGTGTTCCTCTTGCCACAGCCTGCGGTGCTGTAAAAGACCCGATGCCCATGAGGACATGCTGAATGCGCCGAGCGGGCCGAGGTAACCCGGTGCATGGCTCTGCCAGCCTCTGTGTCCCTGTTAGATGGGGCTGAAATCTGGTTTTGTTTGCTAGATGCTACATAAATAAAATCCAGATCTGTCACACTTGCTGCTAATTAGCTTGCAAGGGCTGCTTGTTTGAATTGTGGAGCTCTCACAGAAATGGGTGACCTTTGGCAGTGCTAATGTTTCCCATGAAATCCCCAAAGCTCCATACGTTCCTTTGCTCCTGCTGAGAGGAGCTGCTCCCCTGGCCTCCGTGCCTTCCCCCACCCTGTACTCGGGTCCTCTTCCAGGACACGTGACAGGAAAGCTGCTTCATCACAACGGGTTAATTAATGAGCAGCAAAAGTCTGGTGCTCAGAGTTGTTAAGAAAGGGCAAGTGAAGCAAAGCATCAGCTCTTTTGGTGGCTTCTGGCCTGTTTCTGAGGCAGCATTCAGGGCACTGGCACATCTGCAGATGCTTCCTGGGCTGGGCTGCATCCTGGAGAGGAGCAAACACTTCCCTGCAGGAGAAAATCCTGGCATGGCTTGGATGGTGATTTGCAAAGGATCCTGATGTGACTGGCAGCCGGGACAGCGCTCTGCTCCATTGCTTCTCAGCCTTGCGGCTGATCCAGCTGCACCGCTCAGTGTGGGGACCGGGGCTTGCTGCCTCCAGAGCAGCCCAGCCAGCCGTCACCTCTCCTCCTGCCCTCCATCACCTCTCCTCCTGTGCTCCATCACCTGCACCGGGCTGTATTATGCAGGTTTAGTTTTTCTGCTGGTTCAACTGCTCAGTCTGGCTCAGCACCCTACCAGCCAAGCACCAGTGTTGGGACCAGGGCAGGACTACTTGGCTGGGGCGAGGGGGGAAGCAGGACAGCACCCTAACCCTGCTCCAAAGGGAACTGCCTGAAGCTGAGCAGGATTTGTGCTGTTTTCCTAGCAGGATGCTTAGCTATTTCTTTCCCATCCATCCTCTCAGCGTCTCTTCTTATTATTCCTTTATTTGTATTGATTTTAGTTCACTGGAACCTGAACTGCTTGGTGTGTAAATCACTGGAGCCTGGTTCTCCGTCGCGTGTGGCTCTGTCTGATTTGGGGCATAATCCCCCAAACAAAATCCTCCCCGTGCCGGCCCACCTGCCGCTGGCTATGCCCCGCTGGGACTGCTCCCCTTCAGCCCTGCTCATCCTCACGAAATGCCTCTGGGCTCTGCTGCTGGCAGGGAGTTTTGGGTGACGCACGCTCAGCCCCTTCTCTTTGTGCTCTCAGTTACCCACTTAACCATGGTGATTTACATGGCAACCCGATGAGGCCTGGCATTTCTGTGCCTTTACGCATTAAGCAGCATCAGCTCCCATGTAATTTAATTGTCTGTGTTTTAAACATAAATCAGCAAACTGCGGGCTGCAGCAGAGCAAACTCCTCGCTGGGCACGGCAGGCTGCTCCTTCTGACTGCCCCTCCGGTGAGACGTGGCCCATCCTGGTGTCCCCGCTCCCCGGGGGTGTGCCGCGGAGGAAATTTAGGCTGTGGGTGTTTCACTCAGCTGAGCCTCCCCTTTGGGGTTCCCAGTTCAGGTCGCTTCAGCTGGGCTGGAGCCAGGAGTCCTGCGAGCGGTGGGGTTAGTTCCTGCAGCCCCCTCCGGAGCAGGGTCTGCCCAAAGCTCCTGGGAACGTGATACCTTGAGGACTGCCCTTTTGGTCAATTTTGCCTGAAATTGGCCAAAGGGCTCAGAATTCATTAGGCACTGTGACTAATAGTTGTGACTCAACCAGCCTCATTTCCTGAGGAAACTGGGCTAAACCCCCCGTGCGTGTTTTCCGTCCCGTCAGACCTTCCCGGATACGCTCTCACAGAGAGCAGCTCCTCGGCAAGGCCTCGATCACCCAGAGCCAAGTGTCTGGGCAGGAGGTGAAAGAGGGTTTGGGTTTTGCTCCCCTTTTTTTGTGTGTGGCAGCTCCCTGGTTTGAATAGGGTGAGAGCTGCTTCCCGAGGCCCTGGGGTGTGATGCAGGGGATAACGTGTGAACAGTGTGGGAACGGGAACCAGGATGTGCTGACGGGACGGGGTTTGGGCTGAGGGAGAGGCTTCCCCTGCCCTCCCCTTCATGCAGCCTTGCTGACACCGGGGGAGTTCAGACACATTCCCACCGCCACAGCTGTGTCCCTGCTAGCGATGGTGGGAAGCGCGCGCCAAAATCCTCAAGGGTGGTTGGCCCTGCTGTCCCTCCCCTCCCCGGCGGGCAGCCTCTGCACTGGCCAAGGCCACCAGTTCCCATCACGGCCAAGGCCAGGGACGAGCTGCATCTCCCTGCCGGGTCCCTGGGCTGCGGGGGGCAAACAGGGCGATGCCCCCATGCCGGGCAGGTCACAGCGGCAGGCTGAGCAAGATGAGGTGATGCTTTGGCCAGGCTTCCTGCTGCCCATCCCGTGGTCCCTTGCCGGTCCTGCCTGCAGTCCCCTGCCCAGGCACTGCAGAGGAGGGAGGGGGACTGGGCTTGGAGCTGCTCGTGTGGCCACCCCAGCAGCCTCCTTCACTTCTCTGGTGCTCCCTGCAGCCTTTCCTGCACCCCTGGCCAGCCGCCTCCAGCCCTCGAGCATGTGGGAGCAGCAAATGTGGGTGCAGTGAATGCACGTGTGTTTCATCGTTGCTAAATGTTTTGCCCTTCTTTTGCACTATTCTGCAAATGATTTTGCAGGCGCCTTGGAGTGCACAGATCCTCCCATGCAGGGTAAATCAAGGACCAGAGGGAGGTAAAAAATAACTTAGGTAAAAAATAAACCTTACGCTGCCAGGTCTTACCAGAGGTGTGCTATGGTACACATTACGTCTCTACTAGGTTGGAGCGATAGCTATAAGTAGCTTCCTTATAGCAGCTTTTTGTAAGCCTTTTTGTATGCAAGTGCTCCTGGTAGTGTAAAGCAGCTCCCCAGCAGCAGTTACCTCCTGCAGCAGTACAGCATCTACACAGACTTTCCCGGGGTGGGAAGGGGCTGGAAGGGTCGCGCTGCAGAGCCAGCTCAGCCTGGGCAGGAGCAGCCTGCCAGACAGGGCTATCTCGGCACAGAGCTTGGCTCTGCAGGCGACAGGAGCTGTGCTGCCTGGGTTCGGTAGGAGAAGTGTGTGGAGCTGATTACCATAGTTAATTCAGCTCTGTGATTTTCGCCTGAGGGGATTGGTATTTCGGGATACATCAGGTGAGGCATGGTGAGCCAGGCTGTGACCTGCAGGCATTCGCACAAACAAGTTAGTGGGCTGGAGCCAGGAGGGCTCAGGGTAGCTGGGAGCAATTTATTCCCTTAACTACATTCAGAGTCTGCAGGCTTGAATGGATAGTTATTTATTTTAGTGTGCTGGTTTTATGCCCATGGAGAGACTTGTCTTCTGTCCTGAAGACAGATCAGTGCAGGAATACGTGGCTTGTGCCGAGCAGAGTCACCCCGTCTCCCAGGACAGGCTGGAGGAGGCTCCTGGGCGTGAGAACAGACCTGTGCTGCAAAACCTCGTCTTCCCGTGGCTCTGCTCATCATGGCTGGTGCCAGCTGAGCCTCTCCCCAGTGATGCCCAAGCGGCTGCTCCCCTCCCTTGGCAGGAGAGCTGTGAGGCTCTGCAGTGTGGGCGGTGGATCGAGGAAGGCAATGCGAGCTGGGGCTGCAGAGGGGGCTCTGATGGGGAGCAGGGTGTATGCCAGACAGCTGGCCACAGCTGGTCAGGGTCCTGCTGGGGCACGTGGGCACGAGACACTTGCTTAGAGCGAAGGATTATCCCTGCCAGCAGCAAGGCTGGAGTCCCCGCAGCCTCATGGAGCCACCGTTATGGCAGAAAGAGGTAGCACTGAGTTTTGCACAGACACTAATGGCTCCAGATGATGCAAGAGTAATATAGAAACTGCATCCCCCGACAGACCCATGATGGCAGTTGTACTTATAGCAGGTTGTGCTTGGGCTTGGCCATTGCTGAGGGATGCTGTGAGCCCACTCTGAGCTCCGACGTGCAACCCCTGTCTCGCTGCCCACTCAGGTCTGAGCCATCTCCCGGCTGCAGCCTCTGCCGCTCGCAGCAGGGCCCTGTGCCGCTCGCGAGGGCATGGGGAGGGCGGCGAGCACGGCTGCCATGCGTGGTCCTGCCACTGCCTGGTGCCTGGGCACGGCGGCTGGGACCGATGGGGAAAGGCGCTGGCCACGCTCACCGCTTTCTCATCAAGAAGCTCCTGTATAATTTACAAGGAGCCTCTGCTGTATGAATATTTCCCATAATGAGCAGCGAGCTCACTTTCACACTTTTCCTCCGCTCTGTTTGTTTTATTTTCTTTTATCACTGGAGATCCACTCTTTGCCTGCTACCTAGTCTTGCTCTTCCCCCGCCCCGTGCCCCAGTGCTCCCTGTCCCAGGCAGGATGTGTCCCTGCCTCTTTGTTGGCTTCTTTCGGAGGTCAGAGCCCGCCTCGTCGCCGCGCGGGCAGCTTGGGGCAGGGAGAACAACAAAGGGAAGCAAAGAATCTCTCTTCAAAAGGCCGGGGAGGAAAGCAGGTGGCCAGTGAGCGTTGGGCAGGAAGACAAAGAGCCAGGAACAATGAGAGCTCCGTGGAGCACAAACACTCGCCCCTCTCATTATCCACCCATCACCCAGATGAGTCACACGCAGGGGCTGAACTCTGCATCTCCAGAGTCAGAACAGGGGAGGAATGGCTGGAGGTAAAGAACTGGGCTCTTGGAGCACAGAACCTCAGGGTGACCTTTTGAAAGTTGGAGAGAGGGACTGTTTACAAGGGCATGGAGTGGCAGGACAAGGGGGAATGGCTTCAAACTGAAGGAGGGGAGATTTAGATTAGATATTAGGAAGAAATTCTTCCCTGTGAGGGTGGTGAGGCACTGGCACAGGTTGCCCAGAGAAGTTGTGGATGTCCCATCCCTGGAGGTGTTCAAGGCCAGGTTGGATGGGGCTTTGGGCAACCTGGGCTAGTGGAGGGTGTCCCTGCCCATGGCTAGATGGGCTTTAAGGTCCCTTCCAATCCAAACCATTCTATGATTCAATGATTCAATGATTCAATGATTCTATGATCCGGTGCCAAGGGACAGGGCTCCTCTGGGCTGCAGACAAATGCAGAGGGACAGCCTCAGCCCAGCAGCCACGTCAGTGCTGGGGCCATCTCCAGTGACAGCCACAGAAAGCTGCAGGCTGCAAGGATGGGGCTAACCCTGATGGTCAGAAGCTCAGCAGCAAAGCCAAGAGCTAAGGAAGGGGCTCCTGTGGTTTCCAGAAGGGAGTTTCTAGCTCCCAATGGCTCTTAAATGGTGTTGGTGGATGCATGCAGCCTGGGGGACAGGTCCCCAGCGAGAGGAGTCAAGGTGCACTTCAGGCATTTTACTTGGAAATCTTTCTGAGCGTCCCCTGTCCTCAGAAGGACCATGCTAAGCTGCTTCTAGGATGGAGAAATGTGTGCCTTTTGAAAGATGACACTGTCAGGAACAAAGGAGAGGAAAATAAACCTCTTAGCCAGATGAATTCAGCAGGTCAGGCATTGGCTGCCAGCAAATACAGAGCTAATGACTGCATTCTTGTCATGTACCAGGCATAACGGTTCCAGGGACCTGCCGGTAAGCGGATGGAGGGCAGGGGCAAGTTTTATCTTAGCACACTCATATTCAAAGGTGCTACTCTGTGATTATGTCATTTTCTCCAGCTTTTTCCATTCATCTGTCTCTCTGTGATGAGCATCTGTTTGTGTCAGAACAAGGGGTTGTTGACTGCACTCGAGCTGAGCTGCTTTGACCTGCACTTCACAATGCACAAAGGCTTTTCTCTATGATGATTAGCTCTGTGGTGCAATATTAAGGCTCTTTCTTCCTCCTTATGTGCCTTTTACAGCATCTTTTAGGTGGGGAGCTTCAAAGGGCCTGCTGGAGGGTCCTGCCGATGTCTGAGTTGGATCTGCTGCTGCCCTTGTTCCTCCTGGAGCAGGAAACCCTCCAGTACAGTGTGACCACCATAAATGTGCAGAGGGAGAAGAGGTGCAGGGAAAGATTATCACGTGGAAGTAGGTGCCACAGACTGCGCAGTGCTGTTCTTGGTGAGATTTGACAAGTATATGGGCAGCGGGAATGCCCCGAGTTAGAGGAGTATGTAAGCAAGGGTTCAGGAGACGTGGAGGTGTCTGTAGCAGGCATGGGGTCACCAGGACTCCCCTCCCTGCCTCTTCTCTGCTGCTCTCCTCTGTCCTGCAAAACTTCAACTGTGGGCCCTTCTCAGTACTGAAGTGCTGAATTAGCTGGGGAAGAGACCCAGAAGCTTCCAGACTGTGAAGGTAAACTGTGCAGTGGTTGAAGGTCTTTCAGAGCTATTTCATGGACTCTCCCATAGATGGAGATAGTATTTTTCCTACATGCAAAAACCTCAATTTCACATTGCTTGGGACTCCAGCTTTCTGGAAACATTTGGGAAGTGTCTTGCATGATCCCAAATAGCTTTGAGCTTTCCCATTGTCATCTTAACTGCTGGTGCCACATGGACCAGAGCACAAGGTGACCGTGGGCTGAGGTCCCACTGGGCAAAACCACTTGCTGAAGCTAGGTTTGAGCTTCAGCGTAGCTTTTGGACTTGCATAGCACATGGAGCAGATGTGCGGACACAGGGACCACTCAGGGACCACTCTTCCCCCACTTATGTGTGAGCAGAGAATTAGTCTCTTTTCTTCCCGACTCTTGGCAGGATCTGAGAAAGAGGGCCTTTCTCCTGCCCCCTTTTCTCTGATAATTAAATAAATAAATAGAACCCTTGAGCAAAGGAAATGTCATTTTACATTCAGGAAAATACATTTGGGTTAGAAATCTAGGTCAGAATGTAAATTATCTTGCTGCTTTCTTGAAGGTGAAGTCCCTGAAATGATCTCGATTTAGCTGAAATTGGGGATTTCCCAGTTTTTGCAAGCACTTTATTTTGCTTCTAATGAATACAAGGAAAAAAAACTTTCCTGAAACTGCCAGGGGATACAATCTATCTTGAATGGCTGTAATATTATAATAAAATAAACCTTAACAATAAATGCCTTATGCTCTTAGAGCCTGTATTTTGAGCACGACATGTAGGGTGTTAAATTTGGTGGAAAAATCTGACCAGCAGTCAGAAAATCAATTGCAATTTTTTCAAGACTGCTGCCTGACAAAGAGGCCAGAGAGAAGGAGGCCCCAAGGATGCTCCCTGCACGGGACCAGGGATGCAGCAGGGCACAGCGCATCTCCCGGTGCTGGTGGCACCTCCCTATGCCGAGGTGCGAGGACCAGGACCAAGTGCATGGAAAGGTGGAGGGAGAAGGAGTTTTTTGTTCCCAGTGCTATTCTCACATCCCCTGGACACTGCTTTCCCCTTGCCCTGCTGAAGTGGTCCCAGCCTGCCCAGCTCATGGACATGAGCCGCCAGTGGAAGCTGAGGAGGAGGCAGTGATACCCTGCATGGGAGGGAAGACATGAATTCAGTCTTGTATGTGATAGGAAAAGAAAAACTTCCAGTATTACACTGGGGCTACAACCATTTGTACGGCAAAAACTACATTAGCACTGTAAATTATTTGTAGGAAAGTACAACCAGGAACACAAGCTGCGGTCGGTTCTGAGGAATTCAATGGCAGGAGCTCTCTGCTCTCACTGCCCCCTCCCTTCTCTTATTCAGGGAATTAAATCCTTGAGTGTTTCTATTTACCACACAGTCAGTGTTTGTTTGTCTCAGTGTTAACATTTCCTTTCTTTTTTGTCTTTAATCAGCTGCAATTATTCAGTTATATTCATGGGTAGGACTAAAATAAAAATAGGTGCATTATGAATATTAAACTCCTCCAAACAAAGCCCTGAATTAGATGATTTGTGTGCTCTGTGTACATAGGTTTTTCTACTTGGAGTATACAGTGAGCCATATATTTTTCCCTTTCCTTTCTCTTTCATTTTCTGTGTGCACAGGATGAGAAGCAACGTGATCCCTGGACGGAATGGCCATGGGAAGGGAGACGGGGAAAATCTGGGTGCCTTCAGAGCATCCCTGTGAGGTGCTACTCCCGGCAGAGTCTGCAGAGGAGAGTCTGCAAAGAAGAGCTTTAAATTGCACATCTGGATTGCAACAGGGAGAGCGAGGGTGGTGGGAGCCGCGTCTTCCGCCGCTCTTCCCAGAGAGGAGCCGTCTCGGTTAGCTCCCGTGCCCGAGCCCTGCCCGGGGGGAGCCGGGCTCCATCGTGCCCCTGAAGCCACAGCAGAGGGGTCAGCCCCTGGGCATCCTGCCTGCACTTCAGCGAGTCTAATTCCGAGGGTCCCCTCACAACCTGGTCCTTCAGTGCCGTTGCCTGTGAGGAACTTAACGTCATCCATGGCTTTGGGCAGCTGCAGAGTACAGGGTTACACAGGGTGGATGGTTTTTTGCTCTAGGGCAGTACAAAACCCAGTAGGACACCTGAAACTGGGCTGTAGGAGATTTGGGATCGCTCCCTGCTGCCATGATGCACACTGCCATGTGTCCCCACCTTTGGTGGCTGGACAGGGGAGAAGTTGGAGCCTGCCACTGGTACCTCCTGCCAGCGCTTCTGCCTTCGCTACTGTGGGTAAAGCCAGGATTAGACACTAGCTTTTCCTTTCTCTTCTTGTGCCTCAGATTCCTTAGGGTTTGTTGAAGGGAAGCTGGGAGCCGATGCCACAGCCTGACGAACCTGCCATTGCTCATACACGGCGTCTTGTCTGGATGACTGGTTCTTTACATTTTTAATGGTATTTGGTATTGCTTTTCTTGTACTGCTCCTGGATATTTTGCAATACGCATCTTTGTGGATGGATGCAATGAATCAATAGCGAATAATAATCCAAGTCTAGAGGGAACAGAGTTTGCAAAGCAACTCACCATTCACACTTGCTGGAAGTGCGATGAGAAATCACCAGGGTAAGGCCGAGTAGAGAGAAAATGACCTGGGAGAAGGACAAGGAGGAAATCCAATCTCTGAAAATGAAAATAGATTCTTTTTAAGTGCTGTGTAAAATTATACATTTAATTCTTTTTCTTTTAGCATCAAACCTTACAGCAGATTGTGCTATAGCAGCTTCCTTGCTGCTCCCGCCGGCTGACTCTCAGGAGCCGGGGTGTCTTAGCAATTTCTTTCTCCCAGTACTGCTATAGTTTTCCATCTTGCTCCTTAAAGGATTGGATTTGGGAGGCTTTTAAAGCACACCAGTCAGCTGAGGAGACGGGTGACTTTGCCGTTTAAGCCCCACAGGTGTCCGAAGGGGAAGGCTGCCGTCTTTAGCCGGGCTCTGTCCATCCATCGACACCAGCTCGTTCCCAGGGCTGCGCCTCCCACCGCTGTTCCCCCTTGGGCTGAAGATGGACTGTGCCTCTCAGGCTGCTGTGCCCTGATGAATGTCCCCAGCGTAAATAAAATCCGTTACAGGGGCTCAAGCCGATGGCCGTGTTCGTCCCCGCTGCCTCCTGCTGCCCACTCTACAGCTGGGATGAATTGTCTCAATCTATCACAATTACGAAGACACTTGAACTAAATAACTTCGTAAAGATCTGCTGGGAAAATTCATTCGTTTGAGACCTTAGAAATGGATTTTATTTACAGCGTCCAGAGAATCATAGGAAGAGGTGAGCTGGGCCGTGGCCGTGACGGAGAGCAGCCCAGCCCCACCGTACGCACTGCCTGCGCCCCGTCCCCGCAGCCCTCACCGCCGACCAGCGCTGGGAGACCTGCGAGTCTTGGGGGAAGGGTGTTAAGTAACACACCAGTGCATACGGGAGCACAGAGGGATGTTTAACCCCACCTTTGCTGGGGATAAAGGGATAGGAGGGACTTTATGTCTTAAGGGAATTTGATGGTGGTGCCTCTATCCTGGGCAAAGTTTTCCAAACCCCTTTCGTGTCCGGACTGCCCGTACCCCACTTCCGAAACTAACGTTAGCATCTGAGGACTCGCCGGAGATAGGATCGACTTACAGCAGCATAACAAATTACCTCCTGTCAGCTGAACCATGATAGCCGAGTACGGCTGTGCTCTTACTCTGTGATCTTTCACTGACATTTAAACTAAGCTGTTTTAAGGATTTAAGAGCAGCCATAACAGGTCATAGCGGAGGGCCAGCCAGCCTGAGCTGCTGGCCCTGGGAGGGGCTTTGGCCGAAGCCCTGGGAAGCGCGTAGGAAGAAGGAAACCTGCCCCAGCGCCTTCCCGAGGGCTCTCACCACCCCCAGCGCTGCGGTGGGGCTGGAGGAGCTGGGATGGGACGGGACGGGATGGGACGGGATGGGACGGGATGCCTCAGCCCACGAGGGAATTTTCTCCTACTCATTTCCTTTCTTTTCTTGAACTCTAGTAAGTTTTTATCATCTGCAAAATCCTGTGGCAAGATATTTCAAAGCTTAACCCCATGTTGGGCTTAGAGAAGCTTTCTGGTTCAGTTTTTAAGTTCCACAGATCATTTCTACCATGATTTGGGGTGTACGCACATGACAGTTCTGTGCTCCTGTGTCCCAGCCCACATCTCCAGGCTCAGTGGGGATGAGGCTCCTAAATCCCAGGCATCCCAGGAGACTTTATACACCGGGTTAGGACCAGCAAGCTCCAGCAGGTACGGTGAGATGCCCGTTCCCTTCCCACCACGTGTGTTTGGATGTATCCCCGCCCGCTGCACAGGCGTGCCAGGCAGAAAACAGGCTGACCCTGCTCCGGCCGTGTCTTTGCTGCTAAGCATCCAGGCAGAGTGGCACATTTAGGGATTAATCTTTTGTAAAAAAAAATTATGTGAGTGGTAGTAGATGAATAAATTGTGCTTATTTAGTGCTGTCTGAGGGAATGTGCCCCGCACGCCTGCAACTCGTCGTTCTCTGGAAGGCAGTTGTGCACGCTCTGTTGGGGATAACATTTGTTCCAAATACTAAATGCCAATTTGGCTCCCTTTGTTCGTTCCCATTTTACTACAATTTTACTACAATTAACTGTCTCTCTGCTGAGCATGGCTGGGGTGGTGAGTCCGGGCACTGGCCAGACCCTGGTTCTGCCGCGAAGGGGCTGGTCCTGCCAGGGAGTGGGCAGGGAGCGGTGCTGCATCGCTGCGGGCGTCCATGTGCACCCTGCATTGGCCCTGCTGGATGGACCTTCCTTCCCTCGCTAATTTAAATAAGGTAATCTTCGTTTAGCTACTGCATGCAAATCCCTAAATATCGTAATTTTGATTGCCTCCCTGGCAGTTTAAAGGATTATATCTGGGTTATTTTTAGCCCAGATCATTTCCTTGATCTGATTTACGGGCTATGCCCAGAAGGACTTGTAGGCAGGTGGGCTGCAGGGAGAAGCCGTGGGGGCTGAGCATCCCAGGCCAAGGCTGCAGCCCACGCTGGGGGGTGAAGGAGGGACCTCGCAGGGCGTAGGCGCAGTATTTGCATCTCGTGAAGAGCGATGAGTTGCATCGCTGCAGCACAGCTGGGCCTGCGGAAGTGAACTTAGTGCTTCAGAGTGGTTGCTCATCTTTTGATGGGTTTGGGGAAAAAACCTGTGATTTTCTTCACGTCTCTCTCAGAACAGGTTTAGGACAGACAAGAGGTGCAGGGCACCATTTCGCAGCTCTATCTGCCTCTTTAGCACCTGTCCTCTCTCCTTCACCTCCAGCCAGCCAGCACAAGGTCCCTGGGCTGCCTCCTCCCTCCCAGCCCGAGGAGGAGCGTTATCTCCCGTGCTTCAAAGGCAGCATCAGCGGCACAGCAAGCCCCCTTGCTCCTTTCGCCAGGGGATTTAGCTAATGCTCTCTCCAATCCATTTTGCTTCCCTGCAGCTTAGCATGGATTTCATCCCCATCTCATCAGCCCACTTAGGGTGTGCAGCCCTCTGCCAGCCTGGAGGCATTTCAACACTGCCGGCAGCCTGCCCGCGCTGAGGGCTCCTGAGGGTGCTGAGCACCAGGCGAGCCAAGAGGAGTTTAAAAAAAAGAAAAGCCTGTTATGGCACATTTAGGCTCCAGTGACCCTGCTGTCCCTCCCTTGTGTGTCCTGGGGGGAGCCCTGGGTGGAGAGCCCACATAGGAGCGGCAGCATGGACGCACCAGCTGCGCCATCGGTCCGAGCAATGGCTCTCAGGCTGGTGAGGCTTCCCTGGTGATGGAGCAGGAGGTCTGGATTCATCAGTCATGTCACATTACATTATGTGATGCAACGCAACATGGCATGACTGATGCAACCCAACGTTAAATGTCATAGAGCAATGGATCAGCTCAAGGCTACGGTAATTTTATGTGCCCATTTAATCTGGTATTTAAAAACAAACACTCATAGCAATCTGCATCACACGCTACATTTTGCAAAATTGAGCAGCAAATCTGTACCAAGCAAATTATATAATTCTGTCATCTCTCAGCCTTATGTACGTGTGTGTAAATACTGTAGTGGGGTTTAAAATTGGTGCTCTGACTTTCCTCTCATACCACGAGCATCGCCAGGGAGGTCCTCGCGGAGCTGTTGCAGGTTACCCAGTGATGGGATCGCCGCTCTTCAGCCGGTGCTGGAGGCAGGTACCGGGGGCACGTCCCACTCTGGTGTTCCCCATCACTGGCTGGGGCTGCCACTCTCGCTGTCTGCAGACGGAGCAGCCCCTGCCACCATCCGCTCCAGGGAAATCAGCCGGGCTGGTTTAGATCAGCCATTTACACTCTTAAGCTGAAGATGAAGGGTTTTGCCTGAAACTCGTTTTGGGCACGCTTGCCTGCGCTACGGCAGTCGCAGGTGCTGGGGCCGAGGCTCTGCCACCCCCCCCCGCCAGCACCACTGCACCCACAGCTGTCTGCAGCTGCACAGAAATTTGGTGTTCGCTCTGCCTCGTGGCCTGCAAACGCATCTGCCGCCCATCCTCTCCTCTCTGTGGCGCGGGCTCTCCCGCAGACCCAGCCTTGCTGTGTCTTTCAAAGCATCGTGGTATTTTGAAAGGGAAAAGCCTCCCCTGTTGTTCTTCCTCCCAGCCCTGTGTCTGTGTGGCCTTGGTCTGGCTCTGCTTGGAGAAAAAAAAAAACAATCCCTTGAGCACTTGCTTACTCCAGCCCAATGAGGGTAGCACTTGGACATGAGCTGCATTTTAAGCAGGTACGTACGGGCTGTCCTGGGATGCTTTCCCAGATCAGACCAGGGCAGACCTCTCCAGAGCAGAGACCATTCCTCCTTTTAATGGCTGGAGCAACAATAATGGTAATTAATGTTTCCCCAGCCTGTCATAGCACTGTCAAATTTTATGACCAAAAGAAGTGCTTCAGTCCTTTTGCCTTTTCAGGCTCCTTGCCGTCCCTGCGCTCGGACAGGAGAGCAGCGGCTCTGCGTGTGGGTTCCCAGTCCGCTGCCCAACCTGCCGGGCAGTGATCCAGGGGCAGGGAATGACGCTTTTCCTTAAAGAAGCCAAAAGAAGAAAAAAAAGAAATCCAACCTAACCAAAGGAGCAGAGCCCACACCGCACCATGGCCAGGATTCCCCGCACTCGTGGGTGTTCTCTGGTGGCGGCTGCCGAGGAGCTGCTGTCGGCATCGATCCATGTGGATCTCTGCTCACCCCATCCCCAACAGCTCTCATGGTTTTGGTGTTTGCTGTGCTTTGCCGGGCTCATGTGTCCGCATTGGCAAAACACACTCATGTCAGAGCATCCCCTTTCCAACCAAAAATGCCCTGTTGAAGTCTGAAGGGCAGCAGACCTGGGAGACCGTGAACTTTCCCATCAATAAATCTCCTCTCCGAGGCTGGGTGTTGCCAAAGCACTGTGGCTCGGTCAGGATTGCTCTCTGCAACGCAAGCCAGAGCAAACAGCAGAGTCTGTGGCCAGGCCGGGTACAGATGCTGCGCTGCACGCTGGCTGCTGAGCTGGGACTCTGTGTTTACACGCACGGTTGTTGTTGCACAGACCTTTCCAAAGGGGTCTGCATTTTGCAGCACTTGCTAATGTTGCCGTGTTGAGCCAGGATTTTTTCCCTTTAATTTCTAGAGCTGACTGGCAGCGTGCAACCAGGTACGGATCCGGAGCCGGACTGGAGCAAGCCGTTTCGGAGAGGCTTTGCAGCAGCCAGCAGCACAGTCAGACAATGTAGCTGTCTGCAGGGTGTGTGCTCAGCAAACCCATCTCCAGGGCTCTGGAGGTGGGTGAAAACAGGTAGATGCTTGCAGCCTCGGAAGTCTGTTTTTACATCTTGAATCAGAAACATGCAATGAAAAATTCATATTTCGGTTCAGATCTTATTTTTGGCTCAAGATCAGAAAAAAAATGTTAAGTGGGGAATCTAATGTGCATTTATATTTGCGTAACTCGCTAGCAGTGGAACTGCTTTGTGTCTTATACAGCTCATGCCAAAGTGAAGGATTTGCTCTTTCATTTTCAGCCTGGGGTGAAATTTTACAGTTGAGATTATAGGATCCTGAAAATAATTGTTGCCCCAACCTTAACTCTTACATTATAAATGAGGATGCATCATACTCAGCATGACTGGGAATTACAGAAATTAAGGATGAAAAAGACCTCATCTTCCAGCGTAGGATTATTTTGTACAGTGTATTTGATTTTTTAAAGTATTTTCTCCTTCACAGACAATGACCATTTTCCTTACGGAGCAGTGCTGCTAATGAACGGCTCCATTTCAAGCGAGACGCAACGGCCGTGTCCTCATGCCGCTCTTCTCCAAAAAGGACAAAAGCTGTTTCTTTACCCCACCCTGATATTCTTCTGGCCCAGGGGGCTCAAATATATTGAGGGCTGAGATGGAGGCTGAGGTTTGTATTTCAAGGGATAGCTGGACACCAGGGCTGGCGGCACACGGCTGGCTGGGATGTCGCTGCCAGTGCCCTGGAAGCGGGAGGTGCTGGCACCTGGAGAGGCACTGTGTGAGCCTGGGAGCAGGGAGGCTCTGGATCCATCCCCACCACTGGTCCCCCCCATCCTGGACCTCCTCCTCCCCACGCCCTGGGTCGGGGTGGCAGCGCTGGGGCCATCCCCAGTGGGTCTCTGCCATCCTGGTCCCCACCATCCTGCCGGGGCAGCACCAGGGGAGAGGATGGATGCAGAGTCACAGCTCTAAGGACATTGTTTTTCCCCCTAAGCCCATCAGGCCAGATTTCTGTGGTGGAACGAATAACTGAAAGATGTAAAAGGGAAGTTTTCTTTCTGTGCTTTCTTTTTCTCCCTCTTTGCCCATCCAGGCTGGCTCCTTTCCACCCTCCTTCCACTTCTCTTTGTTGTTGCTAAAAAGATTAAACTTGTTTGACCAGGTTCTGAGTCAGCACAGTTGTAAGAGGAAGATGAATGAGGCTCTTTAACCCTGCTTATCCCTCCAAATGCCCTCCTCATGGAAAGAAACACACACACGTATGCTCCGGGAAACATTGGTTTTAATGTTCCTTTTATTTTTAAGTCATTCTTTCCCCCAGTCTTATTTCTACTTCTGTGAGATAATGGGGCTGCTCTCACTCCTGCTGCTCTCTGTGTTGAACCTTTCTCTGCTTTCCCACTCTGAAAGGGCTCTCCCTTTCTTCTGGATCTTCTGCAGTAAGCCAGAGCAGGATGCGTGATCCCGAAAGGGCAAAGTGGCTCTGTTCTCTTTTGTCCCCAAAACCTTTCCCCTCTCAGCCTGACTCTCACATCTTTTTTCCTCAGTCCTCAGAGGAGGCTGCTTTCAAAACCCTTTTATCCCAATAGTAAAAATCAGAAGCGTGAAGAGAAATGTGAAAGATGATGCAGAGAGATGGGGCTTATACCTGGGGAGAGAAGGTTTGGGACGGGACGCTGCTGAGCAGCGAGGGGAACCCATTGGGGTACACATTGACCTCGGCACTTGCATCTCCTCGTGAACCACTGTCAGACTTGATGTGTCCCATCACTCCATTCCCCGTGGCCAGCTGTGCGGCACGGCACTGAGCCCCATGCATCCGAATTGTGCAGTTCCTGGCCGCAGTGAGCACCGACAGCGCCCACCGGCACACCGGCGTCCCGGCGCTTGCAGCCCTTTGCGCTGCAGGCAACATCCCGCTTTGCCAGCACCTACACCCAACCGAAGAGCATCTTGATGCCCACTGAGATGGATCCCAAGGCAGAATGAAACTTTGGGGCAGGATTTCAGTCCCCAGCCATTCTAATTGCTCCCAGTGTTTCTCTTTTGTTTGACAGCCCGCCCCCCAAAGCCTGCAGAGCTCCAGGAAATTTCTTAAGCTGAAGGCTCGGGAGAGGCAAATATTTTCCAGTTTTCTGTTTGGGGGATAAACAGAAGTAAATGGTGCATCCATAATCCTGGATTCTGCTTTACAAATGCCTTGTGGTGGTACTGTGTGTCATTCATGTAGGTGACTTTTACAATGAAAAATCCCATTTAAGCCTGACCTTTCACGTTCTGGAACATAATAGACTGTGCAACCAAATCGCATCCTCCTGGCAGGGACACCAGTGAACTGGAATATTAGTTTTGTAAGGGGACATTTGAATTCTGAAAATTCATTTGTCAGAAGTTGTGTTTCTAACTATGGGTCTATTACGGGGAGCGGGCAGGGGGAGATTTGCAGGCAGCGCAGGGCAGGGAGGGTGCCCCCAGCCTGCCAGCGTCACGATCTGGTGCAGGTGAGCATCTGCCTTGAGGGATGGTGATTTGAATTTGGGAACAGGTCTCCTGAGAGCCCTCTCTGCAGGGATGTCTGCTTGTCTCCCAGGGAGCAGGAGGAAGAAAGGACAATGATGGCAAACGAGGTAGAAACAAGAGCTGCTCTCCACAGCAAGCACTGGGCAATGATGGAGTATTTTGCCTGGAACGGGTGAGATGGGGTGGGATGGGGTGAGGTGGGATGAGATGGAGTGGGATGGGACAACGTCTTGTTCTTGCTCTCCAGCACCTGCCCCTGGTCCGGTTCCTGCCCGGGCTGCAGGGCAGGAGAGGCAGCTCCTGCAGGTGGGCCTGTTTCCAGCCCAACAATTAATTATTGCTGCCACTTCCCTCGCAGGGCTCTTTGTGCAGCAGCTCCCGACGTCAGCTCACGAGGCTGCTAATTCCCCCTGTTCCTGCTGACTCGCGAGGCCGCTGCGGCTGCTACTTGAAGCATTTATGTTAATACGCTATCAGGCAGCCACATCCCATGGCTTATCATTTTCATCAAGTCTTGGTTTTATGGTTGAAAGGAATTACTTTCAAAAGACCATTACCACCTCCCTGTTTCTCATGGCCTTATGCCTACCTGCTGTTAAGCTTTTATAAAGGCATAATTTTTTTGTGTAAAGCTCATAAAAGCTGCTACTCAAGTCCCATGCTCGAGTCCACTTCCCTCACTCACTGCCTGGGACTCTGACTCGGGCAGGAGTGATCCTGGCTGATGCTGCTGAGAAGCTGGGCAGCAGAGGAGAGAGCAACCGCTTCTTCCCTGGTGAACCTCAGCTCCGTGGGGCTGCGTGATGGTGCCAGCGCAGAGTTAGACCACGTACATTTCTCATGAGGGTGCCCCAGGAACTTTTCAGGGAGGACCAGGGGACGTGGGTACACTCGGCCATCTCCAGGCACAGTGTCAGGCAGGGAGAGGGCAGGATGCTGGTGGCCCTGAGCCCCTGCGATCCTCTTCATCCCAAGCACAAGTTCCAGCACCTCCTTTACCTGGGGGGTACTGTCTTTGCTTTGCAACCGAAGCCCTCCCTGCTGTTGCAGCAGATGGTTTCTGCCCCTCGGCATGCACAGCAAGCCCTGGGCTGGGGCAGGCACCACTCTCCGGTGCCTACCATCAGGACAAGTTTCTCCTTTAGCATTCCTGCCGCATTCACTGCTGCTTCATTTTTTATTTTTTTGCTGGCAAGTTGAAAAGGGGCATACAGCTAGTCACACCGCCTGATAGTCACTTGCCAGTAACATAAAAACTCTTATGCGCCAATATATCAATCAGCGTTATGTGTCAGCCTTGACTACTGCATTCAGCTTCAATCACCCAAACAAAATCACGCTGTAGCAGTCAAGGAAGAGGCTAATACCAATGACTGGAGGCATGGCTGGGCATACAAAGCATGGGTGGGTAGCTGAGTGGCCAAGCCGGTTGCTGGAGCTGGGGAGAAAAGCCAGGGGAGATGCAGGGTGCAGGCAGTGATGGGGTTTGCTGAGCCCATGGTGCTCCCTGCTCCACAGCGGCTGATGTGGTGGCTGGGGAAGGTGCAAGGGTGGCCCTGCCCGCTCGCTGTCCCTCGAAGGGCCGTGGCACCCTGCAGCGTCACTCCACTCGGCAGCTAAAAGGTGCCTGCAGCCCCAGGCAGGAACAGCCGGGGAGGGGGGTGGGGGGGGGGGTGGGGGGGTGTGTCAGTACCTGCAGCCCCAGCAGCTCCCCCAGCCTCATGCTGCTGGCCTCCATGCCTGCTCCTCCTCTTTGCATCCAATTAGAATAATTGCAGCTAATTAAAAGGAGGTAATGGGTTTCAAGAAGGGCACTGTGTGCTATCCCAATCTTTCTTTCCACCAAGGCTGCTGGAGCTTCCATGAGGCAGTTGCTCCTTGTTAGCACCTTGTGCAAGCCCAGGTGCCTGTGGTTGCTCCTGGCCAGTGACCGTGGATGTGCCCTGGCCCCACTGGCCCCGGCAAAGGCAAATGCTAATGCTAATGCTGCCCCGCGCGGGGCTGAGTGCCTGGGCTGTCCATGCAGCCTGTGCTGGGCCAGGCAGGCATGACCGACAGCAAACGCTAAGGTCCAAGGTATGTTTTGAATTAAATGTGCATGAAAACTTAAATGTGACTGGGTGGCAGTCCCCAGGCCCTTGGCAACCTTCTAATGCAATGCTTGGTGTCTGCATCCCTCTGCCTTTTGGAGAGGAGAAGAAATGTGGTGGGGAGGTCCCTGGGGACCCCCTTGCAGACCACCTGTGGCCCCAGGCTGCTGCAAAGCAGAGCCGTGCTGCGGAGGGGCCGGCGCTGCCCCTTGGCTCCAGCAGCACCAGAGCTCCTGCTCGGGCTGTACCTGTGCAGGGTTTGCTGGATGCGGCCATCGGCGCGGGGCCAGTGTCATCCTCACGGCACTTCTCCTGCCCAGACGGTGCTGGCATCGGCTGTCTGTGGTGCGGCCACGCCGCGGATGGAGAGGCTGCAGCGTGGGTGGTCTCACAACAGCAGAAAGCTCTGGGCTTTGTGTTTCTTCGTATTAAATATGTGAGTGGCCACTGTATCTCCTGATTATTTAATTTGACATGGAATAAGAGAAATTTGTATTCATTTCCAGAGATGATGTACAAGCCTGATCTTAAACTGATTTAGACAGTATTGTACATCAAGAAAAATGAGAATGGGAAAATCTAATGTATGGTGTTTTTTTAAAATAGGGTACTTCACAAACCTGCACGGAATTACAAGCGATAGGCAAATGCTGTCACAAAAGTCTCTCTTAAATGACAAAAGGACATGAAGAATAGCGCTGCTCAGCAGCACAATACAAGCTCCAATAATACGATCACATGCTTCCTCTCGAGTAGTTTGTAGTACGAGGGCTTTGACAGATGTCCTCTGTCAAATCTTCCCCCGGTAGCTGGAGATGTTACCCGTGTCTCCTGTGCCCTCTGCCAGCAGCCACTGACCTCTCAGGCAGGGAGATGGTTTCTTTGTGTGCCTGAGGGTCCCCCGGGCATGTTCATCCCTCCGTGTCCATGCTTCAGGTCTGGAGGCATCACCAGGGCTCATTTCGTGTTTGCATTTTGGCTGGGCCAGGTACAAGCCCACATCATCTCCTCTGTCTGCGCAGGGGATGGACCGTGAGCCTGGGGTTTCTGCAGCCTGGAGCTCCCTTTGGGATGGCTCTGTCAGGGATAGCCCAGGTTCAGGAGGGTGAGGGTGAGAAGTAGGCGAGCAGCAGGCAGAGCCCGGTGAGAAAAGCTGTTCCGCACATGGGTAGGCAGCGCGCCCTCTCTTTGCACGTACAGATATATGGAGATATAGGTGCTGCTCAGTTGCACCCAGCCGCTGGAGCGGAACGCACTCGGTGCTTGGGTGGGCTGCAAGCCATCCGCTGTGAGAGGTGACATCGGTGGCTTAATTACAGCGCTCCGGATCAGAATTAAAGCCCTGGCTGTGGCTTAGTGGGTGCTGCAATCACTGCAAGGTCCAGATTTTAAACAATCATTAAAGCTGATGTGATAAAGGGGGAGAGGCTCGAGGGATGCCTTGGCTGGGTCAGAGCACTCACGCGCACCTTGCAGTTTGGTGGTTATAACATTTGCTCATCGTCCAAAATCATCGCAGAGCAATGCTGGGAGCTGCTAGGAAACAGCTGTATTATCGGAGGTGGCTGTGTGCCTGTGGGAGGGATAGCGAACTGATCTTTTCTGGGAATCTCTTAGGATCAGTGCAAACCTTTCCATGGAAGTAAATATGCATTGGATGGGGGCCATATTTTGACCTTGGCTGGATGTGAGGTTTTAATTATCAGAGCTGGCTGAATAACACACAGCACTTTGCCATGAGCATTGCAATTTCTAAGAATTTATTTCAGCATTGCTTACTCCTTTTGGGCTTCGTGTTTATGAATGTACAAATAAACCCACTCCAAAGCAGGTATTTTCACCTAAGCAGCGTGCTGAGGGGGCTGTGATTTTATTTACATGCTCTTTATGCTGCTTCTTTACTGTGGATATAAATATAACTTACACATTACAAAATCCTTTTTCTCTGAAAAAATGTGTGAGATCCCAGCTCAAAGGAGTCACAAACCTTCAGTAAGTGCTGCGGGGTGGTTTGGGGGTCAGACCTGAATTCACAGCTCTCTGACGCCTGCCCCTGCGTGGTGGGGGAAGAGGAACCATTGCAGGCAGCGTGGCTGTGCCGGGTCACAGCCTCTCCCACCCCACCTCATTGCGGCAAGGTGCCTTCAAAGGTGTCCTGCTTCCTCTGCAAAGCATCCCAAAGTGCTGCTCAGACCCCAGGCAGGGTGTTTCCTGGGCTGGCCCTCCAGAAGACCAGGGGAGCATTGGCAGGGATGTAACTTTGAGCTTTAAGTGACGCTTGTTGCTGTTTAAATATATAATAATCAAATGAAACTGGTCTTTTGCCGACTCATGGGAGCATTCCATCTTCGGAGTGGCATGAAGTGATTTAGCCATTAAGGTTAATGCTCGTCTTCCTGCTGTCTGTTGAAACTCTGGGCTAGGCAATGCAAATAGCTTAGCCAGTACTTTTAAAGGTCATTGTGCATGAAAAAAATAAAGATCATACACCGCTCATGGAAATGTCCTTAGTAATCACTGCCTGCTCAGGGGAGGAGGGACCAGGCACTCCTGGAGCGTTTATCTCGCCCCACTAATAGTTTGGTGACAGGCCTTGAATTTGTGGCAGCTTTAATTGCAAATTGGCATCTCCTTCAGCACCCATGGCTTCCCATGCAGTTTGTTTGCTGGGTGCTGGCTGTTACCGAATACTGGGACACCAGCTCCAGGCAGGTTCCCCCTCGCCAAGGCACGCACTCCCGTGATGGGCACGTGGGGCAGGTTTCACCTCCAGTCTCTTTGAATTTCCTGAGGGACTCCTTTGGGTTCAGAACTTCACTTCTTTGCCTTCCCCACAGGACGTCTTGCTCCTAATTTATCTAGGAGGTAATTTGAATCCTTCTCTCCTCAGACAACTGGCTACCCCAGTGCATAATTAATTTATTAACACACTAACCTACTTTAAGGTGATAATCGCTGTAGGGTCAGAGCAGATCTCAACCTGGCCTCATGACAGGGGTTTGCAGAGAACCTAAATTCCCCGGCATCAGGAGGCATCCGGCCGGATACCGACCACAGCATCCTCTTCCCGTCGGCCCCGTTCCAGCTCCTGGGGCTGACCCCCATCCTCAGCCCCACTGCCCACAGCGAAACCTTGGCGTGAAGGGGATCTGCTTGTGTGTGGGACCCGGAGGAGTTAATCCTTTCGGCAGTGTCCTTCAGTAGTGCCTTCCTCTTTGTCTTTCCTGAGTGGAGCTGCCGAATTGTGACTTCCCAGAGGAGGAGAGGAGGGAGCCGCTGCTTTGCAGCCGCTCTGATGTGGGTGTTTAGCACCAGCTCTAATAGCCTCCTCTCTCAGAGAAGTGAACTATATCCTCCGCTCATTACTGCAGCCCTTCAGAGGAAGAGGAGAGAAAAAGAAAAGATCCTATTCAGTCTCACTGTTTCCAAACAATACAAAGAGGATGAGGACTCCTGTGTTTGTAGTGAGCTTATATAAGAAATAAGCAATAAATGAGGAAATCCTGGTGACCTGCAGCGTGCCCCGAGCCCTAACGTTTCTGGTGCTTGACTGTCCATGTACAGAGCTGCAAAGTGAAATGAAAGCAGCTTTTAAAGTCTCTATTCTTCTCTTCTGCTGTGAAATTCCTGCCTCTCTTTGTTGAGTATGATCTTTGTTGGTGTTTTCTTTGTGCCTGGAGTAATTTCTGTGTTGAGAGTCTGTTGTGCCGCTTCCCAGCACTGCCGTGCAGTCATTGTTCGTCCTGACACCGACCCTTCCCGGGAAGCGCCTGCTCCGCGGCTGCTGCGCCGGCTGCCGAGCGGCTGCACCAGGGAAGTGGCAGTGGCACCTCGAGTGCCAGTGCAGGGGGACATCAGAAGGGCTCCCCGTTCCCCCTGGAGTAAGTGCCCACCAGCTCCTGGGCTCCTCAGAGGCTTCGTGCAGCCAAAGGGAGCCATAAATCTTACAGAGATGGTCCCTGCCCTGGCAGATTTGGAGGCAGTTGTGCTTCAGGTGAAGGTGGGAGGGTGAGCGGGACATCGTGCAGCCCACCCCGTGGTTCTCCTGGTGCTGGGCTGGAGAGATGGAGTCCTGCAAAGTGTGCTGGAAAAAGCAATCCTGCCTTCTGAGAGAGCGCTCCTCAGGTTCCTGAGACTTCATTCTACACAGTATAGAATGGATATTAATGAATATTAATAAATATTGACATTAATTATCTCAACCTGCTTGAAGGTCCGGAAAAGTACATTTTTGGGGCTCTGCAAGGTGTGAGCTGACCTTAATTCTGCTTGCACTGAGCCATGTGCGGTGACAGGCTGGCACGTGTGCCAATGTCTCTGCAGTGTTGGTTGTCCACGGGGACAGCTGAGATTACGCTCCATGTGAGAAGTTAAACGTGCCTCATATGTCTGCACAAGAGCAGGTCTTGCACGTTGTATTTTATAACTTTTTCCTGCTTCTCATCTGTAAACTTCACAGTGAGGGTAACAGATGGGGACAGCTTGGATGTTTCAGATACAGTTTGATGTATATGGGCTTCAGCCAATAGCCTATTGAAGCTGAGGGTTGTCTTCCAGTCTCTGGATCACGGTAAATGAATTAATGCAGGCTCTGGGGTCATCATAAATACTCACGCTGTCCAAGCAGTGATGGTGTCTGCTGTGTGGCTGGAATACTACACCTTGCGAAGGCAGGCGCTAGTCCAAAGCTATGCTGAGCTGTTTCATCCCTGATGCAATGCTTGTTCTTGTCGGGAATTTTTCAGGCCTGACTCAAGGAAGCACATGCAGAAATACGATGAAGTGGTGCAGCTGAGAAGGACTGTTCCTGGAGAAGTCTGTGTGGCTGCCGTGAGACCAAAGCCAGGGTCTGGGCAGGGCACTTTGCTGACCAGCTCCTCTGCAGAGAGCGCTCTGAGCAGAGCAGTGGGTGCACATCAAGGGCTGGTAACACCTGCCAGCGGCGCTGGCCGGATCCTGCTCCTCAGCTGGTGGTGTAGGGAGGCAAGGAGGCACCCAACTCCTGCTTTGGCTGACCCTTCAGAAGGGTCCCTGGGGCCCCAGTGCAGATCCTCCTCCTGGTTTAGCCCGGCTGGGTGATGAATTTGCCCTCCTGGACATCCACAAGTTGCTCCACGCCATCGCAGACGTGGGACGTTTCCTTCTTTCTGTCACTCGCCTGTGTGCTTTAGTGTCTTGGCGTCACTCCGAGATATTACAGCCCGGGTAGGCAACATGATTTATTCTTTTTGTCCCTCTGTTAAGGGATGTCTCCTGGGTGTTTGCAGAGGCAAACCCAAGCTTGCACACAACTTGTCTGTGTGACTGTGAGCTGGTAAGTCATGCAGAGAAACGCATCACCCTGGCTCGGGATGACGTGGTGGTCCCCAGCTTGGCTGACGGTGCCCTTGCCGTCCCCACTGGCTCCAGGGACGTGGTGCCGTGCCCATAGTAAAACCTGGCCGTAAAACTTGGGGCGTCTCTGCCTGGAAGCAGAAATGGGGGACTCAGCCCTCCCATCCTCCCCTCCCTCTCCATTACGTTTCCTTGGAAAAAGCTGCTTTAAACTTCTTCCCTGGCTCGTCCTGCCAAGGCAGAGCTCAGCGAGTTGCATCTGCCTGTCACGTCACGTTAGTGTTTGCTGTGAGCCACGCCATGACATCCCAAGCAGACTGGCGTACCATGGAAATAAAGTTGCTCTATGTGAAAATGGAAAAGTTGTTGCTTTCCAGAAAACAGGCTGGAGAACATCAGCTGCAAATGGGAAGGAAAAAAAAAAAAAGGCTTGTCTGAGTGAATGAAGGGATAGCTTTTAAAAGGCAGACCCAGCTTCCACCGATGCCAATGGAAAGCCTTACACAAACGTTAATGGCTATGGAGTCATGCCCTAAAGCATTATATTTTTTGGGATGATGTCAAATCGTAGTATCTCAAACGAAGCTTTTGTGTTAGTATAATAAGGTCTTTTTTGATTCAAGTACTTAGGTTAGCTCTTTAGTGAAGTCACTTCACCTCTCCCTGCCCCTGAAAAATAGCTCTCATGAAACCTGTGAAACTTTGTCGAGTGCTTTGAGATCTATAGGTGGAGTTAGACTATCGGGGATGCATTGTTATCACTCTCACTAGAGAATGATTTGAGGGAGGAAAAATGTTTGTGATTCTTTGGGCAGATCTGCAGAGGGTGAAAAAGAAAAAAAAGAAAGAGTAATTTGTCCCCTATTAAAACACTGTGAAAAACTCTGACTCTGGAAGAATTTCCCTTGTGCTTTTAGAAACCCCCTGAGTTCAAAGCATCCACCCCCTGATGCTCCAGCCTAAGCTGTATCTTGTAATCTCTGCTGTACCCTTTGGGAAATTTCCCCACGGCTTTGTGTACACAAGAGAGACTCTTCTAAGGAAATTTTATTAAAAAAGACATTTTTTTAAAGTGGGATTTAAATAGTAAGCCACATTCTGTCTGTCAGCAGTTCTCTGCCTTCATGCGTAGTGGATCCTGTTCTTGAATAGATACCTATCTCTTGTCTGGCACGTACGCATCTGTGACAATAAGGGCAAGTATTTGGCTGAAGTGATTGAAGGTAATAGTGGGCTTGCTCCTCCCCAGCTGGTTTGTGAATGTCTGGAGTCGTCATTCGGTGCAGTTAGCCGCTGCCGCTCGCGCTGTCTTCGCTGGTGCTGGATGCCGGGAGAGGTGACTTTGCACTGAAGCAGAAGAGGAGCACTCACAGAACAGCTCCACCAGCTCTGCTGTGGGACGTCACCTCCAGCCGGCTGCGGGGACATCACCTGCAGGCGCTGGCGGTGCTCGCTGTTTGCAAAGCGGGTGTCTCTCAGTTACGTCTCCATTCAAGGAAGCATCTTGAAGCAGTCTGATAGGAGGTTTTTTTTTTTTTATTGTCTCTGGTGGTCGTTATGTGCGGTCCTTATGGGGAGGACACTGAAACTTGTTCAAGTGTTTCCCTGAACTGCCATCATAATCTTATCATGGAGGTGGCAACAGACGGCTGAATATTATGGATTCTTTTTGCGTTCCTCTGATAAATACTGTCTACAGGGTACGTTGCAACAAATGATACAAGTCCCAAATACAGCACTTTCAGAGGCAATACACAACCTGATAATCTCATTATTTGCTACTCCTACACAATATAAGAGCAACATCAGATCAGCCTTAGGTGTTGCTGCAATAGAAATAATTAATAAAAATCAATCTGCCACCTATAATGTCTTTAAAAAGCAATAGAGAACATGCACAAGGTACTCTGAACAGCTCTGCCTCCCAGGGCTGGAGCTGGGGTAAAATCTTCTGCAGCTTCTTACCTGAAAAAGGAAAGAATTGGTTTGCATTCAGGTTCACTTTGAATGTCGTGAATATTTTATAGTAGTTTACTGGCAGAAAATGGTGAATTTTTAAGGGCTTATTTGTAAAACATGAATTTTGAGCTTTTAGGAAGATCTGTTTACACCAGATGCTCATTCTCAGGGTTATGGGTAGCTAAGCAAGACTCAGCGCTAGTGCTGGACAAGCTCACCTCTGCGGAGCCTCAATCACACGTGTTCACAACCATCTTCCCACGGCAATCTGCAGACCACAGATTTTAACACAGGTTAACGATCACATCAGACTAACAAATCTAACTGACCACACGTTGGTTCTGAACTGCTCACTTGGTTTTCCCAAGAGTGGAGGAATCCACTCAACAAAGCAGGTAGGGCAGACGAGGGAGGACTTTCAGGGAATGCTTCATGGGAAGTGTTTCTCAAGGTGCCCTCGCACGGGCTACAGCTCAACCGGGGAAGAGAAATTACGGGATGATGTTGTGGGTTGCAGTCCTGTGCAGTGTTTGGCAGCGTGAATACCAGTTGTCCCTGGAGGCCATCACCTCTGTGTTTGGGCTACAGTTTGGGCTAGCCTAACCCAAGTAGGAGTGTCTCCATCACAGCTTTCCCTGTATGATGGCTCTGGGATTACTCCCCATCTGGACCAAAGCGTGGCCACACTGTGACCTCCCTCCCATTACCAAGGAGCCCTCCACGCCGGGGTTGGAAGTGCCCAAGCAGCGAGCCGGAGGCTCTGGCTGTGTCTGCGGCATACCCCGAGGGTTTAGCATTACTAAGCACCATTTAAAAGCAGTAGCAGCAGCAGGAGCTCTGTATTCATAATGAAAAATTCTTCAGCAAGCAAAGCAGTATAAGGAGATACAAGGGAGCCTGCCCAGTTGGGAGTCATTTGCAGATGGTTCTGGTTCATTTGTTGACTGCTTTTTCTCTGTCTTCATCAGCCACCACTTCCCTTGGCTTAGCAGCACACTCTGAGCACATTCTTCGCTTTAAGCACCTTAGAAGTCCCATTGACTTCAATGGGGCGACTAATGTGCTTGATTAAAGGTAAGTACCTGCTTCAGTGCTTTGCTAAATCTGAGGTCTGGGAATAGAAATAAATGGAAGGATCCTGCCTGCAGAGGGGGGACCTTCTGGGGAAATATTTACTCTGGAGGTGGAAGAAACTGGTCCTAGGGCAAATTTCCTATTTACATCCAGGTGTCTCTGGTGATCTTTATTTCGGAAGTTATCCACACTGAACGCATGGCTCCAAACTGAACTTGGACCATTTACTCTGATGGTTGCAGGAGGAGAAAATTTATTTCACTGCTGTGGCCATTCTTACATGTAAATGTAAGAAAACTATGAAAGTGAGTAACTCCTCTCTTGGGAGGAGGTGGAGAAGGCACTGTTCACCCTTTAAATCTTATATTAGGATTAATTTAAAGCTGGAAAATATGAACGCTGCAGAAAATCTGGGTTACATTCCTGGCTTGCTGCCTAGACCTTGGTCAAGCCCCATCATATGTCTTCCTGCATGTCCTGCATGCCTCAGTTTGCCCATCTGCAAGATGAGGATGATCATACAGGTCTCACTAGTAAAGGGCTTCACAACCTGTTGACAGCAAATCTCTATTTATAGTGGTAAGAGTGGATGGGACAAATTTTTGCTGGTGCAAAGTGCCCCAGCAGCAGTGCCCTGAGGTCCTGCAGCTGCTGCCCGGTCGTGGGAGTCACGGCTGGAGATCCCTCACTGCACCCGTGCTAATATGCACAACAGATGCTGAGCCTGATGGATTAACAGCCTGATGTGGTTTGGTAATCTTTTGTCTCTAACAGTTATACCTGCTAATTATTAGTATTAATTATGTACAGAGCCATGTTTTATAGGCAAACAGAAGATGAGTTTCCTGTCCCATAGGATCCATAGGGTAAAGTCAACGATGAGAGAATCAGAGCAGACCTAAAATGTTTTGGAAGAGGAAGGTGAGGAAGCCCATCTCGCCTTTCAGAGCACAAAGAACATGGCAGGATGACCCCGCTCGCCACCAAACTGGGGTGGCAGAGGTAAAACCAGCACTCCCTGAGCACTTTGTTTGAGGCTGGCTTTGTAACGCTTCTGGCCCAGTCGCAGAAACCCGGGCTGGTCGCCTGCAAGGGCTCCTGGTTGGGGATGCCAGGTGGGAACCAGGTCGGCTAGAAATGCTGTGCCCGGTGGCGAGAGCGAGTGTCTTTGAGAGTGTTAAGTGCTGGCGAGGACCAGGACAGAACTAATGGGCTACTAGCCTCGAGGGACTATTGGGCTGGCTAATAAGGACATGGATTTTGACATTGCAGAGCAAATAAGAATTGGCAGGCATTAACCTCAGACATGTCTGCTACCTAGAGAAATCCAAGCCCCTCTCTCACTCTTCATTCTGTTTAGCATATTAATGTTTAATTCCATTAGCATCAGCAGCGGTGGCTGCCGCTCAGCCCGGGAGCTGCTTGGGTGAGCCTTGGGAGGTGCCGCTCTTGGAAGGGGGACCCCGCAGCTGGCCAGGAGCCAGGATCAGGCCCTGCCCCGGCTCATCAGCCGGCAGCGGTTGCTAACGCCGCGGCGGCTCCCAGCATCTGCCTCTTGTTTGTGCTCCCCTGCTACTTCAGCATCAACCGCTGCTGCCTGCTCCACAGACTCTCCTTCCCGACACATGGCTTGTGTGTTTCATTTCCCTTCACCAGAGGGATTTTCCATCTTTTTTTTTCTCTCTCTCCTCCACTTTCACCCCTTTCCCTTTCACGTTTAGGGTGCAATTCCCCTGTGCCTTCCAGGAGAGGCAAGGTTGCTGGGGCTGCTTCCAGGATGGAAATAGGACAGGGCAACAGCTCCTCACAAAGAAATGAACCATGTTGATTCATCTTCTCCAGCCTCCCTGCTCTCCTCTCCTTGCTAAGTGTCAGTGGCAGCAGCAGCATGGTGTTCAGTGGTGCATTTCCCTGCGTTCGACCCAGCAGCCCTGCACCTCTGGAGAGAGGATTGATCACAGGAGGACAGGAAAGAAGCAGACCCGATGTCTGGTGTGATTCCTTACAGAGCTTAGAAATCTAATCAATGTGGTGGTGTTCTATTTTTCTCTCCTTTTCCCCCTTAATGTTTCCCTTTAAACGAGATATTAAAAATAGGAATATTAATTTGGCAGATGGTGCAATTGGGCTTTTGGCAGGAGTCTGCACACTGTGCTGCAGAGTCGCAGACCTCCGTCTCCATGCTGGAGCACCGAGAGATGCTCTGGCTCTTCTCCAGGCACTGCCTTCCTCCAGCTCCCGCTCCCTCCTCCGGTTCCCAGTGCTGGGAGAGCCGTCTGGGGCAGAGGGAGCTCCTGCGGGTTCTTCCTCCAGCTGCAGCCAAGTAGCTTTGATTTCTGACAGTTCTGAGCCATCACCAAAGGGTGGAGAGCTCGTTTTTGCTTTAATTGCAGCCAGGTTTGATGGCAGTGGGAGCAGCACATGTGTAGGGCATTACTTCTATAGGGGGGTAGCTGAGCCTCAGTCCTGAGTTTATAGGGGGTTGCTGGGTGCCTTGGGCTTTCTGCAGTGTGGGGAGGCAGCTCTCCTCAGGAGGGCTGCAGGAGCTGGGTGTGATGGGGCTTGTTTCAGATGTGGCAGGTAGAGTATTTCCAACTGGAGTGATTTTACAGACTTTTTTGGGCACTGTAAGTTTTTTTTTTTTCTTTCTTCTTTTTGCTGGTGTTCTGGTTGGCCTCAGGTCCATCCAAGAGGAGGGTTCTAGTCTTTTACTGCTTTTCATTGTCTGAATTTTCAGAACTACTACAGAGTCAAATTTCCCCTAAATTTTCTCTGCTGGAGCTTTGGCCCAATGCTGCAATTTCACCAAGGGCAAAATGAGCTCTAATTAATCCCTGCATCTATGTTTCATCCCTCTTGCCCATCTGTAGTATCCTGTTATTTACTATGTCTCTCCCCGTGCTGTGTCTGACACCAGCCTCAGACCAGCCTCAGTTTCTTGGGGCTGTAACTCCTCTGGCCTCAGCAAGGTCCTGGAACCGTAGGGAACAAAAGCAGAGTCGTGTCTTGCACTTGCAGTTCATTTTTCACACGCATACAAAGATTTTTGTTTTCCAAATCTTTTGGCATTTTTGTTGTTCTTTGAACTCCTTATGGCTTGTCTGTCTTTGTTACAATGCGATGCCCAGATCTAGGCGTGCTGCTTCAAACAGCAGCCTGACGAGTGCTGGGAAGAGCAGAATAATTACCTTGCTGGGTTGCAGCAGCCTGATGTTATTGACTTCTGTTCAATCGATCATTCCCCCAGACCACTCTCTGTTACATAGCTGTTTGGCAAGATATCTCCATACAGCCTCTGTCCTTTTGTTTATTCCTTCCTATGTGTTAATCTTTTGCATTTGTCCTGCTGAATCTTTTTGTATTGATTGCAGGCCACTTCTTTAATTTATCAAGCTCGTGTTGTATTTTATTTCTGTCCTGCAAATTATTTTCTACCCTCCCATCCTGGTAAAATGTTCAGATTTGATTAGCATACCCCTGGTCCGGTTTCCAAGTTGTTAATAAAACTATTGAATCGTATTGACCTCACAGGGCACACGGTGGAACCCCAGTTAACATTTCTGCCCACTGGACTCTGAACTGTTGAGGTACGTGCACATGTATTTTTAATCAGCACATCTTTGTTCTTGTAGTTCATCTTATTTACACTATGTAAAGATCTGTATGATGTTTTCATAATAAAAATGATGATCTTTGTAGCTCCAGCCAGCCACCTGAGGATCTTCCTAGTGATAGATATAGTATCTGACACGATGGTCTCTGAGCCCTTGTCTGTTGATGAGCTGCCAATACTAATGGGCAGGATTTGTGTAAAGTCTGAAGTTAAAATATCATATTGCATTGCCAAAAAAACCTCCAAGGCCTTGATCATATAACGAGATTTCCCCGTTCCCCAGAGCTTTCCCACCCAGCACCCTGGGCAGGCTGAGGGCTTGGATTTGTAAAATCACAGTTGTGTTCAGCAGCTCTCTGGTCCCGTTCTGGGAAGGCGCATCAGCAAGCAACTTGCTCAGAGTGCTGTGGACTCTGATTAATCATGAGCATAAAGGTGGGCAGTTTGTAGAGGCAGGGGCTGTGCAAAGCTGGTGTCAGGCGATGACGATGGTCCCTAGAGCGAGGGGAGAACCCAAAGGGTCAAGTCCCTGGTGCTGGGTGGGTGGCAGCATCTCACACCACCTCTGGCTGTTCCAGCCCCGGGTAGTCTCGCCTTGCAGCCGGATGCTCTGCCCCTCCAAAGAGCTGATCTTCAGCAGGTTTTCCTTGCTCTGTTGGGGATAGAAGTTGCCTTTAAGAAAAAGGAGAGGTGACAGAGAAAAAAAAAATCTCACTAATTCAGTTACATGCTTCTGGCTGCCAGAACCAGCTTGTGTTTCACACGCCTGCTTTAGGTGATTGCTGCTTGCCAGCGCTGGGTACTGCTTCATTTGCCATAGCGAGAGAAGTCTCCAAGGCAGTGCTTTCTGGGGAGCATCCCCTTGGGTTTGGTCCTGGCTGACACCACAGATCCCTGGCTAGTGAACACCAACCTGTCCCTTGACTGCTGATGGAAAATATGTTCCCAGCACATGAAAAAAATCAAGCCTTAAAAAAAAATGAATCCTACCGATCTTGAGGCCATTTTAGAAAAGTTGGGGTTAAATTGCTCTGGCAAACTTTGCCTTAAATGGGGCTTGTCTGACTTTCAACATCATCTTTTGTTTTTCGGTGGGTACTTCTCCTGCATGCTTCATTAAATGCCCTTTCATTTTATTTAGCATTAATAGTAAAGGGAAACTGATCTGTGATTATCCTGATTTCCCCTTGCTCTCCTGAGAAAGGGGATGTTTGCCCCCTTGCCCTCCCCAAGGTCCTGGGGACAGGCCATGGGGTCACCTCTCCCAGCGCTGGTCCCCCCAGCCCCGAGGGTGAGCGTGGCTGCGCCCCACTGCTCCGCTCCTCTGCGGGGTATCTGCGTGCCGGGGCTCCTGCCTCTGCCTGTGACAGCTCCTTTTTCTGCTAACTGGTATTGAATTACACAGCCTCTTAATTGTCTCCTTTTCCTTGAAGACTAAATCAAAGCAACTCTTTAGTTTATTAGTCTCCTTGCTGTCTGTCAGAACTGACTTTTTTGACTGAGCCTGTCTCAGGTGATGTTCCTCCTCCCCTCTCTCCCAGCAACTCTGAAAGAATTCATCCTCCAGTGCTATTTTTATGCCTCAAAGTTGCATTTTGGGGAGCCCAGCAAGAACCACTCCCAGCTGCGTGAGTGGATCTGCCGAAGTGAGGGGAAGGGGTGGCCTGTCCTGTTCTGCATCCTTGGTGGAGAACTGAGCTTCCAGAAGTCTTCAGTCTGAAGCTGAAAATCTGGCTGAGAGTGATGTGCCCAAAGTCTCTGGCCTATTGGGCAGGAACATCTGTCCCTACCACCTCCACTTCCAGACAGAGCTCCTCCTGGTTAACACCATCACCCACATATCCCCGCGTGCCTCTTACTCCTGCTGCTCGCTTGTCTGAACTGCTCTGCGTCTCCCTGGGCATTGCACATAACCTCCTGTCCACCTCCCTCTGTGTCACCAGTGCGTAGTTCCACACTGACAGGTGCTGGTGGCCGCCTGGGTGGAGCAGCCACCTTCCTTCTCTGTGCAAGGAGCGATGGCTGTGCCTGGCTCAGTGCTTGGGTTCAGCTTTCCCTACAGATAAGCGGTTGGTGGGACTCCCAGCCCAGAAGCAGCGACCCGGTGGAGATGGCCATGTACCCTCACAGGCTGCCTGTGCGAAGCCCACCTCCTCTGGGGCAGTCAAACTTCAGGAAACCAACAGCTTCTGCCAGCAAAATAGTGAAGGGCCTTAAGGCCAAGGGGATCGAGATTCATTTACCAAGGGCTAAATACTACTCAAGAGCCAAACGCTGTTGTTTTTATATCATTTAAGAGCTGTCTCTCCAAACAGTCTGATTTTCTTCTTTGTGAGTCCCTACAGAATACAGCAGTGACCTCACAGGCTGCAGAGATGCCCTGGATCCAGCTACATCAGACCTCAGCTGCCAGGATCAGTCCTGAGCAACGGTGAGACCAGAGGCATGAAGGTAAGAAACACAGCTCCTTCCTGATGACCTGCCTTGCTGCTCAAGTAGCTCTGGCACTTCTGGTGACTGATCTCTGGAGGCCCCTAGAAGAGGGTCCCCTGCCTTGCCAGCATCAGCCCTGCCACCTCCTTTCTCCCCACCGCAGGCAGTTTGTACCATCTGTCCACTTGTCAGCTCTGGAGCTCCAGGACCCTCCTGAGAAAATGTGCTCTACAGCATAATTCTCTGTGCCGTAGCAAGAGCCCAGCCCCGGTGACAGTTGCACAGGTGTGAACTTATCTCCTCGCTCCCACCACAATAGATCATCCCATCCCTCTGTGACGCAGAACCCAAATCTGTAGGCTTCCCCTTTACCTACCCGATTTGGCCAGCCCTATATAAAATGAGTCATTGCTACTTGGGTGTTCCCACAGAAATCTGTGGGACTAGTCTTGTGTGAGAGTACAGCTGCGCTTGAGGAGTGGCAGAATCCGGCCCACGGAGGCTGACATATGGTAAGGCAATATATGTTTCCTAGCATGTGGATCCAAAAATTATTTCTACAAGGTGCAGAGTTGCATTGATTGTATTACTGGATTATCAAATGATTAAAGCCATTAACAATCCACTCTTGAGCAATCAACGTAACAATGTTTAGTTGCCTTGCAGTAACAATTAAAAGATGAAGCAATTTGCAATAATTAGGTAGTATCTGGAAAAAGTAGTCCTCATTAAGAGAAGTTAAAAAGATTTTTTCTTATGGTTGAGATGAACCTAGCAGGCCAATTTCACTCCTCCTCGCCCTCATTCCTTCCCCCTCCTGCATTTTATGGAAAACAATCTGTTCTTTTTTAGCCTTTTATTCTGGAAAAGATCAAAGGGGATCTAATGACTGGATGGCTCCCTCCGCACTCAGGGGGCGGTGGGAATCGTGGGACTACGGTGCTGGGGTTGGGAGCTCCTTTTCATGGGGAGGCCGTCCTGAGCTGGTGCCGAGTTGTCGGGCTGTTTTGCTGCCCAGTGGGATTTCAGACAACAAAGTCTCAGTAGTTTCTCTACAGGGGAGGTTCTTGGCAGCAAGCACTTGCTCAGGCACATGATTGACTCTTCGCCTCCCTCCACCCCTCACAGAGGACCATGCATTGCTTCCAGGCTTGTGTTGTCTTGGCAGCCCATCAGGTGTCAATGAGCAAAACATGAGGCAGACCAGGCTTGGGCATCTGCAGGTGGCCCTGGCTGCTGGAGAAGATGATGTTGTGTTCTCCTCATGGTGCTGAAGCAGCCACTTGCAGGGGTGTTGGAGCTGCTGGGACCTGCAGCCCCATCCATGGGGTGCTGCTGCACACCCAGCTCCTGCACCAGGGGATGGCATGGTTACAACAAATACTTGTAGATGGGCTTGTGTGAGACCTCTTGTACATGAGAAGGAAATGCATCCTCAGGGCTCAGGAATAGGAAAGTGAGTAAGAGGCCAAAGATTATTTTCTTTGTACTTATTTAGCTGAACTCAAGCATTTTGCAGTCATGAGTCAGGATTTTGGAATACTTGATGCTGGTCATACCCCTGTTCTCCTCCTGCAGTGGTCGCTGTGCTGGTGACCACTGGTATTTGCTTTAAAGGAAAGCTCATCTACATATGTACACTATTAATGGGCTTTCCTGTGTGCCAGTGGCTCAGAATACTCTCCATTTCCTCATGCAGAAAAAAAGTAGACATGTCCCTCTTCTGAGTCCAGCCTCCAAATATTCCTTTGTGTTTAGTGCCATCACCTGCAGGGAAGCGGAGGAAGAGGGATGTGGGACGTGCTTTGAGCACAGGGTCTGTAACAAACCTGGGTGTAAAAGTGTCAATTTCTGTGTACAAAAGTCAAAACTAATCCAGTGCTGGTGTGTGGAAGTGAGTAACCATTGTGGAAGTGTTCTGAGGACCTTCCAGTAACAGGTTTGTCAGATCCATAGCTCATGCAGGGATGATTATGTTACTTAAAAATAATCTCCTTGGTGACAGTCCAATCATCCTGTCTGGACAATTCTGCTCCAGAATGTCAAGCAGATTTTCCACCTGAAGGTACGAGTGAAGGCGTTCAGGTCAATAAGTAATTACAGAAATTGGGATCTGGCTAGTGCCCTGGGATTCCCTCTTCTGTGCTGGCAGAACGAGCAGTGGTGGGGATATCTTCCGACTGGCAACAGGCAGGGCTTTGATTTTTCTGCACCACCCAAATGGCAGCCAGTCTGTGGTCTCCAAACCATACTGGGACACGTGTGTCCCTGGAGAAATGCTGTCTATCTCCACGTGGAGTTTATAACTATAGTGATGCTGTGCGGGAGCTCACAGGCAAAGTGGAAACAGCGCAAGTTCAGCAAACCAGCTTGGGCAGAACGCACACAAATAGGGTTGCCACACTTGTCAACTCCTTGAAATAGAAAAATGCACCAGGTGAAGTGGCCTCCACCACATTTGCAGTCTATGTAGCATACAGAAATGAATGGAGAACTTGGGCTATGTGATTCCCAACACCACGTACAGCCTTTAGAGAGAATATGGTGAGGGGGAAGGGCCTGGATTGCCACTGGTGAGGCAGCACCAGTATGTCCTCCTCTGCTGTGTCCATATGGAGTACCATCTGGTGCCAGGATGCAGACTGTGCCTTCGCACTTCCCTGGAACACGCAGCTGCTGGGATGCGCATTGCCATTCAAGGCACAAAAATTAGAAATTATATCAGATACTGTAAAGTTGTCATGAACGATATGAACTGGTAGGAGCCAATGTTCTTTAGCAAACTACTGCTGTCACAAATAGAAAATGAGAATGGATTGAGCTACATTAGGTCTGCGAGAGTAAATCATCTGCAGTTTCCAGAATATTTAGAAATACGAGGATACCCTGAAGGTATCCTTTGCTGATGGGAAGACTGGAGTGAAAAAGGCATTTAAGTAGTGGATAGACAGGAAAGATGCAGTCACTGTGATTATTTATATAGTCCTCAGAACCAGAGTGGCATTTCATCACAAATACCTCAGACAATAGGACTTGAGTTCTTTAAACCCAGGCAGCACTCTTGTGCATGCTGCCCCTAGCTTTTTTTGACCTTCGCTATTGTGGCTGGAACAGGGCTGACACCAAACGGAGATCGTTCCACATTCACCGTTGGGCATGATAGATGTAGATCAGACAGGTTTGCTCTCGCGTTCAATGAAAGATGAACGTGGATTACAATGCAGGTGTAGCAGCAAGGACCTGACTCCATACATCATTGTCACTAGTCGACATTGTTGGGCGCTGCTTGGATACATCATTCATTTCGTGCCCAAAGCTTATTCAAACCAGGCACCCCCAACAGCAATCAAAGCTGGGGGGTCCGTGGCACACTGGAAGGAGCTGTCGGGTCAGCTGCGGTCAATGTGGCTACACCAAATCTCAGGGAAAGAGCTGGAGGCAGGCTGGGCAGCCTGGCCAGAGCTGCAGCCCTGGGTCTGAACGGCTGCTGTTGGGGTCTGTGGTGCTCTTGGGCCAGTGGGGAGCTTGCACAGGAGGGTGACAGAGCCGTGTGGGCAGCACGACTTCTTTGGTGGGGCCCCTGACTTGAGCAAGGGGATGTAATGTAAAAGCAGAGTGACTGAAGGATGTTGTGGTGCTTCTCTTGACTGTTATTTGGTATTATTTAGAGAATATTTCTGGTTGCATATTTAGATGAAAAACTTACTTTCCAGTGCTGTCCTCCTTAACTCATTCCCATGTTTTCTTCAAAAACACCAATGTTGTCCCTCGCCCCCAGGGAAGTCTCTGCTATTTAGTCCTGCCTCTTTGGGAACCCTAAGGGATCCCAGCCTTTCCCAGTGCTCCTTGTCGGAGGTGTCCATGGGGCTGTGTGTGCCCAGGTGTGCAACGAAGTTGCTGGCACTGGGTCTGCTGGGTGTTGGCACAACTTAGCTTGCAGCAGCAACTGTCTTGTGGCGATGGTTGGTGGGTTGAAACCCAAATGTGAGGCTGCTGCTTAGCATGTGGCAGCAGATTAAGTCCCTCAGTGCTGGACCCAGGACCTGCGGGCGGCAATGGGAGGACTCGCACTGATGGTGCTTTGGCTGGGTCTTGGCAGAGGTAACTTGTGAGTCTGGGACAAATATTGCAAATGCTGGTGATGGAATAGCATTAGTCTTGGTCTGTATTTATGTCACAGGCTTGGTATTCAGACTGTTTCCCAGAGTAATGGACTCTGCCGAAATAATTTATTCCTGATTCCAGCAGTGTGCGTGCATCTTTCTGCCTTTTATTCACAAATAAAAGTTATGTGGAATGCTGTCTTACAAGAACAGAAATATATTTAGTGATTCAGGCGGTGTTATAAAGCATGAAAATGAAGCTCATGTTGTCAGTCAGTAGTATGCTAAGACGTATTTATACCTTTGGTCATAATTTCCTTGCTTTAAAATACCTGGTTCTGGGTTTGAAGTTGTACAGGAAAAGCAATACTTAAAGAAGAAATGTAACAGAGAGGGTTTAAAGAAAAACTCTGTGTGTGGGTATATATATGTATATATAACGTACACTTTGTAATATCTATTTATCTGTCTATAATAGGTTTTAAACCAAATATACTGTCAGTGCACGACAGAGCCGTGTACTTTGCTGAATTTGTTAGGAATTTTCAAAGTCTGAGCATGTCATGCAAGTCCTGCATTGACAACACTTAGTAATGCTGAGGTTTTTATTCTAACGGGGCCAGACACCCTGTTGTACTGGGCCACGTACAGCTGCCTCCAGCAGCTTATGGTGCCGCTGCAAATTAATAGAAATAGGTTATTCCCATTTTGGAAATGGGGATAAATGATATATTTGATACCATCCAGGAAAACTGCAGCAGAGGAAAAAATGGAGCTTCTGTCACAAAGTCCCCTCCAAGCGCTGCAGATGTGAGCCCGTCCCACCTCTCGTCTGTATCAAAGGTTTCCAAGTGTTTTTAAGTCCGGAGCTCAGTTTGGCATGGTGCTATGGTACTTTTATGCCAATCTTGAAAGCAGTAATTATATAATTGCTTGCAAAATCACCTATAGGGAAAGGTTATATAGTTCCTTACTCTGATTGCTATTACAGTTAGATCTCCTGGAAAGCCTTTCAGACTGCTGCCCAAGCCCCTGGCCGTACCCAGGTATACCTGAGGTGCTCCATGCAGGTCCTTCCCTACCGTCACGAAGACCATCATACTTCTGGCTTCATCCCTGCCTGGGTTCCCTTGTACAGCAAGCAGGAGAGGAAATCTAAGCCCAGGGGTTCACAGCAACGGGTGCTGACCCCCAGCAACAGGAGCTGTTGGGTGGGGGGGACTGCCCTGACTGGCTCCCACATCCTATTTGGCTACAGCTGTTGGGGACAAAATGTTTTGGGTGCGTGAAGCAGACTGAGCACTTCCACGCTCTGATTTACGCTAGCACCGTTTGTCCATTTCCCCTGGAGAAGCAAAACGCATGCTTGCCCTCGCAGCAAAGGAAAAGCCCGGGTCCCCATGCGTGACCCGTCCTCCAGCCCAGGTGAGCTTCCCTGGCTGGTGGCTTGTCATAAATTCTCATGAGGGCTGGTGTTGCCACAATGATGGGTGGCTGGGGGTTGGTGAAAGATAAGTCAGCTCCTGACTACTCAGTCATATTCACACTTGGACTAATTTCTGGTTGCAACGGCGGCTGCTCAGCAGCACATACAGAGCACAGTACGTGGGGAATTAATTAGCTGTGTACTTCTCCAAGGGAGTTATTCTGCTGATGCCCTGGGCACCGCAGTGATAGTGTGCCTTCTCAAAACATCAGGGTCAGCCCTGCCTTTCTGCTGCTGTAGGAGCTCTAGAGCTGCTGGGGCAGAGTTTTGCCTCCGTTTCGGCATTTTCCCCTGCTGAGTAGGCAAAGGCACCTCCTGGGCCATCCCTCCATAGGCAGGGGGTGGCAGCCCCGGCTCCTGCGAGCGTGCCGCTCACCCCTCTGCGCTGGTGAGGAAGCTCGACCTGCCTGAGGGCTCTCTGCATCTGCAGTAGGAGATTTTTTTTTTTTCCCCCCACTTGATCTTGTATTTTCACCTTGGGCTGCCATGCAAATAAACTGGGAGGTGGGCTGCGTGGTGGAGTTGGACCAGAAGCTGGCCAGAGGCCCTTTGCATATGCAGTTGTTTGATGTCTGCTCCCCCATCCTGATCTATATATAGCTGAGATCTTTCTGCAAATTTGAAATTTGTTTTATGAAAACTTACTGAAACTTTCTTTAAATGCTCCCTTGTCCCTGCAGTTCTTGTGGAAAGGTCAGGTTGTTCTCATCAATGTATCGATTATGCATTTCTCCTTCTATTGATCTTGGTTAAAGACTGTCATGATAGGTGTCCTGGATACTAATCCCTAAATGCATGTTTTGAGGCTACAGGAAAAGAGGAAGGATCTCCTAAAATTATTTTAAGGTTTGCTGGCTTTCTACATGTCAGCCAGTGATTTACCCCTATAGAACAGCCCTGAAAGCTTGGGAAAATGATAATGCCTCTGGTTTCTGAATTTTTGATGTTAGGTATTTAAGGGAACAACAAAGCTTCAGTGACTGTGTGCAGCTTGAAAGGAGGAAGCATTTCTTCCCATTCCAGCTTTGTAAAAGAGAGTCTCTTTTGTACCAAAATACAGAAGGAAAAATATAATCCCGGTTGAGACCCATCCACATGTAATTTCGCAGAAGCCTTTACGGTTCAGCTTCAGCAGCCCCTTACAGCCAGGAGGAGCTGTATTTCTTGTTACCAATGCAGGGCTGCCACTTATCACTAAATCTTCATTTCTTTTACTATGGGGCAAAGGACTCGCAGTGGCAGATGTGTTTGGCTGAATTATGTCCTGTGGTGTCGTCACGGCTCTGCTGACAGTCAAGTTTCACTTTCTTACTTGGTGTTCAGTCCAATTCTGTCAGCTTCATTGCGAATTCCTTTCAAACTGCAGGATGTAACGCAGTAATTAGCACCGTTCCCTGCACAAGCGCTGGAAAAGAGGCACCAGGGGATTGAGCTAATATCCCCTCTGTAGGGGCTCCTTGCGAAGCAGTGGACAGGAGCGGAGGAGAAGGAGCAAGCCTCAACCAAAACCTGCAGCTGAACATGCTCCGAAGGCTTGGCACGGCAGGAGGAAGGAAACCCCCGGGCTGGGAGGCCAGGCCAAGCGGGGTAATCCTGTCGGGGGGTGTGATGGACTTGTTCACCCTCACTGTGTGAGGCAGATAATTTAGCAAGAGCCTGTGGCTGATTATGTTTGAGCACAAGGATAGTTCCCAGCAGTGCACCTGGCAGATTTCTGCCGTGCCCTATAAAGCAGGGCCGGACCCACGCTGCGCCAGCTCGGCACGCAGAGCTCCCGGGATGAGGAGGAGCAGCGGAGTGGCCAAGGCAAAGCTGCTCCTGCAACATGCAGTGGTTCAGGCGATGTGGACCGTGAGCATGATACGGGCTGTCTGACCGTGCCACACCAAGATGAAGGGGATCTAGATGCCAACCACCCGCAGACCCAACCAAGCTACCCTAAGACTGTTTTGCTCTAGTTAATAAGTTGCCAAGAAGATGGTAATTGGAGCCGTCTTTGATGTTGCCAGTAGAAGAATTGAATGTGCAAAGACCTTGTGCCACCCAAGACATCCGAGACCTTGAAGGTCGCAAGCAGAATTAACACAACAAGCTTCAGAGGATGCTGTCGATAGCTGCCTGTATCGGAGAGGTGCCAGCTCCAGCGCTGGCCTGGCACAGCCCCTCGCTGCCACTGTGCGGGTTTGCTCAGCCGTCTTTCAAGACAGAGCAGTTCTGCAAAGACAACATTGATCTGCAATTTAAATCTGATGTAGTAACTTAAGCATTTTAAAATGCCTCTGAATCAATGAAAATGATTGAAGGCAAAATCCAGATGGCCACATAGCTGTATCATATAATACTGGCCAAAGGTTGTCTTTTTCTGAGCAGGGGTATCTTTTAACACAGACTTAGTCTTCAAAGAATTTTAAATGCTGCAAAATACTTATCGTAGCAAAAGTCTTTAATACGAGCCTTTTTTCTGCCCCCCTTAGTAATCGTCAGTGCTGTCACTGGGATTGTGATCTAATCCTTTATGGATGTTTTTCTGCTTCATGCTTCCTAACGTTCCAGGAGTGAGTCATGTGCATTGGTGAGCCCAGTCACCAGGAGCAGATCTGATTGAAAACTGCACAGAGATTGTCTGAGAATACTCTTATGGTCTCCCAGTATCTTTGCTGCAGAAGACCATCACAGCAGCTCTGGCTGGATAAGCCAGAAGATACTAGATGTGATTGGGGAATTTAGGATTTGTTTTCAGAGCATAATCCTACTAATTCTTTGCTCTCCATTTGTGGATGTCCTGCCTGGTGCAAACATCACTGGAGCAGGCTGGCCAAAGCCTGCGGGATGATTAGGTGAAAGTCATTGCCTCCAATCAGACACAGGGCCTTGGAGAGACAAGGAGTGAGGGGCCAGGGTGTCTTATGGTACCTCGGTGGTCCTTGCACTGCTGACACTGTGAATGTATGGGATTTGCTCAGGGTATTGGACTTGGTGGAGGGGCTATCATGGACGTGCTGTCTTATGAAGGCTTGACTAAGCCCACGTGTGCCTGGGGAATATTCTCTGACACATTTCTATTTAATTTAAAAAAGAACTTCCCCCGCCTTTGGGCTTCAGTGACCAACAACACTGTCTGCCAGCAGAAGGCATTTTGGGTGCAGTTGTGCTTTAGTTTCACTATGCAGCATGGGAAAAAGTGCTTTCTTCAGTTTCTTTTGAACCTGCTGCTAATCATTTCCAGACAGTGATGTCTCCTAGTTCTTGTATTGTGGGAAATAATTGTCCCCTTTATTTATCTTACATGACATTCCTGATTTTATAGCCGCTTTGTGTATCTCTTTCCCAGGGGTAGGGAATCCCAGTCCAGGTAATGGCTTCTTGGATGGGAGCCCTTTCACAGCTATGGTCACATCTGTACTCTTTCTGTACCGTTTCCAGTTGAACACGTCTAGAAGCTGCAGACCGAAACAGCACGTTTCCCATTTCAAATACAAACATGCTGGGCAGCACTGAGCAATGCAGACCCCTGCAGATAACCTCCTCCACTGCGAATACTGACCATTTATTCCCTTTTTTAGTTTTGTTTCTAGTGAACAGTTGTTATTTCAAGAGAAGTTCTTTTACTTTTGCACCAGGGCTCCTCAGTTTCTTCAAAGCCCTTTGGTGAGAAGCATTGCCAACAGCGCTTTGAGCATGCCCATACGTTACAATGGCTGGATCCCCTTATTCCCACACCTGGGAGCCTGAGGAGTGTCCGTCCTGGGACATGACCTGTGGAGAGCAGCCTGCTATTGAAACCAGCTAGATAGGGTGCTTACAAATGGGTGGCATCAATGCCTGTGTCTTAATCTCTGCCTCACACCCAAAAATTTCCAGTTTTACACGGGCTGTACAAGGACAAGCATTCAAGCGTGAGGCACTCAGCTATTCCAGTGGTGAAGACTATGCATGCACATATGTATACATAAAGATTATTTCCACCTTTAGATTGGAATAAAAATTCCACACGAGCCATTTGGGACTACCCAATCTATAGATATTATTGAGCTAGAATCCTGTCTTCTGAAAAATCCCTGTTGTAAGGTTTTGATTGCATCTCAGAAACTGCTAGAGGAATTGTATTTTAATGTGGTTTATTTTCCTCTCACGGCTCTCAGTAGGCACACACCCACATGAGGCTATTCTAAATGATAGTGTCATTACATTTGAACCCATAGTAAAAGGGTGTTTTTCAGCAATTGAATTCATATGTTTAATTTTGATTTTTTTTTTGTTTTTGTTTTGTTTCTGTATACAAATTAAGGTCTCTGCTGGTACAAATACAGCTTTCTAGTAAGCCTGGAGGTGTAAAGCAAATGTTGAAATGAAAATGAGGTCTGTGCAAAGCTTGTTTTTAACGAGCTCTGGTAAGGCATGGGCTTGAGTTGCCACAACCTGAAAGCTCAGTCCAGTCTTGTAGCAAAACCCGAATTACAGCGGGGTTCCCAGGCCTTGGCAGCATGGGACGCTCACAAGCGGTACGTGGCACAGGCAGGAGGAGCCAGCTCTCAGTGACAGCAGATTCACTCTCGGATGCCGACTGCCCTTTCACGTGCCGTGCAGTCAGATGGGATGGTGAAGTTGGGGGTTTAGCAAAAGTAAAAGTGAATTTGTGGTAGTTGTTGGGTCCTTTTGCAGGTACTGGGGATGTCTGGGTTAGGATATGCTCTCTGGGACACACCTAAGGGCTGACTGTTGTCCTGGTGTCATGAAGCAAGTCGCCAGGATGCCGCTTTGTCCCTCGGCACACAAAAGCAATGTTTAAGTGTCTTTCCTCTGGTGATGGGATTTTGCCCTCCCTGCTCCATCACAGCAGAGCGGGATGATACAGACCCTGATCGCTCTGCTGGCATTAAATCGTGATCCGGAAAAGCAGCAAGTCCTGCTTTACTTCCCACATCTGGGTATGGTAATGAGATATCCATGTCTTGAATGATAATGTTTTAATACAGACACATAAAACTTCCTGCCTTAAGACACAGAATGTTCTGTAGCTATTAGGGATTACAGTTGAACGTTGCTGTTGGGGGACTTTGAATCCTAAGGCTGCTCATGGGATTTTAATACTCTTGTCCAGCACAGCTGGTGCCAGTGGAAGCGTGCTGGATGAGACAGGCAATGGGTCTTGTCTTATCCCCCATTCCTCCTTTCATATATTTTGATGACTGTCTGTGTGAGATGTGCCTGTGTTTCAAGAGATGAGCGGAGAGTGAGCATCGTGCACTATCAGTGGAAAGACTGAAGAGGGAGGCAGGAGAGCCCAGGGAAGTGGGGAAGCAGCAGGGAGGCAGAGCAGGACTGGAGACCAGGAGATGGCATAAACAAGTGGGGCTCTCGGTGAGCCATGAGGGATGGGAGCAAGGGGTAAAAAGGCAGATGGACAAAAACTCCAGAGGGAGACAAAAAACTGGGGACAGGTGAAAACAAAGAAGGGAAGAAGGTTAAAATGGAGGATGGGCACTGGACAAGAAACAGGCAGGGGTTGAACAGGAGGAGAAGCCAGCAGAAGACATCTGGGAGAGATGTCATACCTGCACTGCATGGGAAACTGCACCCAAAGGGGGTAGAGGCAATTTCGCTATTACTACTATATAGCATCAGCCACAGATTCTAGGTGTGGAGCAGGACCATGATGTGCATGTTGCTGTACAAAAAGATTGTCTCCAAACCTTTTAACTTAAGAGAAGAGAGAAACACAAATGCAGACAATGTGACGGAAAAGCAGAGGATGAAGAGACCATGGTCCAGACGTGCTAGTCACCTTTTTAGATGCTGTTTACAACACATCAGCGGTCTAATCAATGCCTATCTTTTTGTAGCACAAACTGGCATCTCTGCTGGCGTGTTTGGGGAGAACAACAAAGTGAATGTTTGCAAAGACTCTGTATAATCATGAGGTGTAAAGAGAGAAAGTAAGAAAGTGTTTCCTCAGGAATAGGACAGCCATAGACTGGCAACATTGGGCTAAAAAAAGTGAGTGTCAACTTGGATTGGGAGTGATGATTAGTTGTGTGGAGAACACAGAGATGTATGGGTTATGTTTGGTGCAACAGGGACTGGGGCTATGGGAAGGCTGTACAGAGTGGTGATGTGGTCATGGAAGATGCTGATTTTGGGAGCAGTGTTCACCGTGAGCATTAATTCCTCAAGATCAGGGAATAAGTTATGTTAATGAAGGTCTGAGATAATGAGAGCGCAGACAACAGCTCTGGTTGTGTAGCAGAATACAAAATGCAAGGAGACATAATGCAGAACTTTTATAAATTCAGACATGCTCTGGATAAGAGGTTGTAAAGGCTCCAAATGGAAGCTGGTGTCTGAGTAAGGTGCCTTAATGACCAGTAGCACAGTGACAGTATGAGGAGAAAGGAATGATCGTATGAGGGAAAGGGATGTCCTTCCCATAGGGGCAAGGTTGCTACAGAGTTGCACATGCCTTTCCACTGCATCCCTGCATATAAGCACATGAGCTCTCAATCTTTCGAGCTCATGACTCATGTAGACAGTTGAAGTTCTCCTTGTGAAGGTTTTCGGGTGCCCCACAGCAGGTGGGAACCAGGTTTTGAGTGTGTGAAGAGATGCATCCTTCCCTGTGTTGGCATTGACTCTAGTTTGAGTCGGTCTCACCAGTCAGTGTGCACCATGGAGATTCTACCTGCTCCTGGGGAGGGTTTGTAACACACGGTTGGTTGATCTGGGGCCTGGTGGGAAAGGACACCCAACAAGGCTCTGGTGCACAGCGGCAGTGTTGAAGATGCCCTAGCTCCGGCTGCTGGCCTGGCAGGCCTCGCTGCGCTCCCAGGGAAGTGGGAATTGGGAAAAATGAGAGTATCAACTCTGTTCGGGCATGGTCCCTGGGGACCTCGTGGGACTGAAGCATCTGAACAAAGCCATTGCTTTGAGGGGAGAAGCTGCATCCACTGTGCGTGGGGAAAAACAAGGACAGCATACAATGGAAAGAATAAGTAATCTGCCTGTGTGTAAGCAACATTCTTTTAGCACAGGAAAGGTTCACCTGGGGCAAGAGAAGAAATAACTAATCACCACCCACCTGCTCCTCTCAGGCATCCTTACTAATGCCTCGCTTCGGCATGGTGCTTCACCAGCTGCGACAGACCGAGATGAAGAACTGCAGTGCACAGCTCCTCCATTTACCCTCCTTTCATCCTCCCAGAAACCTCACAAACAGCCGAGCAGAGGAATGTTGCAGGGGTTACTGTTTATCTGTGGATGCAGAGTGCAGGTGTGCAGTGCAGACTCACAGCTGCTGAGACAACCTGTGCTCATCCCCAGCTGGGCAAACATCTGCTTAGATACCCGAAGATGATGATTCTGTTGGTCATTTACGTTTAACTCATCCTACGTATCCCAGGATAGAGCCATGGTTGTAGGGAAGGGGAGAGGATCCTAAATCCTTAACTATGAGCACCAGAACCACAGCACTGGGTTTTTATTCAGCATCTACATCCTCAATGTGGCAGTGGTAAGTCCGTACTTATCACTAGGGCAAACACCCACTTGCCAGCGGCTGTGGTTGCACTGTAGGCTCGCAATGCCTTTAAAGAGTGCTGTTCAGCAGTGCGCTTTTTAGGGCTCGGAAATGGTTAACTTCTCACGTATTTCTCTGCATGCTTCCCATACTGCTCTACTTTATGCAGTGTCATTCATCACAGCGCGAGAGGTGCTTAGCTCCGGCGTTTGGCGATCACCCACGCCAGCCTGGGGATCACCGTAATGCCGCGGTCCAGCTCTGTCAGTGCCTCGCCATCCTTCTCACACCCATCCTCTGGGCTGCTCTGGGAAAAGGCATCTCAGCCTGCCTCAGGAGCACCATTAAGGGAGAAAACAAGCTGGCAGGTATCAGTTTTGAGCTGTTCTTATCTGATTTATTGTGAAAGTCACCTCTTTTGATTTAGGCGGCGCTGATAGTGAATGAGAAAACATGTGTTTCTAAAACAATGGCAATGAAAACATTTCTTGTCAGGGACTGTAGTTTATTGTCTTACTGCTTGAAAGGTAAAATATCCAGCAGAGAAGACACTGTGTCATCATAAAGCAAATGTGGATTATACAATACGACACTAAATTCCCAGGTAATGCTCAGAGCCACTTCTGAGCACAAGTTATATGGAGTTGTTTGTGCCTCAGCGATAGTACCGAACCCCCTTCATCACCCAGAGTTTTTCCAGACCGGGGTTCCTAGACCTGAAAATTTGGAGCCTCTGGCTGTGGCTCTTATTCTTTGTTTCATATTAGCTCTTGCCCTGGGGCTTTTCTCCAGGGAAGGATGCCCACAGTTTTGTTCGGCAGCTCCTTCCTTTCCTGCGGTAGGTGCCTCTCACAAACATCCTCTCCACTGCAACATGTCTCAGGGTACCCGAGCAGAAAAGCCTTTTCAGAATCAGCACTTGTGTTCATATTTACTGCTGAGACGGAGCGTAACTTTGGCCTTGCTTCTCAGGAGGAGCTGCCGGTCCTGGCCAGGTGCTCAGCAGCGCATCCCACGTCTCGCCGCCCTCTCGTTTCGCTGCCTGGGCTCCTCTCCCTGATTCTGTTTGACAATGTTTTCTTTCTCCATTTGGCAAGTCAGCTCACCTCTAAGCCTTATCATATTTAAATGTTTAACTGCTCTCAGACCTTAATTAAGAGTAGTAGTAGCAGCAATAGCTGTAGCTGTAGGAATAGCAGCGATTTCTCCTATCTTAAATTTTAATGGCTTTTGTACAAGGCTTTGCAGAAAGGGTGATTAATGGCACCCAGAGAGGCTGAGGTAAACGTTTCTCCATGCTGATTTTTGCCCTTTCTACTCATGATCCCCTTTCTTGACTTAGGAAAAACTAAAAAGTCCATTTAGAAATAATTCTGTGATTATATTTTTTTTCTGGGGTTCAGTAGGTGCTTAATACAGCACTTAATATATGTGTTGAATAGGAGCTGATCTCTTAAAGAGCCAGCTCTTGGTGGTCTCCATGCCAACTCAGCTTTGCTTTGAGCAGTAATTACTAATATTGTTGGTAGTCTCCAAGGATTCGGTGGTTTTGGAGACTAAGCTCTCCTAGGCTAACCTTTATTTTTTTCATCTTTTGTACTAGGCTGAAAGGAGTAGATGGACTTTTCATTTGATAGAAACATCAGTGCCTGAAGTTTTATTGTTTTAGGTTTGTGGAATGGGTCATTGAGTCATAAGATGTGAAACATCTGTTTGCATTTGCAGTGAGACAGCTAACAGAGTCTTAAGACCAAAAAAGAAAAGAAAAGAAAAAAAAAAACAAAACAACCCCAACCATCAAAAGATGTGAAAACCCTCAGGTCAAGTGGCGGCATCATGATTATTCTCTGGTATAGAAAATATTTATTGTGGCTTGTAACCATGTCCACCAGGCGGTTAATTAGCAAAGTGTAGATATTGTTACAGTGGAAGTAAGTGAATGGAATTCATAGAAAATCCTCCAAGATAAGCATCAGACATAAAGGTGATTAAGCTGTCAATAAAGAAGAAACACAGAGAGTGGGGAAAAGCAGGTGCATTTCAGTACATGACCACAAACTAAACCTATGCCACAAAGTAAAGCAACCATTTACATTGATAATATTTGTACTCCTTCAATGCCTCTGAGTTTTTGCCATGAGCTGGGATCCCACACTGCACTGATCCCGAGCAAGAAATGCCTCTGCATTAAAGAGCTTATGATTTAAACATTAGTCAAGAGACAGTAGATGGGCAGGAGCAGACAGACAAGTGTGTACGTGGTACTGGTGAAGACTGTTCAGCACAGCGCAGGCTGGCCCAGCACGACCACAACCTACCTGCTGTCATTTTCTTATCTTGTAAGCAACGTGGCAAAGGCATTGGCATTTTGACAGTGCGTGTACCATGCAGAGATCTTCCCAAATGTTAATTAAGCATCGTAGAGTCACAGCAGTATTATTACAATCCTCGTTTTACAATCAGGAGATCTGAGACAGCTTTGCAATGCTGGGCTGGGTAGCCCAAGGCTACTCAGCTGCGCAGTGGCAGAGTCAGGGGATGAACCTTGCCATCGTCACTGGCACTCCTCTGCTCGCGTCTCCTGGCTGACTACACAGAGAGATGATTATAAGAGGTATTTACTTGTATTTCAAAGAACGTGAACAAAGGCAGTAGCAAAAGCAAAACTTTAGATGAGAGTGTGAAGAAAAATTATAATACATTTTTGATTTTTTACAATTACAGTATTGTCATCCTGTGTTGGAAAGAGCTCAGATTTCAGTTCCCAGGTTTTCTTGAGCTATATAGGACCACCTCTGCTTCCTCTTAGCTTGACACAGTCTAAGTCTCTGGCTTGCAGAGCCTAGCTGTACACATGCCTTCTTTCTAGATTATCAGAGTACCGGGTCCAGGTTCCAACAAGTTGTTTCAATTTATTGGGGCATTCATGCACTGATGGACCTCTGCAGAACCAGTGCCCGTCCTCATGGTATTTCCCTCCCTAATAACGGGTATATGGTGCTAAATCTAAAATACTTCAAACAGATGTTTTTAGGCTGTATCTAGGAAAGAGAGTAACCTTTGATGATTTTTATTTTGTCTTTCTGGAAACCTAATGTGTTTCCTATGGCTTATGACCACAATTCATTTTCGAAGTGATTTTCCCTTGGCCAATTTCCATTTATCATTTAAATAATCTAGCAACAAAGAGGATGAGGTATTCTGCAAGAAGGTATATGACTCCGTAATCATTCTACCTTTATATCCCCTTTGGGGGGAATTATTAGAGATGAAATGACCTTCCTGGCTATCAAGCATTACCATTGTAACACGGATGGATAATATGACACCCCTGACACAGAGCCAAAGGCAGGTCAAGCTGAGTGTGCTGTACCCGAACCTGAAAATGACAGAGACTTGATTAAAATGAATGTGAGAAAGAAGACCAAGAGTGATGGGAGCCCTCTGCGAGCTTATGGGAGAGTGGGGAATCTAGCTGTGATGTATCGCCTTTACTGTACTTCTCATTTGGACCATGATGAGGGAAATTTACCATCTTTACTGTCCTCTCTAGGGACCTTGTTCTGTTCTCTTCATATTCTTTAGTAGGAAGTATCCATGCCTAGTCGATAGAGAGAAAGTGCTGCCACTGACATCCTGTACAACAGCATTGCATGCCTGTGAAACTTGGTTTCCCCATTTCTCTGATGATGAATCTTGTACATAATAATAGTAATAATACATTATAATAGCTGCTGAGAACTTTGGTTGGTGAATGTTAAGCATGCTTCATTATACAAAACTACATGGAAAAGTCAATGTTATACATTAGCATGACTATTTATTTTTCCTCCAGGGAGTCCTAGAGCAGTCAACAGGATACTTCAGCACTTATTTGCTCAACTTTTGGGCTGAGAAACTTACATAAGATTTTTGGTTTTTATATTCCCAAGAGCTCTCCACATTTCTTGGGTAGGCAGCCATCTGTGGCACGTAACACTGAAGAACAATGTCTAACGGAACTGAAATTACAGAGGAAAGTCAGGAAAAGACCATGTAGACCCTCAGACTTGAATTTGGCCAAAGCAAATCCATCCTCCTAGTATTATCAAGACTTTTTGCCCTTAAGCAACATGTGATGAGACATCAGAAGTGATATGGGAGCCTTAATGGCCCCCAAGAGGAGATATTGCCCCTTTGTAAACTTCCTTACAGACTAATTTAGAGTGTTGATAAATATGGATAGCGCCAAGGGGTCCTACCTGATCTCCAGTGATGAGAACTTTGGCCTGAGTCGTGGCTGGCATGACTGTACAGTTATTAATATTCTTTAAAAAGTGTTCTATTTAACATGGGGGTTTGCAGAGGGAATAGCGTAAGGAGCTGTTTTCTTTAGATGCCATCTTCCTTTCAATAAGAAACACTGGACCCAGGCTTTCAGGAAGAAAAAAAAAAGAAGACAGAAGGGATGACCAAGAATTAACTTCCTCAGATGTAGGAAAACAAGGCCAGAGGCACAGCTCTTGACAAGAGCCATGCTAGCCTGTGACTCTGAGGGGAGATGAGTGGTTCCACTCATCATGTCGTGTTCATGCCATCGGGATGCACTTGCTGCTAAGTGTCCTGCTGACAGAGCAGAGAGGTTCTGAAGTCCTCTAACTTCATTTTCTGGTTCATCCTCGAGAATAGTTGTGCAAAGAGCATGATTTATCATGACTGTTATGGTGATCTACCTTGATTTAGTGGTGAAATTACAATGATGGATCATACTTAATTATGATCATTAAAAGACATCAAAAATGTAATCGGCTGTTCATCATATACCTTATAAAGGAAAAAAATACCTCAGGTTTTTAAAGTCCAGGACTCTGGGTGTTGATAAAATTAGAATATGTTTTATTCATACCGTGACACAGCGTTCTTTCTTCACTGATCTCCTCATCCAGGCGTTTCACTCAGAGGCATTGGGGAAGGATTTGAATGAGACTTTAATGAAGTATAAACAACCATGGGTCTTGTTTTTTCCACAGGCCCTGTGGGGTGCAGGTCATGCCCCATGTTAAGGAAATCTGTGGGGCTCCATCCGCAGGGAGAGCTCGTGCAACAACACAAGCTGCAGATCAGCACCCTGGCAAAAGCTGTTTGGATTCTGGAAACGCAAATTTGCCCCCATTTGACCTTGATTAAAGTCTAGCGCAGTTTAATGAGGCAACATAAAATACCAGTCAAATGCTCAATAGGGAAAATCTTGTCAGACATAAGGAACAATTGGGATCAAGTCAGTCAGGGCTTCCTTGGGCTTTTAATGACCTGTTAGATTCAGCTTTACTGTAGGTTTTTATATATAAAAAAAAGTGATAATGACTGAAGGGAGCATCATTAGTATTGGAGTGAAATGGCTAATGGCTCCTGATTGCTCACAGGTGCCAGAGAAGAAAAGTTTCTCCCTAGGCAGTGAGCTCTGTGATCACCACGAGCATTATTATTTGCACTGCAGGAGCGCCTATCAAGGTTAATGGAGACGCAGCCCCCTTTTTGCTGGGGAGCCGTCGGGATGTGTGCGGAGAAGAGGAAGAGCGAGCTCAGCGCTGGCATCCCCGCCTTGGTGTGCAATCCATTGAGTGGAGCTTGGCAAGATCTGGGGTGGAACCATATGGTCGAAGGCAGGGACTGGAACGTTTGATAAATATTACCATTGTAACACGTTACCATTATAATTCAGTGCCCTAACAGAAAAGGTAAGGTGTGATTTGATCATGGGCTGTATTGGTCTGAGGAGCAAACCTTTTTGTTGGACTCCTCTGCTCAGCAAAGTGCAGGAGGCCATGCAGGGAGCCGAACGCAGACATACCTATCTATGATGGTAATTAATGTTGGCACCATTTACCACATTTCCTTTGGATCCTCAGAGTCTAGCTATGAGCAAATCAAAGCAGGATACATTTCTAAGAAGTTTGCTTTGATTCAAAAGAGAATTCAGGAAAGTCCAGTGGCCTCTATTATACAGCACTCCAACTCAGATGATTGCTTATCCTATTTGGCTTTAAAACCTGTAACACATTATTATGCCCCAGTTAACAGATGGCAAACTGAGGACCAGAGATGTGCCCAAGGTCATACAAGGTTGGGAGACTCATAGGGTATGGAAAACATCTGGTAGTCGCATGTTGTAGTGAAGCAATGCCACAGAGAGTCTCTGACAGTGGTCAGCAGGAGAAGCAGAGAAGGTCCTTGTCAGGTCTTCACTCTCACGGAGGTGCTTGCTCCTGCAGGAGATGGTGGGTAGCACATGCCAGCATTTACAGTGCTGCGTTCGTTGAGCAACAAATACAAATCGAACACAGTGGGACATCACCGGCTCACTTTTCATCCTTCTTCAGGGTAAGGCTGTGGCTCCCTTCATTGTGTGGGGCATGAAGGCAACTGCTTTTCTCACCTAGCTGAGACACGTCTAATGTGCGGGTTGGTGGCTGAGGTAGGGTGTTCCTGGGGAAGCTGGCGTGAAGGAAGGACCATCGCAGTGTGGTGGGTCTGACTCAGATTTCTTCTTTCTGGAGTTGAGAGCATTTGGTCCCTGATCTGGTCAGAGCTGTGCCATGCCCTGTGCAACAATCCGGGTCCCAGCCAGTCGCTACAAAGCAAGATTTTGACCTTTTTGTTTAGAATAGTTTCTCTTCTTGACGAAAGGGCAAATACAAGTGTGTTCTCTTCCCTCCTGTGGGCCCGGTATGCACGTAACACACTTTTCATCTTAAGAGCAAAGTGTTTTTGTGGAGACAATTGAAAGAAATTAAGAATGGCACATCATGATCATTTATATCATGTGTATCTCAGAAAGTTCATCAATTCATATTACATTAGGGAATATGTAAACTAAATGTGCACTCATCTGGCATAGTCCTCAGAGCAATTATTCTTCAGTTGATTTAGTACACTTGATAAAAATAAAGGTTAAGGAGGATGTTAATTTGGGATATTTTTTTTTACTGGTTTTTATAAAGTGTTAGAATGCAGATTAATTCCAGACTTTATAATACTGCATCCAATTCGCTATCATATAAAAATAACTTGCATAAATCAGAGGAGCAAGCCTGATCCTCGTGCTCCAATACTCGCAGGGAATTTTGACATTGACTTCTATAGGAGCAGGCCCAATGTCAAAACCTAGATATAACATGAATCCGTGCCAGACACGTTAGAGCTCTGCTAGGAACATCCTCATTGGAGCATAATAATTTGTGAAAGAGAGAGACACACTGCGAGCACTCCTGGGGTTGGGGGCCCTGGGCAAAATGTTGGTGGCAGAACTAATTCTAGTCTGAGGAAATGAGAAAGCCAGTGTCGTGAAATGTTGTTGCTTCCAAATCTCAGCCCATCAGACTACTGAAGACCTACATTTTTCTGTCCAATTTTGGAGGTGGGGGAGTGTTGGCAGGACATCCTCAGGAGACAGTGAAAAGAGATAAAACCAGTGCAGCTTTTTTTCCCCTGAGTTCAAGAGAGGGGAGTGAAAAACCTGCCAGTGCTGCCCTAAAATTGCTAATGAAAGAGAGTGAGAGAGGCATTTGCTTCAATATGCTCAGCCAAAATGGGATTTTCAAAGGAGTCTGGATAAAGACATCAGACACAAAGAAATCAGTACCTAATAAAAGAACTTACCTGAGTCAATCCTGCTGATTGGCTTCAATAGCAGACATGTGGGTGTTGAAGCAGAATTCACTGCAGAAGTTTAAAAAAAAGAAGAGAGAATGAAGAGGGAAAAGAAAAATGACATGCAAGTAGTAGGGAATGTTAATAACACGACTAGGAAAGGGTCCTTCCTCTGCAGGGTTAAAGGACTGCTTCACAGCAGCTGGGAGGAGTGCTAGCAGTCTTTTTCCCTTGGGAATAAATCAGACCTATATCCCAATGTGGATCTGGAGGCAGATGGAGTAAAGGAAATCTTTCCAGAAGAAAAACGGGATTATAAAAGTGAATAAGGAATTACATGGGAGTTATATACGGGAGATTTCACTGCAGAGAAACGGGGTTACATATATAAACCTGTGGCTTAGTTCAGAAAACTCTTATCCATGGCTTTCTGACTGAGGAATCGCGTGTCTTCTTCCTTCCTTGCTTTATCGCCTGTCCCTGTCACCAGTGCTGTGAGGACAACCCTTCTGTCCCTAGAGCAGCCTCAGCCCATCGCAGCCATGGGAAAGGGCTTTCTCTCCGGCTTTGCCCCTGCACCCCATGCGCTGCCCCCTCCTCCCTGGTGCATTTGGGGTTTGCGGAGAGCCCATCCTGCCTGGCAAATCCCAGCAGCCACCACACAGCACCGGGAGCCGCCAGGAACCTGCACACGGGGAGCAAGAGTCGCTCACGGTCCTTTCCCCGTCCTCAGCATTGCCACCCCCGGGAAATCTGCTCCCGAGGGTGTTCTTAGCAACTGCATCTGCAGAGGGATGGGAATTTAGCTCTTCATTCCATCCTTTCTGCGTTGTCCTTCTGTCCTGTGCCCAGGTGGGTCCTGGGTCTTGCAGACATGCATGCATAAGCAGGGAAAATTTTATTTTGCTCCTTTCACATAGAGTTTATTTGGATTTGTATATGTAGGAGACTGCTGGATTCACGAGACATGCCAAGTTTCAGACTTCCCTGGTCCAAATCCTGTTGAACCATGTGCATCCAATTCTCCTCCCTCCCCCGCATCTATAAGAGCGGGGGAAGCGCTGGAACGCCCCGCGCGTGCATTGCTGTGGAAAACAGCCTTGCCTTGGCTCAGGAAACAGGCACTATAATTAGGCACAGATCTTCTGTCCTAAACACAATGATCTGAGGATTTATTTCTATCATTTGCACATCCTTGGGTGTTTTTTGGTAGTGGTCTCCAAGTGTAGGCCTAAGGGTTTCCAGTGCAGATGGTTGGTAGCTCTAGTCTGCAAAGGGGCTTTTCTTCATATTATCAGAAAGCACAGACAGACCCATGGTGCCTTACTTCCATTAAGCTCATTTTTTGGACCGACAAGTAAAACTACACATTTGTACATTTTTGTAATAAGAGGAGCATGCTGAGCTGGAGTTCCTGAGATGCCAAATGTGATTTCACAGCCACTATCCAGATAGGATTGCCCTTTAACATCATCCAAGAAGTTCTTATACACCAAAATAGTTCTGTCATACATAAAACGGCCCAAGTAACTTGGAGTGAGTTATTTAATAAACTTTGCCTTGCTGTAATCCATGAACAATTTATGATGTTCCTGAATTTCCTCATAATTCAGTTATTTCTTGCGAGATTAGTTGGATGAATATGTTGTGGCCTGTCAACTGCATGCAAGTGATTAATTAATTGCACATTTCTTGATGCTGGATTTTAAGTGTATTGGTCAGTTTAATTGGATCAGTAGGCCACATGGCATACTTCTGTTCTCAGGTTGAATGGATGCTTCTCCTTGAAAGAATCCTCCAAGAATAAAAATTCCTGATCAAGCATTTAAAGCAGGCATCCTGGCTGAAACACCAGGATGCAGGAAACCACAATCTCAATCAATTACATAAGTGCTATTGGCATCCCCAACAGTGAAGTGCTGCATTGTGCTAGTCTTTTTCCAAAAGAGAATTTTTTTTAGCTCAACAAAATATTCATAGAAGTATTACCTAATATTCACTTTGCCAAGCTCACTTCTGCCAGTAAGTTCAGTTGTTAAAACACATGTAAAGTACAAGCCTAACGAAGCAAATTTCTATGAAAATGATGTACAGAACATGCTTTCATCCACTCTTCCTACATCTTGCAGTACTGATATTAAAGGGATCAGCAACATCTCTCTTTGCACCATGTTTATTTCGGTTTTATATAACCTGAATGTCATGCGCATTCTGGCTCTGTCATTAATTTTAAGCTAGGTCAAATTCATACATATTAGATAATAAGCATTTTTAGTCCCCAAATGTGTGCGTTAATTAATTTTATTTCATTCATTGTAATTGTCCTTATAGCTCTGTGCTCATTAAAAGAAGAGGTTGAGAATCCTCCTTTGTGCTAGGCTTAATTTGGGTAGAAATCACAGAAGCTGCCTTACAACTTCTCTGTCAATGCGGATGAGTTCTGGCTTGCCAGCAAACACACACACCACCACCCCCCCCCCCCACTATTACTGACTCAGGAGTCATTTCCAATTCCTCGGTGTAAGCACACATCACTCTAAAGAGACAGAAATTACATCCAAAGGAGCAGAAATAGCCAGGAAAACCTAGTTTCATATATTTTCCTTTTGAAAGGTGTGAGCATATTGTACTGAATGGAAATACCTACATTGAAGCAGGTTCTGGAGGTCCACCTGCTCATCTTCCTGTCATCCAATTAGTTTGTCCAGGACCTAAACACTGACAAAAGTGCCTGTCCTCGCTGGTGGGCACTGCTGCTGCTGAGTGTCTCTTCCAGCGTGCGTGCCCCACGCAGTAGGTTTCTAATGTGTGGCCAACAGCACATATAGGTGGTATACTATAGTTTATAAGCAGGTCATGAGTGATCAGGTAGACCTTGCTGTAGTCATTATGGATTCTGCAACTATTTATGTATTTTTTTGTTATCTAGTGTTTATTAGCAGGGCTTGTGTGCCCCAGACTTGTCTTTTTCCTTCTGCAGTGTCAATCACTCAAGCCTTGAGACTACTGCATCTGCATCACTGCTACAGTTGCTGTTCGTTAAAAACACCTATTTGTCATTTATTAGCAATTTGTAAATGAATCCTGAAGAGGCCGTTCGTTCTCTCAATACATCTTTCAGCACTGTTAGTGCTGGGCATCTTTGTGTCCTCTTGTGTTCGTGACTCATTTTTGCTATGAGAGAAGGGATCTTTAGGGTTTTGGATATGGAGCCAGTATTTGAGATGTTTGAGATGTGGATCACTCTCAGTTCTCACAGATCACAGCAGAAGATAAAGATGCTCAGCACCTGCTCGGTTTGTGAATGTCCCCTGGTGGAAGGCTAACCACAGCTTCTGCCTCCCGTCCCCCCAGTTCTCACTTGCAGTTGACATCTTTCCTGAGTTGACTAGACATGTAATACTGAATAACACATTTTAGCTTTGAGTTAGCTACTTTGAGGTGTGTCTAAAAAATGTATGAAGCACTGGCCTGGGTCTTGGCTTCTTTGGTGAACTTCTGAAGATGTGATCAGTGAGGAAGCATCGGAGGAGGATGCAATCCCAAAAGGAACGTCCCCCTCCCAGAAGGTGATCATAAGGGAGTATAACAACTCAACCTCTCACGTAAATACGCTGTTTCTCCCCATCTGAAGAGGGCAATGGGCTCTGCGGTATGCCCTGGTGATCATCAGACCTGTGCAATTCCCTGACCAAAGGGGAAAAGGCAGTCTGAAACCGGAGGGGCTTGCAGAGACTTTTCTTCCAGCTAATGGACTTTCTCAGAAAGTGCCTCTGATGGCACTGCGCAGAGGAGGCCGCCTTTCTCTAGCCCTCTTGAGGTTTTTTTTTTTTTTTTTTTTGCACCATTTTTGCAATGCTGATCTTCTCAGTTAATGTCTTGAATTCCTCTGCCTGGTAATGCAGTGTGGTCCTTTGAGACCCCTGGGCCTATTTAATTTCATGCATGTGTAAGATACCTTTTCCCTTTTGGCACCATGATACCAGCTGCAGTCACTTTAAACACTGCCAGTCAATCCTAGTTATCAGAATCTGTACAGGGGACAGGAGGAGGGAGAAGATAATGGATTTGCCTTGAGAGCTCATCTAGAAATCCAGCCCTACGCAGCAGACTGCCTATGTAATGTATTACTTTTTAATAATGTAAATATATTAACATTAGAGCAGTCTTCTCAATCTTCAGTACCTAAACATTACATCACTATCAGGAGCAACCGTAATTAGATATCATAAATATGAAAAATATCGGGACATTAACATAAAGAGCACCAATAAGTTGCTTTGCCTGTCATGTAATTGAAAAGCATTAAGGGTGCACTCTGCTGTGTGCTCGCACGGTGAGCGGGGATCAAGCCTAATGCGAAGGGACAGCTCTGGTATGCAGAGCCTCACCCGAAATAACTTCACAGGGACACTGTCAAGCTTTTTTAGGTCTGAAAGTTAACATTTCTGTGAAGTTGATTAGTGCTCGCAAATGTTCTCTGCTATTTTCTAATCAGCGACATGCGCTCTCTAGGTTATTTAATGGTATTAGCGGCAGCAAAAGTGGAACCATTTGTTTCAGGCCAAGCAATCATAATCCTGCTCACTCTGGATGCTGGTATTTAAATATGCGTGGGATGCTGTTTTCATCCTACGTTCCTGTTCTGTAAGATTTTTGCTTTGCAAAGTTTTCCAGTCTCTTGGTCTTCTGCTTAGCACCCTCCAGGTAAGCCTAGAATTGAGGAAATGTCAACCATTTTAAATAAGGTACAACGCCAATATGACATATGAAGATTTTAAACTTCTAGAGCAAAAAGGAATTATTTAGCATGGCTCTACTGGGAGTACAGACTCACACTGAGAAATATGGGATGCTTTGAATGACTTTCTGGCAATGAAATCTGTGGAATAGCCCAAGAGGGAAATGTCAGGTCCTTGTTGCTGGGGTAGATTAGATCTACACTAGAAGATATCTAATCTTGGCTGGAAGACAGGTCAGTGGTGCTTTCCCATCCGGTCGTACAAAGGGCCTCTTAGGCTGGTCACAGGCTCTGAGTGCGCACCTGAGTTCACATTATTGGGGTGCAGAGGGAAGGCTTAGCTCAGTGCTCACGCAGCAAGGACAGGACTCTGAACCGAGAGCGGACATCCTTGTGACACTGGGAGGAAACAGAGTGGTGCAGCACGACTGCGTGCAGCCAGGAAACACATCTGACCTTAGGTAAGGTTGTCCCTTCTTCTCCCTGTGTGCTGTGCTGTTTCTTTGTGTGAGGTTTCTGACGCATCGACTGTTTCCCTACCTCCCACGACACACAAACACACAGTGGGAACGTGCTGGGTGTGTGGGTTAAGCCCGGCTTTGCATGGAGCATCCGCCATGCTGGGCTGAGCAGAGTGGCCCGGGCTTTCCTGATGAGGAACACCCATGAGCTCAAGCCTTGTCCTGAGCTGCTCATTGCAAGCAAGCCTCAGCCAACAGGGTGTCTGATGGGCCCACGCTTGCTTGGGCTTGTAGAGTTGGAGGTGGTCTGGCGCGGGGTGCTCCCTTGGGTGCAGATGGCTGAGCTGGCTGCTTCGAAGCAGTCCGTCCCTGGCATTTTTACATGTTTTGTCTTCAAACCTGCTGCTTCCTGGAATTAGTCTCATTCTAGATTTTGATGCCAAATTCTCTTTCACCTTCTTCTGTTTCTCTTTCTGTATCCCCCTTGTTCTCTAATTAGTAGAATTTCTGTCTCGGCTTTGCTTCTCCCTTTGTCCTTTTCCCAGCTCTGCTCTTAGATCTCACTTGTCTTTACTTTCTGTCTGCCCTCTCATGGCTTGATATTTATTTGCTTATTTTAATTTCTCTGGTGGGAAAGCCTCTCCTGCACCACATCTCACAGACATCAGAGGATCTTCTCGGCCCCTTCCTGTCCTCCCCATCCCCGTGCTGGTATTCCTCCCTTGCTTTTTCCTCTTCTGCAAGTTGTGCTGCTGCTCTGCTCTCACTGCCATGGTAACTTCAAAAAGATACGGCCATTTGATGTACCAGGCGAAGGAGAAGTCCGCAGGAGTGTGTGCGTGCATGTGTATGTGTCAGGAGAGGGAACGGGACATCCTTTGCCTTTCTCTTTTCATTTTTATGTTCAAAGCATTTCATTACAGCTGCTGGAAAGAGGGACTCAGCTCACAGGTGCAGCGTGAGGCCATGGGACAGGACACCCTGTCCTGCTGCCTGTCTTGGGGCAGGGGATGCTCGGCTGCTCCCTGAGCCCAGCTCCTGGCTCTGCAGCAATGGGGAAAAAAAAAAAAAAAGAAAAAAAGAGGTAGCAACATCTTAAAAGTCTAAAGCATAGGAAGAAATAGCTCTGCTCCTGAGGGAAAACATATGGGGCATTAGGAACACTTTCCCCAGCTTGCACATTTATACTTGAAAGTTAACAGTGAAAGCAAACAAACACAACAGCTTCAAACCAAACAAGCCGTAGGGGATCACGGGCTGCAGCAGCTGCTGGGGTGAAACCAGCAGTACATCGTGGCGGGGACCTGCCAGAGAGGCTTGGCAGCACATGAGCCACCCCGCGTCAGCCTGGGACAAGGTGTTGTGGGGCTTTTGCTCAGCGTTTGGGCTGGACGTGGAAGCGGTGAGGCCAGCCCTGCCCAGGCAGGGGCTCCTCAGGGGTACGGTCCCACGCGAACCTGCTAATCCCACCCGTCACGCCGGCTGGGAGCGCGCAGCACCCTGCAGCCAAACCCCGGGGCTGCGGAAGCGGCGGCTATCGCTGCAGCTGTCGTCCCCTTTTCCACAGAGATGGTAGCACCGCTAGCACATCTCTCCTGCCCTGCAGCCAGCAGCAGTGCCCCGTGCGCTCATGTGCTGTTTGCCCACAGCCGGCCGTGGACGAGGAGCCGGAGCTGCAGCCCGGCTCTATGCGGGTCCGGCAGCAAAGGGCCCCTCCAGCCCTGGGGTATACAATTACTGTTTTGGACTCGTTGTATATTTTCTCCACAATCTCGTTTTGAAAGGGATAAGGACCTTTTCCTCTCCCCTGCGTGCGGGGAAGCAGCTCGGGCAGTTATTTGCAGAGCGGGGCTGTGGGAACTGCTCCTGCCTGGGAGCACGAGGGTGCTGGCAGCGAGGAGGGGACACCTCTGCTTCTGCCTCCCCTAGTTTGTTACCAAAAAGGTAAGAAAAAATAATAACTGCAGAAGTGTCTCTGTGATGAGGAGATGTTTGTCTGTCTCACCAAGCTGCTGGGCAGGAATCAGTCCCGTGTGCTGCGGAGGGAGCGGCACAGCCGCAGGCTGCCTTCCCCGAGGGGGCGTGGGACCACAGGGATCCCGTGTGCCACCGAAAGCGGGGCTGGGACATGCCCATGGTGGGGGCAATGCAGGGATGTCCTCCTCCCAGCCCAGGCAGGAGTGGCCTTATCACTGCTGGGGATTGCACAGCTGTCTTTGCACGAGGGAGGTTTGAAAGCAGCTTTTCTGCTGCATGGAGCTGGGGAAGAACAAACCTGGTGCTCCACAGGGACCAAGCAGAGGATTGTCTGCAAAGATTTCCTCACATAAATACCCTCCTGTGGCTTTTAATATGGCTGGGGAGGAGGGAGGAACAATCTGGGCTGGCAAATCTAAAACCTGGTTTTCTCATCTGTGAGAACCAAGCAGGGAAAGAATGAGGGAAGAAAGAGCAAACAGCGGTGGCCCTGCCGTGCATCTTGAAGGAGCAGAAACAGGTCCCTGGAATGATGCTCTGCCCCGTTCCACCGTCCCTGTCCCCCTTGCACGTCTATAGCTTGGTAGTGCGCCTTTAATGATCGCATGAGGAACGAGGAGGCTACTAACGAAGCAAGATGCAGCTGAAGCCTGCTCCCTAATGCAGTGCTACCTCACCCATGTCTGTTATCTTTGCTGTAACAGCATCATCACAAAGATATATTAATGCAGAATACTTTTCATTTGCATGGCATTATTAAGTTATCCATGAGAGGGTTTGACCAGACGGACATGTTCCTGCTCCTTGGCTTGTTGGTGGTTATTGCTTTACTGTGTCCTCACCAGGAAGATGCAGCTCGAGACATGCTGGAAAACAACGCAGTCCATCATCTTCACCGAGAGAAACAGAGGTGCACCTAGGCAGGTAGGGGCAGGCCGGCCCTAATACTGGCCATGCCATGATGTTTTATGCAGTGTTTGAGTTGAGGTGACGTGGCGCAGGCAGGAACGGGGCCGTGGAAGCTCCTTGGGCTTGGCTCTGCGACCTTGAGTGGAGCTGCAGAGCAGCCACGTCCTCAGCTCCCTGGAGAGCTGAGAGCTGGTGGGGCAGTCTCAGGGGGGATTTTCAATGAAAAGAGAAATGAAAGGAAAAAAAGCAAATGCCATTCAGGTTAATTTTGGTTTGGTTTTCACCTGAAAGCATTTAAAAATTGGAGGAAACTTCTAAATGAAATGATGTTCTGAGCTGAAAAGACCTGAAAGTCTGCTGTCGAAGGCTTTGACTTTTGTTTTTATTTTTTACAAGCAAATAGCAGAAATGCACAGATATGTTTTGATGCTTAAGCTCCATTTATTTTTGTTGGAAAGGGTGTTTGGCTGTTTGGTTTTGTTTTCACCGGCTTTATATTGGAGAGAAAACATCCTGGATGCAAATGTGCGATCCAGGAGGGAATCTGTGAGTCTGCCACCAAACACATCTTTTCAGTACAAAATGTCTCCAGCTCCAGAATCCTGGGTTAATTTGCCATTCTTCCAGGGCTCCATACAAACTGTTTAGCTGATTAGAGATGTGCAAACACACCCACCACAGCATACACCAGTGCTCATAAACTGATAAATAACAACAAACCAGAGGCTGTTTTTTTCTCCCCAGAGCCATTTAGTCTTTTTCACCCTTGCTCAGCTCCAGTGCCTGGTGTAAAAATCAGCCTGTCTTCCCCAGAACCACCTCTGACTTTTATGACCTCTTGCATTCACTTTATTTGCTTGCTGCCTTCACCTTCCCCCTCTCGTCTGAAGCCCCGAGCGATGCTCCCTGTGCACGAGCAGCCTCGGGGCTTCTCGCCAGCTGCGGAGCAGCGAGGAGCTGGACCAGATTTGGGCACGAGGCTGAGGTGCTATCAGCCCACCTCGGAGGAGGAGACTGGAAAAGACGGATTTGGTGTGCCCGTCGATGTGATTTGGTGGCGGCGCGGGGGAGCTGGTGCATGTGCTCCATCACGAGCAGCCGCGGGAGGATCTGCTCCCTCTGGCAAAGGACAGGCTGGATGCATTTCATTATGCTTCCCTCCTGGGCATGCATATGTATGAACAGCGCACGCTGGTGCATGTGCGTATGCGTGTGCACGGCGGGAGGTGGAGAGAGACTTATGCGTTAAGCTGTCTGGAGGACCGACTCACACCTGTGGTCCCGGGGAAGAGGGAGGACCGGGTGGCCTCTCCAGACGGGACGGTTGTAAGGAGATGCAGGTCCCCGAGCGCTGCGAGGACAGGGCTGCACCCAGCCGTGCTGCAGCACCTGCTGCAAACCCAAGTGCGAGAGGACTGAGGTGCTGACCCTCTCTGCTCCCCGTTTTTTCGGCCACCCCCTTTACCCGTGGCAGTGAGATCCTGGTGGGGTTGTTCCCGCAGGGGAAATCTCGCCGGCCGCTCAAATGAGCTTCTTGTTGCTGGAGCAACGCAGAGCAGTCTGAGCAGCCCTGAGTACCTGGTTCCTAAAATACTGCTCCGTCATTAAAGCCCTATGGTGTTTATGAGGCAGGGAGACGTATCCATAGCTCTTCCCCGCCTGCCCCCATCCTGCCCATCACTCACGCACCCGCCGTATCTGAAACACGCAGAACCCAAATTGTCCTCCTCAGGAAAACAAAACCCCACGTCTCTTCTCGTACAGCTGGGGGGGGGGGGGGGGGGGAGAAAAAAAAAATAGAAGGATGCTTTAAATTGAGCTCATCTTTTTCAAAACTTCGTTTCTCTTTGTCCTTGAAGAAAGTCTCTGTCTGGTCCCTGCGAATGAAATTCCTAGCAGGGACACCTTGTCAGCTTTTTTTCTTGGGCTCGAATACAATGTTTCAAATGAAACGCCTTTTTTAGTCTCATCTACTTCATCTACAAGAAGATGGGTGAAAAAAATCTATTTTCTTTCTTCTTTTTAAAAGATTTTTCTTTTCCTCCAAGTGGCCTTATGGCTCCTTTTAAGAAATTATATAACAAATTGAGGAAATCTGGAATGGAGCTGGTGGTTTGATTTCTTTAAGACTCTCCCTTCTGCCACTAAGACAAAGAAAGGCAGAGTAACATTCAGTAGGAAAAAAAAAAAAAAAATCAAAGTTACCATTTGGCTTTTGAACAAGGTGCAAATTAGTGAGTATTTGTTAAAATTTGAGACAGCAATTGTCTAAGAAAAATATTTTCAAAGAGGAGAAGGGTTTTTTTCTTCTTAAATAAAAAAGCCCCCGAACCTTCCTTGCTTTTAACTTCAAAAGGGAGCCAGATTGCAGAGGAGGAGAGAAAAAGCTTAAATCTCCTCTGAAGAGAAGCAAGTAACTTAGTCAAAGTGATCTTATTTGTGAGGGAATAATTTTCTGTTCACTTTTTTTTTTTAAGATCGTGATCAAGTGACTCATAAATTTTTAACCGAGCTGGTGAAACCTCTGCTCTGCCTATGGCGATGTCGAAAGGCCGTTTATTTGAGGATGACTGGATTATGCTGAGACCTGCCTGTTTCAGAAAACTTCATCAGCAGGCACCAAGCAGGAGTTTTCTCTCTGCTTCGGGTAGCTGTTTTCAGCAGCACAAGAGTGCATGAAAATGCTTCCAGCTCCCTACGATGGCATTTTGCACTTGCCTCTGCGCTGATGCAAGTAGCAGCAACACAAACACGCTTAAGGTTAGGCGTGGATCCAAGTCTTGGTGGAAGATAAGTGGTGCCTGTCCTGCCTGGGGTCTCTCCCAGCTACTGCATTTGCAAATAAATAGTAATGCTAAAGAGGGGTTTTCAGATGTGACCCATAGGTATTTCATGTTTATGCAAGTGATAATCTCCGGAAAAAAGATGCCTGCTGAGGGATGTTCGTGCGATTTATCTATGAAAGCTAGTGTCAGCCTTGTCCAGAGTAGTATTAACCCTTCTATGAGTTTATATATGCAGCATCTGCTGAGTCTTTGGCTGGGCTTGTAGATTTGACATTGAACTCCTCATTTCAATCTAAACTTTAATAACGTAAGAGTTGCCACAGCGCAACAGAGCGCCAATTCATCCTGTAGCCGGGTCTGCCAGTGGCCCGTGCCAGATGCTTCAGAGGAGATTGCAGAACATCATCATACAGCTAATTGGTGGGAACACGTCCTCCCGCTGCCAGCTGGTGTTCATCAGCTATGTGTCCTGCAGCACCGGGTCTGATGAAAATAGCCGTGTGTAGTGCTTCTTGCCTACCTTCAATCAGAGCAGCACAAACACCAGCGAATGAAACCCCTCATACGTTGGGTATTGTGTTGTTGCTATCTGTTGATTGCCTGATATCAGGGGACTGCGAGCCGGCATCCTTGATGAAGGTTCAGCGGTTACAATCACCGGAGAGCATCAACACAGGACCCAGCGCACAAAGGGGTTTGTTCACTGAGGTTTGCGCTCTCCTAATTTCCCTTATGCTCCAGGAAAAAAGTCAGGCGGCTCCTGCAAGGGGCTGGGACCACGATGTGTGGCAGGGCGGGCAGGGAGATGCTCCTGCACATGTAAGTAGATTAAACAAATAGTAAAATTAAAAACAATAAAAGATCACAAACCTGGGCAAAATGTGATGCGGGCTGGAGCCTGTGCGGGGACAGAATCACAAACTCTGTAGCCTGGAGCTGGGCTCTGGCTCGACCTGCCTGTCTCTAGAAGATGAACGCTTCCCTCTCTTTTGTAGAGCAGCAGCAGCTATTCTTGTAAGCTGTCGAGTCCTTTTTTTGAAAGTTAGTAAGCTTTTTTTTTTTTTTTTTTTGCCTCAATAACCTACAGCAGAGAGTCCTACAGGCTAATTATATGTTTCATTTTAAATCCTTTAATTTTTTCGTAGTTCAAATAGATAACTATGTTTTTCTCCCACATCTTTGATTCAGACGGATGATTTGCTTCATTAATTGATATGTGGAGGAGGGGGTCTAGAAATGAGCTATATTTATGCTTCAAAAATAATCTTTTCCCAACCGTGTTTTTTTCTTATGTGAATCCTCATATTTATTTCAAAATTACCCTGAAGTGAATGTCATCAACCTTTGTCCAGGAGTCTTTTGCTGGATTAACTAGTCTATAATGAAATCTACTTCTCGTCCTCTTTGATTTCCAACTTTCAGGTTGGCCCGGTGTCAGGATGCACCCAGAAATCTGCTTGCTGACCCAGAAATCTGCTTTCTGAGCTGTCAGTGCCGGGAAGAGGGCAGGGTGCTGGGGCTGCTTGCAAAAGTGACGGCTTGGCAGAGCTGGGATTTCCATCACTGAGGTGAAAACGCACCCGGGACACGCTTCTTTCCCGGAGGAGCTGTAGGAGATGGGTGAGTCCAGGACGGAGCCATCCCAGAGCCCAGCCTGGTCCTGGTCCAGCCACGCCGTTGGGTGGCACAAGCATCCCTGCACCAAACAGCGATGGAGTCACCGCCCAGAGGGGAAGACTTTGTGCAGCCTTGTCACTTGGTGATGATGATTTCAGCCCTTCCTGGCCAGATGGAGAAACTTGTGAAGGTCCCAGCCCTACAAACCAAGCACCAAAGCAAATCACACTATTACACTGTCGTGCCATCAGCCAGGGTCATCTCCACAGGGAGTTTTCCAGCACTGCTTGCTTGCTGCTTTCTCCTCGGCTTTTTTTTTTCTTTTGCTTTCAACACACTTTGGTGAAAAACGAGTGTGAATAATTTTTCATGAGAAGCTTCCATTGCAAAAAGCGCTTTTTTTAGGCATGCAGCATCTTTTAAAGTGAAATGCCAGAAATCTCACAAGCTGAAGCTGAAATGTGCTGGTTGCAACATTAGGTGCTAACAGTTGGCAAAGCTTGAGTCCCAGTGGCTAAAATACCAGAGAAAATGGCAGACAGTTCCTTGGCTTTTAAATTTGGGCTGTCTCGCTTGTGCGACAGGAGGAGAGAGGGTAGGACTCAGCTCAGGCTGGTTGGCTGAGTGATTGACACATTTCACGGACAGCTTTTTATGGCACTCATCATGGTGATGTTCTGATTGCCTCCTCGGCGCTAATGAAGATCTCCTGTAATGGGCCTGTGACGTAGGAAAATATTATTTCTAATTTCCAGATGAGCCTGATCCACGTGGATCCATTTGCCTGCGTGACGGTGGCGATGACGCAGTCCCATGCAGGTGGTGGTGCCTGTGCTCCCGGCCCTGTGGCGCAGCCGCGGCTGCAGGGGGATGGGGCTGGCCCCACGGTGGGTCTCAGAGATACTCCCAAAGCCACTGAGAAACCCCTCAAGACCAGCAATGTTGTTGGCTGACAAATATAGAAAAAATGCCATGCCCACACTTGGCTTTGTCTTGAAATCTTCAGATCAAACCAATTGGTGGGTTTTGGGGAGAACTGTCAGCATTTTTGTTTAGATCTTTGTCCCTGAGATTTTTTTTTTTTTAATAGAAATGCCTACAGAAAAGGGTACATAACATGTTAGTAACAGTCTCAAGAAAACTGGGAGAGAAGAGATTTTTTAAAAAAAAAAATAGAAATGAATGGAATATTTTGTGAGAGTAGAAATGTTTGATGCTGGCACTAGCATGGGGTAAGGTGGGGCGAAATGTTTTGGAAACCATCTTTTGGAATAAAATCTTTCATCTGACAGCTCAGGTCAGCCTTCAGATCACCATAATGGCTGTGACCACTGGCCGGCCAGCCCGACCATCTGCCAAAATGTCAGACCCAGCCACCTCCTTTTCTGCAGTGTGTCGGGGACGTACCCAAGCACCGGGACCTCCAGCTAGAGCCTCGCACCAGACGCCGTTTGCTTGCTCCCACTTTCTCTGTTGCCTGTAAGTAGCTACAAGCTGACGACAGACACAAGCGGTTTATGGGCAGATTTGTGGAAAGATGTGTTTTGTAGGTCAGTGCCACCACGAGGATGGCCGGGGTGCCAGCTTCCGAGATGAAAGATGAAGCCTCTGCTCTGGTTCCCTTCGACCTGAGCCGAGCAGCAAACTCAGCTTGCCCTCTGGGTGGAGAGGTGGCACATATGGATTTTGATAACTTTCTTCTGTTTAGAGGTCATTTTCCACTTTAAATATTCATGTTCTAAGGGACATTAAATAAATAATGCTGAACTTGTTAAGCTGAGTGGCTTGCAACTTTTGCATTTTGTGTCTTGTTTGCAATCAAGAAGTGATGCGAGGCTGCTAAATACAACCTGCTCTGTAATTAAGGAAGGTTTTGTTGTTCAGAACCCATTATCTGCTAGCTGGGTTTGCAAAGCTGGACCGAAATGGTTTGCATACAGGTCTTCAAAAGAGGTGTCTCTGATGGCTACAAGCTGGTTTCCTCTTTGGGGAGAAAAAAAGAAAAAAAAAAAAGGATGGCTGCAAATTAACATTTTTGTTTTGATCAGCTCCAGCCCGGATTACTCTGTGTGTGTGTGGGGGGCATTCCCTTCAGCTGCCTCCGATGTGGGGGCAGGCAGCACGGCCCTGCTGCGGTCCTGCCACTCCTCGATGCTCCTGACAGGGGTGCCCAGCGCTCCACGTGGGCTTCTATTATGCGGATTCCAATGCATTGCCTGTAGGATCTGCATTAAATGACAATTTGGAAGAACTCCCCATGGCATGAGATTGAAAATAAATGGCTATCGCCTCTTATTTTATTTTATTTTTTTTCCTCTATTTGGTTGGTACCAGAATACCCCACTGTGTCTTGGGACTTGCAGTTCAGTTCAGACAGGCGTATTTGCAAAAGATGGTTAATGAATATGAGGTTTCAAGGTAGGAGCCTTTCAGTGACATGAGATTTATGTGGAGACAGTTATTATAGGTTCCCCCCCCCCCCATCTGCTTCAGAAGGAATATGAATCACCAGCTGAAGGCCTCCTGTATTTGTAAATCAGCTGAAACATAACGGTGATGTTGGGAAGTTCTACTGAGTTAACTGAGCTACTTCTCAATCTCAGAGCTTTACATAACCCCTTCTTAACGCACTGTTATTTCCTTTATAGATAGACTCATAAATTACTCCTGGTACACAAAATGCGTGGGAGGCTGCCTGTTTGCACAGCATGGGACCAAGACCTGCACATTCAAATATCGGCAGACAGCTGGAACGCAATCTGTGAAAAGGCACTCAGAGCCTCCAGGTCTATTAAATACAAACTTAGAACATCTACTGAGAATTTTATATCTTGCATTACACGGGTAACACCAAAAAGAATAGGTGCAATACCCCTGGGACTTTGTCAATAAATGTCGCAGCAGAGTATCCAAAAAATCTTTCTTCTGCGGATAGGTGGATCGGTGTGCACACAGAGGCTGTGGGGACATATGTGTGGTTATGCATGAACACATTTGTGTATAACTATATATCTGAGACAGGAAGATCAGCCTGCGATAGCTATATTTAATTTAGTATCCCATTCGGTGCTGAACTCTAACCACGTCGAGAGAATGGGGAAATGTGTGGCTTTGGGTTCTGCAGTTGTTTTGCCGCAGTCCTATAAAATTACAATGTATACAGAACCCAAACTGTCCTGTTCTGAAGTTATTTGCTTCCTAATGTTGGGAAAGCTTCCGTCAGGGACAAAATGACATCTTTGCTTCCAGCAGCACGTCCAATTTACACCCACAGTTTTTAGCAGACAAGTGAGGGGGTAAGAGGCAGCCCTGAGACTGATGGGCACAAGGGGAGGCAGGGTCAAGTTTAGAGACTGAACAGCCCCTGGTTCAGCTCCCAGGTTATCACTCCTGTGTGTACTGTGCTTATCGCCTTTTTACCTTACTGGCTGAATTCTTCAAAAATCAGCATCTCATTTTGAAACATAGTCCAAGGGCCAACTCTTACCCCAAACCCTCCAGTGGCGTGTAGTAGCACTTACACTGCTTTTACCTTGTGTAGCTGCGCAGACTTTGCTAATATATTTCAGTTTCCTGTTACCCACAGCCAGTAATCAAAATTTGGAAAAATACTTTACTTCGTCTTTAATCTAAAGGCCACTTCTTGATTAAGCTGTTTTTGAATATGAGCCAGACATGTTTCCAGCTGCAAATAAGGCCTAGGTATTCAGGGTAGTCACATGTCAGATTTGATTAGTAGCATAATCCGTTGGGCATGGAAGTGATTCACTAACATTTCAAAGCATGTCTCGGCGCTAACGGGCTGTAGTTGTCTGCCATGGAGGAGCTGGTTGGATATACCTGGTTTTGGAAAGACATAATATGATTATGAAAGAAATAAAGCATTCAGGTTTTATCATAGAACCATAAAAACTGTAAAACAGTTTGGGTTGGAAGGGATCCCTAAAGGTCATCTAGTCCAAGCCCTCTGCCATGGGCAGGGACAGCTTCAACTAGGACAGGTTGCTCAGAGCCCCATCCAACCTGACCTTGACTGTTTCCAGGGATGGGGCATCTACCACCTCTCTGGGCAACCTGTGCCAGTGCCTCACCACCCTCAATGTAAAAAATTTCTTCCTAATATCTGGTCTCAGTCTACACTCTTTTATGTTTGTTCTTTCTTTTATTTCTGTTAGTTATGTTTCTTTTAATTCTTTTAGTTATGTTGCAGTGTTGTCCAGAAGCTGAAGAAGCGGTGACGTGACTGCAGTGATGTGCTCTGGGCTGCACTTACCTGGGTGCTCAGGGAAGGCAAGCGAAGGTAGGATGAGCAACGGCGGCTCCTTCCGAGCACCCTCGCTGTGGAAACGCGGTCCCCAGCTTTTCGGGAGAAGGGACAAGCAATTGAGATACGTCAGACTCCCTTCCATATCCGAGCCAGCACTTAGGTTACACAGAGAGCACCCAACCCGCAGCGTCCTCCCGAGTCTGAGGGGCAGCACCACGACCTGCCGTGCCGGGGGGAGGTCAGACCCCAGCCCGCGCCGCTGCTGCAACCAGAGCGTGGGAGCATCGCGCTCGCCAGCAGGCACGGGCGTGAAAGTGTGTTACTGACACTGTCCTCAGGGATTTGGAATGTAAACAGCTGAGCAGCAAATCAAATTCTCTGTACTTCTTCCGAGGAATTGGTCGTTTCTGGGATATTTTTGGTTTTTTCAGGAATAAGGTGTGGTCAGAAGAGAGGAGGAGAGATGTAAAAAACAAATAACGTGCTCTGCGTGGCTCTGTTTCAAAGCAAAAAGCCTCTTGTGGGTTAGGTGAGTGCTGGGAGGAAAGCCTGTTCTTTTGCTGGGCTTGCTGCCTGTTCAGGTATGACATTATTTAAGGTGCAGCAAATTTTGTTACCTTGCTGCATCCTTCAGTCTCATGGGGATAAAAGCTCTTGCCTACATGGCCTACTAGATGCATGGAAAATTCTTTGGGATTTTTAAATAAGAAATGGATAAAAGTCCAAGTAACTATTGCTCATTTCACTGCTAAGGAATTTTAATAAAGTTTGGTTTAAGAGACAGGGATTAGGTACTGTACTGTGTAAAAACATCAATTAGCAGAAGTACAACAAGCAGTCATACAGTTTGAGTTTGTTAGCAACTCCTGCTAGAAATATTTGGTGAAGTTTTTCAGGGGCATAAATTGTCATGAGACCTACAATTCCCTTCTTGAGCCTACTGGTAGCTTTCTATTTTTATAGCCGGGGAAAAAAAAAAAGAAAAAAAGATTAATGTATCTGTTTTATAACAATCTATCCAGGGTGGGAACCCCCCACCCCCACCCCCCACCTTCTTACACTTTGCCTTTCAGTTCTGCAATAATAAATTAACTATCACAGTTTAAGATGCAATTGTTGTTCTTTTACATCTCCAGACTAATGCATCGTGACACCTCGATTACATGAAACGTTGACGGCTCCTCCTGCCCCTTCTCTTCTAGGTGAAAGCCTGTGACCACATCAAGGGAACGCTCACCGGCTGCCTGGGCTGGATGTGGCCCATCTGAACCCCAGCAGCCGTGTTCGGGGTCCCCGGCTGTCCCCTGCACGGGGTCCCCATCCCCACGCTGCTGTCAGGTCTCCCTGGCGATGTGTCTGAAGGGGCAACATTTCTGTTTGTGCTCCTGTGTACCTGCTGCCCTTAACAATTTAAAAAAAATAATAGGAAGAGGGAAATTGCAAAGCTACCGGACTGAAACGCGGTGGTGTGCTGTCAGAAGTCGGTGCACCCATGTGCTACTGCCACGGATGCTGCGTAAGAGAGTGGAAGAATACGATCAACAGCTGTTGTGGGAGTAATGAAAAGAGTCTTTCAAAACAAGTGTGGAAGCACACTGGGAAAAATTCCTCTCTGTATTTATATTAATATCCCTAATAAAATTGCTTCCCACCGATGTTTTGTGACTGATGCTGCCTTGCCTGGTATCTGCAATAATCAAGTCCTGGAAAGGCAATTTAGCAAGTGGTGGGTTTTTCTTTCCCAGAGAAAACAGTTGCTTGCTCTTTTGTTCCACCGGCCGGGCTCTGCATCCCAGCCACTGCCCTCCTCTGGCATGCTCTGCCTTGGCCAGCGTGTGCTCTCCCAAGCCGGGTGCTCGCCGCAGCCGGGGCTGGACCGTCGGTGAAGCCATCCTGAGCCGCACGACTGGCCCAGTCCGGGTGCCTGAGCAGAACTGCCGAGTTTGGACACTTCCAGACTAGGGCAAAATTCCTCAGCCCATCTCCACGAGAACATGATTATTGTCATTAGATACATACTGTGATACACAATGTCTCTGCAATACTCCCCGATGAGCCCATGCGCCGAACTTAACGACTCCGACTGTAGCTAAATACTGTACTCGGCTGTTAAGACACCACCGCGCGCTCAGCTCCTACCGCTGATGAGTGGCCTACGAAGCAGCCTGATGACTTTCTATAGGTCTGAGATCATGGGAACACCATGAGAATCACAAAAAAAAAAAAAAGATGTCTTCTTTCCCTCCCTCCCACTCCCTGCAAGGCTCATTTTGCAAACTGCAGCTGCCGAAAATGGAAAGCCAGCTAGAGCAGCATCGCTACGATGGCGTCACCGAGCTGGGATGCTGCAACAGAAATTGGCAGGGCAAGGACAAACACGCTGGGCTCCCAAAGCACCGTGTGTCGATGGACTTTACTCTCCCACTTGTGAGACGAGACCAAGGAGCCGGTGGCACCGCTGCTACCTGGGTTCGGTGGCAATGCCGTCACCAGCCAGGAACGCGCGTGGCCACGTGCTGCCGGTGCAGGCGAGGGCTGCCACGCTGCGTCCCAGCCGTGTCCATCCCCAGCCTCGGCTCAGGACCGGGTGAGTCCATCGGGTTGGTGTGCGAATCCCCTCGTGCCCCATCCAGCCACCGCCGCCTCCTTTGTTGTTTGGCCCCTTAGGAATCTTAACGGAGCCCATAATATTTAATGGGTTCGCTAGCGATAATGTCATTTTAAGTGACATAGCTGTGATAAATCGCTCCCACACGTCTCTGAATTCTGTTTCTAAATTTTTATGTATTTTTGATAGGCCAATTTATCCCTGCTGCAGCTCCAGCCCGTGCAGTCAATGGCATTCCACTGGGGGTGAATTTTGTCTGCTATTTACAGTGTGTGCTTTTAAGCAGTGATTGGTGTGACAGTGTGATCTGTACAGCTGTCTCCCTGTATTTATTCTTTTGCCTATAAGGTTGATTTATACTAGCTCAAAAAAAAAAAAATGCTCATAGCTTTTCATGTGAATGACTTTAAATAACTGATTAACGATTATTATTAGCATGACTATAATGGAGCGGGGTTTGCAAAGTTTATGGGCTCGGCTGAGCGATTGCATGTAAAGCTGTTGTGTGCCCCTCTCCAACTCTAAACCTTTTCTGAGGTTTTTCTTTATAATTGGACAGTGCCCCCTGGGCTCAATCCAACTTGACGTGCCTGACATGGGGTTAGCGGTGGGGGATGTCTGGTGTTTGCGTGCGCGGGGATGGCATCGCGCGGGTACCCGCCGGGAGCGCAGGGGGCTCTGCACCAGCCCTCTCCTTGTGGGGAGATGAAAAGTCGTTCCCCCCGCCCCATGACAGTGGTGACTTGCAGGCAGGGAATGTTCAAGTGCTCTACTTGAACTTGAATGGTGCCCGTCGGCTTTGTTCGCATGAATTCTATGAGCTTAAAATGGTGGCTCTCCAAGGTGGCATCCTTTCAGACTTGTGTGACAGGAAGAGCCCCTGAAGCTCTGTTTATAAAGCCAGCTCTCTGGGTCTGTCTCCATGGCTGCAGCGAGTTGTCTCCTGCTCCTCTGGGTGCTGATCTCTGCCTTGTGGCTTTTTCGGTGCCACCTCAGGAGTCTCCTGGAGACTTTTGGAGGGATGCAGTGCTGGGTTGATCCCCTCTGCTCAGCTTTGCATTTCTGCTCTCCTCCTGGACTGACAGTAACAGGTTCCTGGTGGCCAGAAGCACCTGCAGGCAGCAGAGCTCTGCTCCCATGGGTCTGTGGGTCCTGGGGATGGGCAGGGATGGGCTCCTCGCTGCTGTACCCTGTTGTGGAGAGCAGCACAGCCAGCGTCCCCTGCCCACCTTGTGCTAACCCGCCCTGGGGTGTCAATCAATATCATTCAGCTCCTACACGGTTAACAGTGTGCAGGACTGAGCCTCCCGGGATGTTTATTCAGCAGCGTTATCCTGCTTGAGCTACCACCTGTGGTACCAAACAGCAGGAAGGATGGCGACATCAGGAATACATTCACGCCCTGAAAGAAGAAGGAATTTGCAAGCCAGGAAATGTCGTGTGTGTTTTCCTGGAGGTTTAACTCCTGAATGTGTTTGTTTTGATGCATTTGCAAAAGGTAACCAGAAGCAGCCTGCAGCACGATGCCAAAGGAGTTCAATTTTCCCCAACGCAGCCATCCAGTGAGGAGCACCCTTGCTATTTAGTTGTCGGATTTGTCCCTGTAAAAGTCCTAGCAAGGGAATAAAAGGTTGGGGATTTTTTTGTTTGGGTTTTTTTTATAGGATGGCACTGCTGCAAGAGTAGTACAGGGTAAGACAAAGTCTGGGAGTAGAAAGTATTATTATTGTTATTATTATTAATCACAGCTCAAGTAAACCTGCCTGAGAATCACTCTTATTATTTGGTCTGCTTTCCTCTGGTTTATGTTCCCTGAGCAGAGTTTGATTAAAAACTGTTGCATCTCATTTTGCTCATAAGAGTTGATGCGCTGTCACCCCGTGTCTGCAGACAAAATAATATGACACATCATGGAAGTGGTTGAATATTTGCTACTGGTTTTGATCTTCTTCAAAATATCGTTTTCACTTTATATAGCTAGAGAATAGCTGGCCTCCTGCCGTTCCCATTCACATCTTATCCTTGAACAATGAGGAGAAAATCTACCTGCAGTAAATGTTCAGTTTATGTTGGGGAATTTTTCCAATACAGAACGAGAAAGGGAAATAAAACAGCTTTATGAAGTAATGGTGCCATTCTCAGATAAACATGGATATTTTTGCTGTTAGCTTTATGAATAAAAGGGAGTAAGGAGGTCAACTGTAGCTGAACTCATGCCAGAACTGCTTGCCTATTCAAAGGTTTTGGGCTTTTAGGCTTTTTGATTTTTTTTTTTTTTTTAAAGACTTCTAACTCACACAGATATTCCTTCCTATATCTAAAAAGGGCAGATTTATTACAGGTGTAACAGCATCTCTCTCATATTTCGATGAACGTGGGTTCCTCGGGGGCTGACGGACGCAATCTCCCTGCAACTAGCAGCCCGGGAGCGGGCAGTGCCGCGCAGGGCGAGGCGAATCGCAGGGGGCAGGGGCAGCACGGAGCCGGGCGAGGGGGAGCTCATTGCTATGGAATTGTTCGCATTTGTCACCAGCTCCAGTGGCGCCCAGGGAAACTTGCCGTTGAGCCGTTTGGCTGTTTCCAGCCCTGGGACCCCTTTCTGCTCACCCGCCTGCCCTGGCAGCGTCGATGTGCCAGCCCAGCAGCGGCTCCGTGGAAATGGGGCTGCAGAGCAGGTTGCTCGCCAGTACCGCGGTTGTATGAAACGCACCCATTTGCTAGCATGACTCCGCAACTGAACATCAGCTCAACTACTTTTTATTATTAATTTCAAGCTCCAGCTGCTGCCTTGAAGCATTTTGTTTTGTCATTCTGAAAGTTGCTGCTCAAAACAAACAAAAGGGAAAGAAAAATGAAAGCAAAGCCCCTAAAACTCATTAGTAACGTAAAGTCTAGCAAGGATGGCTAACGGTGTCTAATAATCCATCAAGGTGGCTCATCTGTCAGCTATAAAAATGTCATCCCTAGAAGTTTACCAAAGCTTTTTAAGGTCTAAGCAGAGCTTACTGCTCATGGCAGCAGCGCTGTGACAGCAGTCTGCAGGAGGCATCGCACGGCCAAGGAAAACAGAGTGCGGTGCCCACACCGTGCAGGAGCAGCACCGGGAGCACAGGCCAAATGTGTGTCAGCCCAAAGGATGGGGTCTCCTTCGGTCCTGGCTGCAGAGGAGACAAGGCAGTCAGTGCCCGGGTACGTTACGTTGGCCAGAGGAAATCAGACAGCCGGTCGGTGTGGGGGACTGTCAGCTGGCCTAGGAGGTGGGACCTGCTGCAGGTGGGTGCTTGCGTCTGGTGTCACACAGCGTGGCTTGTTGTTATTCACTTATTCTGGCAAAGCTTTGCCTGGTTGTCTCTACAGCCTCAGAGTCATACTGGAGAGGATGAGGTATCTGTTGGGGATGTGGGGGGAGCAGGGACCAGCCCGCTGACTTGCACAGGTCTCACCAAAAGGCACTGGAGAGAAGGTCTAACCCTGCCTGTCCTCTGCCAGCACAGCCGCTCTCCTCCCCAGCCAGGCTCTGCCTGGCCAAAGCAGGGCAGCAAGTTGTGGGGCAGCTCCACAGGAAACAGGGGTGAGCTGGGGGTGCACATGCAGAGGGCACGTGGGTCCTGCTGAGCCCAGGAGCTGCTGAGGTTGGTCTATCTGGATTAAACTCATACTAAGAGCTTCACGAGCAGTTCATGACTATTTATCACCAGCAGGTACCCTCTCTGTGCCTCCTGCAATGTCTCGGTCACCTTCTCCACTCTTCCTTCCCGTGACTTTCCCTTTGCCCTCAACTAATGCATCATCTGGTCTGGCCCCTGGAAACAGCCCGTGGTGCGTCTGCTGCTTTAAACTGCTGACCTTCAGGCTTTGCTCCCGCGACGGCTCCCGGTCCGTGCTGATCCCTTTTCCCTTTGGAGGCTGCTGACACGTTCTGGTTTTGAAACAGCTACATATACAACTGGAAGGAGGTCTCAAATCCAGATCAAGCTTAACATCCACTGCCGCTCCCCCATGCCCCCAGTCTCTCCCCTCCCACAAGGTTTAAGCCATTCTTTTCACTCTGCTGCTTTGTGGGGATAATGAGTTTACTGCTTCTGTTCCCTCTGACGAGGGGATGGGGATAGTCGCACAATTGCTGCAAAAGGCTTGGAAATATATGTAAGTAGTTTCGGTTTCTCTGTGAAATGTGAATTCAAATCCCCACTTTCAGTAAAAAAAAAATAAAAGGGAGAAACACCAACACTGAAGAGTAACAACTTTAAAAAAAAAAAAAAATCATTCACAGGGAGTCAGAGGTTTCGCTGCCTTTTTCTCCAGACGGGAATGTTGTAGCATTGCCTACAGAGCCTTTCTTCTCTGCATTAGGCGAGCGAGGAGATTTCATTTCATACATCATTTACAATGGAGTGCGTCGAGCAGAGTCGGTGCATATTAACACAGGGATGTGGGGAAAGAGTTGGGTTCTTTGAAAGTTTCAAAGCATTTCCACTGAGGAGGGGAGCCTGGGCTGCTGATTCCCTTTCACTCCATCGTAGAAACTGCTTGAACCGAAAGCCCATGAAATGGGAAGAGGAGAACAAAGGCACTGAAAGGCCTGTAATGTGCCAGCATTAGTGGGAGCTGGAGTAGTGCGGGGATGGTGTAGCAGCCAGCCCTGAATGTCTCGAGAAACTCTTCTATCTCTTCTCTTGCTCTCCTAACTGCCTCCTGCTTTCCTTTATATTCGCACTGGAGTGAGTAGAGGGTCCTCTCTGTACTTGGAAAGAATGGCCATGGGTTGGGAGAACATGAGGAAGACATCCTCCTCCTCCTTCCTCCCCAGCCCATCTGGCCAGCAGCCGCCCATAATCATGTTTTTTTCATTGCCGCATGTTTTACTTTAAGCTAGGTCTTCAGCTCACTACAGAATCACAACCCCATCTATTGATTAAAAAGTCTTTTAGATAATGATTTGGATTAAGAATCCATGTTCTTCTTTTTTTAATATATTTGGATTGTTTTTTATTTCCTCCTGGAATTTTCAGCCTTAAGATGTACTTCAGAAAAGTGGAAATTGTAACTCACTATAAACTCTAAAAATAAATCTAGGGAATCACAGGACTCCAGGGGCTGCAGCTTTCAGGAACACACCAGGCAGCACAAAACTTGCTACAAAAGCTATGGGACTGGCAGTGAAATGGCCACATCCTCTCCCTTCCCTTGTTCCCGTGCTTTTTCCTGCTTTGCCAGAAGCTGAACAGGCCACCTTGCAAGAGGGAAGAGGAAGGTCCCCAATGCCTTGCGATGGCTGTGCCAAGATCTTATCACCTTCCTATGTCTGGAGAGAGCCATTGGCCAGGGGTGCATGGGAGCCTGGGCCTTTGCACGAGAAAAATCCTCTCTCTCCATCTTACCCCTTGCCTCTTCGATGAAAGACCACCTAAGGGGTCTTGAATTTTGGACAGAAGTGTCTGGCAGAGAGCCTTAGGAATAATGCCAGTATCAAGGGCATCTTCCAGGACTGTTGCACTGGGAACACAATGATTATCTTATCTGCCTGATGCTGCTCTTCCACGTACACAGTTGTAGGTCAAGGGATTGGGAAGAGATTTAAATAGGAGCTCCCACAGCTCCTGAAATTAAGACAAAGTCTTACTTGGCTGATAATAACATAAATCCTTTCTTGGCTGCTATAAAATTCACCACATCCCATTCTGGTGGGTCACCTTAGTGCTATCTGATCTGAGGGAGTGCAGAAACACCAGCAAAAATGCCCACCACGTCTGGGAATGTCTACCTGGATTCAAACACTTTGGGTTTGTTCAGTAATTGAAGAGAGATGTTTCCCTGGATTTACAAAGTTTATTTTCAATTAAACTGTTGACTGGTACTTGCTCAGCGTCTGTTCCAGAACTGGTGATGGATTTAAGCCACTCAGGAGAGATTCAGCTTGCTCCAGGTGACTTCTACAAGGTTACAGGAGCAAAAAAAACCATGTTGAGTTTCTGTCAGCTGCAAGTTTTGCCCTGTTAGTGTTAGGAAACGGAAACTTTTCCCATCCCTCCCCCATGACTGTGCTCAAAACTCCACAATCTATTTTTCTCTCGCTCTTCACCTCTTCTCCTTTATATTGGCTGCTTTGCACCAAAAGCCCCATAGTTACATGCACTTTGACACTTGCATTTCAAAATGCCTGATTGTGGAGTTCTGCCAATACCAGCAATTGATCTGGTGCCACAGACTGGCTTAATTATTCAAGGTCAGTCTCTCTCTGTCTCTTCTTGTCCAGGGAGCAGCAGCTATGGGGAATAAAACTTGAACAGTCTTTAAATTTTAATCATAAACTTTAGTAAGTCACAGATTTGTTTTGCTGTATGTGGGGTTTTTTTTCTATTGTACTTCCTGCAACTTTTCCAGCATCGCCACTCAGAGCATGTCTTTACCGCTTAGTACAACAGTGTGCTTTTGTAAAGCACGGTATTTTACACTGCTATTTAAAATGCATAAGTTGTGTGATCTAAGCAGTTTCCAGTTCACTTTTGAGCTCCTGTAAAACGTATCCCTTAAGGCATTTCAGCTGAGCAACTAAGGTGAGGGTATTAGAGGTTGCGAAATGGCTTGTCTGCTAATTCCTTCTATGTGCAGCTCTTCAGATAAATCTCCTGTGACCTCCTACTACAAGCAGAACATTAGTTAAGTATCTCCTTGGTAATGGAGTGTCCTGGACCTGATCTTTTATTACATTAAGGACCCTTCATGCTCTCTGGGAACGTGTTGGCCTTCAGGAAAGATAGGAAAGGTGTCCGCATGGGAAGGAGCGCTGCGAGAAAGCCGGGAAACTGGGGCTGTCACCCAAGGGACAGGACACACTGGCAGTGGGAAAAGAAACCTCCTGCAGTCCCTGCCACAGCTCCTGTGCTTGGGAGAGATCCCGGGGACTGCGATGGCAGGGGCAACGCCACACCTGCCTGCGCAGAGCTCTGCAGAGGCATGGGGGGGGGGGGGGGGGCGAAGGCGCCCGGTGCAGAGAGGCAGCGGTGAGGTGCTGGCCTGGGCTCGGTGCGCTGGGTCTCCCCAGCCTGCCCATCACTCACCACTGGTGCTGGCAGGGCCCGAGGGGTGGCACTTCTTTTACACATTTCTTTGGGGGGAAATAAAGCCCAGCAATCTTTGCTAATTTTCAAACTCTTGGCATGATTACAGTATCTCTGTTTTACAGCACCCAGCCATTAGTGAAAAGCACTATGCAAGTCAATTAATGATAATGTCTCTTTCCTTGAGATAAAATAGTTCGTTCTTACAAACTGGACGGGATGCACAGAAAGGCGAGCTGCGTGTTGCCCTTGATGGTGCAGGATGAATAGAAGCGCAGATTTGCTTTCTTCCCGTGCAGTCGCTGGCTTTGTTGCAGATTTAAAGCAGCACTGTTTGAAGCTTTGCCTCTATAGCTGTTTTATGCTGTCCTCCTTTGTAATGAAAACTTCTCCTTTTTCATCATTTTTAATTTCAAAGCCTTCAAGGGTTAGCTTCCTCAAGGCTACATCTCAGTCTATGAAGAACGGAGTGTCTAGCTCTGCTCTTCCTTGCCAACCCAATGGCCAAGGCTAGTTGGCTTTCACCTGCTATAACAATAGTTTATAGCTCTTGGCTGGTGTTTACCCAGCGCCTTGTCTTACTTTAAAATGTATTTCTAGATGTGAAGCCATTTGTTCCTGAGCTGAAGCACTCGCTGCTAGTTTGGGGGAGGTTTGTTTACTGCAGTAACCAGCTTGCTCCGTATGTATTCCCATCACTCTCCCTTGCTATAACCTACAAATCTCTCCAACTTATCCAGCTCAATGCTGGAGATGGTTTTTGAAGTCTTCTTTAAAGTATAGTGAGTGCCCTTAAAAATTTTCCCTGCTTTGAAAGATTCTACCTGTTCTAATGCAATTCCCTATTTTAAAGATAGGGAATAAATATCTTGGGGATGGCTGGCTCACATACAGCTCCTATCTCTTAAAACATTAATGGTCCATGCTGTTTGATTCTTTTTTGAAAGTACTCTGTTCCTGCTTTGTTTATTTAATTTCTTTTCTCTGCACTGGGACTTGCCAAATGGAGTCGTGTCCCCCCACCCCCACCCCCCCGTTGCCACCCCTTCATTCACAGAAATCAGTGAGATGTAAATACGGCTCATTTAGTTTTAGCATTGCCAACTTTTGTTTCAAAAATCAGACATAAGGTCCCTTGAATTTTGAAATGGGTTTCAAAAAAGCCTTGTTGAAGAAATAAATTCTGAATAATTTCTGGTTTTGCTTTCTGTATTTTGTGCCTTTGAAGGTTCACACTTCCAAGCCTTCATGTACAATCATAAGAGATTGAAACTTGTTTTACTGTTAATAACTGCTGCATCCCCTGCAATCACACAGTTCCAAGAGGGAGCCACTGTAGGAAATGAGCCAAGTCAAATACTGCAGCTTAATAAACTCCTAAGACTTGTCAACAACAAATTTTGCTCCTGAAAGTTGCCCTTCAGTTTGCCTATAGCAGCTACGAACTCTGGAAACACAACACGGGAATAGAGAGCACTGCGACTGCGCTCAGGGCTATGCAATAAAATAAATCATCCCATATTTGCATGCCTGTGTTATATGACCATGTCTTTGCTAACTCAATCTAAAATCTAAAGACTGGCTTGGACAGAACCCGAGATACCTCTGAATGTCCCCGTCGTCGAGGGACGCGTTGCCTCCCAGGCAGCGTGTGTGGGAGCCCTCCTCCAGCCACTGCTCTCTGCTTTGGGGGTTACAGAAATCAGGTTTGACGATAGTAATGAATTTGTGGCCTGAAGGGTGTATTGACCCTCAAGGGGGTTTACCAAAGCTCAGCACTACTTTGTGTTAGAGTTGGTCTTTCAGCCCCAGGGCCGAGCTTGGGCTGTGTGAGCCCCCCCCAGTGACACCCCTCTGGTTTGCCCGCGACTGCACTGAGCTGCAAATCACGGGGTTATTGGTTGGAGCTGTCTCTCCTATATTAGTGTCATTTTAGCTTGCCCTGTCCTGTGGCAGGTATCCACGGCTCTTTGGCTGGGTATGACTGATGTCTCCTCTAATTCATGTCAAATGTCAAGAAGAGCTGGGGAAGGGGGAGCTGCCCTGGGCCCACACGGGGCGGGGGGGCAGGGGCCGGGGACCCCGCTGCTGCCCCGGGCTGGGGAGAGCAGGGCTGGGACCGAACTGATACCCCCACACCTTTGAAGTGAACAGAGGAGCAAAACTTCTGCTGGTCACATATTGCCGCTGTAGTTTTGCTGTGGGTTTTGTTTTTTTGCAGCCTCTTGTGCAGAAGGTGAGCGGGGGCTGAACAAGAGATGAAGATGATTCAGTCTGTCAGAACTACGGACTGTTTTTTCTCTGGTATCGCCGCTGTTGGGATACGTTGACGACCCCACACAGATGGTCAGGAGACGAAGCTCGGGATGTCTGTGGCTGGTCATCTCTGCCCCACGTCTGGGTGACGTTTACAAGAGCTTGCCCAGTGAAATCTTCCTGCGGTCCATTACTGACACCATCAAACGAGGGAGACCAAAAGCATATGTGCAGAGACTTGGCAGTTAGCAACAGAAGCAGGTACAGGAGACGGCTTAATTAATCAGGCACATTATCTGGGCAGTCCGGGCTAGCAGGCGGGTCACCTAACCCCCCCAAGCTTCAGTCAGTGCACGTAAATCCCCTTTTCTTTTCTGCCTTTTAAGTCTTTTATCTTTCCTGTCTGCGAGATGTGAGATAGCAGCATAGGCTTGCTGCTTTTCTCCTTTTATCCTCACACACAAGATATATATAAAAATATATATAATTTATAGATAACGTATACATAAAATAATATTCTTTCTAAATACATGCAGACACACATGAAGCATGTTGCAGAGCCTGTGGGAAATTCTGTAATGGAGCTTGCTAATTATAGCAACTCTAATGGCAGCTCCCCCCCACCCTTCCCAACAGCAACAGAGATCAAAACCTTTTTTGTTTAAAATATTTACTGTACAGCTTGCAAAGCTTTAATCAACGTAACATGACGTTTCCTTGCAGCAGCCGAGTAATAAATATGCAATTAATAGGGAATTGAAATACACCCATTAGCTGTTTGCAGAGTCTCCACTTCCCCACCGTAAAAATGGTTTCAGAGCATTTAATGCTCTGCCTACAGTTGGCTGCGCCGCTGAAGCACGGGGAGCGAGGCGATCCCCCTGCCTTTTGGCGGGGAGAGGGACGAAGCGTTTCAGAGAAACTTTGCAAAGTTTGCAGCGGAAATCAGCCTTGCTCCTGCTTCGGTGGGGCGACGGCTCCACCCACGATTTCTCTCTCTCCCGCCTGGGAATTGGGCTTTTGAGACTGTTGATTTTGCTTCAGTAAGTGTGACTCTGCACAGCTTAACAGGTCCATGCATGCTGATCTCCAGCAGCTTCGTTTTCGCCCAGTGCAGGACTAGCAGCAGGGAGCTGGGCTCCCTGCGTCCCTGGCTGCTGTGGAGCTGGGGTCACAGCGGGGCTCCTCCTGAGCCGGGGCACCCCTGGGCAGCCCAGCGCTGCCTGGCTGGGCTGTAGCCATGCTGGGGTCGTACTGCAATGGCCCACAGGCCAAGTTAGCATGTCCTTTCTGTAATTTTTCAGCTGTTTTTAAAAAAGTTACTTTCCCACCATGGTTGTAGCACTGTCCTGGCTCTGCCTTGGGTAGCAGGAGAGAGCACAGAGGTGGCTTGAAGACCCTTGATAACTAAGTGGTAAAATATATTTGACATAACCATCCACTTCAGAGCGTTCCCCAAACTTTTGTCCCACAAACCGTGTGATAAACTAAAGCCACAACACAGGAAAAGAGCCTGAGTCAATGCAACAGCCCCAGCAGCTTGCCCAGCAGCCCATGAGCTCATCGTCGGGGCTGACCATGTCCACTGCGGCCACCCCGCTCAGCACTGCTCAAGATTGGGCTGGATGATGCCCAGGCGGGTGTCGGGGCACTGGTGCTCGTGGAGCCGCCCCGTACGCGGGCAGAGTACCAGCCGGATGCTGCTTCCCAGAAAAGCCTCCCCATCGCACGAGGAGGAGGAGGCGGCACAGAGCCGTGTGCCTCCCAGTTAAGCATTAGCGAAGCTTTTTAATCTCTCACTGTGGGATTTCTTTTTGCTTCAGCATCGCGCCATAAAGTATTTCAGACAAGGTGACATTTTCCATCTGCATAAAGTGGTTGCAAACAGTGTGAATTTAACTTTTATTGGCCTGATTTAGGGGTATGGGACTGTGCATAAGTCTTGGTCTCTCAACCTATAGTCCTGCACTTTAAGTGATGAATTAGTCAGTAAAATAAACAGGGTATTATCTAGCTGTACACACGTCTGCATCTTCCAAAGAAAATTAAACCTTGTTTGAATGTACAAAAGCTAATGATATGAAATCAACTCAGCTATAAATTACCCAAAACTCAAAACTAATCTGGAACTTTCTGAGAGCCTGAAAACGCTCTGTGTCTGGAGCAGAAAGCCTAGCACGCAGGATGGTGGTGTGTGGCCATGCTGAACCGCTGCACAGCACTGGCTGTGCCACTTTGTCCGTCCGTCTGTCTGTCTAGGTGCTCACCGCTCCCCGTGAGCTTTGAGCAGTGGATGGGGCAAAATACTGACGTTACCGCAGTTCCCGTTCCCTTCCCCATGTACCGAGGGAAAGCGCGATCCATCAGTTACCATCTGCAGGGATCGACAAATGTTGATGTCTTAATGGCAACCACCATACCTGCAGCTGGGGTGTGATGGAATACTGATAGAGCCATTAGTACCCAGGCTGGTGATGTGATTTTATATTTCATTTAACCCAGAACACAACATGCTGCAATGTATATATTTGTAACTGCTCCCTTGATGGTCTCTCTGGAGTATTATAAAGATTTATCATGTAGTGTTTGGTCAATACTAAATACCGTGAAATGTCAGTAGAGCAGTTCTTGGGATTGCCTGAGCAGTAAATAACAGAATCCTACAATACCCACAAAGAAATGAGCAGGTGAGCAAGTAACCTTAAAGAAACAAACCGAAACAAACCCAGTCCCTAACTTTTAGAAAAGCACAACAAAGCAGCAAGGATTTTATTAATAAGTCCCTTTGACTTTTAATGAGATGTACGAATACTTGTCATTTAAGAGCTTTGAAAAGGGTAGCCATTTAGATCTGGAAATGCTGTGTCATGGATTTTCAGGCACCACATCAAGTTTCCTCTCTTTTACCTCCGTGAAACCCTTGCTGCGCCTGCTCCATGACCCTGTGGCAGCAGCCATCCTAGGGTTAGCGAGACAGCGCGAACATCCTCTGCATCCTCTCCTGAAACCCCTCGGAGAAAGAGCAGCTGCTTCGTGGGAGGTGGGATGGACACCCCCTCCCAGTGCTGACACATTCCTTCCTAATCACTCCCAGCTAATGGTGGGAGAAAACTCTCCAGGTTTGGTTTTTTTTTCTTAACAGGTCAGAAGTTGGCTACTGCTTAAACATATGTTCCTCTTTCCCTGTCTCTGACTTGCAGAATAGCTGCTAACTAACCAAAAGACAACATGGAGAGCCGAGGCTATTAGTGACTAATAATGCCATTTGCAGGCAGCAAAGGCTGAAAGGCTTCCAGAGCAGTTAGCAGTCTGCAGGCATCTCCCAGAAATGCATGAGCAGAGCTCCTGTGCATCAGCCAAAGAGCAATTATTCTTGGAAAGCATGTCTGCCTCACGCTTTAAAATCTTTTCTAGTGTCTTGAGTTAAAAAGTGCTGAAAGAAAGCACAGAAACCGGAGTAAAGGACTTTACATGCTGTGAACGAACGTGACTGCAGGTGTGCACACCTCATAGCACCCTCCGGCTCCGAGCTTGGTGCCCCACGGCAGTGAGAGCCAGCTGGGGTGGAACCAGAGCCTGGCCCTGAGCAGGAGTCCAGGGGTAAATCCCCTCTCTGGCCTTCCCCAGAGCAGACATACGGGCAGCGTGCAAAGCTCCTCAAAAATTGCATTTTTAGGATGAACTTCAGTCAAGCAGGCTTGTTTGGTTTTTTTCTTTTCTTTTAGCTTTCCTGTTTGTTTTTTTTTTTTTCCCCAAACATCTCATTTGTAGCAGAAGATTATACTCCTAACGGGGTCATTTTGAGCGCAGTATTGTACACAGTTCTGCTCTTTAAAGAACTAGCACGGATCCTAACAGCTCTCCAGGCAGGAAATCTGGTGGGAACTCTGCTTTCCTGCTCACTGATCTAAGGCTGGATCCTGTGATCCCACTGAGCCCATCAGCGCAGTGTCTTGGTAGCAAATAATGACACAGGCAGCCACCAAAGGACTGTTTTATGGTCCAAACTTGTTAACTTCAGAGAATAGTTATTTTGCAACATTATTATATTTTCTGGCAAATCACTGTGTTGCTTGCTACTTTATGCCACATCTTTGTTTAACCACTCCGGTGCTATTTTTTTCCCTTTAAGTTGCATATTTCAGTTCCTACATGGGACTTATTGTCAACATTTTTTTTTGTGTGTGCTTTTTCTGTATGCTGTTGCATCTTTTTTTTTGGTTCACTTCTTTTAATTGTACATTTTATTTTAAGTACATTGTTTTATGACATCACTTGTTAATTGTTCAATTATGACTCTGTTCCTCCACTGCTCTGCAGTGTGCAGTAGCCTTCAAGTGCTGTAGGAGCGTGCCACAAACAGGGGGGAAAAAAAAAAAAAATGGCCTAAAGACCCAAAGATACATCACAGACAGTTCTGCACTATTTAATTACATGTTGTTTGGCAAATAATTAGTAAGAAATTAGCTTCTTTCTCAGTACTGTAGGAGCTTTTGCAATGTGCCACCAGCCCCTGCCAGGTGAAGCCTGCTGCTCCCGGACGGGCGGGGGGCCGAGCTCACGGCACTGCCATTAGCCCGGGAGCGGGTGAAGCTGCGATTTGCACGGGTCAGGGCTGGCGGGACCTGAGGGGTTACGGGCTGACGTGCCGCTCTTAGGACTAAGGGCATCTCACGGCACCACAGACATCAGCGTGGGGACTGTGCTAGGCGGTCAGCTGGTGCCTGAAAGGTGCAGGTTAAGAGGAGCTGCATTTAGCTGTCACCTCTGAACTCCCTCAGCTCACCTGCTGCTCCAAGCCCACGCTCCTGCTCTTTAATTTACTCCCGTACCAACTTACTGATGCAACTTGCAGCATTGTGCCTCCCACCTCACCTTCACTTTAGGATGCCAGCTGCCTTTGCGTCTTCAAAAAAGGTGAGCGAGCCAGTGGGCTGCCTCTCCTGTCATCAGCCCTGCCTGAATTTCAGTAGAAGTAATTAAAAACAGACCAAAACTCCAAGTGATGCAGCTGCACAATTAGTTATAGGTGTTATGCCGAGTGCTGTATCTGTGGACTTGGTAGCAGTCAGGTACGCACATTTCGATAGATGGATGAAAGGAGTGTTGTGGTCTATAGATGCAGATCTATTGAGTGGCTTGCTTTCAGCTTGGGAAGATAAAGGTTTGTGTCCTCTCTGACAGAGGAAGGACCGAGATCGGTCTTGTGCTGCCTGAGCAGTTGGTCCGTGTGCAGGTTGGTGTTACAGCAGTAGGGTTTTGAGTAACTCCCACTTGGATCTGGGAGACTAAAAAGACTGATTAAGAAGTGCCCAACTTTTCTCACATGCCCAGCCCAGAGTCGTGTCTGACACTCATCCTCCAGGTAGCTGTGGACATTTTCTGTCATCTTTTTTTATCATATGAAACCCTGAGACAGCCTGGAAGCTGGTTTATGACACTGAACTCTTCATTACGTAGCTCAGACAAAGCACACCAGGTGCTCCATGGCATGTCCAGGTACAAAACAATTTCATTTGCAATTCCATACTGTATATTAATTTGGAAGGGATGTGTGAGTTGATGGCTCATGTTTCTGCTAGGTATGCAACAGTTTGTGACCCATTTATAATAAAAACCTGAAAGAGAACTGAAGATGCTGAGATTCCCCATATATCGCTGCAGCATCTCACTTGTTTTACAGTAATTTGATGCTGCCTGAACACAGTAGTCGACCTTTTTTTACTCCTGCTTGCAGGGTAGAACAGCAGGGATGATAAACCTTATGCTTTAGTTCAGAAATAGCACACATCAGTGAGAACGACCAGGGTTGCACCACGGGAGAGAGTGGGTTGTGGCAGCTCAGAGCAATACTGATTACTGAGGTTTATTATATATATACAAGAAAACCATATTGCCTGCCAGAGAAATTGCACATTGGCCTAAAAGCCTGTTTAGGGTTTGTCTGCTTTTTAAACCTGGGCTCATATCTAGTTTTATGTCCTTTCTCTCCTGGAAAGTGTGTTCATTTTAGAGCCCTGAATGACTCAGAGTCCGGAGAACCTGAAATGGAGACTTTTGCGAGCACCTCGATGGTCCTACTCCACCTGGAGCTGGCGGTGGCCAAGTCTGCATCAGCTGAACCCACATTCAGGCTGCTCTTCTTTCCTAAAGGCAAAGCTGGCACCTCACAATACCCCGAGTTAAAAGAAACCTGTGAAATAGCTACTCAAGGTGGAAAGAGAAGCATGATGTGTGCATGGAGGGGAAATCTCACTCTGGCCACTTGAAAATTGTATTTATGCCCTAAATTGGGGAACAAAAAATCAAGAGTGGGAGTAACATTGTATCCTCTGCAGCCTGGCTGAGCTTGGTCTGTGGAGGACCAGCTTTGTTCTTGGGGCAACATAGTCATGGGGAAAGGTAAACCTCAGCACAAAGAGCATGGAAAAAATTATAAAGCAAAACTAGCACAGGATGAAAGCAGCACTCGGGGTCATCTGGGTGCTGGAGAGCATCTGCTTTTGTGTATACAGAAGGAAACATAGCATGAGTAATGGCTCTGAAGCAGCTACGCTGGATGTTTATTGCATAGAGATGACTGGGGCATTTCCACTTTTCAGCAGGCAGTGCACAATGTGCGTGACTCTCACGGTGACCACGGACCTCAAGAACAGTGGGCAAGCGCCTTCCTTCTAGTAAACCGTATAATCTCTTTCCAAAACCGTGAAGCCCAACCTCAGAGATCACAGGGATTTTGCCTGATTAAAGACCAGAATAAATTTTGGGGCCAGGTTGTCTGGCTGTTGTAGCAGCAAATGTGGGAAGAAGGGCCTCGGGCTATTTTCCCTGACATGGAAAACTTACATGACACATCATTTGATGTGTTGATTCTATTTTTTAAACATTGCCTAGCACGGAAATCGGAGCTGGCTGCAGCTCAGCCAGCCGTCAGCTCTGCCCCGCACAGTCCAACATTTCTGCCTTCCAGGGCAGGAGCTGTGCCCGGCCCCCGTGTCTCTGCTGGCAACGAGTGTGCTCCCACATGGGCATGAGCATCTTTTCTCAGGTGTCTTCCCCACCTCCAGCACAAGCTAATCATAATCCCTGTGTTACTCCATGAACTATTTGCATGATCACAGCCAGCCTTTGGCACAATTTCATGCTAACACTGTAACAGTAATGGCACTTTCATAATGACTGCCACCAGCTAAAACTCTACTGGAAATTCTCTCACCTGGCTCAGAGTCTGCAACTTGTCGACATGGGGGTCAGCTGGGTGAACAGTCCTGCAAGATGTGTTGTCCCAGATGAACCCAAACTCTGTGGCATGTTCCAGAAGAAGTGTGGCTTGGGAATTGCATCGCATCCCTTTTGCTAGTCACAGAAGAGGGCAAATTCCACTGGAGCATCACTGGCTCTGGGACTCATCTTCATGGGCGACAACTTGGGAAGAAAGCTTTCATCCTGAGTAACTTGCCGAGCTCTTCTGACATTTCATATGTATGAAAGGAGTCATTCTGAAGAAAGGGTTGCTTGCGAGACTTGAAGTGGCATTTGGCTGGTGGGATCTCTCTTACTGGTGCTAGTGTGTGAGGATGACAAAAATGAGCCTGTCAGGTCCTGGGAAAAAGCATGCAGCTCAGAAGTAGGAAAAAAAGATAAAACTGTAGTTTCTGCTTTGTTGCTGATTTTTTTATAGTTTTAAAAGCAAAATCGATCCTAAATCTTCAAGGTTGAATCTTTGGTTTTGTCAGATTTGCTTTTCAATACTAGCATTTCAGAGCTTGTGGACAGATCTTTAAAGATTACATGAAAGGATAGTGTTGAAGAGCAGAGACAGCTGAGACTCTTCCAGTTGGAAGAATTCTCCAGCCCGCGCTTCCTGACAGAGGCAATGGGAGATGGCAGATGGTAGGTGGCATCTTGTTTATCAAAACAAAAACTGTGGGATCTCTTGAGGTGCTGGAAAGACTATACAGCTCAAGTGAGAAGTTGTCTGTGTGCACTTACCAGCTATTTCCTCTGAACTAAAAAACTGCTTCTGTTTGGTGCAATTTGCAGAAAAAAATGAATTTAGCCAAGCAGAATTAATGGGGAAGACATTGGTCTTGTGCTGGGTTGGAAGACAAGGTCACCAGGGCTGCCATACCTCTTATCACAGCCAGGGAGCCCAGAGTTTTGACCCCAGAAACCATCACTGAGGGCTGGAAGGGCATCCACGCCAGCAGGTAACATGAACCTCACTGAGAACCTCAGTTCCAGTCATTTCAGACCACACTTTTCAACGTGCTTTCCTTGTGTTCAGGTCTGCGGCATCCAGAAAGTGATTGCTCTAATAGTCTCTCTCTAATATCTAAAATATTCACAGACTATTTGACGAGAGAGGCTGCAGGCCTGTGTTTTTTGGGTTTTTTTCCACACATGAATATTGCCGAGTTCTATAAGAAATGCAGGCTTTTCGGCATTTCTAAATGCCTAACACTATATCCCAGTTTTGGCCTAGAAAGGGCAATTAATCCAATTTATTCCCTGTATGCTCCAAACTCCCAAATAACCAGGGTAGCCACAGCAGAAGAATGAGGTGCTCAAGATGCAGCACAACTGTACCATCCTCATGAGAGCTACCCAAAAACCAGAGGTAAATGCCTCCCACAGAGACTAGTGAGAATTAGCAGGGGCTTCCTTTACAGACGTGCAGTTTGTGACTGCCTCCCCCAGCGGAACATCCTGAGATGGTTAGGTAGGTAGCAAATTACTCTGTGTACCAAACCAGATGTGTACCCAAACAGATGTGGTCATTCTGCCACTGGGGCAAAGCCAGAGCAGCTTTACGGCGGAGAATGGAGATAAATTGGAATAAAAAAAGGTACGGGAGCAGAATTGGAACCCTAATGTTGCTTTTTCTTTCAAACTGATCTGTACACATGTCACACAGTTGGATGTATGAATAGTAAATTATTCTATTCATTTCTTACTCTTGATGAACAGTAAATTAGTCTAATAACATTTACTGTTCAATTCATTGATTGTCAGAGGGAGATTAGAGGCAAATAGCTTTTAAGTCTTTCCAGCTGCAAACATTAGAGTTGTCTAAAGTTATGATTTTTGACTGTAATTAGCTGCAGCTCTCCAGCATCCCCCCCAGCTCCGTCTCCACTGCACAGGCGCGCTCCCCCGACCCCTGCCCAGGCGTGCCTCTGCCAGCCGGTGCTGCTTCGGTGGCGGAAGGGATCTCAAAGCACTTCAGCAAGGTGAGCTCTTGCAGCTCCCTTGACAAAGTAGAGAACAAAAATAACTAGAACCCAACATTTACCCAAATAGCTTAACAGTGCTGCACAGCAAGAACGCTGGAGAGCGGAGCATAAACCTGAGAGCTGGGAGGCGGGGGGGGTGCAGGGGGGTGCGTGTGTGTGAAGTCAGGCTCTGCCAGGGCATGAAAATCCTTTCTATTCTGTCTCTGGAGGGTCTGAAGTGCTCTTACACAGGAGGACTTCACTGAAGTTGCTGTACCGACACCGGTGGAATACAAGTGTGTGAGCGAGGAGAACAAGGCCCATAAAACAGCAGACGAGTCAAGTGAATTTAAGACGGATGCCTGCCTTGTACCTGGTGTGCCTCCTGTTTGTCATCCTCCTGCCTGTGGCTTCGGCTCTGCGCTGGGATTCTGTTCTATCAGTAGGAAGGCCCTGCTGGCTATTTAACAGACATAAAATTACTTGTAGCCAAAAGAAACCATAAACAGCAGAATCATTTCAAATGCTACCAGAGCTTGGGGTTGTTTATTACCTTTATCTACACCCTCATCCCCCTTTTCTTTTGCAAGACTAAAGAAGTAGCCTTCTCTTGATATGCTAGTCAGGTTTCGTCTCTGTTAGAGCCGTGTTGTGCTCACTGCAAGCTGCAGGTGGGTTGGAAAGCAGGTGCTTTGGGGAAATCAAGCCTCCTGCCAGCTCGAGAGCCCTGCTGAAACCTCGCACCAGCTCCGCGAGGCCAGCAGCAGCCACCTCCAGCGCACCGCTGCGATCAAAGCAGCGCCTACCGGGGCCAGCACGCTTCTGGCAGCATTTTTCAGGTGATGCCGCTTGCTCTGCGGAGGGAAGGGAGCAGACACGAGACACCCCAGGGCTTTGGCCACGGAGCATCCGGAGCCGAGGGCAGGATCAGCCTGGGTACCCAGCATCGCCGCTGCGGTCTGGAGCTGCGTGATGAACTGCTGGGGGAAAATGCAGGCGAGGCTCTTGGCAGAGCGGCTCCTGGCACGGGCCGGCCCCAGCCTGGTGCCGGCTAACGAGGCCCAGCAGCGGTGCAGGGATGGGCGGGTGGGCTGAGGGGCACGGGCAGCCGCTGGGACAGATGGGGCTGGCTCAGCTGTTGGAGATGCGGCTTCTGCTTTCTAAGCGGGTGGGCTGTATGCAGCAATAAAATGCCACTCACCGTATTTCAGGGAAAATTCTTTTCCATCAGAAAATGGAAATCTGTTAAACTCTCTGTGTGAAAATAGTTGATTTTTGGTGGAATATTCCACTGGGAAACCTGAAAAACTATTTCATTGACTTGGAACATGTCTGGTTTGTCTATATTTAGTTTTGCGCTCACCTGGGTTGTTGGTATTTTCTGTGAGCAGTTCTCCATTTCCAGGGGCATGTTGTTGGCCTTACCGAGGCTGACTCATCTCCTGGATCTGGAGCACAAGGGGAGGGAAGGGGGGTACGGGGTGCAGAAGCTGTGGGGAAGAAAAGGACCACAATTCCTGCAAAGGCCAATGATATCTCAGCTGCAGACAAAGATTAATGTCAAAGCAAGATCTTATTAAATAAAAGATGACTAATTTATATTTCTCTGAATATTTGCTCATTTCATTTTTTTTTTTTGCTTTGCTTTCTCTCCTTCCCATATAACAACCCATAGTGATGTCAAAATATCAAAATTTTGGGGGAGGAACTGGAGTTATGATTGTTTGGAGGGGGTTGATTTTAAAAGCCTTACTGTTCATGCCTTATGCTAAGATTTTTCAAATAGAAATATACACACACCCCTTAACAACAAAAGGCTATAATGACTGCATTGTCACCAGATAAAACTGTACTAAAAATAAATAAATGCTGCAGTTTAACATGATTCAGTAGGCAGGGTCCTTATTATTCTTCCACCATTCAAAGGAAGATTCAATTTCAGCATAATACACTCCGTATCTCTGAAGCATACCTCATCCGACTGGTGTTTCTTTCGAAGTTTCTATCTGCTCACGAATGCGGAGGGTTAAGAATAACCACAGGCGCGAGCGTTGTGGTCACTGATGCATATTTTTAAGTGGTAGGACACAGTGAAGAATCTTGGTTTAAGTGTAATAAAAGTGAGGTCCCGATTTGTTAATGAGGAGCATTGTCTGCTGCAGACACTAATTTCACTACAGGGTGCAGTCTTCAAACTTTTCATTCTAATTAGAATGCATTTCCATATTCTTTATCAATTTCTTCTCTTACTGAAATCTTCTCAAATGACCTTTTTTTCTTCACTTATGACTCATCCAAAGATTTTTATTTTTCCCAAAACAATCATTCAGATGCAACCGCATTTTTCCAGTAAACACGTTCAAAAATAAATGACCTTGCCAGCTCATGCCTACACAGTGGGAGAAGGGCATTAGCAGTGCAGAGGCAGCTACTAATAATACACAGGAAAATTAAGTATGGGAGAAGACCGTCGTCTTCTAATTCCTTGAGCATTTAATTTCCAAATGCCCTGCAGTGGAATGTGTCTTGAGCAGCAGCTTAATGGCTACCAATGGAGTTCCAGCAGTGGGGAAACAGGTCCCGACAGAACAAGGGGCATTTTGTGCACAGAGGAAAATAGGTTATCTGCTAAGGAGACATTTTTTTTCCTTTCCTTCCATCCTCCGCAGCTATGTCCAGCTCCAATTTTTATAATAAAGTAAATTATTAACGCAAGTTGATGGATTGGTTGGTGTTGGTAATAGGCTTTCAACATGATTAGTGATATATACTCATTACCCAAATTAAAAAGCCATATTAAAAATAAGGAGAGGAAATGTAGCAGCATTATCAAAGTAATAATTTCTACTTAGTGCGTATCTTTCCTGAACTTTGGCAAATGTTGAATTATGCAAGACAAACACTAATCTGAAAGCATTCTAATTAATGATGGTATTTCTTTGCTATCAAATTAAAACCAACACATTCACGGTGCATCTGACTTAAATGTTATTGCAAGTTCTTCACCGTTTGAGGAAGATTGTTGATGTGTTTTAAAATATCATACCTATACCAAAGTAACCAGACTTGAGCAATATTCTTCCTTTGCAGAATAATTATTAATGGGAAGGACTTATATAATTCAAAGTTTACCCAGATATTTGTTTTGTTATTCAGTACTTTAACCACCTCAGGAAAAAAAAAAAAAAAAGCAAAGCAGAGCTGAGTATCTTGACATCATTAATCACAGTGCTTTGTTATCCAGGGTTTGCTATAGTTTTCACCAACTAACAGAATCAAACAGTTGCTTTCACTTTAAACATGCTTTATAGATGAAAACACATTTACAAAACTTCTTTCAGAATAAAACAATAATCAGGCAGCTAATTAAGCACATTGTAAGTACTGAGCTTTTGAGTTAAAGACCTGTCCAGGCTGTAACATCATTTTTACTTTGTTATTATATGCAGAAAGCTAATAAAAATATAATTTTGAAAAAAATCACATTAGTGATTTGCCAGAGTGAATGTAGATGTCAAAAATGCTAATCTAGAGAAGCTGTCAAGAGTTTAAATAGATTTTTCACTGACTTGCCGTTCTTAATTATAGCTCAGCACCCTGTACAGGTTAAAAATGCTGGGTTCCTTCGAAACAAACTGTGAGCTCCTTACCATCTCATCAAATTCTCCTTCTCTTCCTTTCAAGTGGATCAATCAGATGCCAACACATAACATTTTTCATTTACATCTTTTCTTAAGCTTCCTTATCCACCGCAATTATATTTTTACCCAAACCTATCCTGAAGGGGATAGAAGAGATTTCATGGAAGAAGCATAATTGCCAATTGAGCTTGCTTTTTCATGGGCTTCTTTTATGAGAAAAGATAGCGTTTTGTGTTGTAGAAATTCAGCACTTAAATTAGGGGGTATGCTGGCTACTTAGTTAAATAATCTAGAATAATCAGGTCAGGAGGGAATAGCACATAGCTTTCACTTAATGTTTTGTATTAATTTTTCAGATAATGTAATTCTACATACTACCCAAGTATTCAAGAGCACATCAAAAAAGAGCTGCAAACCGGAGGATTGACAACTTGCTAATCCAATCCTCTGACTGTCACAGGGTGCCATGTAAAAGGGATCCTTTGTTCTTTAAGAGCTGATTGAGTTCCATTAGTATCCATATTCAGAGCCCTGGGCACAATATTAATGCTAATACCGTTGTTACGGAGATGGAAAGCTGTTAAGAATGAACAATAATCAGCTCACAATATCATTGGACATATTCATGCAGCTTGTAATGTGGTGAGATCCGATAGCTCTGAACCTTTCTAAAGAGAAAACGAAAATCCAATTAACATCTTCTGTGTAAACCTCCTCGGCTACTTTCACTGGAGATGACCTTGGGCAGCTGTGTTGCAATTTTGCCAAAACCTCAATTATGTCTTTAATTCAGCAGCGTCGTTGGGTTTTGCCCAAACAGAAGGCCTGGCTCCGCAGCCCACCCCTCATGCTGGGTAACGGTTCCTGACACAGGTTGCGTCAGCAGCCATTGGCACGCTCTGCGCCGAGCTGTAACACAGACGGGCAGCAACCAGGCTGCGGGCTTTACAGGTCCACGGGGATGTTCAAGCCAACCGGCAAGAAGACTCCTTTTCTCTCCATCTCCCACCTCCAGTTGAAATCCCAGCTCTCAGATGTGCCCTTCCATCATGACTAGGGCAGTACTCCCCTTTCTGCGGCAGATGGCTGGTGTCACCCGGCGGGTGGCTAATTGTTTCCTGCTGCTGAAGCATGTTGTGCGGGGAGGAGAAGCTCCACGTGCTCCCGTGCAAGGCTTCGTGCCAGCCCAAGGGGGATGGCAGACCCAGGCCTTGCAGTCCAGTTCCCTGGACTCGGGGTCATCCAGCCTACACTCAAAGGAAAATCTGCTTCATTAGAACAAAGGTTTCTTGCAATCAGTTTGAATTGGATGTAGAAAAACTCTAATTATGAGCGAAATTTAGCCTGATGGAAAAATAAAAGGAGTATTTTTCTTTGGGGCAGGATATGAATTTACCTGCATCAATTGCCCCAGGTAGGGTGAGGAAGTAACTGCCATGAAAGAACTCCCAAAGAAAGAATTTATTTTTGAAATACTTTACTGTACTGTCCACCTGATATTTTTCATTAAGCCAGAAAGTAAATGTAAGTTTTCACAGCCTGCCCTCTATACCTCTTTCTTTTGACAAGCAGCCTGCAGTCAGACCAGCACATACTGCATGACGGTGAGCACTCATCCTGGTGGCCACATGGCCCAAGATTTTCACTAGGCAACATCACCTGTAGCAAGGTCTGGTCCTAATCACCACAAGTAGGACTCTTAAAGGAGTGAGGATCTTGATGGGAAGAAGCACGTTTATTTCCAGCCAGCATGGGCAGCTTCTGGACATAAAGCTTTTCCCTCTTGTGACTGTATAATTCATGGGAAAAGAGGTAAGAGACTTGTTACTGACTGTGCTGCTGCCACTGAGATGTTCAACATGAATTGTAAGTCGTGTTCAACCTGAAACTTTGTTAGAGCTGCTGTCAACACCACAAGTGAAGGATCCCAAAATATAAAGCATTTTGAACTCTTTCTTTTCATTTCCTTTTCATTATACCGGGACGATACTGCCTTATCTCAAACACACACTTGCATATTTGCACTCTATAATGGAGAAACAGCACTACATACAGGGCCCTAAAAGTAAACACCAAACTCTGCAAATCTTGCGTATAATTAGGAAGATTCTTCTGGATTTATTATTTTTTCCCCAAAGCTGTTACTGCTTGATTTGGCTGTCATCTGTGTCACTTCTATGGAAAGATTTTCTCTGTGCTAGAAAGGGGAAATCAGAACAGCAAGCTAATAACTTGTTACAACACTGAGATTTAAGGAAGAAAATAATGAAGCAGAGCTGCTGACAACACTACAGTGGTTGTACCTCCTCCTTAAATGAAACAGGTCGGCATCACCCTTTGCTTTAGGAGGTCTCTCTTGGGAAGGACCAGCACAGCCCTTGCGCCTGATGGGGACAAACATCCGTTGAGTACTTGTATCTTTTGCTGGCCAGGCGCATACGTCTGAGCTGAATAGTGGCTGTGACTTTAGACTGAAAAGAAAACAGCTTCCCCTTAAATATCCCCAGCCCAAGACAAACAAAACAAATTCAGTCTCAACTTTATCTTTTTTATTTAATTTCCTAGTGTATTAATTTGGGCCATTCAATCTCATTGATCTATTGAGTCCATCTCAGCTGTGACCTTGATTTGATTGCTTAATTGGCTTAGCAAAGCCTGGATGCATTAGCTCTGTAACATGCTTGCTTGATTTCTGTACGTGCTTGCTTATTCTTTCTTATAAAATCTATACAAAGTAAACAGAACTTATTTTACATAAAATGGCAGTCAAGCTTAGAAATTCCAGGGCAAAGATAATCTCAGGTAGATGCAAACCACTTCTCTCCTCCTAGCACAAGCAGGATAGTTTAATCTCACCTTGTTCAGATCTGGAGTTGTTTGAACGCTGACATGTGCCCTTCAGTAAAACTTTCTAGTTTAAAGCTCACTGTCCAGTAACAGCTTGGCTGAGGCATGAGCTCTCATTTTCTTCGGATGATTGCTGTGGGGGTTGTTTCTGCTGGCAGAAGCAGAGTAAGGAACAGCCGATGGCAATATCTTCTGCAGATACAGTAAAACTTTCTCATATGTTTCACTCAGGATCCTATATCATCATTATACCTGTCTGAACCGAATCTCTGCTGCTGCTGTGATTTTAAGCATGCCGATGCAATGCACTGGCATTTCTGTGTTTGCTTCATTTGCATTTAAACAATCAAGGTTTTTAATTAAAATGCATAAATGAATAATCCACTAAATGCCCTATCTCCCATGTTATTTATTTTTTATATTAAACCTTCAGTTTGATGGATAAGCACTGTCATTGGTCATTTCTGCTAAAATGATCCCATCAGCAGTGAAATATTTGACAAATCTGATGTTAAATTTTTCATCCCTAGCTTTCAGCATTTGTGGTCATTAAGATAAATAGTATTTCCCACACTTTTGATCTATTCTTTGAAGCTCTCTGGGACCAACAATCTGTTGAAGAGGGAGAGGTACAAGTCAAAAGGATGGTTTGAGATCCAAACCGTGTTCTCCTTATGGCTTGCTTTATATTGCCCGGCACATCCACAGCAGTAAGAGTGTCCTTCACTTCTTCAGCGTCTTCCATCTGTGACAACGATCACTCTGTTCTGTACAGTGACAGAATTTGGGGGTTTGGTACCGACCAGCGATGGAACAGAAAGTTATGTGGACTTTCTTCCAAGTGAAACATGTTTTCCTTATGCCTTTTTTTTTTCCCCTCTCCTCCCCCCCGCCCCATGACAGTGGTATCTGCAGTCATCACAAAAGTTTCTACTATGTCCAGAAGTACTTTCCATCTGGGCACTGAAATTTATCTCCAAGGAAAGTAATTTGTCCCAAGAACTGCATCCTAATATAGAGAATAAAGCAGAAAACACACTCTGCTGCTAGCTTCTCTCAGAGGATTACTGCAAAACTAAACTAATAACAATGCAGCATTCCTTCAAAAACTGAAATCTTGCTCACATTCTAAGAAGCTCTAAGAGTAACAGCATCATCTGGTGGCTTCTGCCACAAAGAATGGATTAATTGATTTTTTTTGTTCTACTTTCATTTAAATTCCTCATCTCTCAGGTGAGGCCAGGTCCTCAAGGAATGTGTGAGAGGAAAAACAGACAGAAAATTATAAAAATGAGAGAAGGTAGTAATGAAATCCTCAGCTATACTGAAACATTAAACTGCATCTGAATATCTCAGATCTTTTTAAAAGGATTTTTTAAAGAACATTGAAAAACACCATCCTCATTGAAGTCAAGCTTCATTTAAGGCAATGCCAGATGTGGTTGGGATTTTTGAAGCATACGTTAAGAACAGGAATGACGCTGCTAAAGGCCCTGAATCTTAGATAAGGACTGATTTAAACCTTAACAAAATCCTAAGACAATTTCTTTCCACCATTTCTTTTGTAAGTGCCAAATCAAATCCTTCCTGCATCTTCCTTTTGGAATTCTTATTATTGATCCTCTTAACTTTTGGAGAGGTGGTATGTAAAAATGAGATGAACATACATTAGTTTGCAAAAGAGTTTCGGCTGCGAATGAGTGCTATTATGATTATGACTGTAAAACAAGCTAATCCACCAAAGCTTACATGTAGGGTTAGTGTAGTAGCAGAGGCTGGATCAGCCTGCCTTAGGTATTAAACCTCCCTGACCTAAATGGGCTGTAGTATTCCCAGAAGCGTCCAAGGTCCCCAGTAAGAAGTTTACTGCAATCCAGATGAAGCAGAAGAGCCACACTAGCCTATAGAACCCAAAGTCTTCAGGATTAGTTGTTGCAAAAGCTTATTAACAAGGCAATAAAATGAAAATTATTCCTCCTGGCTTTATTGGTGCACAATGTCTGTTTTACATTCATACAGTTTCTGTCCTATCCTTGGCAGTTGTCTTCTTTGTTGTATTCTTACAAAGAGAGAAATATCAAAACATTAATTTAAGCTGTCACAATGCAAAGGGCTGACAGTCATATAAAGAATTATCATTATGGCAGAGAATGGAGACAAGTTAGCGAAGGAAAATTAAAGTGACTAGCTAAACAGAACCAAACTTCCTGAAAAATCTAGGATATTGCCATGACAATTCGAATCCCTCCAACTTTTTCTTTTTGCGTTTTTCAGCACTTTCCTACACAGTCTATTATCAATCTGATGGGGAAAAGAAAGAAAAAGAAATCACTTCATATATGTGCTAGTTTTAGTGAAATATGTATTTCAAAAGAGAAGATTCATCCTGTACAAGTTTGTGCAATAAGATAAATTGCAACTAACATCAATTTTTGTAATTTTCCATAATTGTAGAAGTCAGACTGACCAAGATTACAGCCTGTCTATTCCTTCTCTCTAATGCATACAATATAGAAATGTTTCTTTGTCCTCTTAGGGCTTTTTTGGAAAACAAAAATGATTCCTTTCTAGCAAACAATAAGATTTCTGCAGGTGGTGGGTCAGGGTCTCAAAATGCTTTGTATATTCCTGAGAATCATTTTTAATTATTTTACAAATAAGATAAGGAAGAGAGTGGTTAAAAGAAGAAAATAACCACTTCACTCTTGTATTACGCTTTTCAATCATAGCTTTTTGAACATTTTACTATGGCTCTGAAGAAAGTGAGAGCACGAGAGCCTCAAGGTGCACGTCCATGTCCAGCAAGCTAGACCGCTGCAGCCTGAGTAGCTTGCTTTCTCTGGTGAGGTAAACCAACAGATTCTTTGTCATAAGACATGTTTTCAACAGGGAGCATAACGCTTAGTCTTGTGCTCTGTCCTCTCATCATATGCTATCTGGGTAAGAGGAGGATGCTAAGAATTTAATGCAAAGAGTTGGTGAAACTCCGCTTCCCATCTTCTACACAAATGTCCACTGCCTTCTAGCTATAGTATCTGCAGTGCAAATTAAGTCAGTTAGCATTGCAGTGGCTAACTGATCAGACTACTAATGAAGCATGAGTCCACAAGATTGCTTTATATAGTCAAAATTTATAATTAATTCTCATACACAGAAGCAATCGTTGAGTTAGTTCAGCCAGCACATCAAAAACAGATGACAACACCAAAGGCTGAGCAAATCAGTCTTCCCAAGGTAGATGAATGAGAGGCTTACATGACTAATGCCAACAGGACAGAGGCACAAAACTCCCTGTGGATGTAAGGACATAAGATTCTTTCCACTTGTTCATCATCCTTATGTGCCTTTAAGCACTGTAATCCTGGAATTAGAAAAGCAGATTGTTTAGAAACACCACAGTAGGTAGCCTTGAGGTTGTGTGTATATTCAGTAGCAGTAGGCACTCAATTCAATAAACCAAGACCAACGTGCCAGCATTGCCAGCCAGAGCTGTCTGTCCTCACAGGGTTGGACCCTCTGCACAGTGAAGCCACACCTAAAACATCTGCACATATCATAAGATAAAAAAAAGAACAGGGAAGGACTGCAAATCACTATTATTCTCCAAATAAATCAGACTTGGGAAAGCAGACAGGAAAACACTTAGAAATGTAATAAATGTGAATTGCTGCAGTCACACCAAACGTAGCTTCAGTCCCCTAATTGTATCAATTATTTTTTATGATTGTGATCTCAAAGATGTTAAGTTTTCCTAAGAAGATGTATTCGCAAATCACTTTGATTACTATCTGTGAATAGCATGAATGTGTTTAAGAGCTTCTGCATATTCGCTTTGGCCCTCTGACCCCTCTTTGCAGTGTCCTGAATCATCTGGAAGAACATTAGGCACTTTAGACACTCCTACTTGAAGCATTCAGACAGTCCTGGAATTATTGGGACTACTCAAACGGAGAGTCTTTGTATAAACTGTCCTTTTACTGATCTCAGGGCTCTTACAACTGACTTTGCTTTTCACATTTCTCTCTTTCTCTTTCATTTTTTAATCAGGTATGTTGTGCTGTGAGGAAGAATTTGACCATTTACTATTGTATTCTCAGAAATAAGCCTACTAGAACAAGCATTCAAGGTAATTTCATTTTTGCAATAGGAGGTGTAATTGAAGAATCATATTTTCAATGTAAGACACTATCTAAAACTAGTCCCTGGTATGAACCCTGGTCAACTATATACAATCCTCTTTAATGTGGCCTTTGATAGTATTCGTTTAGCACTCTAGTGCAAAGCCTCAAAAAGGGCATTGAATGAAATTAGTTTCCAAAAGAACTGGAATAGTAACAGAAGTCTCTTCCTCTGAATTAATGACAATCTTAAAATCTCAACTGCTTTGAAACAGCACATTAATCCACAATGAACATGTTTGCATAGCATTTAAAAAATACAAACAGGATTAACAAAGAACTTTCCAAGGACAAGATATATTTGATTTGATTTTAACACTGAAAGGAAGGTTCAGTGCCTTAACTTTTTTTTTTTTTAAAAGAGGTTTAGAGAGAGAAGCTATTACTAGATGAGGGAAAAAACCAACCTTCCCCTCATCTCCCCCAAACACCAATTTGAATATTGTGAAGTTTATTTAGTAATCATGTATGACCATTGGAAATACAAATCTGACTGCTTGTTGGTGTGGCATGATTGGCTATGGGTCTGTAACAGCATTACTCATGATCACTCTTTCCAGCCACTGCTGGAAGGCAGCCTGCGTCTGCAAGAGCCTCCTGTACCCCAGAGCTCTCCAGTGTTCATACCGAGATCAATAACAGCGACTTAGCTGGCCCAAGGAGTAGGATCTATGAGCAAGTACTTTGGCATCTTTTTAGTTATGTAGCTCTACAGCCTGTAAAGGGAAGCACTTAGCTCACCACCTGAACGATATTGTGCCAAAGCAAGGGGAGGTACTTTCAGGGCAGGAAGCCATCCCTCCTGTCTCAGATCCCTGTTTTATGATGGGATGAATCGACTCCTCTCTCTGCTGACTGCAGGAGAAGATTAAGCAACAAGCTTGGACTAAAGCTTCAGAAGGCTAAAATTAGATTAGGGGAATCCTACCAAAAACATTTCTGGGCCTGGTCTTCAGCTAATCTACGTACACCTAGACCATTCCCCTTGATGGAGTGCGTGCTGGTTTCCTCCAGCAAAGGTTCTGGCCTTTATAATACACACAGCATTCTTTATCCAGAAAGCAATGAGAGAAAATTTGTAGGACTGAAAAAAAAAGGCTGCCAAAAGACAAGTAACAACTGCTTTGACTGCACTTCCATGAGGATGCTGATCCCACCTGGAGAGCATGTTTCTCCCTGAGGCTTTTCACCAGCTTCTCATTTCTCCTTCATGTTGCCTTTTGGGCTGAGCAGAGCTGTAGCACCAGATCTGAACTTACTATCACTGTTCAAAGACAGATTGCAGTGCTGCAAAGAGTGAGTGAAGGACAAAGGCAGACTGGAGTAAAGGTGAGCCTCAGGAAGATGAAACAGAGCATCGTCTACAAATTGTCATGTCTGAAAGATATGGGCTTAAGAAAGCTCATCCTCATACAGAAGAAACAATTTCTTACCCCGCACCAGTCTCTGGCTTCATTTCTGCAGCACGTCAGGACTGGCCTGGTGACCACAGCGCTGAATGCGAGATGAAGTCCTTCCGCTCTCTCTGTCCTGTTCCTCACTTTTAAACTTGCACATCTGCACACACATCTCAGCACCTGCACCGGGGGACCTTGTTTCTTAAAGTGAATTTAGAATGAGATGAACAGGGATTGGTTTGGGAGCAAAGAGCAAACCTCTGCTAAGCCTTAAAACCTATTCTTAGTAGACTTTTGATTGCTCCAGGGGTGTTTATGCTCAGACATATGTACTTCTGCAGTAAAAAAGTGCAGCAAAAATGATTAAACACATGAGGAAAGAGGCTTCCATCTAAAAGGTGATTAAAAAGACTAGCATTGTTTAGTTTGCAAAACACAGGAGTAAAAGATGATATAACAGAAGCAGGGAGAAGGGGCTATTTATTCTGTTTTCTCTCTAGAACAAATATGCATGGAAAGGTGAAGGAAAAATTCTGAAAACATTTGTGCAGAGTATAATCAACCCTGCAACTCATTGCTGCAGGATATTAGGGAAATTTTTCAGAAATATTTCTAAATGTGTTAGACACTACAAATAGTAAGCCTGAGCTACCTAGGTGAAGGAAAAGGAAAAACAATCAATCTCCCCAAACTGTAGGGATGGTTAGTCCCTGTCCTCGTGCTTAGATTGGTTAGAGATGGAATTTTTGTCTCCAGAGGGACGGCATTATTTATTTATCAAATGCATGATATGGGAGTGCTCGCTTCCTTCAAGCAGGAGGTTCTGTAGAAGGCAATTAAAAGGGTCAGTAAATGCAGCTGTATGAAGTCATTGCCAATAGATTTCTCCCAGAATACATAAACTTAGTAATGGTCAAGTGGCTCAGGTTTAGTTATTTTGTTCTCAGCTGGTTATTTTCCCCAATGAACTTCAACTACAGCTGGGTAACAGTCAAGGCTGTGAATGAAAATGGAATTAAATATATTCATGTCCTTGGAAGGTTCTTTGCTAATCCTGCTTGTTTCTATGCACTTGTAAACGCTAAGTAAACATTTTCACTGTGGATATAGCCTATTTTGAGTATAAAAGAGAAACTGTTGTACCTCCAGTATTACTCCAAGTTAGCAGTGAGTAGCATCTGAATTTTAATGGTCCCTTCTGCATCAACCAGTGCTGAAAGTAGCCTCGGAGAGAGCGGATCAGGGCGCTGATGCGACATGGCAGTCCTGTGCTGTGCTGCTGGAGGCTGCGCTCCCCGCAGCCTGCGCGTCTTCAGTTTGTGCTGGCAGATCTGGAATGCGCTGGAAAGCAGGGAAGGTGCTGCTGCGAACAGAATTAGTACCTGCTTAAAATGTACATGTATACGGAGAACAAACTGTCTTTCTAAAAGAATTTTAAATACTACTTTTGGCTTATGAATAGTTTTCTTGCAACTGTCAGGCCATCTGCTTGGAGAGGGGTCTGTACAGTCATGAAAAGGATCTTAAAATATACTCTCCTCATAAACAGCTTTTGTTTGGAAAATCCACATGCATCACATAATGCAGTAAATGGCAGCACAGGCTGAACTGAAACATTTTTAAATGCTGAGGATGCAACCTTGGATACAGCTCCCCCCGCCCCCCACCTCCCCTCTATTAATAAGCACGCTTTAAATGCACACTTAGACACGTTCTCGCACAGACTCAGATTGGCAGCACCCACCTGCTGGGAAACATGCTAAGATAACTTCCTTGGGTACATCCAAAATACCAAACTGGGTTGTGGGCAGGAAAGAAACAGGCTTCTGCAAAGCAGCTCTCTCAGAGATTACATCATTCTCCCAGCCAATTTTCTGCCTACACTGCACCATTTTGTATGGTGCGTGGCTGGGGAAAAAAAAAAAAAAAAGCATACGTCCGTGTGTATACAATCAAAAAGGCCAAATTAAGGGTGTGCAAGCACATCTAATTCTAGCATTTGCTAACTTTTGGGAGCTTAGCTTTTCAGAACTGCTTGGTACATGAATATATACAATACATACATATGCACATAAGCATTTGTTTTGTTTGCATGCTTAGAATATAAAATTGTGTGTATGAGAACAGCGTTGTGCTTTCCTTGTGGTTTTTTTCTGTTTATTTTCATCATTCTTTGGTCATTTTTTGTTTACCTGCTTTTTGTTATTCTAATGTAAGTTCAAATATACAAAATGCTAATTTTCTTTTACATAAAAATGTAATAAAACTTTCTGGCTTTCTTTATAAACAAATTTCAGCAGGAATGTTGATGGGATGCCGTATAACAAGTAAAGAAGAAATACTGTTTAATTATCTTCCATATAAAATCCAATAAAACGTTCTGGCTTTTCTTATTTTTCTGTACTGGGGATTAACATCAGCGTCTTTGTGATGAGAAATCTGCATTCATGGCTCCTCTATTTAGATTTAAATAGGAATTATAGTTCTTGGCAGAAAGGGATCTGTCAAATATCACAGCATTTGTGGCAGGTGGTCACTGCATTGCTCAGTACAGACACTGCCTGCTTAACCATAGCCCGAAGTAAACATCAAAAGTCAATTATTCCCTTTGTAAATATTTTATTTATATTTTGGAGGCTAACAAACATCTTTTCAGTGCTTGGCTGAAGCCTTCCTCCATGGATCAAAATCCTACTGAACCTGCATTTGGGTGGTTAAAAATGTGTTTAGCAATTCAGGGATACCAGTGCAGCTACCAGCATATATCAGGCTTCATAACACAATCCTCTGCTTGGAAACCTTTAATGACTTGGCTGGGTCGAAGTGGACAGAGCTAAAACTTGTCATGGTTGTTATCATTGCAGCTGCCAATTAGTCCGACAATCATGTATTATTTTGCCAAAATCCCTTTCCTCTGTTAAACTGTATTTTGAATATAAATACTGCAAAAGGAAAGAAAAAAAAAAGTGCCTATTTCCTTGGATTTAGCATTTTGGGGGTGGGAAAGCAGGAGGTCTGGTTTAATAGCAAGATGGATGTGTGCACAGTGGCCCTACGGAGGTAACTTGAATGCACATTGAGTAGCAAATGTGGAACACGAGCTGAGCTCTGAGGGTCAAATGCCTTGAAGGAGTGTCTTGTTGCAGGGTGAACCTACTGAAATAAAACGACAGTATCTGGCAACAGTTACGCATACACGGCAGAATCTGTCCCAAAACCACTATTGTGAGGAAAATGACTAAAGATGCTGCAATGCATTTTAGATCCTTATTTCAACCCCATCTGAATCCTTTGGGCCATTAACTAATAAGATCATCTCATTTAAACAATGTTATAAAAATAATCAAGTACTTCTGCCTACATAAATATATGTTGAATATATTTACCTTAAAGAACCGGGATTTTCTTGGGTATTTACTCCTGACATTCAGGAAACAGGAGGAGTACAAAATGTTACGGAGAAGCAGAATTCTCTGAGATGGGGCTGTGGGTAATTTTCCCTGCAAGTCTGTTTGGTGGTAAGTTAATTGACTCCCACATTACCGAAACTGCAATGCACTAAAGCGCTGGGTGCTCGTTTTCCTCCGCTATTTGACTGGCAAAGGCCATCTGTTCTACCCCATCCATCCACACGCACAGCGTCTATTGTTGTCAACAGGATTCACACACACGTGGATCAAGGCAAGCATGTGCCTCTAACTGTTTTGATCCCTAGAACATGGATTTTTCATTTTCTTTGTTTCTTTGTGCTCACCCAGTAATAATACTTGTCATCTGAGAATTCATATTGATCTTGTCATTGCCTTAAAATTGGATGACAATTACTATCTTTGTCAAAATTCGATCTGATGAAATGGCTCCAATTAGGAAGGAAAAAGAAGGAATCCATCACAGCAGGGAATGCTGCATTTGCTTTTAAAGTAGGGAAGCTTCTCTTAAAGAGGTACTGTTGGAACAAGCAAATGGGAACAAGCATAACAGAGATTAGGATGCGAGTCTCGAAATCCACAGAAATTAGGTATATACATGAAATGAATAGCCATTTAATTTTTGCAGTCCATATCTGTCTGCAGAACTGAGTTGGAGCTCCTCTGACAAATGCCAGTAACTGTTGTTTTCATTTTCTGATCTGGTCAGACACATAGTGGCAGTGACGCCAGCCTTCGTGCACTTTCAAATCCAGTTCTGACCATCAATATAATTATAATATATTATTGGGAGTAGAGTTGCTAAAGTTTATGAAATGGTAACAGCATAAATTGCATCATGTTTCCAGATACTGATCTCACCTTGAAACTAAACATAAAGAGGCAGTGAAAGAATTAAAAACAAAAGAGCAAGTGCACTTCCATTGCTACTAATATCGGCATTAAAGCAAACAACTCATCCGTGCTAATTACAAATAAAATTGTGCTAATTGCAGATTTTTTAGTTTCTAAATCAGCCCTAAAAATGAGTGTGTAGGGGTATCTTTTGGAGAAAAAAAAAAAAAAAAAAAAAGTTTGTTTCATGCTGAGTGAATGCTTTGTTCAATGAAAAACTGTCAGTGTTTTGCTTCCAAGCAGGAAATGATGGGCCAGATTGCCTGCTGGTCTGTAATTCTGGCGAGGCCTTACCTGGGAGCTGGGAGATGCGGGTTGGTGCTCAGCTCTCTCTGAAGGACTGGAAACCTCCACCCACCCAGCAGAATGATCTCGGCTCGAGGCCATTCTGGTGTGGGTTTCTCTGAATCAGGCCAGGAAATGCTGCTTGCTCACAAATAAAAGCGTGGCAGGAACTGGGCTCTTGGAGTTGTACAATTATGTGAGCGCCTGAACATGGGACTGCACAGTTTACCTCGCTGGAAAAATCACATTTTCTTAACTCCATGGAGGAGCTCTACAAGAGACTGAGGGAACCCAACCAAGCACACCACACTTTAGCAGGTGGTTACTTTCTGAGCTAAAAATGTAGCACTAGTATGATGCAGAGATGAGTCACCACACCTCATACAGCAGCAGGCTCTTTGGTAAAAGAAGGTGGGTGAGTTGGTGCTAACGGGTCTTCTTCTAGCAAGCTGGGTGGACATAATTTCCCTTACCCAAAATCTTTCTCCCCCCCCCCGTTTTCATTAACTAAGCCTACTTACTGACTCTGACCTACATTTGCAATAGTTCCAGAATGCAACAGAACTGTGTTTCTGGGGAATTTGCTATTTGCTAAAAATTTTAATCCAACACATTTGAAAATGTTATATGCTAACTGAGCAAACACAGCAATCAGAAAAGTATACAAAACCCATGCAATTGTCCTGGACTTGTTTGCAACACACTGCTATTAATGAGCATCTGGGATGAGTATGGTATCTTGTACTATGGATCTCATGATCTGTACAATAATGGCTGATTTTAATTGACTTTTGCTTCATATAGCAAATCCCAATTGGAGAAGTTCCAGGATGCCGCTAGTGAAGAACTGTGGGCGGGTGCATGTTTTGAAGTGATGGTAAACATTGTGACATATACTGTGTGTACCACATATTCTCATATGCACATTTTGACTTTTGTTGCCTTGGCTTTCACACAGCATTACTAACATAGACATTCCTATTTGCCAGTTTGAGTGGAAATCTGTTAACATGTGAATACTGCTCGCCAGCATGTACCACCATCACTGGACTTTCAGTACTTCTCTTCGAAACAGCCAGCTCTGCGTGCTCAGAGGGGCCCCACAGGACCACGGCATCTGCGCGAGCAAGGCTGGTGGAACTGGGCAAATGAGGTGTGATGAGAGCTGCTATGAGAAACTATAACTTTGAGAACTTGTAACTTACAGCTCAATATGATCCACCAATTTCCAATGAAAGTAACATCGTCAAGAAGGCCTCACTTTTTTACTGCCATGAATTCTTTTCTCCTTTCAGGAGATGCTGATAACTAACGCCAAGTTTAGTCAAACCATTGTAGCACTTAAATTACTGTGGGTATTAAAATACCTTTAAAGGTCTGAGACTAACAACCAGATTACCTCTATGATGCAATTTAATTATTAAGCCAACCCTCCTGCTTGAACTAAAATTTGTCCTGAATCCACAGTGGTTCTTTGGGAACCTGGACTCAGCCAAGATTTGCACAGGTTTTTTTAATCTGATGCATTAAAAAATCCCCTGCTACATATCCCATCCTGCCTGGCTGCAATATCGTGTGGCCAATATTAGACAAACAATTTGCTTTTAGACTCTTTCTAGAAAAAAAACATTTGCATCACATACAGCAAAGCTACAAGGTATTTATAGGCATTGAAGCTACGCGCATCCTCTCCCTAGCAATAAGGTGCCCAGAGCACACAGGGAGGGTGCTCTGCTGCTGCCCACGGTCCCCAGACACGTAGCCAGAGAGCTTCTGATACCGTTGCAGCAGATCCTCCACTTTACTACAGAAATTTAAAAAAAAAAAAAAAAAGGAAGGAAAAAATAAGATACATCTTTCCTCACTGCAGCATAACCACTTCTCACAGAGACCACCTGGTTGCAGAGGACTGTTAGGCAAGATTCATGCAAGAGAGATTTATATGTGAGCGCAGTGCAAGGAAGCCAGTGCCAGTGCAAAGTAGCTGCTCGAATCTACTATGCTGAACACAATGAAATAAATGCTGGTGAATGGGTGTTTCTGTGAGGTAATACTTCCATCACATCCAATTCTAACGTTATCCAGCAAACTGCCTTGCCAGGAGCCTTCTTTGTATTGCAGGAAGCCATCTGTGGTGGTATCTAAAATGAGAACAGAGCAGGATTCACTAGGAAACGCTTGTCAGAAGTATTCCCCTCAACTGCGCGCTCTGCAGTTCCCACGTTGCCAGAAGCAGCATCTCTCCGAAGGTGAGGAAGGCATTATCACCACAAGTCCTAGAACTACCCCAAAGGGATGTTGTGCCTTTCACCTCCTGCCTTTCATGAGGGGTCCATACAATCTCCACGGGTTGAATCATAATTTGTCCTTGGTCGGGGATATTAATTGCTATGGAGATGGTGGGTGGGATGATGGATCATTTTGAACACATTATCTAAAGCCTCGGTTTCAGTCTTTTTAACATATCTCCTGGCAGAAAGTGCTGATTGTTTTCATTGATCTCTGCTGCTTCTGGTTTAATTTTTCTTTCTCTATCTCCAAGTCTCTATCTTTGGTCCCTTTCTTTGCCAAACTATTCATTTGTTGCTGGATAATCACGGGTTTGTGTTGCAGATAGCTTCCTATTTTGTCCATCTTTCCGTTCTATTGTCCACATACTTCTTCTCTGCAAATTTTGCCTTATTGTGCAGTGGCAAGTGGCTATCTGCTAATGCCAATATTACTCCTTGAGAATTCTTTTTCCTTGCATCATCAAGGGTTTAAGTGGAAAGCCTTCAGCACAGTGCAAATTTCACTCCTGAGAATATCCATCTTTTGAGGTAGCTGATTTTAATTAAAGAATACTCTCTCTCCCTCTCTCTCTCTGGATTATACTTTAATTTCAGTCTCTATCATAACAGTAGATACTTCTAAGATAAAATGTATTTTTGTCTCTTTTCATCCATGATTATCTGTAGTTCTTAAACACTTGGGGTCAGCAGCTGGTCCCCAGTTGATGTAGTTCAGGAATAATTCTATTCAAAGGAATTAATTCAGAATAAAATTGGTGTTAAGTTCAAAACAAGGCAAAATGTTCATAATATTTTGCCCTTATTATATATGTGAGAATGAAACATTCAGAAATAGCAGTAATAACAATTGTGGTAATAAACAACAATCTCTGAAATGTATAGCGCCTTTCACTTGAGCATTTTAGACATAAATGCATTAAGCTGCTGTCATATGAAGAAACGTCATTATCCTAATTTTACACAAGGGAAAAAAAAGGTGGCAGGAAGTTAAGAAAGCAGCTGAAAGTCATATAACAAGAAGTGAACCTGCATCTCATGATCTCCTGTTTCTAATCCCCTAAGCACAGGGAGAATCTGTTCCCAAGGGATATAAAATTGAGGTCTTGAGAGTTAATAGTTATGAAAGAATCAACACTATTCAAACACAAGTACAGTTTTAGTTTCTGCCTCCATCATATTGCCAAATTATGATTGAAATAATATTGGTATCATATCTTAAATTGTTTATGCATGATTAATTTGCACAGTTAAACCATTTCCAGATTTCTCACAGAAGAGTTGAAGTATAGTCCTGGGCAGAGAAAATCTAGCTACAGATTTAAAGCTCTACTGCTGCAAAGGAAGCTGGAGCTAAACCCTGCCACTTTTGAAGCCAAAGGCAAAACTTCTCATTCTGATAGAACAAGGATCCTGGCCAGGGTCCCTACGGCCATGAGGACCCCTCGCAACTTATTGGTACTTCTTCATATGAAACAGTAATATATAGGTGTGTATATACACACGTGCATATATGTGTGACAGAGGTATAGATGCATATATACCCACACAGAACTTATGGGATGAGTTCAAGCTGGCAAGATGGAGTTGTTCTATTTTCTGTGTACTAAGTAACATGGTTTGGGTTGGAAGGGACCTCAAAGATCACCTAGTTCCACTCCCCCTGCCATGGGCAGGGACACCCTCCACTAGACCAGGTTGCTCAAAGCCCCATCCAGCCTGGCCTTGAACACTTCCAGGGATGGGGCATCCACAGCTTCTCTGGGCAACCTGTGCCAGTGCCTCACCACCCTCACAGGGAAGAACTTCTTTCTAACATCTAATCTAAATCGACCCTCCTTCAGCTTAAAGCCATTACCCCTTGTCCTGTCACTCCATGCCCTTGTAAACAGTCCCTCTCCAGCTTTCTTGTGGGCCCCTTTAGGTACTGGAAGGCTGCTATAAGGTCTCCCTGGAGCCTCTTCTTCTCCAGGCTGAACAACCCCAACTCTATCAGCCTGTCTTCATAGGAGAGGTGCTCCAGCCCTCTGATCACCTTCATGGCCTCCTCTGGACTCACTCCAACAGGTCCATGTCCTTCGTATGTTAGGGACCCCAGAGCTGGATGCAGTACTCCAAGTGGGGTCTCACCAGAGCAGAGTAGAGGCAGGGAATCACCTCCCTCGACCTGCTGATCACGCTGCTTTTGATGTAGCCCAGGACACAGTTGGCTTTCTGGGCTGAAAGTGCACATTGCTGGGTCACATTGAGCTTCTTGTCCACCAACATCCCCAAGCCCTCCTCCTCAGGGCTGCTCTCAATCCATTCTCTGCCCAGCCTGTAGTAGCGCTTGGGAATGCCTTGATCCATGTGTAGGACCTTGCACTTGGCCTTGTTGAACTTCATGCGGTTTGCATGGGCCCACCTCTCAAGTCTGTCAATATCCCTCTGGATGGCATCCCTTCTCTTCAGTATGTCAGCCGCACCACACAGCTTGGTGTCATTGACAAACTTGCCGAGGGTGCGCTCAATCCCACCGTCCATATTGCTGACAAAGATGTTAAACAGTGCTGGTCCCAATACCAACCCCTGAGGAACGCCACTCATCACTGGTCTCCACTTGAACATAGAGCCATTGGCTGCAACTCTTTCAGTATGATCATCCAGCCAATTCCTTATCCACTGACTGGTCCATCAGTCAAATCCGTGTCTCTCCAATCTCCAATTTAGAGACAAGGATGTCATGCGGGACAGCGTCAAATGCTTTGCACAAGTCCAGGCTGATGACATCAGTTGCTCTTCCCTTATCCACCAGTGCTGTAATTCCATCATAGAAGGCCAACAAATTTGTCAGGCACAATTTGCCCTTAGTGAAGCCATGTTGACTGTCACCAGTCACCTCATTTTCCATATGCCTGAGCATAGTTTCCAGGAGGATCTGCTCCATGATCTTGCCAGGCACAGAGGTACCTATAGAAGCTTTTCTTGTTGCCCTTGACATCCCTGGCCAGATTTAATTCTATCAGGGCTTTAGCTTTCCTAACCTGATCCCTGGCTGCTCAGACAATTTCTCTGTATTCCCTCCAGGCCACCCGTCCCTGCTTCCACCCTCTGTAGGCTTCCTTTTTGTGTTTGAGTTTGTCCAGGAGCTCCTTGCTCATCCATGCAGGCCTCCTGGTGTTTTTGCCTGACTTCCTCTTTGTTGGTTGCATCACTCCTGAGCTTGGGGGAGGTGACCCTTGAATATTAACAAGCTTTCTTGGGCCCCTCTTCCCCCCAGGGCTTTGTCCCATGGTACTCTACCAAGCAGACCCCTGAAGAGGCCAAAGTCTGAAGTCCAGGGAAGTGAGCTCGCTGTGCGCCCTTCTCACTGCCCTGAGGATCTTGAACTCCACCATTTCATGGTCACTGCAGCCAAGGCTGCGCTTGAGTTTCACTTTCCCCACCAGCCCCTCCTTGTTGGTGAGAACAAGGTCCAGTATGGCACCTCTCCTTTTTGGCTCAACTTCCTACTCCAAGTGATAGAGATCATCAACACATTCCAGAAAGCTCCTGGATTGCTTATGCCCTGCTGTGCTATCCCTCCAACAGATATCAGGGTGGTTGAAGTCCCCCATGAGGACCAGGGCTTGTGATGTTAAGTCATTGCACCAGTCATTTTAGATTGTTTTTTCCCTTTCTTTTGTCTGCTTTTTGTTTGTTTGTTTTAATGCCCACTCCAGCCTACACACACCTCTGCTTGGTCATGCACTTCTGACTTAAACAGAATTACAGAAAAAAATATGTATGTAGGATAAGTGTGGGAATAAAATGTGCCTTGGCAAAGTGCTTTAAACTGCCTTTCTGCCGGTAATCTATTAATTTGTGCTTTGTTTTCTCCAAGCTCAGAATAATTCCCATCTGCCTTGACTATCTAGCGCATAAAGGAAGACGTCCCTTTTCTGAGCATGGATGAAATAGGAAACTTTTTGTATTAATGAAGAATGGGGCTTGGAATTCTGGGGTTTCTACCACTGGGACCTAAAATAACTTGAGGTCCTGCTATTTTAATTAACTTCATTATGACGAGTCTGCCTCTCCTGTTTGTGTATGTTTTTCCAGCTTTTGTGTTCCTGGCCTGCCTGTAACACATATGTATTCCCCTTCTTTCCTCTCGCTGAAGCTGAAGATGCAATCACATCTTTGAACCATCTGTTTTTTAATTTATTATTTTCCCCCATTGCATTGATGGGCTTTCTCGTTTTTCTGTCAGGCTAACAGTTTGGCTCCTGTTTATCTAAGATATGTTAACAGGCTGTTCCTCTTCTGGGCACTCAGTCAGTCTATTGTATTTTCTGAAATTAAACACTAGGGATTTTAAAATATCATTTTCTTCATCAGCTGAGGGAATATCCTCTACCTTTACAGCCTCTCTTCCTCCTTTTGTTGTTCCAGTGCATATTTTATGACTCTTGCTAAATTTAGATTAATGTCTTATTTTTCTGTCCTTTCCAGATCATTCCCAGTCAAAGCCTGTCTGGGAGTGTTCCCGTACCTGGTGAGGAACCTACTCACGTGAGCCCAGAGACAGGCCAGGATTCCCCAAAGCAGGCAGAGGAATCCCTGCAGAGCTCCTCGTACGTCCCCACGAGGCGGGACATGAGGTGGCAGGCGCCCACGATGAGCACAGTGAGGTGCTTGGCCTATCCCTGTTGCTCATTTCTGCTCCTCACCTTTGAGCTTGGGAAAAACCTTCCAGGTGTTGGTTCGCTCACCCGCGAAATGAGGAGATAACATGCAGCGAAGCCCCTTGCACTGCCACAGCCGAGTGAAGCTGTGCTATGGAGGACAGACTTGTAATCCTGAGCCATAGCAGGGAGCTGTATATCCCCAAGATGGTTAGGAAGTTCCAGGTAATCACAGTATGGAGCATAATGTGGATTTATATTTGTTACCTTACTTTTCTATAGTACCTCCCAAGAGTCTTCTGAGGCATTCCATTCTTTAATAAGCAGAAAGCGCTCTGAGATTTTTCTAATGAAAATGATATAGGAGCACACAGTGTTATTATTAAAACCTCTCCCTTTTTCTCTAGGAACTGCTAAAATACATTTACAGTTTATATCCTTTTTGGTGAACATTAAACTTTCTAATTTAAAATAATAAAGCCTGGTTCGCTTCCTTTCTTTCCCTTCTATTTCAAAAATATAAAAAACTGTCAGTTTTTTAACTATTCTTATTTTGCTGAGTGATTTTTGGATTTCAATAAAAGTAACACTGTGGTTACAACACTTTGTGAGATAAGCAAAGAGATTTTTTTTTACAGCACAATTATGGAAATTTCAAAGAACCTTATAAATATCCTGCTATTTGCATATATGAGATAAGCATATTTTAGTAATGGTTATGACAGGCTAGCAAGGAAAATGTGTGGGACAGCTATATAGCGAATACATGCAAACATAGACATAGAGAGGGTGTGTGTGTGCACTTTTCCAGAGAAGCCCGTACCTGGTGGATGCAGGATCCCCAGGAATGCATGGGGCTCCCCAAGGAGAGGGACCACCCCATCCTAAGACTCAGTTTCCCCACTTGCAGATGCAAGATTAGCATTATTTTTGTAATGTTACAAGACATTTGGGTAGGTCCAGATGGCGTGCACTAGATAAGAATTAGTATGCCAGGCTTTTAGTTTTGTTTCCACTTACCAGAGCACAAAGACTCTGCTTTGCGGGGACCTCGGGGTGCAGCTGTGCCATATCTCTGCTGGCCAGGCTCAGGGCTGGGTGCCGCGGGGACGCCTGCGGCTTGGCTTGCACTGCCCGTCCCACGAGCTCTGCCTGCCTGCAGCCTTCACGCCTTGTAGTGGCAAGGGTTTAGAGCCTCTTCAAAGCACGTCGCTGCTGCCAGGGCACGGAGGCAGCCTGTCCAGCTGCACAGCTGATGGGCACTCTGGGCTGCACGAAAGACCAACGCAGCACTAAGCATCCCTGAAAAACCCACGGGGCAGCTAAGGCTGGCTTGGTGCTCAGCACAGGCCCAAGTCTCCACTCAAAATGCAACGGGAATGTAGCCGTAGCTGCCTAAAGTTTTCAAGGGGCTTTCTGAACTGAACCAGTCTGTCGTGTTTTATTCTTTTGTTTGCCTTTGTATTTTTTAAGTTGGAAATTGCTCTTCTGGTTATGCTTGAGAGCTGCTAGGAAGCTCCAAGAATTAGTGTGGCAATTTCCTCAGTCCTTTTTTGAAAAGGAAGAGTCCACACAAAAAAAAATGCACTGGCATTTCAGCTGTATAAATAGCGTAAATTGCTGTCAAACAAAAAGACGATTTAACTAAAAGAAACCCCAAACAAACAACCCCCTCCACACACACTTTTCTGTCCCCATTAGAACTGCAGGTTTCCATTCTGTGGATCTCCCAGCCATCTGCTTGGCCCTTGAAAGAGTCCTTGAGAAACCGAAAAATGAAAACCACTTACTTTCTGAAAACTAATCTTGGCTTCCCGGTGCCTTGCTTTCAGGGGAGTTCCACTCGAGGCTTGATTTCTGTAAGTGCAGATACTCAGTATGTCCTGAACAATTAGATGCCTTTGAGGATGTTGAAAGCTAGACATAAAAACCCAAATCAATCAGGAGTCTTGTTTGACAACTGACACTATTTCTAATGCAAAAAAAACCCAACCAAAAAACCCAACCAAAAAACAAACCTCCAACAAAAACCAAACCAAGCACCACCAAATTATATATATAAAAAAAAACCCCCAAAGGCACAAAACTTAAGGAAAAAAAACTACCAAATAAACCCTTTTCTTTTTAGATTTTAAACCAGACATTTTTCCTACAAGGTTTTTCATTAGCCCATCTAGAAAAAAATTACAGAGGTACATACCCATCTTTTTCTTCCCCTGCTGAGGGAGATGCCCTTTACCAGAAGCCAAAGTCTCCCTGCCATTGCAGCAGAGCCAGGGGCCCTCAGGGGGTGCTTGGGGGTTGCTAATGGATTTCCTCTGGACCCCGGTGCCTGCAAAAGCTCCCTTCTGACCACAAAATTGGGAGGAGGTGGAGTGACAGCAGCACCCAGCGCCTGCGGGCTCTTAGGAGCCCATCCACACAGCCTCCGGGCAGATGATGAGTGCCGGCATGAAGTGTCTGCAGGCAGCGAGCAGGACTGCGAGCTGCCCAAACTGCAGGCAATTATCCTGTAATTTTTTCCCAAGCTCTCATAGAAACCTGTACTTTCTATAATGGAGACAGGAAGGATTACAAGCAATCCCTGCCTCCCAAGCAGTTGATATTCACAAGAAAAATAGAAGAGCAAGGGAAGGGGCAGTTTTGCCTCGTCAGCTAATGATCCTTGACTCTCTTACTTTGTGGTTTTGGTAGCAACCACAGAGAGGTCACACATGAAACTGTGGAAGTGTGAGGTGTCTTTATTAAATATATCAATGGAGTTTATTAAATGGAACACACGGTACTGGGTAGTGTAAGCCACCGTTGGACGGGCTCGGGGTCATGCAGGCCTCCTGCCTTGATGTCACCGGCTGTTGGATTAATACTATGAGCTCACAGCATGGGCCTGATTAGAAGGCCGGGTCCCGGTTGGTTTTACCTCTGCCCTCTGCTAAGTCTTTGTTTGCAACGTGAGCAACAAGCTTTTCAGCTCATCACCAAGGCGCCACGTTCAGAGCCGAGGCGGAGCACTTAGGTCTTTTACCACCTCTGGCAGACACGGGGTTTAAAATTCCCATCCGGCAGGAGGAGGGCGCAGAGGTGGAATCATTATCTCCTATTGTCCGATTGATTGTTTGGGCTCTGGAAAAGTCTTCCTTTTTGAAGATTTTTGCTTTTCTTTTTTTTTTTTAATCTTTCCCCCCCTTTTCTTCTCATTTCCAACTGGCACCAGGAGGGCAGAACAGAAAAGGCTGCTGAAAGACTTTTTAAGCTTGCTTTCTCTCAAGGGATTCTAGTTCGTGGCAGAAGAAACTAGTGTGTCTGACAGGAAAAAGCAGTGAGTTAGTGACCCTCCACAGTAACGAGGGAGGTTCCCCGTTTGGAGCCACTGGATTGCTTGCACAGGCTGGGGAGGGCCAAAGATGGAGAAAGCAAAGGGAAGCTCAGGCTGCACGGAGGCGTGAGGGAGAATTTCATGTAACTCCGAGGAAGGCAGATGGGAGGAAGGGATTTAGCCTGATGGCAATCACTGCATGATTAGAGGTGACAAGAACAATAGTGCATGGGTATGTCTACATCACTCGTTAGCTGCATGGTGGACTCCCAGGAAAGAAGGATGTCTCTGGTTAAATAATAAATAAATAGTTTTAAAATAAAGTGGATGGGACTCTGTAAAATGGAGGGAAGAGCAAAGGAAACCAAACATGGGGACTTTCAAACTTTTGGGTGAGCCTGTGTTGTTCTAACAGCTACAGCAAAGCTTGACTAGCTCCAGAAAAGTGTGACTAATACAGCTTTAAGCCATCCCTGCACGCATCCGGTTTGGGATCATCAGGGAACTTGGACATCTCAGAGATACAGGCTAGAGAGCTCAGTCTGCAGGCCATGCTGCTGCCCAGTATCTAGCGTATCGAGGTGTGTACAATAGTTTTATCTCACTGACCACCTGTACTGACTGCAGAAAATGCTTTGCTCAGACAGAGAGGGTGCAAACCAGCAAGGAAGTGGATGCAACCATCTCAGGCAGATCCCTGACAGCTCTGCTCCTTCCAGTCCTGTTGTCCCTACTGCAAAGCACAAGCAATACCATGCTGCATGCAGACCCTGCCCTGACAGAGTAGGCAGAACAGAAAGAGCCTGACACTGTTTAACAGGATTCCCAACTTCAGTAACATTGATACCCCAATACAACAGCTGGAAGAGCTATTCTTACATACCACAGCAAATCCATGTTTCTACGCTGATCCAGGTCTGGTGACTGGGTAACACTCACTCCTTTATGTGATCCTGAAAAATAAAGACAACTTTTCATATAGGTTAGTCTTTTCCTCTAAATCTTTGGCTGTGATTGATGAAACTGCCTCACGTTATCAGAACTTACTTGAACTAATAAACAATGGAAATGACTTCATCTGTGCTAGTGCCAGATCCATCCCACTTGCAGGCCAAGTTGTGCTTCTTTCCAGGAAACCCATGATATACTACCTGACCCTCTACTTGCCATTCTTTATGTTGGTTATTTACCATTTTCTACCTTTTATCTATTCTATGAACATTTTGCCCTAATTGCTTAGCTATTTGTTGATTATCCTGCTTCAGTTGTTTGTCAAATTCTTCTATCCATTAATCTGTGAGACCTTTCAGCTGCTATTCATCTGATATGGAACTTTTTAACCACTGATGCTGGCAGAGTCACACCTCCCTTCATGTCATGGTCTTAAGAGGAATATAATCATGACTGACTGTAGTCATTTGTGAAGCCATTTAAATAGGAACATCACATCCTAATTTTTGCCATTCACCTCTATTAACTTCCTTAAAGCCTCCTTTGGAAGCCAAATTCTTCATATTCTGAGGTTTGTGGGTGTTCTGCTATGTGTAGTTGCTGCTTTGTACCTAGCTGGGCAAAGAACTTGTTCAGTAAAATGACATCCTTCACCCTTGTTTGCTCATACTGCTGGGAAGCACACCTGACAATGCAGCTGGGATTTCTGCCACTTCTACTGAGTGAGGTGAGACCTGCCCCACTGCCTCCTGCTCTTCTTTACAGAGACTGGAGCAAATCTTGTGCAAGCCTTATCCCATGAGAACTTGAACCACCCGTAGAGCAGATTTCTGCGGATGTATTTTTGACAGAGGCAATCAAACCTGCACAGGCCACCGCACGTCAGGAGGTTGCAGTATCTCACACTCATGTTCAGCCCCATTAAGGTATGGAGGTGCTTGTGTCACTTGTCCTTTTCCAGATCTGACTCCCCAAGTCATTACCGTGAGGGTCCATTTTGCCAGCCTAGAGCCGGATATGTACCACCTCGCGCTTTATTGAACACAATGTATTTCAAGGAAGCATGACTGGTGTGTTGTGCCATTGTCCTTCCTCCAATGATATAATCCCATTTTTCTGATTTCCAGACTAAACATACTCATCCTTTTGACAAGGAGTTGTGGTGTCAGTAAGATTTGAGACGCACAGACAATGGTATCTTTTTTTTGTGCCAAATTGGCACTTCCTTCCTGGCTAACAGAGGCAAACCACACATGAAGAGGTTTCCTGGGTCCAAGTAGTCCACCACTGCAGCTTGGGCTAAGGCTGGCTTCAGCTCGACCAAACTGCCTGCTTTTCTGCACCCTGTTCCCACTGCCTAGTTTTCTCTAAAAGCTTAGCTGGAGGACGACTCACTTCAGTGAACATCAGAATAAAATCCTGCATACGATTAAATGTGCCTTACAGTGCTCTAAGCTAGGCAGAGTGGTGGGGTTGGGTAGCTTTTCAATTAATTCCACACTGTTTATCAGGAGTCTAGCCTTCAATACCTTGTACTGCTCCTAAATATTTTACCTCTTGTTGCACTAAATGAACCTTTTGTCTGTTGACTTTCAATCCTTCCTCTTGGATTGCAGCCAAAACTTCCTGTCTGCTGACACGCTTGTTCTTCAGAATTCCCCCAATTCAGGTGTGATCTACATATGATGTTACATGCTTCCCGGACCTGCAGGCTAATTTCTCCCACATTTGAGTCATGTGTATGTGACAGATCACAGGAGCTTATGAAATACTTGAGGAACTTGTGTGAAACTTTTTTTTTTTTCTCCTGAAATGTAAAAACAAACTTTTACCAACATTCCTCTGCTAAAGGGCTAAAGAAAAATGCATTTGCTAGATCTATGACTGAAACCCACTTAGTGCCTCGTACTATTGCAGCCGTAATTTCTGGCATTTTAACAAGAAGAGGTGATGTTTGTGGAGTTACAGCATTTAATGCTCTGAAATCCAGAGTCAGATGCATCTTTCTATCTCCCTTTAATACCAACCACACAGGGGAATTACGCACACTGGGTCATTGCACTGGCACTCCTTGATCCACCAGGCTATTAATAGTGGACAACAATCCTTTCTGGGCTTCGCTCGGGTACTTACATTGTTTCTGCAGTCTTGGATCAAGCCCTGTTATTAAAGCAAAGGCATTAATCTTTCCATACTCCAACTTATCTCAAGCTTATACTTGCAGAAAGGTAACTCACCCTCATCCTGAGGTGTTCTGACTATTTCAGGAGCCTTTACAGGAGTACATCATTTTGTAGGTAAGATAATTATGAGTCCTTCTGTTTCTGTATTATCCTTTGACAGTTAGTCAGATCTAAAGTAACCTATTTTGTTTAAGGTATAGGCTGCTGAAAAGCCCATTTTTGATCGTGCACATGATGCTGAATAGAAGAAAACTCAACTGCACACTCCAGTAAGCAGTTTGCACTGGGAGTGGGTGTTAGGAGCAGATCCGATACGCTCCCTGCACCACAGGAGACCACTGTACACTTCTGCCTGTATGAGGTACCTTATAGGCACTTACACTCTTGCAAAACAGTCATTTCAATAGTCACTGAGGCACCAGAATCTAATAAAAGTTTGGGCTCCCAGTATCTTGTTTTTCATTGCTATTCTACAGTTCTGCCAATTTATGCATTAAGACACTAATGGGTTTTATATTCCACCTAGCCATATATTCTCCCAGGCTCTTTAGTTCCTTCCAAACCCTGTTTCACATCTACTTCAAATGCCGTTTCCAGACTTATCCAGACCAGACGAATTACCTTCCCTTCCTGCGGGCAGAGTGCCACGTACTGCAGGACTGTAAAGGTCTCTCCTCCAGACCTTTGGGTTTGTTTGTCCTCAAGACCCTGATTAGTGAAAGTGATTATTACTGGTACCAATCACTTTGACTAGATTTGTTTGTAGTTCCTTTTCTTTCCAGAGAATCCTCCTGGCATGTCCTTCCACACCTGCCCCTCATTTATGTTAGCAGAGTTCCCAGGTCCCATGGTCATGCCTAACATCTAGCACTGCGATTCTGAATCCCAGTTCATTCTCAGTAGGACCTCAGTGTCCCCCAGCAATAACGCAGTAGCTATCCCAGGAGTCATTTTCTAGCAATACATGACTCCAGTCCCTCATTTGATTTTTTCTTTTTCTTCCAGCTTTGATGCCAAACCAGTTCAAAATCTTGACACTCATCACAACAATCATAGTCTCTTCTCTTTCCCCACTGCAGGCTTGTGGAGCTCAGTGTCATGCAGAGTCCAGTCAATGGGCATTCAACCAGCTTTAGCTCCAGGATTTTTATCAGAATTGGTCTAACTGTGCTGTGCGCCTAAAGCCACAATCCATTCCACACAAATATCTCTATTTAAAGTCCCTGTTCCATACCGAAAGCTCAGCCTTGAGTGGTAACCAACTCCATTTAACAGTGAGTCTTTCAGTGGTCTCTCTCTCATGCCGGTCCCTGCCTACCTGAATTAACTGCATTCTGTACCATGATGGGATCCTCCTTGCCTGTATGCTTGTCACTCATTATGCAAAGGAGCATAAGTTTCCAGGGTATGGCCTGGGTGAAATGGGATAATTCTAAATGTCTCCATCCCAGTCATCAGGGTCGCTACTCCTTCTCCAGTTTGTACTGCAGTCAATATATCCAGTTTAGCTGACAACTTCTGTTTATTTTTCTCACTTACTTGCTTACTGGAGTCTCAGAATTCAAGTGTTCTTGTTCGCCCTATGTGGCAATGATTTGATTTCTATTCCTGCTCCGCTCAGACTCTCACAGCTTCGCTCTCATGGACTTGACTGCTGGGTTACCACCAATCTGCCACAAGTAAAATGCAGTCTGATGATGCATTCAGACACCCCCTTCCCTGCCAGTGCAGAGCAGAATAAAAATGGCTTCGCTAATACCTCTTTTACTAAATAAAATTGGAGAAACTGAGAATTACTAGTGCTGCCCTTGTACCAGACAATTTTGGGGCATTTACATGTGCATTAAATGCCAAAGCCAAGGGAAGACCAAGCCTGACAGTGGTGAGTTCAGATCCCTGGATAGTAGGTGGCATCTTCTAGCTACTGGTGAGGACTGCGGTGCCTGTACACTATTACATCCTTAGGTTTTTGCTTATATAGCCTACTTTCAAAGGAAAACGCCTCTCATTTACCAGTTCAAACCACTCTTTTCTAGGGTTAGCTTTGCAAATACGGCAGTTGGTATGTGACTATATTATGTACAACTAAATGATCATTCTGTGAAACGGACCCTGGTTTCCAACAGTCTTCCACCCTACTCGCTTCAGATCTACCAAATTACTTCAGGCTGGCAAGAGATCCACTGTGTGGCTAAGGTATTTATGGTGCTGCAGACAATGTCATTCTCTGTATCATGACCCTTCTTATGAATGACCTCCTCACCTGGCCTTTCTAACCTTTCCTTGCTCATTCAAGCTGCACAGCTCCTTCAAAAGCGTGCTGCTGAACATGTGAAGCACACAGAAAACAGGTCTTCTCCTCCTGCCCTTCCATGGCATAGCCCAAGGACCACATTGCCCCTTCTTGTCTGTCAGACAGGGTCTGGTGGCTGAAGGACCATGTGGAAGAGCTGCCTGTGAGGGCTTGCCTGCCCCATGGTGGTCCCCTTGCAGTTTGGGGCTCCCTGATGGCACTGGTTCCTCTGTGAGTCTGCATGTGAACGTTGTGATCTGCCATGCTACCCTGTGGCAGCAATGCTGCTTGTACAGCGAAGGACCCTGGGATCTGTGGTGCTATAAAAGCTGAAAAACTCCATCATTGCCTTTTATATACAATTGAAAACACAATAATTGACTGCAGTGTCAACTGAAGAAGGCAGGCAGCACCCTTGGAAACACACACACACGTTTGCGCGCGCACGTGCACACACAGCCTCCTACTGCCAGCCAGGCAGTGCTGCGTGACTTGTCTTAATAGAAGGCTTAAAATAAATCAGAATTATTTCCAGATTAGAGGAAAAAAAATCCTGTGAAGATGTTTCAGTCTAAGCACAAAGAACACAAAGAGAGCAGTCTCTTTGCCAGTCAGCACAGCATTTTCTTTCCTCTGGTCCTTTGCTCTCTGCCCTCCTGCTCCCACGACATGGCTTAACCTTTTTGTTCTGTCTGATGTAGGTGAACATATGACATTGTAAAGCTGCTGCATCCACACTGGTGTATCTGTGAGCAAGTTACGTGTCTCCTAGACTTTCGCTTCTCATTTTCTTGACAGAGATCTCAGCCAAGCTTTCCAAACCAATGTGGTTCCTTTCTGAACTCAGTTTCAGCAGCTTAAAATATCCATCTACAGCCACAGTATCCAAGATCATAAACTCCTTTCCTCCTGGTATCACCTGTCCAGCCCCTAACCCTACAGAGTCTTTGACCCATGGCCATGTCATCTGGCAGAGTTCACAGCAGGGGATCAGGAATAACACGGGAGTGCTGTTCATACCTTCACCAGCTCAAGGGTCCCAAACATCTGATGGAGCTGGTGCTCCCACCTCTGTTTGATGCCCACTGCTGGCATTTCAGAGCAATATGAAAGGGTTTCTCCTTTCCAATGGTGGGGGAAGCCTCTGCCGGCAATTCACTAATTTCAGTGTCAAAGCACGTGGGGATCTTGCATAATTTCCTTCAGGCTTTCACTGGGAGACAAAGCCTGGAAGACATGCTGCATGGTAGTATCTAGCACAGCATATGAGTAACGGGGCATTGAAGGAGATGGGAAATATGAGGGAAGAGGGACAAAGGCTGAAAGAGAAGCGAAAAACCCTCCAAAACCCCACCAACACTCCCCACTTCACATATGTAAATGAGGAGAATTTTTCATTTTTGACTGCACAAGTGTGCCATTTTTTTACCTTGGGTGCTTTCAGAGCAAATTATAGAAACAGGCCAGTTCACTCTCATTTTTATACAGTTTCACTTTCAGCTTCTTCTGCACAAACAACATGCTACAATTTGGGGGTTGCAAAGGCTGAAGGGAAATATTGATTTTCTCACAATAACACTAAAACAGTTCGACCCAACATTTTCTGAAGACTTTTACAAAACATACATTTTGAGGGACAAGTTTGACTTGACAGACTTCTTTTAAAGAGAGCTGCCTTTCTTGTAGCCGCAGTAGAGCTGTTATTTACTATTTTTTATCACAGAAAGAGAATTGTTGATGCTAGAAATTTCTTTTACTCAGGTAAATAGCTCTCAAGTTTCAGATTATCTGGCTATGTGAAAAACTGCACTGTAACACAAGAAAAATTCTAATTATTCAGCTAATTAAAAAAGTCTTAATTATAATATAGAATAATTAATTTCTTTTGATACTTACAACTCAGACACTCCCTTGTATACCTCAGGGGTCCAGAAGTCTTAGCGAATGTAACAATGGGAATTGCTTCTTAGAAAAGCCAGCTTTCTCTAAGGCTTTTCTCAGCTTGGCAGTAGCTCTGTATACGAGAATAGGGACTGATGGCCAATAGTATAGCTGGAGATTCCTGAGCCATCAGATCTCAAATGCAGAAGGTCATATGCCACCTCTACTATCAAAAGCATTCCAAAAAAAGACACCAAAGTATCACGAAATGCGATACTACTAGTGCACTACTGCACTATGTGAACTGCAGCTCATCTCATCTTGGCATCACAGCCCCAATCACAGCCCCCTGTGGGGTACCACTGGACTAGGAACTCCAGAGCCAGTCTTTCTTTAAACCCCTCTGTTCCCCGGTCTCATCACAGACTTCCAGTCTATTCCTGCCTTGTGAAACTGCTCCATGTCATCCAGCCAACTGACACTCCAGGAGCAGTGCTGCTCCTCTACCACACATTACCAGCTTTAATGTACCTTCTGCCAGCGCTGCACTCGCAAGGGCACTGGGGATCACAGGTAACCCCTGCAGAGATAAGTAGCTGAGACGGACACACAAGGTCAGGAGATGCCAAGATGGGAAGGAGGCTTGTGCTTCCACTCAGAGCCATTGCAGTGACCTTTTTCCTCATTTTATGCCATTTGCCTCAACTACAGAGCCCTAATCAGTTTAATTCAAGGAAAGTGATCTGAGCTTCTGTCCTCCCCGTCTCATTTAGCCCAGTGAGATGGGTGGTGACTGCTGTTGCCAGCTGCTCTGACATGCTGGGGCTTAGCTGCTTCTCTTAGGCAGGAAAACTGTTCAGCTATGAAGGGCATGCAATTAATTTGCACCCTCATGTCCAAAAGCATATGGAGTGTCAGTTTTGGGCAAAAAGCTATCAGACACCCTAAAGACAGCTGGGATACACTCAGATATTACAAACTTCGAGAGTAAGGGGTGGGAGAAGGCAGTGCGGGGCCTCTGGGTCTGCCAAGAAAGGAGTTGTTTCTTGGGACATTTGCATCTTTCCAAAGTTAGCTAATAGAAAAGACTTGATTTGCTGAAGGCCTCCGAACAATTGCTCTGTGAGATCAATATCAGCTAACATATTAACTCCAGCATTCCATACACCTTCACTCCCTTTGGTGTAAAGCAGCCACTGCGAAGTGCAGCATGCCCAGGGAGGGCCTGATGACATGAAGCCAGCAGACACTGAAGGCTCATGCTATGCTCTTTTCTTCCAAAAGGCATTTTAAAAGGAGAGATTTCTGAAAGCTTTTGAGGCTCTCAGGTTCAGCATCTTAGCCTTAGACTTTGCAATGCTTTCACAGCACCTCTATCTTTCTATGTTTCTTACAGCACATCACATAATAGGATCCTTCCCCACCCTTCATCCTCTTGGAGGCTTCTGGAGGTCAAGGCAGGACAACAATACAGCACACAGCCATGCACTCAGTGGAACTGGTACTTAATATTACTCATAAAGAACAATACGTTCGCCCCATTTCTGCTCCTGGTGGAACACTAACTCCCAGTGAAAGCAATTGTGGCATCTTATTTCTTGCTCCAGGCTCTAAATCTCTTCTCCACCCATTCATGTGTCATAGATAAGAGCTGCATTTACATCCCGTCAGTCACACCCTGCTGCACAAGAAGGTGAAGCCACTTTATGTAAGTTAGTTAGTAATGCAAGACCCTTTCCCAGAACAGTAAACTTCTTTCTGACACCTTTGATGGCAAAATAGGAAGAGGAAAATTCAATTACATTTCAAATCCTAATAAAATTCACTTATCTCTCCCCTTTTCCTATTTTTAAAATACACCTGCATTTGCTACTTTTACTGGATCTTCTCCCTCTTAAAATTCAGTAAACCTTGTGTGCATCCTCACTCATCTCCTTCTCTGTGAAGAATTAGAAAGAATTAATAAGCTGGGATATTTGAATAAAATCCTTTTCATTTCATGGCCTGATTTTACTTCCGTAAACTCTGCATTTATAGCAACCTCATAAATTACCAACATATATGGAAAATAAATACTCCTTGTCTCTCCTACTAAGCCTGCAGACTTAGCAAACAGATCTCTCAGAATCACAAGAAAAAGGAAACGATATTTTCTTTTCGACTCATTCAACTGGAAATACAATTTTGAGAAAAGCAAAGCAGTGTTTCCCTTTCACTGTTTCCATTTCGTTTGGGCTGATAAATGCCTCTGGGACACAGCATTTCTGGTTTTACCTTTTCTCAGCCGTCTGTCTTTCTCTCTTTCCTTCTCTTTTTCTCTTTCTCCCTCTCTCTCTCTTCCCCCTTTTTCAATTGGCCTAAAATTAAGCGGTGCCTGGCAGCCGCAGAGTGTTGGCTGTCATAGGGATTGTTGGTATCTGACCTTCTGTCTGTAGCAGAAGAGGACTGGTTTCCTTTAGACAGGCGTTGAGCAAGCTGAGAAGTGGTTTGACTATCTTCTCTGATGACATTAACCAAAGGATGTTCCAGAGATGTCAAAGTCCTGTGGTTAGGTAGGCAGCCAGATGTGAATGATGGGACTTTATTACAAACAGTCCCATCCAATAAAGGCACGTTAAGACTTTGAAAGAAAAGAAAGCCACTGTGAATTCATGTCCTTCTTTGTGCTTCTGCTGGCAGCAAGGCACTGAATTAGTGTGAAAATTGAGCAAAAATTAATCTTTGCCTCATAATCCATTATTTAAAATGGAACACTCACTCACTATAATTTTCAAGTCACTGCTACAGCAAAGTCATTCTGAAATCTGTAAGTTTGCCATAGGGGAAAAATAGCAACATAAGACTATGTCTTGAGATTTGCCAGAGTGCCAGACTCTTAATCTGCTTACTGCATTTACCATTTGCAATTTTGCATTGTAGTTAGAGCCTCCCCAAGGTCACCCCAAACATCTCAAAGCTCTTAACCATCTGTCTCTGATTCCTAAAAATTAACATGAAGATGGAGAGAGACAGACTAACTGACTCATTAGGGTCACTCTCATTTACCAGAAAAGAAGCACCTTTGCCAGCTGCACCAGAAGCAGAGCCCTGGCAAGTCACAGCAGCAAACCAAAAGCTTTCCGTCCTCACAGCTACACGCATGGGCACACCACACCTCTGTCACCAGTGTCCAGCTGCACACTCCCTGCTGACACCCGTAAGGAAATGACAGGCAAGCTGGGATCATGCACGCCAGCTTCACCAGCACGCACTCCTGCTAGCCCCAAGTCCTGTTGCAGGTAGAGCTGTGGGACTCAGGACCTCTTCACGCCTGCCGTAGCTTGAGCGGTCATTGTGTTGGAGAGTCTCAGGCACAGAGTTTGCTTAGTCAGGGTTTACCTTCAGCACAGCTGTCACTTTAACATCAATTTCTTAGTCTATACCATGCTTATAATGAGCAGAGTTGTATGAGAGACAAACTACACAGATGTGTTTCGTTTGTCATAGGACTGCCCACTGTCCTCCAGCTTTTCATATGATTTTGGAGAGCAGGAATATGGCTGAGAGGATAAATCAGAGAAACAGTCTTGTGGCTATGGGAACCAATCCCAGATCTTTAGGAAGGCTTGAACCAGGTCACTGAATCTCTCTGTGTTTACTTTCCCATCCTGAAACATGGCAGTAAAACACATTTATTGCTTACGTACGTAGACTGTGATGTCGTTTGGACTCCTGCGAGCTGTCTTGCAACTTGGGACGCCAGTCTCTGCCGGGGTCCATAAGATTTAACGTAATATACCAATGCTACTAACAATGAAATACATACGTTACTGAGCACGACACACATACACACAAATCTAGGCTCCTGCTATCACACAAGAAAGGACTAGCAGGGAAATTTGTATTTTGTTTCTGCTTTTAGGAAAAAGAAAAGGAAACAAACAAACAATAATGGTAGGCTATAAAACAGCAATAAAAAGAATGGAGATTAAACTGCAGCATGCAGGCACTTTAAAAGAAATAAATAGCAAAAAAAAGTCCAAATTTGTTTCCATTGGGTCTGAAAAACAAATCGGGGACAAAAAAAAAAAGCAAAGCCACAGGCTGCCTCAAAAAAGATATTATGGAAGGAAAAGAGTGATGAATACTTTGAGAATGTGTTAACTTTTAAACAGCTTGAATATTCAAATTGGAATAAAAATATTCCTTCAATTAAAAATTATTAAAATTAGCTCAAAGTATTTTTTGGTGTGCTCACTGCAAGAATTTAATAGGATCTAGTACTCAGCAAAGCTTTGAAGCAAAAATAACGTCTCAGGAGCTCATTACGCATTAAATCCTATCAAAAAGCAGGATCCCACTATGAAATTAACACAATTTGCAAATCATTATTGCAGGCTACTCCTTCCCCTGCTCCTTTGGACACTTTTAACTTGAATCTGTGATGCTGTCAAAACCACCACCACCAAAAAAACACTTGCAGAAAAATGGGCAATGTGTCTTGAAACATCCTGAGCTGTGAACAGCACGGTACAATAGTTACACAGAACAATATACACAGGAGAAGCTGTCAGGGAAGTCGAGAAGTAGAAAGTGAAGGGAACCAAGGGATGTGGATCAAAATCTTGTTTGGGAACTTTTTATACAGCAGGAAATTTTGACCCTTGTGCCTTACCAGGCTTCTGTAAATGTAGTGGTGTAGTTTTCAGTTTTCAGCCTGATTCTTAACATGGCTGAATTAATTGGTTATTTTATAGGACATGTTCACTCACAAGTATTCATGAAATATGAATCACTGGACAAAGTCTCCTTTAAATGAAATGCTGGTTCTTGTTTCCTCTTGTCTGAATCGGAGGAAGAGAAAAAAAGGACAATCAATACAGTCTGAAACAGCTATAGCTCATTAAAATTCTAGGCTGTCAATACAGTATATGTCTATCACTTCGGAGGCTACTGAAGTGTTGGTGTTAATGGCACTTTACTACTGTATTTGTTAAAGTACTTGTGGTCTCTGCTAAAACTTAGCAGGTGTTGGCTGCCTTCAGTGTTTCCGGGGGCCAAAAGGAGGTGACAGTTAAGGGAGGGTCATCAGTCTCCTTAACTGTCCTCGGCTAATGTGAAAACCAATGCAGTTGAGTTAGGGGATTCGTCTCCACAGAGCCCAGCTGTTATTTTTAATGCAGTATGTGGAATATTAAACTGTTTATCTTGTTATTGAAGCCATAAGAAGGCTCTTTCATGTCATCATTTCTATTTTATTTTGTTTAGAGTCCTTCATTAACTTTTCATATGAAAGATCTGTAATTTACATCTTCAAAGAACTTTCAAAATGTAAGTTTTAGGGACGACAAGTGCTGTATGTGTGCAATTCTATTCTGATGGCAAAGTCAAATCGCAAAAATACCATCAAGAATGTTTCTTTCTTATCTTTTTTATTTATGAATAAAACACAGGGGATTTCTCTGGGGAAAAAAGAATTATTCTGACTTGATACTAATCAGCACAAACAGAAGGCTAAACCAGCACTGCCTCTGAAAGGCTAAAGAAGGCTTTATGATCTATGGTCCAGGGCAAAAAGCCCTACATTAATTAGAGGTAGTTTAAGACCAGGAATGTTCTACATATAAGTATTGGCGTTGCTTTTCAATCCTAATTCTGAGCAATCAAAAACCAAAACCAACCCCCTCAAACCTGCAGGAGGTTTCATTCTTCCCTGTTAGGTCAGGGAACATGGCCTGATTTTTGGACACCTGGGAGCAGAGAAAAACCCTGGCCAGAGCTGTTAAGCTTCATTTCTCTGTTATAGAGTTCAGTCCTGATAAGAAGTGCAGCTTGGAAGACCATTTCATCAGCAACCACAGCAGGGTTCAGAAGCTGTACACCAAATCCTTGCCCCGCAGAAGTCAGCACCAACATCCTGACCATCTGAAAAGGTGTATATTACTACATCTACGGGCGATAACCCCTCTCAGGTCAAGTCCCTTATTATAAATCAGTCGATCAATCCCCAAGATTGCTAAAGCATTCAGTTCCACATTGTGATGGTAAAGCAATTAAAAGCTCGGCCCTAAACAAATTAGATTTTGTATGTTTGGTTTTACAAACGCCCAGAAAGGGGTCAGATCTTTTATCACTGTTGTCAAGGGGGAGGGAGAAAATCCATCAAGTCACACAGAACTAATTTACACCACTTAGTGAAAAAAAATTTCAGCTATAAATGGTAATCCAAGTAGAAAGGTCTCTTTCAGTACAGAAATGCACCAGACTCCATAGAAGCCTGACAGATCATGAGTTGGTACTAGCTGAGGAATCAAAAGAATTAGGGCCACACTGGAGAAAAAGGATCTCTAGCAATGACTGGAAAAACTCTGGAATCTGGAGCTGTCTGGCCGTGTTTGTGTATGTAATGTGTTATCTCAAGGTGGTATTTTGTCATCGTGCCCTAGAGTTATACCACCACGACTGCAGCTCTGGGGATCTCTTTACTGCACTTCTCTGTGCAGTGGGGGCAGATGTGTCCATCTGTGCTCACCCAGCATCTCCCTTGGGTGGCCGTGCTCTCCTGGCGCTCAGTTCCCCAATTCCCCTGTTCAAACCTGTCCTGCTGTCTCTCTTGCCTATCGGGTGCTGAGACAAAAGCAGTATCGCACTGAGATGGGGTGGTACTGGTGGGGAAGGCAGGGCTGGGTAAGTCTCACAAGAATCAGAGACCGTATCCAACTCTGGGTGATGCTAATGTGCGTCTGGGTTAAATTTCTGCTTAAATTCCCCCAGCAAGTCCACCTGGGCTTAAGAATGCGAACTGCTCAGAGCAGGGACTATCATTCACTGTGCCTTTACTCGTCAAGGCACATGCCTAATGCCTTATCTTTAATGAAAGTCTCCGCATGTTCCTGTACTATAAATAATAATTTAAATATTGTATGTCTGAGCTCCAGTGGCTGAGGTTGAAGTGATCATTTTGGAAAGATGGAACAGCTCTCATCTAAAAATACGTATCTGAAAAACTATTCTGGAAGAAGCGAGACTTTATAAATTGATAAATGGGTTGAAGCTGGGATGGAGACTGTGATGAGAGGAAAAATTCAGCTCTCGGAAGAAAACTAAAGAAAAGCAAGAATCGTTCCAAAACTTTTATTGTTTAAAATTAAAGATTTGAGGCGTAGCAATATAACAACTGGGAAACTGGCATTCTGAAAATGCTGACCTAGATGAGGAGTTTTTGAATCCAAAAAAACATCATTAAGGAGACTTTCCACTTAACAAAAATAAGCAGGAAAAATGGAAATGTTTTTTATGGAAATGCAACTTTGTAGGAGATTAGAGAAGCGTGACAGAAACCCAAAATGAGGATTCAGAGGAAGCATATCTCAGCCAACTAAGTAGCTTTGATCCTAATTGATAGGAAGCACAGATACAATTACTCTCTTTCCAGTTCCCTCCCTATGAGCGATACGGTCAGACACTAACCTGCATGTAGGGGTCTGTCCCTCCTCTGCCTCACATGGGATTTATGCTGACACTGGTGGCAGGCCACTGCAAGAGCAGTTTCATGAATGAGACTTTGGGGTTGTACAAAATGATATACTTTTTGGAAATAAACAGTGTTTGTTTCCTTAAAATTACTTTTTTTCATGGACAAATATGAAATATTTCACATGTTCTTCTGAGACTAAATAGCACTGAGTAAAAATAGCCCCCCCGACATATTTCCTTCAATAATCCAGTAAAATTCTAGCCTATTTTTTTCACATTCCATGTAAAGAGCAGAAAACATTTCTCATTTCCGTTTGAATTTTATCACTTCACTAATACAAAAGACATGTACTTCTAAGCATGACCTACCAAAGGTCTTCGCATTTTATAGCACACAGACTAAATTAATTGCTTTATTAATGATTATGATAAAACCAGAGTTTTACTTCCTACTTATGAAAACCTATTTCTCTGAGAGCCTTTAAAATGTAAATACATGAAGGCTCCGAGGTGAACGCACCCAGCAATACTGGCACTCTGGGCAGTGAAAACAGAGAAAGGGAGGATGCAGAGAGATTCAAAGGAAAAGACGACAAGAACACACTCTGGGCCACAGCAGAACATGGAGCAGAATCCACTTCTGTGGTCATAATGAACGTACAACTTTTGTTTTCAGGAGCAAAACAACCTCCCCACAGGCTTACTTGAAAGCAATTACATAGATGGAGGAGATATTCATAGTGTGGTGAGTTCTTCGACAGAGATTCATTTGAAGCACACAGAAATCGGTGAGAAGCTATAGTGCTGCAGTAGGTTTTGCTTTAGCTCTAAAAACTTACAGCACTCACCAAAATGTTGATGAAACTTGGAACGTCATTGAGGTGGTGAGCAAAAACTGCAGAAGACCATTTTATTGATTCAGAAATCCCACACTAGCAAATGGAGAGAAAGAGTGAGCAGATGATGGAGAGCTCAAACAGCTTAAGCTGAACTAGGGACATAGAAAATTAATTGCTGCATCGGCATTAAGGTATAGAGGGCTGGACACTCGTGGGAAGGGTTAAAAGTCTGCATTTACCCTGGACTGCAGTTCAAGGCGAGAGACTTTTATGCTGACAGAATGCAGGCTGGAGAGGGAAAAGAAGCCTGATTGATAGGAAAGAATCAAGCTAGTGAAAGTGAATAATAGAGGAGCAGACAGTAATTGTTGAAGGAGATTTGATAAACTGTTTCAGAGTAAGACAAGGAGCAGAGTGTCAAATATTGTGCTGCCACAAAAGCCAAAAGTCAGAAAGAAAGAGTAAAAGCAATGCTTTCTTTTCACTCTCAGATAACACCTGACAGGGGCCACATGAGGGAGAAGAATCAATAGGGCTGCTTTAAGGTGTGTTAAAGTTTATTTTTTAAAAAAATCCAACTTATTTTGCTCAATTTGATTGGGGAATCAGCAAGATCTATCATAGAATATTTGAGGGCCAGGTGGAGGGTTATGAACTGAAGCACAGGGAAGAGCAGCATTCCCCTAGGAGTCCCTTTTTAAGAAACAAAAGATTGGGAAGGTTTTAGGAAGAAGTTTTTAGCATGCTCTAAAACCATGCCCAAAAAGTCACCCCTTGAGGAGACTACAAAATGATGAAGAAAGGGGAGATAAGAAACTATAGCTAAATGGGCCCAGGCACGACAAGACAAGATACCTCTGTTAGCTGGATGCCACCGCAGGAGGAAGCGAGAAGGAGGGGGCTGGTTTGCTGGATGCCATGATGTTCAGGGACCATCCCTGGTTGATGGATGCCATGACAAACACGGCAGCAGGGCTGGAAGGGCAGACAGGTGTACCAGCACTGCCTTCTTGCCATGGAGCTGGTAACGGAAGAGATAACGAGGACGTGGGCAGTCTAGGTTCTGAAGGGTGAAGTCAACAACAGCGCTAGGTTTTTTAATAAGCAGTTAAAAAGTTGTTTGACCTATTGCTTTTTCCCCTTCTGCATGCTCTTTTGGGAAAGAACATGAAGCAAAGAGTTTTCTCTGCAGTCTCAAAGGTCTGGGCCCACAGTGCACGCATACATGTATTCCCATTGCCAGAGCTTACGTGTTCATGCTCCAAGAGAGCAGACTGTGGGGTTGAGCTGAAAGTTTGCTGTTATGCGTGACTGCGGGTTCAGTTTGCACTTGCATTTTACCAGTTGCTGGATCACAGTCTAGAACTGCAGCTGGCCCGCAGGTCCAGACATCATCCTGGTGGGCTGGCACTGAATGGGGATCGCTGAGGCTCCCTTTGAAGGACCACTGTTGGCCTTCCCAAACACACTGAACTCCCTGTGTCCACAGATTAGACAAGATATTAGAGCTGGAACGAGCTCAAATGTAAAACACTGCAGTTGGCCTCTTCCCAGAGAAAGCTGAATCTCTTTAAGGCTGGCTTTAAATCTGAGCAGGGCTGTCCTGCTTTCTCCGCCATGCCAAACGTCTACTGCTGGGAAGGCCCAGACATACACAGCCTGGGATAATCCCATGCCTTGACAAAGGTACAGCAACACTAGCAAGGAAGACGGGAATAAGAAAGAGTTGTTTTCTGTTTTAGAGTACAGGTTGCCTTTAAAAGGAGAAAATAACTGCAGAAAGAATTTCAGGAATGTAATGAAGCAGCACACTGGGAGAGCACACGCAGGAGCCTCGCACCTCCCAGCATGTGTGAAACACAAGCAAGTGCAAAAGCAATCACAGATTAAAGTTTGTCTCTTCTCAGTTTGACTGGCCTAAGGGAGACAATAGCAGGATTAAAAGAATAATAATAACAATCAGCCTATGGGAGTAATTTTTAATAAAAATACTCAGCTCAGGAGGAAGTTCTGGCCTGTACCTGCCTGTATGGAGGCTCCCAGGAGAGCAGCTGCCGCTGCTCTGTCATCAACAGGAGCTGTGGTAGGGACACAGGAGAGCACGGCATCAGGGCTGTAAGAGCCTAGGACGTGCGGGTGGGGGAAAGGTATGCTCTCAGCCACGAATGCTCGCTGTGGGAGTAAAGGCACAGACTACTGATTTCAATGAGGTAACACTTGAAGTGCACGGGGGACTGATGAAAGCACTGACAGCATACAGACGCTAATGAAGGCATGAACTGTGTGGTAGGGCTTTTTTTAAGGACTGCTTAATGAACTCTGCTTTTAGATACATCAAGTAAAATATGTAAAATATTCACTACAGGGGTGAATCTCTGAGAGATCAGGAATAGATGCCACTGGGAAAACACAGCTGCACCTGAGACTGCAAAACTGCACAAAGGGGCCATCAGACACTCCGCGGTTGCCTTGCTGGGCTGTGGCAGGCTCACACGACAGAAGAGGAACACCGAGCCGACACCAGCAGTATATATGCCACAGTGGGGGAATCATATCACTTCTGTGTCTCATTTTGCCAATCTAATAATGGATCTAATCATATTTACCCACCTTACAATAGCGCAGTGAAACTTAATGGGGTGCTTTGAATTCTTGGACAATACATCCTATAGAATTACAAAATTATAACTGACTCCTTCTCAAAGATCCTACAGTGTTTTATCTTACTGTAACTGCCATGGTAACTCACTGCCCAGAAAACCTTTGATAAAAATCTCAGTTATCTGTTGCACATCTGCTTCTAAATCAATGGTAACCCTGAGTGCCCATTGTTGTGATCAGACACACCGTTTATGCGATGCTTTCTGATGAATGCCCCAACAGAGCTCTTACCAGATCCCTGTCTAGGGGCATTTCAGAACAGCAAACAGATTTACATCCCCAAACCACAACTGATGAAATTAGTGAGACTCCGGGGTGGATGGGCAAAGGAAACTTAACTGACACAAATTAGCAAGTGCAAAAATGCCCCCAAACTAAGTATTGTATTTAGGGATTGTTAGTTCTTTTCCCTATGCAGGAAAAATTTGCCAAGGAGTTGTTGCAACAGAACAATATCACAAGTATGCACTCCTCTTTCCAGCTGTTAAATACATAATGGCAAACACAGTCTTGCCTTTTAAACTTTCTGATACTCATTTTTTTCAGACATTCAACCACCATGGACCTAACCTCCTTACAGGGAAATAATGACAAAATGGCAGCAGCAGAAAAATCTGACCCTTTGTGTACAACTCCTGCAACTGCATTGTGCAAATGCTATCAGTTTATTCTTTATTCCTCACACAAAGATGGCAAAAGTACAAATGAAACTTAGTTCAATTTTGCTCTAGGACAAGAAGGATAACCTCCAAGTCTGTAAACTGGTTTTTTTTGGAGGGATAGTCTATAGTGTCAGCCTCTTCAAAAGGGGCTGAAAATAGAGAAGATTGCACTGCTTGCCTAAAATTCACTAGAAAAAGGGAAGGAGCTTAATTAGCACAAAGCTGATCCCAGCTCTGGATAAAGAGTGACCACCAGACAGACAAACTTGTTGCCTTGAGAACTGAGTAGCCTCCATAAGATGAGACACGAGCAGAGTGGCAGGGGTTAGGGAAGGCAGCCACTCCAGCAATCATAAACTGCTCAAACCCCTGCTTTCGAGCACCCCGTGTGACGGGAGGGGCAGCGATAGTGATGGAGGGGGACACATTGCTCGGGGTTACATCAACAAGTGAGGAAGAGGGCTCTTCACGGGGCACAGAATAGGCTCTTCACAGAAACTGTGTTTTCTTCCCACATCAAAGCTGCTACTACTCTCCACTGAAACACACTTTGAGATAAACTAGCAAAAAGCTCTATTTAAGATAAAGCCAGGAAAGTTTGTTTCAAGTACTCACAGATCTTGAGAAATCTAAAAAAACCCACCTTCCCCAATCTCCAGCGCAGCCAGGCGGGTTAACGTGAAGAGACCTTTGCAAGACGGCACGTATGGCACTGCCGCTCAGCGCACCGGCTGCAGGAGGGCTTTGTCGTGGTCCTCAGGGTCACCCAGCCTCCATCCCAGGCAACAGGACTGCTTGTGGAAATCCTGCTTAGCATGAGCAAAGGGTTGCGGCATCTGGGCCTTGGCCTTCAGCAGAGAGGCTGGCATACAGGATTAAAAATCCTGGCTGGCTGAGCTGACAACACCTGCTACTGCGTCCTGATAAGCTGGGCTACACAAGGACAATTATAAATGTCTCCAAGACATGTTAGAATACATGTTTTAATTTAATCAGAGAGAACAAAAAAGCACATTAATCACTGCTCTCTTAACAGCAAAGATGTCCAGATATTTGCCAAGATATCAGCATTTCTCCCAAATGCGTCAGGTACAAAAGGACAACAACAACAAAAAATTACAGCCTTACAGGGGTAGGTACAAGGCCAAATTCCACCTCGTGTTATGCTGAGCAGTTGCCAGCACAGACAGCTGGGGGAAGGAAGAAGCCTGGCAAGGCTGCTGGAGAGGCGAGAGATGAAGGTCTCGGACAAAGACCTTTAGCTTTGTCCATAGCAAAATGACCAAGTGCTTTGACACTCCTTTACACTAATATGCCTAACCTCGGAGGACCTTTGCAGTAAGTGTTGTCTCTCTGATTCTTCTGTATGGTAAAATGAAAATTAACAAGAAAACATTCACAGAAATGACAATTGAATGCTGATGTACCAATCACAGGGCTGATCAAGGAGCTTTCTGATGCACGATGGAATGATCAAGGAGCTCTCTGATGTCGGAGCTGAGATATGTCCTTTCCTTACCATTCACAGGAGAGAAAAAAGCTCTCATCGTAATCACTTAATTTTTTTGCGTTCTGTGCTCTGCTTTAATCACCAGTTGCCCCACCATAGCACCCACCATTTGTTTTTAATGAGACCACCCTCAGGCTTGTTCTTGATTCTGCTGATGAGCTTTTACAGGGGGAACGCAGTCTGTAGCTGCCTGTTTGCCTTGAGCAGATGCATTTAGGTTGGAAGCTGAACTGTGTACTCACTGGGGATGTATCAGCAGGTGCTGGTGCCCAGGGGCAGCTAGGGTGCCATGTATTAATGCTTGGCATCTTGTCAAGTGTTCAATAAAATAAGGAAGCAACAATTAAGAGACCTGGACACCACAGAGGTAACACAGCTGAAGAGCCACTTTCCCAAAGGGAATGATGAGACCCCCGTGTTCTAATACTCCATGCAGAAAGAAGCAACCTCAGCTAATATTTTTTAAATCCTGAAAAACATCTCTGAAAATTGCATTGGTGGGTCCTACAAGAAAAGATCTTTTAGAAAGTCTGGTCTATTATCTCCAAGTGCTAATGCCTCTTCTGCCAACTATAGTGTCATGCTTCTAGCAAGACCTGGATGGCTTGACCACATAATGTAAAACCAGGCACCTGCAAAAATGTGGCGGGTTTAACAGTGTAGGAGAGCATCTAGACAGGTTTTTGCTCCATAACTCCCTGTAGGAAGTTAAACTCCTCAAATTGAGCTTCTTATGACATGAGGTCTTCTTTCTTCTTACTGTTGTTATTTTTCGTCTTTTAAATTAACACATGCAGCTGAGTCTGGAGGAGCAGAGTAGCGAGTAAAGAGGCGCTAAGTAATAATCATCTTTCCTAACTGTCAAAAGATTGTTTTTGTTAATGCAAAATGCAGACAATTTATTGACAGAGATACACTGCAGAGGGATGATTTTGCTTTACTTTCAGAGGCAAAAATGTACACAGAGAAGTTGGATGGACTGGTTTGATCTCAAATGGACAGCAAGTCATAATGATATGTTCAACTGAGAGGCTCAGCCGGATCGACAGCTGAGAACATTTGGCAGTAAGAGATAAGTGATAATGATCTCCATCATGCATTTCTACAGCATGTTTTATTCCAGACCACTCCTAATATAACAAGAGGTTCTTTCCTTTTCCCTTCTCACTCTGGGCTACACTTCATATGGGGAGAGGGGGACCAGGGAGGAGGAGGACTTACCTGTCTAAAACAGCTATATGGGAAGAAATGCTGAGTGGCAAATGAAAGTGCAAGAGGCTGCGCTTTGATGGGCACACTTGATGCCATTCCTGAACTAAGGCCTGGGAGAAGTCCAACTGAAGTCAGTGAGACTGTTCATGTGAGAAATGATGAGAAGGATTAGGTATAGCTGGAACACACTGATAGCATTTTCCTGAGCCTGGGAGTTGGGCATCCTTTGCTTGGGTGATTTAACAGAATTACTAGAAATGTAAATTCTAACAGGCACAAGATCACCTTGCTTCTCCTTCAGGTTGACTTCAGAAAGTTAAGGTGTTTTTTTATTCTTCTGACCATCCTCACGTAGCCCTGAGAAATAAAGAACAACCTCCACAAGGGTTTATTTGGAGGCACTGCTTTACATGCATCCAGCACATGTGATGCAGTTGTGCTGTGGCACATGTTAGCACTATCCGAGTTCATCTGACAGGAACTAGAAAACATCTTTTCCATTTGAAGCCACAAGGGAATTTAAAGAGGGAAAGGAAAAAGTACAGAAAAAAAGTGCAGAAAGTACAAAATCAATTTATCTGTGGGATTTTGGCAATTCAAAATAACCTCAGCTTATTTAACATATTGTTATTCATTAATTTTCTTTTTTTACTCTATAGGTTGGCAAATGAATGAGCTAAATGAATGACTATTGCTTAGTCATATCAAATAAGCTACTATTGTTTACATTCCACTTCCTACAAAAGTCTGAGGAAAAACAGTAAATACAAACAGGTGAGGAGCACACTGGAAACATGATCACACAAAAAGCCTGATGTATGTTTCTGCACATTTCTTTTCCTGAATCATACTTCGCAGCAGGTTACCTAAATGGGAAATTACTGGTACGACCTCTTTCAAAAGTGCAGCCAGATATCGAATGACAGTATGTGCTCAGAAGTTTGCTTTCCATGTTGTTTGAAAGACTGCATCTTTAGTAGCACAGAGAAAAACGTCACCTACTGAATCACACAGAGATTATTCTTCAGCAACCCAGCTATTTCTTAGAGGCCATCCACCCGAGTAACCCAGACTAACCCTCCTTACCTTATGTAAGCTGGCAAAATCATAGTGGAAGGTGGCTGCAGGATGTAGAAAAGCTGTGGGACAAAACATTTCTTTAACGGGAGGGAGATGAAATGGCCACACAGCTCTTTGGTCTCTTTGGCCTTTGTTTCTGCAAAAAGGGAAACTGGTAGCTCACGACAAGTATCGCTGCCTTAAGATGAATATCAAATTACTGGAGAGCACAGAACAGTACTTGATCATTTATTGAAGAGCCTTGTAAAACGAATAGAAACTAGCATCCAGAGGCTTTTGCAAGTCGTATCAGTATGTCTGGAGGCTGTGCAGTGGTGTGCCAGCTACTGGCTCACTTCAGTGATGTGCTGGCACACCTTGACACAGCCTCCAGAGAAGGCAGCTGGGTTCCAGGTTTGTAACTAGACTTCCTAATTAAATATGGAGGTATGAATTAAAATATAATTACTGAATATTAGAAAGAGTAGGGGAATGATCTTAGAAGTATCAGGTAGAAGTCTTCATTTTAGAGGTAGATTTTATTGTTCCCTCAAACCAACCTGTTAATGGAAGGGAAGAAAATAAAGCAGCTCTTCTGCAAAAGCCGGGGAAAAACAATGGATAGGGCCATGAGTCTGTACTCTGTCTAGCTACAAGTTAACAATTTCTTACCTATGTTAGCGCTTCCAAGACTACAAGTAACCCATGAGGCTATGTAACCAGTCACTGCTATCATCTAGCTCTCCTTCCTTTGAAAGAGTTGCAAGCCTCTGCACCCGTTGTCATTCAAAACGCAGGTATGGCCTGGGAGCCCGTCCTGACTCCAGCTTGTATTTAAGCACAACTCTCGGGAAGTTTCTCAACACAACTACCTGTAAAGCAAAGCTCCGTGTTTCCTACAGGCTCTCCACCAGCAGCACAGGGGTGTTGACAGCAATCGAACAAGCAGCAGCTGTGCTTGCAACAGCCACAGCGAGGAACCAGTGTCCAAGGATGTCAGAGAGCATCAGAGATGTCAGCAGGCTCCTGCCAGCACCTTTCCCTTCAGACCCTTGCTTAATATGTCCTACGTTTTAAGCATATGTCTATGCACGGCAAAGAAGAAAAGAGGTGGGAAGATGTGCTTTATTTTCTGTTTATACCACACGTAAAGCTGTGGAGCCACACATCTTACAGACTTTACTGTGTCAACCAAAATATTTTTGGTATATTCACATCAGTGCTTTCAAACAGATTGTACTGGTAGTTTCCAAAACATGGGTCACCTGCTCAGGAACTCTCCTGGGTGGAGGAACACAGTACCTGCTCCATTCATTTAGCCTGCAACAGAATATTTAAGAATGGAGCCTGCAGCTTTCTCTGGGCTTTTCTCTCAGATTATTCTGAGGTTAATACCTAGGCACTGTTAATGAGCAGGCTGAGCACTGTAGCTGCGGGAGAGAAGGGAAGGAAAAGGTCAGATGCTCACTCTCATAGCAAAAGCATTTGTCACGTGTGGAGCTGAATCTCGAGATAGATAGATGCTGCCTTCAAAATTCCTTAATCTCTTTGAGGAGTTCATTACTAAAAGGACCTGTTTCCTGCTTCACTGGGAGCTCAGCAATACAGGGGATTTTGTTCTCTTAGCTTTCTGCTTCAGCCTCTCCTTACTGGAAGGTAAACCCCATCTGCACACCTTTCAGAGATGTTAGAAATCACCTGTTATATTCCCTAACTGGCAGCTCATCACCACCCTCCTCTCACATCATCTAATCCAGCCAGCTTGAAAACTGCTTGCTACCCTGCCATACATCGTCTCCCAAACCTGGCTGAACTCTCTTTTGGGGGGTTAAGCACTCTGCCAGAAACCTCCAAGAGCAACGGGCATGAGCTCTCCACTCCCAGAAGCAGAAGGCCTTTGGCCCTGACAGCATCCCTGATACAAAGGTGAGTTTCTCCATGAGAAGCTGTACCTATCCCTATTCCCTTTACCAGGTATTAAGTCCTGAAGAGTCCTCAATTTCCACCCCAAATCATGGGCCCTGGAGCGCAGAAGAACAGGGAATAGAGAGCCACCACATTGGTTAGGGGGCTGGAGTACACAATGCACAAGGAGAGGGTGAGAAAACTGAATGTGGCCAGTCTTAGACAGAGAAGGGTGAAAGGATCTCATTGCTGTCTTCAACTGCCTAATGGCAGCGTGCAGAGAAGTTGGAGCTGGACCATTGGAGATGTACAGGTGATAGGATGAGAGACAGTGGACGAGAGTTGCAATAAGGGAAATTCTGAGGAGATGTTAGGAAAAAAAATGTCACTAGTTCAACACTGGATCAGGTACCCAGTGAGGTTGTGAAATCTCCATCCTAAGAGATGTTCAGTTCTTGACTAGACAGGGCCTTGAGCAACCTGATTTAGCTGGTCTACCTCTAGCAGGGGATTTGACTGGGTCATTTAAAGGTCCCTTCCAACATATATCGCCCCAAGAGTCCACTGCTTTGTCAGAAGAGTCAATATGCTCAGGTTGTGGTGGCAAGCCCAGGCATACAGACGGACTGCTCCATCCCAGTCTTAGCTAGTTCACCAATACATTAACTAGATCCATTACCTTGATGTAAAGCCTCCTATAGAAACTGCCCTGTCAGCAGTGAGGGGCTGCGGAGTCTTTCAGAATTCTTTCTGCAGGGGTGCCATGATTATGATCATAAGTTTGCAATAATGATAATGGAGCTAACCATAATACCATTTCCAACTGAGGTAAGCTATGGATTTGTATAAAATACGTATCAAATTATTTCTAGATTTTTTAAGTTCAGAGTCGACAGGAGTTTTTTATTATAATGATTTTGTATTGACATAACAACGACTTTCAGCTAAGCGTTTAGGACTATATATTTCCCTCATGGCCTCCAAAAGCACTGTAAATTGAAATGTACATTAAAAACAGTCAATCTTTGTTTGCTGGCAACACTGAAGGAGAATTGACTGTATTTTTATTAAAAAGCTCATATCTTGCAATGACTGGACTACAATGAGAGGGAGTCTTTGAACAAAGTGCTCATTTAAGATTTTTAAAAAATTCTCTATTTGACTAGATCCATAAAAGCATCATTTTGCTCAACAAAAGTGTAAAGATGCTCATTAATATCTTCACAGAACAGATGACTTGATACAAAGCACTGGACTAAAGAAAACAAAGACCCAAATACTCTGTCCCGCACTGACCTGACCCATAAACGTGTCGCCTGCAGCTGCTCCATCAAACAAACAGGACAACGTGTTTCCTGCTCTGTCCTGGTGCCTGGAGAAATCTCTGGTTTAGCTCCTTGGTTCAAAGACTTCAGTGGAAAGCCATGTTCATGGAGAACTTACATGTTCACTCCTAACATGGTGGTAAAAAGAATAGGAAAAAGTTGGGATTGGTAATGAAAAAATCCCCCTGGACCTTAAAAGCTTCACCCAGGTAAAGCAAAAACATAATATCTAAAAACTATAAAGGATGAATGACAGGACTTGGCCAGGCCCTAAGGCTGCCTCTTCTGCAAACAAAGTCCTCTGTGCAGAAGCGATAGGTGCTAATTAATAAATAGTGCTTTTTTTTCTTTACCAATTACTTATTGATATGCCCGATACTCCTCTTTGATAAGCCAGTCTAAATTGGTAATAGCTTTTATCACAGCTGTGAGCAAGCAGAATCAAGTATACAGTGCCTTTCCTTTTAAGTTGTTGTTGTTCTGCTGTTATAGAATTCTCTGCAGAGTTTGTTTAGAATTGCAATGAATTAAACACCTTATTTTTTATTATTATTGTTTGTATTGTAGTAATGCCTAGAAATCTCACTGTGGCCAAGGGCTTTGCTGTTATGTGGATACAGCTCTGAACACAGAAAAGGCTGTGTCCCAGAGAGCTTACCCCTGAGCTTTGTGATTGATTGCTTATACATATTCCTTCCAAATGCTATCTCTGAGCGACTGTTTTCTGTAATTTATGTCATATTCCATCTCCTGCCTTGTTTTCTGTCTGTATTTTGGGATGCCGTTTGCACAAAGCAGCCGAAAACATAAAGTTGTATTGCACAGGCTAGCAGACAAACTCCACAAAGCACTGAGATCTGCACTCTCTGGAGAATGAAACTAAATTCAAAGTACAAGAATAGAAGATTTTCTAACCATGCCAAATAAGTTCATGAGGTAAAGACCACAGGAAAAAAAAGGAGATGACAAGATCCTTAACCAGTACATTGGAGCTGATTTGAAAAACTCAATACACTGTCACATAATGTGATCATTTCACTTTGTTTTCTTCAGGAAAAAAAAAAAGAAAACAACAAACCAGAAGCGAAACCCAGCGTAGTAAACAGATTGCTGGCCTTGGAGCAGTGAGCCTCCAGAGCACTGATTAAAGGCATCCACCCTCCAACACACACAACTCCTCCAAGAACTAAAGATATAAGGAATGCCCTCACAACCTATTAGCAAGCTTTGTGTTCCGAACAAGAGAACCCCGGGGCCCAGCTCTGAAAGGTCATGGAATTTCTTAGGCTCAAACTAGACATAATCAAGGTTTTCCCATAAGAAAATGCAGGAAAATAATGATTTGTAAGAGGAAAATCTAAAGAAATAACATAATTCTCCCATTCCTTAGAGTCTCTGAGCATAGATGCGAATGGTATGTGGCTCTGAAGGGGAAAAAAATCCAAAATTTGGTTCTGGAGAACGACAGAGGAGCTTCTTTCTGCAACGGGGTGCCAATGAACGAGCCAACACCCACGAAGTTGTGCTTCAGTGATGTAAAAGGGTTTGAATAAATTCTGAATCGTGTTCACTGCTTTCAATGGCCATGAGGGTACTCTGTCAGTCTAGCCTGCTTTATCCTATCTTTTGTTATCCTAAACAAATTTCTCGTTAATCTCAAAGAAACAACCTTTTCTTTGTTAAAAACAGAAAAGGTTTTTTTTCTTTTTCTTTGACTGCATATATAACTCTCGCACCAAACTGTCCTCTCACACATACACTTTCTCGTGAACAGAGAACACCTCTTCAGACACCTCCTAATTTGTCACTGGTGATATTTTCTACAGCTTTTGTTAATGAAAAAGAATTAAGATGGGCTCACTGGGCCAAACAGAACTAGTTAGAAAGTTTGATGGTTTATGGAAGAAAATATGTCAAATGACAAACCCAGGTTTACCACACACATCTTTTGACCTTCTCTCCCCTTTTTTAATATTCAAATACATCCCACAAGGACTATTAGTTGCAGAAGAAAAGTGTTTGCTAATGATATAGCTTAAAAGCAAAAAACAAAAATTACAGCTGCCTGCCTCAAAAATGCCCTCCTACATTTCATTTATGGGTTTTCAAAGTGAAGGATTTTAGAAATGTAAAGAATAACTGACAGTTTTATATCCATAATGCATTCCTCCCTAGGCACATTTACAGTCTATATAGTGTGTGGTATTTAAAAAAATTCCTGAGAAATAAAACCAGTGACTTAAATACAAAATCACTTTTTGAGGCTAATGTAGTTTTATCAGTGGCAAGGATTCTATACCGTCCCTTTGCCTGTGACCTGTGCTTCACTTTAATTAATTTGTTTGTTGGCCAGCTCTGCTTATCATGAATTGGGTATTTGCGGTGAGGTTCTTCTTCAGACTCCTTCCACTGCACCGTTCATCTTCATAGCACAGATTCTCTTTTCCGTCGACTATTCCACTGACATCTTTACTTGACTTCATGTTCTTCTATCCACCCCCCAGGCTATGGCTGCCTGCTTATTTATGCTGTCGGCTTAATTTCTTGATTGATATTCTCACATTCCCCCTGCTACTTACTTATTTACATCGTCTGCTTGTTTCCGAGTCCTGCTTCTTTAAGATCACAATGCTGTTTTATTTATGGAAGAGAATCACTGTTTTCCACAGCGTGTTCTTTATGCTTCTGTCATGACCTTCTACGGTACCAGCTAATCATCCCAAATATTGCTATGCTCAAAGTGCCGTGTTTTTCAATCCACTGTGCCTCTCTGGTGGAATTGTTTTCCTGGGGATACCTCACCAGCTGAAGCAGTGCATTTTTTTTATTATATTCATTATTTAGCACCTAAACAGCACTACATTCTCTCGGTAAATATAAGATAAGGTATTTATGCTACATTACTCATGACCTATGGATCTAATTTGCCCTTCTCCAGGGTAAATCACCAACAGCTCCTACAGTCAAAGGGTTTACCCCTGGGTAAAACAAATTGGCAAAGAAAGAAGTACCACATGAGCATATGTGGCAGCCCGATGGTAAAAGATACAACATCCTACATGGGGAGAGAGAGAAGTGGCTACTCTTATCTCTAAATATTTTGGAAGACCTGCAAACACATGGAGGTAAAATGCTGGCTCAGAAAAGGCAAGAGAACTACTGGTTTCAGAAGTGTCAGAGTTTCACTGGGCTGTCTGGTTGCTGAAGGATGACCTAGGGTGGAAGTATCAGGACAGGAATCTCAAAGGATTCTTTGGGATGAGAGACAGGGTGAGAGAAAGTGAGACTTGCACTGGCCAGCCACTCAGAGAGAGCTTCACCTTGACCGAGTAGCCAGAAATCATCCTACCCAAAGTGCATCGCTCCTTTTAGCTATTGCCAGAACATTTTCGTTACTCTAGCCAAAGGTTTGTCATGAGAAGGGTTGTACCAAGTTCTCTTTGTACATAACAAAATGTACTGTGGGCTTCTCCTAATTAATACTGCTGATTTCTGTTAAAGTGATGAGCTTGCATCTCCCAACCAACACAGAGGGGACAGTGAAGCTTAGCTCTGCTTCTCAAGAGCAATGTGCTGCTGCCAGTGCTTGCCATGCCTAACAGTGACGACGAGGAGGAGGGCAGTTGAGGAGAAGAAACTGAGAATGTGACTGTTTAGGTGAATTCCCAAGCGTACCATGCATCCCACACAGATTCTTTTTTAGTACTGTCAAATCCAGCACACTCAGAGTCACGTCTGAGTGGTATGTGACCCTGGTTGTACCCAAGTCCACTGTCTGGTACCCCAAGCTCTAGTCAACATGCTGGAGACATACTCCCAGGTCTGATGTGATATTTACAAAGCACTAATGGAGAGCTTTGAGATGGACACGCTGAGCTGAGGTAGGGAAGCCTGCCTTTCCTTTGCAGGTGTAAAACGCGGAATGCTCTAACAACCCAAAGTTCAGTAAGTTGATAAAACAGACTAATTTGTGGCCTTATGTAACTGCCTTCCTTAATTTGTTGGCTGTTAAGAAGTTAGACTGTTTGTTTTGCTCTGGGGTGCAGAGCAGAGTCCAAGTCCATCCTGCTTTTGTACTGCACAGAAAGAGAAAGGAATCAGCAGAGGCTATTCATTTAACAAGTGGTAAAGTGGTGATGCCACGGGGGGGGAAAATAGATGTAGCTGTGCCTGCAGCATTACTTAATCTTTCTCCCTCCATTGCCTTCCATGAAGATTGAGCCCCAGCCAGCAAAGGAACAGCTGCTGGTGGTTATACAAACTACGATGCCTGAGTCCAGCCTGAGGCTGGGAGATATGTGCTTGGTTTTCTGCACAGCGCCTTTCATAGTTAAAGGTTCACAAAACTATCGCCATTGACTCTGCCCCAGGACTCTGCCTCAGTGCTGGCATGGAGTTGGGGAATGCAAAAGAGGCATTTGTTTTGAAGCCAGACTGCTGGGTCACCAGCAGCAGGGTGATAGCACTGCCCTCACTGCACTGAACACCCTTAGTGGCTGGCAGGGAATCTCAGTCGAAGCTGTCTTCAAAAATCTGTTCCCCCTCTCCATGTCACCACACTGTAAGCTCTGTATCCACGTCACGCTGCGTGGCCCGGAATCCTGCTACCTTCGGTAGAGGAATGCAGGACTGGAAAGGACTTAATGGGTTACAACCTGCTATTAAAGACAGGCATTTAATCACAAAGACATAATAATAACAAAAAATGCATAAACACTCATTTTTAATTCTCAGTTATATAAAGGTACATCCAAATATAAATCACAATGAAAACTTCAAAGAGAACTAAATTGCCTGATCCAGTGAAATAAATCAGATCCAAAGCAGCCTACTATCTAGCTGCAGAAATACAGCCCACAAGACATTAATTAATATAGAAGCAGAAGGAAAGATTGATGCCAGATTTAAATAGGTGTATCTCAAATCACAATCTGGTCCAAAGCATCTTGAGTTATATCCTTGAATGACACGATTAGTAGCGGGTGGTAGGGGGCGTCCTGCCCAGTTGGAAGATTCTCCCCTGTCATTTTGGCTACCATCAAACTTCAGAGCACTGAGATTTCAGTGGTCTGGTTTTACTCATTTACGCATGAGCTCATCTGCTCAGACAGAACAGAAAGCTTCTTTCTTCCATTCTTTGATGTAAAATAAAAATGATAAAAATGGACAGCAAAAACCAACTATCAAGAGTCTGCCAGAATATACAAAAAGGAGAGAAACAGAGATTAATGGATCCCAGCACCATTTATCCACTTTATATCCTGTTTGGAGGTAGACTGCAGAGACACTGTGGCTCCACCCTGGCTATTTTACCATTGCATTTGCAAGAACGCGAGGCGATGGAAAAGGCCTGGCCGTCCCTCCATCCTATCCCACCCTCGTCCATCTTACACGAGGGCTCCTACTGTTACCTTTCTGCTACAAGTAACCGGCTTCTCCCTCTCTACTGCAGGGCTTAACTGCTTCCAGGCGGCTGTGCTGAGATGGAGAGAACTCCTTCCGTTTCTTACTGCACCAGCTTGCTGTAGATGTACCACAGCGTGAAAGCAGTCAGGACTCCAGTTAGCACCAGCTGGAATTTCACAAGTGTGTGAAAAGAGAACAGAGCTCCACTGCTTTACTGACTCAGTCTTCTCACTGCTCTGCCTTTGGATCCAAGGTGAATGAATGCTTGAGGCTCAGCGGTTTCCAAGTGCCACTGACTACTGACTCCTTAGCAGTAGGTCGAGAATGTTCTTTACTTAAGAAAGGGCTTTTTTAGTTCCTCAGAGTGTTAATGCTTTGTTCACACCTCATCTTTAATCCTTGCAGCAGTATTTTCTTTCACTGAGAGGGCTCCCAGAGGACCCTCCCTCAGTATGACTAACATGCTTCACTGTACCTCAGCACATTATCCTGTGCTTGCATATTTGCAAAGCAGCCAGGATGTAACAACCGACAGACCCTGTGCACAGTGCCTGGCCCAAGTCTAAGGATGACATGTCCTATTCATCCAACAAGACATCTATTAAACTTACTATTGTCTACCCTAAGGGGAGAGCAAGCTGCACGGTAGTTAGACCTTCGAGAAATCCTCGAGGCCGGCTGAGATGCCGGCTCTGTGCACACAGCCTCCGAGCACCTGGGAAATTCCAAATGAATCACAGACGTAAGTCCTGACTTAACTGATGATGAACATGTGGGCGTAAGAGCAATGCATTTATGAGACTTAAACGATTTATAAAAGAAAATCTGAAAATCTGGCTTGAAAAGAAAGCAACCAGTTGGATTAGTCAGATGCTTATTAAAACCTTGTGCATTACCTCTTGACCATGGTATTTTTAAGGTCTCATCCTACAAAGCACTGGAACCTTCTCAGAAGTAATGAATGTTCTTACCTGACAGTGAAGCTGGACAAAGGCAGTGCTTGGTGACTCTCACAATGAGACTCAGAGAGAGGATGGAGGGATAAGAAAAGCAAAGCCTCAGGCTTGGATGATCAGAAAATCCTGAAGGAGTTCAGATACTTTTCTGAACCTGTTCTGCCTAGAAATCACAAAGGATCCGCTTCTCTCATGTGATTCACAATACTGTTCTGGTTTCAGCTGGAAACTACACTGTATTTCAGCAGATTTTTCTGCTTCCAGCCTAAAACCAAAAATTGCAAGAGCACAATAAACACTCCGTTAAGTCTGACCAAACTTCTAGCCTCAGAAAAAATATCTATCCTTGCTTTATTAGACCCAATTTGGATCACCCATCTGTTGTCTGAGGGAGTTTGAAAGCTCATGGGTGGAATAAAAAAAAAAAATCTTTCCATCTTCTTAACTATTCCACTGGCATTTGCTTACTACTTTCCTGCCAACAAAGAAGTGTCTGAAGGGGACAGCACCTGAAGCTTTTTGGAACTGTTTTAGTTCAAGCTCTACGTAACAAGCAAGTGACAAGTGTATTGTGTATTGTCACGGGCATCTTTCCTCATAAAGAAAAAAAGGGATGTATAGATCTGGAGTTATTTTCCCCACTCCTCTTTATTACTTTTCCTTTGTTCTCTTGCTTATCTATTCCTTTTTAATGCAGAAGATAATACAATTCCTATTCTCCTGGCTTGTGATGTTCAATGCATTTTGACATGTGATGCTGGTTGATGAAATTGGAGGAGAAAAGCCGCATGATGATTTAAAGTGTTATTTTCATGATTGTGCCACTCTTGAGTATGGCACAAAGGCAAACATGACACATGAGCCTCCCAAAGAAAATAATCAGGATGACAGAACGTTAAATTAAAAATTAGACTGTCCTGGTTAAACCAGGATGTCTGGACATCTAACCTTATAGGATTATATCTAACATCCTTTTACCAGCGACAGTTAATGCCTGAAGGGATTTTATTCTCATGTAATCCCTGCATTGCTTTCAAATCTGCTTGTTTGGGGAGATATAATTAAAACTTATTATTCCTCCTTTCTCTGCCAACCAACTGTCAGAGAGCAGGAACAGAGAAAACAAGATTTCTTTACCAGCGAAAAACCTTGTTATTTTATAAGTAAAACCTTATATATCTACTTAATTTCAAATCAAAAGATCAGTACAGCCCTTTTCACTGGCAAAATGCAGTGGACATGACAGCCATTGATATCAAACTTCCTTTAAGAAAAAAAAAACCGTTGACAGATCATTGGAGAAATAGGAGTTTCTGAAATGATCTTTCTCCTCCTCCTTTCTCTTTGTTCTGCATCTTAGAATGTATCAGCTGGCTTTTGCATATGATGCAGTAAAATGACTAGACAATCACTTACGTTCATACCACTCTACCTGTTTTGTGTATTTAGTGCAAAAGAGTAGAAGAGCATTATACATAGTACAGGCATGTCACTGGATAAAAGTCGAAACCCCACATGAAATTTAGGAGGAACACTGTATTGTACATAAAGTACGTATGAGTGATACTATGCTGTTTAGATCCCTGAAGGAGTTTCAGAGATTTGACAACCTTAAACCCAGGGATTCAGGACTTTTTCATTGCTGATACATTCTCTCATGTCAGTTCAGGTTGATCTTAATAGCTCAAATCCAGGATATGAAGGATGGCATCTCTACCAGCTTCAGCGAGAACAGAGAAACCTGCAAGGAAAGCTTTAGATACCATGTGGCCAGAAGAAATTAAAGCTTTGCTTTTATGCTTTACTGGCATTTGAATAAACTGATAAAGGCAAAACTCAGATACTGGGGGGTAAAGGGTAGCTGGAAAATTTCTAGTGCCTATCAGTGGTATTAGCGCAAACAGACTTTTATACCGCCTCTTTTCAGACATTTGTCTTCTCTTCAGTACTGAAGCAAACAAATTTCTGCGCCTCTCCCACTCCCCTTCCAACCACCCATCCTTGCTCGGCACAAGACAGGCTCTCCTTTCACCCGCTATCCAGAACCAGACTAAGCACAGCTGAAGCTCTTCTCCCGCCCTGGGACAGCAAAGTTCAAACGGACGCCCCCATGCCAGCCCCCAGCCGTTCACCTCACGTGCTGCTTCTGACTTCCCTGGCAAAGCGCCACAGGAGATGTGGCTTTATATTGCTGTGACACATTTCCCCCCACTTCTCAAGGCTGACACATTCTACATTTCTACATAAAACTGTCTTGTTGTGGTTAGCTGAATCACCTCATGCCTCACAGAGTGCTCACAGCTTTGCCATTAGCGTGATATTAATATTGGCCCCGTCCCTGGTGGACAGGCAACGCGTGAGTAATCCTGCCCACACTCCTCACCTCTTCCTGAGTCACCGGGACCCTTTCGTTACAGATCTGAGCCGCACTCACAACCGTCTGCAAAAAGCCTAACGCAAAATTTCTGGAATCAAGTAAGAGCGGTCCCCGTGTGCTGAGCCACTTCTCCTGCACGGGCACAGCCGCCCAACCGTGTGCAGCAGGATCCCAGCCACGGGCAGCAGTCTGTGCTGCCTGCTCTGCCTGTCGGCAGCTCTGACCCCACCGTTTTGGCACAGCGGGTGCCCTGGGGAGGTCTTGCTTCCCTTGGAGGGAAAACTGCAGCCAGCCTGTAATTATTTTTTAGCAGATTTCAAAGAACAAGCCAGTCAATTCTTCTCGGAAGAAATCCACAGTAGTAAATGATCCTATTAAGTTTGGTGTGCAACTAAGTCCCAAAACTGAAAAAAAAGAATGATTTAATAAATAAAAGAGGGTAGTTTGAAGACACACCCATAGCCACTAAAGGTCAGCGATTGCAACAGTTACCATATGGCACTATGTGAAGGTGGGAGGCAGGAGGGAAGATGCAGGCTCCCAGTTATCACTGTGTGGTATCTGGCAGATGATGGGCTTTCAGTGGTGATACCTTATACATCACCGAACAGATTCTGCAGTTATGCCATAGCAACCTTCATTCAATCAATGAGGTCATAGCAGTGTCAACGCCAAGAAACTACAGCTTCTCGTTTTCTTCAGATAAGAATTTCTGAACAACAAAAGAATAAAAATACCCAAGCCAATCTTCCCTGCAAAAGTGTGGGTGTGATTATCACATAGTGTGTATCACTCAGCTCAGCCCCATGATAATTGATGGGGCTGTACTCATTTAATACCAGCTTGGATCTGATACATAAACATCTAGCATTCCCTTTAGCAGTCAAAATTAAACAGGGTTTTGGTTTTTTTGAAAGCTAGGATTGAATTCACTGAATACTTCATTTTTTTGAAGAACACCATTGCTTATAGAAGTAAAGAAATTCCTAAAGAAGTAAACTTCCTGACAGCTCTTCCTTCAAAGAAAGAAAACAAGTAGCTTTTTATTTACCTGGGAGAACCCCTAACTAGCAATTCTCAGTCACCCACAGGTGGCTGATTGAAATATCGATTAAGGTCTATTTCCTGCATCATGCTCGTGTGGCAGCTTTGCTGCAGCTCATTTTTACACGCTAAAAGAATGCATTATTAGGGAAAAATGCAGTAACTGGATCAGGATTTTAAGTCATTTCAAGGCTAAACTAAATTCATCCTGCCTTTTCTAACTCTCTAGCAGACATCAGCAATACAAACCTATTTTTCACAGGTCTTAATGTTGTGGTGGAGAGTTTATCTTCATAAAGGATGAGAAGATACCTCACTTTCAATGTGCTAAATAGCTGCCCCAGAGACTAATACTACAGTACAGTCTAAGCTATTTATACTGGTTTTGTAGAACTTGGCTACAATCATGGATACGACACATTTCACTTTTATTCATTCCTTCCTCTTCTTTGTTCTTCCCTCTTAGATCCTGAAACTCAATCCTGTGGTTAAATACATCCCTAGTCAGAACAGATCATAAATCATAAAGTTCCTTTTGACCACTCAGTTTTAGTCTGAATCAGGAGCTCAGAAGTAAAACCAACTTTTTTATATTAATTTTGGTCATCTTTAAGGAAAATTCCAACTTCTGTTTCTAGGCACAACCCAAAATCTGAGTGATGAGAGACAGGAGAAACTTTGGCAAAAATGCTGTACAGATTCCTGATGTAGACGGTCTCTCCCTTAAAGCAGCTCGAAGTAGCAATAGCTTTCAAAAAAGTCCAGGCAAGCCTTCAAGTCTGTACAGTAACCCAGTACGTTGATGTTCACTTTTCATGAGCCACGAAGCAGGTATTAGACTGTAAAAACTAACAACTGAAAAACCAGTTCCCTTCATCAGAGAAAAAGCTCTTTGCTAAGGGACCTTCCTGAAAAATAATCAGGAAGTTTTAAATCAGTTTGTGACTATAAAATAAGTAAAATTTGAATAGACAATTAATTTTCAATTTTTCACAATTTTTCACTTGTGTGCAGTAATGATTTTAAGTCATCGCTGAGACAGGGCCAAATTCTACTAACCAAAGTCAATAGGGTTAAATAAGTGATTTACGTCAAGCAGAATTTGCCTTGTAATCTGGATTTGAACCAGGTGATCTGTTCAGGAAAAGCTACAGCACCTATTGCTTGAACCCACGCTAACCTATCTGTATTATGATATTGATTTTTCCACTCTTGCTTCTTCCTTTCAGACATTAAGTTATTGAGTAGTCACCTTTTTATCATATCACCCCTATTTTTGCTATGATATTTTATCTACTTTTAAACAGTAGATACAGGCCATATTAAGCCACTGCTGAAATCCTTCTTATACAAGGACATGTAATCCCTTTTATTAAGAACTTACTTTGTTAGCAGCCCATTCATTTCAGATAGTTTGATACAGCAGTTCCCGATTGGATTTAGTAGTTAGCCAAAAGCTATGTTATCCTTTCAGAAATGCAAATATATTATTTCATTCCTGTATGTTGATCCAGATTTTAACCTAACATATGATTAGGTTAACACGAGCATCTTTTAGCAGCAACGTGTTTTTCGAAAATGCAGGCTTCGTTGTTGAATTAAAACAGAGCTGGGGAATCTGCAACTTCTGCTGAAGTAAGCACGGAGATGTCACATGGCAGCTGCAGAGATGAGAGAGGGTGAAGATGATGATAACTGAAACTAGCAGAGGAACTCAGATAAGAAGTTAAATGCAAGGGCTGGAATTTGGCCAGCAGATCTAGGTTAATGGTCTTACCCTTGAAAAACTTCATAGCAAGTGTTCAGCACCTAGGTTTTACAACTCATCTTGGATAGCTAGGTGATCAACTGCACTGTAAAGATGGCTTTGTTTCAGGGTCAAGGTCTGAAGGAGCGGAAAAGGGCAAGAGCAATGTATAGCATTGCCAGCTTTGCTCCGTAAACCTGGACCGTTCCTCCGAGATCTCCCACTCAAGTGTAGTTCAGAATCAAAATATGTAGCCCAAAATATAGCTTCAGATCTTCAAAACGCTCAAGCAGGAATTTTTAAATATAAAGCAAAATACCAGACCATGCTAGATTTCAGTTTGTCACTGCTATAGGGTTCAAATAATTACCTAAATACAACACTCATTATATATTCAATTAAAACTTTGTCAGCCACAAAAGCTTAGAAACACAAACCTGTCCCAGTCTACATTCAACAAAATGAAAACCAGTTAACTAAATACCATAAGACTCAGTGGGAACACTGACATATGTATGCAAGTTATTTTAATTAGACCATACAAGAGAGACACACACAATCTGCTCCCTTATGAAAACCCAGGTGCAGGCTTAGTACATGCTACACCTAGAGTGAGGAACACTACCAAATGCTAAGACTTCTCAGGAAAACATTCCAATCGGCAACCTCTGGAAAAAAAATCAACATTTCTTTCTAAATTTCTAGGCTAGTCCAGCCTCTCCAGCATTCACCCTGAAATAACTCTTGCAGGCAACCAGTCAATTACTACAGCCAGCTCTCCTACCTGCTTTTATTTAAACTATCAGCAAACAGTCAGATATTTTGACATCAGCAGGTAGAAGAGCCTCATTACTTTGCAGACCTAAACCCACAGCTTAATTAGTAACATAAACATCTATAAAGGAACAAAAGGTGAGGGACAGCTTGTTTAGCTGAGCTCCCGTTAAATGATTGCCTAAATTTATGTGTACTGATCTACCTGCTATAATAGCTTGGCCTCTTTCTCCCATATCCTTCTCTGGTACGGTGCCAGGTTCACAGTGTGGGGATCATACTGAGTTAAATGAGTAGTGTGGGGCGCCTTATCTGCAAAAACACACTTTCCCACTGCTCATGGTATTATGAGATTCATACCAGTCATTGCAAATTTTGCTGATGCGAGTTTTGTGAAAAAGTAATTAGAGGTAAGTAGTATTGCCAACCAGTAGTTTGAGAAACTTCAAATGAGAACGCAGATTAGCCGCTCACTCGAGTAAGGAAGATTTTCAGTACTGGTGGAGCTTCTGCCTTCTGGCAAAGAATAACCAGAGGAAGCGCACTGCCCCAGAGCCAGGGTGGCTGGTACAGAAAGAACGCCTTGCAGCACATCACAAAACTGCACAGCACGAGACAAGCATTTTGTAACTTTACCAACTGAAAGTCACATTTCTTTCTAAAATGGGTAGAAGTCAATAAATTCCTACGGATAGCAGTAGTTAATTGATTTCGCTGCCACCTGTGAGCCAAAGTAAGCCGTGAGTATAATATTACTTACTGGCTTCTTCACACTGTTGCGAATATTTCACACAAGAGAACTCTAGACAAATTATTCTAGTCCTGTGTCTTTTTATTGCTGCTAATAGCTTGTTTCAACAAAGAGTTAGACATTCCAAAATTGATGGGAAGAATATTGACATTGGCTTAATAAATCCTTCCAACCAGAAAGAGTTGAACAAAGGGAAATAGGTTACAGTTTTCCTTGTGGACCTGTTCCATAATGAAGGAGCTCGGGGCAGATTTTAAAGACCAAGAATTCCAAAACATGTGTCAGTTTGAAATTCCTCTGATCATTTCTTCTCTCAGTGTGCCCCTCTACCATCTAAATGCCTTTTAAAGCCTGCCCCTTGAACATATCTTTCCTTGGCAATTTATCTCTGTGCATATCCTTTTTGATATGCGGGAAGCTTAGATATACTACATACTGATGGCTAAAAGTGATGGGCTGCAGAAGTAAAGCTTTCACTAAGATGAAATCAGAAAATCTGGAAAACTACAGTGACAAGGTTGCCTGAGCAGCTTGTTCCAAGATTAGTGGTGTGCAAAGTTAAGGTTTTAAGACAGCCAGCCTTAAGTTTTGCAGATATTCAGAACAGAAATTGTGTGGCCTTGAATTCAGCCCATCACAGACAGCTTAGCACCGCTTGACTGCCAGAGCCAGACTGATTTTTACAATGATTGTTAATATCGGTTGCATAATAAGCTCATATGTGAACATCACACACCATCTCAATTAATACTTATGTGACAATGTCGCAGTGAAACAGGAGAGGTGTCCAAGGGCAGAGGTAGGAAAGGGAGGACTCAGCCACTTCGTGATCTGTGTCACACGGTGCAGTATCACTCCGTCTTGCTCAGCTGCGTAAAGAAAAGGAAAACCACACTTTCTTAAGAGAGATCCAGTTTTTCTAAGACAGGAGTGTCTGGAGGACAGCGGAATAGCAACAGGGTCTGTCATGCTGGTGAAAGATGGATAAATGCTTTTTAAGCTCTTTGTGGGCACCTGACAATGAACCTCAGAGGTACGGTGTAAAAAAACCCAACCTTGCAGTTTCCACAATCTGGTAGATAGAGCTGTAGTTGATAAGACCTATGAGATGATCTTAAAAACCATACCTTTACAAGTAAATTTCTTTCTATCCAGGGAATTAACATAAGAAGGTAATTTTCTAACCACTTCTTCCTCTGCCAGCCGTTTTGCTCTCTGAAGGACAAGCCCATGTTCAAGCAGACCGGGATTTACAAAAATCTTAACAAGCACAAAGGATTTTTTCTAAACCCTTCTCTGCTCTGTTGCATGTTGAGTTTTGCCTGCCTCATTCTCCTTTTATTCTCTCTCCTGCATGATACCTTTTATCTCTCCCTTGCTCAGTCTCTGTGACTGGTCCCTCTCAAAACTCTGCGCATCTGCTTGGCCCATTGCCTCAGCTGCAGGGACAAAGCTCTGCTCACTGGTATCTCTCAATCATGAAGCATCAAGCTTAGGGCACTTTTGGGAAAGATGCGAGGCTATCTCATCTGCCTTCTTGTCTACCTGGAATGCCACGGTCAGAAGGGATAATGGAGACATTTGGGACAGGAACAGGAGCCCTCCCACACAGCAGGAAATTGTGCTTGTGAATGTTGTCTCACATGGAAGGAGTAGGTAAATTTTTACTCCATAACTGGCTGGACCTGGCATTGCTCCAGCAAATAAATAGTGAGGATGGGTGGGAAGAATGGCTTTCAGCCTGATCTGAAAATCGTTTCTGAGCTACAGGAATGACAGTGCTTTGAGGCTGGCTGCTAGAGGAAAATGTGGCTCTTGCATGTGAGAAGGGAGTCTAAGGAGAAAGCTCTGGAGCTTGGGCCGTGCACAAAAGATCTGAAGCTTTGCTTCACTAATTTTCACCTCAGTGAAAATTTCCTCTCCCCAGGTTATAGAAAACACTGGTCTATTCCAAATGGCTGTTTGTTCAAGAACAGTTTTCTTTGAAGTTCTGGGAAACAGTCCCTGTGAAAACTGCTGGGAATTCCAGTACCACTGCTTTAGAAATGGGCTTTTCATAAGCAAACATCAAATTACCTTGCTATCTTCATATGAGGCATTGTTCAGTAAATAAAGAGTACTGATAATTGACACAAAAGCCAGACATCTAAATTCCAGAAGGTGAAAAAAACTCCTCCGCGTTGGCCCTTTGATTCCACCCCAATGCAGCTGAATTCTGCCTACAGAGAACTTCTATTTAAAAACTAGCAACAACATTACCTTTTCTTTCCTTTGTACATTTTTCTGCTTTGTGTTAGGGAGTTGTACCAACTTTGTGGAGTCATTGCAGTTACTTGTAAATGATGTATGAAAAGAAAAAATTCCTGTTCTTTCCATGCACCAAGAGAATACTGGCAGCTCTCAGCAAACCCAAGTATGCTGCTTGTTTATATTAAATTCAAACTCATCAAGTAAAGATCCTGAACTGGAAGATAATTCTCACCCTTCCAATTTCCTGTATTGCTACTTCAAAGGAGACACATTTCAGGAGAGTCTTTTTTTGCCCCTTTATCTCCCCCCAGCTCACCTTCAGGTTTTCAAGATTTTATTTTTAAAGGGCAGGTTTCAAAGTTTAGAGGGTAAGGCTTGGGGAGGGAGATTTCTAAAGCCTTGGGTGTGGTTCTCTCTGACCCCACAGGCAAGAATTCCCCCAAAGGCTGATCTTACAACCAGAGAAGCCATTGATGCAGTTGCAAAAACCAGAAAAAGACCCCATGACAGAGACTATGAGCCAAACTCAGCTGTTTTCCCTCTTAAATTCACCCTTTCTTGGTCCAGTGGGAAATCCAAGCTATTCAAGGTACTTGATTTTCACAGTAATTAAAGATTTCATTGTCTAACTACAGAGGTCTCTGTATGAATATGATCCCCTGTTCTCTAGGAACACCCCCAAGCTGCAGCACCTACATTTGGCTGTGTTAGACTGCTGCAATAGCAATTTTTTTAAAAAGGGAGATATGCCGAATGCAGCATACTGTTTGTCTTGCTCTCAGCTACAGGTGAAACTGCAGCCTCTGTTGTCGCAGCCCTGTTGCTTTCAAAGCCGCAGAATTACAGCTGTGCTTTTCTCCCTGCCATGCCGTTTGATTAGGGGAGAACTCACCACAGCTCTGCTCTCCTGCATTTAAACATCTTTAACACATTGCCAGCCAGCTGACAAAATGACTCTTAAGCATAAAATACCCCACCTTCTCAAAGCTGCATGTAAAGAGGAATGAGATTTTTTTAATTTTTTTTTTTTTTAACTTCCTTTTAATGCTTGAATAAGCAGTCTATTCTTTCAGAGACATGAACTGTCCTCCTTCGGTTAGCTTCCTTCTCTAACATGCTGTTCCACTATGCAGGCATGTAAATAAATTACCTTATTTTTCCCACGTGAATAACACAGAGACATTTATTTCTAACTAATGCTTTAGGGGGTAAAAGATGGGAAGAGCTGGGTCAGAAAAAAGTATTCTCCTGCTGTTTGGAGTGAGAAGCAAGGAAGAGACAGATGGCAGCTTTCCCTTCTTTCTGAAGCAATAGTGTCTTAAAGCTCTTGGATGCTGTATTCTTAAATCTATAAAGAGGTTGGAAAGTGCCTGTGCGTGAGAGGCTGGCAAGGGTGTGCTTGTTTATGGGAAGTACTCCTGCTCTGGGTGGGGTAAGAAAGGACAAGGCGAGAAACGGCTGGGACGTTCGGACTGTGAGTTTGCAATGCTCTGCACTGACCAGGTACATTTAGATTTTAGTTCAGCAGCTGAGTATTAGAGAAAAAAAGAAAGAAATATCTCTAACCAAACAATTCATCTTAAAAAAATCACCCCTGCGAATGCTTCTCCGTTATTGCTTTTGATCCCACATCACCTTCCCCCTTGCCTCCCTAGGGGTTTTAGAAAGAAAGCTAAAGGAGCTTCAGCAGACGCTGATCCTGCACCTCCTTCCTGGCTGCTTTCCTCCTGCAAGCCGTTCTCCAAAGGGATGTATGGGCAGAATTGGAAGTCAGACACAAAGAAGTCCAGGTAGAAAATCCATCCAAAGCCAGCATAAAATACTGCACACACTCACGTCCTCGATTCCTCCAGAGCAGGCCAGCTTCAGACAGCAGTGTTCATCTTCTGTTGCAGTCTGCCACAATCTGGACAGGACAAAACAATTTCACAGAAATCCTGTTTTTAAGATTCTATTTCAAGGTGAGTCACATTCTGTCTTCTGTGCTGTGTGGAGCTGTGATGTCTGTCCACAGAAATACCCAGTCGGGCTCATGACCCACGGTGTCAGAGACTGTATGAAAACAGTTTTAGTGAGAAAAGGGAGTATGGAATGATTAAAGGTGTTTGGCAGAAAACTCTTTGCACCTTTTTTAACACTTCCTGCATCATTCAGTTCTTCTGTAGTTCGTGAGTTTGGATCTCATCAAAGCCTTCAGTGACTGAGAGCCGTTGCCTGTTCTTGCTTGCTTGCTCCAAGTAGCTACCGTGGTCCAGGCACAAGCGCAAGGAAAATTACCTTAATTAGCTCCAATGCTGCTGCTCCGTGGTGTTTCCTTTGCCTCCTGTGGCCTGTGAGGTTGTTCTGAGTCACCCAGAGGCTACACAGGTCCCCTGCACTGCCCTGAAATGCAGGCAGAGTGAAGGCAGCTTGCAGGCAGCTCTCCCACTCTTACCTCCTCCCATCCTACACATGGGGAGGCAAACTTAGAAATCAGGCCTTACGTGTCGTACCTTCTTAAGGAAAGAAGAATATTTCAGAGTCACGTTCATGAATACGCTGACCAACACACATCAAGTTTTTATAATGAGAAAGGCAAATTACAACTTTAATTCAATTATACTGGCTATGGGATGGATAATGGACTTTGAGCTACATTGCTGTCTCTCCAACATCTCTCAGGAATATTACATTAATTGAAATAATGGAAATAAGAGGTTCAAGGTTTGCTCTAGAGCAAATCTTCTGGTCTACTAACTGAGTAACAATTGCAGTAGTTTGTTTTTTGACTGAGGCAGCCAGATCTCAAAAGCCTTCCCTTGCAGCTGTCTTTATACCAGTAAGTAAAAACGAAGTACTTCACAATACACTTGATTGCATCCATACAGAATTGTTTAGTGCACTTTAAAGACCCGAGTCTGCAGGGCTCCTAGTGTGGGAAGACACTAAGAAAACAAGGTTTTCTATGTGAAGATGAAGAAGTGACTTTCTGTTTGCAAGAGTTATGCTGCTTTGCTGGGCAAACAGCTCGTTGTTTGAGTTTGTATGCTTGTGTTTACTTAAACTTGACACGGTTGATCTCTGTGCCAATCACACACGAATATGTACATCAAACTGTGTTTGCATAAAGCAACCTTGTAGTTAATTAAGAAATATAGAAAGATTTAATCTGGATCTACGCTGCCAAATTAACTAAAATGTAGAGTTATGTTTTTCTATTCTACACCAGTTCTTGAATAAGGAACCCATATTCCAAACTTCACCCATTCACATGTACAATCACTATGGACTTGTGATTCCAGTAGAGGCATGATGCCAGACTGCCTAGGTGACATTTATATTTTCGTCAAGTCATTAACCTTACATCAAATTCATTTTCCATCTACTGTACCTCCTGAAGGCTTAGGATATTTGTTTGGTCAATCAGTTCTTGTAAATCACAGACTCATCTGAGACCTGACTGTAGTTTTGCCACTGGAAGATACCACAGTCCTAAACATAAGCTCAAAACCAGCACTGCCTCGTATAAGCTAAAGAGCAGGTGTTTCAGGACAGAGATGCTCCAGCTTTACATTGCCTATACCTTTAAGAAAGCGTATAGAACAGAACTACATATGGCGCTGATTGTAAGACAGTTTGCTATAGGTAACTGATACAAGGTATAAACTTATTTCAGATGTTTTTAAAGTATCATATATAAAACACTAAAGGAAGTACAGCTATCTGGCATTCTTGTGAAGGCTGGAACACTGGACGTTATGTATAAAATATTTAAGAAATGTAGTTTTGATGTGTTATTTTCCATGTCTTTTTGCCTGCAAGTGGAGAGGTGGATGAGATTCCCAGAGAGTCTCTTTTATAGATTCTGCTGGCAGCTCTACAGATCCACTTCCTTTCAAGCCCTGTCGGTTCTCTTTTTAAGGAAAACACAAAACAAAACAAAACACAACTGGTGCATCTTCTCCAAACTTTACAAAGAAAAATAAAAGAAACTTTGCCTACAGAGAAGTTTGTTTTTAACCATTTCCTTTTTACTTGGTTTCATTAACTCTGGGTGCCCCGGAGCACTAGGCACATGTCAAAAACAAAAACCAGGGACTTTGGCCCTCATACAAAACCTGTCCCTAACCACCAACGTTGAGCACGGCAGTCTCACAGAGTTGGGTTCCTAGTAGGTTTCGATGTCTTTGAGACAACACACGGTAGATAAAACAATATATGAAGCCTTTTAAAAATCTATACTCTGTTCCTTTCATTGCATCCCCAAATCTCTAGTGGCTGGGAAAAGTGAAACTTCATGGTTAAACCCAAAATATCTAGCTGTTCTGTGTGACTTTTCTCTGATGTACTCACTCTATCATTGTGTGTGTCGATTCACTTTGCTTTTGTCAGGAGTTACCAGGGTACTGAGTTTTAGCTAATCGCTACTAGGCACCTGACTGTTCTGCAAATGAGACCAAGGAGCAGTACGTACTGTCTGGAGGAGCTGAGGGCTGGGGGAAAGACTTCTGGCTTCTATTTTGAGCTCTACCACTGATTTTCCACGTACCATTTGGCAAGCTGTGTAACTTCCCTTTTCCTCAGGCAATACTTAACTAGCAAACCAGTTGTGAAAGTCAATGTTTAGAAAGCATTTTGAGATCCATGGATTAAAAGTTTCCAAAGTTTTCAAAGTTTCACCTCCTGTAACTGCCAAGCATTATTATCGGCTATAATCTCCCTGTCAAATGTTAGGGGAAGAGGTAGAGAGGGATGAGAGACAATCAATAACAATACAAATCTTCCACCTCCACACTCTTCTAAATTTATGACCCCTTTCATGGGTTAAGGGTGGTCTGATGTTCATCGGTGTGTGTTATACATTAAAGGTGCTGCTGGAGATTGGCACAATACAGGTAGAGGTTGGGAAATCCAGGTATCAGCCTGTAGAATGGGCTGTGTATGGGCTAGGTATTGGGTCTGGCTGGGATGGAGTTAATTTTTGCCCGAGCAGCCCTCACAGCTCTGTGCTGTGTATTGGTACCTAGCAAGGTGTTGATAACACACCGGTGTTTTGGCTGCTGCTGAGCAGTGCTGGCACAGCACCAAGGCTGTCTCTCCAACATCCCCCCCTCTCATCAGTGAGCTGGGGGTGGGCAAGACCTTGGGAGGGGACCCAGCCAGGACAGCTGACCCAAACTGGCCAAAGGGATATTCCATACCACGTGATGTCTGCTCAGCAATAAAAGCTGAGAGAAAGGAGGAGGAAGGGGGGGCATCCGTTATTTATGTTTGTCTTCCACAGAAACCACTACGCTTACTGCAGCCCTGCTTCCCGGGAAGCGGCTGGACATGACCTGCTGATGGGAAGTAGAGAATAAACCTTTTATTTTTCCTTTGCTTCTGCATGTGGCCTTTTGCTTTTGCTTTATTAAACTGCCTTTATTTTGACCCATGAGTTTTTTCCCATATAATTTTTCTCCCCTTCCTGTGCAGCTGAGGACGGGAGTGATAGAGCAGCTTGGTGGACACCTGGCCTCCAGCCAAGGTCAACCCACCACAGCCAAAAATCGTAATGCCAATGCTACCCAGAAGGAAGGAGGAAATATTCCCTCCTCTCAGTTTTAATTGCCATTCTGCTATCTCACCAGCTACCCACTGCAACATTAGTCTCAATTAGCACCCCTGATGGTAGATGCCCTGTTGCATGAGTGATTTATGTCTCACACGCCAACAACTTTGTAAGGGCCTGAGTTAGGCAATGAATCTGAAATCTTTCTACAGTTAATTCATACGAAGGTGGAACCACAAGACATTTTGGCTTTACGTAGCTGCTCCTGCCCACCCAGTTCTGAACGAAAACACAGAAAAGTTGGTAAAGTTGCCTTTTGCCAGTGATTTGGACTTGCTACAAACTGGCAGTATGGCACTGGGTCTTCGCCAGCATCAGTTTTTAAAACGCTTTACCCTGAATCACTGATGCTTGTTGTATCAATCCCTGTAAACAATGGTTTATAGTATTACTCAGGTTTTACGTGTTAGGACAACTGCTGCATAATATTGTTGTCACTACTGACGCTTTTGCAGGAAGTGGAGTCAAGAATCTGGTGTGCAGCTCAGCTGAAATACCAAATCAGCCACCTAAGAAATGATTGGGTTTGCATTTTGAGAGTCACCTGAACAAAAATAATAGTAAAAAACCCTCTAGGTAGGTTTTTCAGTTTAGCTGTTTATCGGTTACCTTTTTAAGTCCTGTTTGCAAACAGCTGCTCACACTGGTTTATTTTACAAGCTCCCAAATGTTTACAAAAGCAAGGTATCAGAAGGCGGCTTGTTTCACAGGTGGAATTCACCTGTGCAGAAGCTCATACATTACAAAAACTAGCGTAGCCTGCCTCAAAGCCCGGCAAACAAGCAAGAAGCCCCTGTGTTCCAGGATCCAATCCGTCACAGACGGAAACCAGCCTGCCTCCATCCATCAGCGCAGCCACGCTGATTTTCAGCAGCTGGCAATCTGGGCCCATATGTCTTAGCTGACCAGTCACATAGCACAAATAATGAACAGTCACAGCAAAAGATTAATGAACTCCAGACCACAAATCACCCATGCAAATGATCCTGGGATTACTAGTGTTTGTGAACAGGGAACACAACTGCAGCTTCTCGCACTGCTTACAATTGAGCCACAAAGCCCATGTGGAACAACGCGTATGTGAAAACCTCAGCGGGACAGAGCCATTAGCGCAGGATTTCAAACCATAGAGACGAGAGCAATGAATACAGATTTGATCAGGAAATCAAATGCAATCTTTGGCTAAAAAAAAATTAGTGAATAATAAGTTTGCCAAGAAATGCTATTTTAGGAGGATTGTAACCACCCATAAATTCCGATTGAATTTGATAAAACTGTTTTGGCTCTAAACAATGAAGAAATGTTTCCAGTACATGCAAAATATTTAATTCTATTATTTTCCAAGTACAATGTTATGGCTTTTTATTTTTCAGGAAGACTTATGATCTGAATACCTTGTTTTAAAATGGTAATAGAAAGTGTTTATCATCCTGAAAATGAAATATTTAATTTTGGACCAAATTGTTCAAGTTTGGATCAAATTTGGATCTTCACTCTTAATAATAAGAACATACACACTAGATATATGTATATGTACACAAAGATGTATGCATGCTTTCCTTTCAACTGGTTAGTGGAAAAACCCTCCTGACAGCTCTACACAAATATTTCTATCAAAATGGCAAAGCCTTTCCTCCACACCCAGAACATGCAAAAATCCCTTTTTCTTTTCCGAGCCTTTGCAGATCCCCAACCTTGCACTACGACCCCATCCTCCTGGCTCCGCAGGATGAGCTGAACAGATCTGATGGGTGTGCACATCCCCAGAGGCACCCAGGCAGGTTAGAAAGCACACACTTCCCCAAGCCTGAGTGGCCCCACAAGTCTCTTGGCATTTGGGATGCATCAGCCTGGCATCCTCCACGGTAAACTAAGAAAGCAGTCCTAGAAAAGGTCTCTGTCTGACCAGAGCAGGGTGCCAGGGGAGGACTGAAGCTATTATTACACCAGGCTGAAGCAGAGAGGATCAGACGGTATCTGAGAGGTTGCAAGCGTATGGAGCAAAAATTCAAGATGAATTTTGTAGTTGCTAAATTTAGCTTGCTCCCCTGAGGCACCAGCCTTCAGGGATTTCTGCTGTGGGAAGTAAAGTGGAAGGTGTGTGTGGAGGGGAACTTGCTTCTGCTCTCCTGAAAGCCTCCCTGCATGTGCTGTGGGGAAAGAGAAGAGGACAGAGCAGGACTGACACTGGAACAATTCTTTCCAAAGTCTGGAGTTTAATTTGCCCTAAAATGAAGCAATTTGTCATTGGGTGCAAAGCACTGCTCCTGACCTTTAACATCTACAATGTATGTATCAAATAACATATCTTCTGTCATATTCCCCTTTCCCCTCTTCACTTTAGAAATATCGCAGAATACGTTTGGAAATAAGCACGTAAAAAACAAGCAGTCACTGAAGGTTTTCCACTAAACAGGATACAAACCTCTTGGTTAACAGCAATGTCACAAAGAAGCTGTAAAACCCCCAAAGTCATTTCCTCCTTCTAATTCACAATGACATTAACAAGATCTGAACCCTGACCTGCAGGTGACTAAATTATGTTGCTAAGCAACTACACTTTCAAAAAAGAGAGAGAAAAGGAGCGAGCGGTACGGGCACGCCAGGCTGCCGGTGTGGGGTAAATACGCATTGTGTGCGACTCCCCACGCTGGAGATCCAGCGCCGGAGCTGGCTCCCCCCTCCGCTGCGGGGAAGGAGCGGGGTTCCTCACAGGGGTACACGCCGGTTTGGGTTTTTCTTTTCTTGAGAGTCCACGCAGATAGGTATACAAGAACGTTGCTACAGCTAAAAATGACAAAATGAAATATAGCAGCCATTTTTCTTTGGAGAAGAGGTGCTTATAAATTCACTTCGTCCAAAGTATCTCTCGCTTCGGCAATACATCAAACTATGCAGCCCCATCAGTCTGAATCAATTAGAAATTACTCACCAAGTAAATTACATTGAATAGGTTTGATTTGTTACTGGAGTTTGTTACTGTTCTCTTCAATCTTAAAAGACTGAAAGCAAAAAGGTAATAATGTGACAGTGATAGTGAAATGTAACTTTTATTGAGATTGATGAGAACCTATTTGCCACAATATTTACTTTTAATAATTTAATTTTTCAAACAGTGCAAAGAGAGCCATAAATATTTGATTATGAAGTTCTTCCAATTTATGGAACGTTGGTTTGCACTGGTCGCCTATCTTTTCAACATTTTTATATTTCATTTCTAAAAATAATTCTACCGACCATATGTTTATAACTACCTTTTACTTTGCCTTCTAACCGTGTTCTTTTAACTTTCATCTGTTGCAGGTTAGCAACCTCTCTACAAAAGGCACTTCAAGCACTGAAAGAAAACACAAAAGGATGACTCCCTTAAGAAAATATTATGGTTTTTACAGCTTTGGTTTATTTTTGAATTCTGTAAAAGGGCCAGCTCTTTCTGACATGCAGGTCACTGACAAAACTTACAGTGATTTCGGTGGGAGCAAGGCTCGCTTCCCTCATTAGCACCGCTTATGGTTACTGTGACTGCTGCACGACTGAAACGCTGGGTTTTGTAATTGGTAAACCAGAAAGCATTTCTCAGGCTAAACCATAAAATAATACGAATACCAACAGAATTTATGTTAATCATATACAAAGTTTCTAGCTAGAAATAGTTGTTCTTGTATGGAATAGGTTTGCAACTGCTGTTTAGACCGGGAGACTTTGCCATTTTTGAGCACACAGCAGCAGATTGAATTGCACGAGTTGACTTTTCTGATATGACAGCTCCTACACGTGTGTAGAAAACAGGCGCAAGGGCTAACCTTGTCACTCCTCACCCGGTCTTCTTAAACGTAAGGAAGGGCATGAGCTGAAACAGCTTTTACCTCCTGTTATACCCAGGTTGTTAACAAAGCAAGGAAAACCACAACAGGCATTGCTGCTAAGCGTTCAGCTTGCTGGATTTCACGTACCGAGAAAGATGCTTTCACTCCTCATTGATGACTGGATGCTATCAGCTTCTACTTGGCTGCTTCAACTGGATAATAAACTCGATCATTTTACAGATGCCAACTACAGATTTTCTGGTAAAATGCATTAGTGTCCAAAGAGCCTTTCTGACAGGTTGGCTGCCTTCTAGGTGAATTATTCCACCTTGTACCTCGCAGGAAATTCTGGTGCTGGAGATACCATACCAGGCTGGAGATACCACACCAACCTCCTCCCAAACCCCCGCCATTCCTGATCTGATATTCTTATGGGAGGATTAAACTAAACAATGTAGTTAAGTGTAGTAGTATATAATAGTAACACCAAAAATTAAGACAAAGGCAATCTAAAAGCACTTCTAACATCAGGTACAGTGTCCTATGTAAATGTCAAATTCTAAGGTGTGTCAGCTGTAGAGAAAAATGTCTCAGAAACTGAAAGACAAGGCAAAAGGAAGAGTCAGGTTAAGTTCTTTTAAAGGCTAGTAAGTAGACGACAAATGTAGTTCAAATAGTGCAGGTGAAGAATGAGTCATTATTAATGACCAAGGGCTTCAGTTATTGGTGCTGAATGGAAAAAAATCATTATGTTTGAAGCTTTACACTGGCATAGAGTGGAAATTATATGCAATCCCTGCTAAGTGCCCGATTTTACTGCTAGAAAATCCCTCTGACTGAAATGTACTTCAAAGTAAACTACTTTAGAATTTCTTTGCACTGTTGGATGCCCAACCAAAGGTCATTTTCTCTCTCTCATTGTGCATCATTTTAGCAATTTTTAAAGTTTTTTCCCTCCCCTTCTTCTGCAGTTTACCTCTATTTTTCTACACTTCAGAGGGCCTAAACTGAAAATTGGATAACTGTGTTTGGAAATGAAATGCAAAATCAGGAACCTACAGGGATTTAAAATGAAGATGTTTATTCATTACGGACCTTTCCCCGCAAGGCACCGATCACCCTCTTGTGCCATTGAACTCAACGGGTGCGCAGAGTTACAGAGCCGCAGCCCTGGGTGCGAGCCCATGGAATCCAGCTCTTCCCTTCCTCCCACTCACAGCCCAATTACTCACAAGGTTTACTTTTCCCTACAGCAAATTCCCACCATGCTCAGTAAAAATCCTTCATCAAGGAAGCTTTTTTCTTAACATTTTGGGATTCTCTGGCTCTAACAGCTTTCTCACTTGCTCAGTGTATTTTTTCCTCTCCTGATAATCAGAGCACTGATACAGCACCCTGGTTAGAGGCTGAAAGGAGAGGATCTCCCTTTGGTTTTAAACACATCTGCTACTAGTAATAGTGAGGAGCACTTGAAAGGTGGCAGTGTTCGGAGCACAGCTCAGGGCTGTGCAGAGGGAGTATCAGGCACATCAACCTCTTTTGTTACTTCAAGAGAAACCCCATCCCAAACCTTCCAGGAGCAGCAAAGCTCCTCAGGACATAGATCGGGGTACACTTCAGTGTAGGTACAGACAGCTTACATCTCACTGCGTCGGCTCTGCTGCTGCTCTGGTTAGGACATTGTATAGCAGCCTGAACGTTACTCCAGTTGAAGGTATCTGGGCACTTTTACCTCCCCCACCTATGATACATGTGAGGAGGCGATGGAAACACATGATTAAAAACCTGTAAGAGAACACAGTGCCTGAAGATCCCCCTCAGAGCAGGACAACACTGCTCCTGGATCTACAAACAGACTATGTAAGAGCAAAGCAGCGTTAGCTGCTCTGATTTGATGATTGCTTCAAGACTATCACTTGGACTGCTATCAAAAGAGCTAATTCAGTTGAAAGTTAACGTTGCCAATCCTTCTTCCCTCCCCTAGAAAAATAGTTTGCATTAGCCCACTGATTCTTGATCCAGCTTACCAGGTAGCTTACACAAGCACCAGCAACTCCAGTCCCTGAGCACGTGAATGCTCCCTTTGGCAGCCTTCCACACTACAGGCAATCATAACCCTGCAGTGAACAATCCCATTCCTTTATTTATTTTCTTTCTCTGATGCACAAAACAGCAAGTAGCTTTTGACCAGCATGTGATCTGAAGGAGAGAAGAAACACCAGGAACAAAAGAACAGTTCATAGTCGTTCGAAAAGGAGAGACACGCACGTTCGATCAACGTGGACTGCTGCAACACATGGCATTATGTTTTTTCTTACTATTTTCAGTAACAGCAATATGACTTTTGTCTTGCAAAATGGCATCGTATGTTGCAAATACAGTGTGTCCTGAGGCCTTTCAATTTTTTTGGTAGAATACGAAGTTGTGCTTACATGGATCTCTGTACTACACTGACAGGAGGGAAAGAAAGGAGAAAGAAATAGGACAGAAAGAAAAACTCTTCAGGGCAAGCTAGTAATAAAAGAAACGTGAAGTTTTTAAACTGGCTAGGGCACTGGCATAGCACTCAGGAAACCTACGTTCAGTTTCCAATTTCTGGTGCAGTATGATCCTGACTCTTCATCTCTCACTGCTTCCATCTTTTTTAAACCAAAAATGACACTACTAACCACCTTTCCTTATATTTGTGTTGTGAAGACTAATTCATTATTAATAACTGAGAGAGGTTCAGGAACACAATGATGCGTGCCATATGAGCCTGCAGAAACTCTTCTATCCCCCCTGCACCATGCTTTATACAAAGAGAGATAAAGGGGCTGATTTCTAGCAGGAGAGCTGTGACTGCTGCAGATAAAGGTTCCCTACAGACTAAAGAAGGCACTATTTGAAGGTATTTAGTGCTACAGCTTTCCTTACACAGCCATCTTTATTCTACATAAAAGCAAATTTACAGAATCTGTGCTTCAATGTGCTATGCAGTGGCAGGGAAAAGGATTCGTTTTTCTCTTTTGCCCACCAGTTTTCCCCCTAAGGCTGATCTGGCTCTATCCCCGGCCCCAAGCCATTCCTGGGGGCAGCTCTCTTCTCACCTGTACCCTCAAAAAGCCACGCAAAACCCCCACCTTTCAGAGCATAGGCTTACATTTCTTCCTGCCTCTGAAGCCACTGTAGTTTACCTAAGAACACTCGGAGTGGATCAGGACTTGAGACCTGGATTTGTCCTTAAGAAAATCACGTATCAAAGAACAAACCCAAAATCTTTCTGAGAGAACATACAATTCTCTTTTGAGCGCCCGTGCAAAGGAGGGCAGAGGATGGGGGAAAAAAAAAAAAAATCACACCCCACGTTTCTAACTGAATTAGTGGGAGTCACTGATACACAGTGATAACGGTAGATATCCACCTATGCAGCAATGACTACTGTCCTCAGCCAGCACGTATTTACACGAATCCCTCTGTGGGGAATCAGGCTGCAATCGTTTTGGGAGCAGCACTGAGTGGCCATCAGGAGGGGCCTGGACGTGGGGAAGGTGCTTGTCACAGAGAAATCCAGGCTGGAAGGGGATCCTGTCAGCCCAGATAGTGGCTCAGAGGTAGGGTGAAGGGAGCATCTGGAACTTTAATTGGAGTTAATTTTGATTTTTTGCAATTTCTTCCCATTTCTGAATAATGTCGTTGACAAAGCCTTTTTTTTTTTTTTTCTTTTTCTTTTCTTTAATTAAAAAAACAAACAGTTTTAGTGGTGTGAAGCTAAGTTGGAACACGTAGCCACAGCTGTGGTAGGGAATTTAAATATCTGATGGTAGGAATAGTGGCTGGAAGTTTTGCCATTTGCAAATTCATAAAAGTGAAAAAACAAAACCTCAAGAGTTACCTGAAGACCTTACAGAAGTTGCACTGTGGGTGACAAGGACAGGCAAGGAGCTAAGCAGTGTCGAGGCAAGTACAAGACATCTTGTGGCACTCTACCAAACAAGTTGAGTGTTTGCAAGGGCAGTCAACCAACTCTTCAAGGTGTTCAAGGCTCTTCAAGGTTGGATGGGGCTTTGAGCAACCTGGTCTAATGAGGGATGTCCCTGCCCGTGGCAGGGGGGGTTGGACTAGATGACCTTTAAAGGTCCCTTCCAACCCAAACTATTCTATGATTCTACGATTCTCCTGACCTTAGACTAGGCTGCACAGGAACAAGGATGACCCCGGAGATCAAAGGCAAGCAAATACATTCCACTACTTTGTAAACACAAACACTCCTCCTCACAGGATTTATACCAGTTGACATTAGGATTAACTTATTTCTTAATTAGGATTACACATACTTTGCTAATACAAAATGAAAAGAAATCCTCTGCCTGATAATAGACAGCCCTATATGCTATCTCATAAAGGTCTTAATGTAAATCTCCATTCAAACAGTAAAGGCTCAGTGGTGAAATACGAGCCAATCTCCGGGCACCTGGAGGACTTTCTGCCCTTCAGGCAAGGGGAGCGTTTTGGAAAGGAAATGCTATCAACTGCATGGTAGGTTCAGGGGCAGGAACAAGCTCTGCTGCAACCTGTACCTTCAGAATTCCTGGGATAAACTCATTTATCATCATCAGACCTCTCATGCCTAGAGCTAATTTGTCTAGTACTGTGGTGTAAAATGGTAGGTTGGGCAGAATCCAACCTAGTATACTCATAGCATTATTTCTGTAAATAATACCTCTTAACTCGCAGGAGTGCTTGGAAAATGCCCTCTGGTTTATGTACACAGAAACTGGATTAAATCCTCTAAAAAATCCACACCACATTTTACAAAGCTTCTTGCTGGTAAAGAAGTTTGTGATTTTTAATTAGTACTATGCAGACATGAGGCCAGACATGCAATGTTCAATAAACCAGTTAGTTTTTACATCAGTAATGAGTCTTAGAATATTAATGTAGGGCCTTCAGAAGTCAGAAACAGAAGAGTGAATGTGCAATGATCCTAACACTACCCCTAGGTGCATGTGAGTAGCAGAGATATTAACAGCCTCAACGGTGTAAAGTTTAAAGAAAAAAAAAAAATCCATAGAGGTGGAAATGTATATTTCTCACGGGTTAATATAATCAGCTGCAGGTAGATTTCAGAGGATTATTTCCAATCTTTTGAGAAGAGATTTCTTTTGTGGGCATGATAAAAATTGTTAATATGTTGCTGCTGTTTTATTCAAGGTGAAAATTTTACTTTAATCACTTTCAAATAAATGCGAAACTCAACCATTACTCCCTTCTAATAATACTGAAGAAAATAGTTCACACTAAATCTAACATAATGAACACAGCATGTTCATAGAGAACTGAGTGTTCTGAGCTTAAGTCCCCTTTAATCCATAATTCCTTTGGAACTACATATGACATCCACATGAATACCAAAGAGGTTTATGATTAATGTTATTTTAATGAATAATAAAAGAATTGATGATGATTTACACAGAGTTATTTTCAGGTTTTTTTTGCATAAAGATTTGTTTGTTAGAGACTCTAATATATTTAAAACAGAGCTCTACAATCTGATTGGGATGGTAATAGTTTTGCAAAACCTTCTAAGCAATGTGAATGCGTAGCTGAATTGAGCTGAGAACAGCTGCAATCCAGGTACCCCCTGAATTCTTCCCCTACCCAACCTGCACTGAGGAAGCACGCTAAGAGATGCACGTTCTCAGAAGTGCCTTTGCAAGGATGAGTAGCTGAGCCTGATTCTCACCTTGCACTGGTTCGACTCCAGGATTCCTACCCAGTCACTCCTCGGGTATGGTGATACAAGTGAGATGAGACCTGGCCATACCATGCATCGCTCAGTGCAGAGGAACACTGGGTCCCAGCTCCCGCCCTTCAGCAGGATCCTCAGCTGTTGTAAATGCCACCAAGGTGACTGGCAGTTAGTTACACCAGCACAGCAAATGACAGCAAGTCACAAACGGTGTGATTTCCAAAAATAACAGGCAGTTAGAGACTTTTCATGTAAAGACCAAAGCTGGAGTTTCCCAGTCCCTCAGTATAGTTACATTGCAAACTTTAGGAGGGTTTTTACTGCATCGGCCAACTCGGGTGTGCAGATGTTGAAAGCTGTCCTGCAAACGCTCTGCACACGGAGTGGGATTACAGCGGCTGGTGATCTCGAGGGCTGTGGTTCTCACCCTGCTCTCTAGTAGAGAGCTGCAATACCGGCTGCCTCTCACCACTTGCTTTCTTGCCTTCTAATCTGAGGCGCTGGCTCTGGTTGAATCTATTTGGCTCATCTTTCCAAGGAAGTCAAGAAAGTGAAAGAAGGCCTGTGAAGCAGTGATAGCACAGCATAAGCCTGCATATACTGTATCCAAATAACCTATTAATGAAAACTCTTTGGCAGCTGTTTAAATGCTGTGACTAGAGAAACGTCTGCAGTCAGAACTCTGTGGGATCCCTTCCTGAAAATGCCATCACCATGTTGTTATAATTAGAATAACATCCCCTCCAATGCCAGCTATCTTTATTAGGTACCAAACACTGAACCTCTTCCCAAATCACTGGGGTGCAAATTACTTTTCAAGAACATTTTAGAACTGATTTAACCATAAGCTTTCACACTGGAATGAACTTTCCCAGGGACAACAGTTGTGTTCCTTCCCCCAGGCTCTGTGCTAGAGACTTCTGTAGAGTTATCGACATCTGGCTGGATACTGGAGCCGGTTTTCTCGATTTAAGTGTTGGTAGACTCTAGATCATATTCCATAGTGAGCCTTTTCTGATGTGTTTGTCACAGCAAACAAACAGCCACCACAATACCTCCCAGGGTAACTCCAAATCAAGGTTTAGTCTTTTTGACTAGAGATCTGCTGCACAAAACAGAATCAAAGAGTTTCAAAGCAGAATTCCCTCTGCCTTCCCTCCTGGGTTGTTCTCATCACGAGCTTCCCTTGCTGCAACAAGCTACGTACAGGTGACAGAAAGCTACTGGGAAGGGACGTGTGTATCTACGCACTGGCATGCTGTGCCTTTTGAGAAGCCACAGGGTATCTGAGGGACCAGGTCTTCAGAGGATGCAGGTCTCCCAGAGGTCCTGCGCCTCATCAGCTGGTTCCCTGCAGAAAGCTCAATGCCTTCAGGTATGTAAAGCCGCACTCTGTATCAGTGGTTAGGTAAATGATTCCCACACTTTGTATCACGTCTGAGTCCCGGCTTCTCTCTGCTCTTCTCATCAGTTGCCACCAAAATCTCTCATCATCTCTTTGTGCCCTCTCTGTACTCTTGGAGCATCCCTCAGGTCCGCCTGTGTTCACAGAGCTCGTCTGACCAAAGCGCAGCAGATGGTACCACAGACAGAAACAAGTTCCCCTCCCTGCTGCCTACCTACACGCTTTTAGAGGACACAGTAAGCTGCAAACAAACAAGTAAAACACACGCCACGACTCTCAAAGGAAATGTACAGTTTGAAGGCTTCTAATCAAATTTCACAGGCTGAACACTCGGTATTTGTGGGAGATGCTGATCATGCCCTACCTCCTTTCCAAGTAATTGCATTCTAGTGGTCAAACTTTCTCCATCCCCCTTCCCATGCATACTGCAAGCCCTTTGACAAGTAAATGTCTACTGAAATAATTGCATAGGATTTTAGTAATATGATTTTTATATTCTGCAATCCAATCTACATTCAGTCAACAAGCTAAGAAGCAGAATAAGATCTGGTCTGCCGGAAACAGGAACTGCTTTTCCTGATGCCAGAGAGCTGCTCAATTTACCTGTTTTTTACCATCAACATGGAGAACATTTAATATCTGAAAATACATCACCTTGTAATTTTTATATCACCACTTAAGTTACTTGGCCCCCTCCCAGTTTTTTTCAAATTACCTCAGTTTTCTAGAACAACTCGGATACTTCACAAACAAAATGCCATTCCTGTACCTCACAAGATACACAGTGTATATCTGCTAATAAGGTCAAAGTCATCTTTCAGAAACTTAGGCAAGTGCACCCCAGGATGACTTTTCCTGTTAAAAAAATACTGGACCACATTTTGTTGCAACTAAATGTTTAAAACTCTTGTTCTAAATGTTTGGAACCATAAAAAATACCTAAATGCTAAGGGAGACAAGCAAGCAAACAGACTGCCTGTGTGTTGGATGACCTCATTATTCCACTGTGACCAGCTGGAAACCTGCTGGTTTGCAGCCAGCCTCTCTCATGTCTGTAAGACCAACATATAGCTGATGCATGCTTCTGCTGGATGGACTGTGAGAGGTGGAAAGAAAGTTTCACAATGATTTGCTTCTTCCTAAAGGGTTTGTGTCCTTCCCTTTAGAGCAAAGAGCAAGAAACTTTGCTCACTATCTCCTGCTAACAAACAGTTGACAACCCCTCTGGCTTCCCATGCATCTGGCAACTCTCCAGTCCGGTCTTTCCAAACATCATCTGGGCTGCTACAGTTATTGCCAGCTCCAGAAATATAATTTCTAACAGAGGAACATCAGAGGTTTCTATTTTATCATTAACATTTTCTGCACTGGTGTTTCACCTTCAGTGTTTTGCTATCATCTTTGCCACAATCACGTTTTAGCATCTGCTGTGTCAGCATCATGTTTCAGCATCAGCATTTAACCATCAGCTGTTCCACCATATGGCATTAGAAGCATCAGCAATATAGCACTTAACACGCATACGAACAAACAAAAAGCACTTGTAATTCTCCTCCATCCCCCATTACCCTTTATTCATGCTATCGCCACCTTTCCCTGGGACAACACCGTCCCTCAATTATCTTTCTTTTTTCCAGGAAGAAATACATTTTGGAAGGAAGAAAAAACAAAACAAACCAAAACAATTCAGTTCCTCTAGGCAAATTTGAAAGAGTCTCTCCTGTGATCTGAATTTCCTCTGAGGTTCACTGAAGCATTTTTAAGGTCCTATGCTATGAGAGCAAGCTAAGGGTCACTGACTGTCATGCTTTTAATCACAGCTGCCATTTGGCATGGGAGCTTCCCAGCAGCAGTGACAGGAAGCCTCCTGGACAGCTGGACTGAATTTCCAACTACCACAATCTTTTACTACCTTGGAGGACAAATTTAGGACACTCTTTAGACTAAAGTTCTTCAGAAGGACCCAATTTATTTTGCCAACATTTAGTGTGTGGGACAGGTTGGTTGAAGTAAGCACCATTAGCATAACTGTTTGTGTGACTGGGCAACACGTTAGACCGACATTAAAATGTGGATATGTACAGAAGTCTGGGAACAGTCAGGCTGTCTTTGTGTCTGAAGATGATATAGGAATCTTGGTATTCCATTAGTCACATCATATACCATCAATTTTTTCAGATGGTATTAAACCCCCCAAATGGTAGCAAACATGGTCCTTTTTGGGGGGCTGCAATCTGCAAAACCAAAGTATGATTTAACTCATGACCAAATGAATTTGATATCTGCTTAGCTTACAAGCAATTATGTCTCAAGTTTGTTCCGAGTAAAGAGTGCCATTTTTCCACCTCATTGTAAAATTTGACAAATGCAAATTTTGTAGGCTTCACTTTGAGTGTGAAATTTTCCAACACAGTGCCTGTTTATCTATAGAAAGCTGTAGCTAGTAAGATATCTTTAAGAAAAATGCAGCAGAAAGGGAATTAAATGAGACATAGGGCTTTTCACCATTGTGGTCAGAGTCTAATCACTCCTTCCCATGCTTTGAAGAACAGACAATATGAATCAGTAGTTTTCCATTTTATAGTATACCAAGGGAAAATGTTGATCTTTGGAAACCACTTATGAGCAAAGAAGCTGAACTGAGATTACCAGAGCACCAGAGAGCTGACAAAACCCACGAATGAAATGACAGCATTAGCTGGCCTCTGATGGTGTAAATCATGGTTAGCAGTGCCAACGACTGAAAGGAGGAAGATTAATATAAAAACTGTCAGAATTTACTCTTTGTATTGTCAGGTCTTCAACAATCAATCAATCTTAATTATTTTGATTCAAAGTTTTAATATGCAACTGTAAAAGATAGTTAGCATTAGTTTAGTTGACAGTATGCTAATCCCATTTTCACAAGAAGGGCGCATCTGATCAAAGGCCTGCCATAACTGGAAGCCTAGTTCAGATGTGAAGATGTCCAGAACAGCAACAAGAAGTCTCATCTGTAAAGTTATAGTTCAATGGAAATTGAGAGGTACCTGTCTTACACAGTTATAAGGGATCGTTACATTCCCTCTAAGCGGACTGGCTGAAGCGAGAGATGGCCACAGCTACTCTCCAGAATAAAACCCAACCAGATTCTGCAGTGACTGCCAGACTCTTTAAACCATACCTCATGATGAAGAAATTTTCCCATGTAACTATGCTCCTGGAAGACCTAACTTATTGTCATTGTGTGGATTACAGACGTTTGCCACCTAAGTGCTTTCAGAACCAGTTTATTTCATAGCTTTCTGAAATGTATGCTGCTATGTGACATCCCAGTTACTGGCGGGGGGCGGGGAATCCTAGCAGCATGTCATCAACGGTTATTTTACTTCTGTGAATGGATCCCTAACGAGCCTGAGATTCTCCACACACAGCAACACTCTTTACAGTTACATACCATATATTACTTCCAGAAAATGAATCCACTATGCTTTCCAGCCAACATAAGCTTTTGTAACCAGCAGAGCCTGCATCTGCACTACTAATCACTCCAACCTTGTAAATCGTAAACAGGTCTCTCACAAAGCCAGAAGTAACACTTCCAGCTGTAATGCTATTAACCTAATCCCTGGTAGTTATTACAGAAACTCGTGACACACAGCTTAGCAGATACCAGAAAATACAGTTTTTCCTCAGTAAAGTTGGAGCTGATCTTTGTATGTTATAAGCATTAAAACCAGCTGAATTAAAATGTTGAAAGTTGAGGCTTCTACAGCTTTGGTACCAAGATGTAAAAGTAGGTTGTATCAACTTTCCTGGTGCATAAAGGTAATGATGCAGGGGAGCATGTTGCCAGCATGGTGCATTCAGGTTGTAATGTTTTGCATTTAAACCTATACTGCAACAATTTTCTTACATGCGACTCAAATTCACCATATTGTCTTCTCTGTATGTGTCTTACTGTCTTTTCCACCCTGAGAAATACAGGGCAAAATCATGGCCAAACTAAGTCAGACAATAACAACACTTTAAATCTTCTTAAGCGTATTGGTAGATCCTCATTTATTTTGAGAAATTTTTAGATTGCTGTTACAATGCAAAGGCACCAGAAAGTGGGTGGAAACAGGACTTAACTTATCCTACCGCAACTAAATAAATCTATGATTGCCATGAATTTATATTGTTCTAAAAACAAGTCCCTTGAAACTATTAAGTCTCACACATTTCTAGGGAGTGCAAAGATATCAGTCATTTAGTTCTAAAATTACTGTAGAGAGCTTCAAGAGAGAGGTGTTTCCTCTGGCCTTCCACAGAAACTTTGTTTTTGTTGGTTTCTAATACTTTTCTTCCACTAAATTAAATTACTTTAGACTGAAAGTTGTCTGTTTGCCTTTTTTCTAGGGAACCGTAACTCCCACAGATATAATTCTTGGCAGTCTAACTGCAGAAGAAGACTGGAAGCCTCACAGATGTGATATGAAAACCAAGGATTATCTCAGAGATAAATAACGAGACACTCTGTGCCTATGTCACTCAGTAATGCAGACTCCACTCTTACCGGGGCCGGCTAGTTGGAAAAACGTTTTGAAGCTCCACTACCAAAAGCCTGTGCAGTACTTTGAGAAACATGGGAAGCTACTGTTTTAGATGTGAAATGTAAGATGTTTAATACATTTACTGTGGGCTGGACTGTCAAAGTTTCACTTAGAACTGATTCCACTTTCTGTGACTGCTGCGGTGGGTAAGACTGCCAGGTATTTGGATGAAGCTGTCATGTGAGGAGCACAGTGCAGGTCTCGCTGGCTAAAGTAAGTTATCTTAGAAGAAATCTGTGAGGAAATCTACACCTTCTGACAGCCGTAGGATCTTATTCCACCCCCAGCATGAGGGATAAGTTGAAGGAAGGCAAGGAGAGGGAGCAAGGGGAGCAGTGCCTCGGAAGCAGGGTGAACGCCAATGTGACTCATGGCATGATACAGCTTCAGGAGCAAACCCTGCGTGAGGCTGGACCCAAGACCTGCAGGTGTAAATTCACGGCACCGCGGTCTTCTAATATCTCATCAGCACCTGAGCTGACAGTACAAACAGAGTGAACACAAGGAAGAGGGAAAAAGCAGAGAGCTCAGAGCTCTTTGTTGTGTCCCACGTTTTGACTGTTGTGCTCTCCGTAAATCTGAACAAGACGATGCTTTTCTCTTCTGAGAATCAGGCATTTAGTTCTGGAAGGTGGCCCACAGAAGAGGTTTCCCTCCAGAAAAGGAAGGAACATTCTTGTAATTTTAAATTAAAGTGTGCAATTACTGTTCTTTATTGTTGCCAGTTAAAGAGATTTGCTACAGTTGCTTACGTACACGTATAGGAGCTGAAAGAAACCAGCAGATTCTATAAGAAGGTTTCCTCCTGAGAGGTGTGAATTTCACAACAGCAATAAAAATGTTTGCTACAGAGCTTGAGCTATGATTTAAATACAGACAAATTCTTATTTCCCTTCTGATAGCATTTTCCTTAGTTCTTTCTGACACAGATGAATACACTGCTTGGGAAAAAGACCTGGAATATTATTTTAAGATAAGATAGTACAAGTTCATAGTAATTAAGTCAAACTCTTTTTGTATGAAAAGAAGTGAGTGAGCAGGTTTCCATGGTAATTCTTTTCTTACCTTTTAAGACAAAGGACATCTTAGAGCTACAAAATTAAGTCTTTTTCATCCCTTTTTTCTCATGCTTATACAGAAGCTTTCTCCGCTTTAAACCATCAGAGGCTCATCTTTTCTGATAAATCCAGCTTCAATATCAATTTCTAATGCAAATTTGTGTTAAATATTTAATGACTTAAAAAAAGAAGACATACAAAGAGTTAATGAAAATACCGAGTCCCAATTTTTCACAGCCAAATTATTTTCAGGTTAGCATTGGAGCGAGGGTGGGGGCGGCACAAGTCTAACTGAAAGAATTTTACCTAATTATTGAGTTATTCCAAGGTGCAACTTCAGTGAGTTAATTGGCACTGCAGCAAGGATGAATTTGGCCCAATGTAAATTCATCTCTTCTCCATTGTTAAGACTGCTCAAAAGAATGCTTTTGTAACCTATTTCTGAATCCAACCATTGTGTTTCATTATGATTTTCTTTTGATTCTGTTACCATGTGAACAGTGAAATACACATAACCGCAGCTCATAATCTCAGAATGTCAACCAACGGGTATTTTGTGCTTCAGAACTGATTGGAGTGACTCAGAGCGTTCTTTGAAAGTTCTTTGAAAAAGTCACATGTGTGTTTAGATCTAAAAATTAATTGGGGATTAAGGAACCAAGAAGCAGGCAAAGGAAAATTTTGATCACCTCAAACTCTACACAAGAACTTTGCTTTGAGAAAACCTTTACTGTAAACCCAGACTTAATTGTGGATTAGATCCTGGGCTGAAGTAAACTGGATTAGTTCCATTGACCAAAAGGACTGAAATCTGGTGGAGTTACAACATGCAGTAGTGTGAAGCCAATTTATATGAGCTGAAAAAAATGGCTCTATATTTAAGACATTAGTTTGCCAGTTCTCAGTATGTGAATTAGAGACTGCATTTACATTCTATTTAAACACAGAGCATCCATACTGTCCATTTACTCCTCATATAAATACTGATTACTTATTTATTAATTTTGCTGTTAAGTTTCTTAAAGAGACAGGCCAAGATTTCTACCTACAGCTGAGAAGCTCATCACACAGACTGCGAATGCATGGGACTCCATGTTTACAGGGGGTAACACGACAAACTCAGTGAAACAATGCAAGAGCAAATGGGATCCTGGACTCCCCTGAGCAGTAGCAGTTAAATTACTGGCTTCTAAAAGAAAGAACAAGTATAGATACGAGCAATGGCACTCACTTGATACTGAGCAACTAGTATAACTGCTGACCACATAAAGCTTCGATGGGCTCCTTCACTGGACCCACTCAACAGCTCCCACACAATAAAGCGAAGACCCAGGCTAGGAAATCTGCGGGGGACAGTCCAGCACCATGCAGGTTTACTAATGTGGGTCCGGAAGCCCATTCTTGCATTGCTACACTTAAGTAGCAGCGACTGAAGACGGCTGCTTTGCAGTGCATCCTTTAGCACTCCTAGTCTTGGGATGAGGCTACATGGGTCTGGGCTTGGTGCCTGCGCCGGGGAAGCTCTGCCCCGCCACCTTCCATCCCACACAGGGGAACATGGCAGTCGGCAGTGTGGGTCAGCCTCAGCGTTGTTCTGAACGCCTACACACAAATTGCAACAGCCCACAATGACTCGTGTGGCAGTTAGCAACAGAAGGAAGACAACTGCATGTTTTTAGCCTCTGCTGTCTTTTACCAGTTTACCTACTGCTTCATTATTCTCAGGGAAACTTGGTGCTCACACCAAACTGGGGAAAGCTGAGCTGGGGAAACCTTTCTTTTGCAGCCAAAAGGTCATACCATGGTTGCAGTCAAATACATTTTTCAGAAACTAGTTGGAAGCTTTTCAGGGGTTGCTCAGCTTCCCCTGCTCTGTTCCCGATTTAACTCGTCCAAACTGCATCATTCTTTCTAACAGAAGTGTTAAGTGGGATTGTTTGCCTTGGGTTTTTTCATGTCATTACCTGAGAGTTACCAGACACGTACATTAACAAAGAAAGTGTTTTTCCCTGTGACATACGTGGCTATGGTGATACAGGAAGAATCTCAGCAGTAGTTTCCATACTGCTTTTAGCACTGCTAAAAGCTCAGTAGAGACCAAGAGCAAAAAAGGTGAGATGAAAATATTCATGCCTCTTGTGCCCTTTGGACTATGACCTCTTTTGTTTAACAACAGCTGTTCTTAACCTGCATTTTGCAGCTTGCTACAAACTACATGTAGTTCTCTAGCCATTTTATGCAGTTAGATGACAGAACCATCTCTAGAAGAACTGGTGGGAGAGAATCGAGGAGAAACGTTACTCCCTTCAGTAATTCATTTCTCCTTAGGCACGCTGAAGGCCTCCTTTCATCTTCACTGGAGAAAAGCAAGCAGTTCAAAACACTGTCAGAGCTGAAAAACTACTGGGGTTGCGTAATTCCTGCAAAGAGCAGAGAAAGAAAAATTGCTTGTGTTTGACAGAAGCTGTGAGAGATTTCTGGAAGTGTTTCTGGATCAGGAAAGAGAGACAGATCTGGGATGCATTCAAGACAGATTTCTGAGTGCCAGCAAAGGCATTGGGCTGGGTTCAATGACCTGACTATAAAATGAGATGGGTAATACTGCCAGCTCTTTGAAGGAAAGATTATCTGGGTTTATTCCCAGCTGTGCTACAGAATCCCCATGTAACTCTGGACGAGTCACTTAAATTCAATTTGCTTCTGTTTACCTGTCTAAAAAAATCAGAGAGCCAAGTAGATAATTTTCCCCATTCACTTCCTATTCAGATTATAAATGCTCCAGTGCAAGATTACTCTTCCTTTACGTGGAGTGCCAAACACTAAGTCAGCAAGGCTCTTGCCTCAGCTGGAGCCTCTTGTTTCTAACATAATACAAATAACTGTAACTGCTCCGTCCTCCTTCCTGTGCCAAAAATCTCCCTTCCCCCTTGCTTTTTCCTTCTTCCCAAAATTAATCCTTAGGCACTCACACTTTCACACTGTCCTCTGCCAGGCGCAGGCCACGTCTTCTCTACTCTGCTAGTTCCAACTAAAAAGAAAAAGGTGGGCAGCCAGCTTCACTATTCCAGCTCCACTTCCACATTTAAATGCCATTTCTGTCCAAGGAGCAGACAAAGAACAACAATTATAGATGGCTGTTATTTTTATTTAAGAGCAAAAGCAATGACTTTTATATAACTTTTCTTGTATTATCATAATATTAGCAGTTTTAACAAACATCTTAAACCAGAAGAGCTGCCAAATTCTCAAGTGGCCACATTTGATTTATAAGCTGCAATTATGTTTGTCCGCTGATAACCAGAGACCAGATCCGTTTTCACCAACTCAGTGGACTGGAAGTGAATACTTTATTACCTTCTACCCAGTATTTCTTTTCAGATACAAAATGCTTTCAGTAGGCAGTGACTTTTCTAGCTGGAGCAGCAGGGGATGATTCTTGGTCAGCAGGGCACAAACTGAATGCCTTTGTCACGTGGCAATGCTAAGAAATCACAAAAGCAATACTTCTAATCTTTCTAATACTTAAAAAGGAACCTTAAGAGCTGTTCTCAACACCACGCTTCCACACACTTCTCTCACTCTATTCCATACTGTAAACCTTCTTTTCCAGGACTTTCCTGCTTGGTCAGTGTCATTCACTGCCTGATTTTCTGCTATGGACACAGAGGTTTTGCAAACAATCTTTCTGCTTCTTCTTGATGTCTCTGCCTACCTATCTTGTGGTCTGGATGCATCACAAGTACCACTACAAAAGAATCCTAGGTATGCTCCCGAAATAAATTAACTTTCCATTTTCAGATAATAACTTTCTGGAAAAAATAAAGCAAGCTATTCTTCCTGTAGTTCACAGTAAGATTAACATTCACTGAAAACTACCACTCATTTCAAACACATTACTGCAAAGACTTGATCCATGTTGCATGCTGGGGTAAGATACCACTGCGAAGTCCAACTTCCACAAAAACACAGTGAAATTAAAATTGAAATTAAAAAGAGAAAGAGATCTACCTAAAACAGAAGTTCCATGATAACAAAGAATAAAGATTCAACAGAGAAATATTCATAAGTGTGATGTCAGCTCTGCAATCTGGAGCAAGTGCTGCTTTTTTGACTTAATAACAGTGAATGTCAAATTCTTCAGGAAAGGAATTTGCAAAGTCTTGGTAACAAGTCTGCTGTGGAACTAAATCGCAGTGCATTCACCACAGTAGATTATCTGTCACTCATAAAATCTGTACTTTCCAAGTCGCCTCTTAGCATGGCTCAATATATAGACACAGATAAAAATATTTACAAAACCCAAGCATATCCACCAATATGATGCCACTTTCTTAACTGATTTATAACTTCAGTCTTCAAAGGGAAGGTCTGCAACAAGCAATCTTACACTTGTATAACGGTAATAAAATTATCCATTTAGAGGAAAAAAACCATTTTCATTGGCCAGATAATACAAAAGAATGGAGAAAACAACAGCTGGATCATACTTTAAAGAAAAGCAAAAAAACCCCAAAACCTATCTAGAGGGATCAAATTCCTAAGCTAGAGAAAGTGAGATAGCCTGGTTCGCATCCCATACAGGCATAAATCAGGACTAAACACGCCAAAAGCCAGACTGGGGTGTTAATCACACTGACGGAATTGCAGATGTCAGTAGTGGGACGGAGGCAACGAAAGTAGTGTTAATGAGATTAGAGCCCATCCAAATGGTACTACCTCCACGCAAAAAGATAATCAGGCTCTGATTAGACAACTCCTGTATTATCACTTCAAAGCAGATGCAGCAAAACATGTTGATGGAGGAAACACAATGGACAGGGAGCGTACTCTGTGTGATGAATGGGGAAAGAGTAAAACAGAAATGTATCACCAGTGGCCAAAAAGAAAAGAAAAACTTGACATATGATGGAGAGTCCTGACTGAAGATGTCAGCTTTAAAGCAAGTGATGATGGTATCACATTGCTTAGCAGAGGTCACAGCAAAATGCCTAATGGACGTAAAAAATTTCAGGTTTGGTGATCATTCAAACAAGGGTGGATTAGTTCAACTACAATTTTGAGACAAAGGTATATGGAGGAGGGTTTTATTACTATTATTTTCTGATTTAGTTTGTCTATGCTCCTTGATGAAGCCTAAGTAAGCTGCAAGCAGGGTGTCTGCAGCCTTAGTGGTAACGGGATGTTAAGTGCTGCGCTAGCATCGCTCATGTCCACAAAGCATGGGTTTGCCTTGGGGCAATCGCTTGTCACGATCATGGAGAGCGAGAGCAGAAATGTCACTTCTGGAGGGTATTACGGTAAAGAATGGTGAAATCCTCTCCTGGTACAGGATGGGAAGACAATATAGGGGGACAGATACAGAAGCAGTGGCTGGGAAAGAGAGCTAAGACTGGCAGCTGCTGATCTGACCAGGCACTCTCTATTCCACAAGCAGAGAAGATGTGGTGTCTGTATGGTAAATACAGAGGCGGCACTTATCTCGGGGACTGTGGAATTCGTCCCCACCTCCACCAGAACTTGGTAACTCCTGGTAAAATCTGAGCCTTACTTCGCACCTGCACTAAGCAGAGCAGTGGATGTGCTAGCACCAAGCCTGGCACAGGAGGTACAAACAGCAGGAGGGAGTACCCACCCGAAGGAAGAGCGCTCGCTGGTACCCCACACTACAGAGCCACTGCCCCTGAATAATCATGTATTTTTATGCTGCCTATGACCTTCGGTTCCTGTATAAGTAGAGAGACTACAGGTATAGACTAAAAACTCTTCCATTCCCTGTTACAGTATCCCTGGACACAAATTGAAAATATCTCCTTTGTTTGTTTGTTTGGTTGGTTTGTTTTGTGGTTTTTTTTGATTTTTTTTGTTTAGCTGAGATAAAGCAGCACACCCCTAAAGCTCTCATTCCTCCCCGGTGAGCTGGGACTCCACAGTTCCCCTCACTCTGCTTTAACTGCTCGTGATGGTAACATGTCCAACCACACATCAAAATACCGGGAGGAAGGTCTGGGAGGTCAAGGGAGATGTATCTCATATCTCTGTGCCAGCACAAGCAATCCTTGCATTGCATTTCAAGAAAAAGGCTTAGTCAAATAACTTGGAGAAGTGCTTAGGTCAAATTGGGGACTGGTTTAAACTCAGCATAGTCCCACTGATTTCAGGGAGATCACAGAGAATTTGTCTTTCTGAGTATGTTTTGCCAAATTAAGCTGTGGAGAACTATTTCCATAGTTTGAATGAAGATATACAACTTACTACCTAGTGGGGACTTAATTCTCTGTCTGATAGACAGGAAAATCCTTTCAGTGAATTATATCAATGTCTAGCTTTTCTTGTATGCTGCCAGTGCAGGTTTCTTGTAACACAATGGCCAGAACTGTGAAATTTCATGATATTTGCCAGGCAAATTGGAACTACAAATGATGCTGTAGCTGCAGTCCTTGCTTGGCTAGTAGACCTGAAAAGCCACACTGATCCTTCTTGAGTGCAGTAAGATGTAACCTTTACTTTTTCACTGCATCTTCTTTCTTTAGATCATTTTTGTCATTCAGAGTGTTGGCAATCTTTCTGGCTAGGTGAGCACAGAAATGTTCAGGTTATAATATATGGAGCATCTGAAAGGTATGACAAGGAAAGGAAGCATTATAAGTATCTCAGAGAGATTACAGGGAAGGGAGATGCGGTATTATAAGAAGTATTTGAGAGGCAGGATGAGGAACAGATATGCAGTCTAAGGGGATCACTGACATAATACTATAAAGAGCACTCAGTATCGAGGGATGGAAGGCATTTGGGAGAGACAGTAAGGAAGAGAATTACTGAGAGTATCTGAATGATGGGACAAGGAAAGGAGATATGTGATATTCCTGAACTATTTATCATAACTGTAGTATTAATCGCTAGTTGCAAGCTATTTAGGAATGAGTATGTTTCATTGGGTGGCGTGGGACTGATGAAAACACTGAAAAGGCTGTTGGCAGCTTTGGAGTTACTTAGCCATGATGTACGACTGAAAATGTGATGGAAGAAGCCTGACGTGGCAAGGTGCGGAGCACCTTCACTGAGGACAGCAGGGGACAGCCTTTACAAAGGTGCTGAGCAACCACAATTCCACTGAAATCAATCAGACCTGCAGGGAGTCACCACCTCTGAAAAATCAAGTTGTGGGAGTTGAAGGCACCCAGCAGGTTCAGGTCTGAAGTGTCACATTAGGGATGTGACAGCAATATCTAATAAATCTCTCTCCACACATATACATGAACACGCACACACATATATTTTGCCACAGTCCTCCATCTTCCATTGTTAAAATGATAGAAGTGTAACATTTAGCGAAGGCAATCAGAGAAGTGGTAATTATCACAGTGGGTCTGCAAACCTTTGGCGGCCCAGTAGTGGGAGGGAAATACAGTATGTCTTGAAAGACAGCACAGACACGAAGAAAACTTTTTCCTTAACTACAGCAACCTGCTTTTGATTATTTTATTCCTCCTTTAATAACCCACAATTGTGAATGGCAGCTCAGTTGTGCACATGCCTTCAGATGAGAAAAACTCTCTGCTTCCATCCACCAAATAGTCTCAAACCCTGATATACATGTTAAGTCAAGATCTTATAGCAATCCTTTCTTCTCGTAGTTAAACATTTCCTACCTCTCCCAAAGCACTGTCCTGTCCCACCCTTCAAGGCAAAGCAGCGTGTACAACAATGGCGCCGTGCAAATACAGCGTGACAATACAAATATAAGTGTGTGTCAAAGCACTGTCACCAACGCTCATTCTCTTAGGGCAGACAAAAGGAGATAAATGTGGTGACTCAAATCCTGCAACAGTGTAAACGATGGTGAGCTTAGCTTCTTGGAAAATGCATATGCGATGAGCAGCAAAATGAAACATCTTGCCTATTCATACTAATTTTTACACTTGCTGTTTACTAAATGATGGCAAGTGGCCTTTTCTATAAATTGTATCTCCATTTCGCTCATGTCTTCACACAGACTACATGACACCTCATTTCTGGCAGCATAACTTTTGATAGACAGTCTCCTGTGGCACCTTCTTATAGCAGGGTAATCTGTGCCAGTTCCTGGAGGCTTTGCACGCTTGTCAAAGGTAGTTGTCTTAGCTCTCCTTTGTGGCACTATTTTGAATTTGCTATCACGCTCACCCTGCATAAGCACCCAAAGCATCGTGCATTCTCCAGAAACTCCAGCCCATGTGGAGCAAGTCCCTTTGCTTGGCACATTCTCACTGACGGGTTCATTCTGCATCTTTGAGTACACACTCAAGAAAGCCCTGTTTCAGATCTCAGTCACAAGCTGATCTTTTCTTTGAGACTCAATCCCTAAAGATCACAAGAAGGGCTCTTCAAACTTGGATTAGTGCAATTTGCCTTTTCCACCTTTCTTTTGTAATTTTTAAAAACTTCTCTTGTACTATTCCTTTTGCAAGAAGTGCAGCACTTCTCAAAGCTGAATATAAAATTAACTGGAAATACTAACACTGTAAAATGACTGTTCTCACTGATCACCCCTCAGATGTCTTCCGATATATCTTACCTGCTGTACAACATAAAACGTGGTTCCACTTGGCTCATAGCAATGCCTCTTCATGATAACACTTTCCATAATATTTGACAAAACCAGACCAGTCAGTCAAAGTCTGTTCTCAACCTAATGTCTCTCCAGACTCCTTGGCTTCGACAAGATTTCTGAAGAGGTGTCAAGGTTACTATGAATTCTTGGAGCTATCAAGAAGTCATAGTAAAGTAATGATTTAACATCTGCCCATTAAAGGTAACTGATAAAGCACCATCTACCGTCGCTAGGGCGATCTCCTGCTACAGACAACTCCAGGTAAGTCTGACGGATTTCAGAAGGATGAACAGAGCAAAACCAGAAAGTCTACAGCTACCAAGCCAGCTGCTGTTGCCTAAGGGAAATTGCCAGTCAGTTAATGCGTGGCTATTCGTGTGAGTAAATTAGATGTCAAGTCACTTCTGTTTTCATGTTATTGTACTTTGTAGAACTGAACAATCAGCAGACTGCTCTCACCCCAGAAGCAACGCTTTTTGGTGGCATTTGATCTTGAAGAAGACATTGCTGTAGAAGAGAGCTGCTCAAAGATAAGACAGAGTAATCATGATACCAGCTCAGCTAACTGCAATAAATCTGTTTTTTCTACCTTTTAACATCTCTGGCATTGCTCTAGATAAGGCACAGATTCCCTCTTTGAGCACATTTGGACTGAGAGAACAGCATGTTAGGAACTATTTTGCCTTTTGCAGATCTTTTTCTCATTCTGCTGCATGTTTGTTTATCATTAGCACGAATTATGATGGGTGTCTGTACAATTTGAACAACCTTTTCTCTAACAGCATCATCTCAGTCTTTTTTCTCTCTAAGCTGCAGTTCACTACAAGGGCTGTGACAGCTTTTATGTTTAACAGAATCTTTAGTCTGGCAATCATGATTAACTCGTCTCTCAGAGAAGTGCTATTTTAATAAGACCGAGTGAAGAGTTCTAAGAAAATCTTTTCCTTTTTTTTTTTTTTAAGAAGACTTTTATACATCTAAGAATTAAGACTCTGTAACTAAAGTTTAGATACAGCATAGCCAATTCTTCTGTTGGCCCCTTGAAATATTTTGGAATGTTTCCAGCAGACCCAATTATTTCAAATATGCTTCAGAAGTTACATTAAGGCCAGCATAACAGAATCTGTAAATGTATTCAGTCCTTGCCCTCTTCTGACCTCTGATTTCTTTCCAAATAAAATGTTTAACATTACTTTTTCTTTTTATTTTTTATAGGAGCTTCTGGGGCTCAGGCACAGACATTATTTGAGATGTAAATTATCCAAAACCTAATAGCTTCTTTAGGGTCATGGTTATGTTTTGGAACAATCATAGAATCAGGAAACCTTGTTCCACGATGCTTAGACAAAATAACATATTGTCTTTTCTTAGGAGGCTCTTAAAAGCTCCATAAACACCAGCATGCCTTGCACTTGCCTCATTCTCCAGGTAGTAAAGTCATTATCCTAAAAAGCCAAACATCCTCCTCAAAGTTTGAGAAAGAGCAAGACCAGGAACGGATAAGGAACTGAGGTGATCTGAATACTAGAAACTACCTCATCTCCCCAAATATTATTCAAAACAGGGTGAATCACTTCTCATTACACAGGAAGATTTGGAAATTAAAAAATAATGATGCAGAAGGAAGACAAATATGAGTCTTCATCTCACTCATCCCTCTTCCCTCCCGCAATTCATAGCCCAGTGCTGTTGGATGTTTAGCCTGAATTGTAGGATTTAGCCAATCTCTGTACAATACTTACCTGCGGGACCAAAAGTTTCTGAACAGCTAGGCCAGACAGAGGATGAGGTCAGGTTAGGAAAAGCTTGAGAAAGAAAATAAAAGCACAGCAGGGATTCTACTTTTCAGCTCTTTCTTTATCACTCACCATGATGCTACACAGAAAGATTTTTATAAAAATAGCATAAATGAAGGAGAAATCCAGAGTACGTAATAACTCTATAACTCAGTAGCCTGATAAAGTTTTTGTTTGGTTTGTTTTATTGGAAACCCTACAGAAATTGATCTGAAAGCAAAGCAAGGGCCGGGGGGGATTTCTTTTCTTTTGTCACATCTTTAGTTTGTTCCGATGCACGCAGCGTTGAGCTCCAGCCAGACTTCTTGGGACATCACAAAAAGATCAATAATCAGCAGAGGTCTCTGATGTTTCCAAAAAGTGGGAAGAGTAAAGAAAAGGTAGGTGAAGCTATAACCAATATGGAGCTACTGGCAGGACTGGTCAGCCAGCTTCCTAAAGAAGCCCAACTTTTCTGTGGAGCAGGGAGATTTCTGGTCCTTGCCTTTCTTGTAAAATTGCATTCCTGCATGAACAGTGTAAGATAATCACATTGGAACTGGATCAGTGGAGAAGTGTGAAAAATGTGGCAGCATTCAAGTTTCTATTTGAGAAGAGGCATTTACCAGTCTTGGGAGAGAGAGAATAAGAAAGTGTCTAATTCAACATTTCCTTTTGATCTGTAAACTACTTTTTTCTTCTGAGTTAATTTGCTTAAAAAATGCACAAAGAGGGAGGGCAAAGCAAAAAGTAAATGTGCTAAAATGTTTGACAGAAATTCAAATGTTTGTGAGGAAATGTGTTTGTTATTCCATGCACAGAGAGCGTCAGCATTTGCTTTGCTTAGTTGGGTGCATAAATCTAATGGCAGAAGAGGTCTTAACAGAGTATTAGATTTGAGACAAATTCACAAAACTGATGCCCTTTGTCCGTTAAAGAAATGTGATCCACTCTAACAACATCACTGTGAATGCACAGTGCAAACCACTAACACGGATGCTGTGCACTGGGGCAGACCTAGGTTTTCAAAGATATTGCTTAATCCAGTAAATTACTGGAGGGTGCATCGATGGAACCACAGTAATTGAAGCACTGTAGTGTAAATTCCCATACAGAAGACATGGCCTGGGGAAATGACAGAGAGATGGGTAAGACCCTAAACAAAACTGTTAAAGAAACTGTCTTGGATCAGATTATGCTTTTAAGAAGATAACACCACCTATATTGGGCTGCCCAACCTCTTCTTAATAACACTTTGGATGAATATCACACATGGAAACACCACATGCAATATGAGCTCCCCAACATTAAATGCAGAAGGATTAACAATACTGCTACCCTGAGTCACATTCTTTTTGTGAGCACAAAGGCCAGCAGCCTCAAGGCAGGTTTTTGGGGAACCAAGAAGACTGGATGTGGAGGTCCACCACTGAGTGGAGTATTTCTTAGCTAGCAATTGTGTGGGACAGAGGTGTAGGAGAAGGACATTTGAAATGCACTATTAGTGTCATGGTAAGTCTGGCTTGTGCAAGATGCCCTTTTTCCCTAACCCATATGGACAAAAGATGGCAAAAGATCAATTTTAACAAGCGAAGAATCACTCTGCCTATCCAGCGCCCATTTGATATAGTTTGTTGAGGAGTGAACAGCCCATATCACTCTGTAAGGCAGGATCAGGAGCTTCTCATTCCTTTGCAGCCAGGCTAGTGAAGCCAAAAGCATACCAAATTCCATTTGCGCTAGACACGCTATATAAATACATGATCACAATCACTCCTGAGTTCATCGCATTACTGCTTACATTACTCTTGTAGAGCTAAAAATCAGATCTCCAGTACATCTGCAAACAAACATATTAACTTCAAACCTAGCTCTGACATCACCATAATATACTGTACCCAATGAGGGAAAAGTACAAATGAAATATCAGGTGAGAGTGTTTGAGAGCAATCACTCTAAATAGCAAACCTTTTCTTTACGCTCACTGCTCCTACCTGAACTGACCTTTACCAATTCATCCCACCTGAAGCCAGTCAGCCAGCCGAGCACCTAAGTTAAGAACTGAGAAGTGTCAGGCTTCCAGTTCACATTGTGCACCAGAGCTGCTTATTCTCTTCACTGACGGAAGGAACCCATGGATTACAGCCTGACACAAATGCTGTATGACAAATGCTGTGGGACAAAACCAGGCGATGATATATGAAAGCTTAGTCCCTAAGGCACAGAAGAACTGGGTTCAAGTAGATTATATTTGCTGGTTCTGCACAAGCCACTGAAAATACATCTCCAGCTTCTAGGATCTCTGAACTGTTTGAATTTTATTTTTTTTAAAAGAAAAAAATTGAGGTTCTTGCTATGCTATAATAAATTAAAGTGAAACCCCACATTAAGTCAGTTTGGACTCTGGAGTATTTAAAATCTGCATCCCAATTTTGTGATTTAGACCTATTTATATGTAAATTAAAAAAAGGAAAAGATTACTTGCCTATTATTTCCCCTATGATAAATTAGCCTGAATTAGTGTTGAATATAAAGAATTAACTCTTCTATTCCTTATGTTTTGCCTCATTTACAAATGTCATAAGAGCCCATTAGACACTCAAAGTATGTCAAGTAAAAATAAAATTCTCTACAGAAAACTAAGTAAAATATTTAATGATATAATGAAGACTCATTAATGTAATGTTTATTTTTAATATTAAAAATTCACAAGTATTGTCACAGCTCTTGTCTTAATCAGATGAGCTTTTGTAATATTTATTTGTGTTGTAATTTCATAAATATTTATACATCCATTCTCAAACTTTATTGGTCTTTGCTTTATTAAATACATTTTAAACTTGTTAAAATTTGAGGAATATTTTCTCCACGTGTGCAAGCCAGCCATTTCACAATGCCACGTGATCCCAGCTGTGGGTAGAGAAACTTAGAGGTACAAGCCTCTGAGAGAAACCTTCCTGTACCAACCTACTACCCTACTTCTTTCAGGATATACGCAGACTTGGGAACGGTGTTAAATGTAGAGGGTGGAGAATCAGTCCCCTCATTCCTAGCCCTCCTCTCTCCTGCGCTCTGTGGTCAGCACCCTCTTTCTCCTCTGTCTTCCCCAAATGGAGTGAGTAGCTAGTCCAGTGGTCAGGGGCTTAATGTCCCATCTTGCACTCCTAGGTATACAGACAGGGCCATAATCCTGCCTTAAATAGTACTTCCATAAAACTTTCAACATACAAGAAAGAAACAAGCTATTACTGAGAGATATGTGAGACTCTTCTGTGTCTGGGCTCTTGGCTCAGTGGGCTATGCTCTGCTCAGAGGAATTAAGGCACAGTGCAGCAGTCCATTTTATTTTGTGCTTGATCTCATCAGAGCTTGCAAACCTAGCAAGACTGAATTGCATCAGGATGTGAACAGGAGACTTTCTGGAAAGACAAAAGTATTTGAGATAGCATTCAGCATTCTGAATTTAATGTGTGTATAAATAAATATGGTATGGAGTCTTTCAAGTAAAAAAAAAAAAAAAAAATCAAACATTATCCCTGACTACTGGAAACCCTTAAAAAGTCCTTTCATCACAGAAAATCTCCCAAAGAAGTAACTATTACAGATGAATGAAATTAACAGAATACATTTTGGGTGAAAACTGGCATGAATTCATACACCGCTTTAGAGAACGGGCACAAGGCACAAAACTCCTTTAGTCTTCCCTCAGCTTTGCCACTTCCTGCATCTGTACCTGTAGCTTGAAATAAGATTTCCCACTGTATTAATTAAGGATAAATTCAGCAAACACATAAAAAGTGTGTGGCGCAAATGCAAAACTGTGAGCGATACTCAAAGTGTCTTTGCCCTGATGAGCTTGAATACTCTAGGTGCTACTCACACTGGGCTGGTACTGCCCAGGCTACTACGTGCTGGTTCTCAGCAGAATTAATTACCCCAGGTGAGCACAGATATGCATAGATGTGTAGCTGTGCCTAGGTGTACCTGTGCCACTCTGCACTGCCTCAGGTATCGCTATGGGGTATACGCAATGAGCACTGCACTGTGCCACGGAAACATATCCTTTAAGATGAACAGCCTCAGCGCTTGCTGAAGTCGTGGCCATCTCTCCCTCAGCTCCTATACTGGGGATCCGAGTACCACTGCGCTCTCTACAGCAAGCATGAAGAAACTTTAAGTTACTCAGCAGATAAGGGTCCAACGAGTAATTTCCTTTTAGGCCTCCTGCAGATGCCAAATGAACTAGACAGGGCTTCATACCATCTACTGGAGGTGCTTATGCTAAGAGCACCGATGGCCCAGGGCTCCTCTGGTTACGGCAGGGGAGAGGCTGCCAGCTCCAGCGGCCAAACCAGCCCCCGCTGGACACACAGCTAAGCTAAAGGTGCCTTTTATCTTCGTGATTATACGTGGGGCCAGTGGTGACTGCCTTATCACACAAGCTCCTCAGTTAAATGCTTGAAATTAGATGGGAAAATTTCTTCTAAAGGGTCCAATTGCTAATAGCATACAAATAAACAACTAGAAAATACAAAAACTGCCTATACTTCACTTCTAAGCCCTTCTGATACAACACTGTGAGCTAAATACCTAGATATCTTTCAGGACAGTTTTTCACTTCATCTCTCTTGATTTGGCATCCTCTTTATAATTTGCGTAGTGATATTCATAAACAGTAATTATTTATACACAGTTATGGACCTCTTGAATTTGATTCTCTTCTCACTTAAGCTATAAATATGGAATGAAATTACTATGAGTCAGAAAAATTAGGACCCTAAAGACTGGAATATATGTAAAATCACTTACAGTCCTCTAACTTTTTAAAGTGATTTTTTACTTTAATATTCTCTTGGGTTGCAAACACTACAGGGGAAAGTTTACATCCAATCAAGAACACATTTACTGAAGTGCTTAAAAATGCATGAAAGCAGTTCTGCTAATATTAAGTTTTCTAACTCTCTCTCTCCTGGATTAAAAACAAAGCAAGCCCTTTTATCCCTGACATTTTAGCATTTGGAACACATCAAAATGTTTCTTCTACTGCACTGGAAAGAAATTCTAATTTTCTTGTCCTCCTGTGTTTGAGGCAAAGAAGCGAACGCAGAATTTACAAATCGAACTCCTTTGCATTTTCAGGGAGAAAAGAAGGAAGATACAGAATCCAAACACAGAGAGATCTATTCCTCTGGGTTGGTATCTAAGACACAAACTGGCCCGCGTGCCTTCTGAACCTAGTTTTGGTATCTTTTTGAAATACCAGTTTAAATCATAGACATTTTATTGGACTCACAGAGTATCTAAATGAATAGCTGTGCTATTTAGGAGGTCAGGCTAGATGATCTAACCCCTTTTGGCCTTAAAAGTTACAAATGTAAAGACCAATTCATCTGAGGTTCAGATTCAAAATGGAAGAAACATCTGGCAGGCTCAGGAGACATCATGAGGATTTCACCACTTCAGAGCTTATGAAATTTTTTTCACCATGGAAAAAACAAACTTGAATCATACTTCTTTACAGGTTTTTAAAAAACACTGAAAACACAGTACTAATCTAGATCAGAACAGGCTCTCCTGTCCATCACCACTTTGAATTTAACACTCAACTTTGAAGTTTACAAATTAGATATTTCTTTTTTTTGAACTGAACTGAGACATACAGAAAACAGAGGAGATGGAGGAAGAAGGAAACAGGTAGAAAACAATTCTGAGAATGAGACCTTGATGTTTGCATCATAAAACCACAAATAGAGCACATGCCCATCTCCAGAGATGAGCAGTATCCCGCTTAGTAGCAATCTTACTTTTCAGCTTCTCACCTCAAGGATGACACCACTATATCCTGCTCCAGTCCTAGGCTGCAACATTTCACGTGGTTCTAATTCACTGTGACTTCTGTAATTTATTCATCCAAAGCAGCACTTGCACATAGGCAGTTGCTGTTAATTTTAATCTACTTCGTTATTATCTTTGCAATTTTATAAATATAAGCTCAACTGAAAAGGACATTCAAAGAGTTGTTTGTTTTGTTGTTTTGGTTTTTTTTTTTTCCCTGGAAATGAATGCTGAGTGATGCTCACCATAAATTAATTTTTCAAGCTTTGTAGAGGTTATGTAAATTTGCAGAATGTTCTTCTGATGTTTAAGCCACAATTTGACAACAGCTTCAAAAACTGGTCGAAGAACTCTTCTTACTAGCATCTGCTTGTTGAAATATATGTAATGACATGGTTGTGTAACACTTCCCATTGATCTTCGGATGCCAAGGGATCACTCAAGCTAAAAAAATGCATGTGCACACAACAGAAAAGGGGAATTTAGATCTTAAAAGCAGTAGAATGGGGGGGGGGGGGGGGAGTGGTAAATTTCCTTCACCTTCTTTAAATTACTATTTTAAAAGACCCAGTAACTGATACAGCTGCAATGGTAACTAAAATCCTTTTGACCATTGTTATTCATTCCTAGTGCTGTTCCTGGTAACTATTTTGTCACAGCCTAGAAAAATACTTTAAATTGGGATCCTCACAACAACTCCCAGTTTAGGTTTGTTTGGTTGTTTTGGTTTTTTTTTTAAAGTAAAGTTTAAAGCAGCTCAACTGCTTGTGGAAAAATGGGAATCACTGCAATTTCGTTTGAGGTTCAGCTGTTTGAGAAAGCACTCAATTAAAGCAGAAGGGAAACTGTTTTACAGCGTCTGACATTCAACGTCTGTAACGCTTTTGTCACAAATGATGTCTCTTTTCAGCAACATGGTCTCCTTGCCACCACCACAAGGCTTAGTTTAATTTAAAATACAATTTAAAGTTTTATACATGGTGGGAACTCTCTCTGTCAAAACACTCTGCTGAACACAATGGGTGCAGCCTCCTTTCAAGTGTGCTGTGTTACTTTGGAGAAACACAGACACACAGGCAGTGCCGCACAAATATCTGGAATTATACTTAGAGGATAGCTGATGCTGCTGGGCATTTCCAGGAGATAAAGATTTCAGCATATGGACACATGTGACAATAAATGACATCATTCCAATGTTATCAAAATAATCTCTCTTATTTGATAAACTGGCATTTTTTTACTGCCAAAGAGATAAATTATAATTATTCTTATATATAAAAATGTAAATAAACTTGCAGCTTCATTCACCAAGAAATTAAAGGACTTGAGACTCTCAAGTGAAAATGTATCAGAAAATACAATGCAGAAAATATTTTTCTCCCGTAAACAACTTAACTTTGTTTTCAAATAGCTTGCTTTTATCATGGAAGTAAAAAACTCAGCATGACTTGTCTAAAAAGCAGCAAAGAGGATTTGGGATTAGTTATCAGGGAGAGAGAATTGTGTAAAATACTGCAGGTGACAAAAGCGTGTAGCAAGACATGCTTGGCTTTATTACTTCTTCAAAGCAAACAGGCTGTATATGATACATACATTAGCAAACCCATTTCAGAAAAATACATTGCTTTCCTATGAAAAGAAAAAAATGCCACTATTGCAATGAAACCCTCATCCACTTCCCTAGTCAAGAGCCAATTATTTAAGGAATTTCTAAATAATGAATAATGGCAATTTTTTTTTTGAGAGATGTGCTTTTGATTCTTAAAATGTGCTTGTGTTCTCTATGACAACAGGTTACGGTAACTGGTGACCTAAGTAATGCCATCTTCTTGCACAAATGAATGCTCGTTGTCCAGTCGAGTTACACCATCGCAAGCTGAAACAGAGGCTTTCAGGGAGCTCTATTCATATGCTCTGCGACAGAATCTGGAGTACTGTCAAAACTACTATTTAGTCAGTAAAGTGACCTGAATCCCTTGCTTCCAAAATATGGAAAAACACTTAAGAACTTCCACTCCGCAGCACAGCAAAAATGACCAGCAAAACTACCGTGGATTTCTATGTAAACAAGTGAGCGACAGATCTATCAAATCCTTCTTTCAGGACACAGACAAACTCTTGCCTTTTGACAAAATGTGGAACCTGAATCTGGCAATATTAAAAAATAAAATACTGGGAAACGGGCACTGTTGATATTGGACATTCCTGATTGCATTAACCTTAAGTGGCATGGTATTTCTGTGGATAAGTCGTGATGTCATTTGTCACATTTTCACTAGTAGTGCAGATGAACGTGCATGACAGATACTCAGTGAGACCAGGATGACTTCCTTGAAGATGGGGCAGATAGCTCCCTCTGTACTTGTGCTAATTTTAGTGTCTTCATCTTGACTTGACCTCAAAGATGGTAATGGTTCATTTGCTGGGGTCTGTTTGGTTTTTTTTTTTTTTTTTAAATGTTTTCTTTCTTCAATATCTATTCTGTCAGTGTTCTCACAGCTTTTGGTGTGTTGTGTCCTTGTGTATTTTCAATGAATTTTTAGGTTAATTATTTATATTATTTTGAAAAGTGATGAGATTTTGAAAGCTATTGTTATACTCAAAGTCATAGGAAAAGTCAGTATCAGCACCAGATGTTAGTTCTTTTATGAAAGGACATGAATACAGATTTAAACAGTAATTGGCAAAGCTCCAAAGTTTGGAAGGGAGCATGTGGATAAGCACCAAAAAAGGGTGTCCTTCCCAGACACTCAACTATTTTCTGGTTCCTTTGCTTTTCAAAATTTGATGGAAAACCTTTTTTAGTCCAAGTTTAGCACAAGATTCCCAATATTACCCACATCTGGTCAGGTTAGTCAAACTGTCAAGACAGACTTTCTACCGGTACTTCAACACTTTATCTGAGCTGAAGCTGGCAGCAGAGGAACGTGAAAACACAGCATGACAGGAGAGAAAGTGACAGATCCCTTCCAGAATCCACAGATTCACTCTGAATTTCTGGTAAAATTTTGGGCTGGTTATTTCTCTTCACAAACTGGTGATGAATTTCCATGGAGCCAGACACTGAGTTTGATTTAGAAACACTGCCCTTCCGCTCATGAAAACTTTAATTTAGCTTTTGTTATGGTAACAGGAACCTAGTATGCCTGACTAAATGATTTCTAGTTTAGTTTATACAAAATACTGCATGAATAACTACAATGAGCTATAGCCCTCACTCTTCCCCAGATAAAACACTGAAATAAACAAATTAAAAATTAAAGTATTTAAAAGTCAAAACTTAAGGACAACATACTAGGCGTGATGTCCTCCAGTTTGAACTACTTCAGCAGCTTTTTTTATTTGTATACTGTGTATCCTTCTCCATCTGTGCCATTTTTCTGTATCTGAAACTCAAGCTCTAAAATGTTCACCTGCATGTTCTGCAGGTGAACATTCTGTAAGCATAAATCATGTGTTTCCCATCTCCTTTTTCTTTGAGAGTAACTAATTTCTACTGTTTATTTAAACTGGCAGAGTGCCTGCTTTATTATCAGTTAAGAACTTGTGCACAAAAATGACACCAGTTTGCATAATTATCATGAAATAAGACAGGCTTTCTTAGGGGTAACAATCTGGTAACTTCATAATAAATCTGTCTGGAGCAATCGTAATTACACAGTAACTCATCTTAATACATTTGTATTCGCAGCAGATAAGTGTAGTGATAAGAAGTCCCACTATCATCTGTGATTCACTGACATGAGAAACTGCATACAGAACCATTACATAATACAATTTCTAGAGCTTTCCACCCTGTCTTAAAGGCTTACTGCAAGAACCCAAGGGTTTGTTTATCTAATCTGGAAAACAGTTTGAATTTTGTTTTTATTTTTTCCCCATAACCAATGATATAAAATAGCATCAGAAGTAAAATTTCCAGTGTGTGTTAAATTTGTATACATTCAAAAATCTGAACATATGCTCCTTAGTTCAGTCAGCACCACCAGTTGTGCATGTAAATTGGTTAATTGCCTGTTTACCTCTTAATGTAATAAGCAACTATTCAATAAATTTAGGGACATGTACATATACGTATCTTTTGCATCATCCAAATGAAAGACTCTTTGCAAATGTAGCAATATGTTAGCTCTGCTTTTATAGGGGATGATGATAAGAAATAGGTCTGAGGAAAAAGTCTTTGCTTGGCAGAGGAACATAACAGGGAAAGGAAGAGTAAAAGTTGTGATGTATTCCGTACAACTGGATAATGAAAGGATGCTCTAAAACTTGTTCCTGTGAATGGAAAGTTGCAAGCAGCTATATAAGCTCACATCAGTGCTGATAAGAACACAGATGATGAGACAGATTTTACCATATAAAAGACAAGCAGGAAACTGCACAAGGTTGCACAAAGTTGGTCGTTAGCAACCATAAGCAAAAACTTGAGGAAAAACAGCTTAGAGAAGCACCAAAACCTCTCAGTGATATTCCTACAAAGTTCTAAAACTGGGACTCTAAACTCACCCTGTATTCTTCTACAATAGTTGCTGGATGTGGCTTTTATCAGTCATCATGCCACCACAACCACTCAACAAATTGTTCTCCTCACTGTGCCTTCCAAATTCCATTTGTTCTTCATCCCTCACCTTCCCTCTCATTTACGTCCCACCTTACTAAGTCATATAAAGCAGATCCAGAGAAATTGCACAGTCCATATCACTGCCTGAAGCAGGAATAACCACACCCAAGACATTCCTGAGAGACGTTGATCTGAGTTGCTTTTAAAAATTCGCAGAGAGTGAAAATCCATGACCTTCAGAACTGCTGTCACCAGAAGAAATGTTTTCTTAATGTCTTTTAAATTCTCTTTGCTAAAATTTACGTCTCATACTTCTCATGTTATCCACTTCTATTTTCTCTAAGTCTCCTCAGTTCTTTCTCACTTCCTATTTCATGTCTATTATCAACCCCATTTATTCCTCATAAAGTAAAGTCAAGGTTTTATTTTCAACGACAGGCAAAGCTCAGAAAGACATACACCCACCTTCATTCTGCTTTGGATGATACTTTTCTTTCCTGCCTGCTTCTATCACTTTTTTTTTTTTTTTTTTAACCCTTCAGGCTGTGAGAGAGCACACAGTACAGAACCCAGGAAGTTATCAGTGGCTCAGAAAAAAAATCTAGATTTCCCAAAACACTGAGATCCAACAGACTGATGGTATTCTACAGACAGAGTTATGAGAAGAAAAGGTGCCAGGTATTTAAATCAAGAAAAAATGTAATCTAACATTCATATATCCCACACCAGTTTATCATCTCTGGCACTACAAATGTCAAGCACAAAACTGCCAAGAGAGAAGATACGTCGTCTACGAATCTGGTCCCCTGAACATGGACTTAGTACAGCAATTCTTAATTGCCACTAAGGTAAGTCTGAGAAGATTCAGAAGAGAAGTTCATGTGCAATGAAACGTTATTGAAAGTTGTGGGTGGGGGAATGTAAAGGATATATAGGATTAATGTAATGTTGATGAGAAAATTTAAGATGAGACTCAGGGAATTAACTCCAGATGCAATCTGATCTTTTATGACGTATAACTAATTACACAGGCAATAAAAAGAAATTAAATTGATTATTTTCTTTGACTCTTTGGTTCTAGGATTAGTGTGTAAAGCACAATATTTGGTTCTTTTTTCACAGAGCAAGAATGACTTTTTCGAGGGAAAACACCTAAACTTAATTTGGAAGCATAGAGGGGCAGTGGCAGAACAGTATAAAAGCTCACTCTCTCTCTAAAATGGAGAATCCTGGATCTATGAACTAGAGGATCAGACCTGCAGACAGAAGTTTCTTTAAAAAATTGGAAGAAAATAGAAAATTAGTACACTGTAAGTAATGATTGGGGAAAAGTAAACAAAGACATTTCCTTGTCAGTTCTGGTCAAGAATGACTGCAAAAAAGAAAAATTTCCTTTTGTTCTTTCTGAATTGGATGAAGAGCTGATATATAAATAAAAATACAGAACGGTGTCTCCCAAAGAAGTAGCAGGTGTCTGCTACTGCAAGGGAAGAGACAAAGATTTTTGATGTTCTGGTGCCAATTCTTCAGGAATTTATTTATTTTATGGCAGTGACTAGAAAGACTGAGCAGACATGAGGGCCCTATTGTACAAATTACTGTACACACAATTTCCGCCTCAAAAATCTACACTGGAGGTAGCTAAAATAAGTTACAGGTACATAAAACATAAGTGGAGGGAAGGAGAAGGAAAAGGTATGCCAAAGCGGATGCTCTCAGCTGGTCCTCACTCACTGCTGTGCATCAGTAGCTTGTCATGTATGTCAAAGACCATGAGGAAAAAAGCTTTTTCTCGGCTCAGAAAGCAACACATATTCTTGGAAAGACAATGATTACAGTTTTCAAACAGAGAAGGAGGAGAAAGTGGACTAGTAACTGTCTTTTCTGGGCTCCAGCAGTTCACCCTTATTTTACATTCATTCCACACATGGCCATGGTCAATGGTGCAATACTGCACTGTTGAGACAGAACTAATTTTAAGCTATATTTAGTTTTTACCAAAACCATGTAGATGTATCATTATAAGATGTCTTGAAAACATTACCCTGGTAGTCTAGCGCACATTTCACAACTATAATTTTAATATCAGCTATCTCTCATCTACATGCCTAGCCTAACCTCACCTCTATCATGCCAGTGCCAGCTACCTTTACACCACATTAATAACCAACTCTGCCAGCACACTTTGAGTTTCAGAATAGACTGAGTCTGAAATGCAGCTTGGCTTAAGAAACTTCCCCTTATTTTTGAAATTTAAAACAAAGTCAGGTTATAGTACAGAATGTCCTGTTGGATAAAGGCATGCTGGGCCAAAGACACCTAGTGCAACTCTGCCAAGCTTGAAATGAGGCAAGGGATGCATTTAATGTTTTTCTCCTCTTGTTCAAGCTGGCATGAAGTCATTATGAGAACCAGAATTGAGACTGGATACAGTTTTACTGCTACGAATAAACCAACATGACTAAAAGGAGGAAATAGGAACAATGAAGATTTTAATTTCATTATTTCCTCTCCGAACTCTGAAGCTGATGCTTTTTCTTTGACAGTACCACTACATTTCTGGTGACCCACAAGGTGTCACAAGCACATGGACAAGACCTCTCAATGATGAACCAGAAAGCAAATACAGACTGTGGAAACTCCTTGCCAAAGATTAAATAGACTTTCATATAAATCGAACACAACATTTTCAGTAAGTTACAAACAGACTCTGGTTAAATGATTACCATGTAAGTATTTTCCTCACACTCACAGCTCTGTTGTATTTAGCAAATTTCTATAGATCTGATTTCAGAAGATTCATTACACAGAGAATGCCCCAATACTAGTTTGGAATATTTCCTGACCTTGTGGTGTTCTCTGACTACTGCCATAATATAACTATATGATCTCCTAATTCACTTTATTGATTTGTTCTTCACTGTTTTAATGGAGACAGGCGCGAGGGTGCCTTCAGCTGCCATATAGCTTCATTTGCCAAACTTTACTGCATTTATAAGAAGGCTTAGCGCAGAGCCTTCTCAAAGGCTTCCGTTGGAAGAAACACGCCTGGTCACTACATTTTCTTGGCCACTACCACACTGTAACATCGCACACGTGGAACTACCAGGCTTCATCAGAGCCTTTTGCCTATTTACATGGTATACATCTGAGATGACATTTGGGAAAATCTCCTTACGTCCTGTCTGTCTTCCTCTGTGCAACAGAATCAAACCTGTCCGTTAGGCCTCCTGGCCCTGTGACAGGGAAGACAAAGGAGCACTGACTTTTCTCTGCTTACTTTAAGTATGGGCATTCAAGACCTGGGGAGGGGCTCTTTGATGTCTGCCACCATAAACATTGCTTTTGAAGTACAGAGTTATACTTTCAAGACCTGATTTTGGTCCTACAGAAGGTTGAAAAGCATCAATAATCTTGCCAATGCAAAAGGACTCTCAAGAACCACCTCTGACAACCACGTCTGGGAAACATGAAGGTTGTGACAAATTACCCAGGGGTAATGTCTTTGTTTCTTAACCACCTCTCACCTCTGGGGCACCTACATTTTCACTGTTTGTTGACATTCTGGAGCTGCAGAAAGTGATTTTTACTTTCTCCTTTAACTTTGAAATATTCAAATAGCCGTTGGTAATTTTATTTTTCAAAATTTCTACATAAGCATTTATCTCAAGGACTGAATAAAATGATTCAAGTAACCTTAGAATATAGATAGCTCGGCAGTAACTAATTTGCTATCTTTGATACACCAGAGGTGAACAGATTAAGCAAGCTAGTTTGCTATCTACTAGATAAGAGAGGAATGTATTATCATTTTCTCTGATTAGTATCTTGTGCAGGTAATTATACTTCTCCTTTGCACATAATTAAAGTGAAGGTTGATTTCCATTCATTCTTCACAGTGGTAAAATTATCAAGTTACTTCTCAACTAATTATTTTCTGTAGTATAGTAGTGCTTCAGATCCCTGTCACATTCCATTTAGCAAACACAAAATAGCTCTGAATAAGACTTATCACAGCCTGGGACTTTTATGCTATTAATTTGTAGGGGAAAAAATCTTTAGATGGATGCTATCCAAGCTGAAAATGAATTTCATTCCAAAACATCCAATCAGTTGTGCATTTTTTTTAATCCAGCACTGAATCTTTTGCCTTTTTACAATCTCTATCTTTTGTTTGTTTAATTTGTCCTTAATTTGTTCAAGTTCACAACATTTTATCTGGCAAAGATTGAGTGAATTAACTTCTTAGGATAAACTTTTTTTCTGACTCCATTAATTTCATTGAGCTACACCTTGGTTTAAGAGTCTTGGGGTGCTAAATATAGCAGTGATGTGTGTTTGTTAGGATTACTTTTCTGAGCCACAGGTAGAAACACCACCAGCATTGTCATTTGTAGAGAAGTAGCCATGCAAAATAAATTGGCAAGAAATCCCTACATTATCAACACATGCAATTGTTGGTTGAAACCACTTTTTAAAAGACAATTTCTTTTATATTTTTTCTGCCAGAAGCACTTAAAGGACTCTGACTGAAACTGCTGTCATTTGCAGGAGGAAAATTTAGCTCCTGCTATTATTTTCCATCTTTCCATTTAGCATCCTTTTGAAATAGCTCTAAATTACATGGTCTGCCCCACTCCTGACTCTTAGATTTTATGTCACCCTACTTCAATGGTTTTTCCCCTTTCTAACACTAAGAACAAAACATAATTACTATTACCATTCTGCAGGTGTCAAATTTAAAGCCATCCTTCAGCTGCTACCACTTGTGGTGATTTTTCTTCTCCTGTTCATTGTCCTGCTTGGCCATTGTAGTTCTTTGTTGTGCTTCAAAAGCACAAGTTCTGCACATTATTTTTTCTGCTCAAATGTAGTTCTTCTCTGCCAATTGGATCAATCTGATTCCATTACAGACCTCTCAGAGCTGGATTCTCCCCTCTTATTCCAGAGTAACTCCATTGAAAATTATCTTTTTCTTGACTTGCCTCAGCAAAAATTAGAGTAGAAACTCCCTGTCCTTTTTACCCCTTTTCTTTTTTTCTTTCTTTTCCTTTCACAGCACTGACATATAGTATTTGTCTGCAACAGTCCTTTATCTGTGGTAGACAGTAACAAATTCCAACTCCCCCCACCTCCACTGCTATATCCCTACAGCCATAACTTGATAGCTTGAGATTTTAACGTGACCCTCCACATTAGCTTTTGCTTGACTCCTGGCTACTGCACTTATCTGGTGTCTGATGTGCTATGAATTATTTTTCCTTCTCCTTTATTTCACACTGTATTACTATAATTGGACGTATTGTCTCAGAGATCTGATCCTCTTCTCTCTCCTTTCTCCTGTAGCTTTTTGGGTCTGTTTTCATTGCAGTCCAGGCAAGGCGCCATCAAAAGCCTTGAACAATCCTTACAAGTGCAACCTGCCTCTGTCAGCTCCCATTTCCATCTTGAAAGTTCTGATGTCTGCAAATTATGCAGTAAATCACCCTATCTTCCCTATGACCCCCATGATTTATGACTCACTTATAAAATATTTTAAGAATAAGAACTTTTAATCAGGTAATAGATAATAACTCAATAACTTCCCCCCCCCCAGTTAATTTAGTGCCAAGAGCATTGCTAGATAGGCAGCGTGGAAGAATTAAGCCAATTTATCCACAGACAAGGTACAGCACAAGCAACACATACTTCCCCGATACCTTTTGATCATTATGCTTCAGTGACAGTCCATGGAGAAACCATATTTAAAACATAAGAGGTAGAGCTCTGTCACCATTCCTGCAGGCACTGATCCAGCAGAGCACTTGAGTACATCCACATTCTGATTGATTTCAGTGGAACTATTATATGCTCAAAGTTTCTCATGTATTTAAGTGTTTTGCTGGATTAAAGCCACAATCCCTTGATTTTGATAAAACTGGCCGGTACCTGTTAAGTTCCTCAGACAGGGTTTTGTGAAGATATGCTTGTTCACTGGGACATGGATTGTGATCACATTCAGCCGTCCTAAAATAACTGTTCTGTTCTGGCGATAATACCTAGAAGTAAAAAAAAAAAATTCTCTTGTTCTGTTGCCCCTTACCTAAGCCAGCCAAAGGAAGTCTTGACCTACTCAAACTTAATCAGTTTATTTTACAGAAATTAAGGAAAATGTCTAGGTTTTTTCTCTAGAAAATGATCAACTAAGAACTGCACTCTAAAACATGTTTTGCATCTGGCATTTCAAATCGCTTTTATTAATGCTTGAGCTGGTGCTTGCTTTGTTTTTTCCTAAAGGGTACTGCATGTGTGTCTGATTTTGTTCTACAAGAAATAATTGTGAATATAGGAAAGTGAAGTGAGAAGATATACTCTACCCTTTTCACACCTGAAAGCAAACTAATGCTATCAATTTGGGTTTTATTAACTAAAAATAGATTTAAGAGATACCTCTCTCAAAAGAATCCTGTCCACGGACACTGAAACTCCAAGTCGTTCAAGTTCACAAAGGAAGGTCCTCTAAGGCAAAAGGGAGCAAAGCTCAAAGACTGAGCACCTGTCCAGGAAAGGAATTTAAATTCAAAGAAGAAATAAGGCACTACAGGGTCTGCATTACCTGGCCACTGGTGCATGCCTTTGGTGCTTTGTTAGGATCAGTGCCAGGTTTCAAACAGCCAACAGCTGAGGCAATACCCACTTAATAGGCACTCCAGCAAGATTAACTGTAGCTTACTCTGAGAAAAAAACCTACGCTTTCTAATTATTGCAGTGCTTTGAATACTATAAAGAGATAGAGCACAAATTAAAATTGTAAGAACTGTGCTTCTACATTGAAAAATATTGACAAATTGCATCATCTTACGTACACATTTTGTCGATTTGCTAATTGCTGTTAGCAGTGATGATTTAGCACACACAAAAGCATATTTCTTTGTTGCTTCATTCTTCACCAATGTAATTTTTAAATGGATACCAACTGCAGAGCAGTTGCACAAGTGTCCTCTAGAAATTTTGTTATGCCGAGTGAAACAACAGGAGGAAAAAATACTAGTTTTCTTTAAAAAAACAAAAAATCCTTTTTTGCTTGAGACAATAATCAGTATGTGTCAAAATTAAATATACTGTATTTCTCTATTTATTTATCTTCTAATACACAGACACAGGGCAGAAAGAAAATACTGAAATCTCTGAAGTGATTTTTGAGAAGTTTCAACAATTGGACATGAATTGAAATCAGTCCTATTCATCCTCCAAATTTGCATATTTTCAGGTAGAAGAGCAATTTTTTTTCCAACAAATAAAGGAAAACAAGGATCAAAAAACCCAAGAAATTATAATAGCCAGTTCTTTTTCAGAGCTTTTCATCTGCAGATATCAAAACAAGATGGTTTACTTGGCAAATACAGATTGCAGAGCATTGTGACTAATTGTTGAAGAAAAAAAATAAAATCCAACAAAGAGGGGCAGATTTCTGCTACAAAATTGAGCTCGACATTTGCCATTGTTATCAAGCCTGTTCTCCAACTCTTCTGGACCTGGAAAAATCCAGCAATAGATATGGATCCCTTATTTATTCTTCCTTAAAACCTAAGCAACTACGGAACCCTAACCTCCTTACTCTCAAGAATATTCAATCCAGTATTCAGGCCAAAGTTAGACTTACACCATCATCACTACTGATAGTAGGGTCCATCCCAGGTTTGTGGGCATGTAGCATTCAGCAGGATACTGCGATTTTAAATCCTTTCTTTCACAAATCCTAACCCTAACTAAAGCCTTCTCCTAGCTTTAAAGGCACAAAAATGACTTGCATCAAAATAAAGTATGGACCATCACCCTGCCCACATCAGTCCTTAAACTAACTGTCCAATGCCTAGGAGATCCAGCCATAGACTGAGATCTTTCCAATCCCACTTCAACATCAGGTTCATATTACCTTTAACTATTTTCAAGTGACTGCATACAAACTCCTCCTCCTTTGCCTGTTTTCAGACTACACAGAATACAGCAGTTGCAGGACTCAGCAGTAAACTTAACTCAGCCGTATTTCCTGCCCAAAATCCTGCCCTAATGCTAACCCTGTTCTTTGCTGTAACTGGAATTCTGCATCACGCCAAAGCATCAAATACTACCTTGGCAATGCTATTAAACTTTAACATCTAGATCCAGAAGGATGTCACAACAAACCTCAGCAAAAAAATATTTTTCCTCCTAAATGTTAATCCTAATAATTTAATTAGCTGAACTCACTCAAGAGGACAACTAGGAAAAACAGATCTTTATCATTCATCTTCGTTGACATTATCACACAAAACTATGCAAATTCACCCAAAGCAAACTCATAAATGCTTCTTTTGCCAAAATTAGCTTGAAATTCAACCTTAACCACAGACATAACTATACCAGGGAATCTAAACACGAGCAACTCCTCCCAACTGACCTCAGCCCTCACCCCAGATTTCATGGACTGGGAGAATACTGCAATAAAACTAACTCAGAAATTCTTATTTTCCAAACCTAACTCAATGTAACCAATTCCCTTATCTGAATCCAGATGATTTGTCCCTGATGAAAACCAAACATTATCTATTCTTCCATACTTATACTCAATTTATCCTAGAAAACCAGCAGTACTGCAGCAATAAACCTGATTCATAAATACTTTTTTTCTCTGTCCCTAATCCTATCACTAGCCTTAACGATACCCAGGAGAGCAGAATCCAGAAGAAAAACAAACAGTTGTCATTCATCACTGCTGACAACCTCACTTATCCTACAGTTCCACTCTGCGGAGAAAACAGCATTCAGCCTAACTCACAAATGTCTCTGTTCACAAATTCTTAACTCTAATCATAATCCCTCAACCACCACCCTCGTGCTAACCTTCAGCCAGTACCTGGAGGGAAGCTGATATCAGCCCCTCAAACATCATGCATTTAAGATGAGTGCAAACTCATCCTGCATTTCCCTGCTCTAGAGAATATAGAAATAAATTTGACTTAGAAACGTTTGATTCCCCAGACTTCCCTTATACCTAGCTTTCACTGCAACTGAGGGACCGTTACTTAGCCAAATACTGAACACCAGGCATTCATTCCTGATAAGACTTGCAGTTATCCCACACTTCTGAGCCTCCAAAAATGTAGCAATAAACTCAATTGATACAGGTGTGTTTTTCCACAGCTTGTTCTTTGTCACTTCTAGGTGACTAGTAGCAATTATTTCAATCATTTTTTATTTCCTGTCCAAACAGAAACCCTAACTCATACGTGGTTTTTTTTAACCCTAAACCTGAACCCTAATCCCAACCTTAACATGTAGCTATATATGTGTGACTAAAGCAGAGAAGAAAACATATTAGTCATTCATTTTGTTTGACAAAAGACCTAGAAACCTCCTGGAAATTATACGTGATTCTATGCCTAGAGGAAAAACAAGCATCAATCGTTCCTCACTGCTAATACTTTTTCTTATATTTCCAGTCCATACAGAATGTGGAATTAAAATCAATTCATACACAACTACTTTCCAAACACTAATCTTAATCATAGCCTTCTACTCCAAACTGAACTGTATGCTAGCCTTTATGGTACCTATGGTATTGGTACGTGAACAAAAAGGCATCTCCACCAGCAATACATGCACCTCCAGTTTCTTCAGCTTGTAGAATGCATCTTTAAACCAGGTCCTCCTCTGTCTGCAGCCTCAACTCCAACAAGAGCCCCAAACATAGCTGTAACCTACACTGGGCCATCAGGACATAGCTGAAAACGGTATGTCGGTGTCTTGTCCCTGCTGGTAACTCTACTCACTACTGACTTTTGGGTGTTGCTGAATGAAACACAAATGCTATGTATGAATGCATATTTTCCAACCTCTAGCTCTACCCCTTCCCTGGTTATGCTTCTAGCCCTTGCAGTCACTAGTGCCCACCTTAGGTTTTGAGGCCGCACAGAATACAAGACCAGATTTGATAATTTAATGCTTACATCTTTTTCAAAGCCTTAACTCTAGGTACTTCACTAGATACTTAATCACAGCAAGAACTTACATTAAAACCAACACCTGTTATAAATCCTTGCCAATACTTTCACTCATCCTGCTTTTCTGGGCTCTGCAGACTGCAGTGACAAGCTAAATATATAACCTTGATTTTCCCACACTCAGGCTGGCACTCAGTTGTAACTTTAAAGTCAGTTACGTGGGGTAAGCAGTACCTACAGCAAAATTACTCGTTAGCCACACTTCCCTGTTGACACACAGGCTCACCTCAGATTTGCAGACTTTATAGAGATACTAGATTCTCTGCCGAGCGTGGCATTGCACATGTGTTTGTGTGTGTTTATGTATGCATACACATGTATATGTAGTGCATTTCTGTGGTCTTTTTTCCACCTTCATTCCTTTCTCAACACATGGCCATACCCATAAGAAGTTTTCTACTGTTCAAGTAGACGGAGCTGTGGGTAAAACACTGGTATCCAACTACTTCTGTGGAGACCACAGCCTCCAGAACGGTTAAATGCCTGCTGGGAATTTGTTTTACCTCAGCTGTACTGCTCTGCCAGAAAAGAGCAGCCATTCCTTGTGGTGCTCCGTTGGCTGCTCCTCTGCTGGCAATGCCCAAAGTTGTGCTCTCAGGGTCCTGTAGCAAGCTTTTTCTTGCTGGAAACAGGGACTATTCAAGTTTTATAATGAAAGACTAATTCCTGGCTTTTCCCAGTGGAAGGAAACGCAGGAAAAACAGTGCTTTTCAGCATCGCTTTGTCACATTTCATCCTGAGCAGGAAAATGCAGAGCTGTTGGGACGATCCTCCTTATAACCTTGTGACTTCACATTTTCTGTTCCCCTGTGATACAGGCAATTGGACAAAAGTTATGAGGACAAAACTGTGAGTGTCCGCCCATTTCTTTGCATAGATAACTCAGCTAAATTACAAAGGTAGCACTCTTATGTGATCATGAATACATTAACTATTCCTCATATTGAACTCCAAGAGCTGCTGCTCATTACCCTGATGGAGGATCTATTACATATTATAGATGAGGCATTTCTTAAATAATCTCGCATCTCGTATATAACACAAGGAATGTAAACCCAATGATAAACACAGAATATCAAATAATCGATGGAACACTCACACTGAACTGCTCTGCAAACAGTTTATCCACCAGATCAAATAAAAACTATTAATTGAGCAAGTTTGAACAAACACATCCATAACAGTCTTGATCTCCTCAGACAATCTGCAAACAGTTTAAATGAGCTCAGTCACACTAGTTCCTCTTCACAAAACCTTCCTCTTTGAACCTGCTTGCTGACAGATCTCTCTTACCTCTAGCTGAAGACACCTGTAGGGTATAAAAATGACAAACAACAAGATGGAGCTGTTGTGGCAGTCACACAGCACAGTAATGTGAAAGGAGCCCTCCAAGCTCCCTCCGAATCACGGTGTGACCTGCCACCTTCCAAACTCAGGGGCTCATTCTATGCAGACATGCATACTCATGCGAGCCCAGGCTATCATGACCTATCTACAACAAGAAAAAAAAAAAAAAAGCGAGCAAATACAAGCAAAGCAATAAACAATAAATCACCACCAAGCCCACTGACTCAGTAGTCCACAAAGAACAGTCAGACCAACTTTAATGTTCCTTCTCTTAACATTAGCTCCGAATTTTGAGCTAATGATTTTTCTTTTGAGTAAATTGATTGCCAGGTAAACCATCTAACCATCGGGCACTGCACACACTAGCAGCCAAGGTCTTCCAGAAGACAAAGAAAAGCACTTACAGGCACCCATTCAGTTGCATTTAATTAGGCAGTAAGAAAGCAATTAGCTAAAATGTCACACTAACAGCGTAAACTTCGCAGCACTTATGACGTCTGATAGTTCAATGCTTTTGTTAAAGTGTATTGACAACAGTTAAAGCCAAAGACAGGAAGCTGGACTTCAGGTGCAATAGTATATCTTCTCTGAATATGTATCTCACGCTCGGGTACGCAAAATGAACGGAATAATGCTGAAAACATAGCTTATACAGAATATCACTTACATGGCATGAGTGTCAATCAGCTCAGGTTATGCGTGAATTTTAGATTACCAGATGAAAGCAGATTTTTTTTTTTTATTATCAGACACATTAAAAATTAATTATTATTGCCATTTTTTTGCAAGCTATCATGCTTTTCGTATCAAAACAGGTTGTGTTTCTTACTTCAAGAGGCAGGGGCTTTTCCAATGACTTCATTTCTTTGAGGACACAGGAAAGGAAGTTAGTGAAATACCTCTGGGTTCCATGTCATTTCAGGAATTAATTAACTACTTGATCTTTTAAAGCTTCTGAAAGTTGCTAGAGAACTACCTAACTTGTCAGGATTCACATGCTAAACACATAAAAATAAAGATTTTCAAGTTGAACAGCATGCATAAATTAGGAATCAGTACTGATAGCTATTAAGAACAGGTGAGAGTTAATGGTAGACATCTCAGGAATTTTTTCTATGTAGATTTTTCAAAAACATTTTTTAAAGATAACAGGAACTGCTGTGAGATTTTTAAATTAAATTTCTGTTGTTTACAGCACTGAAGGATGCAAAGCACATCTTATTCAAGAGATCTATCACCCGCAGAATCAGTATGCGACTCACTCATCATTAGAGTGAAACATTTCGGTTTGCAGTCTCTAGGTCTAACTTATTTTCAAAATACTCAGCCTTTCTGCTTTTTCTTATCTTTTCTGGCTATGTAGAGGGTTGGCTAATAAATAAGCAGCTCAGGCAGAATGATATGAAGCAGAAGAGCAAACCATGAAATTAATTTGGTAAGCAAAGCAAACCTTAAAATCAAGGTAAGAAAAGAAAAAAAAAAGATTATTAAGTTAAAAAACTTGAAAAAAGGACTGGCATGTTCTGGAGTGCTGTAATTGGTTGCATGTTTTTCAACAACAACAACAATAAAAACTTTTGTAAAAGAAGATTTTCTTCCACAGAGAAGTAACAACTTTGGCAAAATAAATTTTAAAAGTGAAAATATGATTTACAGAAAATGTAGCTTTCTATGCTTTCTGTGAATGCATCTTTCAGTACATGGAAAACAGGAAATAAGCCGAGGCTATATTTTTCCTCACATTTTGAACTTCTTGCAGCTCTTCTGTCAAAAAAAAAAAAAAAAGTACAAGAAAGCAGAATAAAACATAGTTTTGTAATTGCACATGGTTTTCCAGCAGATGGAAAAAAGTGACAAAAATGAGAAAGGTTTTTCCTCTTCCCCCAACGTCCCCCTGTCCTTTTTAATTCAGGAAGAAAGTTACTTCTCAAGAAAATTTTCAGTGAGGTTTTCTCTGAAAATCCCCATGGGACAATTCTCATTTCTACCCAGCTCCACTGAGAGTTATTCTCGTCCCTTGAGATAAGCATGCCTTGTGCCTGTACTGTGCTGCTTTACAGATTCTTTAGTATGACAGATGCTTAAGTCAGTGATTTTATAGCCTCATTTACTTCATTGGCATTTTCAGGTACTGAACTCCGGGGCCAAACATCAATTTCCACTTATTTATCAATAAATTAGATTGCCCATACGAGCCTTTTCCCTTAACCTCCTTCATGAACAGTGGGGGGTGAGATAGCTGTGCAGGAGTTCAGCTGATACGCCTTTCTCTGCCCCCTCCGATGTTCACAGCTTTATTCCAAGAAGCCTGACATATCCAGGTTTTATCTGAAGAAGAGAAGAAAAATGAGGGGCAAAAAACCCAGTAAGGTTCTCTGATGTACTGCTCCTTTCCAGGTAGCTATGTTGTACTATGATGTACTGCTTTCAAAAGCAGGCTACTGCTGCTTTAAGAATAAAGATAAAGGACTCACAGAGGTCTCAGATGGGAGAAGTGCAATGGTTTAAATAGCAACAGGTCGTTCTTTGCTCCTGCAAGACACTGGAATTTCACAGCTGACTTTACAAGCACTGTGGAAGCCCAGCACAGATGCCTGCATGTATTCAGAGATGTCCAAGTCATTAAAAAGTCAGCTTTTCCACATCATTCCCTACACACAGGATGTCTTCCCTGGCTGGACTGTAAAGGTATTAATCTGCCTGCCTTCAAGTTCCTTTCCAAAGTATCAGGAGGCCAATTCATATCAGCCAAGATAGGTGACCTGTATGAATCAGTGACATTGATTTTTATTTCCTTTTTAGTTTAAGTATATTTAACAAGAGACAACTTAAAAATGGACAACAGCAAGTGATCATACTCATAACTAGTGTATGTTTATATGGCACACTGCTGAGCCCAGGTCAATATTATTTAACTCCCAGCAGGACTCAACAGCTTAGGATCGGTGACCAGGTTGTAGAGCTGTTGACTGGCTCACCAGGAGCGCAGGCAGAGCAAGCTCACAGCTGCCTTCACATCGCTGTGCGAATGCATGAATTCCCTGTAACTCATGTCCCCATCACTCTGATCTCTGCCCTTTCTACTAATTTTCCAGTCTTTATTACTTGTTTCTTTGCATACAAGTACTTTAGAGGAAGAAGAGTCTATTAAACTGCATGTAAATAATATCATATAGTCAGAAGTGTTTGAGCTGGACATCCCTCAAAAAAATGGAAATAATCTAAAAGCAGTCAACAGAAACAAAGCAGGCGCCACAGCAGTTTAAGCACAGAAAGCAGGAAATTAAAGAGGGAATTTCAAGGCGTTCCACATCAGAAAACTTGTCACCCTTTCAGACTTCTCCGGGTGAGGAGAACATGGGGAAGCCAGCAGAGACTCACGATCTGGCACAGATCTGGCATCCTTGTGTGCCACTTTCAGCATTCTCACATTTGAATGAGGCACAAAACCTGTTTTATGAACGTATAATGATGATGATAATACTTTGCACTTCAAAAGCTGCTTCTCTCATACAGTCTGAAAGATTAACGAATGAGACTTCACAAACCTGTGCTAGTTAGCATTTAACTGATCACAGTGTTTACACTGACACACACATCTTTATTTTTGAGAAATAATTTCACTGAAAGCTTCAGTAAATTGCCGAGAAGAGAGAATTATAATCATCAAGGGCCAAATCCTGCCTGCTATCTTCATACAAATTCAGTGAGCGTCAGGATTTGATCCAAACCATTTCCCATAAGCAGCAGCACATTTCCCAGTTTATTTTCCTTTCTCTTCTATCCTCATACACTACGATTTTCTTTTGACTCATTCGCTCTCTATTGATTTGATATCATTATTTCTCTTTCTTCCTCTTGTGATAGTAAGTGTGCCTGAGAAGACTAAAGCAAGATCAGTACTCGAATTGCTTTCCTTGGCCGCTATGAGTTTTCTTTTAAGCTGCAAGTATTCCAAAATCTACAGCATATCTGTCAAGCAGAAACCACAGCATGCAAATCAATAGACATGCCTAGGCTGCTAAGAGCAAAACTCTTGACAATCCCGAAATAGAGCTTAAAAACATGTATTGGTGCATGGCGATTTCTTGCTTCCTCCCCAACGACCACATATACTTGTTATCCTTGCTCTGACTCCAGCTCCAGCAGCAGTCAGCTAGTCCTGGTTACAAACTACAGGCTGCTCTTTATTCTCAGATCTAAGCTATTTTAGTCATTACTGATCTGCAGGAGAATGTTTTTTTGCTCCTGAGTGTTCAGTTCCTCTGAGACATTCAAACTCATTTGAAATACTTACGGAAAATGTAAAGGACAGAGGGGAGGATGGTGCTGTCTGCAGAGACCTGCCAGACTAACCTTGCAAAAACATGTCCATCACAAACACTAATCTTTCTCTGAAAACTAAAGCAGGTGTTTCCTTCAATTTTTCTCCTGTTTACAAATGGTGGCCCAATTCTGTCCTGCCCACTCAGGCACAACTCCCAGTGAAATCCCTCCCTCTCTCAAGAGTTCAGAAATGTTGTCTCAGTAGATAGGGCAATATGTCTGTATTGGCTGGGGGTGACGGGCCTCATTTTCCCTTGCTATCATCATAATGTCACTGATTAAAGTGAAATAACTCAAAAGATACATCTAAGTGGCAAAACACAGTGCTGTGGGTGAATACAGAACTATTACCGAGCTAGTTTGGATCCGAGAGCAATAAAGCTAACGAATGCCATGCCTGCCTGGGCAGTAACATGCTAGACCTGCACCGGTCCAAGCTGGTAGATGTTAGCCAGCTCTGACCTGGCAACTGGCTAGCGGCGTTAGTCTTGGAGCTAAAGAACACAGGAGAAAAGCAGGGCTTCCTCACGCGGCACACGCTGAAGTGTCTGTGCAACTGCCACTCTACAGCTGGCTGGTGTTCAACTGGCCCTGCCCTCGCTTCCAGCTGACGTGTGAAGTGCAGATGCTTTAGCCGTCATCAGCCTGCTCAGCGTGTCACTGCTGCTGCTCTGGGCAATTTTACACTTCTGTTTCTAGTGAGTGAAATACAGGTAGAGTTTCCAGAGACTATTCTCCCCCCTCCATGCCTTTCTGACCTCCAATATTCTGCTAGTTTCATGAACAATCTCACATCAGATTTTTAGTCTTCAAGCAAAGAGAGCAAAATAAGAAATTCCTGGTTCTTCAGGAAGGCGGATGGCAGAAGGGTGGGTCCAAGCAACACCGTAAAATATGAGGGGGAAGAAATTCTTCCTAAGACTGCAAGTAATATCTTACAGGACGCTTTATAACAAACTACAGAAAGATCACTTCTTTGTAAACCATGTGTATACTATGGTACAAAATAACTTTCTTCGAAAAAAGAAATACAACGCTAAAAGGTAAAAATACGGTCAATATACCTTGTTCAGATACCCACAGAGAAGAAAGCAGTACTCAAAATCAAAGTGTCTTCATATTATTTTACTAGGAAGCGTAATGACAATACTGGACAAAACCTACTCTTAGCTACTCCACCAACAGTGAGCGGGGAGGAGTTGGGGAGTACACACAGGACCCAGGAGAGGCTGCCACCTTTCCCTGGCTATGGCAAGAACCACTAAATGCAGCACTTCGGATAGATGCAATTAACGTCCTTTAAAAAAGCTGTAATCGCAATACAGCCTCTCTGAGAGATGAATATGATGGTAAAACCACTAATGAGAGAGCTAATTGATTCAGCAGGTTAGAGTAGTAATGAAGAATCGTCTACTGGCTGCCTAAATCAGATCATCTGACACCTGCAGAGTACGAGTGTGGCTCGTCCAAAGTAGTGGGCCTGCTGTTAGCCTATTAATAATTTCATTGTTCATTTCTTGCTTCTTAATCTATTTGTTTCACCCAACTTCGTGCGTTTGATTAAAAAGAAAAACAAACAAACAAACAGCCACATGATCTCTCACTGAAACGATGACATTTCACAACAGCTACCTCTCTTGATTAATACAATTTTCAACTACTTGCAATGAATTGAGTAATCTGGTATTTACTAGATCTTAACCATTTTTCTTTTCCAAGCTAAAAATGGGGCACCCTCAGGGGACTGTTGTAGCTTTTATATGTTGTCATTTTATATACTATTTTATATATTGGTTTTTGAAGTACTCTGAATTTCCATTTTGCCAGAAATTCATTCATTTTTCTTGGTGTTGCCACCAGTTTTCCTGGGTGACCAAAGACGACTGAATTCTATCTATCCAGCCAACTGCAACTTCTAATCTTTGGCAGAAAGCCTGCAGTGAATAAAGCCTACCTGGTGAGTAAGAAATTGAATGTTTGCTTCTTTCTGCTGTTACGAGGGTGGGTTTATAAAAGTAGAAAAACAACCCAAATTTTCATCATGGGGTCACAAGCTAAATCGGGTAGTGGCATCTGTCAGAAAGTCACCTGCTATTGGACATTGTGGCCATTGTGCACATTTCATTAAGAAATAATCCTGCAGCATTTTATAACCCTGATTCAGAATACCAAAGTATCAATATCTTAAGAGTCATTGCAGAGAAAGTAGCACAATTGGGAATTCCCCACTGTGTGATGAATGCACTCATCCTTGGGAAGCAAGCAAACATTCTTGCCTCTCAAATAGAGTGTGTCAATAAGCACATCATGACATACCGACCCTGGAAGGTACCCACTATTTTGGGCTTCACTGAGTTGTTTCCATTGGGAGACAGAGTTGCTTGTATGAACTAGGTATAACTCGGAACAAGTCAGTTCTACAGGAAGAGTACAGACAAAATTCTCTTTCTGTATATCCAATTGGGAAAAAAAGACTCCTAAAAGTGATCAAGAGTTTCTTGTTCAGAAACCCAAGCCATTTTACCATTCAGATCCTGCATCAAAAGAAACTATTCTCAAGCTTATTTGGGGGGCAATACTTGTACTCAATGCTCTTGAGATCCGACATGCTTCTCTTCCACCCGCCATCCCACTCCTGAATCTACAACAAGGCTCAGGGAAATCTTTAAGTTTTTTGTAAGTCAGACCTCTCTGTGCTGTTTGGTGTTTTGGATGACAACTCTGACTTCTCCAGCTATCCTAAAATTAAACAATGTGTAACTACTCCCCTATTTAATATGCAAGAACAGTAGCTGGTAAACCAACCCGCTTCACTGAGGTTTACAATGAAATACGTATTTTTAACTCCTCAACACCCAACAGCATGTCAACAGAGAGAAATTCCATGATGGAAAAAAACAGGTTCCTCAGAGCAACTGAGGCTCAATTACTGATGGAAACATTTAAATCACTGTGAAGTCCAAAATCAGACTTTCAAGCCATTTTTCTCTGTTCCTGCTCAAGGTACCAATACTAGAACATTATTTTATTCCAAGCTTTAGATATACTGGTACATCTGTACCTACTTACCACCCATTTACAAGCTAAATGAACCAAATTCTGTTTTTATTTCCAGTCAAAAGGCCAATGGTGTACATAAACATTACCTTGTCATGACACTGCAAGCTTAAACTGACCCACACCCTGTGATGCCCAGCCTTCCCCTGTTCCCAGTCCACACTGAATCAGTACAATTGGTTTTGGCACTGTATTCTGAACTGCATCAAGGGATGGATCCAGATTAAAAATAAACACTTTTCTGGATCACTTGTACCCTATATCATTTCACTGATCTGGTTCACCACCTGCACCCCGAGCAGTTTAGTGTCGTAACGGACAGGGTGGCATAGAGATGGATACAAACTGCTCATGCCAGTACTGCCACCAAAAGAAATGTTTGTCAAACTACAGCTTTAAGATGCAAACCAAATCCATTTAACAGCTTTTTACTGCCACTCTGGAAGATGTTTTCTCTAAGAACAGACTGTCAATATCCTATTTACTCTTCAGTTCAGAAAGGTGGGGTTTTGTTTGTTTGCTTTAGCATGACAAATTATGCTCCTGCTGCCACACTATGAGCAAGAGAGAGCGACTCCCCGGGGCGTCAGGCAGAGGGATGTGAGATCAGTCCGCCGCAGCTTTAGAGACTCCCCCATTCATTTGCCGGGGATGTCAATTCCTGACCGTGGCAACTTGCTATATATTGCCGTGCTATCCCTTCTGTTTTCCCCCTTCCCAGTCAGGTAGATACTGCTTTTTCTCATTGCCCTTTCATATGTCTCCTTTATTACCCTGGTTGCACTGTCATTTATCTGAGTTTGGCCTTTCTCACATATCTTCCAATTGTCATTTGCAGTTTACACTCGCTGTTTCTGTGTTTGGAGGAAGTCAGTCTCAAATGTTGAACATTTTGCTATAGCGAGGAAGTCCCTGCAGGGATACTTACAGCTTCTGCTCTTAGTGCCTTCCAGAAATGTTTCTTTAATAACACACATAAATATTAAAGGAAGAGAAGGAAAATTGGGAGGAAGAGAAGGAGGGTTTTGTTATTTTTTCTGACCCAATTTCCATCCATCACTTCAATTAGGTTCTCAGAGACAGATGAACTTCTGCATCATTTTTCCCTCCGATACCTTCTGTACAACTCCATATGGATCTTCAAAAAATCCTGTCTTGCTCAACCTTCCCTCCCTGTTCTCTGTTTGCATGAGTGCCCTATTTCTATTCCTTATTTCTTGGTAATTGTATTCAAACACTCTCTTTGTTCTTTGTTTGCTAACCTGCATTTTTTTTCCTCTAGTCAGCTTATCTCTTTTTTAGTCCTTTTGATTAAAGTTCTCAATTCATTTAGTATCTTTCTGTTTCTCCCCAGTCCTTCTAAAGTGAAACTATAAAGCACTGCAGGGAATGCCTGTATTTACCTCCCAATTCTCTTAGCCAGGCTTTCAGGTTGACTTGTGAGCTGTATACTACTACATCTTAAAAGTTTCCAATCCTACACTGAGGCATTTTACCCTTCCCTTCCCGTTCTCCTCTGGCAATAGCAATAGCTTTCCTTTCTACACCCATCATGGTCTTTTAGAATTGTGATTTGCTGCTGCTAAAGTCCTTTCCTGATGATCAGATAAACTGAATAACCTGCACAATTTGGAGTGAACATCTCTGTGCTCTGGCAGCATAACTGCAGCAGGAGCGGAGAGGTGACAGGTTGCTACACCGTGCATTTTTCAGCGCACACATTATGTCACAGTTTTTCATCCACCGTCTGTCTAAGGTAGCAAGAAAATTGGAGGAGTGTTAGACTGCAATTCTCCTTGGATTTGTCTTACATTTTTAAAGAAAAACTAGGGGAAACAGCAAAGAAGTGTGCATCATAGACAGCTTGGTTTGATTTGGGCTTTTGTTGTTATTCCAAATGGTCATTTTTCTCTCTTCCACAGGCAGCATCCTGGTTTGCAGCCTAGATGTGTTTCTACCCACCACGTCAATACCAGTATGTTCATCTTTCCATTTTCACTGAAGTTGCTTAGTAACAGAAGATGAGGGGAAAGCGTGTCCAGACTGCATTGCAATGTCTTATCTTCAGGTTCATTGAAAAAGATGGACTAATGGACCACCAATGTGAAAACGTTGTTCACATCTGAATCAGTGGATCCATTTGATATTCCTCAAGGAGCTTTTAGAAGAATATTTTTGTCATATTTCTTTTCAGCACATATATTTTTATGTGAATGCCCTTCGACTATGCCACATCTAAGAAAAAATAAAGTATTCTAAGTATACGCTCTCTCTCCCCCCCCACCCCGGCAGTCTGACCACTTTGGTAAATATACAGGATTAGAGTGTCCATATTTTGGGCAGACACATTTTGAATCATTTTTTAGTATCATTTTGAAAGTGAACTTACAGTCCATTAAAAGGACAGGCAATTTCAAGAATTTTTAATAGTGTGGACCTGAGCTTAATAAAGATACAGTCTCACGGATGAGTTCCCTCACTACTGTGATCCTGAGAACGATCTCCACTCCCACAGTGACTGTATAACATCGTTCAAAAGCAGTACTGCATTAAGAAAGCGTGCAGATGGGATTTTCAGGTCTTCAGCTATGGTCCAACTCTGCAGTTGCTGAAGGCAAACAGTAAGACCATAGTGCTTCCAAAATCTATTACAAGATTTTTAATTACCTTTCAAGAAAATTCTCTATTAAAAAACAAAAACCAAAAAACCCCAAAAACCCAAAACCGAACCCAAACAAACAAAAAGAAAGGTCGTACAGAAAGGTCAACAGATATCATTCCTGATCACCAATCTCCCCATTAGATTTAGGATAGAGTCAGCTCAGGACTCTTCAGCAATGCAATCAAAGCCGAATTTTACCTCCATGTCCTTCCCTTTGATATGACACTAAAGAAAGCATTTATAGTCTAATTTCTATCTTAACATAAACTCATTCCCTACAGAAACATCTCTTTTCTAGACTAGCTCATTGCATCCAAAGACAACAGCAGCAGCCATCAGAGCCACAAACCTAGACAGGAGTTGATTCCTGTTTATCTGCTAGGCCCAGCGAAAAGGGAGAATAAAGCCCAGGGCTGTTGTGCTGGTTTTGGCTGGGAGAGAATTCATTTTCTTCACACTAGCTGGTATGGGGCTGTGTGTTGGATTTGTGCTGAAAACAGCGTTGATAACACAGGGATGTTTTTGTTCCTGCTGAGCAGTGCTCACACAGAGCCAAGGCCTTTGCTGCTCCTCGCACCACCCCACCAGTGAGTAGGCTGGGGGTGCACAAGGAGTTGGGAGGGGACACAGCCAGGACAGCTGACCCCAATGACCAAAGGGATATCCCATACCATGTGACATCATGCTCAGCATATAAAGCTAGGGGAAGAAGGAGGAAGTAGGGGACGTTTGGAGTGATGGCATTTGTCTTCCCACGTCACTGTTACACGTGATGGAGCCCTGCTTTCCTGGAGACGGCTGAACACCTGCCTGCCAATGGGAAGCGGGGAATGAATTCCTTGGTTTGTTTTGCTTGCGTGCAGGGCTTTTGCTTTCCCTATTAAACTGTCTTTATCTCAACCCATGAGTTTTCTCACTTCTACCCTTCCAATTCTCTCCCCCATCCCACTGGATGTGAACGAGCGGCTGCGTGGTGCTTTGCAGCTGGCTGGGGTTAAACCAGGACAGGTTTGTTTTTCCACTCCCTGCAGTGACAGCACTCGGCTGTGCACTCGCCACCAGCCCCAGCAAGAAGACAAGCCGAGGGGTGAGGGCAGACAGAGTGGAGCTGGCTGCACAAACACTCCAGCTCGGCAGCCTACTAGTGCAGATGCTGTGCCCCCAGCATGGGGAAAACTGAGACAACTCCCTGCACTACATATAAAGCCGGCTGCAATTTGGAGCTCTTTATGTACGTGTAGTGTGATGGCAGTTAATGGCTCGACCCATAGTGTGAGTTATATACTTCGATTGCCTTGTGATATTACGGCATGAACAACCTTTGCTAGTTCTTGTTGATCCATACCCTTGTCATGAAAAGTTTCTCCTACTTACTTAGATGAAAGTGGGTGGTGGGAATAAATACTGAATATATGCTTGAATGTATGAGATATGTAACTATTACAAACACAGCTTTTCATTTATCCCTTAACAATGAATAATAAACAGCACTTTTAAAAGATGAGTGCTGCATTCAGTTTTGGATATATTTTTGTTTTGAAAAGGGGAAATATGTCTGTATATCATTACAGAATACTTAAGGTCTGTGTGAGACTACCTCTTGATCATTAGTTTGTTTTTTATTTTTACATTTGAATCTTAGGAGAAAATGTGTTGCTACTGCACAGCACTACTTATTCAACATCCTCAAATCCCCAAGGCAAAGAGTTTGGTTAGACACAAGCTGGTAGAGTACAGATCATAATTATACTGAAAGGGAATGTTTTTAAAAGTCAAGCTTAAAAAAAAAAGCGATACGAAATACACGATTTTACTAAGAACTTAGAAATGGATAGTCAGGATCCTACAGGAATATTTTTAAATACTTAAGGGTTTATTGTGCATTTATTATTACTCCTAACCTCAGTATCATAGCCGAAAATACGTGTGATAACAATTTCTCCTGTAAATCCTAGCAAACAGTTGATACCGCTGTTGCATGTTTCCCTCTGGAGTTTTCTAAAATTCTTTAGAAACTATAGCCTATATGTTGCAGAATGCTAATTGTTTTATCTGTACTGAGATTACAGGAGTAGTTTTATTTGATAAATACACCCAAATTTGGCCCAGTGAAGAAATTGCCTGATCTATCACTGAAACTTAGCCATACCTATAAACCACACAAACTCAAACACCTTTCAGTGCATGGTGTCACTACATACAATTTAGGACAGGATTGAAGATACTGAAAATAGGTGAGAGTAAAAGGAACAAGGATATTAATGTGATCCAAAAATAGCTTGTGCCTGTACTTTCTTCTTTTGCCAAAAAGTCTCAAAGATTCTTAAACGTCTACACGCACATACTAAGAACAGAAACGTCTGCAAAAGTTAAGCCAGCATTATGCTCAAAGCTGTAACATGGCTGAAAGAACCAGCTCGTGCACTGGAAGCAGTACTGCCTTTTCATCCTCTGCCATCCAGCACCTAAGCTGTGATCCACTGTGTCGCAGGTTGCTCGACACATTCACAAGTGTAATAAAAAGAACTAGACCATGTCCCAAAGGGATGGAATGAAAGAGAGAAAAAAACCGTGAACAATCAAATTCCATTGCAGATACTTCCAGCTTTTCTGTATTTTTTTCCCAATCTCCTCATCTTTAACAAGGGAGGTTCCCTTCTTGTTTTGTGTGCTTTGTAAATAGTACCAGCCATTATTTATTCAACATATTTGCCTTTTGTAATGTTGGCTTTAATTTTTAATATTCACACTGATATTCTTCTTCAATAGTGTTGTGTACAGGGGCATATCTGTTTGTATTTATTCATTAGTGTGTTGCTAATTAAATATGTGTTTCATTAAACTTGTTTAAAAAAAGGAGAAGTTGAGAAGAATGAACATACTGAAGTACAACACCCCAAGGCTCTGAAAAAGCTTCCACAGCTGAGTTGTTAAAAGTAATGTGGGCAGCAGGAGTGTCAAAAGCATCTGATGTTTTCTGCATAGTACCAAGTTTAAACAAAATGCGTGTGCTAAAGGTAGCAGGTAAAGTTAACATGTATCTGTCTACTTAGAATATTCATGCCTGGGAATCAAAGTGCTTCAGTTACTTTTCCTCTGGCTGCTCCCCTGGCTGGCTTTTTGCCACATGCATTATTTTCTTAGAAGATTCCTTACAAAGATGTACAGAGATACATCACGCATAAATGAGTATAAAGTGATCGCTTGCTTTGACTATCTTTGCATGGTGAATACTAAGCAACGCAGCCCTGAAGCACAGCAAATTGTCCTGGTTTCAGCTGAGAAAGAGTTAATTTTCTTCCTAGTAGCTGGTACAGTGCTGTGTTTTGGATTTACAGTAAGAATGATGTTGATAACACACTGATGTTTTGGTTGTTGCTGAGCAGTGCTTACACTAAGTCGAAGACTTTTCAGCTTCTCATACTGCCCTGCCAGCAAGGAGGTTGGAGGTGCACAAGAAGCTGGGAGCAGACACGGCCAGGACAGCTGACCCAAGCTGGCCAAAGGGATATTGCCTACCATATGACATCATGCTGAACAAAAAAAGTGGGGGGAGTTGGCTGGGGCGTAGGGGTGGCTGCTCGGGAACTGGCTGCACATCGGTCAGCGGGTGATGAGCAATTGCATTGTGCATCACTTGTTTTGTATATTTTATTATTATTATTACTATTATTTTCCCTTCTTCTTCTGTCCTATTAAACTGTTTTTATCTCAACCCACAAATTTTATCTTCCCCCCCCCCCCCAATTCTCTTCGCCATCCCTCTGGGGGGCTGAGTGAAGAGCTGTGTGGTGTTTAGCTGCCTGCCAGGTTAAACCACAACAGAAATGCAGCAATGGAATGGCTCAATGATAACCTTAACTTTAGGATGGGCATAGGTTGAAACTCAAGGCACAAACCTGCAAGGAGTATTTTACTATTTTTCAGTCCTGTGCTGGCTGAACTTTCACAAGTACTTCTGCTGAGGTTTGCCATGCAAGGCTATGCCCACTGATCCTGCCTTCACCAGCTCACCAATCTAGCATGACAGCGACAAGTTTTAGTGAAAAATGAAACAAGAGCGACGAGGGGTAATGGGTGTAAGTTACTACTGGGGAGATTCTGATTGGACACAAGAGGAAATTTTTTCACAATGAGAACAATCAGCCATTAGGATAATCTCCCCAGGGAAGTGGTAGATTCCCCAAGATTGGACACTTTGAAGATTTGGCTGGACAGGGTGCTGGACCATCTTGTCTAGACGGAGCTTTTGCTAGATGTTACTTTTGCCAAGAGAGGTTGGACCAGATGATCCTCGAGGTCCCTTCCAACCTGGTATTCTATGATTCTATGAAATTTGCTCTTCAAGTGTGTGAACGCTCCTGTATTTAAACTATCACCAAGCTAAAACCCTCGTGCCAAAAGCACGACAACAACCTGTTGAATAGCTCAGATCAGATACATGGGATACTCATAAAGACAAGTTGCTAGGCAAGTATCTGATCACATGAACTGGATGGAAAGGAACACATCCTGAGACTGTAACTGCCAGCTACACAAAGGCTGTGTTTACCACTTGGGAGAAAGTGGGAAAACAAGCGTGCAACTAGCACAGGAACAAATGCATCAAGCCGAAGCACCAAGAATTATGACATGAACTCAGCGTATCAGAGATTTGCAGGAACATTATATCAATCTGTAGATCTTGCAGTAATGGCACATAAAATGAAAGGATATGCATGGGAAATTGCCATTTTATGCAAAACAAAAGGGTAGGCAGATGAGAAATTTTTCAGAAGGAACGTTTATCATGCATTTACCATGACTACTAACACACAGATATGATGATGATGGTGGACACAGAGAGGATGACCTGGATGCTAGATGAAGTCAAATGGTACTAGCCACAAAAATGTGTTTGTTGGAAGGAATAATGATGGCTTCAAGAAAAGAAATAAAAGATAAGTTTTATTAAAAGGTCTAGGGCATGAAGCAAGTCTGCTGCAAAAGACTGCAAAAAGACAGTTGCAACAATCTCAGCATATGTGAAGAATGAACTTAGGAGGATACTGTACATGATAATATATACTAGAGTGCAAGGAGTGATAAACAGAAGAAAGATCAAGAGTGTGCAGAACAGACAGAGTGAAGAATGGCACAGAACAAAAAGGTTTAGAGATAAACAGAGTTATGGAGCAGATGCAGAACACAAAGTGCAAGAATGTCATTCAGCTCCACTGTCACAGCTGCACTGGCAGATGGAAAAATACAAATAAGATATAAAACAATGCTCTAAGATCCATAAGGTGTCTGTTCCATGGTTACAATGGTCCTAAACGCACCGGTTTAGTTCTCAAAAAGAATCAGTATTTAATCTCTAAGTATTTAAATACAATGTGTTCAATAAACATACAGAGAAACAAATGCTTCTCACACATGAATTTACTCTGTTTAGTCATTTACTTCTGTTTTGCCCTCAAGGATTTGGACAGCAGTAGGGTCCAAAAGAAAAATCATGTGATAAAAGCTACAGGTGATTACACAAAAAAGGGATGTCTTGGTCTTTATTGCAGCCAATTGATCCCTATAAACAGCAGTTGGCTGAGGCAGAAAACTAACAAAATTGAATTCAAATTTAGGCATATTTAACAACATATGGAGTGTTTTCGTTGAACTGGAAGATTAAATTTTTATTATTATTTCATCAAACTTTAACTATCATCTGAAAGAAGTAACTTGTTTTCATTATTTCCTTAGGATATTTAATTCTTTTACAGTAAAATATTAATGTTCAGTCATGTATATTTTCCTTCTGCTCCTCATTCTCTCCAGTTTGTGTCCATTTAAATGTTAAAATAACATAATTAAATAACTTCTTCCTTAGTGTTGAAAGACTATTTCCATGATGAAATAAAATTTATTTGCCATTGCATGCTTATTGTACATTAATAGACTGAAACAGAAACTCTTCCTCGAAGACCTTATAATCTACTGTATACAGAAAAAAAGGGTAATTTGATAATGGGCAATAGTTTAAGTGACGCTATCTGGGCTATTGATAAGGGAAAGGTAAAAGACTGCTTAAGACATGCTGCAAAGTCGCTTGAGAGTCTTTACGGATTTCAGTGGACCTGATTTTCTAAGCAGAATTTATGGAAGAATTTAACGAAAAACAGAGAAGTTACTCAGTAGACAAGAAAGAAAGATCATTCCAGACATGAACTAATTATCTCAGAGACAGATCAAGATAAAGAAATAAAGGTCATATTAGGAAGAGAGATGAACAGATCAAGTGAAATTGCACAACAAAAGGCTGTAAGAATAAGACGACAATTTTCACTGATAAACAGTACTGATGAATCTATGTAAGGAGTGAGAACAAAAGGAGGAAGGAACAACCGAAATGGAAACGCCACCATTTCTGCACATTCATAGAGGTAGCAAAGGAGACGCAGATGGGAGGAGTATAATTAAGTTAATACATAGATTCCAGGGTAAGATATGAAAAGAATGGAGGAAAGAAAAACAAACCATTACAAAATGTCAAAGTTAACATAATATTTACTAGATAGACAGTAAGGAATGACTAGATCAACACTGTAGAGAGAAAGGTAGACAAAGTAGGTGATAAGATCAGCTAGAAAGATGGTAACATTCAGACAGTGACAAAATAGCAAACAAGTGATTTCATAGTGATAGGTCAAGGAACTGGATGACAGGTCAGGAAAAGAGATAGTTATTTAGGATTCATCTGAATATGAGTATTGGCTACGTCATTCATGCATGTCACAGAAGTCAAGAGAGTGCTAGAGGAAGAGTAATTTAACTGTAAACACCAGAAATTATTCTTCTATCATTATCATACTAGCAGAAGTCCTCTTACAAGCTGACTCTGACAGCCTATCAATTAAGACCTGAACTGTCTGCTTAAGAAACAGAAGTAATGGTTTCTTAGATTATTTTTGGATTCTACTTGACTGTGCTACAGATAACCTTAACACAGAGAGGTGTATTAAATCATACATAAAGTAACTACTGATAGTGACATAACCTACACAATAAATAGTCAATCTAAATTAATATTATGCAGCTTTTGTATAACTACAGGATTTAAGTATTGCAGATACAGAACAGGGCACTGTAGTATTACTCTAAATACAGATTCAGAACTGAAGTCTAAAAACTTTTTCAAAAAAATTAAACACAATAGTAACACATCTTAATCTCATTACAACAACACTGATTAATCTACCACTGCTTAGCCAATCTTCAAAAGCACTTATTTCCCCACAATTCATTCTTTGATTCTTTATCATGTCTGATATAAAATGGAAACAAAAACCTATTTTGATATGAGTATTTTGAACAGTATGTATAATTGTTCTATATCGTTATTTCTAAAAATCAGGGAAGTATTAAAATAATGTTAGAATTTATCATTCTCTAGGTATGAGAAGTAAAACCATGAAGTCCAGAAGTACTCTAGATTTGCCACAGCCTCCTGCCAAAGTACTCTATGGATATCCATAATTTAATCCTATATAGAAGCAAGGACATCATCCCATTTCTATTCTGCTGCTGACATCAAACACAGGGCAAATACTAACGTTGTGGTTTCCCTCACCATCGATCCCCTTCGTTCACTTCCCATACGTGAATGAGCAGCCACACTGTAGAACCAGCTCCTGCTCATTGCTAGTTTCATTCCAGTGCAGACCTCTGCACATGCAGCAGATTCTGCTGAAATCCGTGAGCATTGCACTGCTTGAACAAACCAAAGAATGGAAATTGTTACCATTTAGTTAATCCTTAAAACATCATTTTCTAAAATGTATACTGAAAATCTTGCAAGGTTCCAATAATTGGGTGGATGAGCTTAATGCCTCTCACCACAACCACTTCCGTTTTAACGTCTACCCCATCTCTACAAATTCGCCAGTTACCTTGTTTCATACACAGGTAGTAAATCCCTGGGGCACTCGGCAGAGGTTCTACTCCAGTGCTTGTAGCACTCTACACAGTGAGATCACAGGCTGTTTTGTGGGACTCTTTAAACTCCTAATACAAATGGCTAAAACCAAGGAAAAACTCTTCCAACTTTATCTAGAATGTGCCAATGACCATTTGGATATAAAATCAATACCACAAGCTTTGGGTCATCTAAACTATGGAGATGTTGATACATAATCATCCATGGAACCACTCGCATGAGAACATACACCACTTCATTCATCTAATTACATTAAGATATTCCTAACGTGACATGTTAAAACAATAAAATTATTTGAATGCTACCTCTGCTGCATATCACATAATTTATATCCTCATTTCAGTTTTGAGCAAAAATCTCTGTCTCCTTAGTGCTACATATATTAAACCAAAATCATTATTTGCTTTCAATCCCTGCAAGTAAAGTTTATGCTATTCCACTTTTTTATAATGAAGTTAAGTGCTTCAAAAAGTCCTTCGTGTGGCAGCATCATCTGTGTGCTAAGATGAAGTGTCCATATCTACCACTTCAAAAAGCATTCTCCTTGCTACGGATACCCATTGACATATGCCTTGCTCAAAAGACCCCTTCTCATTTCCTGGAAACTGAGCATGGTGCTTAGTGAAAAACTGTTCACCTCCCATCTCAACTCACAAAAACGTATCTAATGTTGGAGTACAAAGAAAAATGACAACTGCACTAACATGATTTCAGTGCATCTAGTGTTCATAAAGAAATGACAATTTCAAGCTGTCACGCTACTTAAGAATTCTAAAATTGCTGTTGATGCACCATGTAACCAGTGAACAGGTGCTAGAAATGATTGGAGCACGGTTCATATTAAATAGAGACCTTTGGAAAAGAAAGGTACATTCTGCCAGGCAAATTGGGAGAGGTACAGCTGATAACGCATATTTATGAATACTGGCAAGCAATGGCAAAAGAACAGGAGGTAGAAACGAAAAAAAAAAAAATCTTGGATGAACAGAGTGATATCACAGCAGAAAAGCAGACTGTTTCTCTACTGAGAGATTATAGCCGTACACTGTGCAGGACGGTCAAACCTTTAATAATAACAATGACACAGCACGAAAAAAACTTCCCTCTTGAAAAGAAAAATCAGCCACTGTATTTAACAAAAATCCTGTTTTCCTAACATTATCGGTATCTGAAGGACAATCTAGGTGCTTCGAGACACCCCATGGCCGTTATCTCACAGAAGGTTAAAAACGGAGTTACCAACTCTTGAGCAACTTCTCTCTTTTTACTAAACTCAACAGCTTAACAGATTCAACTACAGATCCAAAACAAAGATAGCCAAAGGTGTGTAGAAAGCTGTTTCAGCCAGCATGTAAACCAGCGGGAAACATTTGGCAGGTTTTAATCTAGAACTCAGACGGTCCCTTCCAAAGAAACCAGACAGTTCAATGCCCCTTTTGTACCTCTCGGTCTCTACACCGTCTACTGATCGTTTGACCAGCCTGCCTTTGCCAGAGTTACTGCAGTGTTGGGGATGGGGGTGTGGAGAGATTTGTAAGGGATGAAGAGAGAAAAGGTATTAACAGAAATAAAAATCAAGTAAGCTCATTCCGCTGTTGGAAGTGGAACTTAAGTGGCTGATATCAAATACCCTCCATCCTGTTACCTCCTTCTCCAAAACACCTACAAGATGCTCAGTAATCCGGCGTGTTTGTGCTGTACCTGCTAACCTCCGTGAAAATCATGCAGAGCTCTAAAACGTACCACATATGATTTGGGTGCCACGATTGTGCCACTTTGATGTATGGGTTTACATTAGGCAAACAGGACAGAAAAATAGCTACAAGGAAAACAAAAATAATTTCCTATGTTCTTTCCTCGCATTCTGATTCAGTGCGTTAAACTGCCTCAGACTATCAGGTTGCAGAAGCCAGTACATGGCTGGGTACAACAGGTAGTACCAACTCACTAAGTTTATGTGCATATGGATCTGAAAACGGCAAAATCAAATTCCCCATCCATCTATCATACACAGCCACAGCCAGATAATGCTCCACAGCAGATGACCAGGTATAAATTCCACCTTGATCCTTGGTCAGCCGCAATATTTTACTCCTGTAGTTATCCTAGACAGGACAATAGCTGCAAAAACCCCTCTCCTTTCTGAAATCCCCTGACAATGTTTGCCTTTGTGACCCTTTGTTTTAATTAATTCCAGATTGTGAATATTGCATAAACAAGCTATATTCTAATATAGAATTGCTCACCTTTATTTCCGTGGCTGAATCCTTGATCCTATACTGTGGGATGGCAGAAGGTAGGGAATGATCCGATACTGTGGCAATGAAAGCACTGATCAGATCTTATCAATTTTGTATTTCAGTCAACTACCTCTAAATAAATCTAAATTTGCATAACTTCTATTTTTCTAGCCTTTTATAAATGCAAATAAAACATCAGCATTTAGGAAACAGAAGCAGGTCAACAAATATATCCTTGGGAAAGTCAATTACTGATAGCTCCTTTTCCATGCCCGAATATTTCCCCTTTCAGACAGCCACAGTGGATAGCATTTTTCCAAGCCTAAGACACATGGGTTTGATTTCAGGAACAACTGTTGAGAATCTTGAGAAGTTTCCAGTGAGATCTAGTTCACCAAATGTGTATTTTGCACTTCTGGGTTTGAATCTATTCTTAATGAGAATGAATCCTTCAGGTATCCCTTACTATCTTTGATATTTTGTTCTAGGTGAGCAGAAAGAAGAAGATACGGGTAAGACTTTGGCAGAGTAAAGAATACAAAACACAATGTCAAACATGAAGTGTCTGACAACTTTACTAGAGGTTTGTAACTGCTATGACAGACATAGGTGATAAAAGTGTAGCATCCAACAGCCACATATCGGGTTTTGGTTTCTACAGAAATAGTATTTGTTAATAACTTAACTCTCAGGCCACATGCAGGTGCAGCAAGAAGTATGTTTCTTGTTTCATCCAATGATCTGCACAGGATGTCACAAACTATTCCAATGACTCATGCAGCAGAGGCAGGAAAACAAGGATCTGTTAAGATTACAAAACATACTGGTGAGACACAGACAGAACAGATATTGAAGTGGCAAACAGAACACAAGGGAACACAGTGACCTTAACAGAATCACACACACACTGACAGAGGGTCTCCTACTAATTACGCAGGTATTTTGCTAATGTGCCGAGAGACATGAGTGTAGAGAACCCAGTCACTCTGCTATGTCTGCTTCTCAAATCTTTCAAAGGTCAAAATGAAACTGGAAATAATCTAAAACACCCTGCTCTTACCCCTCTGTCCCCAGTGACATTTTGGAACCACGTGCCGAACTAAGCAGCTTGCCACAGAATGTACTTGGCCGTGTCTCCACAGAAGGGAGTATATGAAAAAGCACTTAACATTGACCTATTTGTGCTCCCATTTTAATCAACTGGAAAACACAGGCTGGTCAAAAATGGATGCATCTGAAAGTCCTACCTGTATGCATTAATGTTACAAAAAGTTAGATGTGACTAAGTAATACCGATAATTCTGCAATGGTCTCCTAAGGCTCCACTCTCCCAGAAGAGACGAAATGACCATCTTTGGTTCTCAGATCCCTATGTAAGAGAGAGGTTAGGCTTGGACAAGAGAGGAAGGACAGATACACAGGGGAAGGAGACACCTAAGGAAATACAATGTGTGGGAAACTGGGTGCAGTAAAGCACACAGGTGTGTGCTGCGGAGTGGGGAGCAAGTTCTATGCTAGAAGTGACTGCCCTTAAACTGAGAGACTGGTATCTCAAGATGCAAGGGGTACCCTTTGATACAACTGGGTTTTTTTATTTTTAAGATAAATCCTGACTTGAGTAGCAATCACTTGTTTGCTTAAGTATGACTTTTTATTTTCAAATAAGGCTTTAAACTTTCTTTGCCACAAGCCTCCCCTCCCTCTCTTTATACTTTATATGTTGTACAGCATGCAATTTTGGTTTCCTGCTGAACACATACTTTTTGTTTGCTTATATATTTCAGGATCTCAATCAATCATGTTGTCAAAACAGTCTTTTTGTATCATCTACCTACCACCACTTGTCATTAGAGATGTTTAAAGCTCCACTGCTGTAGAGAGTCTGATTTACACTCTGACATCTCCCACACTGAGCTTATTATAATTGTCTATAAACTGCCCTTTCACAAGCTTTAATTAGGAAATAACAAATGGTTCAGGAGCATGCTGTTAGGCAGTTTATTCCTTCTAAATTCAGTATTTCCACTGTACTTTACTGATCACAATGTCATGCTATGCAACAATCATGTTCATTTCTAAATTTTTACTTTAACATTTAAATCTCTTCATGACCTTTTCCCTTCTACTCCTCCTTCTCCTCTGCTTGAATACATTTTACAGCTTTCTGAATTGTTCTAGGTGCAATATTTCTGAGCTGAAACAGGAATAAGCTAAAAATAAGTACTGCACCATCAGAAAACGTTTATTTTATTAAAGGCCCACTGGAGAGGTGGCTTTTTTGGTTACACACAGTACTCTCTGCATTCTAATGTACCACTATAGCCTTACGATTTCACTGAGGACTTTAATAAAAAGTCTGAGATGAATTATATTGTTCAGTGGCTTGGAGTCACAAATTCCAGAAAGGGTTATATAGTTCAATTAACTAGTCACCACATTGCCAGAGCTTGTTTTATACAGTAAAATTAACACTGGGAAAATGCATCTATAGCAGCTGCTGCAGACCGCAGTATTATATCAAACAAGGTCTGAAGAGATAATCGCTCAGATCCCAAAATAAATGGAGGAGGAAGTTTTAAAGGTCGAACATGAATGCAAGCTTTCGGATGCATATCTATGCATCTCTTGTTTGCAAAACTTTGTTTTCCATGTCTATAAATGGAATAGTTTGTTTAGAGAAAAAGAGGATTTGAACCTCACTGATACAAACAGTCCCGCACTACCTATTTCCTTGAACTTCACAAAAGAACGTGTTTAGTATTTATGTGGAATAGTCAAAGCCTAGTCCACCTGCAATCAGTCACTGCTGTTTTGGAGCAGAACAAAGACTTTGAGCAGATTCATCACTAGAATTGCCTATCTAACGATAATTCTATTCTAAAATCTTGTTTTCACTGCACAGCACTGATTGCAGCAACAAAAGGTTTGAATGGGCTCAGGATATTTCTCTAACTGCTCAGTTGCTATTTCTCATCTGAGAACTGGATGTTGTTGAGGAATGTAGTCCCCTTCTCTTCAGTGCCAGGTCACCTGAAACCACTGTTACAATTGTCTTGGTACCAAAAGAGCAGAGGAATGCATATTTGGTTCAAACGCCTTTTCCTCAGTATTTCACAACTACTAGTTACTGTTCCGTGCTTCAGAACAGCTTGATGCCCAAGTACACGTGGTGGTTGGGCTCTCCCCTTGGCATGGGCTCTCCAATGGCATTCTGCTGCCACAGGCACTTTTGAAAGGGAAATTAGAGAAAGCATTAGGAGTTTGAATATTTTGAGTAGTCTTTCAGTTCAGCTTACACTCAGCAAAGACATAAGAATCAGCATGCATATATTCATGGAGAACTGAGCAGCAAGAAGCACAAATGGCCATGAATAGCATTTAAGCTTCCATGTTGTCTTTTACAGTGATAATCACACTAGGGACAAAAGTGTACGCATTGCACACTGATAACTTATTGAGATAAACATGGTGAAACAGCAACTTGCTTTGCCAATGCCTGACAATGCAGAATATTCCCCCACTTGATAACTGATACCATTTTCCTCCATGAAGACATGTCCTGGTCTGTTCATAAAGCCTAAAATCTGTCTCTATAATGGGCATTTTGCTGAGTTTCTTCTCTGCGATTTTCATACAGTACAAATATATATACATGGAAATACTAATACAATACTTCATTAAACCCACCATACGGCACTTTCCTTTGCAATACACGAATATGCATTTGTTTTACCTATGAAGATAGATGCATTGTTATAGAAGCGGTGTACTGGAGTGCACTGTTGATCAAACTAAGCCTAACCTGTTGAAAATCGTCTTTCTGCTTTGTTAGCTCCAATCATTCATCAACTTGCACAGAAATTCAGCAAACATCTTTCTCAAAGGGTTCTTCAGGGAACAGAATACATAGCATGTTTTAAAAACTGATATATTTTGTTTTAATAAAATGTTTGGCTTTGCGTACATAGACTGATACGCTCTGTCAAAATGTGTTAGATCCCTAGATAACTGCATAACACCAGAGTATTATTTGACACATTTTTGAAGTCTATTTTTACTTATTTTTATCTATTATTTTATTTATGTTCGGTGCTAGGCTTTATTTTTATTTATTCACATTTGTTACTTTCAAAGTTTAGTCCTGGCATTTCATCTGCACATACTGTGTACTTCTGGCATGCTCAAAGGGAAACTGTTGGGATTGGTATGTGTAAAATTTGTACTAGCCCATGCATCCCGTAGGACGTGGATCTAAAATGGTGTAATAGAGTTAGGTTGAGAGAGGGCCAGATTCCACTGCGTGCTGAATGACTTCCAAAGGATGGTAATTTTCCACTTTCCAGGGATGTCTTTATGCTGCAGATACAAAGAACTAATTTCCATTTCTTCTAGATCTGACTCAAACTCTCATTTACTTATAAAGCCTGTTTTAAATCCTGGTTTTGTCTAGGTTATTTTGTGATACGATGCCTTATTATTCTTCTACGTAAAATAAATGAGAATGAATATCTCAAGAGTGAATTATTCTTTATCAAAACAAGTAGTGAAACAATACGGAAATTGTTTCCAAAGTCCCAAGGAATAAAAATAATGATGGAATTCTAAAATTCTAAGAACTGATTAGTTACCACTCTTTATAATCTCTCTAGTTTGCAGAATGTTCTGCCAGATTGAGTTTCCCAAGGCAAAAATACAGTTCTAGTTTATAAATAATTTCCTGAATCCACAGGAACACCTATACAGAAGTCACAGGCAATAAACCATCACACAGAAGTCTGGAACATCCTTCCTTTTTACCACTGGAGATTTTTTTTTTTTTTTTTCCTCTGGTCTGTTTTGGCAGACAGGCTCTGACTGCAACCACCCTTTCCTGAATATCTTGCTTACTCTTTATTATAGTACACATGCTTTTTTAGCAGGGAGATTTATTATACTAGAAACAATACTTCACCAAGTCCAAGAGGCAGAATTTGGTATCATTTGGAAGGATCCATCTGAATTGGTTTAAAGGGCCACAAATGTCCAACTCCCGTAAATGCCCTGTATCTTTAGACTCCTATATGAAATCCGAGGCAAGTGTAACAAACTCAAAGGGGACTCTCTTAGCGTTCAGATACACGTGCTAGTTTAGATACACAATTCAACCCAAACAGTATCACTTGTAAATTTTTGTATTATTCTCTAAGATTACTCCAGTAATTTTCACTGAGATATCCCTTTTTTAATATGTAAACAAATGGAAGAATCTGAAGAACAGTTTCACTTTTATTTCACTCTAACATTCAGCTGCTGCTTCATATTCAGAATTCATCCTCAGTTCCTCAAAAATCCCTTTGTTATAGGTGAACAATGATAGCTTGACAATGCAGTTATTTCTGTCATATATCACAATAATAGCACATTTTTCCTGTGAATGCCTGTATATCTGAACAGTCCTAAATGAAGTTTCCCCGTGTTATGAAGGTACATAGATTGAACTGTACATCAGCTGTACGTGTGCTCCTCCCAAATGCATGACAAAAGCTCTGGATACATAATGTACAACAGCTGTCACAGAGGTAATGCCTGCAAAGAATCCGTCAGCAGATATTTGCACTAGTATTCACTATATGAGATATACTGTTTATTGTGAAATTTAAGTAAAAAAAGTAGCTTTTGCAAGTGAAGAACTTCCTGCCTTTCAGTATATGTAAGACAGAGAACAGATGCACAAACCCATTCCCTCTGTGGGTGCTTTTAATGCTATCAAAAAGTCCTTCCAGGAATTCAATTTTCTGAAAGGCAGTAAAAGCAGAGACACCTAGAATTGAAGATAGCACAAGAGCATCAAAATATGATGAAGTCTCTGAAAATGCTGAAAATTTAATGGATTCAAATAAAGAGAGAAAAAGAAGCAGGGATATTTTTTTCCTCTGATCTTTGTTTTCTTCCCTCATTTTTCCATTCTGCTGTGCAGTCTCAAACGCGAGTACGCACAGTCCTAATTAGAGTTGGAAACCTTCATGGGGAGGAAGAGCTGTGCCAAACGACACCACAGAGTTTCAAATCTGTAAGGCTAAATACCCCCATAAAGTCGTAGTTAGATATGTCTGCACAGTCTTTTGCAGAGTGATGTGAGCTCACTGGTTGTGAGCTGAGGAAAAGCCACATAGCAGTGACATTAAGATCAAGCTAATAAGACCTGCTGGGAGGTATTTGCTACAAAGGAAGAGGTAGACAGGCGGTTCCAATATGTTCCATGTTGACTTTATGAGCTTTTTTTTTTTTTTATTTAAAAAAAAGCACAGTAACCTTGGTAGGCCATGTAAGGAAATCATACAGTAGCTAAATAGTAGCAGAAGGGCTGATGCCTGTAAGGATCGGGACCAAAGTCCTAAATGAGTGACAAATAAGCACCGAGAATCTGTGGAAGGTACTAAAATGTCAGGATGCTGAAAACTAGATGGATTACAGAGCCCATCGGTTTTGATAAATAGCTCTCTTGAAATAAAGCTGTAATACCTTATTGGATAAAGCACTGGTTGCTCTTCAGCTGAACAAACAGGTCAAGTACATGTCCTGGCAAATATCGGTTCTTCAACATTAAAGAGAGAGTTGCAACTCTGTTTCTCCTCTCTGTCAGTTTGCTTTTGGATCCATTTTGACTTCTGCTGTACTCGCGGTGATTTAAATAGGACATTTCAGAGCTGGAAGGGCCATTTAACTATGTCTCAGTAATGTGCGCACACCTCATTCAAAACCAGATTATTGACAGCAGCCATTCCTGATGTATATTTACACCTTGCACAAGGAACACAGTCCTGATATCATTGATTAGGCAAATATACTAGTTCATTAAATAATACAAATCCAGAGCAGTGCTCACCACTTCTGTGAGGTAGCACTCACAATCTATTTATCCTGCCAAAATGACACATTTCAAAAGCTTTAACACCTGGCTAACTGAACTCTGCTATTTTTCTAGGGGTTCCTATGATATCCCAGCTACAGTAGTAAGATTTATAAGAGCATACGATATTTCATATTTGTGTCATACCTTTCATCTTGAGATATTTAAAAATCTTAAATTAAATTATAATTTGGACAAAGACAATTTATTACACCTCTGTAGTACAGCCCTGTTCTATGGTGGGATGAACTAACCGTTATTTCAAAGACCACAGCACACCAGGTTTGCAAAAAAAATCCTGAAGTGACTGTTAACCTAAATGCAGATTAATATCAACTGCAAATCATTTGGGTATATAGCTTGCTTTCAGGATTGACTAAGGAAGTCCAAAATAATTTCTCACAGGCTGCTAAATGTCAGTTGCGGGGTGTGTGTGTTGGCTTATTTGTTTGCCTTTTATATGAAGAAAGACTTTTCCCTACCTGAGCTAGACCCAGAACTGTCAGGTGCTCCATAGTTCCCGCAAAAGCCACTGAGATGTCCAGATCTTGAGAAGTGTTTTAAATTAATATTTGAAACCATCTGGTCAAGCAAAATATACTGAAGCCTGACAAAAGACAAGTGGCAGGAGACAGAGGTATAATTAATTCAATTTCAATAAACACACAGAGGCAGCACTAAGGCATGACTAGGAAAACCACGAATTTAATTTCTCCGTTCCGAACTTTCTGCCACTCTGAAGAATAACTATGACTGCTGCTGTCTGAAAATGCTTTCAGCAAAAGCCTTAACGTTCCAAATGATCCTGCAAATCTCATTTCTGTATGCTTTTTAAGTTGTTTAGTTCTGAATCAGCAGTCTAAAAGTGTGTTTAAACACTGCAGGTAACCATTTCCCATGGAACAAATAGGGAGGAAATCAGGTTATAGCGAGGGCACCCAGCAGGACTCTTCTACTGTCTACTCAGTGTCAATGTAAACTGATTCCTTTAAGAAAGACACTCAGGGAGAAGTGAACAGATTGTGGGAAACATGTTCTGCATGCAAGAAAGAGCAAAGAGATGGAATACTGGATACTATGAGATAATTATGTGCAGGGGAAAAAAAAAAGAAGAATCAGATAGGATAGCAACAGAATAACAATATTTCAGGAGATGAGAGCTGTACAAACTAGGCTGACTTGCAGCAGCGCAAAGCAGATAATAGATGAGCATCATCTCTTTTGCTTCTGTGCTCACTTACTAATTCTTTCATGCAAAATAACTACCACATTGCAAGTTTCTGATGGTTTCTTTATCATTGTTCAGGTTACTAAAATTACTGGTTTTGCCACGTATTCAGTTATGAACTAATAAGAAACATACTAGAGAGAACTATAAATGTTTATGCATTAAAATAAAAAAACCACTTTCGGACTGACCAAAAAATTGATTATGACAGCTGAAAAATTGAGAAAAGTTTGCTGTAATAAGCACAGAAAAAACACATAGAAAGATGCTAAGTAGGCACAAATCTTAAATGTAGGTAGCCCAATACCTCTCTGCATGTGACCTTCGCTAAGCTATACGGTGGCCATAAGGAACAATATCTCCCCAGGTACAATCTCATAACACATCATGTCACACACTACAAAAATGTGAGAGCAATAAAAGGAGAATGCAATTGGAGATATGCCTCTCTGATAGAATACCAGGCTCTTTAAATAGGATTCAAATAGTTCTAACAATGATCTAGCAAAACAGAACACATTTAGACTATCAAAAGAGCGGGATTACTTTAGTGATTAATATGAGACACCATTACTTTTGACACAAAGTTGGATTATTTTTCCATTCTGTACTATAGACTCATTAAAGGGGCTACAAAAGTGATGCAGAGCCAACAGAAATGACCCATCAGAAACCCTCCTGGAGCAAACCAGCCTCTTGGGATACTGCAACAGCACCTGGAGAAGAGGCCCTGCACGCAGAAGGACCAGGACTGGAATGCCACCATGATCTCATCCATACGAGTGAACTGAGCATAGCCTAAAGGTAAAGGAAAATAAATTCAACTGTTCTCTAATTTCAAATCCACTCGATTATTGTGGGTTTGAAATTTCAAGTCTTGATGCATTTCTTTTTTAGTAGAGATAATATAATTAAAGAGGAGAGGCTGAAATATCTATTGGGGAAAACGTGGTAAAAATGTAGCAGGAAAATACAAGTTACTGACAAACAAAAAAGGCAGTTATATATATATGTATATATATCTCAAGCATAGAGCACTGTGTGTATGAGAGATGACTGACCTGGGCCAGTTGAGGACCCTTGGATCCCTTTTCCTTTCCTGCACATACACAAGAAAAAGATACTTTTAAACTGACTCATCCTTGGAACAAACATAAGGCTTCCATGATATGCAAAAATCTAGTCAAGGGAGTTCTTGAACCTTAAAACAGATGACCTCTCCTTGTCCGTTTTAAATAATCAGCAAGCCTATGGCAAGGTCTGAGCTTTCGTTTATCTTCTGAATCTGCTGCTTCCCTTCTAAAACCTCTATAAACAGAGCAACGGCACAAAGCTAAACAGTGGTTTGAGCACTATGCTGCAATACGTGGCATATCAAGAAAATAAAACCTAATTTTAGACTGTGACAGAGTGAAAGCTATGATTTTGCTAGTTTGAAGCTTTTGCTTTAGGAAAAAGAAAGAGGACCACGGCACAAGTCATCCCTAGATAGAATTCTGAGATTCTCACACCTAATTCACAAATTCAATTTATCTCAAGAGTATGAGGATAAGGCAAAATAAAATAAAAAGGGAACACAGCAGTGGCGTGGTTTAACCCAGCCGGCAGCTAAAGCAATCACACAGCTGTTTGCTTACTCCCCCCACAGTGGGATGGGGAAGAGAATCAAAAAGAAAAAGGTAAAACTTGTGAGTTGAGATAAAGACAGTTTAATAGGACGGAAAAGGAAGAGGAGAATAATAATAGTAATAATGATGATAAAAGAATATACAAAACAAGTGATGCACAGCACAATTGCTTACCACTCTGAGCCAATGCTCAGCTAGGTCCTGAGCCGTGCCGCCTCCTGGCCAACTCCCTCAGTTATATACTGAGCATGACGTCATATGGTATGGAATATCCCTTTGGCCAGTTGGGGTCGGCTCTCCTGGCTGTGTCCCCTCCCGGCTTCTTGGGCACCCACAGCCTTCTCACTGTCAGAGCAGTATGAGAAGCTGAAGAGTCCTTGACTGCTTGGCAAGAACTAAAATATCAATGTGTTGTCAACATTATTCTCACCCTAAATCCAAACCACAGCACTATACCAGCTGCTAGGAAGAAAATCAACTCTATTCCAGCAGAAACCAGGACAAGTAGATAGTCACCAAGGAATGGCAGCTGTGTAAATACCACCATAACTACAGGTTCACATCAAGTCACATAAATACCAGAGGGTATGTATGCTGCTGTGACTACAGAATGTGAAAGGTAAGGGGTAAGTACAGCAAGCAGTAGTAGCCTTGATATAATACAAATCATAGATTTCAAAATTGGAAAGGTTTCAGAACTAATGAGGTGAGAGTAAACAGGAACTCTCTGCATTGCTGAAAAACTAGTCAACAAAATTAGGGAACAAATGAAACACTCTGGAATAGCTAGTAATTACAGAAGCTTACAAATGACAAGTGTGATGCTCAATCACAAAAAGCCAGCAACAGAAGAAGCCCCGATATTGTAATTGCAGGAAAAGATAATCGCGTGTATAACAAAGTAACAAAGAAAATTGTGGTAACCAGGAGATCAGAAAGGATTCTGTAAAGGGTAATACAAAATAGGGAGTAATACAGAATAATTTCAGGCACCAAAATGAGGAAGCTGGGGAGAAAGAATGATAAGGGAGTAGGAGGGATTTTATAACATGCTTGATAGAGCTTTTTCTGTTTTAAAGACCAAGCTAATTAGACACTGAATAGTCATCTAGAACAAAGGTTAAGCATCAGCTGTTAAGACAGAACAGAGCACTCAAGGTGAACCTATCATGGGTTTGCAAGTTGCAATAAAAGATAAAAGCAAGATGATAGAAGACGGGCTTCAAATTTTAGGGACAGAAATAGGATATGAAGTGAAAATTTCTCCTGTGGTTTTGTTATTGTTGGGAACAAATGGTATCCGAATAATCCATGGAGTAGATCATCTTGATGCACTTTTAAAAAGAACATAACATGGTGCAATAGCTTACTGTTAATGGAAAGATTTTCAAGTATAATTAATAATTAGAATAACATCAACATAAGTCAGAAGAAGTTTATCTTGTAAAATGCAGTTAACTTGCTTTCCTGCTTATGACATGATTCCTGGAAATGTGATTTCAAGCAAATATTCACGTTTATGCAGATCAGGACCTATATGCCTCAGGTCCAAAGCAGAAGGGGAAATGGACCGTACATGGAAGAGAATTATTTCTGGGTAGCACTCCATTCCATACATAATAATTCTTTATTTTGTTATCATTTGCACCAATAAATTACTACTCTTCTAAACCAGAATAATTTGACATCCTTTTTACAGGGATATCGTAAGTATACATGTATTGGAAAAGTCTCAGTGGAAACTCAGTACTGTGTAAATACCAGAAACAAACACCGGTTCAAACAGTTCTCTGCTCTGTGTGATCACTCAAACAACTCACCCCAGTCACTGATCATGCTTCTGGGCAGTGTCATTCTGTAAAGGGCGTCTTCATCAACTTCTACAAGTATGTTGCACTAAGTGCTTTAGGCTATACTCGGGCTCTTTCCTGATGCCCAGAGGAGGGCTGCCTTATTGCTGCTTTTTATATCTTTCACTCAAATACAGTGGTATTTGATGGATTTATACGATGTGTATTTATTAGAAATGTCTGCACTTCTAAAACCCTATAAAGATTTTCAAAGTATCATATTAAAATAAATAAAAGTATCAGCAAGTTCAGTGAGATTGCCTGGATGTTTTAAAAAATGTTTCAACATTTTTTTCTAAAGAATCATTTTACTAAATGTAACAGAAATATATGTATACATAATTCATGTTATTTGAACACATATTGGTCATTGAAATGCAACTTATCTTTATTTTGAGAGCCTAAATGGACTGAAGTTGTTCTTTCCCTGACATGTTGCAAGGTGATAGATTTCTGCTGCAAGAATTACAGACACTAAATTTCTCACTAAATATATATACTTTCATTTCTTTTTCCTAGGAATATTTAAAGGTTTTGGTTTTGTTGGGGTTTTTGTTGTTGTTGTTGGGGGGGGGTGTGTTTGGTTTTTAAAGTGACAGTTAACATTTTAGAGTATCATAGGAAAATCCAGGCTGGAAGGGATCTCAGGAGATGGCTAGTCCACACTCCTATTCAAAGGAGGGACAGCTGTGAGATCAGTCCAGATTACTCTGCACTCAACCTACTTATGTCTTGAACGTCTCTCAGGATGGAGACTACATGACCTCTTTGAGTAGCCTGTTTCTATGTTTGACTGTCCCAATATTGAAAAAAAAAAGATTTTGCTTCTATCCAGTCAGAGCCACTCTGCCCACTGCCTCTCATCTTCCCACCATGCACCACTGTGAAGACACTCATAAGCACCGGAAGGCTGCTAAAGGCTGCTATTAGGTCCCCTCTAGATCTTCACTCCTCCGGGTTAAACAAGCCCGCTGCTCTCAGTCTTTCTGCACAGGGCACGTGCTCCTGCCCCTTGAGCAGCTCGGCAGCCCTTTGCTGACTTCGCTCAGGGTAATCAATGTCTGTCTTGTACTGGGTGTCTGTAGAGGCGGGGGACAAAACCGGACACGGTAATCTAGATGTGGTCTACCAACATCCGAATAAAAGGTGGAAAATCACTTTCCTCAACGTACTGGCTGTGCTCCTGTTCCTACAGCCCAGGTTGCCGCTGGCCTCCTTTGCTGCCAGGCTATGCTGCGGGCTCGGATTCAGCCTGCTGCCAGTCGCTTTTCAGCAGAGATGCTCCCCCGCCGATTAGTGCCCAGCTTGTACCATTGCAAGGGGTTCTCCCCTCCCAGGTGAAGGCCTTTGCATCTGTCCTTGGTGGATTTCATAAGATTCCTGTCTGCCCATCCTTCCAGCCTGTCTAGGTCCCTCTGAATGGCAGCGTGTATTGACCGGTCCCCAGAAATTCCTGTCATCGAAAACTTGATGAGAGGTAGGTCTCATTGGCGACAGAAGGTTAAATTGCCTATTTGATAGAACAAATAAAATTGCCACTACTTTAAATAGGTGATTCCACATATGGAATTTAATTTGAATGACTGATAACTAATTTCATCTGCACACATATAACGAAGGTGAGAAGAAAGACTCTCAAGTACAAATCTGTGCTAAAATGCTGCCCCTAAAATGAGGGGCAGATCCTGAGTCCAGCAGCTCATTCCTCTGCTGATATTGCTCCAATTTAACCCAGAGTATTACACACACCGGGAAATGAAGTAACACAGTGGGGGAATCCGTCACATAATGTCTGTAAGTATGCAAAAGCTTTCTAAATAGGGTAAAAGCAAGTAAAACTAGAAAACTAAAGAGACAAGAGTCGAATATTTTCCTATGTAAGTATTAGAAAGTGGAATATGACCATAAACCACAAAGCATACACATTTGAGGTGTGATACTCCCAAGCGCAGCATTTCTGGAACAACAAATTTGGTGAAACCTGGAAAATGACTAGATATATAAAATATCAAGCTGCAAAATCAGTTAAGTGACAGGTAAATTAAAGCACAACAGAACAAGGACACTGATTTTGTTCAAAATTCTATGTCTGCAGCAAGAATTATATAAATAAATTGGCAGGCAGGCACAGAAAAGTCATATAGAAGATGACAACAAAACCAGCAAAGAGTTATGAAATTGTGAGCTGTTATTACAATTCTCTGAGACATTTTTTGATCTTCTTCAAACCATTTATCTTAGGGAAAACTCAGATACAAACGCCAGAACACTGACCACGCAGAACATAACTATTTGGTTGTGTAATCTTTGGAGACTTCAGTCTCTAATGACTACAGTCAGCCGACCTGCTGGCTTCAAGCCATATTAGCCAGTTTGTAGTTCCATGGGTTACGTCTGACCTGGCAGGACAGCTCTCTGACCCATCGCTGTTCACTTTCCTCAAGACTTCACAAACCAAGGCAGACAGCAGGATGGTGGTGCATCCAATTTGCTTTGGTGGCTCACAAGTTGTTCCTAACACCTCTCTCCTACAGACGCGGTCAGAAGAGGCAGTCATGACAGGGACTCTTGTACGTTGGTTAGGAGATGAGCCAGTCTCTAGGTAGTAACCATTACACTGTCATTACACTTGGGGAAAGAGCCATCACAGAAGAGCCTTGAGTGGCTCTGTACTAGGCTTTTACAAGAAAGACTGGAAGACCTAGCAGGACTCTTGGATAAGTAGCTAATGTCATGGTTGTTAGCTGAGAGAAAATAATGAAGAAGGAAAAAAAAAAAAGAGAGAGGAAAAAAAAAAAGAAAAAAGTAGGTTGCTCCAGCATCTGCAAGACCAAAATTGCCATAAATGTAACAGTGCTGCTAAAAACGTCTGGAGAAACTTTCTACAGGAATGGACAGACACATAGAAATGACCAAGTCAGGAAGTTTAAGAATGTCCTGGCTAAGAATAATCCCATCCCCAATGGAGACAAAATAATACTGCGTTTATTCCCAGACCAAATTGTGTAAACTGAAAACACCTTCAATAAAAATGGCTTAACCTACGAGGTATGATCTTATACTGAAATGAGCTAGGAATTTACTCACAGTCAATTATCCCATATCAGCTGCGGGAGGAGGGATGAAATTCCCAGCTGAGTGTCAGTAATCTCTTAAATAGCTGAAACTCATTTGCTTGTTATAGTCCAAACATCATTTAATTATCATAACAGTACAGAACATGTGGCAGTTACTGACCAAAATGTCCAATTTAATTCTCTGCAGTCCAAATATGCCAGGTATAAACCAAGAGTGAATTTGACTTCTGAAAAGTACTATATATGCAACTCTCCGCCCAGGATCCTAACGATTTTTGAGAGCTTCTGTGAGGAATGACTTGAATAAAAGTATAAGGAAATCGGTACCTTGAAGAAACAAGCCTCTTTAAAAGGTAAATTCTGTGCACCTTGCATACGCAGAACTCCCCTAGACAGGTTTCAAACGAGCCCTGCTGTTACCGCATTCACACTGCTCTATTCACAGTAAGGAAAAAAGGAATGTAAACATGAAAGATCTTCAGAAAGTGTACTTCCTTAGAGGATTTTTTTTCCTCTTTATATTTCAGCTTCTTGTTCGGTTTCCACTAAGCTTGGTTTTTGTTTTCTTTGCTGAAAGACATTTAAGTTTGATTGCTTCAAAGAATGCCAATAATCACATATCACTATCCACAATATCTTATAGGAAGCCCTAGCGTATGTACTGCATTACCTTTCCCAACATTTTAAATCAGAATAGCATGAAACTGCTGTTTCTTATGTCACAGAGGTTAGTTCTCTTGTGAGTTTATATGAAACAGCTAGTAAAATGTAACTATTATCTGAACCCAAATACACAAAATAATCCTAAGTGGCTAGCATTTCACTGATAGTCTGTGACATGATTGTGTAATTTACTGAATCCAGCCAGTAAATGACAACATGAGCTGGAACTGTGCGAACAATTCTTTTCAGAGCCATATGTCTGCAAATTGTCTGAAAATTGTGAGCACAGTAGAGGGGGGGAAAAACAACAAAACAACAAAAAATGGTCCCAAACCAAACAAATTTTGAAAATCCAGTTCAGAATAATACTGGTCCACCCAATTGAAGCGACTTCCACTCTTCCCTTCAAACGCTTATGTGTGAATCTACCAGGGTATATTTCAGAGAAATTACACATGTAGTCCCAGATAGAACAGTTAAAAGTCCCAGAAAGTGACATTTGTGTGCTGTACATCAGTGTTAATATGTGAGATCGAGATGACAGGACAAAATACAGTAAATAAAGATAGAGCAGCATACATGGAGAGATCCAATCCTATAATCCTCCCAAAGACTTCAGAATACAGATACTATTTACACTTACTTGTAATAGAAAATAACTTGCTTTTTGCTGGTAGTGGTGATTATTTTTTTCCAGCAAGCAAAGCATAAGCATTTATTGAAAGCTGAATAAAACTTACTCAACAATTAGAGTTATTAGTACCTTGTGAGAGCCAAATCGAACAAAACAAGCAGGTGTAACTTACATGAAAGATCATGCTGAAGTTTCACATCAAGACATTGTACCTCAAAGTCATGCAGAAGGTGAGCTATCAAGAATTTTGTACCCAGGGCTTGATTCACTGTTCACCCCTAGTTAAGTGAAACGTTGCCACAAACCAGTAGATTTATGCTGGTTCTGCTTGGACCTATGTAACTACAGTGACACAAACACAAGCAGATCTGACCTTTCACTAACAACAAATTCAAAACAGGATGAGAGGCTGCACAGATCATCACTGTCCGTTCCTGGAATGGCTGTTTGCGGTCAGGGCCCTGCAGGATAACCAAGGATCCAGACACAGACTCTAGCTGTGGAAGCTTGGCTGCTTTTTCCAACTACTTCACCCGCTCTAATAGAAGATAGTACCTCTTCTTTGAGATTCTGCTTTCCTTACATCTTTAGACACCAGCCAAGCCAATATTACTCTTTGTTGGGCAACAACCAAAGCACACAATATATCCCAATTGAAGTTTCTTCCCCTTCACTGCATGTCTGAGACACAGCTGGCTAGCTGGGCCTGTGAAGGACATCTTGCACCTGCAGAATCCTCTCAGCAAATCACACAGCTACAACCGTCACCGCACAGGCAGCTGTTAGGAACTGCAAATCGAGTTGCAAGAGGTTGCAAGATCCTCCTATCTAATCTTAGCTACACATCATTTACAACTCTACTACAAAATACTAAATCAAAGCAAGACGCATGCATTTTACAAGCCTTTTACAGCAGGCAGGTAGGCATCAATTATACCAAGCCATCATTTACATCCAATTCTTTCTGTCAGCTAGGTTTGCATTACTGTTGATTCTGGTTCTGAAGCAGTTATTTTAAAAGAGTATTCAAAGGTAGGTAGCAGCACTGTTACCTATGTATTTGCCTTGCAACTTGTTACTTCAAATTGCTAGATCACACTATGGGCAGACAGACAGAGCGCTGAACGATGCTGAGTAACGAGGTCTGCATACTCCAGGGATCTCTCTCTCAGCGTTTCTTCGAGGTGACAAGCCTACGGGGCTTTGCTGCACCCATCCCATCAGAAGGCTCTTGACTGACTGATCTCCTTCGGGGTGCTACACAGCACAGCACACAACAGCGCTACCACCAGTCAACACCATGTCCATTACTGATTTTAGACCCCAAATGTTCTTTAGTTCACAACAAAGTCAGAATAACAACAACAAAAATGGTGTGGCAGCTGATTTAAACTTCTAAATCTCAACTTTTCCAATTTAAAAACATTCAAAACTGGATTTGTCTGTGTATGCTCTATGTACCTGCCAGTTCCACTTTCAGGTAAAATCCATGGTATCGACTGTTCTTTGGGACAAAGACTATCAATGTTTCATCCTGATCTCAAAGCACTCCCACAGTGTGGAATAGGGTCTTGGTTTAGTTCGCTCCAGTGTGAAGAGCTGATCACAAAAATCACAGCAGTCTTGATTACCTACCTTTTATTAGAGTGAGCTTTTAAATAAAGCAATTTGTAACATTTCTTGGTGGAAGGTGAACAATGGAAAATATTGAGCGCAATTATTAGTTTGCATTACACATACAATTATTCCTTCGTATTAACGCAGTCATGACTATTTGAGAAAACAAACTGTTAAGCTTGTACATGTGAAGATGCACAGGAAATATTTAAAATTCAATTTCCATGAGCTCATTTGAATTGAGTTGTTCAAATATTATTCAAGTTAGACTCATCTTATTGGCAACAGAAACAATGCCATGTGACTTATTATTTTAGATTTCTGCATCTAATCAGTGCAGCTGGAAAAGTGAATATTGAATTAACAATTGATCATTAATTCATGACAAATGGTGCTGAATAAATCCACAGAGAAAACAACTGTGAACACTCGCTCTTCTGGCAAGTGAACACTCACTCTTCTATCCATCGGCTGATAGGGCCAAAATCTGTCTCATAAATTTCAGACTATACATTCAGCTCTAAGTTGCAGATTCATACTGACAAAGTGGAATTTCATTTTGACACTTCATTTTCAGTGGGATGGGCTGAAAAACTATTTTGTAGGTTCCAGCACGCAGATCTCAAGAGATCCTTTAAACATGGAGTACCTGATCCCACACAAGGGAACACAATTTCTTTTCAGTTCACTTAATTCCATCAGCTTTGATTAACATTTCACGATATTGCTCCTTCCTTTCTGAAGAGGCGCAGTTTAGCAGTACTGCACGTGTGCTAAGCCATCCTGCTGAAACTCCTTCTACCTGCTGCTGTGATCTCTGAAATGGCAGCCACCCCTAAACACTCAACCTCACCCCTCTAACAGTCATTATTTTGCCTTCAATTTGCAAATTTAAATTAAATTACAATTTAAAATGCTTATGCTAATCAAACTTATTTTAATAAAATTTGTTAGGAAAAAACCCCAGCAGATAAGAGAAATCAGAGGGGGCAGCTGCCTCCACCCACACAGCAGTGATAGGGAGGCTGAGGGCTGACACAGGATGCTAACTTTTTTAGCTAGAAAAGCTGAAGTTGGGAGAGAACATTAAGGTGGACCTTTAATTCTATAGCTATAACACTTATTTTAGTATAAGATGGCCCTTTTCTAGTTAGGTCACATTTATTCCTGATTAAAAGCATCCACATGGGAAATTATACACAGGACTGTAGCAGTAAAGCTGCACCAACACAGCTATATTGGTAAATCACTTCATTTAGACAAGCTGTACATGCTTTTTTTCCATATACATTTCCACTAAAATCAATGTATTATCAAATTTACTTCAGGGGAGAGGTAACTAGACTAATTTGCAATTGTAGAGAATATCTAAGCTAAACCACTACAAGCATGGCACACTTTGCCAAAAAGGAGGTGTCTAGGGAACTTTTCTTCCGAAGTAGTACTGAAACAGCACATCCTATTGCTACAATACAGAGAGCCTAGAGAAGAAAAAAAAGAAGTGAACACACAGTCGTACACACAGACGCAAAAAAGATATCTGGAATCCATCATTCTCCTCCTAATTGACAGCTAGTTAAAGCCAAATGCTCTCTGATCCAGTTACATTTGTAGTTTTTGGATGTCTTTATTGGCATAAGACCTACAAACACCAGCCGGTCATAATTAGAAGCATGTGAACTGGATGAAATTCAGTTTGCCATTAACTTTCAGACACTTGCATTCAGCTAGCATAATGGTTTAGTGACTTAATCATGTATCCCCACAGCATGGAGCTGTGGAATTACATCCTTTCTTAAACCAGTGAGGCATTCTACACTAAATAGAGATGCAAGTGTCTGGGCTTTAGTCTGGCCTCAAGGAAAAAAGCAAAGCAAAGATATTGGAACTTCCTGAAAGCTATACTAGTAAACCATAAAATCCGCAAGTGGAGGAATGTTGCTGTTTGGTGAAATCTGTAGCTCAGATACCCAATAAACATTAGCTCAGAGGATATGCATGAATTAGGTCAAACTGGCAGCAGTGATGTCAAGCCACAAGATCATGACAGAGTTCGGAGGAACTGCAACTGGCACAACCTGTTTGCTCAATCTTTGGCTAAAAGGTAACATGAGCCTCCCTTATGCTGCTCATCATCACAGAAACCATCGCTGCTTTTCCTGTCAACCAAGGCGGCAACATAGTGCAATATCGCCCTTGAGCATGTTATTTTCCTGGTGTGTCACCCATGGGGACAATAGCTGTTTACCCATCCTCTGCCTCTCCCTGTTCTATGAAAAACAGTCTGAAACTTCTGCATCTTGAGGAAAACTGGCTCCTCCACTAGAGGACAAAAGGAATAAATCTCCTGTGTACAAATGCACTGTACCTTTACAAATTACAGCAGCTAATTTTGCTGGGCTTTTTTTAAAAAAAAAAAAAAAAAGTTGAGCAAAGAATTCCAAACAATCCATTTACATTAAAAAAATGCTCCTAGGCATAGGCAGCATCCCCCTGTTGTGGCAGCTCCACCGCTCCCCTACCAACAGCACGTCTCCACTGTTGACCAAAGCTTTTAAACAATGATGCAAAGCTGACCATTGCAGATTCTATCCTCGAGTTTATACATGAGCTGTTGGGAGCATTTTAATTCAAATAGTCTTATTTCCTTTCAGAAATAAAAAAGTGAAACATAATACAGCTGCAGCTAAGCTGGCTGCACTCATCAAAGCCACCTACCATTTATTCTGAATAGAACAGTCTTCAAACCAAACCTTGCTCTCAGGTACACATTCTGAAAAAGCTTTACTGAAATGGTAAACGGGGGCATCGGTGCAAAACTCCAGAGAAAGTTAGACGCCAATGCTCACTTAGGTAAGAACTGCGCAGGCACACCTGGAAGGAAGAATCCAACCCTTAAAAAGAGATTACAATCCCTATAAAAGATACTTCAGAACACTACTTGTATTGGCAATCGGTGTTGCGCTAACTGTTGAAAATCAGGAAATCACACTGCCTCTATACACTGCCACAAGTGCAAACTCACGAGCATAGACAGGCCTAACATATTACTCGCTGAGAAAAAAATTCATTATTACTTATGAATCGTTGAACAATAACTTTTATGTTAATTGTTACTACTGAGTACCAAATAATTATTCACATTACTACATCTTGATAAAGCTGAAAACAACCCACAGACCTGAAACCTAGAATTTCACAATTCTAATGCAGTTTAAGGATTCTGAGAAAAAAAGAGGGAAAAAAAAGGAAAAAAGATACATACATATTCCAGAATATGACTGTATTTCTCCCAGGCAGGATTACCATTGTACACAGTCTTTGGTAAGAGTATCACTATCTTCAGCAGGAGAACTGCACAAACTTTGACTGCTTCTCAAAAGTCCATGTTATTTATTTACAGAGTTTTCTGCACCGGGTACCTAGGAGATTTGCACATGAAGGGAAGCAGCATCTGCCTATTTTTCTATACTATACTGAACAAAAACACACGAGTTCACTCCTGTAGAAGGTGAGGTGGGAGGTGAAGCCAAATAAGACATAAACCAAAACCAGTGGCTTCAAAAACCAGAAAACTGCCAATGGTTAAGCATGGCGATGTTCTCTCTGTACAAGGTATCATTGTGTGCAGCTATAGCCATGTTAGCAACTAGCACTGCACAACGGTGATGGTCTGTAGGGTGGTACAGCTAGTGATGTGTACCTGACAGTTGCACTACATGCTTTTTGAGTCTAATCAAATGGACCGAGCACTGACTTGCACCTGGAACACCTCCAGCACATTTCTGGAGCCCTCTCACTCACGCTGGACTCAGCCATCTCCAAGAGCAAATAGTATTTTCTCTCCTGGACTTGTGCTAGTGGCTTATCTGCCCCCAGGTTCCAGAAAGCTGCCCAGAGAAATTGGGATGTAGTTACCAATAGTAGTTTGTGTTTAGATTTGTAGAAATACATAAAGAACACGTATCTGCTTACAGAAGAACAACTCAAGAGACACAAAGGAAGAGTATTATACAAGGACACTAGCATTTCAGGTAGAAGCTTATACTGTATTAAGTTTAGTGAACAATAACAGACTACAAAGAGGCCCAGATGAATGAATGAATGCTGTAAGGAACTACACAAATTCCAGCAGCAATGTAATATAAGTTACTGCTGCCTGACCTCGAGAACTAACCATATTTGCTTGTAGCAATGTGAGGTTATAATCCTCCACAAACTGCTGGAGAGGGACACATTTTATATTCTGCCTGTCTGATCCACAATGATAGATTACATATTGTGCTTTCTGTGAGAAATGAGAATATATTATGATGAAATTTAGCTGATCCCACCATTATAAAGAAGTAGAGAAGCAACCAGGACAAATCACATGGAGGCATCATGATCTAATGAGCAGGGCACTGGCATGTTCCTGGTGATCTGAATTATTTTCTCAATTAAACAGTAGGAATGGACTGTTTTGCAAATATTTAATTTTCAAGCTTCTAATTACAGTGGCTGAGTTTTTTCTCCTGAGAAAACAGGTGTTGACACAAGATCTGACAGATCCTAGCAACTGGCATTTGCTGGTCCCTTTCTCAGATTTACAAACACACATGGAAAAAAGGAAAATGCATGATCTAACCTAAGAGACAAATATCTGGGCCATGTATCAAGGATTTTTTTGATCTGTGTTTGCATGGCGAGCTGTTCATAATCTGCCTCAGTTCTTCCAGAGATGGAAGTTTCAGCATGCTCCATTTTGAGATGGCATTATCCTGGCCGAGAAAACCTTCACACATGGGTCAGTTAATAGGAAGTAATTAAATAAATCCACAATTAAATCCTTTCAGTGAGGGAGATTTAATCTTGTCATCTTCCCTAGGCATATCAAAAAGGGAAATAAAATGCCTAGAAGAAAATATTAAGAGGATATTTGTTGTACTTCAAAAAACCCTGAAAACCTATGGTGCTTCCAGTTCAGATTTAAACTACAAATGTGAGTAAAGTCAAATTTACAGTTTAAAGTATATCCCAGTTCATCTGCATACTCTAATACCGCTAAAATTTTAATGCATTTGATGGAAGCAGGATAACCAGGAAAAATGCTACCTATTGCACATTGTTTTGCAGCACTGCCTACATGTAGCTAATTACAGCCTCCCTGCCTTCAGACTAAAATCTCTTGCTTTTGTGGGTTTTATTCATTGTCCTTAATGTTGTTATAATGTAGGGGTTTGTCTGAATTACCATTTTATTGTAGTATTAAACTTGTGTTGAGACACATTAATAGCACTGTGTTATCACATGTCAGTCAGTTCAGTCATTAATATATATAACAACTATATTTAGTTTATTTCTGTGTCATGTCCCCGTCCTCCCCCCAAAAGTATTATTTGCTTATCCACTGGAACTGTTGTAGTCTATCAGCTAAATACATGCATTCTTCGGTCTGAGTACTAATTTGGAAATGCACGGTACTTACCCACTGTAGTAGCCTATTGTTTATATTCCTACTGAGGTGTTTTTGAAAGTGCATTTTTGGCACAAAGCACTAAAAGCTCTATGGGCTGGCTACTGTATGCACGCACTAAATCCATTGTTTGTTCATGCTTCTGCTGCAATAACATAAAAATCAGCTAAGTATGTTTTACACTACTAAAACACTCAATGATGATGAACCTACCTTGCCTCAGTTTTTTTTCTGATGTTGAAATGTTATTATCCATTCCCCCTCCATTCTCCTCATTAGATCAAGAAGACTCTATTAATGTAATCTAGATGCTTTGATATCCTCAAATGAAAGATAATAGTTCTTGACATCAAAGTGTCTCATGCCTGCATCACACAACTCAATCTTAAACAGAGGTAGCCCATCCAGCAAGTGCACCCTGCAACTGAAAGTTGACCAGCTCAGATGGAGGCCATGCTGTCACAGCTGTATCTCTTGACGGATCCGAGCTCACATCCTTGTAGATATTTCTTTAAACTAGCTATTTCAGAGATATCTGAAGGAGTTTGAAATGGCACTAATGGCATATGAAATGGCATATCGCGTATGTATTAAAGAAGGGGTTTTTTTCATCTTGTTCAAACCTGTTCTCTTTTATATTGAATTCCTTGCTATGTAAATAAGAAATCAGTTCCAGGTCTGTTAGATTATATGTTACTTCCACATCATTCAAAGGCATGCCAGCCTCAGAGATTAATTCAGCCAGAATGGACTTTTGAAAATGTCTGGTCTGACCTTTCATGTAACACAGAATCCAAAATACAAGGGCACAGAAGTTAATGTCTTTACAACAGGGATGGATCCAGATGATTCTGCCTGAACTGCACAAAATGTATCCATTTTTAGCGCTGTCAAGTGATGTAAGTCACACACAATTGTTTGGTTCCCTATGGTGCATTACCAGGGGAGATCTTTCTGGGTTTTACAGAACCTAAGCCTTCACAGAACCACATGCTATACCATGTGTTTTGTTTGCTCTTCTATGCATTTCAGGTTGTTAAAGTTTGTCCAGCCCACCATCTTCAGTAATGCAGAATATTTCAGTTCTAAATTTATTAAAATGTGCACAATAATTAAAGGAGAGACCAAGGCTCGAGCCTAAGAAGTAGACATGGTCCCAACAGATGGAATATACCCGTACGACAGAAAAAGACGAAAATCCCCCACGAAGTATGAAATGTATCACATTTTTTCTACATTTTCCTTCGTTACATATGGCAAACCTTCTATTTCAGCTACAGCCACAATACTCAGAATCGATACCTCTATTTGCTTCATCCCAAATACAGAGCAGATATAGCAGGTGAACATCTCACTTTTTTGGCTCTTCATTGTTTATAATATTCTGGCAATCACCCTTATTTGAAACCATATTATTTAATGAGGGCTGGTTAGCTATTTCATTACTTTCTAGCAGTGAATACTATCTCACAACAGATGAGATGGAATCAAAGCTGGTACCACCTAGTCTATGGTGGGAAAAAATACAACAAAGATTAATTCAATTTTGGAGGTGAAACACAGCAACCACACTAGATTTCTGCTTTCAGTGGAATCCCCCCTCTCAAGGAGGAAAGCATACTGAGTATCTGAGACCTGCCAAGATCATCTCAGCTCACCTGTGAAAAAGTCAAGTTTGTGACGGGCAGGAGTGAACAGATAATCAATAACAAAGTACGCTGTTCAGGGAGAGAGGCTATTTGCCCTGATAACAGACTGAAGGAGACAGACAGACAACTGGTGTCTAGAGACAGAGAAGAGCAAAAGAATTATACCTTTACTAACATGGTAATAATGAGTTTATATAAACTAAGGAAACGCAAACTTTTCAGATGCATGAAGCAACTAAATCTAGGGATATTTTAAAACATAACAGGCACAGACAGTATAACAGGATATAGAATCCCCTTTGTGACCAAGCTCTGCAAATGCACAAACAACTTCAGACTATAAGGAGGAAACAAAAATGCTTTTGGTCTCTCCAGAGAGGTTGTTCGTGTTCTGGCACACACCTAAAAGGAAAGCACTAGCCTCAGAGTCACCTTGACACAGAATTTCTGCCTCTCAAGTTCATACTACTGTCCCTTTTTCTGAGCAATCTCTCTGCAGAGCGGGAAAAATATCTGAGCTTTGCAGGTTGGTTTCTCTGGGAGAACAAAGTTGGTGACACAGCAGCTGCAAATACTCTCATACACAAAAAATCCCCCAAACAATCCCATATTCTGGGCTTTTCAGCTCCCAGTCAGCTCTCAGTTCTCAAGGAGCCACTCCAGACCCAAGACAGAGCTTCATTTGAGTTGGGACAAAGACCCTTTTGCCTAACTCCTTTTATCCAGAATCTTGTATAGCCAAAATTTAATGGATTTTTTTCTAGCAGAACTAAAAATTTATCAGTACACCAATAAGAAGAAACTAAAAAGGTCTGTGCAGTAGCATTGCTTGGCAACACCTTCTGTATCACAAGTATGAGACTGTCAGTATTCACTACACAGCATTCAGGCAAGCTCTTTGTATCATAGGGCTGAGGTCTTTCATCATACACCCGTCTAGAGGAGAGGTCTTATCAGAGGGGTCTAAGTAAATGCTGATGTGTAATGATTTCTAAATAAAGAAAAAATAGAAAGTTTCGACTACTGTGTTGGTATATTTTCAATTGCCACTGCTGTTTAATAAAACTAATAAAATCTAAAACCAATTAAAAATTCCAGAATCAAACTTGAAAAATTAAAAAAAGTAAAAATTAAGCTAATTTTTTATCCCAGAAATTAAAATTTCTGAGGAATCCCAACAATATATTCCACTTGAAAATGGAAATGTTTCCAAACTATCAAAAACCCCACCATACACAAATCCTGAATTTCAGCCAGCTTCAGTAAACAGTTTATCAACACTCATTACTCACAGTCAGTGTACCACTGCACACAGCCTTAACATATGCCGCCTGACACCCAGCCTCCCAGGAAAAAGAGCGACTGCTCTAAAGATCTGGTTACTTAAGCCTGAGAGCTAAGAGACATAAAGGAGATGAATCTGTAATTATAGCCCAGTTACTATGCAAATACTTCAGCACACTATCTTGGTAAGGAATCTAGGTCTTCCCTTTCAGAACAGTTTCATTATTAGAAACGATTATTGCCTTTATTCCACCACTGTGATATTTCATGCATCTTATATAGCACAGAGAAGGAGCAAACAAGAACAAACAGCTTTTACCTCTGCAATCCTCACTGGCAGCATCAAAATCACAGCCCTGAAAGGACCAGAGATGAGAAATACCCAGGGATTTTAAATCTGTGTTTAGCAGAAAGCCTGAATAATAAGTTGCATCTCATATCTTAAGACTGCAGATATTTTTAACGAGTTCATAAGGTTGTACGCAGCTGAACCAGCACAGGTCAGACACACCGTGATTCCTTGTGTCATGCAGGTGGCGAGTCTATAACGGATCATTAACATGTTGTCCTGGCCACGAACAGGTTTTTTTGAAGTCTGTTTTCTTCTGCTGGTATTCTTGATTGTGCTTGTGTGACAGAATTAAGACAGGAATTTCACTGAGGAGTACATATTAAAAAGGGTGGTACTGTATGAAAACTGCTTGCAGTTCTAGCCCCAGCAAGTGCGACAGCCAGGGTCTTCAGGACCGCACTGATACAGACTTTGCTGTTCTACACGATTACTGCTGACAGGCACCAAGGCTGACACTGGATGTGCTGGGACGAATGCTACGCGGACACAACTGGGGTAAGCATACTGTACTGGATAAGCACATCAGACCTAGCTATGCATAGCGTGGTTTTATCTGTAGTGTAGGCAAGCTGCTTTAAAGCAGCTTGGCTGAAAAATAATTCAGAAAGGAGAAAAATCCACAGGCAAAGGCTTGCCATTGAAAATGTCCTGCACCTTAGCCACAACTTCATTATCTCACTTTCACTGGACTACTTCAAACATCCAACATGTTATTCACAGCCACACAGTTTTCACAGAATCAGCAGAGGAAGGAAAAAAGATGCTTAAAAAGAACTTTCTGCTCAAGGAAGTGAAAAAGCAAGCTGTCCTGAGTACTTCATCTAGTCTCTCACATTTATTAAGGGTAAAATAATTTCTCTCTCATCACGTAAATGGAGCAGATACAGTATCTCTCCCCAGAGCACCAGAAGCCACAAGGGCAGGCTAGATTAGGCTTATAGGACTGATGCAACCTTGTGTGAGGCATTACTTCATGAAGTGGTGAGTTAGCAACACGTTTTTCACAAAATATTTTGTTTGCATCTTCTGTCACACAAACAAAAGCAGTAACTGTGGGGAGACCTGTTTTGATTTTTCTGTGCTGCTGCTGCCTCCTCCTTAGATGTAAGCACCATGTCAGGCAATTCACAAATGACACCTCATCCTGCAAACGAACATTACGGTCGATCACTCAAGATTGCTATGATATTTGCAAAAAGGATAATAGAGATCTGGACAAAACATGCATAATAGTGTCTAATACACAGAAACAGATGTTTTTATGGAGTGCTGCATAAATATTTTGCATTTCCCTGCTTGCTTTCTTTTTCCTTTGAAGGACAGATCTGTATTAGTTTCCAAACAGAGAGCATATTGTTCCACATGTTCTACAGCTCCTGAATCACACTAATTTGTATTACTACATTTTTAATTTAATGATTGATATGTTGGCTTTGCAAACTGACTGTCAGAATAATTCATATAGTATTAAAAAACCCAAGCGTACAGTAGTTTTATTAATGCACCCTTAAAGAATAATGAAACCTTCAGCCTCGCTCTAATGAATTCTGGTGAAACACTTATGAATGATACTATTCATACATGCCTGTCCCTCAGGTGAGGAGGAGGGTGAGGGAAGAGAAGGAACAAGGAACAAAAAAAGCAAAAATATCTAGTGATAAAATGGAAACATTTTCTGAAACAACCTTCAGATATTAAGTCCTGGTAGGAGAAATGGCAGCTTCAAACATCCACTTATTTACTCCCCTGCACCACAGGATTATGAAGGATTGTTTCTTGTTTTGTTTCATTTAAAACCCCAAGCACAGCTGTTCCAGGCTCTCTAACAGTACCAAGGCAAGATCTATACACCTAAGGACAGGTCCTGAAGCCCTAAATCAGCTTTTCAATGGATGTTTTGCTTCAGGGCCAAATACTGTTCTCAGCCCATATCCATGGCTCCAGAGACTCATCAGCACACTATGAACGTGATGCACGTGAGTACAGGAAGGTCTGAAGCCCTGTGTACAAGAAAAGTACACACAATGCACGTGTAGGATTTGTTTTCAGATGGTCTAGCTATGTCTGACCAAGAGAGGGAAGGAATGAGATTAACTACCAGGCATTGCGAGGCTCCTTTCTATACTTCTGCCTAAGGATACTGTAGTACAACTTCTGATAGTGCACTGCAAAATACCAGTACGCTGCAACCGATACACTTTTCCCCAAATATCTGAAGTTTAATGACTGAGTCCAAGACAGAGTTACAAAGCACATACCTAGATTCCTACCTGCCATTAGCGTGTCAGGAAGAATTATGCAGAAAGTAGAATGCAGTTATAGTGTCCAGGCTAGTTGAAGGACAGACTCGATCAATATAGTTACAAGAATAGATAGATGAGAATACCCCCTCTGAGAATACTTTGCTTCCGGCAACCTGCAGAGGGCTTCAGAATAAAACTAAAACTCCACAAGAGACACTTAAAGTGAGAAGTGTTGTGTTTCAAAAACACCCAACCCAAACTAAACAAAAATACCCAAAAAACTCAGCCTCCAAGAAGTTACACTGAACTAGTAGAGAACAGATCTGTAAATACTGTTTGATGACCACAGGAAAGGAAGGATTCAGCCAGCAGCTTTGAGAAGGACTGACTTCTGGCAAGGTGTCTAAGACCCATCCTGTTCATGACAGTGTGGAACACAACCTTCAGCACCAAAGCATGGTCTCTTCTCTTTCTTTTGTAACATTTGATCGTGCTCTCAGGGGTAAGATGAGAAAGAGTTTCGTTCCCTTTGGAAGACAGCAAAGAAGAACATAAGAATGAGGAAGGGGACTTTGGTTATTGGCACAGCTTAGTCTCCAACTCACTCCTTCAGGGACCTCTGGATTTCTGAGATGGACAGCACACTAAAACCCAGAAGTGAAAATTGCGTGAAGATTGTTGGGACTCCTGCACAGAAAACTCTCTAAGCTTTCAGAAGCTGACAGCGCTGGAAGGGAGCCATAATAAAGCTGATGAGGCTCTGAGGAAATGTCCAAGCCAGGAATCACAAATGTGTTGACTGGCCATGCAGGGAGGAAAATATTTCCTTCACCTAGATTATGCTTTCCAAACATGGTGGATGTATTGTGGTTTAAATTTTATTATGCTTGAGGTCCCCCTTTTTCAATATTCTTTCACTTGGCTGTTGACAGGAAGGCACTTGTGCAAGCCCAAAGGTCTCAGTCCACAAAGGACAAGACAATGAAAATAAAAATCTCTCTCAGGAACATCCTGAGATGAGATGAAACTTCCAAACCTGGTTCCAACTCTGATGTTTTTCTTCTCCAAATAGAATCTGGATGGTGCAGTACATGTGGGTTACGCTGGGTTACACCACAGCAACCTGCACAAAGGGTAGCTGATTGACTTCCCAGAAGACAACTGGTGGAACTTTTCCTGGTGCCTGCAGTGGCTATGTAAGGGACGTGCTACTGCCCTTATCAATACAGGCTATGCCATCAGAGAGAATCTGACCATTCAACTTTGCCTGAGTTTATACAGTTATGTTAAAAACAACATAAAACTACCCAGATGTTCCAAAGTGCTGAAATATGAGGAAAAGCGCATTCTAAAAAGAAAAGAGATAAATGGAAGAAAGCGTAAATCACGGAGGTTGCATGCTGCAGAATACATCTCTTTGGTGGTCAACAGTCTAGTTCAGGCATGTTGTTGAGAGGGACGGAAAATTCCATATTCATTTGCGTGGCACTTAGATGGAGGATGGTAGCACCCACTGCTTGGGTGAAAGCATCTTTGGCCTCATTCAGCTGTGTTGTACATCTAAAGTAGGAACAATCACTAGAAGCAGAATTTCCTGCTATGCTGAAATCTGTTTACTAGCTGGCTCTGGTCAGTAAATCCTAGCTCCTGACTAATATGCTGTATGATGCCATGCAGGTCACTTTACTTTCCTTTTTTATAATAGGCACAGAACACAAGGGGTATCTTACAACTTAATTACATAAGATATGTAAGGAACAGAATTAAGGAAATAACTGAATGTCCCACGAGAAATTCTGACATTTCAGTAGTTGGCTACTTTTCACCATCAGTATTCTGAAACTTACTATTTAGACAGGGCAAAACATTACAATTTCAATATTTAGGTAAAACAGCAGTGCGTTCTTGAAGCAAAACACTTTGTCCTGAGTCAGTTCAACATGAAGCCACTTTATCTTCTGCAGTACGTTGCCTTGTATAAATTGTTCACTGGGCTTCTTTATGTCCATATTCTTCACTGAAGCCAGCAGCCAAGTCCTTGCAGCCAACGTCTGGACCCCACCACCCCACTTTATGGAGCGCCACTGTGCTGTACCACAGGGAGGGGGGCAGGAAGCACGCCTCCTGCCAGAGTACAGTCACTAGCTACAGCTCCTCTGAATCAGCATGCCACAATGAAGAAAACTAACTATTTTCTGGCAGTTCATTTAACTGAAATATTGCATGCAATTCAGACACAACAGGTCCGACAGCCAGATCTATTTCTATTGTTAACCTTTCAAATCACTTACCTGTGAAAACTCCATATCTCTCTCTCTAAATTAACAACCATCATGGACACTAAAAGCTGTCTGAATCCCTCAGTGACAAGTAAAGGATGTTGTTTTCATTCTGCAGCTTCTGATTACCACAGTAAAACCAAATTTCCATTTGCAAATAGTGGTGAATTGCTACTGATTCCAGCACTTGGACCTCCAACAGGAAAAGTGTTTTCAAAGAAGTCAGGAGACAACAGAATAGATAGATACTGGGACTACATTTTAACAGCAACAAATTTCAGTGCAATTGACTGAAGTCCAGCAAAGTTTTTCCAAACACTAAGTAATTTCTACAATACTTCAGCTACAGATAAGAAAAACATCTCAGAAAAAGAGGTATTTAAAGGCAACTTAAAGATTTACTCATTTTTTATGTCAGCCGTGTGCCAGGATGGGTCCTCACCTGGTTTTCTCTTGTTTCTTCCAGTTGGTAACACTACTCAGTTTCTCCCCTAAAGGAGGATCCACTACAATGCAAAGGCTCACTCTGCCTTTTTTTTTTTTTTTTTTTAACTGCACCATAGCATAACATTTTCCCTGGAAAAACATATTTCTCTGCTTCTAAGAGTACATGGGTACACAACACAGAAACAGATCATGAATGCTGTTATAAGGGTATGCCAGCTAAGGCAGAAGACCTGAAATGGGAACCATATCCAGCAAAGTGCTGAGCTCTGTCCTCATAATATTAATGGTACATTAGGACACGGACTTTTTTTGCAGAAACATGCAGAAAAATCCCAGCAACTAAAAAAAAAAGTAAATAAAAAAAAATCACTTCCTGCCCCTTCTGGGGTGGGGGGAGCAGGGGGATTGGAGGGACAATGAGGAATGGCTCAGGTTTTCTTGTAATTGTCCTGACATACTCCATCAATATAAAAACACTTGGGTCGTCTATGACACAGTACTGCCAGAGAAGAGACGTGTTTACTGGCTTTTACAAAATTTTTGTGACATTACTAGTAAGAATTATTCAAGACTGTAATCTTGATCTATAAGACAAAGCCCAGTGCAGTCAAAACAAAACAGCAACAAAACCCCGTTGCAATGAAGCTGACAAGCCAGCCACAGGCAGTGGCTCAGCAGTCCCGGTACACAGTCCCTCGTATACGTGATGACGGGAGGCCACAGAAAGTACAAGGAGGTACCAGCTACTGCACTTGTCTGGAAAGCATCTTATTAAGTGCACCAAATCAATGGCTAGAAGTCCTTTCCAGCTCTCATGTGTTTCTCTTCTGACTGCTATTGAAACAGGTTCTATTTTAGTATAATAAAGCAACAAGCTGTACTGAGTCAATACCGTACGGAGACTTTAGAACGGAGCCATGGAACGCTACAGATACATTTTTCTCAGACCTTTCCAACACATCTGATGCGTTCTGCATCCCCTACTGAAAATCAGATGTCTCTTGCTTTTCTCAATATTTCAAAGAGTATCTGCATCATGCCACAAAATTCCCAGTGGAAAAGAATTCCAAACCAGTAAAAAAAATCCAGTTTCTCTCTTACAAGTTTGGCTTTTAATTCTTGCCTGTATTTACTAGTTCAGGAACTGGGAAAAAATCCCGAAAGGGATGTTTAGGTGCAACAATTAACAAGTACTAATTGTATAGCAGAACTCAGAATTGTTTTAGAAACTACCTCATTTGCTCATCAGGATATTTTTAGCAGCAAAGCTTCTTACTATATAAAAAATACATATGCTAGTAGCCCTATCATTTCCTGATTTAGGCCACCTAAACAAAATGGGTTGCTTACCCATGTCCCGGGTATAAAGCGGTTACCGGTCAAAGGTTTCCCACTGACATGCCTAGCCCTGTTCATAGGGATATTCTTTGAAGGCGAGCAATGAGTTTATTCTTCATGATCTATGCAATTGCTTCTTTATCACTGTCAAATAGCGTTAGTCAATTTGTGGCTTTGTGGCAGAAGCGCTTTTCTATTAAAAAGAATTAGATGAACCACTTCCTGCACCTCAGGCTGAATAATTGTAAAATAATCATGGTTTCTGTGAACAGGAGGATGATTTAAAATGGTATTTTGGAGGTTCCAAATTTTACTAACAGTCTCTAATGAATGCCATATGATGTTTCAGTCCTCACCCAAAACATGAACATATTGGCTTCATCTAGACAGATATTAGCAGCCCCATACATTCACTTGAACCCTGCTGAAAAGCAGTATATATTCTCATTTTCTGTTTGTTGATACCAGGTTTACACTGTAAATTTATAACAAAAGAGCTATTTTGGTAGAAACACAGTAGTTCTGAGTTATAAAGAACTGCTGCTGCCCCCCAGCCTTTCAGAAGGTACAGTCTGAACCATTAAATAATCTAGCCCAGCTTCTATCCTATCAGAACTCTGTTCATTAAAGTGATTTTCAGTAAATGCCTTTTGGTGCTCCAGTAGTGGCAAACAAAAAACCCCTAATTAACATTTTTAAAAACTAACCAATGTGAAAGAGAACAAAAAAAATGTTTCTAGAAATTTTCACTCTAACTCCACTTATCTATTCACTGAAAAAGTGACAAGTGTCACATCACAGTATCTATAATGTGTGTACTGTATCTTTACACAACAACTCTTCTCTTTAACCAGAAAAAGAACAAAGGAAGAAAAAGATAAATGTAATATTACTGCTGGATTTATGTGCTGCAGTAGAAATAAGATGAATACACAACTATCGGGCTTGTCAAAGACATATTTGGGTAGTGGCAAACACTCACATTGCAGAAGACGGGCTACAGTCTCTTGTCTGTCAGATGAAGTGCAGACACAAGTTCAACATTAAAACAAAAAAAGAAAAATCTAAGATGAAAGTAAAAATGTGAAAAAAAAATATCCAAAAACTCCAAACACTTTCAGGGAAATTCATCGCTTTCTAAAGAGAACAATCATCTCCAAGCGCCGGTGTCTATTTTGCAGCACATTCAGACAGATCTAGTCTAGCAATAACATGCTCCAAATAATTCCAGAGCTTCAATAGCCCCATGCTTTTCAGTCTGTATTTTTTTCTTTTTGAACATGTAAGTTTAAGTTTGATTCAGTTCTCTGCAAAACCCTTTATTTTCAAAGGTTGTATAGTTGGATTTACAGTGGCTGGTGTTTGCAAGGAGAACGAGAGGGAGGAGGGTGTAATCCTACAAGCCTAGGAAAATTGCAAGAATAAATCATGATGGAGACTTTTTCTTTTATTACATTTACTTTTAGAAAAACAGTATAAATAAAAGACTGCAAACAAGAATGAACCAGAAACCAGGAAACAGGAATAATCCTTTCTTCTATTCCTTCCTTATCGCTTCTAAAGCTTTTTCTGTCTTTACTCTAGAAACACAACACTCTAAAAATCTATTAATATTCCTCGTTTTCCCTAGCTAACTGTCATTATTACGGAAAGTGAGAAATGGCTGTCAAGCTCAAAAGCAAAACCAAGCGCATTCTAAATCCCCTACAGCCACGCTTGTTCCATATAAGGACATTGCTGCTATTATGGCAGTGAGCAGAGTAAATAATTTAAAAAAATAATTAAAAATGTTAATAATTAACAATCCCAAAGCACCCTGGTTTTTTCACACAGTTTGTTCTCCAAACGGAAGCAAGGATCTTTTATTCCGCACACTGCTTATCAATGCCCAGGTCACAAGAGGCTAGGAAATTTAGATCACATTGCATGTATTGTATTGGTGGGAGAACACATTTAAACAAGACAAAAAAATCTATATCCAAATGGAAAGATCAGCATGGATTCATCAAAATGGAAGGCTGCACTCTGGGAGACGTCTATGTGCTTCCATCCTGAGCACTCAGAGGACAAAGCACAATCTGACAGCGTTCAAGAACTTTGCCCTTCTTGGCTCTGGAGAGCAACTAGGGGAGAAGAAATATGAACGTCTTCTCATGAGAAGCAGACTTAAATACAGTCTGGAATTAGTTCCTATTCAAACTGTAAGGTCAGACTTTAATGATGAGGCCAATACAAGCCAGTAACTTCCAGTCATAATCACAAAGTCAGTGCCACGCAGACATGGCTAGAAATAAAACAGGCTATTTCACTACTCCCAGCTTTCTGGGAAATCTACTTTTAATCTGTCCAGCTGAAAGTAATTTCAATTCATTTAGGGCTGATAATTCTTAGGGTAGCTTAGATTTAGGTCTCGTCAGATATTAAAGTGCTCTGAACACACAACTGAGGCCGGACCGCCAGTAATGCCGTTGTTTCACCTCCTTGACAGTTTTTTCAAAGTGGACTGGCACTCAAAATGCAGAACACTTGCGAAAATCTGGTCCTCCTTCTCCACCCATCATGCTGAAGTTAAACCTTCCACCCAAAGACCTTGGAAGAAGCCCCTTTACACTGCATCTTCCCCTATGTTCTTACTCGAGGCAGGACCTCCATTGTTTTTGCTGGGAACTGGCTTTTCTAAACATCATGATTTTGACCAGACTGATGAGTCATCCTGCTATAATTGCTTTAATGACAATTAAAAAGCCTTATTTCTGATCATATAAAAGTACATTAAAATTCAGCCTAAGGCAATGAACAACTGGCAAAAACGTAGCAGTCCCAATGAAATTTAGGATTTCCTTGTCTGTCTCTTCTTTTATTTTTCTTTTTTGCCAAGTTACCTCGGAGAAGCAGGGTTTGCGAGGAGAGGTAATGGCCTTCATTAAACCAAATGATGCAGCTAGAAGAAGCAGACAAGCTTTCAGACACACAGTTCCTTCAGGTCAAACATATAAAGTAAAATAAAATAAAGTAAAATAAAGTAATTTTTAAAATATTGCAGAAGGGTGCTTATCTGCAGTGATAGCAAATATGCTTTTGAGCTTTACCACTGCTTATTAGAGCTTTAACATTCTGGCTTGGGAATGAATGCAAACTCTGCACAGCACTGCAGCAGAAGACTTCTCCATTTGAGTTTTAGAAAGAGCATAGGCTCTAAAAAAAAAAAAAAAAATCCCTGGTCTGTGCAGTAAATGTGCAGTATGTACAGTGCAATGCAAATGTTTTCCCCTCTAGTATTCCAAAATATTTTCTTGGAAGTCATTGAATTCCTCCCAGGATGTTTTAATTTCATGTTTTCTTAATGCATAAAGAAATCACATGTGGAAATTTCTTCTCCAGACTCACACCTCAGCCTTTCATTAGAGTCTTTCTTTAGAGTCACTTTAGCAAGACCCTTGTGAAAATCCTATATTGGACCTTACCTCTGCACTTGGTACTATTCTTTGTCATTCTGGATCTACTTTTGGCCTTTTAAGTCACTAGACTGTGAACGGAGCCACTTGCCATCTTGGTCAGTAAAGAGCAAGGGGAGGAAGGTGCTGCTGACGCCCCCCATGAGACCTCTCACATGGGATTTGCTCCTCAGCAGGCCGGTGCCTGCTCTGCCCCAGCACCTGCAGGCTCAGTCCCAGCAAGGGCTCGGACCCAGCAAGCTGCAGCAGCCCGAGTGCTGGGACATGGAAGAGGTCCAATGTTGAGCCAAGCCTCAGACGTGGAGGAAAGCCTCCCTTCTCCCAGGACGCCGTAAGGGGCTTGTGGAGAGCCTGTGCCACTCAGCAGGACAGAGACAGTTGCTGGACTACAAAGAAACGCTGGAGGACATCCTGTCTTGACAGATTTGGAGTGCATTTGCTTTGTAGCCTTTCACTTACCTTCTCTCTCACACAAAATCTATGTTTTCTCCTTCTAACGAGTTGCTTCATTATTCTGTGTTATAATGAAGCACAGCTGAAGAAATTACAAGTCTTTTGTCTCTTTTTGGCATATTCACTTTGAAAAGGGGGAAGTTCAAGTGATCATCTGAGGGGCATGAGGTCTAATCACACTCCTCTTCTTCCCCCCAGGGTTCACCACACTTTGAGGGTATTTTGGAAGGCAGAAAGTGTCTTAGTGTGCTTTGTGATTTTGGGTGCAGCATTTCAACAGCTATTGCCAGTTTGCTTAAAGAGAGTGCAAAGATTCTACTAAATTCTGATTTTCTCAACTCCCTGAGGCTCTGTTATGAAGTATTTAGTAAGTGACAGCGATCTCATTTGTGACATTCTTATTTCTAAGTTTGTACTGATAATCCCATATGGTGTTAAAGGGGGCCCTGACATACCAAAGGCTCTGTCTTTTAGGCAAAATATAAAAACTAGACCCTTCTGCTCTCAGGAATTACAAGCTCCTACACAACCCAGTCGTTAAGGTTGGTGTCCTGGCCAAATTCCAGCCTAAGCACTGCCATCCTTTCTCCTCACTCCTCCCTGAGTTTTCCGTCTTCTACCCAAGGAAAATAACCCAAAGGCAGTAAAACCCCAACTCACAAGTCTCCCCTGTCCCAAAGGGGTGCGTCACAACATGGGGCTCAGAAAGCCCTGTGGTATTTACACCATGCTGAATACAGGAGAAAAAAAAATGTGATCTGCACAAATCATTAAATCTTATTTAGAAGATTTATAGGACTAAAAATACCATATATATGGTACAATGAAGTATAAATACACAACTCCACTGAATATAAACTGTATATAAATATTGTAGTTCATTATTAAAAAAAGACCCTATGACTGATTTCAAGTGCATCTGCATATGCAACTGTGGTTTTGCAGGCTGGCTAGACTTGAAAATAAATACTTTTTGTGTATTTGTTAATATTTGCACAGCAGAGAAATGAATGGCTTATAAGAAACTGAAAGAACATAGTACTCTTCAAAAAGTTACATTTAATATTTTAACATTAAAAAACCAAAGAGCTCAAAAAATAGCTAGTACACAGAATTAAAGAAATATTAAAAATTGTTGTCAGAAACTTAAAAAATAAACTGACTAAGCATTTGAAATCCTGCAGTTCTAAGAGATGAATTTTAGGTCCTAGTACTTTTTGGCTTTAATATTAACTACCGAATCAACATAAATTTAAAAATAGCACTAGTGACCTGGTACTGCACTGTAGCAGAGAACAGTGAGAAGAATCCTATTGCTGCTCTTTTTTTAAAAACAACACTCAGCAAAACTGCCCAAAGGAAAACACCAACGTACCAAAAATCACCTCCTGGGAATAATCATGAGCACCTGAAATCTCCAGTGATTTATGTGCTCAGATATGTTTTCATCTGGACCATACTCCAAAGCATTGAAATCCTCTTCACACAAACAGACAGAAACAAAAAACCAACAAAACCCCAGACAAAACTGTATTCCCCAAACCTGTGTATATTGGGGAGCGAGGGGAAAGGGACTAAAGCACAGTTCCTACATATATTGGATGTAGTCCATTAAAACCCCAGGTGAGAAACATGTATCTTCCTGCAGCAAATCACCAGAAACCTCGCAGCGCAGCCAGGGTGAGTCACGAGTGTGTTTAAGCCCATTTTGTTGCCTTGCTGAGCCCTCTGAAGCCAAGAGGCTGAAACTATTTGTGTGCAGTCAGTAACCTGGAAAAGGAGTCCCCACATAACGGTGGTTTCAGATGTGGAAGGTGGCAGCAGTGTGACAACACGCACTGGTATTCTCATGTAGTTAACATTAGGCTTGGTGCAAACCTCTGATAAACGTTTCACAACTGATGAAAGGTCTTTGTGTACACCCTGGTAACACAGTCGCTTTAATCCAGTATAAACGTATTGTTGCCAAAAAGCAGTGCCAAATTGCTCAGCCCCGCTGGCTGTCCTGTGCCAGCAAGAGCACTCTCGCTTAATAGGGTAACCTGGATTGACAACTGAACCAGCTGAAAACAACTCTCCTCTTTCTTTTGCTGGGTGTGCTTTTAGCCAGATCGGTTAACTGAAGCCAGCTCACCCCACAGATGTAGCGACATTGGTGCCAGGAGCGAGGGGGCAGGGACCCGACCCCACCAGCCCTTTGGGAAGCAGCTCAGGTGTCTGCCATTGACTGCAGATTCAGAGAGACCCGAAACACAGAGTAGTTGTTTGCTGAATTTACACAGCAGTCAATTTGAATGTGACTTTTGCTTTTCTGCAAGCTCCTCAGGATTTGATTTAGTCTTCTCTCAGCATTGGCTCAGTAACTAGTGTAAAGAAACCACTGTCTGATTACCACTGGCACATCTGTAATAGCGGTGCATCTGACTGATACAGGTTTGCTAAGGACACCCCAGTCTTAACGTGGGGAACTGAGAACCATCTTCTCTACCACAGAGTTCTTTTATTCCTCCTTGAGCATAGGAGTTAGTATTTTTGTACAACTGAATTGTACCCTAACTTTACTATCCTATATCCCAAAGTCATTAAATTCTTTTCATATAGCACTTAAATCTTCCTCTTTACTGACTATGCCACCTCAAGTTGTGTAAATAGCAAATTTCATTAGCACACTCTTGATTTTACATAAAGTTCCCTAGTGAAAATGTTAGATCAGGTCCACGCCCAAGCAAGTTGAATTTCAGATGCAACTTCCCTGATTGTTTTGGATCTGAACCCTGAGACTAAACCAAAGCTAATGTACTAAACCAAAGGAAATCTATGCAAATAATCTATGCAATGCACTGTACACCTAGGGCACCAAAATTTAAGGCAGGAAATAAGCAAACACATGGGTTTGCTCCATGTACTAATTTGCAGTTGCTGCTCTGGGCTTTTTCCCCCCTGATAAATAAGTATAGACTCCAACAAGTTGATAGGCCTTTTCTCATATTTAGAGCCTTCATCTAGAGACCGACTGTAGAGATTTGTCTATCAATCGTTCACACTTGGTGCTGCCCTGAACTGATCACCCCTTTAATTAACCATGTTAAACTAGCTCCCTGAAGCTTATGATGCTTCTGTCACTTGCCTGTGGGTTTCCTCTTCACTACAAGCCTGAGTGCTTCCATTAAGTTTACAGTGAGAAGAACCAATAGAGGAAATGATGAAGGATATCCCTGGGCTCCATTTGAAAGAACTGTTAAAGAAAGGCTTCACAGCAAAAGAGAATTTAATAAAGTAGCACTTTTTTTTTCTTTGATGCCTAGGGAAAAGAAAACAAAGAATATATTTATTTTTACTGTATTTAAACTGTCTTTTGTAATAGCAAAACAAAAATTACCAAGCAATGGCACACCACCACAGAGGACATAGTGCATTCACCAGTTGTAATATTGTAGTCCCCTGACCATGGTTTCATCTTTGAAAATTTGAATATTAACATCATGCGTACGGGAAGAAGTTGGAAACAAAGAAAGGTTTACTTGGATTGTAGATAGATGGGCTATATCCTTACAGAATCTTCTGAAAAGTCTCATTTATATATTAAGAATGCAGTAGCCACCTTAGAGATCTACAAAATTTTGTCAGGTCAATATTTGTGGCATCACCATTATCTCCTTTAATGAGTATTGTAAATGATGAAGTGTCAAACAATTAACACATTTCTCCTAGTCCTGCACTTAGGATAACACATATTTCCCAAGAGCGGGAAAGAATTTATTTGGCTTACTTTCAATTTGTGCAACAAGGGTACAAATCTAGCCTCAAAAGCAGCAAATCTGGTATATCGTTACCACTTTCTGCAGGTGCACATTTAAAAGTTAGGAAGGCTTCTGCCTGAGCTCGCAAAATTAATAATGATGAAGCAAATATGACTGTTGGCAAATATGCGTTTTGCAAAATGAGTTAAGTATTTTAGCACCTTGAAAAAGTAATGGCAATGATTTGGAAATACGCTTCTTCCTTGCCTTCCTCTGAACAAAGACAAAAATCACAAACCTTAATAGCCCTAGGTGAAATTATACATTTTTCAGTGGTTAGCGCTACATGCAGCCATCATCTTTTTTGGCCAAACTTTTTTTTTTTTTTTTTTTTTTTTTAACCAGCTGTGATATAGAATAAGCAATATGTGGGTGATTTAGAGCTGCAACAGATAGATATAAGCAAGGATCTCTGCAAATTCAGTGGAATCAGTTTACTGGAGCCATGTTCCCATTCTGTGTGTACAACTCCTCTGGGTAAATCAGAAAGTAATTCAGCTCCCTCTAATAAAGTCTCCTTTTGTGCAACAAACACAACTTGAAGCAAATTGCAAGATCCCTGTTTCTCTCATTGAAAAAAAGAGAGTTTGGCTTGCCAGCAAATGCAAACTCAAATGCAACGTGCCAGATCTGAACAGCTGTATGTATCCCACTTCTCCTGAGGCTCCATCACATGCCACATGCCAGTCACCATAATTAGTGAGAGTTAGAAGGAAAACTCACAGTACAGTTAGGAAATGTACAGCATTATACATAAATAAAAGATTACTGCTCCCCAGTGCTCTTGTCTCTTCTAATTCCTGTTTTTTCTCCCCACAGACCAATAGCAGTGTTGAATTCTGATGAAGCAAAGTGTGGTTCAACCTCAGGCATTTTGTGAGGCAGAGAGCAATTAATTGGCGTTAAAGCAATACATAACAACACGTACTTTTCTGGCAGGGAAACGGCCAACTAAAGAGTTAAGTTTGGCATTACCAACAAACTTTCACCACAGATTTCAAAGCTTACTCTATTTATGTTTCCCCAATGTGAAGTAACTGCTGCCCAATTCATCTAAGGATTTAAATATAGTTTTAACTCTAACCTGCCAACACGGTCTATGGAAGTTGAAGGACAAATAATGTACCTAGTATTAAAAAAGTGCTTAGATGTTTGCTGAATAGAGCTTGGATGAATTACAGATTGGGTGATAAATCTTGATAGGAGAAAATACAGTAAAATTTTCATCCTTGGCTCTCCAGACTACAGAAAGGAACGGAGGCTGTTGCATTGTGCCCCCTGTGAGAACTAATGAACCGTTAACACAGTGGCTAATTTGTCTTTTGTTTCCTGGAAACACAGACAGGCCCAGAAAAGGGAAGTAATAAAGGGGAGATACACATCCAAATTTCTATCCTTCCTCCCATCCTAGAGCTACCGCTCACAGAAAGATTCTTCTGTTTTACCTTTGAAAAAGAAAAAATCACTATTGAATTTGTGCTTCCTTATGCAGAGGGCAGGGATGGGCACACCTAGCAAAGAATGAAGGAAGTTCAACATTTTTCTGGGTTTATTTTCAAAAGATGCATGGTTGACAGAACATATGAGACACAGCAAGATGGACAGTGTGCCTAGATCTTTCAAGTTTACAGCTGTCAAAATTGTTACACTATGCTATTTTTAGCGAAATTACAATTTGGAACTGGCATGTTGATTCCACACAGTTGGAGCCTGCTTCAATGCCAGTGAACATACTTTGATTTATTGCTCTTTTATTCAGGTCAGGAACCATAACCTCAGGAGCAGTCGATTCATTGGTCTTAGTGCTCTAGACAAGAGGTGATTGTGGCCTTCAGAATTAGAAATGTTTATGCTATGAAGGAGAGGACAATCTTCAAGGTGCTGAAACAAGTTTTCTCTAATTAGCTATAACCAAATTTGACTGCAACCTACTGAAACAGACAACAGGGTAGGAAAATAGAATTGTTCAACATGTTTAAGGGAAATTAAATCTGGAAATTGGGACTAAGCTTGAGCATAAAAAAAAAAAACCAAAACAAAAAACCCCACCAACCTCAAAGAGAAATATTAAAGAAAAATTTAAAAGCTGAGAGATGATTAATTTTAGGCATAAATCATTCCTTAGATAAATGGGTACTGGCAGAATTTTACGATGGTTCCAGTGGAAACATCCTAAATATCTTGAAATTAAAATAGAAAACAGTAAGCTTCTGACAACATTTAATTTCTCTCATCCATAGAATCTCAATTTCAATGTTACTTGTGCATCCCCTACGCTTTGATCAATAACGTACCAGTACCTGAAATACAAGCAGCAGCATCTGTACTCAAAGAAAAAAAACCACAAACCAAAACCCCACCCTGTAGAGTTGAGAGAGGTACTAAGTAGTCCACTGGAAAACAGAAATGGTTCTCTAAATGCCCTTTCTCAAAGTTACAGTAAGGAAGTTGGCAGTTACACAGGGAAAATTAGGAGTATAAGCATCTATCGCTCCAACAAAACCAACACAGTTCATTCAAGTCTTCCTGATGACCTGTGTAATAACAGGAGGCATTTACTGCAGTGTGCTGAATAAAAGAATTGTCTTGATTAGTGCTGCTACGAGAGAATGAAAAGAAACTTGGTCTTTGTGGCAACCTGAAAATTCACTAACAATTCCTTTCAGACTGATGGTGGCTAAGTTTGAAAAGCCTAATGTTATGACAGGTGTCAAGGAGAAGCATATAAAAAAAGCAATCTTAAAACAAAATCCATAATAAACCTTTAAACCTGGCACCATTCCTTTAAAGTGAAAACAATTAAGCACCATTTTAAGCAAAGTAGCCAAGGGGAATGACAGAAATCAAACATTTTTATTTCCAGATTAAGTAACATTAAGAGAAGAAAAAACAGAAAACACAAAGAATAAAAAGGATTGGTTCTGCATTGCTAAACCATAAGGGACAAAAACCAGTGTTGGCATAACATTTTTCATTAACTACAGCAAAAGCAAAATGTACATATCAGTGTTACACATCCTTTTCTTGCCTAAGGCTCTGATTAAGTTCCCCAAACTTCCTTTGCTCTACAGCTTTTAATGCACCACCACATATTTTTCTGCTATCATTGAACATGTCAGAGAAATATCTCTGCAGCACACTAAATCTAGGTTAAAAATCATGGAGACAAAGAATTCTTTTTTCTTACTTGGGATATTAAAATGGCCATGGTAAGGGATTTTTTTTTTTTCTAGTCAACTACATCCATATCTGTGAAATAACAATCTCGGTTTTGTTACAGCTTCAGCTACAAGAACTCAGGTGACGCAAAGTAATTATTATTTGACTGATAATGGCCACTGGAGAATTTCTCTTGCATAAGAAACTATCCTGATATAAATCTGATACAAGTAGCATGGTCTCCTCCCATATAAATTCCTTTCAATTTCTGGTGTATACCATATGTGCTTAAGGGAATACAGCAGAGGAAAATGTGGTCTGTGGGATTTTACAGAAGCACATAAGAAAGAATAGTTCCTTAATTTTTCATCTCACTGCATCTCCAAACTGTAAAATGTTTCCTTGACAGAATTCCCTTTCCTTTACAAAAGGCCACAACACTTACAATCCATAATAACTGCTGTATTGTAACATCAGTCTTTGCGAAGGCAGGAAAATACTACTCCTGACGCAGACATCCAGACTGTTAAGGGCTGAATAGTTACTGGTACACATACCCGGATAACAACGTACGTACCTTCAGGTGCTTATAATTTCTCGTTGAGTAGTTCTAAAAAGCACTTTTCCCTCCACTTTGTTCAAGGTCCGGGCAGAAGGGGAATATGTGCAATAGCATGCGTTATAGTGTACACAGAGATAATATAGTGCCTACAGATAAGTGAAAAAAAAATTGTCAACAAACTTTCCTTTGCAAGTATGATTTCCATTGTGCAACACACAATGAGAATTGCGTCTACTTCAACTCTCTCCAACCTCATGAATTTTTGGGAAGTGGGATAATACTTCAATATCAATAAAACAAGACCAGCTGTTAAACTGATATAGGAAACATCTTTAGCGACTAGCTAGTGAAATTTTCCCTGCAGCATGAAGGAATTTTTATCAGTTTCAGAATGATGTTATGTGCATTTGACTCGCACACATACTCCCTTCACAAAGACACACGCTCCCTAACAGGAACAAACCGCATCTAAAGCTTTCTGATCCTCCTCCACAGGATATTACAGAACAGCTGCAAAATTTGGATTTCTCATGTCCACATACAGATGGCCACGTTAGGGGAAAGACAGCACGTGCATTTCTTCTATCCTCCGCTGTGTGTTCCGGGAGGTTGCCTGCCGTACTCTGACAGACACTAGCATCTAGGTGGGCATTTGGTGAATGATTCATGCCTAAAGGTGAAACTGATGCAAAGATGGGGCTGATTTGCATTTTGACCAAAGCAAAGGGGAGGGGAGAGAAGAAAAAAAAATAATATGAACATCAACTACTGAATGCTCAGATCTACTAACTGTACTTCTGATTGTACCTTTTAACTGACATTTCTGCAAACATCTCACTAAGGCAATCGTACATAAGGCAGGTGAGAAAATTTAGTATTATTTTAGGCTTTTGTAGCCAAATTTGTTTTGAAGGCATTGGATTTACATTGGTATGGAGATCAATATAAGAATACTGAGCCATACACTTCACTTTATATTTGAAACCCTGACTGACTTTTTCAGGCACCATTAAAATCTCATTTATGCACTGAGCTAGCATGAAGCAAATGTACAATTTGTGTACACTGTCAGGCTTAGTGCCACTAAGATAATGTCTTAGGATAGAGGCCCACAGACACGTGGTCTTGTCACACCTACCAGAGGAAAAAAAAAGAAAAAAAGAGTTGTTTGTTCCAGTGAGGCTCCTACACTGTGCCCCTCCCCGCAGAATCAAAGGATAAAGTACGATGGTGTTTATGATAACCGCAGAGGAATACAGATATTTCATCATTATTCAGGAGTGCCACAGTGAATTTTATACTATTAAATACATCATCCTCAGAAGAATAGCCTGACGTTTACGCAACCTAATTAGTATTTGAGTGTGTGCCTAAGCAATTCGTGTATAGTCCAAGTTAACGCGTGGTCCAAGTAACACATAGTCCAATAGAACTGTTTTGACATCTAGGCCAGAACTCCAGAACTAAATATTTGCATTGCATTACTGATGTCAGGTCCCCACCAGGGCTCCTGGAGGCTGCAAAGTATTACGTTATTTTCTTTTTCTCCCTGATTTTATTTTTCAACACATCTCTGCATTGCCAAAATCTGCCTGGAAACAGAATACAGGGAACTAATGTAACAGGGAAAGTCAACACTTCAGAACAATTTGGAAGTAAAAAATATTAATAATAGGGTTTTTCAGGAGGTCAACATCAGGAAACTTTCGACAAACTTCTGAATTCTAAGGAGATTCAGGCTGGCTTAGAAGAGTAAGTCAAAACAAAATACCAAAACTTTTGTTGTGCCATATATCACGATTACTGTTAACATACTGCATTTGATTTAATTCCAGTTTCACATTTCCACTGACAAGTCTCCATAAAATCAGTGAAAATTTAGTTACTGGGTTTCTCATGCGAACCTCCCAAGTGTGGAGAAACTTTTAGACTATGTCTAGAAAAAGATCGTTTAATATTGCCAGTAAAATATTTCATGTAAAAGCCAGTAAATAAAACAGTTTCTCCTGTCTAATTCTAATGCACTATATAATGTGTGAAATCTTTCCTTGGCAGGGAAGCTGGAGGAAACAGGGGGATGTTTTCAGTCTTCCTTGCTCTGTCTCCTTCCTTCAGCAATTTCTCAATTCTGCATGGGCCCAGAAACACCAAAAATTACTCAACTCTCTTACCTGACAAAAATTCAGCTCTTTATCTCCTAGAGCAAGAAATTAAAAACCACTTATTTTTTCTTTAAATATCACTTAAATTATTATCTAGCTTGAACTATTACACTTCACAAAAATATTTTCAGTTATCTTCTGTCAGTAGAAATAGATCATTATTAGTACTGCTAAGAATTTTGTGACAACATGTTAGCAGTTGGAAACTGCTGACAAGGGCAAGGAACCCAGCAGGGCAGTCTATCACAAAACATTACGTGACATCAGCATGGTGTGAGGGTGGAAACAGCAAATATAATCTTCAGCAAACATCCTCATTTGTAATATCTGGAAACTGGATGTAATAGTGTTCCAGAAAGATGAATTTGCCGTGGAACAGGCACAGAGCAAGCCTACTGGGGCGGTGAGAAGAATGGGGAGCATATCTGACCCTGATTTGTTTAGTTTTCCAAAATGAAAGCTGCAAACTGTTACAATTGCTATCCATAAATATACTCAGAGAACATATATTTAAGCTGAAAAATAACATTGATAGAGGAATAAGTGTACATAAAGTGGCCATGACTAAGTTACAGCTGGAAAGTGACATGAAGGCTTGCTGCCTGTGGTGGAATGGGATTCTAAAACTCTCTCCTCCCATTACCAATTAGACAAAATGTTTGACTTGTTTGAGGAGGGAACTTGATCAAATTATGTTATGACTTGTACAATCTAGAAGTCTGGATTCAATAACTTTAGAGTAATGATTGATGTGACTTTGTGATGGCATCTTCTATCTGGTCCAAGACACATCTTTTTGTGCAGGTCTACCATGATGCCAAACCAACCATTTCATGTTCTCAGTTTCAGAACAATTTTTCTTTACAAAGCATGTATACTTTTCAACTGAGTTAACTTAAGGCACTACAGGGACACGCAGGTTTAATACTACAGGGAACAATGTACTGTGAATTCCACCTCAGGCTGGAAATCCAAAACTGCTGGAAGAAAAATATCCTTTTCAGACTCAAGCCTTGCAAAATTTCCAAAGTTTTTCTCCCTTCATTTCCAGAAGTCTCCTTTCCATCTTGATTCACTTTTAACTAGCTCTAACATCACAGTCACAGACAGTCCGTGTGTCTACGCCACACTGGCAGACATTATACTCTCAATATTTTATTACAGCTATTAAAAGCCATCACAGGATTGGTTTGTTTCTAAGTTTCCATCATTTCCTATTTTAATTATGAATTGTTTAGCTGAACAAAGCCATATTAAATGAAAAGCATAGTGCAGAAGTAGCGGAAGAGCTTTACAATCATAGTTGACAGCTTAGCTATTTATGCTGTAAATGCATTATAAATAATTTCTGAGGTCTTCATACATTTCTGTACTTGGTCTGTAGCAGGCTCATAAATAGATTGATAGACCTTTATTAACCAGTGATATCCAAACCTTAAAGTAAAGCAGTGCCATATCTTTCTCTCAAAAATGCAATGCTAGTTATAATTTCCACAGACCTGCTCTTCACAGACAGACACACTGAATAAAGGAAACAGTTTCACAATGTGAAATATCAGATTGATTTTTCTCACTAAGGATCTCAAACACATGACAAGAATCAAATTTCCAGAGACCCTCAACACAGCCAAAAGCACACGCAATTTCAGCTTTCCTAGCACCCTCTCCTGTTGATATTCCATCTAGCTGCCCTTTACCCATCTTTTCCACTCAGCTACTGACCTTATGTCCATTCCCTCCTTGCTGTCTTCTGTACTACTTTTCCCTTCTTTGTTATCAACTTTTGCTAATGGGTCTTTTGCTTTCGTTGAGCTGACCCCTAGACCTTAGAAATCCTTTAGCTTTTCTCCAGGTCTTCACCTCTTATTCTAACACCTTGCTTTCCCTCTCCTCCAACCAATGCCTGCATCTATTCCTCCTTCTATTTGTTGACCGGCTCCTTTTCCATCAGGCCCTGGTCCTCCTAATCTCAACCCTTTTGGCCTGCTAATTACTCTCCCACCTACATTATAGTTACGCAACTTCTTCCTCCTCTAGCACTTGGGACATACAGGGGTTTGTTTTCTTTCTGACGACCAGCAATATCTAACAACCTGAAGGGCTAAGTACATGAAACTTCTTCTCAACTGCTTCACGTCTGCAATGGAACATACTTAATTCCTTTTCAGCAATGGTATGCACTGCGATATACTTCCCCATATGATAAAGGGAGAACACTTTCTTTTTCATTAAAAAGTTACTGTAAAAGATAACATTTTCTGCTTAGAAAAGTTTTTCTAGAGATTTTTTTGTTTTTCCAGCAGAAAAGGAGGATAAGAAGCAAACAAAGGAACAATAAAAAATTGCTAAGAACATTGGAATTTACAGACTTAGGTATTTCTACAAAAATAATTTACTAACATAAAACAATGTACAAGGCTTAAAAGTGACAGACATTTATGGAAGAAAAATACATCAAGAGTTATTAAATACATACTACCTGCCAACTCCAAAAAACTAAACAAACAACAAAAAAATCACAGATACACAAACTGCGAAGTACTTGCTCACTCAGTTCTTCTGTCAGTATCTGTTATTTGACAGCTGCTGGATACTGAACAATACCTTTGGTCTGACTCCATCTGGCTGTTCTTATTGCAGCTCTGTTACTTCATCCACCTTGTCTTCCACCCTGCACCTTCCCCTCCCACATATTTCTGTCCTACAAGCCAGCCTGCAGTCTCTGAAATATTCCCATACTCTCCTAGAACAGGGACCTGCAAACCAGGTACATCAGATGACTTAGATTCCTTAATGACTGTCTCAATTTTTTTTAATTACTCTTGACAGACAGCCTAGCCTAAAGAGGTACCTGGACAGCTCCACCACAACACAACAGTAACAAAGATTGAACAGAAAAACCAAAAACCAGTTGTTACTTAAAGTCTTAAACTATCCAATGCTTTCCAGGCCAAGGTTTTATTCAATTGCTCAGAAATTATAATTTAAGTCTGCTGCTGAATCCTCACTGCCCCCCTCTGTACATAATATGCCTAACTGTACTGCTTAGCAACACACACTCGTGTATTGTTAAATTGGGCTGGGAGCTTGAGCACAGGCTCTGTAGGCAGAGAAGTGATGATAGCTTCATGCAGCGTGAGATTTCTCAGCTGTGTCCCCTCTGGACAAAGACTGAGAAAACTCAAGTATGTTCACCTCGTATCCTAGAGCTAAAGCAGAGGAGACTATCAAAAGATTCAGCAATACAGTTCTTAGGAAAAACATTGCTGAGGATGCAGATTCCATAAGGCAACTTCATGAACCTTTCAACCACACCTCTTCAGTACTACATGATACAATCTTTGAAAGGCAAAGTATGCAAAAGAGGCGAACCTTGGCATATACAGTACTTAATTTTATTCTGGCCCCTGAGAAGTTAAGTAATTATAAAATATTTAGCTTCTGCTTCTCTCTGGCAAAAGTCATGCAAGATGAAACAACCAGCATTTACACACACTTAAGGTTTTCAAAACGCTTTACAAATACTAACCAACTGCCACATTGCAAATGAAATTGTACAGGAACCCAAAATAAGGAGATCAGTAAACAGGAAAAATGGGTCCTGCTTTGAACATTTTCTTTAAAAGTTACAAGGGGCAGAAGGAGTTGTCAAGTAAAGGAACAGTGGAGGAGACACAAAGAAATTCAGAGATAATAAAGGTGATCTGGTCCAATGTAGTGGAGGACCTAACTGGTGTTAACCAGAAAAGAAAAAAAAAAAAAAGTATGTTAAGGGTCCTGGGCAGTCAAATGAGGACAGCCTCAGAAAGAATGTGAATCAGAGATAATCACGACACGACAGAATAGCAATTGTTAAGTGTATCGCAAGTATTAGAAGATACAAAATGGTAGTAGAGAGGCCTTATATAATAATACTGTGAAGAAATAGGAAAAGAACAGGAAAGTCAGTGCTGAACCTTTTTGTGATCAAAATCACTTTAGAGAAACATAGTAAAAAAACCAGTAAGGTCCGTTAAAGACCTCCACAGTCAGGCTTGGATACAGCTAAAGATCCAAATGTTGTTGTAAAGGTAAATTCTGTCAAAAATGTTTCCATAAACTTTACAGAAAGAGAAAGACAATGGTAGTACGGAAATATCACCTGGAGGTGATTACTGTGTTTTAAGGACTCAGCACAAATAAGAACTAGAAATCCCCCACTTCAGCTATCCTCCCTGTACAACCTCATCACAGAGTATCTTTATGGATATTCTCTTTGACAGTCATATTATTAAAATAATGCTATAGGAGACTTACAATAACATCTCATTATTTGAAAACACAGAAGAAAAAATCTGGATCTAATGTCTAATCACAAAATGCTCACAAGCCTGTAATGTAATACAGCAGTGAAAGGTGAAATCAGGAGAGGTATTTAAACAGTACCAGTGAGGCCTCCTCTGGAATAATGTATACGATTCCACCCAAGGCAAATAAATTCAATCTGCTTTAGTAGTATGTCTGAGGGAATTAAAACTTATTTTAAAGAAGAGACTTTTGGTTTGTATAACCTCACAAAATGAAAGTTGAGAAGGATTTTATCTATTTTTCCACTCTTTCTCATCATAGAACTAACCAGCAGCAAGGAAGAAGAACCGTTTCACCTGAAGATTGATGCTGGCACAAGAACAAATAATATAAATTGGTCATAAACGCACCTTAGGTTAGAAATTACAATATAACTACGTAGTAAGCGAGGGGAAAAAAGGGAATAAAACCAGCAGATGCAAAAAGCCACAACTAGTTAGGCTAATGAATATATAAACATGGTTACATAAATCTGGCTGCACGAGACTGGATGTGATGATCGACAAGGTTTGTGCTTGTCTATATGCCTGTTTCTCCAGTTTTATCAGTCAGACTTTCTCTAACTGAGGTTTATGCTTCCATGGGTTAGACTGAGCAAGAAGTGCCCGCGGTGTTAGAGGAAGCCGAGGAACCGCATGCCTACTCTGCAACACAGTCTTACTTACTGGCACTGTCAGAAGGATCCACTGTGAATTACTGAGTCATGTGAATTAGGGAGTGAAAAACCAAGCTTGCCAGATGTGCTTTTTTCACATATTTTGACAATTATAGTTCAGCTTAATCATTTATGATAATACTTCATAATGTTCTAGCAAATGCTCTGGAGTATACTTTGTAAAAAATAATGAAGTCTTAAGTAATCTGCTTTTAAATCTTTGCTGAGATGCAGGAGGAAACAGCCAGTGTTTTGTGCAGATTATGGAGAATTATTGTAGTAAAATTAGGAACACTTCCATTATTGCTTCCCCCTCAGTTTCTTAAGCATTCACTACTATAAGATTGCCACGGTTATACAGCAACAAGACATCCACAAATAAGATCAAATAAAGCCATAGCTTCACAGCTTCAAAGGAAGCAATGCTATTAAACAGTAACATGGGGTTATAGAAAAAATCCATAGGAAAGGAAAGGACTAATAATTTCTGTGTCTACATTCAACTCGGTACTCTAATTCTCATTGAAAGTCAGCTGTCAAGTCCTGCATAACTTCACCTTCTACTCTCTTGCTTATCATGGCTTTGCTCAGCAATTCAGCAGGCTGCAAACTATCACAAAAATGCTTCTTTCACTTTAAAAAAAAAAAAATCATCATTCTGATAGAAATTTTCCATCTGACTCCTTTATCACAACTTCTGGACAGGGTTGGATGAGCACCAGAAAGCTAGTCATGTGATCTGGCAGAGCTCATTTACGGAACACACAAAGTTGATATAAGCAATTAAACATCTTGTGTCAGTAACACTGACACTATCCCAGCTTTGAAAAATGTCAACAATTGAACAGTGCCTGTACTTAATTTCAAGGAAATTAAGGAAGCCTGTGGCATTCAGAGAAATTTTCTATTTCTGAACTTCCTTGTTTTGCTGATTGGCAGCAGTTGCCATTATAACATAAGGTGGAAAACAGGAACAACTTGCACAGATCTATCATATGTTTCACATTCTGTAAGTGTTTAGGTGGGAAGGAGTTATTGTTCCAAAGCTCAAAAAGAGGTAACAGAGTATTCGCTGCAGATGCAAGTCTGAGGCACTCTCCATTTCATAAAATCAGAATCCTTCCAAATGTTGTGCCAATGGAGACAGTAAACTGACAAGAAATGTAGATCAATGTTCTTTAAACATTTCAGCTTTTCTGATAAGCAAACATTTCAGTCTGTGTAATATTGTCAAACTACAGCTGCAGAGAATTTTTGAAGAGGCTCCTATGTACGCTTTAAATATTCCTATTCCTTTCTACCAGAAAATGTTCTCAAGAGAGCATAACGCCAACACAATCCTGTTCGCATTGCAGTCAGTTCCCTGTATTGACTGTGGCAGAGAGAATGGGCAAAACCTCAAGGAAAGCTTGGAATTTGATGTCATTGCCTGACTAAGGTACTTCACAAGTTGCACCGGTGCAAACAGGAAGATAATTGTCCCCTAGATTTGTGCATGAAAAACAGAACTGACATTGCAGAGAGAGAGGATTTGGCAAAGCAGGCAGAAGGCTACAGGCATTACACTGCCATTAAATTAGCATTTAATCTTTCCTTCACAAGATGCAGCATTTTCCTGAGAAATGCGATCTTTGCAAGATACCAGACTCTGGGATCTGTCAAATAATCAAAAAGCTGATTTCCTGGCCCAGAAAAATCTTCCCATGAAATAAGACTTTCTGAATAACACAGGAAAATTACAGGAAGGTACCGAGAACTTCTTGGTTGATGGGAAGAAAATTATAAAGAGCTCACACTAAAAGGCAAAAAGACTCTTTAATATTAAGAAGATTTTATACAGATGTGAAGGGATCTATGTAAAATTTAGATTCCATCATTAAAATTGAGTCTAAAAAGTCTAAGGAGATAAACAGAGTAACGCACCTAAGACCCAATGGCCTCAGGAAACTTTGTTGCATGGAATAATAGAGGAATAACAATTTGTACACTTAGGTCCATATTCTATGTGTGCAAAGACGAACGCACACAAACTTGACAGGCAGGAAGCAACTTTGCAAATGAGTTGTATTTTGTAGCGTTCTTTCTACGTGAACCAGTAAAGCTCTTGAATTGCTCTCCTTCCATTGCTCACAGTTCGGAAAACAAGAAAACATTCTGTAAAAATAAATGATGATTCAGTATCCACTTCGATTTTTTTTTTGTACCTTTTCCCATTCTTTTTACTTTCATTATCGAATCCCAGAATAAAGAACAAAAAAACTGTCTTAGGCCAGTATGAAAACATTTAAGCTGACATTTGCGGATGCAACAGCAATGACTATTCACTTTCCAGCACACACTACTTAATGGATCTGTTTTGATGATAAAAATTAATCTATATGCTTGTGAGACACCAAGTAGGGGTGTTTTCCAGATGGCAGAAATTTCCTATATTAGGAGATAAAACACAGAAAACACACACCAACAACAACATTAAACTTGCCACAAGCCAGAAAACAGTAATATGGCTTGTTAATCACTTTGCAATGCCTATCAATATTTTGGCTATGGCTTTCCCAAATAAAAAATTAACCCAGATAGTTCATAGTTACTCTTTACAATAGCCAGGATTCATCATATAAAGTAAAGGCAGGAATAACAGTAGCAACTAGAAAGCTGAATTTTTGTGTCATATTTCAAAGAGATTGAGCTCTGCAGGTTTCACGAAGACTTCAAGGGAATTTGAGTTACAGTATTTGAGCTCATTACAAGAGCTCAAAATCGAAGAAGATCAGAAATGCCAAGAAAAAACAAAAGATATGTCTAACATTTTCCAGAAAATCAACTTGTGTCTATGATTTTACATCAACATATAAAATGATAGTAACAACAGAGTCAAACACCTTTGCATCAAGTTGGCTCTAAAAAGTGACATCAAAATATTGTGTGTTTGTGTGCTTTTATGAAAAGTAGTAGAGCCTCCATATTGATACAAAAGCTCAGCTATGCAGCCTTCCAACCTTACAGAACAACAAATTTAGCAACACTGATTTAAAGGAACCCAATGAATATACATTTCAATGACTTTTTAATGTCATTCTTTTAATGACCGTTCACCTGACCATCTTGTCTGCTTTGATACACTGCATGGCTGTTTTGTACTACCCCTCTCTTTTGCTTTTCTCTCTGACTGTTGGATTTAAAGGCAATCCCAGTTTCTGTCTCAGCCTTCAGCTGCTCTAGGCTATGGGGGGCACCAAGAATGGGTGGCTGCTCTTGCAAATTTCCAGTCTCAATTTTACAATTGAGAAAATAGCTACCTGTAGAAAAGCTGTGAAGAAGAAACTAACTCAATACATTAACATGCTAACACTTCATGTACATGCTTGTTTAACATTATTCACCACTGAAAAGTAATATTTCAGAGACATGTACAATGAACAAAGACGTATGACTAAATCAATACCAAAGGCTCATTAATGAAAAGGACCATTTTGTAAGTTGACTGCTATGGTCTATTCAACCCCTCTTGTGTAACAGAGTTCCTGGTACAACTTCATACTCTAGGACAGCCACAGGTTGCCATGGAAAGCAGTGGAGGAAGGCAGCACGTATACCAAGGTGTAAAATGATACAGGCTTATCCAATAGTTCAACATGAGAAAAAAGGCCTCTGAGGTCTTATCTTGTATTGATTCAGCTCTTCATACAGCAGTTAAAGCAAAAATCTCTCTTCCTTTCTGGACAAAAATAAAATAAATAAAAATCAAGCAATCTTACAGTACAGAGATTTTTTGTTCAAGACAGTATTTACTTTCCTGCAGGATTAAGCAGGCACCTATTCTCAGGGTGCAGAGAGGATAACCCGGATTAAGTTTTTGCTTCTCCTAGTGAGAAATAACTTGTTTGCCAGATACTTTTGAAGTAACTGAGCCATCCAGAAAGTCTACTTGAATTTGGAAAATAGAGAAAAGTGGTAGTAAAAAAAAAAAAAAGGCTTAGAAAACAAGCATACAATCAAGATCAATAATGTACTGTATGGCTATATGGCAAATACTTATTGGTATATATCTATCTGACTTCCTCTGCAAAAACACACTAGGGGCCCATATATGGGTAGAAGGAAAAACAACATATGGCAGAACAATAAGAGATACTGAAGGAAGCATATATAACGGAAAGAGTTATAAACACTTAGCAACATAGTGACAACCGCTTTCTTGAAACTTAGCTCCTAGGTTGGTGATGTGAAAGTTTTCAAGCAATATGAAATCCATGCATTTTGTTGCTCTGATTCAGACATTATTGGGAACTGGCTATCCATGATATTACAATCCCTTACATTCATCTAAGGATGGTCTTTAGTAAACGTTTGAATGTCTAAACACCTGCAAAACCCATAGTAACTCCTAGCTAGGAACAGAAGGCTTTTACCCAAGCTGGTGAAGGAGGAAATAAAGACATACCTACGCTCTGACATTTGTGTGACAGCACAGAGACTGGTAAAAGAGACAGATTCAAAAGTCTGTCTCCAGAAAAAGATTAACTATTATATGAGATTGTTCTAGTGTGGCAGAGGTAGAGATCTTTGAGATATAGATAAGATGATATGGCCACCGAAGATCACCTTCTCAAGGAAGGCAGCTCACGTTCACAATCAGATGCCTGCAAATTTCTAGCAACATGACTATTTCATTGAATCACAAAAGGAAGAAATATATAAATACTGGAAAACAGTATCTTACATTTCTTCTTTGATGAAAACAACAACTATTAAACCTACACATTTATTCTTCTCTTGTCTATAACAGTCAGAGAGGTGACAACTGTCTTAGAGTTGTGGCAGCATTTAGGTAATGGGAAGTACCCAAAGTTAACAGTACCTGACCCCCTCCCTCCCTGACAGATGGACAAATCCTTGTTACCAGAGATGCTTTGTTCTTCCTATGGAAAGGCAAACTAGACACAGCAGCAGACAACATGGTAATAGTATGAGCAGGATTCTAGCTTCCCCACTGCTGAGCATCCTTGAGAAACTATTAATTAGTTAGAAAGTTTAAATAGGCACCTTCCACTGGTTTCTTTATGAAACCATGTTATTCATCTCAATTAAGTGGAACCCCACAGAATGGCTGTGGGGAGTTCAGAATAACACCTACTTTTTCAGAAGACTCTTTCTTATTTCACTGCTTTCTCTTCTTTGGTTAATTGCCTAATTCCACCTTTTCCTGACTGCGTACCCCTTGGGAGGTAAAGACCACTTAGCTATTTATTCATACAAGCAAAGGGTCTTTGAAAAAAACAATATTGTGTTCTCATTTTCAGACATCTGACAAATGAGACCAATTCATTAGTAATTAAAAGTGTAGCTTTTTAATAGCTCATCTTATTGGCATACTGGAAGGCAGAGGGAAGAAAACAGAATAGCTTTGGAGAATTAGGTTGTCAAATGTGCATATGTTTGCTCACATGAGAAAGGTGAAATTCTCACATGGTTCATCCTTCCCGTTTCTCCATCCTGCCAGCTTCATCTGTAATGACTGATTAAACCTTCCAAAGCACTCTCATGGGACTATCAGTTCACGTCTGATGATAGTCAGAAGGATAATTCAGTCTGCATCTGCTACCATTTCTGAACAGTCAGAGTACCTGGGAGTTTATCATCTAAACATTACCCTTGTGGCTATAAAGAGAGATATAGGTGGAGGTTACACTGTTGATATCCATTTTTGGATAGGAAACTAGCATTCGCCTGTTTTAATACAGTACTTGCATGCTAACTTCTAATGTAAAGAACTACCTCAAAACTACACCTATGCAAGAGAAAAAACCATCTGTTACAGGATACTCTACCCTATTGACTTTCAGTATGATCTCTGTCACTGCCCATATTTGATATAATAGTCGTTATTCATATTCGCATAATATTTCATATTATTATGAAATAATAGCAATAGTCTTAAAGCCCCAGCTTCTGGAGTTGGGTTGTGTTAGCTTTTGGTAGTGGTTGGTTTTGGTTTGTTGGGTTTTTTTAAGTAATTACTTCTTCAACAGTTTTAAAAGAAAGTTAGAAAGGTTTTAACTCTACAACAAGTAACATGCTTACAAACTTGAAAGAGATTACTGTAAAAAAATAACACTGATATTATTATTTGCAGTTGGTAATTCTGCATTTCATTTGATTTGGATTCAAAATAATTGATGTCACCATCAGTTCTTCCTCTCATATTCAGTATTTTCCTATCTCAGAATATACTGCAATGTTGTTTAATTTGGATTTCTAGTGCTGGATTTGTATTCCCACCAATATTATGCTTTCAACTTTGTTTTTTAATGTAGCATTTTTGTATTGACTAACTGAAGGAAGAATTCAAGTATGCCAGTTCTTCCAAGGAAGAAAGAGACAATCAGAAAAGTTTCAGCCTTAACTGGAAATACAGGTGCTGTATTAGGCCATAGTAAAAAAGAATTCCTTTCGGGTAGCTCTATTTAAAACCTGTTAAAAAAAAGGTATTTTGATATAAAACTATTTCCAACATTCTGAGTATATCACTCAGAAGTCCTTGTTCATTAACAACATTCTTAGTTACCTAAAGATTTCCAAAAAACAATTCCCAGTTTATTAATGTCTTGCAAAGACGCAGATTTCTGCTTTAGTAGTTACATTTCTTTTTTTCTCTTTCTGCTGTTTTAATGTAATAAATACTATCTCCAAATATTTAAATAAATAAATAATGTCTAGAGAATGTTAAGCTGCATATTTTCACCTACCCTTTCAGATAACGTGCTCAGAACTGGACATGTGCCTAGATGACTGAGACACCCTTGGCCAACCCAGCGGAGTCCCTGGCCTTTTACCTCTTACTCACATGATTTGCTCTGCTCCCTTCGAGCTATCCTGAGGCTTTGCTGACCATAATGGCTTTGGGTTCTCTCACCCAATCATTCAGCCAATAACATAGCTGATTAAGAGCAATGGCCTTTTTAAAAATCTTCATCTCCACAACTTCATACCCCTGCATAACAGACCAGAACATGAGGAGGTATTTCATCAACTTCAAAAGCATGAGTCACTTTACGGTTCATTAAAAACATATACTCTGCTGTGCTTTAAGTGTAAAATCTCTGACTCCAAAATGTATCGACAAAATGAAAGCCAGCAAAAACTATACTTCTGAGTTGGTTGAGTTTTCCAGGTTTAGCACTGACTTTACTGGTATGTAAATGCCTAACACAATGCAGTTTGTAATATTTGCTGATAGTCCTCATTAAAAGAGAGACATCTAAAAATCTTTAAGAAATGCTGAAGCTGGCACAGTAAATAATAGTATGAGATACATAGAGTCAGTTTGAATGCGTGCCCCATGTTTCAGTTGGAAGATTCATATATCAAAGCCTTTCCTTTCTCTATCTTACAAAAAGTTTCCAAGTACTGCTTGGGCCTCTCATAACTATGACATTTCATAGCTTATAAAAACTTAGTCTGCTTAAGTAGGGCTAATTAACCTTATTTTGTTAAAGCTGTGCACAGACTTGGCTGTACTCAGATTTGGGAAACACCTTGATGACTATTCAACTATGGGTCACCTTGTTGAAAACACCTAATTGGCTCAAAAATGTAGATATGCCACTTAATGGGACAAAATATATTTAAGCTTGAATACTTATTGTGATATAAGTTCTTAAAAATGGTTAAATATATCCACATCATTACAGTGCCTTGGTTCAACTGCAAGCAAGGTAAGTTCCAGCAATAGCTTCGAAAGAACCTACTGAACATGAATGAGTAATTTAAAAAGCACGAAGAAGCATTTAATCACAAGCACCAACTGGAAACACATTTAGATCATAATATTGATTCTGGATAGGATTATTATTGATAATTTTACCAGTAGTACACAAGTAGAATACCCTTCGATTACAGTGTTATGTTCATTATTAACCATGCAAATCTAAACGCAACAAAAAATGGTTTTTAAATTATTAATTAGTAAATGACAACATAAGTGGCTTTGTATTGAGTATGTACCTCTGGAATCAATGAAGCTGTTTTACATGAAAGAAAGTGTTGTATTATCTTAAACACCTTAATAGTGTCAGGAGACTTGCATCAACATTAATCCCAGGCAGCTAACATATTCAAAAATACAGCTCTTGTTGGGTACAAGACTCATTAATATTTTGCAAGAAATATTATTTGCTGAGACAAGCATCCAAGATCACCAGTTGTGGGTCTTTGTTGAATTCTTCTCAGCTATAATTAACTAACTAGTGAACTCGGGCGCTTCTACGGCAGAGGTCTGTGAACTACGTGCTTCTAACTTGAGTGGAAGTGCTGTCTGGGCAAAGAAGATACTTTCACAAGTCTGAAAACTTCAATTATTTGGGCTTGATCCTGAAATTGGCTTAATTTCTTAAGGAGCTGGACAGAATGGGGTCAGTTGATGCTGTTTATTTGTGTGTGACACGTTTAGATATCAAGCGCTGAAGACACTGTGACAATCCAACACTGATCAATTCTGCAATAAACTGCTGTTTTACCGGGCTGGAACCCTTGAAAAATTAAGAGGAATGAAACATTGAACAGCGCAATTCCCCCAAAACAATTGGCTTCAAACACTGTCTAAGCACAGAATCATTAAAAAGGGCTATACTGCGTCAGAAAGAGCAGTGGTTTTGCTTCTCTGAGTCAGATGATGATCTGTGTGTTAAGACAAGTTGAGAGGAATTTGTATTGTAAAATCACTTCCTCCCGTATGGTCTGGAATATCTTAAAAGTAAATCATGTTCTGACTCAGCATCTCAGCCATTTCCTAAAAAACACATCAAACTGGATGAAGTATCACTCTGTTGCCATATGTTCCCTCCTTTTTTTCTGCCCAGAAAATCAAAAACACATTAGTAACATGGGAGCTGTCCTACACAGGTGCAAAATAGAGCCATGGTTATGAAATAACCATCAGGCCCACATCAGCTGTGGCAACCCTTATGAAAAGAAAATGCATATGAAAGATGCTGCAAAACAAGTGATGGAGTCTTGCAGTAGACTCAGGGGCTAAAATCAGAATCCAAATGCAATTTCAGAGAATCACAATCTACCCCCAAATTACTTAAAATGCCTTAAACTATAAACAAAACGTAGGTCTCAATAACAGAGAGGTTTTACTCTTCCTATTAGGAATTCCATCAAAGGAAATCAAAAGCTTCCAAATGTTTTTTCCAGATTCCAAAGGAATATTTAATTGTTGATAAGAGGAAGCAGTTTTGCATTGCAATAATAGCTGACATAATTCAAGTCAGAAATGGCAACAGGATCTTCCTGGGGAAAAGTCTGTACCTTTGGAGTATACTTCCCTTCAGCACAACAAAAGCCCAGCTGTGGGACCTTCAAATACAGTGTATTATCTCAGGGCAAATGGCAAATTTATTCATAGATTCTCTGCTTTTTTAACGGAATACAAAATTTCTCCACTTTGACCTCAAATTTCTTGTGTTTACTGCATATTTTTCTAGATGTTGTTTTGAATATTTTTTATTACTCTGAGTAATTGCATGCTGACATTTTTCATAATCACTAATTGTACTAGATGACTCTTGTGATCAGAAACAAAGCATTTGGGAGGGATTAAATGAATGGAACCATCCTCAGAATCAATAAGTATGCTGAAGTCTTCCTACATACAGACAAATCTTTTTTTTGTGCACAAAATAACTTATCTAATATTTTCATCTTCATTGTTGATGTAGGAGCTTTGATAAATATTAAAATGTTGCAATTTTTTTGGTCTTTCTGGAATTTGGCATTATGTCAGTCTAATATACAACACTTTGAACTTAAAATACACATAAAATAATTCGTTAGTGTTCGTTCCAACCCTATGGCTGGATGATGGAAACTTATAAAATGACTTAAAGGAAATAAAATGAAAACAGTATACAGAAAAAAATAAAAAGGACAACAAACCCAATTTTTTTGTTTTTGGTTTTGAAATGATTCATAGTTCAATTAGTACAGATCACAAGTTTGTCGATTGCTAAGGAGAGCTTTCAAGGCCATAAAAATATTTATACAATGATTTGAATAGAAAATAAAATCCACAAAAAAGATCATTTAAATTATAACTGAAAATTTATTAGCCTTTAAAGTATAAATTGGAAATGTCAGGAGACGAATCCCTTAAAGAAACATTTACAGTCAAAAGAAAAACTACAACCCAAACCAGCCTGAAATTTCCATTATTAAAATGCCCCAATTGCAGTTTATCATTCTCAAGTGTTTTTGCTGTGCATACTAGAGTAAATGTCCTGCTTTTATAATTCTGATTCCTGATGCCCCTAGTTCATGGACATCCATGGCCACAGGCAACTGCTGAAATTGTTTTTTCAGTTTTCCCCAATTTCTAACATAGGGGTCCAAGATTAACCACAAATGTTGCTGCCTTTCAATGCAGCAGCCACTCCACAGCAACACACCACTAGGCAGCCAAATGCAGAGTACTTTCTTCAAATGAAGTGAGCAGGCATGGAAATGGGACTGGCTTGTTCATTCCGACAACTTTATGACATAAAGGAAGAAACGACTTGAAATACTAAGTATTTTATCACTTATTCAATGTTCTTTCTGATGTAAGTGACTACAAACTGATCGACATCCCAGACATTTCTTAAAGTGACCTAGAGTAACTAATGACAACAAAGAAATAAAGTCTTTGTTTTGTGTCTTCACCTTAACATGGGCTATTGTAGCACCACTGCAGTATTCAGGGCAAGTACCAATTCAAAAGAAAATGAGTCAACTACTTAGTTACTAAGACCTTTTCCAGCTACAATAGGATTAAATTTGGAGGTTTTCACAAGCATATGGCCTCTACAAAGGTTGTATTAATGTGGGAGAGGGAACTGCTGCCGTAGTCCATTAGTCCTATGTTGGAGGAAGTACAAATACGGCAAGTACTGAGAATAAGATCTTGAAATAGGGCCACAAAGAACAGTGCTATCTGTCATTAGTCCTGCAGTTTGTTACTGGTTGGTTAACATAAGTGTGCTTGGTTTCATAGAACACGAAGGAGTAATTTCATACAGAGCTCTCCTAGTGGACTCAGGAGATCTCAAAGTTGTTTCTGCTGCTCCCATCAAAAAACATAGCAAAACACTTATAAAAAAAATAGTGTCTGATCCCCATGCATTTGCATAAATCAGGTTAAACCAGAAACTACAGAGATGTAATCTATCACATCCAGCCTAACACTGGACGAAGGCTTTGACCATGCTGATGTCTACATAAACTTGAACAGGAGGATTAGGACTTACGTTAGGTAATATGCATCTTAGACTTTGTTGTATTTATTTTTTCAGAGACAATGCCCTGTATGTACTGAGAAATAAAGAATACTTTACTTTGCACAAGTTTCTCCGTTTTATATTGACCACAAATTGTGAAGAGAATTCTGCTGTAGAGGTAAAAAGTTAACTGGCCTTGAAGAGTACCTGTTGCAGTGGAGCAGAGTAACAGGGAGTCAACCCAACTTTGTGATAAATCATGAGATCTCACCTTCAGGGAAGAAGAAATACAAACTTATCACAAACTGTGCATGCAAAGAGACTAAGCAATGGGTCAAAGGAACTTAAATGAGCATATCTGAGTGGAACAGAAAAGCAGCACTGAGACCAAATTCCACATACACTACATAGCATAACTACTTTCAAAGCCAATGTCCTGGCGAGAAGTAATCTGCATTAACTCCAACAACACAACTGCCGTAGCATCAAAAGCTGAATGTAGTCACTGGCTTTTGACCAGCACAAGCTCATGAGAGCTAAAGAAAATTTAATTTTGACACATACTGTTAAAAGTTTTATTAAATTACAAACAGATTTAATTCTTTCTAAAGAAAGAAATGTGACCTCTATTGTTCTTTCAGAATAGTTCTAGTCCCTGCATGCATGTGGCAAATTATGTCCTCTTACACTCTTGTATCAAATGTAAAAGTTAAGGGTCTTGCTAAGAAATTGTAAGGAATCACATTCTTATTTATCAAAATCTTAACAACTCTAAGCTGCCAGTATAATTAACTGATTCAAATTCAACAGTAACTGGGAAGTAAAATTTACAGTGCTGCAAAACAGGAAAAGGTCTACAGAATGACACAGTTGGTATTGAGGGCCCAAGGTCCACAATATGTGTATTGCTGAGAGCGGAGTTATTTAACACTAGGAGTGGTTCGGTTCTAGGGACAATACTCCCATTAACAGGTAAATGCTCTCCTGGAATGCATCTACTCATCTAAAAATAATCCAGTTGGCAGGCTCCAAGACTGCTTCATGATGCATATGAAAGCATGATTACCTGGAGGCAATCAGGACATTTACTTCAAATATACACTCCTGATTCAAATCAAAATGCTAATGTAAACTCACTGATAGTACCATACAGAACTATAAACATCCACAAAATTCACTAGCTGTAACATCAATGATCTGCAATTAAAAAACGAGAACTGCAAAATCATTTTCTCCAATGTATTTATTTGCAAGTTTCACTGTACCACACAACCTATTGTTATCACAAAACAAAGATCTAGCTATTTCATCATAGTATATTTAGTGACACATGAATAAAATACAAACATGAAATTTAACATTCTATAAAATAAATGATAATCACATGCTCCTTCTCAGTAGTCTGATATGAATTTGGAAGAAGCCTAAGCTCCTACTGACTACAAAAATAAGTGATCATTTTCAGGATGTGTTCAGCAGCTAGCAGCTTCCATTTCGGAAGCAGAATACCTACTGCAAATAAATAAGTGTAAAATTTCCAAAGAGTTCCCAATATACTGAGCTCTTCTAGAAATCTGACTCTGATTTGTTCTTTTGACATGTTTGGCCTTAGCCATCCAACCTAACTATGACTTTTGTAGAGGTCTAGGAATTACACCAGTTATCTAGTGGGATAATGAAAATAAAAATTTACTAAAAAACTTGCAGAGTTAGGTTGAGACAGACTGGAATTTATAAGCAAATTATTAGAAATGATTAAACAATGGAGCTTAGCTTTAAATGGTGTGAAATTACTTCAGTACCAGTGGAACTTCATTACTTTTTCTGTTTGCGTATAATGGATTTTTTGGAGTATAATTTCTCTCTTGAAAAGCTCTGTGATATTAAAATATGTTTGATTAACTAGTCAAGAAGCAAAGTAAACAACAGCCATTTTTATATACTAGTATCCAAATAACTCAGGAGAATAACTGTGAGCACAATGAAAACTAAACAGAGCCAGAAATGCCTTGTAAATATTACAGTAGATGCTTCTGCCAAAATATTGTCAACTAGTGCAGATTACACAGTGCCGTAATTACAGTAGATGACATAAAATTATTATAAATTAACAGTTTGTAGTACAAAGTTATACATTATATATTTTTACTAGGTAGCTACACAAGCATATGAAATGAAGAACTGTGAAATAGTGTAAAAGTGATTGAACTGATCTAAACCTTCTATACAACACATACAAATTACAGGCTCATTTTTCGCAAGGTTTAAACACAACACATCTGTTACTAAGCAAGATTCTTGGAATCAGGGAGAAAAGTGTTGAGGCCTAATATTCCATTTCTGTATCAGGATAACAACTTCTTTTTAAAATAAAGCTATGCATATAAATTTGAATCCTAGGCAAAAGGATTTCAAATCAAAAGTTCAAAAAGCAGTAGGAATGAAGGATGACTTCATAATGACAAGGCCCTCTGATATGCTGCAAAGAGGTTCTAAACTTTGTCTTTCATGTGTCACCTAGCGCTGGAAAAGGTTACAAAGATCAATATACTTTTAATATGACAGGAATTGGTATCCTTCAACTGCGTGAATAGTCTTGCTTTTTCTTTTTATTCTTTCTAACAGAAAATAAAGTGCAATGTCGATCAAAATAAGCAGAAACTAATAGCCCTGTAATAAAACATCAAAAATATTTAGCTGAAGCTTAGAGGAGGTTGTATGGACTGTTTTGCTATAGGACAGGATTGCTTCATCATTGCCTGGATACCAGTCTCTGAATCTCAATACCATTTTAATCACATGATTCCATCACAAGTATAAGCTTAACAAATTGTCATAAAAGTAATTATTTACTTTTTCAGTTTTACATGATAACCCCCACTGTTCCCCAATTATGGGGACCTGACATCTAACTTGGACTATGGATCTTCTTTATTTTGTAAGTGTATAGGTTGTAAATGCTATACTAGATTTTCTGTCAATGTGATAAATTGTATCTTATCTGTATCTGTGTGAGTGTGAATATTTATTTTTAGGCTGTCTGAAACATATCATTGTTTAATACATTTAACAAATATTTTTCATTGACTTTATAGACAGATTTGATCACTGCTGTTAAATTCCTTGTAAACAGCAGTTTCCATTCTGTGTTTTATTTAGAGACATGCCAATATCCTACTGCACAGACTCATATGGTGACCATAAGCAACAGCCCTATTTTCCATTTAGATACGGGAGAAGTAAGACTTATTTACTGTAGGTTACCATATATATGTAACATATGTATATACATGACAACTATATTTGCATACATCCGTGACTCACAGAGATTAAACTGACCTCAGCTTTAGCAACCATTTTTAAACTCAGTTTTCCAGTTTTCCTTTGTTGTTCTGGTCCTGCCTGGTTTGCAGAAGTGACAATGCTTTAGAGATGCTTGAAGAACTTTGTGTTTCAAGCATCAAATCGTTGTCCAGCAGAGGCACATTTAGGAACGAACCGGGCTGTATTTCTCCTTTGTCTCAGCTGACAGTGTCTTGTAAGAAAGGCTTTACATCAAGAAAGACACTGCTTTCCTTTAGAGCATCTCTGCATTTTGGCAATGCTTGATAACATATTTTGGATCAAGCTGAGAAACAAAAAACCTACTTATTTTACAGTTTAAGAATATCTTAGTGTATTCTCTACCTGTAAATATTCACCATTTCTGAAGTCAACCTCATTTCTAAAGATAACTTTGCTTTGACTGAATTAAGTTATAGTGAATATAATTAAGTCTCTGATTAGTCTATTAGATATATTATTAATATAATTTTGATTTATTACATACATCTGCTATATATCAGCCAGTGACTTCATCTAACAGAAGTTATCTTGCAAAGAAACATGCCTTCCCAAAGGAGCACTCTTGCACATTCACAGTAGTTGTTAAATTTAGGAAACAAATATGTCTGTGCCTTGTCATTTCCTTCCTTCTTCAATCTGGTTTATTAAGGATAAAAATGGTCTTGTATGTCATAGCATATATGTATGGCAAGAACTTGCCCTGCACAGAGCTCACAACATGCCATATCTGTAAAAGTACATAGCTGTAAAAACAACAGCAGGAGATATCCCATGCACACTGTGAACCATAGGAATCTGATTAAAGACCAAAAAAAACCCCCAAACCATCAGCATGAACAGTTAAATGCAAATTATTCAGGAAGTTTTGAAGTGCTGCAATCACTCGTTGCAGTTTTTGTCGGTATCACCCATGCCCAAGAATATCAAGCCAAACAATCAGCAAAACCAGACTTAACAGGCCAGCTATATCCTGGCTCCTGTCATATGGCATAATTCCAGTTTACAGAACATTTTACCATAATCTTATTCCACTGATCAACAACAGTAGGCAATTAATCTAAAGAAACATGACAGACAGAATACCGATTTCACACCTGTAAGAACAGAAAACTGCTAGCTCCTTTTCATGGAACATTCCATTCCATTCTTTCTCTCTTTCCCTCTTTTTCTTTTTTTATCAGTGAAGAATTAGTGGCACAAAATAGTTTAGAAAACTGAAGATCAGCTCCTACTACACAAAAATATTCATGTAAACAAGTCTCTGAAGATCTGTGTCCACCTACAATCATAATTTACAGAACACAAGTACAGAAAAAAACATCAGAAAACCTTTTTCCATTTCAACTCAAACTCCATTTTTTTCAGCTGCTCGCATTTCTCCAGATCATCTTTTCCAGTCAAATAGTAACTTAAAAATCATATTATTTAAAAAAAATAATATTTAAAACTCTTAAGTTTTACACCTCTATTTTACCAAATAGTTCTACAAAAGATCTTAGCAGAGTACGTACACAAGTACTCACCTGTCTGTTTTTATCCTTCCAAAAGGTACTCGTGCTGAAATGCCAAGATAAGAGTTCCTTCTAATTGAGGATATATGTAAGCTGGCCTCTATTGTGACCATTTAAAAACCACTTGAAATTCAGGGTTGTTATTGCTACATTCCAGCTCTTCCCCATCTCTAATACTGGGGACACCAGATAGGGGATTTTCCTTGGGATGAAAGTTTCTACAAGCAGGCTTTAGTGAGCAAATCCAATCTCCAGGTCCTGTGATTTCCTCTGCTTACAGAGCTTAGTACCCTTGGAACTGGCATCATAACCACTTCTCAGTTAATTTCCCTGAACCGATAGGATAATTTACACCTGTGAAATGTCAAGAAGAAAGAGGAGAGGAAAAACACCCAACAGTAAAACAAAGGATGGTTTCTGTGTGATAGTTCTAATACTGGCAGGTGAAGTACAGCTAGCAATCTTATGCGCTGATTGTCAAAAACAAAATCATGAGAAGCTGAAATTGAAGGGATACTAGGAAGTTCTCTGGTCTGCAAAAAAAAACTTAGCTACCGTTTTCTTTTTATGACATTTTCTTAGTGTTTGATTTATTTTCTAATGACAGTATAATGCGCACTGACACCTTTTCATTTCCACATCATCAAAAGTTCTCTAAAGGCTTACACTGAAATCTCACTGCTATAATCACAGTGGTATCAAATTAGCATCGTAATGAATTCTCCATGGACTTGTGCCCTTATGTATTTTCCTCATTCTAATCTTATATTGCAATAGCACCATAACTGGATCCCTACAGATTCCTACCAAAATCATTATGAAACAGTTAACATCATAGATACGCAACATTAAACTGACCAGAAAGTAAGAAGCATTGTAAAAGAGCAGATTCTGAAGAGTAATTACCAGATACAGTTATGATATCTGATTTTTTTTTCCCCCAAAGAAATCAGTCTCTGGGAAAAAAGCTACCTGGCGGCCCAAAATAAATCTTAATATGGAAAATATTCAACTAGAAAATCTTCAATCCATGTAGCACAAAAACATATGAGCTCTTAACTAAACCAGCATTTAACCATATGAACAACTGGAACTTAGAGCACAACCTTGTGAACATATACACAATAGTATACATTTACACATGAACAATCAACGTGTAATGAGTTTCAGGATGAAACTCTTTGACACAGAGGGCCAGAATCAGTACTATGAGCGGCACAGAGTTGTAAGCACATGCTTACAATAAGCATGTTTATTGTATCATGGCAGTTTAGACATGGATGACAAAAGGAAACAATAAAACATTAATTTCTCCTTTTATATTGCTCTTGTCTAATAAGAGGTGGCAAAATATTTGGCATGTGTATCAGAGACGCTGAGCACCCATACCTAATCACCTCCTCGAAGAGCAGCTGCAAACAGCAGAAGTCTAAAAAGTCTCACCCTTCATTAGGGTGCCTAACTCAACAGTGGTGTTATTTCAAACCTAAACAAACTTATCTGTTTTTCCAAATATACACAATAACTGGGGGGGGGGTGTGTGTGAGAGAGAGAGAAATCTGAGTTTCAACTAGTATTTATTAAATAGGAAAAAGACATTTTTAGAATTAGAACTGTTTACCACTTTTGCAGTTCATGATGACTAAGTTACTGATGTCAGTAATGTGCTAGGACATAAGCTGCCGTACTGAACAAAACGCATGTAAAACTCTGCAATGGGAAGAGACTGACAAGTCTCTAAAACTCCATTTTAAGGTAAAACTTTTTTTTTAGTGCTGGTAACTACACACATACCAGGGTGAACTGTATTCTAAATTCTTTTTCTTTTAATGTAAAAGGATACTCAAGAAGGCAGCTGAGTAAGGTATGCCCAAAATAACACACCAACTGAATGTCAGGTGCAGAAATGGAATTGCAGAGCTCCTGACTTCCAATGAGGAGTGCACAACAGATTTTACTGCCAAATGCAAATTATTGGAGATAAGAGTCATTCTGTCTCTTGGGAAAAAAAAATACATTTTTTGCAGTCCTCAGTTGTGATTCCCATTTGAAATAACTGTCTCCATTTTTACCTCCCAGCAGGGGTATGTCACATAGAGCACTGAAGAGAGGTTGTATATCTTTCCTGTAATATAGTAACAATATGGAGAGAAATCCCAGGGGAACAGCTGAAGTAATTTTCATGGGGAAGTAGGAAGACCAATAAGATGCAGTCCCATAAATTCTTATGAAAATCTTACATCTCCGTCTCACTTCTGTTTGAATCGGCAGTGGATTAATTGCTTAAGTCTATCATCTTTTAACAATCTGAAGGGAAAAAAAATGACAAAACTTTGATGGTACTTATATTAGGAACAGAACAGAGTATAATAATTACAAATAAATGGCAAACATGGTCATGACAGAGCGTTACTCAAGGAAAGGTTGAGTCACTAAAAAAATTAGTTTATTAAATTTCTCAGGTACCACCTGAGTTACAGTAGTAATGGATAGCATTAATGGCAGCTTGCCGTAAGATAGAACACTGACAGTCTTTCTGCCATAAAGACTCTCATACAAAAGGGTTTTGCAAATACTTTTCAAACATATATCTGTGTTGAGGGCTTAGCTAGCAAGTTAAGAATAGATAGAGATGAAAGTGGTGTACAGCTTATATCTGGAGAACACAGTCTTATAACAGCTAATACTGGAAGGATGAAAGGATGAAGTAAATTCAGCCAGTTGATAGTGCTCAGCCTCCCTTTTGTAGGTACAATGTGAATTACTCAGGCCAGACCGCAAAATTACTCTTCACATAATCAGCAAGCAGACTGCTCTTGAAGGTCTGAAGAACAATGATGTTCAGAGTAATGATGCAAAATCAAGGCTGTTGTCTGAACTGATGTGAAACATCTTCAGGCATCTTGATCAAGAAGGGATATTGAGCTTCCTCAAACTTTCTTCTGGTCTTACCGCTTTCACACAGTTGACCTAAAGTAATTTCATTAACTGTGCTTATTTTTATTATAACCTACAGTGCCTTGAAAAATGGTCAGTTAAATTAAAGATATTTAGACATTGAGCATTTCTGCTCTTTTTCTTTGTTAAAAATACACTTTTAAAATAATCTCCTTTTAGCTTCCAAACTATAAAATACAACATAGCTAAACTTCCTAAGCTTTTGTGTTACTCATATTCAAAAAAGTTATAGATCTTTCAAAGATCTCTGGCTGAACACAGAATTGATCTATAGCTATTTCTGTCCACTTTGTCATGAGACGCCACTTAAGATTAGCTAATGTGAAAACACTCCATAAATAACAGTGGCATGGTTATACAAGAAACATTAACGTAAAATGATCTCCAAGTGCACTAAAATCTTTGGAGATATGTTCACTTTCTCTTCCAAAAGAGCTTCATCTAATCGACAGAAAAAATTGTTTTGCTACAGAAGTTATCAAGTTATAAACTTCAAGCAATCTCGATAAACCAGTTAATAGCTTAATTTCAGTTTTGTAAAAATGGAAATTTACAAAATATGATGGAATGATCATTTGAAAATATTTTTCCAATTTTTCTTTTCTTACCATGTTGGGGACTCAATTCACACAGTCTTACAATAGTGATTTTAATCTTAGCCTTATTATGACAAGAACAACAAAACGTAAAAGGAAACATCCCTGATAATGACAAAGGAGGAGGATACATATGGGCCGTTGAAGCCTAGTTAGAAACCCAATTGGCAACTCATTTGTCAGTGGGATGGCAATAAATTGACCAAATTAGTTTTGCTCTTCATCCTATACAAAGAAAACAAACCTAACTGATGGAAAAATGCTTCTAAAAATGCTACGACCATTGAAAACATGAACTGTTATTAGTATTCAAGCAAAGGCATGAAAAAATAATAATAATGATAAAAAAATTTAAAAAAAATCTACCAATGTCTTGCCAGTGTTCCCTTGAAAGCAGAAATTACCATTATGTTCTTATATTAGTCAGTGAAAGCATTCCCTTTGAAAGCATGTGATAACTATTTGTAGCTACAGAACACTGTCTGCTTCAATTCTAATTTAGTGTGTGGCTTACCTAGCCTCCACATCATTAGTACTTACATAGTAACATTCCATATAGAAAGCAAACTGGTTCCTCAGAAACACTGCAAGGAAATTTCTGTGCAAGGGCCAGTTGAAGGGAAAGGCAATATTGAGCTACTCACAAAGATTTTCACCAGTGCACAGCACAGGAGGTGAAGGCACTTTTTCTGGGGGTCTTCTCTCACCTACACGCTTCACACGCTTAAATGACATATGCTAGGGAGTCTGCAACGTATGTATTTTCCTGGCAACTCTAAACAGGAACAGACTGCATAGCCTTGACATTACTTCATGCTATGTTGCCTGAGATACAAACTCAAGTAACTTTTCACAAAGTTCAATAGAGATTCTTAGGGATTGCTAAGGTCACTAGGATCAAGATGCTCCTCCATCTTCTTTGGAAGCACACCACCATCATCACAACACAATCTACAAACAACTAAACGGGCTCTAGAGACATTTTAAAATAACATATGCCACAACTCTGAGAAGAGTCTACTTCAACAATATCAGGAAGTTGTAATACATTTTGTAAATATTTCTTATAATTTAAACATTTATATATAGCTCCTGCTATTGCCTTTTAAGTATTCCTCTTAAATTCTATCATGCAAAAATTATGAACCTGGGAATACATTTTAAGAAAATATAGTAGCATGCACCTAAGCAGGCAAAGAAAAAAACCACACCATCAAACCATTTGTGAATAAAAAGAGTTATTGAATGGAGTTTTATGTCCTGAAACATGAAGGCCTGTTAGCATTTTACCCTTCCAGAATATGGTAATATTTTATGCGCTGTTAAGATGGGCATGTGAATAAGAAATAGCACCTCTTCTACTCTGATAAGCATTCCTCCACACAAAAGCTCACAAACACTTCCCTCATATCTACCCAGGAATCATTATTTTTAAAAATAATAATAAAAAATTGGCACTCTCCCTTCAAAACATTTTTTTTTCAAGAAAAAAAAAATGTATAAAGCAGTCTCTTTTGCAGACCACAGCAGTTTTATTGAATGGCAAATGCTCATTATTATGCACTGATATGCAGAAGATACTACTGACAATTCCCAGAGTGTTCCCTCTTTCATAAACAGACTGTTGATGCCTGATGCATAATCCACCCGAGCAGCGCAATAAAAGGAAAAATATCACAAAATGTACACAGGGCAGTCCAAAAACTAGGTACCAAAACTGCTACAGATAGTAGACAATACATTTCCTTGACTGCACACAATTCTCATAGTCAGTGGCATTATTCGTGAAGAAATGTAAACTCTTATACCTTGCCAGTAGATTTCTGTGTGTGCAGAAACTTCTCAAGCATTACTGTAAAGAGCATTTAACTTAATACAGTGTTAAAACTAAAAAAGCACTATACTGATATGATACTGATGAAATTCTCACATTTTAGTTCCTTGTGGCGAATGGGATAACACCTGAAAAAACACTTCCTTATATGATAAATCTACCGAACTCTCCTGCCTAGACGGTCCAAGTCAAAACACACCAAATCTGATGGAACATCAATGCAACAGCAAATCAACAAATGGGATGATGCTTTTTGGCCCCAAGTATTATTTGTAGAGAAGTTCTTCATATAAATATTTTATTTTACTGTCTATACACACAGTTTCTAGCATACTAGTTGTCTTAAGGTCAACTTAGGCCTCTAGGTGCTTTTGTAATACAAACCACAGATGTAATGAGAGCTGGAGAAATATTTATTATGAATAATTTGTGGCAAGTTTTAGGATTTGTTTTGAAACCAACTGTTCACAAAGACTTGCAATTCTGAACAGTTTGACAAATAGCTAAATAATATCAGTGAATAAATCACTAGACATTATTCCAATGTAAGCCTGCAGCCAAAGCTCTCCCCCAGTGCTCCTGCAGTCAACGAGGCTGGCTACGCTCGCTGGAAAGCTGGAGCCATGGACAGAAGCCCAGGCAAACCCCAGAAGCTCTATGAGGCCTTTTCCCTGTCTCATTCTCTTTCACAAAAGGCAAACCTCCATTCGGATACTCAGAGCAGCCCCAGCTCTGACAAGGGCTGCAGGTGGGTATCATGTGGCATTAAATTTTTTTTCCACAAAGACTGAAAACATTCCTAGGGCTGCTGAGAGCGAGGGTCTGGCAAAGCAAAGAGAGAGCAGAGCTGCAGCCAGTGTGCTGGCGGAGAGCACCGAGCAGCTGGCACAGCCATGCGGGCGGGCATCCCGTAGAGAGTATAGGGAGCAAGAACCACTGACACTGAACTCAGTTAGGAAGAGGTTGGCAAGAACAGCTAAAAGTGAACAGATCCAGCAGGAGCAGTTGGTAACAAACACAAGCATGGACACCTGCTCCTGGCCACTAAAGCAATGAAGATCAGCAACGCAGATGACCAACTCCGACAAGACTTTATCATCTAACAGAGGAACCATGGCTAAAGGGGTTTTGCTTAGAGCCCAGGAAACTCAGTGCCCAGTTTAGCAGCAATAATCCAGGCATTTGGGCAGCTCTTGCCTGACTCGGCAAGATCCTCTTCCCCAGCAGCTCTTGTGATTTCCCAGATGTTTTGAGGGAGAGGATAGGGAGAGCGAGGAAAAGGGAAGGGTCAAGAAAGCCAGCCAGAAAACTGTCTCTGAAAGATGAGTTTTCTGTAATTTTATGTTGTCAGAGGTGATGGCTGCTGTAGGATTGGGACATCTGCCACAAGATACTCACTCTCCACACTTCCTAATTCCTTCTTCAGCAACAGTAATAGGGACAGCAGTTATCTGTGTTGCCAGGAAGGCTTTAGACTAGCCTGGCTCCTTGTTCTGCTGCACCAGGAAATGTGACAGCCCATTTCCTTGCACCCCGCTGTGTGACAGGACATACGCCTACCTGCTTAAACTTTGAGCTGACACTAGTTGGTTTCCTATAACCATGAACAACAAATTCTGGGTGGGATACAATAACTGAACATAGGAGTTAGTCCATGTCAGTAATTCCATTCTCTATGGTAGGAAAATGATTTTGTTGGGATGATAGCCAATTTGGAGAGTGGTTGGGGTAGAGGACAGGAGGTGAGGAAAGTAATTCTGGCTGCTTTTGGTGCAACAGATTTTTCAAAGTTATCTGTTACCATGCTTATTTTCTCCTTCCCTTCCTTCCCTTTGTTTCCTTAAAAAAAAAAAAAAAAATTCCTTTCTTCTCTCTTCTACCATCCATATCTGTACGATATAAAAGCAACCCTCTAATGTGAAAGTCCTTCAAATCTTTCAAGTCAAAGCCAGTGCAAGAGTTAAAAGGAGTTAAGGGTTCATTCACCTTTAACTTTATGAGTCAAGAAGCTTAATTATTACAGGTAATACAACCCTTGGTCTAAACATTTCTGCTTTATATTCCTGTTACCATATTTTCAGTACAAGTCTTTTATGATAACATTCAAATATCTTGCTGCCTTTTGCTCCTCAAATAAAAAAATCTAACCCTTGTTTATGACACACCAACTAATATCGTGCAGCTGTAATTATACGAGTGGGAGGTGATTAGGATGTCACTAACACAATTTTATCAGTTCAGATGACGGGTAAACAAAGAAAATGATAGAACACTGATAGGAAGCTCTGCTATAATTTTCGTATTTTACAAACTTTTCATTATGTATTTGTTATTTCTTTCTGGTTACAATTTTAAAAGAAGTGTGAGAACATTACTATCCACAGGCTTACTGGGATATGAAACTTTCCTCTGTGAAATATGTTGCTATATCACAGTAACTGAACTATGCTGAAATGTCAGAAACATAGTGTCATTATTAATAAAATGTCTGAGTTGAATCAGATTTATAACTGGAAAAGAGAGAACGCCTATTTCCAGCCTCAGAACACACGCTATGCTATTGCTGTTGCTAATGCTGCCTATGTCCCCTTTATAAAACAAAATTTGTTTCTTTAATGGTCTTATGGGAATTTAATTATAACAAAGTAGATACACAAAAAAAATTTGCACAAAGCATTAAATATATAGTAAGAAGCATATTCAGTTTCAGCTTTTACAGTTCTGCATGCAATGACATCAGATAAATTTCTATCCCATTTCTAAACTCAGACCTATGCATCACAATTTCTTCTAATCAAGATATGTAAAGGTTACAACCATCTACTTCCCAGACTGCCTTCCTAAGTTACAAGCCAAACCAAAGTTTTGAATTTTCATTGCATTGAAGAGGTTGACTTATTGATATTTGGGGAAAAAAAAAAACAAAACAAAACAACAAAGGTCAAATCAATCGCTAAGAACAGTTGTAACAGTGTTTTGTGGTGAGTAGACATGGTAAGTGAAAACATGACTGATAAGGTAATAAAGTTCAGTACTTGAATATGCTTGTTTCACCTATATTCTTGAAAAGGCTATAATCTTTGTCATACTATGTAAATGCATAGCAGTGCTCTTAAACTAAGATCCAATACAGGAAACCGGAGGAAAGTAAAGAAAGAAGCTTTCAGCAAAAATAGAAATATTAAAACGGAAATCCTTCTCTGAAGCAACAGTTGAAAGGAGCACAAATTGATGTAGATCATTAACAGGGGGTCACGCAGCATCAGCTTTCTTAATAAAAAGTTGCAATTAAGAGGATAGAAAATGTCACAAGAAAGGCTACCTGCATTTTTCCCTTTGAAATGTGTTTCCATGATATATTTTTTTAAAGACTAATTACATAATTGGACCATATGCTGTATTGAATGCAATTGGAACCTGAACTTGCTTTGGATTCCTGATTGCTGGCATAGTTAATACTGGCAGCCTCAATGATTAAAATATTCTTCAGACAGACATACACACAAATGTGTGCTTTTTTTTAAGTAACACATTTTCTAATTATTTACCTTATGTCAGTTGATAATTTAGGCTATACATAGGACACATTTCCCAATTAATCTCTCAGAACCCTGAAGCAAGAATTTCTTTTGTATATAACAGCTGGCATTTTCAAATACAGAAGTCCAAACCTGGAGTTCAAAACCCTCCAAGATACCTAGAAAACAGTTTTTGTAATACTGCAAACCAGAAAATACTGTTATTAAAAGCAAATAATTTCCAGCCTAAATAATGCAATTTTAGATTAATGAAAGCAATGGAATAACAGCAAATGAACACTCGCTTCTCAAGAAGAGCGCTGTATGTGCCTTCATGGTATCAGAACACAGGTGCTGAAGTGCTTTACAAACTAGGAAGGTTTCCAGCTAAAACAGAGGCACAATACACAACGGCCAGTGATTACTTTTAAAAAGCCCTAAGTAGTCACGCCTCTAAAAAGTTGTTACTTTTGGTATTTGCTGTTAAAACTGATGAACAGGGTTGTCAACAATTATGGCACATGAATAGGTTTTATATAGCCTTCTCTAAGACAACTCAGCCAATTTCCTTGTCTGTAAATAGTAATTTTTGATAGATCTAGTTAGGTTTTACCTGGCAAGTGTCAATCAGATGAAGCCAAACTGAAAACGTTTTTTATCAGCTTCATAATAGAATTTCTAGTCACCCCCAGAAAGATGCACACACATTTTCAATTACTCCAGATCAGCATAAAATACTTAATTTCAAATTTTGTCTCTCTTTATTCCAGGCCACCATGATTCTCAATTTTCTGTGTCCCTCTCCAGTAGCATAAGGCTATCAGTTGTTTTGAAGATGGTGTCTCAATCTTTCCTGCTGGAACTTGACTACTTCCCACATGTAAACCACAAAGAAGAAAGAGACACACCCGTGCTAAAGGTACAAAGCAGGTGGCTAGTGCTTGGCATGGGGTATGGAAAACGGCAGACCCAGGGTACGATGAGAGCATTCTAACTCCCTAGGTCAGTATGCTGAGCTATTTTGAGTCTTGGTTTTGCCACTACAATGCTGATTTTTTTTTTCCCTTTTTGGCAGGTAGAAAAATAGTTGTGAAAAGACATCTACACGGCCATGATTTCACAAGACAACATTTCTCTGCCTTAATTTACACCTTAGAATCTAAATTTGACACTGGAATACACTACATGTACTGCAGCAATTTCAAATGCAGATCCGTCCTATGAGGGGAGTTATAAACTCCTAAATTTCAGGAGAAAGAACAGTGTTTTATCACAGATTAGTTGCTAGTTTCCCATCTCCCGTTTTAAAGTCTGGTGATCTGACTGGTTTTTTAATTAATTTATTCTGTTGCTATGGTGACAGTTCATCTCTGTCAATCAGCAGCAAAAGACCAAGGCACACCTTTCTGTAAACAATTTCAGAAAGGTAGTATTCTGTAGACACAACAATTAAGAAATTGGATTAGTTTTGAGGAAATTAATATATACTCTCACAGTAAGAAGTCCAAATGATGTTTATCTCCCTACAACATTTATTTTTGTCATTAGAGTGCACATGCGTAAGAAAATGCAATCACCTGAAGCAAGCATTTGGATGAACGTGCTATCTGAAGCCTGGGGAGAGGACACTGCTGTGGTGAAGACAGGACAAAACAGATTAAATTTTAAATTACTTTTTCTCCACTCGTATCCCATTTTAGTAGGTATGTAATAGTGGAATGCCCGTAACTTTAATAAAATAGTTGGATGGGTATTAAATTGAGCAAACTGTGCATTCTAGTTAGAAACCTTTAAATATCATATATTAAATGCCTCCATTCATAAAGCAGCTTCAGAGTAAGTTTGAACTGAAAACTCCATGCTTCTGCCCAGAGAATGCGGCAGCCTCACTAAGGGCAAAGCTTTGGTTCGAAGTTTAGATCATCAATGGTGCAGACTCAAACCGCTCTCTCCGGCCTGACACTTCATTATACTGCTGTCCGTTCTTTTTACTTCATTATTTTAGATCAGGAGAAGGCACATACAAGACCATTTAACTTGGCCAATAGGTTTCAATGCTTCAGCAGATTCACTCCACTGGATCACTTATTTTTAGTATTTACCATTAAATGTAATCTAGCAAAGTATTTTGTTAGTTGAATACTTTTTTTATTTCAGCACTTCTTTCTTAGAGTTTTGCATTTCTCTCATGATCTTAAGTTTCATGTATATTTCTTTATAATTATACTTTTTACTATGATGATTCTTGCAAACATTTTGAAGAAATCATCTGACTACTGTTTGCACTATCCTTTATGCTCACCAGTTAATAATTTCAATTTGCTTTATTAATTCCATTTAATTAAACTGAGTTATGATATCATTGCTGCTAACAATTTCTTAAATATTTCAAATTTCTCTATTAAATGGTTCACTCTATGTTACATGGATACTTAAATTCCTTAAGGCATTTTAATATTCCCTCAACTTCAGCCACTTCACAATCAAATTTTTGTTTCTTTACTTATTCTTAAAGTGTATGTTCAGATAACATTGTGATCATTAGTTCCCACGTGCTCCTTTTTTTATTAATTAGGCTTGTCGTCTTCACAGGATTAGCTCCCAAATAGCCTTGGACTACATTGATTGTTCCACAAATTGTCTCACTAAGCAATGCAGTATTACTATATTTTGAATAATACAGTTATCACAATCAACATCTCAAGAATTAAAATCTTCCATGATCAAAGTTCTGGCTCTCTTGCAGACATTTTTTTCTTCTAAATCAGCAATACATTTTGTTATCTGCTCTTAACTGCCCTCGAGGGCTATAACAACCGGATTACTTTATTGTTCTTATCTATTAAAGCTTTCTGATGTATCAGCCAAAATACACACTTCTCTGTGACAGCCCAACACCATCTCATGTCAATAGAATCAAAATATTCCTTTGCCTTTTCTTGTTCATCTTACAGTAAATTTTGTGGTTTTCAATGTTAAATTGCTAGTGATTTTCCTTCCTGTATTTCTGTTTAGTAGACTGTGTAGGGTATGGTCCTCACATTTACTCTAGAGAAAGACAGTGTGAAGGTTTTTTGTCTTCACATTTTCCTTAATCCTTATAGGTTAAGCATTATTTGGGCCTACATTTGGAGTTTCTCCAAGTTTTTCCCCTTTTTTCTTGATATCTAATCTTGAAGTATGTGCTGCATAATTTAAGTCAACCTGTTTTCTCCTCACAGGACTCCTATGTGGCTTTGAACAGTAGTTCTACCAATGTCACTGTTGTACACGCATGCAAAAATCACTCAAAAACCTGTATTACCAGCAGGATCATCTTTATCCTGTGTTACCAGAGAAAGAACGAAAGATAAAGACAGATATGAAGATGATATTGCTGAGGTGAAAAAGCACTGCCAGGCAACTCGATAAACAACTGCATATATCTGAGTCAGATAGAGGGAAATAAAAGGGCCGCAACTGTTACAAGATATACACCCAAGCAATAGCATCCCTTTTATTTCACTATATAGCGAATAAAGGAATTACTATGCTGTGAACTGATGGAGACACAATACAAATGGTGATATTTCCAACTGATATTTTAGTTCCCAAGACACACAAACCAAAGTATCTTAGAACAGTGAATATGCTACAGCTCCAGATGCTAGAGGACTACATTGCTTGTTTTTACCATAAAACGTGCCCGTTAAAAGTCTTTTGTGAGGTAAGGAAAATCCCTTGGTGCTTCTGATAACATCCCTCTAGTCAGCAAACAGTTACTTTTGAACAATTATAACACAGTATATATAAGGTGGCAGCCAGTCAGCTGTGTATTGTCCTCACTAAATCTTGTTTATGATTCATTTTCACCGACAACATTAACACACTAGCAAAGACAAATTCCATTTAAATATCATTCTAAGTCTTAAGGTCACTCTAAAACAGCACACTGCTGCAATACGCTTCAACTGTAGCGAGACAAGAGCTTCCGTATCCACTGATTTTTTTAAAAGATGTCTGAGGCATGACAGGATTTGGGTTTGCTTTGTTTTCAAAAACAGCTGTGCTGGAAAATCCAAGACCAAAAGCTTGAAGATGAATATCCAGAGAGCATAAGTTCACCTATATGACAGTGGAAGAAGCCAAGTGAGGACAGATGACAGAGGTTTTCTACCAACTCACAGTATGAAAAATCAACTTTTTCATCTTATCTGCTATGAAATTAATCAGATTTTCATTATAGCAGTGCAAAGAGCTACCACCTGTGTAATTTCCTGAACTCACTGGATTTTCTTTTGTCTGGCACCTTCTGTGCTGCCCAGTGTCATTCCCGTTTTGTTCATAGGCTTTGACAGTGTGAGTACATTTTCTCTCCAGAGCAGACAGCCCTCAGCTGTAGCTTTCCACACTGTGAAGCTGACACCACACAAATCAAGATGTGCCTTAAACTTGTCCTTGAAGTGCTTTGCTTGTGTACTGACCTCTCAGCTATTCACTACAATTTTATAACAAACAAAAAGGGGGGCACTTCTAGCACCTTTCCAGTGTATACATCCCATTGCTGAAACAAAACAGATTAATCTACAGCAGTACCACTACAATACTATTTAATTGCACCCTCCAAATTCAGCTTTTGAAATCTCTTTCCACAAATATTCAGGTATATAAGGGTAGTATATATGGAAATGGCTGAGATCTTGAGGCATTAACTACCTATTTGTCAAAATTTTGCAACTGCATAGAGCAGCAGTAACAACAGATGGCTTTGTAGAAATTTACCTCTGTTTGAAGTTCACCGATTCTCATTCTAGACACTTTTATTTTGCCAGACAGTAGGTTTTGAGTGGTTTTACTATTGATCATCATGTTCTGACGCAGCAGGCTGCTGAGGGAAAAAGTTAAACTAACTAGAACTAATGAGCAGTAAAACTTGCTAGCACAGATACAGCAGTGGTCAAATGGCAGCGAGCACAGGCCATGAAGAAGAAGGATGAGTCCAGTGCATATACACTATATGAATTAATTTAGGAGAAAATAAAAAATAAAAATTATGCAAAGGAGCCCCATTTTAATTTGATATACTTTTCTTCTCTTCATCAACAGTAAGTGTAATACTCTCCTTCTTCAGACAAAATTAGCAATGTCCTGTATTAACTTAGCCTTTTAAAACCAATTGAATGCACTGATGACTATTTCCATATACTTCCAACCTTCTGTGTGAAATTGTTCCCAAATTGAAGCTCATTTTTCTACTTTGTTCACTAGTTCTTCAACACTTCATGTGTTTGTCAAATGCTTTTTGGATCTTACCATTTCCTTCCTTTCCAATGAAAATGTGATTTATTCCTGAAGGACTCAATTAAGATTTTGATCAAAAATCATGCTGCAGGAGTGGGACAAGAAGGGCTGGTGCAATGCCCAATTAGCGATGATTAGCAATGTTACTGTTACATCTCTGAAACCACAAACCATCCCAATGCCTGCAGAGAAGAATGAGCGCATTTTAAAAGTTTAGCATTCATTCATTACCATGCATACAATACAATACGTTTGCTGAGTAGATCTAAACAAAGCCTTATAATGCCTCTGTGCTGTTTTAAGAGCATACTACTGCCACATCGTTGCCTTCTGACCTCAATGAATAAGATTGCCTTGACATAACCAAATTTCTCCTGGAACACATTAGCACAGCTATAACTTGGCTTGACTTTTTCACTTACTGACAACCTTAAACATCCTGGGTGTCATAACATGCAAGCATTACAAAGCAAAAACATCCTCTTAGGTACGTGACTGGGTACCAGCTTTAAATGTTACTACTTTAGGTGAACACCAGCAACTGCATTTTCCATAGCATCATCAGTAGTTTGCCCCTCTGCTTAAGCTACCAACTACCTTTTTTGCTTTTTCACAGATTAGGACATTTTAAAAGATATTTATCTAGAAAGACTGGAAGGTTCCTTACATCAGGCCACAGAGTGCCACTTTTAGTAACTTTTTCCCATTGCACAGTAATGAAACTTGCAGAAATCTATTATAATACATAGCTAAATAAATATGAACTTAAATACTAAAACATTAATATTACATCGATGTACATTTTGAGACTTTATAACATCAAAATATTGGAAGAGACAATATAAAATGGAAAGAAAAAATCTGTTACTTTTTGAAAGCTGAGGAAAAGCCTTAACACACAAGTCTAATGAAAGGAGATAAAATCATACAGAACAATGTAGAATATTTGAGAACTAGATCCAAGATGAAATCCTCAGGCTACGTGGGCTCCCATATGATCTGGGTAAGAAAGAGCTGGTTAATTTTCTTGAAAATTGGATTGCAAAAGCTTAACAGCTTGCAGTTGAAGATGACCCACTTTGCGTTGAAAAGGCGTACAGAAAACCTTTAAGAAAAGAAAAGAAGAAAAAAGAAAAAAAGAAATCCTGAGTAGGAGGCAGCATTAGGCTTGGCCTCTCAGATCAGAGATATAAGGGAAGGATCCTCCTGAAGGCAGCATATACGGATAGTAAACTTATCTAATATACTTCATGTTTTCTTCTTTTTTTTTTTCTTCTGTCTCAAGTGCTATCACTGTGGCAAATAAAAGATTCAAATTAGCCCTGCTAAAGAAGAGAAGTGAGGTGGCCATTTCCGCTTCTATTTCAACAGGAAATAAGATTTCACATCTCTTTTCCAAAAGAGATTGGGAAGGACAGGATATACATTCCTGTTACAGCCTTCTCTGTTGTTTCAAAGACATGCCTTTCACACATTCAGAACTCTACAGTTTTGAAAAATCTCTATAGCCAAACAGAAAAGCATAACCTAATAGGTCATATTATTAATGAGACTTCATAACTGAGTTTTTAATCTTTTTTGGGAAGAACATTCCATGTACAGCACCGCAGGAGTGTTTGACAAAAAGATTTCCAGTCAGCTCTGGGTTTTGATCTTCACGACTGAATATCAAATGGTAGCAAATAACAAGCAACAAACATTTCATTTGCAAACTGGTAACGACCACAAAAGTACTGATTTCTACAAATATTGCACTTGTTCAGCACCTCTGAAAACAAGATCTGAGATATCAAGTCACCCATATGAAAACTGAAATTTGTGAATTACTTTGACCTTTCTTTCAGCATAGGTTGCAATAAATTCACATTTGTCATAACAGGAATTATAAAACTTATACAAATATTCAGTCAGTACCTTCATAAGAATTTATTTGTAAGTATCAGGAAGAACAAAGACCAAACATTACCAAAAATTTAGGAAATGCAATCTCAAACTTAAAATGTACAATACTCCTCTTTGCAGACTGGTTTAATGATGAAATAATAGATTATCATTTACATTGCAATACCTTATAAATCTATAAACCAGATTCTGTGTTGGCTAGCTGGTTTTCAAATGGATTTCTTATTTCTTAAAGTTCAGTTCTTCCATAATCAGTAACTACAATTCAATGCAAGGATCTTAGCTGTCAGCAGCTCACTTTCCTTCCCCCTCCCCACCTTTTTTCTTCAAAATTCCATGACAGTCCCCTCAAATCATATAAAATACCCAACTTTTAGAGAGGAAAAAACCAACCCCATACCTACAAACTTCCAATAGCTTTATCAAATAAGTTCTACATTTCAATACCTACTGGAACGATACAAACAAACCTTTGAGATAATAGCATGTTAAATTAAAATGCCATGCAGAGCCAGTATTATTACCTGACTTTCTACTGCTATTAGGAAAGACCAAAAGATAGAACTGTAACTTTTTAAACGTAACCATAGGATTTTCACACTTCAAGGTTTTTTCCTCATACTAATTTTCTTGTTTCCACTTATAAAAATGAACATAGGATTATGCAAGATCCCATTTACATTGCATCTCATAGTTGAACAGCTGCCTCAAATCTTAATTAAAAGCATTCCAAATATTGTTAGTTTTCAAGCTTTCCAAGAACATTTTATTTATGTAGTTCTACCTATAGTTTGTTGATCTGCTCTAGCTGCCATTCTCGATTCTCATTTGTAGATTATTTTTCTCCCATGTACCAAGTTGTTCCATTCCTTCCTTAAGAGATTAATTGGTGTTGTCCATTTAAATCACTATTTATCCCATGTATTCAGCTTTAAGATATATAATTGACCTACAGCTGAAATAGTCAATGCCCAGATTTCTTTGAAAGTCCTGTGTAAATATACAGTCTGATTTACTGCATTTAGATCTTTATTTAAATGGAACATGTTGTTTCGAACTGAGGTTCTGTGAATGTAATGAAGGAAAAAAAGAAGCTACTTCAGTTTTGCATACATAATTAGAAAGCTACTTAAATGAATTTTGAAAAGATTCTCAGAGTTATTTTGTGGTTTTTGTTTGTTTCTTTAAAATGCTTTTAAAGATATTTGAAATGGTTAGTTGGAGAACATTGGCTGCATTCAAAAACATAAAGTGGAGTGCATAATCTAAGGAACATAACCTTTGTGATAATTATTTGATTTTATTTTTAGATTGCCAAATCCAGTGCGTTTTAAACTAGTCTTTTGTGAGTGTACATAATGAAAAAAATTCTATTTCAGCAGATAATTTTTCAGATAATTTGCTTGCAGCAAAACAAAATGCTCAGCTAAAAAGATGATCAAAAACATAACGCATATTTCCATTTTTTTTTTAAAAATACAATTCTTATGGTTAGAAACTAGTGATTTCTTTATTGGTGACTGAAAAACTATGGTGATGTTATGCTTCTTCCTGTTAAGATAATACCGCATGAGGAACCTTCTGTAATATTACTTAATTGCATAATTATCAGCATCCTAGGCTTCTACGTAATTATTTTTTTCTCCTTCCAGATTGCCATTTGCACTCCACAACATTCAAGAACCCTGACTCCATCTACAGTGTATTAGAGAGAAAGAATTCAATGCCTTTTCAAGTGAGTAAAACATTCCTTCACTTCTCAGCTGTCTCAGTTCTTGAAAGTGCAACATAGCTTTTGATGCAAATTTCAGCCTAGTTCACTAGGAACTCATCACTTTTCACGTCTACTTTTTATGTGAGATTTTCTTTTCTAAATGTCCAGCTACTTTACTTTCTGGATCAAGTCTGGGTCTCAACTATAGGGTTACATATCTTTTTGTCCCTATCTCAAGTTTTGCTCAGATATAAGTATATTCTGCTGTACCAAGACCTTCACAATTCTCTCCGAACTTCACCAGCAAAGTTATTCTTCCTTCCTCCCTGCACCCTTTCACAAAATGTATTCTTGATTCCAGCCGTTTAGAGCTAGTTCCTTCAGTTCAATTTAAGCCATCTCACTCTCTCTTCCGGTTGGTGGTTTTGGGGTTTTTTTTGTCCTTTCCACAGAAATAGAAAAATAGTTCTGAACTGTATAGCTTCAAGAAGTTGTGTCTGTTGACATACTGAGACTACAATCACATGGATCCACTGAGCTTGGCCTGGGAGGAGGGGAACAACAGATTTACGAAGGCAGGCAGCTGTCTGATACGTGCTGTTAGCCCAGTGATCCCCTGGACTAAGGGATGGGCTGCCTGGGGAGTAGCATGTATAGGCAGTTTTATAACAAAGCAGACAGCTGTTCTTTTTGTTCCTTTGATATGTTATCAACTAAGACACAGAGCGCTGCTAGAGAGAAAACTGGAGGCACTTTTACAACTCCCAGTATGCCATTTCCTTGTACCCATCTCCACATGATTCACCTCAACATCAGCATTCATCCTCTTGCACCGCTATGTTTATTACTAGCTAACACTGAAGCACCTCAGACATTCCTGAAGTGACACAACATGTGCATTTTAAAAACCAAAAACTAACTAACAAACAAACCCCAAAGAAAATGAGGTCTGTAGTTCTAAACACTCACCCGCAACACAACTAAGCAAAACTGTTGGTACTCTGTGCAACACACACACACATGCTCCAATTTCACTTTGTTTCCTTTCAATAACTGCTGTGAATATTTTAAGCCATGCTATTTCAACACAAAAATAGGCAATATTGAAAACATGTGAACATCACTAATTACCTAAAAGTGAATTTTTGAAAAATACAAAGGGCTTTTTAATAAATTTCTGCTTAAACTCTAAGACTAGTGTGATGAAGGAACATCAGCAACCCAGGGTCATCCACTGCCCTACACCATGAAGGACAAACTGAGACAAATTGTGAAAAATCAGTACTGCACTGATACAAAGGGGAAAATTTTCCACAGAATTTAAAACATTCTTTTCTCATGAAAGTAAAAACACAAGAATACAATTTCACAAGAAGAGTACAGAGCCTTCTAAGCAGTGGAACATAAGGCAAAATTTGAATCCAAAACAGCAAAATAAGATCATTAACATTAATTTAATTATTTTCTTCAAGTCTTACCTTGTCTTCCTTGATCTTGATTGTGAAGCTATATCAGCGCCCTTTGTACCTAGACTGAAAGAGAGGGGAGAGCAATGCTTAGTACACACAAACTATTACAGTTGATAAATAAGAGGTGTCAGCAATAGCTTCATTTCAATTTAACAGTTAAACATTTCAATTCACTATCAGTAATACAACTAAAATTTCACTCTAAGGGGAAAATTATTTTTCTACCTATATAGCATAGGAGAAAAAGGTGTTAAAGTCATTCTGGTATCTTAAAACTTCTGTTGTTATAACAGTTTTGGATTTCGTGTATTTTCAAAATTTCAAAGTTGACAAGATTTCTCCCAAACAGAAAAGGATGACTCTTGTGCCTATAGACAACAAAGTAGCCAAGGTTTTACTTCAAATAAGACAATGGTGTTTGTAAGGACAATGCAGAAAAGGTCAAGACAAAAAAAACCCCCCAAAACCAACACAGTACTTCATGTCTTGTGCAATCATTTGTATCCATGCAAAATCAACATATGCTCCTATCAAGACAAGAGGGATCAACTTTAAAGAAATACCATTAGGCACAACTTGCATCCACTTTGCAAACTGAGGAAGCCACGCTACAGTACAGAGAAATCAAGTTAATGTATTAAGACCCAATATTAAACACAATGATTAATTATCTTATTAGTAAACATGCTTAAGCCTATCAGCACCATTAAAATATAACAATTTCCATATCATCTAGAAAGCTTTTTTCTTTGTCTACAAACCATTCCACTACTGCATCAACAATAAACACAAACCACTTCTGCAATTTCTATTCATGCTAAATTAAAATCCATCTGAAAACACACATCTATCAATTCAGAGGATTATTCAAATAAAAACAGAAAAAATATGAGTAGTATAAGAAGTGAAATCCAGAGCTTAATAATTACAGATACAGCTCACTTTATTTTGACCAATCAGCTCTTAACAGTTTAGCCTAGTAAGACAAAAGTCAATTAGTGCTTCTTTAATAGACTAATCATTTTACATTTAATTGTCATATCAATAATACTGGCATATCCCTACAGCAAAGTCAATAGTTATTACATCAACTAATTAAAATCTGAGTTAAAAGGTAGCTCACTGAGTGTTCTGTTCAGAAAACGCAAATTCTTAGAACTAAAAAAACCTCTACATGGCAGGGGGGTAGGGGAGGTTCATTTTCTTCTGTGACTCAACCAAAAACATTGTGTGGCTCTCTCATGCTATTAGAAGGGACTTTTTGATTGGCATAATGAGAAGAACAGTAAAACAGATGGGTCTCCTCTGAAGTTGCGCAAGATTCCCACTGGACAATATAAAATGCTGACAGATAACAAAAGAATTCCACACTTGTTATTCACTGCAGATTAAAATTTAAACATCATCTGAGCAAGCCAAGCATTTGAACCAATTTTCTTAGCTTGGCATTATAAAATACAATAAAGTGAAACTGGAATTAATTGTTTGAGACTACAAGTCTATTAATGACCCCCGGAAAAATATTCCTATTTACCATAATGATACTAAGAACACTACAAAGTTGCTATACATTCTGCTGCTTTTCATGAATTTGAAAAAGCTTTTGTAGGAACATTGCTCTTAAGACAGTCTGGGGAGCCATGTGTAACAGTGTGACACATATTACTTGCTGAAAAGAGTAGTCAAAGCAGACACAAAGAAAGATCAAATATTGTATTATGTTGCACTTTTTTAGAATGATGTTATTGAACAAGTTGTTTTATGTATTAAAAAAAACACAGTATGGAATTTGATATCCAAGTGTTAGTCAGAATTGGTATTTCCCCCCACCCCCCTGTTTTCCTAGCAGATAAATAAATAAAAAGAAATGTCATCTAGGAATCTGGGATATCTGAAACCCTAGGATTTCGGTTGAACTCAACATTTATGGTAAAACTGAAAAATGAGAAGAGACAAAACAGATAGAAACCTTATTTCTAAAGGGGGGGAAACAAACTAATCAAAGTATATTTAAATGGATCTACAAAAAAGAAAAAGTGGGAAAGGAAAAAGAGTAAAAATCATTGTAATAAGGATCTATGCCATGAGATAATTTTAGAGATGGATGATCAATGATGCTTTTGGGAATACAGTAGTTTGTGGAGATTAAAGGAAATTTTGAAGTCCCTGAGCTAAATAAGCCTGTATTTCAGGTTGAATATCATCCCAGATAACAGCAGAAAAGCAGACATTCTTCTCTGACTGCAACTGCCATCCAAAAAAATGCACAATGTTTTCACAGGTCCATTTATAAATAATTTATATAAATACTTGTATTGTGAGCTCATATACACTGTCCACAAATTTGTTCACTGTGTATTCATAGGAAATATACCTCCAGCTCCAATTGACCCTGATGAATAACATAAAACAGCCTCTAAATACAGTTGGTACATAACAGAAAAACATAATACCATTATCACACACCTTCAAACATGTATGTTCTACATGAAATATTTTTATTTACAATTTAACAGATATTTAACATTAAGTAAAATTCTATTGCATTTATAGAAAAAAATTCTGATTTGGTAGAACCAACTAGATAAAAGTAAAGCAAAACCATTGACAAGTTAAGGTAAAGGAAGAGCAGAAGAACAAAAACATGGCATAAATGTCAGATCTTTGATGCTCTACAACACCACTAAGTGCTATATCATCTCTAAAGGTAAAGAAGAGAGATGTACAAACTAACAAGTTCAAACTTTTGCAAAGAGGATTGCTATGATTAGTAACTCCATATTCCTAGTCCTTCAGCTTCAGGCATATAAATCAGTTTTTTTAACAGGATTTCTCTAGATAATGTTGACGGCATTACGGTCTTCATGTGTATGTATATATACATGCATTCGAACACATGCGCACACATACTAAAGTGCTGGCAAGTCCTGCTTGGGTGGTTTACCATAACAATAAATGGAGAGAGAAACATTTGTGCTCACTAGGAAAAAATACCTTCAATGTTTCTCAAGCAAAATCCACCAGTTTTCTTCCTGCAATGTATCATATTGTTTTTATGTTTAGAAAAGCTAAAAAGCCAGTCTAAAAAATTACATTATTGGAGCCCTGGAACAGATTGGTTACAGAAGGTGTGAAGTTTCTATCATTAGAGATCTTTTAGGATAAGTTCTGCCAGCATCCATTTGTGCTGTGATTCCATCTTGCATCAGGAGACAGACTAGACAGTCTCCTGAGGGTCCTTCCAATGCAATCTTTCTGCAGATCCATTTTTCTTCTTCATACTATGAATGCATAAGAGAAATCAGAGAAAGTGCAATGGGAATTTTATTAATAGCAAATAATACTTATGAAAATAGAATGTAGGAGGCCTATCACCTCTGTGATTTGACTACTAAACCACAATACTTCAAAGCATGTAACCTCTTCCCTCATGACCTAGTAATGTATTCAGAAAAAACTGCAAAAGCCAGAGATTTATTCCACTTCCAAGACATGTAGTTTGTTATATGAACCAACTAATGCACAATATATATTAGAATTAAACCCTGTCCACTTCTCCTGAAACTACTTCAGGAAGTTCATATCAAATCTGTCTGCTGCAGTTAGTTTTTATGACAGAACTATTACAGAGAAATAAACAGTGTCACTGGTGAAAGGAATGTCAAGCTGCTTTGAATTGGCTAAACAGCATCTGATGTCCTCAAGGATTATAGTGCATTATGACCCTGCCCTGCCAATCTGTTTAGCTTCTGACGCTTCACCATATGGGGTCAGAGCAGTGATTTCTCATATAATGCTAAATGACCTAGAAAAGCCTGTAGCATTTACACTGCAAACACTTACTAACATTGCAAAGACTTTAGCACAGGTGAAAAAGCTTTAATATATGTATTTTGATAGAGTCCTGTTATATTACTAAATTTGACTGTCCTTATTCCTTAGTGGCTAGGATAACCAAATAAACGCCCACCTACCTGGGTTTCACGTACGCCTGGCACTTCTTTTAACCAACCTCAGTTAGGAAATGCACACAATATTTCTGATACCACCTTGAGACTTGGACAGCATCATTTTTCAATGATCATGGCATTTCATGAAAATTATCATGGCTTGGTAGGACAACAATACTCTTGAGGAAAACAAAGATAAGGTGGTAAAAAAAGAAACCCCTGTCCAAGTTTAAGAAAAGCATTCTGAGCAAACAGCACAGTGAAACAGTCATTAAAAGTAAATTAAAAAATCTTTCTTGTGATGAGATGTAGTTTAGTCAAGCAAACAGCAAGGTACTTATTCCAAGTCAACAAATTGTTCTTTTTTTTTTTTTTCCTCCCCCACAAGATCTGCTATTACAACATTACAACATTTATATCTCTGAAGATAGGAAAAAAGTATGCTAAGTTGGGCAAATGAGAAAAAAAGCTTCCATCAAGTTTGCTGTATGAGTAGATGCAAAGAAACTGGAACAATATAGGAGCAAAGATGATCACAATAAAGATGTATTCATGCATTCTTTAAACATTCAAAACTCATGGTTTCAATGGGAGTACCGGTCTAAAAATATCCAGGCGGCAGAACCATACATAAACAATGAACAGAAGGAGTTTTGAAAGTTAAAAGGTTTTATCAAGATTTTATTTCCTTTTTTTTTTATAAGAGAAATTTGTCTGTTTTCATGACTAACATTCATAAAAGTATATGTTAAAGCAATAGAAAAAATACAATCAAAGATTACATTCCTTACAAACAAATGAAGATGTTACTACTACCAAACTCCACATAAAAAACTCTCTTTTGGAATGTATGTATGATTTCATCTCGAAGGCTAACATTAACATGAGAGCTATGGATAATGAGAACGCAGCGAAGAGAAGAGAAATGGGAGGGGAAAAGCAATGCAGGGGAAGGGGTAACAGATCAATAGGTTAACCATCTTCAGTAGTTATTTGCCATGTGCTAGATGTGCTAGAACATCTTAAATTAGCAGAAATGTAACAAAGGATACAAAGGGCTATGTACTAAACACCAAAGAAAGCAATTCTGATGTGTTTACAGGACTGTCAGATGGAGCAATGTCAAATAATAAAGTGAATATGATTTGATTTTATAGACAATTATGGGTGAATGTTGAGTGCTGTGTTCAGCAGCAGAGACCCAACCTCCATTATTGTTAATGGGAGCACTGACTCCAGCTAGAATTGTAATTGTGCTAGAACTGTAATTGTTTGGCCTCCAAATATCAAAGTGTTGCTAAAATTTATTGAAGACTTCTCAGATGTGGAGGCACTAGAAATGCTACACCATGCAAGACACTTCACCAGGCAAAAAAATCCTCAGGTCCTACTAGAGTATTTCCTATTTGAGGATTATACATCTTGTTAAGAAACAATTGCCTGCTTCTCTTTGTTCTTACTCTTACATTTTCCATATACCTCCTACATCAAAAATGTAGTAAGATTGAATTTATTTCCCAGTTTATAAACTTGCTCTACCACACACTCACGGAGCCTCACCATCAAACCTTTACTTATCATCCATAAGTTTCCGTTCCTAATGTTTTTTTGCTTAAGTGAGAGGTTGACTAGAAACCAGGAATTCAATTTAATGAGAAACAAAGAACTGGATAGCTTAGAAATGCTTTGCAAAACAGGCACCACTCTTACATCCCACACAAACAAACAGCAAGTCTTGAAGATAAGGCTCTCACCTGTGATACAGCAGACTCATGTTCATATCACTATTCTTCCCAATAAACACACAAAGAATATAAGAACAGCCATAATGGCCTATTTAGCTCACTATCTCCTCACTGACAATCTTATATATTAGATGTCTTCACCAATAATACAACAAGCTGCAGCTCAGGAGCTTCAAAAATATTTCTGTATTTAGCAGACTTTAATGATTTATTTTTCTTCTAAGAATTAGTCCAACTCTCTCTGCACATACGTAAACTCTTCACATCTAGAGCATCCCATGGAAAGGACTTCCAAAGCTTTTACTAAAAAAGCCACCCAACTGTCTGCCTCAGGTCTACTCTCCAGCTCATTATTTTCAATGTAGAGCCAAATATCTCAAGCTGACTATTTGACATATCAGAAGAGTGCCTTAAGCCCCAAGCTAAAGAGCTCTTATTCTCTTTAGGAGGCATTGTACTTAGTGTAATTACTAACATGTTCCCTAAGGCAGGGCATGAGAGACTAGCTTTGGTCCAGTGATTAAAACACTTATCAAGGATCTGGAAGAACCTAACAACTGGCATTTTTCCAACAGAAAATATATTTCATTGAACAATTCACATCCAGCTATGTTAAAAAGCAAGCTTGCTTTCCAGCTGCTGGGACAGCGCAATGACCTTGCCCTCATCTTGAGGGAAATTCCACCTTTAAAGTCCACCTCCATTAGAAACTGTAGATACTGCCCCTGCTAATGGGGAAAAAAAGATAAACCACAGAGGGCAGAAGTTACAGAATATTCCTGTGTTTGAAAGCGTGAAAAAGACATTTCTTAATCCTCATGTTCTCAAAACAAACTAACTACTGAATGGACTGAACAAACACACTGCTGGATACTAGCTACAAGAATAGAAGATAGCTGACCATGTTTATGGTGTCATCATTAAAAGCAACCGAAACAGTAAAATCAGCAATCTACTCCTTGGTTGTCTGGTTCCTTTGAAGCAATGCGACAGGCCTATCAGGCAATGCCTGAAACTCTTCAAAGGTTTTAATCAGTTGTTCGCTCAGCTTTTTGAGGAAAGAATAACCCAATACAAGGGAGCAGACAGACAGACAAGTATATTTTCCCTAACGCTTGTTTTGCTGATGAGACAAGGATTTCCCTATGAACAAGTCTTACTGTAGTACAAGCAGGTGTTTTTTGGTTTGGTTTGTTTTTTTGTTAGTGGGTTGGGTTTTTTTGTTGGTTGGTTGGTTTGGGTTTTTTTTGTTTGGAGTTTGTTAGGGGTTTTTTAGGGGGTGTAAAATAAAACTTCATACAGAACCCCTTTTGTATTAACTAAAAGATTTATTCATGTAATGAAGAATTCTACTAGCCAAAGAGATGTTTACAAATAATATCTTTCCTTCCTTACTTCACATAACAACACTGTACACTAGAAAAACAACTCACAGAAGTTCAAAATACTCAGTTGTATTCCCAAATAATCAATATACAAATTTTCGCTTGAATATAAGCTTGCACCATGAAAAATGGTCAAAATTTTAAGTGAGGTCAGTTCAGGTGACAAGAAAACACCCATAGGTACACAATAACCATCGATTTTTCTTTATGTCTTATGTGTTTGAAAATACAAATGCACTTAGAAAACCACAACTTTTGCAAGTCTAATTTGTTTAGTCCCATAATTCCAGAAAAATATCAAGAAGCACAAATGGCATTTAAAATAGCAATATTCACTGGGAGTATACATAAACAAGTCAGCACCTATTACAATGACAGGAGCTCAAATTGGTCAGAGGTTTGACAAAAAAATCTGTCTAGACCTTTTCTTAAAAACAAGCACATCTAAAAAGATCGGGACAGCTTTTAAGCTCAAATGCCAGGTTTTTTGAAAATACACAACACAACAAGTAATTTTTGATATGGAGAGAATTCAGATTGACTGAGAGAGATCAGAAATAAAGGAGATTTGTAAACAAATGTCTTCCTATTGCATCCTTGCAGGGTTTTCCCTTACTCTCAGGCTTGCTCTCAATCAAGCTGTTCTTCAGGGCTTCCTAGGCTGCAGTAAACTGTTAAATGTTCCATTATATCTCTAGGTAAAATGTTTCATGTGCTTCCTCAGAAGTCTCAGCCCCTGCTGTACTGTGGGTTTCCTGGATGCTCACTTCTACTTTCTTCTTGCCCCAGACTGCACACCAGGAGTTTATTTCTTCTTGAATATGTGCATGAGAGGGTACAATGTAGTGCCAGGTGGCTCCATCTGACCCTAAGTCCGGACAGGACAAACAAGTTTTCTCTGTGTCCAGCCCCAGCCTTTTAAAGAATGCTACAACATGCAAAGTAATAAAACAGACTCTGTCCATAATAATTGTACCATGTACCTCTTCTAATAGTAATTCAGCTAGCAGGTTTTGACAGCAAAAGACTATCATAGCATTATAGGATCTAGTTCTGAAAGTAAGAGTGTTCTAGAAACTGGTGCATTAGACAAGTCAGGAGTTCTCAGATTATGCAGTTGAACAGAAGGCCAGAGTGAGCATGTGTCAAAAGGTAGAACTTCAAAAGATTGGATAAAAACAGTATAAAACCACTTTAAGTACATTATCCATATTCTATGAACAAATCAATAGGACAGTTGTGCAGTTAGGTCAGATGTCAATTTTGAGTTCCTTTCTATCTTTCATGAGTTATTTTGCAAGCTTTTTAATGCAAGTTAACTCTATAAAAATTAAAAAAAAACCCACCCAAGCAAAATCTTCCATTCGGAATTCTAGAATTGTAGTACAATTACCATTCTTCTGCACTGTTGCTTACTTGAAAAATAATGATTCTTCTGCAAAATACAGTTCACATGCACAGAAACAGGTAATGTAAATTGCGGTGCAAGTTTATCCAGTGTATAGTGGTATTCCTTCCACTTAAAAAGGACACAACCAAGGCCCATCTGATCTATTTATGCCACATTTGTTACTACAACATAGATCACATAAACGCCCTGAACATTTTTATACCTTTGTCTCTAACAGAGAGGCGAGTCTGTAAACAAAAGCTGACTTGAGCCCAGGACAAGGCTCCACAGACCTGGACAAGCCCAATTTTCCTAGGACCATCCTGCATGCCATGACAGTAACAGAGAACTACATCCATTACGGAAAGAAAAGTAAACGAACTACTGTGTAACAACAAACCCGAGCAATAAACCTGAAAGGATGCAAAACTTTTCCTTTAGAGAAAGAGCAGAATGTATTTCATCCTCTAGTTACTCCTTACTGATGACAACAGTAGGCTAAACTATTAGTAGCTGGAAACACAATTTGAGAGCAGCTGGAGAAAGTCATCCAAATCCACTTGGCCCGGTTGACTTACATTTAAAATTATATCCACTTAAGATGTTCTCAAAGAGCACTAGCTTCACTGAACAGATTTTGCTATAACCTGAGATTCCTTCCATTTCCTGAATCACATACGAGTTGAAACAACAAGAATCATACAACAATGGGCAAGCCTGTTCAGATACATTTCATTATTTTTCATCTACTAATAGGAGCAAGGTAGCAACTGTCTTGATGACTATTTTTATTTTCTGCCCTGTTACTTGTTTCATCCCTTTCTCTTCCCTCCCATCTTAGAATTTTCCACTGACTTTATTTGCCCAAAGTTTGCACGGCCTATGGGAAGCACACTGGCAATAGAATATTTACACACTACGTTTGTTTTTTCAAGCTCTTATACAGTGAAGAGCTGAACCACTGTAGAATAATCTCACCTGAAACTTTCTTCAACTTACTGATTAGAAACATTGCTAGAAGCAAAACCACATTGCAACAAATTTATGTTCCAAAAGATTCTAACTTTGAGTTAAACAGTGAAGATATTTTCTTAATACTGGTAAACATAATCTGACCCTGCTAGAGGTCACAGAGATGGCTACTAATAGGACAAATCATTTCAGATAGCAAATGAAAGCTTTCGGGTAGGCATGTTGGCACTTTGAACTCAAAATTCCATGTACTCTGGCTTGTTGTAAGGACACCAAAAATGCCCACCACGATCCTACCAGCATCTTTCCTGGGGCTAGCAGAAAGTAAAGGCAGCAAAGTTCTACATCATAGAGTGTAGAAGACACGGTCATTTTAACTAGACTGCACTAATCTGCCATTATCTCTTGGGGCTTGATGGTTGGAAGTTCTGAAGGCATTCCTTTAAAAACTAATGGCGTGCTTTAAAAAAGATAAAAATGTAGGTATTTGGTCCTTTAGGTCTGGTGTGTAATGATGTCTAGCCTTTCCAAGGGTATTAGCAATTCCTTTTTGTCACCTCCCGAAGAGCTGGTAACATTTTGTTCTGTGCCCTCAGCTTTCACAGACCTGCTTTTGCTGGGAGGAGCAGACCTTCAAACACCTTGCCACGATGTTTCTTCTGACCACAGGAATTACTATATCAATGGTTAAAATTTTGAGGTGATTTTCCTAAATTGTCTCTCAGAAAATCTACTTTATTTTATTCCCTCACTACTTCAATGATTATCTTTGTTCCTTACTTTTTTCAGCACTGTACTGGGTGTCTGCGCCCAGTGTTGGCAGTGGGGGCTGCAGAGGCCTCTGTCAGGCAAGGCCGGGGCCGCCCCCAGCCAGACACAGCCGGTTCCCCAACCGACCCACTGCAGGGCACCGCTGAGCCTGACAGCGATGCTGGTGGCACGCTGGGAAAGTCTTTTGGAGACAGGGAAAAACGCTGCCCAGGAGTGAGGGGAAAAGGTGTGAGAAACGGCCCTAGGAGCACCAGGGCCAGTGCAGGAGGAGGGGAGGAGGTGCTGCAGGCCCAGGGCGGGGGTTCCCCATCAGCCTGTGGGGAGACCATGGGGGAGCAGGTGGATATTTCCTGAAGGAGCTATGGACTGTGGAGGAGCCCAGATGGGAGCAGGTTCCCCTAACAGGAACTGCAGCCCATGAAGGACCCACGTAGGAGCACGTTTATCCTGAAGGACTGCAGTCTGCAGGGACCACAACCCCACATTCCCTACATCCCCCAGCCAAGGTCAACCCAAGGTGAGAAGCTACACTCCAGAGAATTGCATGCTTTGTTTCTGCTGTAGGCTGTAATCCAGTGAGAAAAGGCAATGAATTAAATTGTAGACAGTCATATCAGAGTGTCAGTAGTGCATTATGAAATGGGGTCTCTTTTTCTTCATAGGACAATGGAGATGAGGCTTTTTACAGGTTGTCCTGGTTTCGGCTGAGAGAGTTAATTTTCTTCCTAGCAGCTGGTATAGTGCTGTGGTTTGGATTTAGTATGAGAATAACATTGATAACACACTAATGTTTTTAGTTGTTGCTAGGTAGTTGTAGTGTCTACACTAAGCCAAGGACTTCCCAGCTTCTCACACCCTACCAGATGCACAAGAAGCTGGGAGACCACAGCCAGGACAGCTGACCCAGACTGGCCAAAGGGATGTTTCCCTACCATAGAATGTCATGCTCCAGATAGAACTGGGGAAGCTAGCCGGAAGGTGGGATTGCTGCTTAGAAGCAGACAGGGCATCGAGTTTTGGTTTTTTCTGCAAGCAGTGAGCAATTGCATTTGTGCATCACTTGTTTTATTGTTATTATTATTACTATTATTATTGTTCTTACTACTATTATTATTGTTCTCTTTGTTTGTTATCCTATTAAACTGTCTTTATCTCAACCCATGAGTTTTTTCCCATTCTTCTCCCCATCCACTGAATGATCTAATAATCAGTTCTAGCACTTCTATTTGTGAGTGCTTTGGTGTTATGCATTGACACCCAAGAAAAATACAAGAACACACTTTAATCCCATTTTTGTTCTTCAAAAAAGTCTAAATTACCTGTCCAACAAGAAGTCTGAATTACACATTTTCAACTCAGACTACTGTATGTTCAGTTTCTCCATTTTCTAACCAGAAGTTTTATTCTGTTCTATTTTGCTGGAAATAAGCCTTGATTTTCTGGAATTTCCAGACATTAAGCAAATAGTACTTCTAAAGTCTGAAAGTCCCAGGCCAGCAGTCACAAAGGTGTATGTAAGACTAAGCGCAAGAACGCTATGTCCTGCATTTGATGTGTGTGCACTTCAGGGATTTTTGCCCTCCTAGCTATTGTCCAGGGAGTCCCCGATAAGGATATACAAGCTCTGTCCTCACTGAAGAAGATAAATATGAACAAGAGCAAAAAGGAATTGAACCAGAATCCCTCAAGTACTTCTGGGACTTCCTGACCCAAGCATGAAATAACCTGACAAGTAAAAGAGTTGTGCTTCTGATGTTGATATTAACCTCTACAATTCAAAAGAAAGAGGACATTTCAGTGCAAGATTCTGACGCAGATTTAAGCCTTTGAAAACACAATACATAAACAGGGTCTCATTACCTGAAATTAAACCAGTTCTAAGAGGGTGATTAAGTATCTGGAGCTTGACCTCTTATACAGGTGCATCTTTTCAGAATGAGTATTATCCTGCTTTGGTTTCAAGGACAGAGTGCCTTAAAGAGGAAGTCCCCCTCAGCTCATCCAACTTAGTCTCCATTCTTAGCTGCACCATTGGCCCTTTATATTAGGGAGGCTACCTTGTGAAAAGCTAGCTAGGATGAACAAAGTATTTTTGAGGCCAGTTTTGGAGTGTGGCACCTGTCAGACTATTAGAGTTTTGATGCCAATTTCTGTTACAATGCCCAATATTGACTCAGTGTGTCCTTGTACTCCCTTATGTTTATAAGCTTTTAAGTTCCTATTATATGAGCAAAATGCATGATTGTCGATGGTGGGGTTTTATCTGTTATCTCATTCCTAATTCCATTCTGGTCCATTATTTTATTGTTGTTTACCCTGTTATGCAATTCCTGTTCAAACGGGACCTAACACAGGAGGACCGGCGTATATCATTGACATTCTCAATGCCAGGAAAATACCAACAGCGAAAACAATGAACAGCAACTCATCTCCCAAATAGATGCAAGATGATGCTTTCAAATCACAAATAAGAAGGGTATGGTTACTCTTTTCAATCAATATTTGTATTTCATGAAGAGCAGTTATTTAGTACTTTACTTTTTTTTCAGTGAAAGAAAGATAGCGACAGAGAAGACAAAAATTATGGATAAGTAGTTTAATGTCTCAGCAAAATAAACTGATTCTTGGCTTGGTAACTTGGACAGTGAATACTAATGAATCTGGAATCCTTATTTGCAGATTCCAGCTTAATCAATTTGTTTTCTAAACCTATGAGCAAATGGTCACCATCGGAGAAATCTCCTGGGAAGCAGCCTTTTTCATGTGATTTGATATGCAATTGTGAAAAGATATGCAAAGATTTTTCCAGTTATTCTTTACATTGAAGCTTGAGTAGATCTGTCACATAAAAGTCTGTTATATTTTAAGGTAAGCTCTTCAGATTTTTGAGCTTTTTTATTGGTGGGGTTTTGGGGTTTTTACTGGGGTTGTTTTTGTTGTTTTCATTTCGTTTGGGCTTTTTTTTGGGGGGGGGGGCAGGGGCAAGTGTTGGGTGTTTACAATGTGATAAATAGTTTGTACAAATTCTTTTGCTAGCCTAGGTAATAATTCAAGAAATCCATTCCCCTGTGGCAAACATGTCAACTTCAGAATTATTATAATTTATCATCTAGCAGCATTTTAGAAAGTGGGTTTTGATGTCTGATATGTGAACATTTGTGCATCTACTTTTAAGACTTTGGAAGCAAGAAAATTCAGGAACGTAAAAGCACAAAGCACTAGCTATACTACAAAAAAAGCACTCTGAGCTTTTGTACTGGATCCCTGAGAAGAACAAAAGTAAGCAGAGACATTAAAATTGTTCAATGTCTATGAACTGTTTACTGAAGTGCAACCAACTGTTGATTTTTCACTACGAACACTTTAGTAAAGAGAAATAAGGCAAAACTAATTGATTTTCATCATGAAGACCACAAACCAAGCATGACTTCCTGGGTCTTAACAGAGCACTGCTTCCATTCCATTCAATCCCTAAAACTTAAAAAAAACCCCTAAAAGTGATTAGTAAAACAAATGAGAGATCAGCAATAAGACCAACAAACCAACCAATGGACCACCTCACCAGAACACCAACAAAATATTCCATAGCTTTGGAAAAAAATTCTACCAACTTTTAGTCCAGAAGTCATATTCCACTCTAATTTATTATTGACATAAGGAAACTATTTGTCCAAAAATAGAACAAGCATTCTAGAAAAATACAAATGAAATGACAACTAATTCAACAGCTGCAATGAACTGACTAGACAATAAGGATTCTTTTCTTTCCAGAGCACTTTTGAGACATTGACAGGTAGACCTGAAAAATTTAAAGTAAACATGACTTCTGAAAATCAATAGATTCAGTACTTTCTAATCAAAAAAGAGAAGGAAAAAAAAAAGTATAAGAGTCTAAGAACTTTCATTTGAATTTATGGTTTCATTTGACAATCATCTTTAAACATCAGAATTTGGCCCTCTAAACATAATTCAAGAAGGCACATAGGGTACTTTCTGATATAAATTGAATCTGCTACAAATAACTGACAATTTTACAGTTTGGGAAAAAACGTACAGCAGCAATGAATGTTACTGAGCTATTGTTTCTATTAGGGGTAAAAATGCACTAAGGAAACTGCATATAATTGAGAAGATTTGATTTAAACTCAGAAGTTACACTGGCTTTGAAAGAGGATTTAGAGTACTTTCTCAATTTCTGTATGGATAGGCAGAAATGGCAAAGTGTAGACCTTCCAGCAGCTTATTATTTTACGCTATATAGAAACAATTCAGCCAACAAGTCCTTCAGAAAGCTAAAGATTGCCAAAATGGGAATCTGGGAAATACCTCAGCACTTAATAGTTAGTGTAAGGCCCCGTAAGAAATTTAAAATTAGCTGTAAATGGAGTTAAACACATCTGAATCACTTGTTCGCAGTTTGACATAAGATTCCTTCCCTTTTGAATAAGCTCTTACCAACTAATGTTTATTATTTTACTTCTTGTTATCAATCACTTGTCACAATTGCAAGCTCCAACAGAAAATTATCATTCCACACTACCTAAAAGCACTTTAATGAGGAGCGCAAGTGTCCTGGTTTTAGCTGAGAGGGTTGATTTTCTTCATAGTAGCTAGCGTGGGGATATGTTTTGGATTTGTGCTGGAGACAGTGTTGATAATATAGAGATGTTTTTGTTCTATGGACTTATTGTTGAGCAGTGTTTACACGGGGCCAAGGCCTTTTCTGCTTCTTGCACTGCCCTGCCAGCGGGATGGCTGGGGGGGCACAAGAAGTTGGGAGGAGACACAGACAATCCAAATTTCTCTGGCCCATTTTTACAGTACAGGCCTGCTGTGCTCTGTCTAGGGCACAAAGATGCTTGTCTGGAAGCATCTGGAGAAATAGAACATTAATGTTTACTGAGTGTAATTACCAATTGCGCATAGTTCAACAGAAACTCATTTTCCCTTGACTTTCAAAGTAGGTATCACATCACCAGCACACACTGTTGTTAGCTAATTATTCAAAAGAACATGCTGTAAAAGCTGCTGCATTTCGTGGGCAGCATAGTGTGCAGTTTTATAATAGATTCTCTCTGATACAGGCACCATTGCCCCATTTGGGTTAAGTCTACAGTGGGTTTGGACACTGACTTTAGAACATGATAATAAACACATGCCAAGCTCCAGGCATGTCATCACAATTTCTAAAATCAGGTACTGGATATAACAAACAAGACATCTGTGACTTTGGGGATGCGTGGTTTATTTCTAGGCTTTGACAAAAAGCAAGGCCAAATTGTGTGGAAATAGCGTACAAGGACTTTAAAGAGAGTAGTAGCTATGACAAGTTGTAGGAGCAAGACTTTTCTAATAACATGAGAGAGAAAAAAAAAATCAGTGCATTCCTTTGTTTTAAAAACAAACAAACAAGAAGAGTTTCATTTCATTGCCACGGCAGAGATTCACTGCTTTTGCACCAGTCCTGCTCCTCATATGCTCCCCATACATATACACAAAACTTATGCCATAGAAATGAACCATTACTTCTTGACTTTTGTTTTCACCCCAAATTGCCTTCATTTGGCCCTGTTTGCTTACAGTAAGACTAGCAAGTAGTCCATCTGCAGCATAGATACCACAAAACACTTACCATCGCCAAAAATTTACTCAGAATCAATTAGCATACTTTCCCTGAGAAAAAACAAATCATTTTTCAAATAGTAAAATTTTCTCAACATTCAGATGATTCAGCTTAATATGTTTTCAACCAATGATTAGGTAAGGTTTTTTTCTAAATCCTTCTTCCATCCATCATGACTTCAATAAAATTCAAAGTTGTGAGGATATTTTCTAGAAGTATTTAGTGAAACTGTATTAAAACAGGTGAAGATGATCTTAGACTTTATTGGCAGGCTACCAGGAAGAAAAAATTATAACCAGAACATTGTTATCTCAACTACTGTGAATATAACGGCTCTAAAGTCAAATGACCTTCCCATATGTCCTCTTCTTCAATCTGAAACACTACATAGTTCTGTGTAACAACATCTGCTTGATTTAGACCTGGCCTGGACCTCTGAGCTCAGGTTGACAGGGAAAAGCTATTCCCATCACTGCAAAACCATATTCATATCTGTCCTGGTTTTAGCTGAGAGGGTTGATTTTCTTCATAGTAGCTAGTGTGGGGATATGTTTTGGATTTGTGCTGGAGACAGTGTTGATAATATAGAGATGTTTTTGTTCTATGGACTTATCGTTGAGCAGTGTTTACACGGGGCCAAGGCCTTTTCTGCTTCTTGCACTGCCCTGCCAGCGGGATGGCTGGGGCTGCACAAGAAGTTGGGAGGAGACAGACAGGACAGGTGACCCAAACTGACCAAAGGGATATTCCATACTATATGACGTCATGCTCAGTTTATAAGGAGCTTGGGGGAAGAGAGGAGGGGGGGGGCGGCGGCGTTCGGAGCGATGGCGTTTGTCTTCCCAAGTAACCGTTACGCACGATGGAGCCCTGCTTTCCTGGAGATGGCTGAACACCTGCCTGCCCATGGGAAGTGGTGAATGAATTCCTTGCTTTGCTTTGCTTTTGCTTTACCTATTAAACTGTCTTTATCTCAACCCACGAGTTTTCTCACTTTAGCTTTTCCAATTCTCTCCCCCATCCCGATGAGGGGGGGAGCGAGTGAGCGGCTGCATGGTGCTTAGCTGCCGGCTGGGGTAAAACCACGACAATATCTCAGAATATTGTCAAGCCCTCCTGTCAGATCTAATCCTTCAGTGGATTTCAGAAATACAAGAATTTTAAAAATGGATCTCTTCTTAGGGAAGAACATGCTCCACGTGCATGTTCTATATTGGAGACCTACCCACTGCCTCCTGATTTTCCTCTGCTTCTGTGCTGCACACTGTGCAAATGTTTCCTTGTGCTTATTTTTCAAGTGGCTTCTTAGAACAGAGTAGATATTCCTTTGAGTGTATTTTCTTTCTTTACCATCACTCTTTTCTATACAAACAACAGATTGCTCTGCTACTGCCCTTTAAATTTAGAGAAGAAAAATCCCACACCACAGATGTCTGGTGATGGGAGAAAGGTTGCTTCTTCCGCAAACTTACTGGGGAAGTCAAATAACTCCAGTATTTCTTATTGTCCCTCTTCAGAGGATACAGACCTTGAATTTTCCTCTCATCCTGTTCATGGTTCTCAGTATATGATTTACAGACCGTTGTTGGAATGCAAAATCATCCTAAACACTGCTGAGCTAGTCTGCAAATTTTCATATGCTATTTTATTAACAGTGCAGTCATAATATTGCATAATTGCCTAAAAGGATTGAGAATTACTGGGGTTGAGCTTACCATAGAATCGTACTAGTTGCTTAGGAAAATGATGATAGACTAATCAAAAATAAGAGTGGTTTCAGTGCATACAGCACAAATTGCATTGTCTAGACTTAGTTTCATTATTCATTTTTTTGTTAAAAAAAATAATAATCTACTGTTTCAGAGAAGCAGAAACATCATCTGAGCAAATAAAATTAAGGTTGCTTGCATCCCTGACAAGAACACGAAGAGTGAAATACTTGGAGACATAGTAAAACAGAACTGTAAGAGAACTTCTAATAAGGCTATGGAGGCCATATACTATCTAAAATTTTCTAACGTCTGCTATTTCAAAATGTTAATTAAAAAGAAAAAAAAAGAAAAAGAAAAATCCTTAGGAGAAGCATCTAAAAAAGTTTGTTCACACAGGAAACTACCACCATTGTAAGCTGGAGTAAAAAACTAAAGTGTTAAACTACTTCCACAGTGACATAAACTGGAAAAGAAATTACTTCATAAATGTCAGTACTGCCGGTTAGACTGGTTCAAGATGTCTGTACACACACATAGTACCCTAAATAAAAGTATCCTTAAGGAGAAGCTTAAGCATACTCATACATAACAGAAGACACAGACACCTAGGTCTCAACAACTAAATAAAATTAGTGCAGGGAATGATGGGGAGGAATCTGCTTTTATTGCTGAGATAATAAACTTTTTTTCCATGTTACTCAACAAGCATGGATAAAAAGGCAGTAGTTCTGCACAACCAAATGAGCCACACCCTCGAGCGACCAACCAAAAAAAGGCCCACATTTCCAGAATTTAGTTGGATACTTCCCCCCACCCCATCTGGTGAACCTTGTGTTTTTCTGTTCAATTTTTGAAAAATTATTTCAGAAACATCTTTTCTGTCCTGAGAAAAACCTCTCTCTTCCTCACACAACCCTTCTCAACAGAATAAAATAAAAATAATAATGTAATATAATAGGTAATAAAACCAAGAAAAAAAAGTTGATCTTTTAAAATATTCTGCATTATTTCCACAGTTTCTATTGTAAATCAAAGTAAAATTAGATCCTAGATTGCAAATATTTTTAAATTTTATATTTCCAAAATCAGTTCCTTTCAGCCATTTCAAGGTTGGGATTTTTTTTTTTTGTTTTGTTTCTGGATCTACAGCTATTCTAAAGATCAGTAATTTCCCAAAGATTTCGGTTAAACTAAAACCAAATCCCTCGCCCTCCCCCAAACCTGTTGCATGGAGACCCATACGGCTTTAACGATGTAAAAAAGAAACAAATAAAAAATAATCTGATTAGTTGCAGTGAAGGAAAGGGGCAGCACAGATATAAAATTTTCACTATTAAAAATTCAAATACATATATCAGAGTACTAGAATATAGTTCAATTACATGGGCCAACAGTTATACATATAGAGAAGCCTGCAGGCTTGTAAAAAATTAGGTGGGGTTAAGCAATTTTGGTATAATGCTGCAACACATGGTGACTTATGTCAACATATCAATGATCTCATTGAATTTTAAGGATTTATTTACTAGCAAAAATCAAAGTTAATTTTAACTCTACTAACAGAAATCTAGAAATCTGAAAAACACTTTTCATATGGCTTCTCTGCAGATTTAAAACAATCTCTCTGGAAGTCACTTTTGACGCTATGTCTCTTGAGCAAGTATTTCTTATTTCTCTCCAATAACAATTCCAAACAACTTCTGAAAGGATGCATCCTCTACAGAAAAGCAGCATTTATACTTGCATACCTCTATTCACCTCAACCCTCTTTTGGGGTTTAGGACAAAATATGTTATATGAGAAATATAAGTCATCAGATTTCTGTCACTTGACATAGGGCTTCCACCACTGTTGCTCAGCAGTCCATCCAGAAGCATTTCATACAAACACTGCTCAGGGCTTAGTTCAAAGCAGCCATATAAACAAAAAAACCTTCTGTCACAGAAGCATCTGCTATTAAAGACAGAATCTGAGATTCGCAGAGGACGCTAATAGTATGCTATGGGCTTTTTTCAAACGTATACAAGGAGACATTTTTAGCTGCAGATTCCTCAGAATCATGTTAACCATAACTTAATTGTTGGGGTTTTTTTGGCTGAACCACACCAGTCCTCCCTGCCTTCTTTCCCCCCATCCAAGTTAACTTGCTCTAAAAGTTCACTCATCCTAAGTGTGGGGATTAAAATTCAGTGTAACAAATACAAAGAAGAAATCCGCAAGAAGTGACAGAATAGCCTGGAGAGCCAGGTGCCTCTTGAAAAATCACAGAATTGAGAAGAATTTTCTCAAGCTGCAGAATTTCTCATTGATGTTGGTTTTTCTGTCCCTGCGAAGTCCAAAGATTATATATTTTCAGGGTGAGATACAGAGCAGGTGCTTGTCAAAACACCCTCCAGAAAACATAGCTGTCTGTGTGCAGAAGCACTAGCACCTTGAGAGGGAAAGCTGACTCGCATCTGCAGATACCATTAACCAGTATCCAGCAGACAAGAAGAGTGAAGCAAACAGAGACCTATGCTACAGTCTTGAACAACTTTTTTTTTTCCCCCCGGAGTATTCTTCTTTAAATTTTTTGAATTTCTTTCTATCTTAATCTATTCTTTAAGAATACATTTTAGTATTTGCCAATGTACAGACATGCACAGTTTAGTAGTCAAGAAAAATGTTAGATTGACTGTTCTGGAGGTGTAACATCCCCAGCCACAAAATAGATAGTTAAAAAAAAAAAAAATCAGAAGGGTGAATCTCCTGATTATTTTGCCAGAGAACATTAAACCTGTTCCAGTATAAGATCATCAAGCAGTGAAAACAAGCCATATTTTGGTTTAGACAAATACTATTTAGTCATTAATTTCCCCTCAAAGACAAAAATATAACAACGTTAATTTGTGCCAAACATAACAACTCTACTTTGTGACCTGAAACTGTTAAGACCAAAGAAAATATCAGTCGATACCAACTATGAGACATGACTGGTTTTGGTCACCTTAAACATATATACCCAGAGCCAAGTACTTTAGTATCTAAGAATCCTATTTGAGTCCTCTTAAATTAATATGTTTTCATGCGATTTAAATCAGTTTCTTAGAAAACTAATCTCTCTGCTTGCTTCCCTTCCCCCTCTCTATGTTTTTACATGTGATTCCAGCTTCATGAAGGCAGATGACTGAATAAACTTTACATATTGCTATGCATTGCAGAACATCAAGCATCCCTTTGTTACAATAATACTACGTTTCTTGCCCAGACTTTTTTTTTTTTCCCTAAAATAACTCATAAACAGTTAATCCAATAAAATAGTAGTGCAATACTGAAAGATTCAATTGTTTCCAGAAGTTTCAACTATTTCATTGCCAACACATTTCTGCTTTGGTTCATCAAAAGCACTGAGTAGCCTGCCAGAAACAGCTGCAAATTCGACAGGAAGGAGATGCTCCAGGAAGACTGTTTCAAATCCCAAAAAGGAGGGAGTAAGCACTTTAATTTTGTAATTATTTTCCTCTAGTTCTAAAACTAGTCTCTTCCTGTTTTTCAGAGATTTTTTCATAATGCCTCTCCTTCTCTAGAAGTCGTCAATGGCTTAGTCGATTTGCAATTTCAACACCCTTAACAGCCATCGACTTTTTTGAAAAACAAAAGCTTATTTAAACCTCTGGCTATGATTTCTTGAACTAGTAAAACTGTGGTCAGCAGCCCACACCACAAAAATAGCTTTTCTGCTTCCTTACCCTCTAACCACTCGGTGATCACAAGTCTGCCGACCCTGCTATCTTCCTTTGCCTCTCTGTTCTCAGAGAAATGTTGGGTCAGGAAGTTAAAAAAATATAAGAATTTTCTTTTTTATCATCAGTCATTGTATACCTCTGGGATTTAAGGGACATTAGCTACAAGCCATACTTTCACTACAGAGAAAGAGAGAAGGAAGACGTCAGAAATAGATGAAGTGATAGAATAAAAGCCAGTAAAGTGCTTTGATGACAAAGGTTATGCAAGCGTGAAGGAACACTCTTACACTTCTCATCAGTAGGGAGGAAGGGACTTTGAAGCACAATTTAATGGCCAAAGAGAAGTCATGAACTGACTGAAACTTTCAGTTTGGATACAAAGTACAACAGTGACAAAATACACAATGCTACCATATATCACACCCTGGACAATTCTGATGTGCATAAAAAAGAATCTGATAAAGCAGCAGACCTTTTAAAACATGCAATTTTCATGCCCCAACCTCAAACATGCAGCTATTCAACTCTGAATACCCTACAACCTTTTCCTCCAGAGAAGGTAGGCTCTGCTGTGCATTTTACAGATTCATAAGCAAGAACAAATCCAGCACTGAAAAACACACAATACATGCCAGATTAGCAGAATCAGAAGACAAAACAAAAAACAAAGGAGTATTGTAAATATATCAAAAATTGATACTAGGATATTTTTAAACCACTTAAAATTAACAAGGCATTCTTTATCCTGCTGTATCTCTCTAAAGGGAAATTTAAAAAATGGAGAGCATGCCGAATACTGTAAACTACATTTAAATTAGGTATCTTACGCTACATATTTTTCAAAATATTCACTAGGAAAACCCTGTTTCTTGTTAAAACCAGAATTATTCAGTTCTATTTTCTTTAAGATATGACACTAGGCCACCGCTCGCTATCTCACTTTTCCTTCTGGGACAGCATATTCTCTGCTCCTGTATCGTACACATTTAGCAGTGCATATGAGACTTATATGATGGCTCATGCTATAAGAGCCCTTTTGCTGATGCAGAGCTCCACGTGAGAGATGCAGGCAGAAGAAAAACATCCTTAGCCCCCTCTGTGTTGCATCCATGTATAATCCTGTCTGCCTGAGACCATACGGACTAGAGAGACCCTCCAGAATAAAGCCTAAAGCTGTCAGCAAGACTTGTTCCATCAGTCTCCAAACCACCCCTTAAGCAGTGAGGCTGTCAGCAACTGCTGATGAAATCCTTTCCCCCATTTAACGAACATGGAAAAGAGTAGATGGAAAATAACGTGTGGAAGCCACTAAATCAAACACATAACTTGCTTAGCCACAGCACAGCAATGAAAAGTTTTGAATACACAGACATGTATATAAATATAAATAATGGAAGAAAAAGGACCTTTAAATCATCCATAAAGTTCAATCTCTGCTCCTGTTTTCCAGAGCCTAGTTTATAAATCTAATATTTAAATTTCAAGCAACTCCCCTTCCACAGAAAGGAAACAGATCATGTAAAAGAAAAAAACCAACAAAACACCACCACCAAACCCCAACCAAGCCACCTCAAAACCAAAACAGGTTGTTAAAGAAATTTTTGTCTTCAATATTTTTTGTTTCCTTTAATTTTATGGTTGGAGTAGATTTTTCTGTCATAGATAGGTCACGTTTCTAGAAATAATGGGCTCTCTGGTAAAAATGATTTTTATTCCTAAACAAAATTACATAAAAATCAAATTAAGATTATATCAAATTCTCTCCCAAATCATCCCATGAAATAATTTTGATAGATTTTGATAAATTTTTAAGTAATGTTTACTTCTGAAATGTAGCAATGGCTTATGACATTTCTTTGATCTATACTGAATTTTGTCTATTTTTATTGTACTATAGAATGCACCTGGTTCATATATTGACATCTTTTGATGTACTGAAGTCTTCATATAATTTTTGTTATGATTCATACTTTAAACAAATGGATAAACAAACATACGGAGAATATTTATATACTGCGTGCAGCAGATCACAGGTAAATTCAGTCAGTTGTTCATGAATAATAGAGAACAGAATTCTGATTGAAAACAACTTTTCATGCGACGGCACGCATCTGAAACTAACATTACTTGTACCAGTAACCCGTGCTCTCGGCGATATCCAGTCTGTAGGAAAATTCTCATGTAGGTATACTCATTCCCTAACACATGTGACTTCAAAGTTTTGCAGGCATACAAGATACACTTTTCTCCCTTCCTTCAGCACAAGCAACGTAAAAGGGACCACATCCACTGGCATTTCCATTTCTCCTCTGAAAGAGGCAGGGAAAAACCTAAGCGTCGGCTATAGGTCTCAGAGAATAGGAGTGACAGATAAGCAGCACTTGCTTCTTCCAGGTCTATGCTCTCACCCTGCGACATACACAGTTGCTCTTCACAGCGTACATACAGCCCCTTTCCTGTAGAGAAGATAAGTCTCGCCCAAAGTTCAACAGCACTTTGAAGGGGACCACTCCTTTGCAGATCATTAGACCTAAGCGAGAAGAGTGTCCAGGTGAGCTTCTCATTCACAAAAGGAAGCATCTGTGTCAAAGAATTTTGTTGGCAGAGGTGATTAAAAAGATCTCTGGCAATGCCTGCTCATTTAAGTCACCAGGGAAACGAATCCTTGATGGCTGCAATCAACTCAGAAACAGAGCTCTTGCATTGGACTTCTGTGAGGCTTGAATGAACAACAATAATGGCAGTTCTCAAATAAGTGGCCATCACCGGGGCTGTACAAATATCTGGAACATGGGTGAGAAAATGGGCTATGAATCTCAGAAGTAGCACAAGGACAGAAAGCATCTCTCCAAGAAATTTGTAAGATTCAAAGAGAAAAAGAAACGGTGTCGACAGCTTCACGCAGCAAGAAAAACTCAAGAGGCTGGGCAGAACTGAAGCGGTGGCAAATGTGTTTCCCCTTTTATGGCACGCATCAGGGTAACGGAGGGAAAGGGAGACTTCCTCGTCTCCCAAAAGAGCATGCATGTGTATCCACTGGGAGAACGCACAGACTGAAAAATTGTGACATAGCGGTTAAAAGATCAACACAGAACTATTAATAGATTATGCTAGCATATACACTTACACAAAATTCTATACATCATATTTAAATGTGCTACAAAGAATTTAAAACTGAAATCTTAAATCACGTGCCATACTAAATTTTAGTGCAGCTTAATAACAGAGCCTACAGCAAAGACTTTTTCATACCTTCACGTAGTATCTTTTAAAGTAAACAAAAAAAGAACATAGTAAAGTTCTACAGGGTTTATCGCCACTTTTATGACCTGATGTTATTTTCAATTGTGTTACCAAATCTGCTGCTTCTCCTCCCCCCTTTCTTGGTTAAATAATTAGTTACCATGGAAACAAATATAATTCTGGTACGGACACCAATTTGTGACATCGACATTAACGTGAAATGCCTCCTCTTTCTGTACATACATGGGGACAGCGGTGACCATGAAATATACTTCACGTTATAAACAGCTTCACCCTGTTTGTGATGACAAAGAATATTAACTTTGGCTAACACTGCAAACCTGTGCAAATAATAAAATGAGAAAAAGAAATTATGCTTATTTTTCTTATTTTAATGTAAATGGGCTTAGATTATATTGGGCAAGTATTTAATCTTCCTTAATTTACAGCTATTTTAACAAAACTAATCACTTTTGAAAAGTGAATCACAATCAAACCTGCAAAAAAGGAATCGGGGATCTCTTGGATCTCCAAAGACAACAGACTACGTGGCTTTTTCATTGCAACTACTTCATAAAACCTGTCTGGCTGGTGAAAAGAAGTTGTCTATAATGCCACCTCAGGAGACTTTGTTTTAAGTGAGCAATCAGAGCTCTTTCATCAACTCCTCTCACTTGAAGATATAAATGGCCCTCAGAAATATGGGGTGCAGAAGCGCTCATGTCAACATTTACCCTCACAGGTATTCCTATGCAAATAACTGCATACTACTAGATGTATGATAGATAGTCCCCTGAGTAAGAATGTGCAAGCCTACCCCTTAATTAGAACATAGCTTCCTGTCATTTAAAAAACTATTTCATATGCAGATACAGTAAGAGACATCTAAATGAAATCACTTATTCCTGCAATTATTTCAGCATGAAAAGGAATGTCAAAGTATGAAACTATGACTGAAAACTGACATGACTTTAAGGTTGTAAATACTACCCTGTATTTTCAGAATTCTAACCGCATAAATACACTACTTAATTTACTTTTTTTGGCAAGGGAAGGGAAAGAGAGAGAATGATTGGGAAGGTATGAAAGAATATGGCAAAGAGAACAACAACAGTAATGTTTTGGGTGAATTTTGCATAAGATCTCTTTAAAATATTTAAAGCCTCACAATTTTGGGTAGCTTTCTCAGGCTTACCATTTCTATCTTCCAAATGCTTCGTTTCACGTTAGCTTGAATTATCAAGTCAATTAGAGTATTTTTCCTGTAACCTATGTATATGGATAAACTGGGAAAAGAAGAATAGAAAGAAAAAGGAAGTCAACCATACATTTTTTTAAAAAGTGCAAGTCCTGCTATTTCTTCAACATATTTCTTCAGAAGCTAAGAAAGTGAATTTCTCTAAAGGAACTAGAGATGGAGGAAATGCTGTGTATATCCCATAGTGATACAAGAACAAGATAAATGTGTGCATGGATTGGAGATCCTAAACAAATTCTCATATGATTCTTTTTAAAATAATGCTTTTAGAAGAGCTTAGTCACTCAAAACCACACTTCTATGTTAGCTTGATTAAAACGTAGGGAATAATGAAATATATTTATTTTCAGACATTTTATTATGGCTATAGCATTTCCCATTAATATGTTCCTTGAAGATCTATGTTTGTTCTATGTCATCATGTAAATCCCAACATATTAGACTTTCTCAGCTGCTGATACCCATAAGCTCATTAATGAAGAGGATCATGGATGACACACACTTTAGTAAGCTCCCTTTTCTCCCCGTTGTTACTATTGTCAATAGTTAAAAATCTGCTTTCCCTTCCACTCTGGGCATTAAACATGCATTATACAATTCATTCAAATACTCATACCTACCTATACCATACTTCACTGAACCTTGTTGTAAGGGCCGCCAGCCTTCCATGAAAGAGTAAGGCGACACTCACCCACACCTGGTTATGTCTGCCATTTCCTAAGAGACAGTATCATAAACTGGGGAACGAACTATTAAGACAGCTCAAGCATCCCTGCCACTGCATTAGAAAGAAGATACCTGGAAGTTGCATAAGGCAGAGTGGGAAGAACGTGCCAGCCTGCCAGCACAACAGTAAGAGACGGGCAGAGAGAAACATTCGTACACAGAAGATCAATGGCTGGACTTAACCAGTAGGAAGAACTCCTCTGTCGTAGACTGTCACACAACAGGAGTTGGGAAATGTAAATTATTTTCTTTACATGGTATGAGTAATCATCCAAAATGTGTGGCCTTATGCAAATTACAAGAAAACAGATATTAAAACTAATTGTTTTGCTAAAGTATTGGGCACAGTAAATCTTTGACTTATCTATCCAGACAAATCCATAATGAAACTTTCAAATCAAGACTGATTTTTGCAGCACTTTATATTGGCCCTTACTCCTTCAGCAATCAACCAACAATTAAGAAGATTAATTATGTAAGCTAGTACATACTAGCAATGACAGGACTATACACACAGTATATGGTTGTTAAAATGCAAGCACTTAAATAACAGCAGCTCAATAAGTTGTTGTTCTTTAACAAAGTTACTGATGTTCAGCTGAAGCCCATTTTATTTGTGCATATGATCCTCGCCCTGAAATGTGACCGTCACATTTCAGCAGGGTGATTATTTCAGCTCCTCTCTCAATCATTTGGTTACATTCACAATGTAACTGCATTCAAATTATGATCAGGGTGAACTTGTTAATGGGATAATAATATCACAAGTGACTACCTATCCATGCCCTGATGCCTATCTCAGACCTGCAGCCTAAGAGAGTAAAGGTTTTTAGAGACACTACAAAAATATCTTTAACTATTCAACAGAAACTGTCTCTAGATGTTGTTAGAAGGGCATTTTAGATTTTTTGCCTACTTGTCTAAGAAAGGACAGCTGACAATCACACCATGAAGTGCAAATTGGCAGTTCAAGCACCCATGACACTGTTGGATGTCAGTCATACTTGATAACTTTTGAGTTGATTGACCAATTATAACCAATATGACAAAAACACAGCAGCTTCACAGACCATTAAATTCCTGATTGGGGGAGCGGGGGAGGATGCAGAAGGAAGGGGGCAGGGAAGGGACAGGGAATTAGGAGAGCAATAGAGATATAATATCAAAATTAGTGCGCCTTGCCACAGGAAAAGCTTCCATGTCAGCTCAATAGTTCTCTCTTCAACCAATCAACAATGAATTAACTGGAATTCATTACAGCGTCTGCTATATTTTATTCAGCTAGAACATGGGAAGGGTTTGAGAATGCTGTGGAAGCAGTGGCAATCGGAGGTGGGAAGAAACACATGAGGCTGTTAAGAGTTCAGGAGAACTCAGAAAATAAGGAATATGGTGCTGAAGCATAAGAGAACAACGTAAAAACTGCAGGAAGCCGAAGTCTATTAGTTCTCCTTAGGCACAAATAAATTTTGTAACCACCTGCCTGCCACGCACTCCAAGATGTTTGACAGCTATTTTCTTCTTATAGAGAAAATCCTCTACGGAACCACATTAAAAGCAGTATTTTCAAAACTAAGTCACAGAGTAAAAATATGCTGATAAACGATGCAGACATACACCATCATTATCTGTCACATGCCTATCTCATTGTTTCAGAATTCCATCATCTATCACTTAATACCATGCTCTGCTAATCATCAGTCTCATAGAGTGACCAAGTTCAATGGGCAGCAAAACAATTCTTCCCCTCAAGACTTAGTGTAATAAAGAGAGGATATGTGCGAGGACTTACGAAATACACAAATTTGTACAAAGAGAGACAATATATACAGTAAGGAGGACAGAATCATCAGGTTCAGCATTCGGAGCAGATACTGGTATTTCAGAGGCCAAAAAACCACTTCACCTACAAGACTGAATGCTTGATCATTCCTCCCCCCCCAAGTTTATTGTCAATCAATTTGTATTTCTCTGAGGAAGGTAACGATGATGACAATGAAAATGTAACTATTTGGGAAGACACAGCAAGAACGCTTATGCTAATGGATTAGCATCTCATTAATCAAGTGGATGAGGTATTTCAGAACAACGAAGGATACATGACACTCCTACCAATACTACTTTCCCCCAGAAAAGAAAAAAAAGAAAAAAAAAAAAAAACACACTACCAAAACAAAACCAGGAGATGGAAAGGTGGGAACAGACCTCCCAGCACGTGCTTGGGCCTCCACACTGATCTATTTCTAAATACCTCCATGCGTGGGAGCTCCTTTCCACACTTCCCTTGACACTTGCTCTCTAAAAATTCTCAGATACTCCACAACTTGTGTTTACATTGCAGCGATGATATACCCCACAATGAGTTCATTTCCATGCTGGATTAAGCTAGTTTATAAGGAGCTCAGTGGGGTAAATTTCCTTGGCAGGAATTTAGGTCAAGTTCAGTTCTACCAAGAGTGCTCAGTACTTGTGTGTGAAATATTCATACATGGATGAGGTATATATTTTGACACAAAGAGAACAGGCAAATATCCACTATCTGCCATCTTAAGTGGAGGAATAATAATTCCATTTCCTTTTGGACTATAGTCTGTTTGACAGCTCAAGCCTAGAATCCACAACACTTTGACACTAAACCAAACTGTCACTCTGACATTTCTGTGTCTGAGAAATCCTGAATCTCACAGGTAAACTGTGAAAGCTGAAAAGCAGGGAGTGAAAGTGTGAGGCTCATAACTACGACAGTAGACAAACTCTAAAGAGTCACTTTGTATGACCTCTCCTTTCTTATAACCAGGGGCAGCATAAAGCTGGGAAAATGGGAAGGAATAAAAATCCACAGAACTTTTTGCAGACAGAAGAAACATATGCTCTACATAGTAAAAAAAAATTACTCATATGTGGTAGACTAGATGAGCCAGACATTATTTAAAGTGAAATATACCCTTTAAATCTAGATAAAGAATGCAAGAAATACATTTATGTTGTCACTTTTATACACTGTTGAGCAGGCAAGAAGGACGATATTACAAGTCTGAATTTTCTCAGCTGATTTTTCTTTTGTACTGGTAGGGAAGGAGAACGTATAGGGGCTTTCTTAGGGTCAAAAGAAGAACCAAGACCTACTGACCTCTATAATTGCAATTTATTGATTTGTGAGGTGTTTATATCCTGGCAGCACATTTAATGCTGTTAACATTTACATAGTCAGATATATCTCATTAAGATGACACTCACACTCTCAATATTCCCCGTTTCTCAAAAAGAAAGAATAAAAAAAGCCCTTCTAGTTTAATGTACACACTAGGAAAATTTTAGCACTTCAAAGGAGCTAACAAATGCGGCTCAAGAACACCACAAGCCTAGAAGACAAATCACATGCCCCCTCAGAGCCCAAGTAAAGCTGAAGTTCCTCAGACAAAACAGAAGCACAAAAGCACATCTTATCTGTAGTGACTCTTTATCACCTCATTTATTCAAAATCTTCCAGACACAAAATAGATTCTACTAAAAAGCAGAAGGGCTCAAGATATTTACTGGAAGCATTAAGGACCAGCACTTCAGGAGATGTATTTTGCCAAGTCAATTAACACACTAAGAAAACAAGTACAATTTTCAGGAAAACACAGCAAATCAGAAACTGGATTAAATGTTTAATTTAAGCTATTTGTAAGCATAAATCTGTGCATTATATGAAATCAGGGAATACGCCCAAAGTCATCAATTACTATTTTATAGCATTTATACAGCATTTTATACTGGTATAGGACCTTTCACCTAAGAATATCCAGATGTTCAAAAAGGAAGGAAAAGGTTTATTACCCTTTTATTAAATATAGATGAATTAGGCATTAAGTCACAAAACAAAGTCTTGCAACAGGGCAGTGAAAGAATTAGAAACAGATTTCTACCCTGAATTTTTGATCTGCTATTCTTACAATAGGATGATTTTTCCTAAAAACTTTAAATAAAATTCTGAAACAGCTGTACCTGGTTTAAACAAGGTAGTCTGATAGGAGTATACCACTTCCTAAAACTGTATTTTCTAGATTTCAATTCATATTCTCTTTTACCCCAAAAGGACAAGAGGCAACAAGCACAAATTAAGACACATGAAATTCCATCTAAACACATGAAAATACCTTTTTTTTTTTCATGTAAGAGTGGTCAAACACTGGAACAAGATTCCTAGAGATATATTCAAAAACCAGTCAGGCATAGTCATAGGCAACACACTCTGTCTGACCCTGTTTGAGCAGGGGAGTTGGACTTGATGATCTTAAGAGGTCTCTTCCAAGCTTAGTGACTCTGTGAAACTTGTGATAAAGCAGACATCAGTCATCCATTTATTACCATCTCTGACATTTTTGGGCCGACCAATATATGGTATATATAATATGATGAATATGGTATCATGACTAAAAACTGCAGTTTCCTCAAAATTCCCAAGTGTCAAATCTTTCCAGAGTTGGATTCACTTAAACAAACAATGATCTCCATCCCAAGATGGAATCATTTGTTCCAAGTACTTAATATTCTTCAATAACGTATGCTTTTCAGTCCTCTGAAATCCACTCTGGGTCTCAGTTGTAGCCCAAATATGCAGAGAAATTTAAGACCAATTTTGTAATCATACTTTGCAAAGCCCATGCTTTGCATTTGCATAATCTTGTCCAAGTAATCTGCTACTTCCTACTGAAGATTTTGTATGTAGTGTTTGTACCTGAGTTAGCTTTCCACCGTACAATCACCCAACCTTGAATTTTAAAACCAGTTTGTTCATGTAAGCAGTCTTACAATACACATTTTACAGGGGAGAGCTGTCAGGCATGGCAGAGCTGAGTAACAAGCTAAATCAGCAGTACAAATAGGAGCAGTAGAACTACCTGCTTCAACAGTTTAAATAATTGCATGATGGATGAGGAATAGAAGAGGCATATTTTCCTTACGAAGCCACGGAAGGTAGCAGAAAAGACCAAAACCTGAAATTCTCAACTGATTAACAGAACTAGTCCAATTTCAGGATCCTCATCCCGCTATTCTTCTGTCCTTCAGCATAACCTAAAGACCGTCTCTAAAGCAGAGGAGAAATTCCATAGAAAAGTTCCAGGCTCATTAAATTCTTGGCCAGAAGGGACAGAAATACCCACGAGAGTGCGCTACTGGAGGAAGAACTTGAACTGGTGACCTCACATAAGCAGACACATACTTTACCAATTCCCAGTGTGACAATTTACAATATGACCCAACCTGCTATTTCAGCAGCAGCAACTTGCAAACAAATACATGTATCTTAATACATACAAGATACCTCAGACAGTTCAACATGCCTATACTCAAATATATAATATAAAAATATTTAACTATGCCTGCAAGATCAGCCTCTAAGTGACTAAGCTCAGTATTTAATTTAACTTCAAGGAGCGAAGGTCACAACAAAAGTTAGCAAAAGTCTGTTAATATTTTCCAGAGCTGAGTATTGTGTGAAGAGACTCTACCAGGCTGCCAAGCTGTAGAGCCAATTTGGATTATTAGGAGTTGATAAAGAGTGACGTTTTGTGTTCAGGAAGCATATGACAGGAACTGCCATGCACCTTGTCACACTGCAGAGACTACAACTGCCGATGATGCTGAAAAAACGGATTGAAACTGTTCCCAGATACATACATACACCACGCACACCAAAAAAAAAAAATCCACAGTAATGTCTTCAAATCAAAAGGTTACTATAAAAAGAACTATGTATTAGTGGTCTCAAGATTTTAAGATCTGTATATTTTATTCACTGAAGAAAAAGGTAAAATAGAAACTGCTCACATGCTATGCCCTTCTTCAGTTTGCTTGGAAATACTATACCAATTTCTTTTCTAGCTCTCATGGAAACAAGCTCTGTATTGTGAAATGACATTTGGCACTGGACAGAAATGCAGCCATTGAGAAGAATACACACATGGTTAGTACAAGTAGTAATTGCAACTCTTTCGGTTTATAGCTAGCTATACACAAATAACTAGTCCCGCGCTCTGAAACATGACACCATCCAGGAAACAAACACACACACCAGCTCAGAAAGTATACAGTTTGTGTTTCAGCCTCTTATTTTCATCATAGCTCAACACAATTCAGAATTTCCTGTATTTAAACACAAACATCTGATTCCAAGTAATCTGTAAACCAAGCTAGGTAACTAGAGTATAGCAGGGTAGCGCTGAGTTTCAAATCACAGTATCCACCTAGCATCTGAAATGGATTTATTTTACCACGGTCTGCTCATGTAAAACTTGAGTAGGACTACCCTGAGAAAACAAATGTGTTACTGAAAAATATAACTTAGAAGCTGTGCTCTGTCTTTACATTGTGGAGCCTGTCGATAGCTGGGCACTGAGGAAGGACCAGCCCCATGTGAGCAGTGACTTAATCTTTGCAACTTACCTAAACTTCCAGATGGAAGACAAACTCAAGGAAAACTGAAGTCTCCTATAGGCAAGTAATAGTAACGGTACATCACACACCTCTGCCAAGACCAGCTGAAATCTAGGCAGTCCATTTATCTGGACTACAAAGCGTTTAGCTGATTAGAAGCATTCTGGATTCTCCCCTATGTGACCTAATTTATGAGTTTCCATCAGTACTGAGCAAGCTTCTAAATTAAGAAGTAATCTTAATGCTGCCTTTCAAGCTCTTATTAGCGTGCTAGATTTATTTCTACGCAAAATCTTTCTTTATTTTTAATATACGGTTTAGTATATATTGCTATGAAAAGCTTTTAAAGAATCCAATGAATCTTTTACAACAGACTATGCGACTTCAATCAGCTCGTATTAAAACATGATTGTTGTAAGTACAAAATGAATTAATACGGTAAAGTTCTGTGTACTACATTAAGTTAAAGAATATTTGGCAGATGTATATTTATAGCAGAATTACACAGACATATAAATTTGTTGCACAATAAAACGTCTACACATTCAGTACACCGCTATTCTATTCCATTTACGTAATGATTTATAGTTTCTAAAAGTTGTTAGGCATTCTAAAAGCCAAAGTATGAATGGGATTACAATCTATCCTAAAATTTACTGCATTCAGTAAAGTAGCAGAGCACTCAGGCTTTGAAATCATGTACTGCAAAGGCTGTTTATTCCGCACATAAAGTCTTTCAGGATATTGTACGGACAAAGATATAAGGGCTGCAGTGGAACAGACTGCTAAACAGCTCAAATATTAATTTATTAGCTTCCAAAGTTGTGTTCAGAGAGCGTACAGAATGAAATAAAATAAATGAAGGATTGGTTAAAAAAAAAAGAGTACAAGAATCTGGCATAACTAGTTGGCTGTTCTGCAGTTTAGAGTTTGAGTATTCTAAGGCTGTGAGTTATGTGAATGGAAGATGAATGTGAACAAATGGATTTATAAAGTAGGGTTTTTAATACATATCATTAAGGCTATTTCATTTCTCTACACTTAGATACATGAAAGAGGTTAAAAGCAAGTAGGAGATCTTTAAGGAGAAAATATTGGAACAAGAAAGGGAATGGGAAAAGCAGCTTTGTAAAAGATTATTTCCCCTCTATTAACCTGCCTAAATACCATGGACTTCCTCCCTTCCCCAAATTTAATGATGATCAGGAAGCCATATTCTTGCTTCCACCTACTACTTCTTCTGTATGTTCTTTGAATCATGAGCAGGAGGGGGGAGAAGTGTACAAGCCTTGTATTCACGCTGGCGTATCTCCCCAAAATATCCAAGAATATAGATCTTGAAAACCAAATATCCATTTCTAAAACACCCATGATTAAAGTTCTTCTAAAAGGCAGCAGAGTTAAATTTTATCTATTCAAGTGGAGACATCCGTAAAGCTTTATATTTAAGACTTTTAACATTGTTCTAACACGTGAAGAGCTGGGGGACTTTTGTTGTTGGATTTTGGTTTGGTTTTGTACAGGTTACATAAAAGGCTTAGATATCAAGTGCAAGGTAACACTACAAAATAGCAACCCTAACACCCTTTTAATTATGTAAACATGTGAAGTAATATGCATTACAGGTAGACGTGTTTACAATAGTTTCTTCTATCCTGAAAACTCCTATAGCAAATGGCTTATGTAGAGTATCATTTCAGTGTAGGTGTTTGGTATTTGAAGCTGGAAGGTGAGAGAAGAGGAGGAGGAAGTAGAGGTGTGTCCCTGCTCAGCTTTACTCCAGTTACAAAGAAACCCGATCCCGTGAGTTTTCAGCAAGCAGCTCTCATTTCTTAGAGACTGAAAAGCAAAAGCAGAGCAGCAAGAGACATGCCCAAAGGAACAGAACTCCAGATCTAGAGTGAGATAACCTAAAACTCAAGTCCTGTATTTTAGCCACAAGAACATTTTTTCTCTGAAATTTAATGATGATTAGTTCTAAATGAAGCATAGTCTTCATTGGGTGATTTTCCATACCCTGCAGCTATGAACACTAACGAGACAGCGAATTGATATTAAGAATGCTGCTGGCTTCTCTAATATGGGCATCTGTTTGTCAGGAACTGAACCAACAAGCCAAATCATATTATGTATTTCACTGAGAAAACCAAAAGAAATCTTTACGTCTGGTTGGAATCCATGAATCCAGTCTTTACGTGGATGAATGTCTGGTTGGAATCCATGATCTGGACCATAAACATTCTCAGACCTCTCAGAGTCTAAATAACAAAAGTTTAGTGCTTTGCAATGGCAACAGCTTAATCCTTTAATAAAAAGCTACTTCATAACATTAATTGTATATTGGAAATGTACTTCCAGTTTAATGACATCAGTCCATAATCTATCTACCGTGTCAGTGAACAAAGCCTCCATATTCAGAGGCAGCAGCTGCATAACTAAGACCCTTTGTAATTCCCCACCTCTGATGACAGTATATTTTTTTAAAAAAGAGATCATATCTCTAACAGTAATTCCCATGCATTTGATACCTTCTGGGCCAAATGAAGATTGTACAGCATCTGTTGCTTCTGTGCATACACTAAGGAAAATGCATGAACTGAAGGCTAGAAACTTTCAAACTGTAGGTACGAAGAGTATCTGCGAGTAGGCACTGTTGATTGTTTCCAGAGTTGAGGCATAAGTGTCTTGCGTTATGTGCACTGAGATTCCTGTACCGGACATGTCCACTACAGGAATTTTTTTGCAAATATGCTATATTGCAAATTTCAAGATTCGCCATATCAAGGCACTGACAATTTTCTTTTTTTTGCAGGAAACTGGGCCAAGTTACAGTACCAAGAAACAGTCTGTTCAGTCACAGAATACTTCTATATGGCAAAGCGTCAGAGGTAAAGAGACAGAAAATCATTTCCTGCTAGAGAAAGTTTCTTTTTTTGCAGCAACAGAAGACAAACTCCTGATGCTAAAAAGAAACCAACTTCAAGCAGAAGACTGCAAGAGAAGTGCCATCAAAAGCCAGTCTGATGGGAGAGGCTTCTTGTTTCTTACTAATATGCAGCTACACTCCCATCAAAAGCAACACAGATGCTCAGAGCAGTTACAGTCGTGGAGATTTGTCTGAAAGTAATAATTATTTGCCAGCCTACTGTTCCTTCTTAGAAGTATACAGAAGCCACGAAAACATCTGTATGGATACAATATGGGAAGTTTTCAACAAGAAAAGCCAGTCTGTACCAAACACATGCCGTGTGCAATGATAAGGACTGACTGATTCCTGTGGATGTCCTGTATAAATTATGGGCACAGTAGTCACACACCTTCTAGAACAAGTATTAATGAATTGCACTAGGAACATTGTACCATAATTGACAAAGCAGATCTCTTCATCAAGCATTTAGACACTGCCATTAAAAAATAAAAATTAAAAAAAAAAAAAATCAAAGCAACATCTATGATTTACGTCTTTCAAATTTACATCAAGTTATCATCATGGTGTATTAGGGGTAAGGATATTTAATAAGGATCCAAAAGTGCAAGATTTGCCAATGACTGTATCAAGAAATCCAAATAATAAAGTATTTCTCTAACAAGCTTTCTGGATGATCTGCAGAGAAAGCTTGTGTGAAAACTGCATGCTCAGTTGTCCAGATCATTCTAAAATACATGCCGACTTTCAATGTAACAACAAAAAAGAAATCCAGTGAGTATGGTTCCCTTAGCAACCAGTAAAATATTATTTACGTCATTCATATTAACATTATTTACAGTACCCTTTAACTAAGAGATACCAATTCACAAAGAGCATACACATTCCTTATTACACAACTTGTTAGCTTTGAAAATTCAGTGATGCTTTTAATTCAAGTCCTAACATTCCCATTTAGTTCTTTTCTGCAAACACTATATCCTGCCGTTTTGTGCCAAACTTAATCTCCTTTTTTGTTTCTGAGTACAGTTCTTTTTCACGATGACTATCAGCTCAGTTCAAGGCATGTTCGACATGAATAAATCTCCTTTTTCCATTCTGAACATGCTCTGCGTACAGGTGTGTTGCACTCATTCCACCGAAAGCATAGGTAATTTCAGGTGGACATCAGTTTAAGATTTCATTACAAACTAATCTTAGTAACACAAAAATCCTTCTCTCTCCAAGGTATGGTCCCAAGGGATTTGTCATATTAGCTCTGCTGTACATTTGCAAAAGCAGGCATCCAGTTTGGTGGGAGAGACATTTCATGAGTATCCTGTTGACATTAGAGACATTAAGAAGCAGTAATGACTTACCACCATTTATAACTGAGACCATCCAGAAGAGACTTATGTTTCCCATTTGTGGTTTTAGACATCTATCAAACAATTGCCTCTATATTGAAAATAATGAATTTCATTCCCTACACAAGTTATTTACACTAGTGAAGAAAGTAGACTTCTCGGTTCCCACAAACATGCAAAGAAAAACGTATGGAAAGTAGTACTTAGGATTGTTAAGCAATGTTAACAACTGTTTACAGCTGTACATTTAGAGCAAGAAATGTTGGAAAGTTTTCAGTTCAGAGAAAAAACATCCACTGAAATTTCACTTAAAAGAAACAAGTAATTCGCTCCCCCTAACAACCAGAATATTAGATCAAGGAATGTTTCTATCACTTCAAATGCTCCATTCTTAAGGTACCAGAGCCATGATTCACAGCATAGAGATTTCTGCTTGACTTCCAATAATTTCAGAAACAGACATGTAGGAAAACATGCGAACGAAGAATTGAAGAAACCTTTTTCTGATTTCCAAAATCAAAAGATGCACTGACATCTGGAGGAAAGTTCAAGCGTTAAAATGAAGTCTTCAATTTTCCAAACACTTTTAGCTATCACTTCCTATTGTACGCATAATGTTTGAATGAAATGTAAAAATACAACTTAAGCAGCATGAGCCTACAGTGGTTATATACATTATTACAAACTGCATAAACATCACGAAGATCACCATACTGATTCCATTAGTTATCAACAGAACATGGCTATCATAAGGGTTATAAACACTGAACCTCAAAGTGTGGAAAAACATTATGTTAATCACGTGTTCTTACTGAATGGTGAAATGCAGAATCAGGATGACACTAAGATCTAAAACCCATACATAAAGAACAAATAACCAAAGCTTGAACTAATATACCGTAAGATTCTCTTACCAAGGGTCATTTCAGATGCATATATGGTTTTATAAATAGGATGATAAATGGAGGAAATTTTAAAAATAGCATAGCTTTTCAAGCATCTTTTACATGAAATGTACAGTTTTCTTAATGATTAAAATTTTATTTATAACCAATACAAGATACTTGTGCGATACATCTGCTGCCTAGCTTCTCTTCACTATTGATGATAAAAATTGTTCTCCTTCACGCACTTTGAAAATATGAGTTTAAAGAGAGAGGAGGAGACTAAAGTATTCAACAGCAGATACGTAGGCGTTTGCTGAAACTGGGCCAAGACATACGAGTTTTCTGATCAAAGAGGATAAAACTGAGTTTGGGGGGAAAGCATTGTTGCTAATGAGACTAACAAAAAGTGACACATACTAGGAAGAATCAATAGCCCAGGGCACTAGCTTACCAGGCCCAGAACAACTAGAGTAAAAATCAGCTTCCCTTTGCTAAGGCTTTATTGCAATCACATGTGAAGAACATTCGCTTTCACTGCTCTCCAGATCCACTCCAGGAAACCAAGTCATTTTATTCTCATAAAAAAGCAAATGGGAAACCAGCTCTCCTCTACGTCGTGTACCAGCTAGATGTCCATTCCAACTACAACACACTACACTAAACAAACAACACAGCTGTTCTGGTAGAAAAATCTAGATCAATAATGCCCAGTGAGGCTTGCCTCATAGGCAAAGCAAAAGCACATTTTTTATGAGGTGTTATTAGGACGAACTTCACATCACTAGAGAAGAGCAATGGAGACAGTCAGGTCAGATTTCCTCATGCATTCTCTCTTCAAAATGTATTCATTATTTTCTCCTTTAACTCTATTTAAAAGAAAGAGCCAAAATAATCTTCACATTCACAGTAACTTTTTTAAAAAATGGCCAAATGACACAGGAACACAAGTCCCATATTTTCAACAGCTCTTTAAAAGTACTTGGCATCTCAAAATAGACAGAGTTCTTCTCAGTGGTTTCAACCAATTATTTCAAAGTCACCAGAAATTAAATGGTTAAGCACTTTTTAAAAAAAAAACAAAACAAAACAAACAAAAACAAAACAAAAAAACCACAAACCCCCAAAAAACCCCACCAGAAAACAACAAGAAAGAACACTGCTAGATGTCCCTGCATCTGTTTGTAACTAAATGGCATTACGAAGTAGAGTCCAAGTTTCTCTGATTTTATGAAATCTGGCTTAATATTTTTCTAACAGCCTAGGCTACCTATATGCTTTCACACAGTCTTTTTCTACAATAGTATTTCCTTCTCCAACAAAAATGCTGATTTCACCATTTGGTTGCCTTCATTGGTGCTTAACAAATACAGTTGTGGCTTTTTTGGTGTTATGGGCCTTTTTTTTTTTTCCTTTGATACATTTGTTAAACATATCCCCCTCTCATCATCATATAGATCAGAGGATATCTCATGACCTCTAAATTCCTACAAATCCTGATGCCATAAAACACATTTCAAGATGCACTTCAGTACAATTCTTAAGGAAGTGACAGGAAAAGCAAAGAGAAATAGAAAAGTTGTGAACTTAAAGTTTTTTACTGCTAATCCTAAATTAAATATAAAGTGTTGTGAAATTGCCTGAGTGTCCCCCTCTTTAAAAAAAAAAAATCTAAATTCAAAACAAAAAAGATATTGGTTGAACTTGAAAGGTTATACAGAGGAAGTTTCAATATCCCTTCCCTCTATGCAGAATGAAAGAATGAATAAATTTAAAGATCAAATACTCTAACTTATAAACTTAGTATCACAGGTTTTTAAAAAAGATATTGTTAGTTACTTTGGGGGGCAAAAGATTGATTTGTTTTTTTCTAGGTAAACTCTATACTGTAAAAGCTCAGCAGATGGATTAGCAGCAGTGCAAATAGTTGTCTCTAGCAAACAATCCTGATCTTGTATTTTTACTTAGACTTTTCACCTAGACCAACCTTGTATGTGTAGGGATTCACTTTTGCTTGCACTACATGGATACACCAGTAGCTCTTTCAGCTTCTGTGTTTAGCCTTGTCCTTCAAAAACAAGTTAAAGGGGCAGATTTACAATCTGAAAAACAAGGTGCTTGAACACTAACAGCTTTGGTGGAGCAGACCCAGAAGGCTTGCAATAATTCTGCACATGCTTTTATACAGTTATTGGATATCCTTTCTTGAGAGGAATGCTTGACAAGGGACATAGCATGTGTTTCCACTCCCTTCAGGAACTTGATATAAGGTTTGCTAGAAACCACGGCAAAGGCAATATGAGCCTATTTATCAACTGTGCAGTGTTCTTATTTCCAGCAAGCAGCTAGGTGATCCTTTACGTAGTATGGCCACTGCATGCCACTCTCAGGCATCTTTTAATAGACAATAGTAACATTACACATGAATCAAAAGTTAACAGAATATAATAATATTGACATAAAGGTACAGAATTCACCTACAACAGGAATAAGAAAAATGTCATATGAAGAGAAAGTCCACCTTTTATGTGCTCAGTTCCAACCTGGCCTTAACAGAAAGTTAGTTACAAAATCACTTAAGTCACCAAAAAGATATGACCAAATACCCACTATCCATGGCTAACTATCCCAAAGTATATATCAACCTTAAGAATTTACACCAAATATAAATGAAAACCTAACGCTTCACAGCTTAAATGACCTCTAAATACCAAATCTATAGCAGAGAATGAGAGTACATGCTGTATTATAACTCAGTAAGTATATGTCTTTCGACTCCTATATATGTCAGATATCAAAATAACAGATCTCAGCATAGGCATACAACAATACTTAAAATGGCACACGCCACACGCACATACTCCTTTCCTGTAGCCTTTCAATATTTTCACATCTCCTGAAGCAGCGATTCACGGATGTTATTCTGTATGAACGACTACTACTAAAACCACAGGGAAATCACCAAATCACTAAACCAAACAAAATTTGGAAAGTAGAAACCACAGAGAGAAACCAAGCTACATTCCCAGACTTGTATGAGGAGCATATTATTGTCTGCCATGTATCAAGTGACTTACCCTTCTGGAATCTATACAAGCTTGATGCCTGTTGCACTGACCCTTCTCCACTTCATTTACATTATATTCATTAGAAGTATGAACAACCTGAACCCACCACGTCTTTGGTTTGCTTCATTTGTCTATACCAGCATATAATCAATATTGGCCATTTACAGGAAAAGAAACACACACAGGACATGGATTTGCTAGGATTCACCAATCCTCTCTCTTGAAGTCCAGCTGACTTACATAACTTCGAGGAAAACAGATTGACAAAACTGAACAAAACCCCAAAATAATCACCATGACATAGCCTTATTTTTAAACATTAACTTCTTATAACTGTATGCATTATGGTAAACATTAATCTTGTTCTCTGAAAGCTATTTTTAGGAAACACATTTACACTCAGGCTGAAATTCTTTATAACCTTAAACATGCTGCAATTAAAAAAAAAATTAATTAAAGCAAAAAAAATGGAGTCTCAGAAATACTGCATCAGTCTCTGTAATGACAGCAAAATGGTTGAAAGATTTTGCAAGCTGTATCTGATCCAGTTTGAATTTATTGGCAGAATCTTACAGGCAAGAGCCTAAGCCACTTTAGAACATAGAATTAAATGGTTGGGGTTTATTTAATATCCACATAATACTACTTTGAAAAGAAATCCTTTATTCTATTGCCGCTAGAACAAGAGAAATGCAGATTTTTCTCTACTGGCTGTCAAGTGAAGTCCCTTTTCTTTTTTCTTATGTACATGTGCTGTGTGAAATTCAGCAATTTCATTTCACAGGGTGTCTTTGGCATTAGCCACAGTGTAATGTAACTGGAACTACTGAAGTTCATCTGATTTCACACCTAACCCGTGCAGCCTCACAAATTACACATTACTTCAATAAAAAGAAACATAAATTGCCTAAGTTTTTCTGGAAACAAAGCTCATATTCCCTTGAATTTTCTGATCAAGACAAGCTTGCCAATGAACACAATACGTGCTTATGCTTTGTATGTCTACATAGAACCACAAGATTTTCATGTGGTTTGATAGATTTTCTGGGTCAAGTTGTTTTGTTTTGTTTTTTTCCTCAGAAAACACTATATAATGATGACATTTGAAAATCATACTTCATGCACAACTTCTCAATATCGTGCCAAAGTAGTGTAAGACTTTCAAAAGTGGAACAAGATTTTCCATCCTTCAACTATGTGCATATTTCTGTCTATCTTAATTTCTTCAGCCAAACATAAAGAAACATATTTGGAGACTATACAAGAGTAGCTGCTAGAGAAGGGCGGTTTTAAAGTTTTCACAATTTCATCCAGAACACCACTGCATTTTGGATTTTATGATCCCAGCCTCATGCTCCTACCATCCTGCTGGCACAAAACTCAAGCTATTTCTACCTTGTTTTGATCACTTTCCAATCTTCTTCAGCTCTAATGATACATTCCTTGCCCTTACTTTTGAAGTCCTTCTGCTCCGTGCCTCATCCAAAACTGCAGATCCCAGCGGTGGTTCAATCTTTGTGCAAGGTGCTACAGAGCACACAGCAGAAGGAGCACAGAAGCTGGAAGCTCATCCCAACTGGCAAGCAAATAACTCATCCTTGCTCAGCTGCTTATGGTGCCTGAGTACAGGCTCTTGCCTTCAAGCATGTGCTAAACAGAGAGACGGCCCTCAAATCATTCCCAGTCATTTCAGGGTAAAATGCTCTGCATAGTCTGGGATCATAAAACCAGGGTACTGATTTGAAAAACCAGAGGTGATAGCAGAAAGCTGGAATGAGGCAACTGTACGCTGCTCATCTTTTGTTCATTAAGGACTATTCTACAGCATGTTTCTGGAAACACAAGAGAAGCAGTGTAATGAATTCTATCACAGTAATTTCAGTTGCTGAAGGATCTTCAAAAAGTAGTGGGGGCCGAGGCAGGGAGTGAAGCCCCAAAACACACATACCAGACATCAGAACATATTAATCTCATAGGACCAAATTTCTATCTCAAGAAAAATTATCTCTAAAGGAACTCTGTTTGAAGGTTATTCACTGCACATATCTTTAATTACAAGTCAACATAATTTTATCCTTTAGCCACAACTTACCTTCCTTTTATCACCTCTGTTTTGAAACAATGTGCTTTCCCACTTTCATCTAGAATCCACACCATTAGATACCCAGCACTGCCATACCGTTTTTCTGCAACTCCCTTTTCCCCTTAACAGTCAATCAACACTAGCAAACACACAGAGAGATGCAGCATGAAGTTCAACCATTGCCATTTCAGATGTGAAAAGACAGAATGTTCAGCAAGAAAGAATAATACATCAGTAGGTAGAGGGGAAAAAAGAGAGAGAAGGAGGTATGTCTATTCTCTTACATCTCCCTTTTAAGATGCACATCTTATTTTCCTCATTTGTTTCAGCCTTCATTCCTGGCTGCAGGGGAGAGCAGCTTCACTTTATCACCCGCTGGTATTTAATACCAGCAAGATTTCTATTTCACCACCTTCTTGATACCTACTTCCAGCCACTATTTTCACTAGCAGCCTGTTCAGTGGCAAAACGATAGGGACAAGAACACCAACATTAATGTCACAGAACAGATGACCCTCCCGCAGTATCCTGAAGCACAAACAACTCCCAGCATCCAGGAATTATGGATGCAGGCAGTGGTTAACCAGCAGACGTTCCGCCTTTTATAACAAAAAGTAACAGAAAATCTTCTTCCCAAGAAGCTGATTCTTTATCAATATTTTTTGTTATAAATCACAGAAAGAGAGATACTTCACGGGAACGGAGAGTAACCTTGTGGATAAACATCCAGTGTCACTCTCGGTCTTCCATCTCTGCATTTCATGTAAATAAATTTTAGTTTTTCTCAATTTGAAATCAACTATTTAAAATGATATTGAAGCACATTGATAAATGTAATTAGACAGATAGTCTACACCCTCAAGTTATTTGGAGCACATATGCTCATGCCCTAGGTGACATACTCACTGTTTTTATTATTATTGTATGATAATTTCTATATCTTTTTTGTAAGAAAGTCTCCCTGCACTAAGTAATTGGTAGTTGTTCATGCATGTTTTAACAGTCTTCAAAAAAAAAAAAAAAAAAAAAGGTTTCCCAACAAATCCTAGCTAGTAGGAAAAACTACTTGAACTGCACACATGGCAGATTTCCCTAGCTGGCCAATTAATTACAAGGTATGAGAGTGGTCTTAAAGTCACTTGAAAAAAACATAAAAAAAACCAACACGCAATGTAAGGAGGACAGTTATGGTTCATTGTTCCTATCTTGAACTGATTCTGCTAATGTACGCAGAACTGCTAAAAATCTTGTATTTAATATTTCCAGTACAGGGCTCTAAGTCTTCAAAACTAGCAAATAAGGCTACATTTCTGCACTTTGATTTTCCCTTATTCAATTAACAGAGATCACTTAGTTGAAAGTGATGGCACAAAAGGATTACATACTGTGCCTACTTGTAACTATGTGAAAAATATACCACTCTATATGTACTGTACTCAGAGAAACCAAAATTACCTGAGGAAGTTACAAACCAGCATGACAAAATGTCATTGTAAGGAACTGATACAGCTCTTTCAACAAAAAAGTGACTGTAGTGCAAACATGAAGCTTATATGGGAACAAAAGACAGCACTTGACTCAACTTTTATCACTGAAGTCATGTATTCTGCAATGTTAATTTCTGTAAATTTGCAGCTCTTCACACTGACATTTTTTTGCACATAGATTTAACAAAAATAATGGCAACAAATCAGTTTCACCAAGAACCTTTATAACTGACAAGTTAGACTTGCACATTCAGAAAAGAAGATGGCACTCTAGCTACCCGAAATACAGGACTGAACATTCTATGAATCTTTATTCTCTCCGGGTGTAGTAAAAGGTCTTCCTAATGGTACAAAAACTTTTGGAATATTGAAGTGGAATTTGTAAAAATTTCTTCAGATACAAACAAGCAGTAGACCCACTAGCTGCCTGCCAGTAAAGTTCAGGCATTACGGCAGTAAAAGATATTACAAATACAAGAAAGATCCAGTGTTTATGCAGAGCAGTAGTGGGCTCTACATTCTTGACTTTTACTTCTACCACTATGACCATCCCATAACTTCTAAATAGCTGCAGCTACCAGAGTCGTAGTGAGGAACAAAGCATTAGAAACAGTACTCAACAATCCAACAACCATTAGAGGCTTGCATTTGATTTGGACTAGCTAAAGTTTTAATGTATATGGAAAACTAAAGTTTTTCATATTAAAAAGTTAAAGAACTGTAACAAAAATGCTGGTAGTTACATTTTTAGACACCACCTCAACCACTAAAGAGGCAATATGACATGTAACTTGATTTTGCTCTACTTGTGAATACTATTTCTTTTTGCCTACACATGCTCTGGTATTGGGTTTGCATGGCAAGGTTTTGGTAACAGGAGGGCTACAGAGGTGGCTTCTGTGAGAAGCTGCTAGAAGCTTCCTCTGCGTCTAACAGAGCCTATGCCAGCCGGCTCCAAGACGGACCCACTGCTGGCCAAGGCCAAGCCCGTCAGTGATAGTGGTAGCACCTCTGGGATAACATAATTAAGAAGGGGGAAAAAAATAATCAGAAGCAATTGCAGCCAGAGAGGGGAGTGAGATGATGTGAGAGGAACAACTCTGCAGACACCAAGGTCAGTGAAGAAGAAGGAGGAGGTGCTCCATATGGTGGAACAGAGATTCCCCTGCAGCCTGTGGAGAAGACCATGGTGAGGCAGGCTGTCACCCTGCAGCCCATGGAGGATGATGGGGAGCAGAGATTCCGCCTACAACCCGTGGAGGACCACACACCAGGGCACATGGATGCCCGAAGGAGGTTGTGACCCTGTGAGAAGCCCGTGCTGGAGCAGGCTTCTGGCAAGACCTGTGGACCCGTGGAGAGAGGAGCCCGTGCTGAAGCAGGTTTGCTGGCAGGCCTTGTCACCATTTGGTGAAGAACTGCGGCCTGTGGGAAGGACTCACGTTGGAGAAGTTCGTGAAGGACTATCTCCCATGAGAGGGACCCCACGCTGGAGCAGGGGAAGAGTATGAGGAGTCCTCCCCCTGAGGAGGAAGGAGCGGCAGAAACAATGTGTGATGAACCGACTACAATCCCCATTCCTCGTCCCCCTGTGCTGCTGGGGGGAGGAGGGAGAGAAATTGGGACTGGAGTTGAGCCTGGGAAGAAGGGAGGGGTGGGGGGGGGGGAAGGTGTTTTTTTAAGATTTGGTTTTATTTCTCATAATTTGACTCTGATTTGATTGGTAATAAATTAAATTAATTTTCCTAAGTTGAGTCTGTTTTGCCCATGATGGTAATTGGTGAGTGATCTCCCCCTGTCCTTATCTCGACCCACGAGCCTTTTGTTATATTTCCTCTCCCCTGTCCAGCTGAGGAGGGGAGTGATAGAGCAGCTTTGGGGTGCACCTGGTGTCCAGCCTAGGTCAACCCACCACACCTCTCTGCAGAGCGTTCTAGCACTCCTCAAGGGGAGGAAGCTACAAAAGTAATATATTCAAATTTAAGCATGTGAAAATGATATCACCAGATTAATACAAACAAGTGGATTGCAGACTAGCAAACTGAGACAGAAAAATTCATGGGTGGAACCTCACTTGCATTGTCATAATTTCATCAGCACTAACAATCGATAAACAACTGTTTTAAGATGGCACTAATGGCAGAGGGGAAGAAAAAGCAAATTGTACAGAGCTTTTTTGGATGTGTATGGTATAGGATACTTCCTGATCTAACACAGCAATTAGAGAAGAAGTTATCTAGCAGGAATTCACAGTATATACATATGAAACAAAGGCTCTTAACTAAATGTTCTCTCCTAATCTACTGCTTCTCATTCAAGTGTCTGTAAAAAAAAACAATACCCAGAGGTTAAGTTAACAAGCTATTTTCAGAAGCTCAGCAAGCTAAAACATGAGGAATGACCCAACAGGAGCTGAGAATAGGGAATTAATTGCCTGTTTGAATATGGCAGTGAATCAAGCTCACTGAAATAGGCAACTTTCTAAGCATGACTGCCCTCTTCCTTAGTTGTCATTTTTCCGTGCCATCTTTGTGGTAAAACTCTGAAGTACTTTATTTGTTTTCTGGTACAAAAAGGTATGGCTGCACCTGTTTTATCAATCTGTTCTGGCCCCAGATTTTTAGCAGTGTATTTCCTCCTGCTCAGTACAGCAGCTAGAGGGATGAATGGAGAAGAGTGTTAGTTTTCTGTGATTTTTTTTTTAAATTTATTTTTTTTTCTTCAGTAACAGCAAAGCAGCACTCAGGAAAATTATTAAAGAAAACATCCCAGAAATAAATTAGATTCTAAGTGAAGTTGACATTGTCAGTAAGTTTAAACAAATTGCAGCAGTTATTCTTAGAAAAACAGTCTTTTTCAATGGACAACACATAAGTACAATGAAGAATATACATAGCATGTTGCTGAAGACCGTTTCCTTGGCAATGTACACCAAAATCACATATCAGAGATATTACAGTTATGAAGTTTTTTTTATCAAAAACTAAAAATCAATAATCTGTGACCACTCAAGCTTGCTGTAATGCAAGTCATACAGTATTTCAGAGACACACACACAAAAAAAATCTATAGTAAACATTTCAGTAGTATAATTATTTTGAGAGGACAAAAGGATTGAAGTGATAGCTGCAATAGTTTCCAACGCTAAACCACAAAGTGATGCACAGTTTGCTAATAAAGTTACCAAAAAATTGTCCTTGGTTCCTGAAAAACTATGCTGCCCTACAAAAACGTCCTTTCTGCATGCAGTCAGTAGTGCTGTCGGTCTTTTCCTCCCTAGAAGTTTAAAGGGGCTATCCCATATCAAACAGGATTAACTTTGATCTGAATGGTACATTCTTGATTTTCTATGCCAGCAGCATTCAGATCTATCTCCTAACTGCTCACTACAAACCATCAAACTCTTTTCAATTGTGATAAAATCTGCAACTGGACCTTGTCTCCTTGAGAATACAATGCCTATGTACACTAATCTAATGTACACTTAATTCCAATACTACTTGTATATCATTAAAGGAACTGTCCTTCCACTGCAATTTTTTTTTTTTTTTTTCTACTTTTCCTGTTAGTGAGCAAAGCCTATATTATTCACCTACCTAACATAACATAACAGCAGGATAAATTTCTCTGTTTGCAGAAACATTAAATATCCACAAATAGCGTTCAAACATGTATAGGTATAGCCAACAGCGCAGTAATGTAAAATTTTTAATAAGGTAGGATATATAAAATTTCCTGATACAGCCCCAATTCCATGTTTTGAAACATGGAGGACATACATGATTGGCAGAGGTAGACATATCATTACAAAGGAAGGGTGCGTTCCACCTGATGATCTAGATTACTAAAGACGTTGGATGCCTTTTTATTCTCTACCAAGGAACAAAGTCCTCCTCTGCATTTTTTTTTTTTTTCTGAGAGGAATCATTTAGTCCATCAGTAATTTTTTCTAGGAAAAGCTAAGTGTAAAAAAAGTGAAAAAAATAATCATTGAGCACCTCTATAAATTTTGAAAATTTAAGACGGTTCTCAGAGTAATACACTACATATAGAAAGTCTCATGACTCTCTCATAAATATCCATCTTAAAATCCCACTTACTAGAACTATTAAATCACAATGTAAGCTCTCATCGAAACAAACAAAACCAAAACAGTTTCCAGACCGAGTGCAGTTTGGAGTTCAGTGTAAAGTAACAGAAGTTAGAAATCAAGCACCCTTTCATGATTTTAAGTGCAAAACTTGCATTTGAGAATAGCATAGGTCTTGCAGGTTCTTAGTCAAATATTTTTAAAATCTGTATTTTTCTGTTAAGAGTTCTGAGACTATAATTTGATTTAGAAAAGGACAAAAAGACTCAGAAATGTCTCACTGCAACATGTTGCACTCAGAATCATTGAAGATGGGCTGCCTCACACAAGCAAGCTTCTGAACTACGTTAGAAGAACATGACAAGATATATTCCACCCTGCTCAATGAATTGGCAAATCATCCACTCATGCCCGTTCTTAAACAGAGGCATTAATGTTCAACACCTTACAAGGTACTCTGTAGGCACAAACCAGTAAATTTAGTGCATGGGAGTCTGAGCAAAAGGAGACTTCCAGGTTAAAAAGAAAAAAAAAAAAGCTGGCAGCTAAAGGCACTTTTTAAGCTTTAATGAGCATGTTAATGACCCAAGCCAAAATGAAGAAACCCATAACCCTAGACACTCATTAATTCTGTACAAAATATATTGGCCAGAAATCATTAATGTTGCGAGAAGCTTCTGTAGCTGTAGCGGTTTTAATCAACTCTCAAATCTTCTGTAATTATACACTTATGGCACAGGTTGTTTTATTTATTTGGATTTCAACTCCATAACAGAAGTACCCATCTTGGATGCTGGATTATTAATAGAACTAAAAATTATTACAGATCTAATACATTACTTCACTTACAAGGTAAGCGTAACTTCTTACGGATATGAAGTCTGGTTTTATGCATCTGTAATACACAGTTGTTCTGCTTCCACAGTACAGCCACCTCAAGTACACTGACAAAAAACCTCCAAAAATCAGAAGACAGTATACAATTAACCCAGCTACTCTAAATTTTGTAAGATTTAGTGACACCAAATGCACCAGACTTGAAGAAATGAAAATATTAGTTATTTAATATACAGTTTCAAAGATATTTTTACTACCCATAATAGCGTTGATCTTTTGGAAATTAGAGAGACTAGCAGACTTCTGAGCAAAAACTCAACACTGTTGGAAGCATGAGGGGCATAAAGAACAGTTAATGAGCTAACTAGTTTCTTTCTTTTGTGGGTGTGTGAAAATCGTTCAGTCTCTTCAGAAGGAGAAAAAGAAAAAGAAAAACGGAGCCAAAGGAACCCTCCTTCAATTGTGTGAAGCCCACACAGGAGTCAGACACAAACAATGCTTGTGCTTAGGCAATAGCTTTTCAGAAAAAAGAAAAGAATTCTAACTCTCCATACCAATCTGCTAAATATGCCTGCCTGAGGCACATATATTACACTCACCCAAAACATGATTCCTGCACTGGAGAATCATCATACATCTACATTTCTCCATAAAGCTTTGCAGTGACAGCATTCTACAAAATGGTTAGTAGGGGTTTGCCGACTTGGTAAAACAACATCCCATAAATTCCACACATATTAACTAGTTGGTAGACATAAAAGCAGTTTTCATAGCTGCATGTACACATTTTGAGCATGAAAGCTCTTCACTTCTTAGTCAACTGTATTAGCCATGTCTATTGTCTGTTTGTCTATTAGACACGTAGCTGGCATATCTTAAAGAAGGCATTAGCATTTTTTGTGCCATAGACAAAGTGAATATAAATGTCTGACATGAGATTCTACAGGCTTTCGTAAAGGAGAAAAGAATTCAACTTCGTACCTTCATGTTTCTGCAATGGAAAAGCAGAGTTTCTCAGCAAGCACCAAACGAGGCAAGAAGGACTGAAAGTTTGGATTTGCAGTTTTACTGTCAGAAAGAAATAACATTGCAAATGGCAGCTCATTATGGATACTTCAACCTTTTTTTTCTTGTCCTGACCCTCTCCACAAGGTTTGAGAACCGACCCAAACGTGATCCAAAGTTGGAAGAATTTGGACAGATATATTTTTATGACTCTATAAGAAACAGAAGTAGGCAAAAGCATGTTGCAAAGATAGAGGAGCCTGAATAGCAGAAGTTAAAAAAGACAGACAAATGAAAATGTCCCAAAATTAGCCTCTGGGTGTTAAACCAGTTCTATAATCTCATGAAACTGTAGAGCTCATAAGGAGTTGTTAAGGTTTAAAAATAAGTATGAGGAATCTTTGCCTATACATTTTAAATTTGAATTTGCTCCCTCTGAATATTCCAATTTGCAACTGTTTATTTGAAACAAGATTTTTTCATAGAGATTCACCTAACCCACTCCCTTCTCCAAGTAGATCCAATAAAGCTCTATGAGCTAAAGAAAGACTCTGGCCCAAATACCACACTAGGAACAAAATTGTTTGGCAAAAATCATATTGCAAAGAAAAATCCATGCAACTATATTACTCCCTGATGCAAATTCTGAAGTTTAACCAAGGATACATTTGGCTGGTAAGATCTTTCTTTCTGGCAATGGTACACAGAAGCTGGAAAGAATATAGCTCAGTTTCCTGATCTCAACACAAGCTTTCTAGAGATGTTAATTTAATAAATAAATTTTTTTATAGCTCTGAAGTAAACTGAATTTTCTCTGAAGTTACTGAGACAACATGAGATCTTGAAGCACAGTAGCTTCTATTTCACAATTTTAAACACAGAACTCACTAAAATAAAAGCATGTTTTAAAAGTAAAATGTTACTATTAACATGCAAATCCTCAGCTTCTGAATTCCCAGGAAAGTAATGAAAACTCCCTTCTAATGATGCACAGCAACCCCAATTCAGGGCAAGTCAAGTGAATCTCATTATCGCATCTTTTGCGCGCTCCAGATGAGGTTCCACTTCGTAGCAGTAAACAGGAATCAGTGGGCCCTTCACAGGAGGAATGATTTTTGACAAATGATGACTGACAGCTAGTCTTCTCCAAACAATGAACAAGCTATTTGGGGATCCTTGGAAGAGAATGGCTGTTTAAGTGAAAAGAAGATGGCCTCTTGCGTGAGACGACTTCTTATATCTTTCCATGATCCTTCTTCTAGCTCTTTATGAGACAAACTGGGATCAGGGATTTTTAAATTGCTGATCCAAAGAAAGTCTTCAGGACGATAAAATAATGAAATTTAAATTCAGTTGATACAGTAAATAGATGCTTTGGGGAAATACCAGTCATTTCTGTCAGTTTTTTCCTCTAGGATAAATGCTAAATATTAGCTTAATAGAGACAGAAAAAACCCCTAGACATAACTAGAGTTTTCCTGGATAGCATTTCCCTAAGGAAAAAGTAAAGCTCTTTCATAATTGCTGTAATTGTTTTTGATGTTGGGTAAGCTAAGTGATAAAAACAGGACACACAAATGTTGCATTTCAATACAAAAAAATTCTCAGTATATGCCCTCCAGGAACACATCTCTGTTTATAGTTCGATCAATCAATCTTTTTAAAAGTGCTTACTTATTTTCACATTTAAAGCAAGCATTTTCATCTAATGAGATTAACAAAGCTGAAGCAGCACCTGGGCTGCAAAACACTGGCTGTATGTCACATCTTCACCCATACGGGAAAAGAAGCTGGTCCCGAGACACTGGTATAACTGGTATAGAATATATTATTATATCCCACTTTTGAAATCTGCCTTTGACTTCGCGTTTGAGAATCTGGCCCAGAGAAAACAGAACGATAGGCAGATCACGAAGAAAGGAATCATCCTAGAAATGCTTAGGTGCAACATGGAAACAGTGACTGATCTACAGGGAAGTTGAGGACAAAGATCAGCTCTCCTCTGCTTCTGGAAGTCGCAGCAGACTCACATACAGAATGTGCTGGCTATCAGCCTCTCCCTCTGCCACAGCTCCCTCATCCCCTTTGCCAGACTGCCGTGGCTGGGCCAGAAGAAGATCATTATAAAAGTTATTATTTTCTCTAGTGCCAAGTGGTAAATATTTTTATTTTCTAACAGCATATCACCAAAGGACAGGTGAACCAACTGTACAAGGCAGGATGCAACTACATGCAATGAAAACAGTTATCTAAGAAATACATGCACTTTTCAGTATTTGGATGACATTTGGCATTTCTTTCTCAAAACATCATGATGTATGTGAGATTTTCTTCAGTGTCCAACAGTTTTTGCCTCAGAAGGCAAAAGGAGATAAGTACAGCCCAAGATGAAGAACACACAACAATAAAAAAAGTAAGACATAGCCCTTAAAAGTAATACAAAGTTTGGAAGAAGTGACCAAGCTGACAAAATATATATTTTACAGCAATTCACAGCTGGGTCATAAGTATTGACTAGATCTAGGCACATCCATTTGGCAACTAATCACGTGCAGGGCTCATGTAATTTACAGTCAGCATGTTAACTTCTTTTATCGTTCTGTCTTCACAGAGACGACCTCTTTCCTCCCTTTTTTCCAACAATTACAATCCTATCCCCTCCTCATATCCAGAATACAGCTTGTCTATTAAAATACCTGGACAGCTTGCCAGCAAGCAAGTACAGAGAGATGCAATTTTTACAGAGTGAAATAAATAGTTTTCACTTTATTTCCTCCAACAAACAGCTAGCCTCCAGCGCCAAGGAAGAAACAGCTTTGTGTCTTTGCTGGGAAGCGTCCACTGGGATCTCACTCTGTGTGGAAATCCCAAACTCCCAAGCATAAGCCTCTGATGATGACACAACCCCAGCCTTTATGGAGGCCAGTCCCTAAGGATGAACTGAATATGCTTAGCTCAGCCATAAAATTTTACACCAGAACTCATCTGCAAGTTAAAATGTTGTACAGTAACTAGCCACCATCACAAGCAAAAGACAGGACCTCTGAACTGTTTAACATTACCAAGAGCATTAATCTAGCAAAGCAATGCAAGCTCCATCAAATGAGCGTTTGCTCAGTCTCTGCCATTTGTTTTCACGGAATGACCTGCTGTACAATATTTGTGCCTTGTTTCTTCCACTACGTTTCCTTCTCTTGGCACGTTGTCCTAGCACATATCAGGCTGTCAGTTCTGACATCCTAACTTTTTATAAAAAGAGGAAGGGCAGTGAATGGGTTTCACTGCAGACACATGCACTCAGTAATAACCAGCAAACCCTCTGTACCCTTACAACTTTTGAGTGTTGCTATCGAATCAAACGCAAAGGCAGAGAACAGAACTGTTTGAGGACAGGTGACGTTACTGTCTTTTTCAGGAGACAGCCTCTTGACCCACTGAGGCTTATGTGTTCCAGGAAACTCAAAAGCTGTGATAAGAGAAGTTTTAACTCCTTAGTGCATCACTCAAGGAGGACAGGCTGCTGAACACCCCGGCTTGGTGCTCAGCGACAGGCCCATGCTCTCCTAAAAATACAGAACTGAAGAATCACAAACCCCCAATCATTTAAAGAAGTAGCATAAGGGACAAAGGCAGCGAATGTGACTGAATCACCTAGGTATTCTTTCAGTTTGCCACTGATTAGTAAAAGGGCTTAGGGGAAGAAAAAATAAAACAAACTCACAGACTTCTGTAAAATCAGTTTATTTTCCAGGATATTTTATGGCTCTGGGATTGTGAATGTTGAAAATAAGTGTTGCTACAAATTGAATATTCAAAATTTCTGCATAACTTTGGATATAAAATCTGATGTGTCAGAATACAATTTTAAATTCTGAATTCTGAAATGCAAGAATAAGGGAAAAAACTGGCAAAATGTTATTTAAGTTCGAAAGCCTTGTATCTCCACTATTTTTCCTTTTACTTCAAATATATGCTTCACATGCATAAAGCCTACCAATCCGCAAAGCACCTGATTTCAGAATCTATATTTCAGCTCCCAGTTCAGACAGACATTAAACTCAAGTCAGCACACATTATTCAGCGTTCGAAAGAACGTGCTGGTCAGCTGCCACTCAGCAGCATCTGACAGCACCACTACTGCCCATGCAGGATTTGCTTCCTCTGAATTCTCTTCTAACCTTCTTTCTAACTTTGAGACTGAAGCTCACCTTCTTCCTTTTGAGCTCACTACTCTCAGCCTAGATGACTTCAATTTCCACTTTAATGAATATCTTTCCAGTGCTTCTCATTAACCTTCCTTTTCACTCTCCAGCTCTGGACTGTCTTTCACAGTCACTGGCTTGTTGATTCAGGGCCTGACCCGGTAAACTTGTATGCTCATGAATAATTTCACTCCTGAGAATAGCCAGGTTGACTTTTGTACAATTTCTCCAGAAGTTAAATTACTTACGGGGATATGGTGAACAGGATGGGGGTTTTTTGTTTGTTCGGTTTTTTCTTTCTGACCTTTCAAGTTCTGGCATCTTCAGTATTACTGATGTCTCCTATTATTTTATTTTAGGTTTTCAGGCTTATTCATTAGACCATAGTGAATAATTTATAAAGCATAATTGGAAAATATTGGAGGTAGGTACATAGTATATTGCAGGTAAGTACATACTTATGATTATACAGATATCATAGATTCTCTGAATGGTTTTTTTTTATTCCATTTGATGATTGTTAAATATTTTAAAGGAAAACCGAATTGTTCTCAAGTTCATGAAACATAATATTCAAATTTCCACTAAATATGCATGACTTGTCCATACCTCCTATGCAATAAGTATATGGTGGAATTGCACATACCCATTAACACTTACACAACGTTTGCATTCCCTCTTAGTGAACGCTCACCCTAGTTAAGCTCAGTGTTTTGACTGTAGAAACAAACAACAGCAGAAAGGGAGAGAAGCCAAGAAGATTTGTTTAGAAACCTGAATACTAATATGAAGATATATTTTTGCAGTATTTAGCCAGCTTTAGTTTTGTGTTAGTCTCCTTATATTTCTGTCATAAGCAATTTTATCCTTTCTTCTTTGAATTAATATTCCCTAGTTTTGTAATTCTTTATGCTTTTCCACCTTTTTAATCATGTTTTCCTAAAGCCCCTATGTTCATCCATGCACTTTCACTCATTGTTCCCCCACAATCTACAGTATGTTCCTTCTATTTCTCTCTCTCCATCTTTAGAACCTACTGATTCTTATACTATTTAACTTACTTTTCATTCTTGGTCCACCATTTTCCCTTTCCTAAGTTGCTTTCCCCCTACCCCCATGGTATCTAGACTTTGAGCTCTATGCAATTTAAAAGACCCAGTGTCATAACTGGTGAAATGATCCTTTAACCCTTATTCTCATTGATTTTAATGCTAGAACTAACCTTGAATTTTTAAAAAATACTCTAAATATGGATTTCAGGGCAACCTCCTAAGAACGTCTTCATGGAAGTGCACATTCATGCAGAAGTATTTATTATTACCAATATGCATATACATGCAACATTTTTCTAACATGCAGTTTTATATTTACACACTGGAGAGACTGAAGACATAACATACTAAAATTTGATTCTAGACAAATTAAGGAAATAGAAAGCTAGAATGGCAAGAATTAAATAGAGTCTCAACACCTGAAAACTATGATAGCAAACCCAGCATTCTATGCTGGAAGCTGAACAGAGTGGATTATCTCTACTGTTTGACAAGGTGGTTGACAGTAATAACTACACTAACATCCCAGAACATCCTTGATCTCATCACTTCACCCCTTTGATTTTACGATGACTGTACCTTCAAAATTAAATATTGCTCTCATCATTGATGCTGTCTAATGTGAAGACAATGCACTGCACTAATCTGCAAGCAGCAATTCCGTGCTGTTCCCCTGCCTCAGAAGGCACTGGTTCGGGAGCTCTCAATAGAGAGCAAATCAGAATCAAACAACAGAATATTCAGATACATCGCAACCAGTCAACTCAATCACATAAAGAGATACTCATGCATTATTCATTCTATGAAATCTGGGAGTTTTTCCAGAGAATATGCCACAGACTCAAGATAGGTTTTATCAACTGTTTTAAATCAGCATGTTTTATCTAATACAATAACAATTTATTTACTGAGGATATTTATACCATCTGAGCTTTTCCAGGCTTAATTGATTCTTTTCATCAAGATCCTCTGCACAGGGAAAACCAACTCACAAAGGAATCTGAAAAGAGACTATGCTGAATATCTACAAAATTATTTAGATAATAATAGGGTAAAGTTATGGATCTGTTAGCATTTCAATTGCCAGATTCTTTTTCTTTGGAGCTAGTCTACAAGGCCATCCTCATTTAGAGGATGGCAAAAATAGTTTTTCATTTTAGAAAACAGTTTACATGGACTTAAATAATCATTAATCACCAAAGCTACAGTTAGGCAAGTCAGTTTGTAAATACGCCACTTGCAGTGACAAAAATCTTAACACAAAAAGCTAACATAAAAAGAAAATTTTAACTACTAGTGTATCAAGAATGGTACAAGTATAGACCAAGCACAATTTAGTTTGGTATTTTCCCCTAAGCCTGCAATCAACCACTTCAGTGAGGTGAGTTTTACCATGGTAAGAAAAGAGGAGTAGTGTTTATCCTTGCAGACCAGTAAGGTTAAGTATTGCCAAGCCCAAACTTCAAAAATCATGAGACAGACACCTAAAATTAAGAAATTATTCTAAAAATGAGATTAATAATAAAACAATCAATGAGTCAATTCATCACAGTGTTCAACCTTAAATCTCTCGATTCCAGGAGGAGACATGAAAACATTAACTCAACAATTTAAGTGAACAGAACTACGCTAGGCAGAAAAGCTGGAATCACCAATATGCCAACAGTAACTCTGGCTGGATTAGTAGAAAGCCAGATCCCTGTGCCAGTCTGAGGGAAATCAGGAGGAGATAATTAGCATTCCTTTTAATTGTAACAGAAGCTAATACAAGAGAGAAGCACTCACAGACTACATTCTGTTCTGACTGAAAAGAATAATTGCAGAATAAGGTTTTATATACAAAAGCAAGGACACTTCCTAATTACCTATCTTCAGATGGCTAAGTGCCTAGTAGCAGCGTAAAGAATTCTTCTGTTGTAGATAATGTTTGGATAAATCACAATGAAGAGGAAAGTCAGCACAAACTCTAAGATACTGCAGCTGTTTAATTGAATAAAAGCAAGCAGATGTTGCTGCAGCAGGTAAAGAGCTTCTACCTTTAAAGACAGACCACATGATTAAAGAGTATCTTTCATTTTTGTATGAAAAGTCTGTACGTAAAATGTTTCACTTCTGCGTGAAATCCTAGGTAGAAAAATTAGTCTCTCTGGTAAACAGATTTTTTATTTTTTTTTACTCTATTTTAAAGGATTACCAACAGATTCTAGTGAAATGTAAAGAGTATTTGAGATATGATATTTCTAACAAAATGCTTTTAAATCCTTTTGACACAGAATGCGATTCCTGCTAAGCACTGGCCAGAGTACAGCTGAATGCTGAAGCAGCAGGGTGGCAGAGTACTAACGAAATAAGAAACAGATTCTGCCATCACCTGTTGCTAGATCCTAGCTCTCCATGCCATGCTCTTTGTTCTCTGAATGCAGCTAACTCCTCCGCATATGAGTTCTTGTCCATGCATTTCTTGTCTGCAGGTTTTTCTCCTCGACCAGAAAGATCTTTTGTTTATTGGTTTTTGGGGGGTGTGTTTATTTGCTTGTTTTGTTTTAAATCCAAATGTCCTTTTCTCTGGGAAGGTAAATGTTCTTAAGTTCCAGATACCCGAAGCTGCTGTTTTCTGAGGCCGCTTTTTCTAAGGCATAGCTTCACAGCTTCTGAACCCATCCCTGAACTAATCTGCCTGCAACTAGCACCACATCCAGGCAATAATTGCATGTCCTGGTGAGGCCCACTAGTCCCAAAGGACTTGTCTTTTAAGGCAAAATAACTTGGAGAAGGGACAATATGCAAAGTGACAGCAGATTAAAGAATGATGGAAATTAAAAGTTTAAAAAGCATGAGAAAGCAATTAAGCAAGGAACAAAATGATGTTTCTAAGCATATAGAAGCTCAGAGTCTGTGACAGAATCAAAGTCTCCTGGAAAAAATATGAAAATAAAAAGGCAGCTAGGGAAACTACTTAAAAATGAAAGTTCTTATCTTTTTTGTAAAGAGTGAAGATATGTGCTATTTCAGCTCCAAACCCACAGTACAGGGGCAGAGACAGAAGCATTAAAAGAAGCAATGCTAGAACAAAGTCGTACAAGAATCATCAGCAAGGCTCCAGAGCCAGAGTGGACCCCACTGACAGTGATTTGCCTATTTCATTCAGGATCCAAATACATTACCAAGATACTAATAAAATATTCAAATGAACTCCGAGAACTGCGGTTTAATACCTTCTTGGTCTGAAATGAAAAATAGATCAATAGATTGATCTCAACCTTTATTTAGTCATACGTCTTTCTAGGTATTTTACATGGAGGAAAGAAGTAGCAATTCTTCTCTAGATTCTGAGGGACTTTTGCTCCTCTACTCACACAGAGTTCTTCCTCTGACACAGCATGAAGATAGCATCTGACATACTCCTTTCAAAAAGCCTGTAACAAAGTTCATCGCAAAAGTTTGCTAAGGAAAATACAGTTACGGATGAGAGGTAAGACACCTCTGCTCACAAAGTGCAGAGAATAGAACAGAGAAAGGGCTTTTTAGGAAGGAGTAAAGTGACTAAATGTTTAAGTGGGATAAAATTGCGCTAGAATAAAATATTGTTGAGGAAATTTGAAGGGAGCCGTAGAAGATAATTGACCAAGTATCATGACACAAGTGGATATGCAACATTTATAAATGCAAGGTAATGCAGAAATTTTACCTGCTTGCATGTAATGCCAGATTCTCAACCAACTATAACTTATAAAAAAAAAAAACCTGGACATTGCTGTGAAAAGTCAATAAGACCATTTAGTTCTTCTACAATACTGGGTAAAAAGCAAAGAGAATTAACTATGAGATAAAAAATATCTGGAAAAAATGTACCCATGATATAAGTGAACAGTACAGCCACCTCTGTAATAATCCGTGTTCTTTCACCCCGTTTTAAAGGGACAGCAGGAAGAAAAGGTACTAAATGGATATGAGCTGCTCCAGATAAATAAAATAAAACCTTTTTTTCCCCTGAGACTTTAGTCAGTCTCTGGTTGAATGAAAGATTATCGTCAAGGATTGTTTTTTATCTAACGTGTGTGCTAAAATGAAGCAATGCATAGTTTAGCAAATTAAGATCGTGATTGTTGTCTGGGCTCAATGACTTTAAACTAGTTACCTAACCTTTACTTACCTCAACTTCCTAACCTTTTTAAGAGGGTGGAGCACTTTTTTTGTTCAAAAACCTCAGGCAAAAACCAAGATGTTGTGATAATTATTAAAAAATTTATAAGCATTTAATTAGGCTAATTCTAAAAGTTATTTCTAAATCCTTAATTCAGTGCAGATGAAAACATCATTTGTAACCAGACAACCATCTGAGTAGAAACCAATATAAATCAGCAAAAGCTATTCCAGTAACAGAAACTGTAGCTACATCATTAAAAACAATTTTAAATGCTTACGGCTTCCATAATCACTTGCATTTTATTTTCAAACTTTTTTATTAGAACATCGACTAGTCATTATCCTAGCACAGCTAAAGTGGGACAGAATCAATGCCCTGTAGACTGTCTCCTCTGCTGTTTGTGATAAACACTGTCTAACAAGTTAGAAAAAATCCATTTTGATACTGCTTCCCAATTAGACCTGTTAAATGTTTTTGAATGACTAAATTTTGTTTGTTTTTACACCTAGATATGTTGCTAAGCTAATATTTTGAATGGAAGAGTATTGTACCATTTTTAGTCACTTTATCATCAAATTTCAAGTTAAGCAAATCAAACTGTAATTGTTTTCAATGCAAGTTGTTATCTACTTGGTAACTTTCAGAATTCTAGTCACTCATTTTCACAGCAGCAGCTGACCTAGATGCACGCTTAGGAAATCATGTCATTAATGCCATGCTATGAGACAGCCCTTTTTACATGGGCTCAATATGAAGCATACCAAAATAAAACAAGTAAATGTCAGCAACTAACGCTAATGCCAGCTCCATTTAATTATATCAGAAAAGGCAATTTTCACAGAATCGTAGAAAGGTTTGGGTTGAAAGGGACCTTAAAAGACCATCTGGTTCCAACCCCCCCGCCATGGGCAGGGACACCCTCCACTAGACCAGGTTGCCCAAAGCCCCATCCAACCTGGCCTTGAACACTTCCAGGGATGGGGCATCCACAGCTTCTCTGGGCAACCTGTGCCAGTGCCTCACCACCCTCACAGTAAAGAATGTCTTCCTCACGTCTAATCTAAATCTACCCTCTTCCAGTTTAAAATCGTCGCCCCTTGTCCTGTCACTACAGGACCTGGTAAAAAGTCTTTCTCCATCTTTCTTATAAGCCCCCTTTACACAGTGAAAAGCCGCAATAATGTCTCCCCAGAGCTTTCTCTTCTCCAGGTTGAATGGGAAGAGGTTTTCTTCACATTCATTTTGGAAGTATCCACATCACTGAAATGCACCGACAAGTGGAGCTTCCACATGTGCTATAGGTACAGACTGCTCAGCCACATGTAACTTCTCTGCAAACGTTTTCAAAGTCGCTCTCATTCTAGACTTGACTGGTAAATTCCAATAGCGCTGCAACTGTAAAACATCTAAGTCAAAACAACGTCTACCTCAGATCAGTTAATAGATTCTGAAATATTTTATTCTCATTAAAGACCATCTTCCACATGAAGTTAAAATATCTAATATGTTTTTTCCTTCTGTGCTAGTGAACTTGGCGAGTGTTCATTCAGTTTTTGTTCAAGCTAACCTCTGTCCTCCCTTCTGTTACCCTTTTACCCTATCTTCATGTTATATTATCTGTCCGCATTAAGCTTATAACTCTTTCCATTTGCAAATTCACTTAATCATCAATGTAACTTGCCTCTAAGTTATGCATACTTCAGGTTTAATGAAACTGTATTTTCACATCTTAACAGTCTGGGTCACCAACTGAAATGAATATTAAAAAAATGTAAGCAAGCATGTAAAGGTCTAGCTAATAGACCTGTCACAAAGAAAGAAGAATAAACCAACCAACTCAAGTATTCTCAAAATCCTCTGTTCTCTGGGGGTTATTAAGAGATAATCTTAAAAAAGAATGAAGATCTTAAGTTATTTTATTAACAAAACCAAACGCCTGTGAAAGAAGTTATTAGATTCAGATGTGCAGTCTACCAGGACTGTTCACGTCTGTTCAGTGTACTCAGAGTGTTTTAAGCCTAAAGCGTTTTCACACCATCTAAATTACTATTTCACTCACTGCCATTACACCAGTTTACACTGAACGCATTCTACCTTTTGCACAGAATTTTCACTCTTGTTTTGGCTAGCAATCTTCCTGAATAATTTTCTAAGATATTATTAATGACTAGGATCCAAGAAATATTGTTCTGGAAACCTGAAACCCATTATAGCTAAATGATCACATTCTTCTGACCAAGTAGAGGCTAAAGATATGCTGTACTCATTTCAAGGTAGTGGTAGTGCTGAGTGTCTTAGTGAAAAAAATTGAGTAAAATTTTAAACCACGGAGTACAACAGAGTTAGGAGATACAGAATGTATCATCTGGGCACAAGACAGCTTTATATGCAGCCTTATATTTAGCAGGGACAGAAATTCTCTTGGTTTACATTAAAAGATTATTAAAGTTGCACCAAAACTTTACTTGGAAAGGACAGAGAACATGAATGTGCTGCCCTTTATATCATCCACTCAAGAATAAACTACATTAAATGAAACCAAAGGTATTCTTACCCAGATATTTGACAGAAAGAACAACACAAGTTTAGTGTTCAGAAATGGCTCTTGAAATAATTCTCCATAGCAACTGATGGCTATTTTTGTGATAAATAATTGCTTTCTGCTGCTTCTATTTACTTTTCCTTTGATTCTTTTAATATTACTTGAATACAGTAAAAAAAAAAAATCACATAAATATTTTTGTAGCCACTGATGACTATGAGATTGTTTGCAATCTGTTTCAAAAAAAGAGGACAAAAATTTCTGGCCAAAATGCAGAAAGGACCCTATTCTTGAAACAAGAAGAGCAATAAAAGAAACTTTAACAGATATCCCAGAGCTGTATAGACCATGGAAGCATGCATTTATAGTCAAAACTAGTTCACAGGAATAAAACTGAATTCTTAGTATGAAATCAAAACAACTTTATTTTATCAGAGAAGCATTTCTTAAACAAATTACAATGACACTGTTCAGGTTAAAAGAGTTACAAAGCACTAGATAGCAGCTATCAGTAACATTTTCATTTCTTCATTATAGGAGAATGGGAAGAAGCTCTAATTACTGCATACAAATGTTTACATTAGTGTGAAAACTGCTAACTACCTTTAATTGCTAGCAGGAATTCATATGCTTTAAGGTAAACTGAGTAAATAAACACCTGTAGCCAATAGATAATTTAGTTGTCATTCTCACACCCTGGAGAAGTTGAACTGCTGCTGACTCAGCATGAGCAAAAATGAAAGTGCTCTTCCAAAAGGCTTCAGAAAGCACTGGTTTAGAGACTACATATGACAAAGTACAATAAATCCACGGGACAGGTTATTCCGTGTGTTATGTGCATTTTCAAACATCAGTAACTTCTAATATGAAGAAGAAAATTTCCAAGTCCAGCATGATGATGTTATTTCAACAGCTAAGCCTGTAAATTAACTTGTAATGGAAGTGCTCCTGGCACCAGAAACGAGCCACATGGTGACACTTAAACTTCCAAGGCCTGTCTGCTAAACAATGCCACAAAACTGCATCAAACCATGGTATATAATTTATTTTCTAAATCTACTGAGGGAGCTGCATTGATCTTGGTCCCCCAAGAAGTCCTAGAGAAAAGATACAAGTACACAAAAAAACTCATATTATTCCAGAGCTGTTGATTGTTTTAACTTTTTGCAGAACACATGAGATTCTGGGATCCTGTGTGACTAAAGAAACAACACTCTTAAGGAAGTTGTTTGTCTGTCTTTCAAGAACAAATTAGGTCAAACCAATGAAGTAGACAGTGAAGCAGCCTGAGTTGGATCTTTAATTAGCAAACGGTTTATAGAATTAGCTCTGGTTTTTGTTTTTGCTTTTTTCCAGTTCTTTGTTTTATGGAAATCTGCGTTCACATGAGAGTAAGATTACCAGTGAACCATTTGTGTGCCAGTGATTACACTGATTGCCTATGACATCCATAGGATGGCAATACTACCAATCTTGGGAGAGTCTAAACGCACCACAATGATTTCCAGTTTAGTGATCATTTGTAGCGAAAGCAAGTCAATTTAACATTCAGGACTATTCCCCTTCTTTTACCATGGTCACTTAAATAGTGAGTAGCCAATTCACTGTACAAAATGGATAGTGAGTATGTGAAAACCAACTAGCTACTGCAGTTAGCCAGCCTCAGCAACCAGACAGTGTTGATGTCTTACCTCATGCTCAGACAGGACATTTTTAAAGTCCTTTTTTTATGGATATAAATTTCCAGGCAGTTTTCACTCAGCCCATTTGTTAATACTGACTGTAAATTTAATTTGGTGCCCTTAATTTGCTACATTTTGTATTCTTTAGAAGTATTCTGCATTGCAGAATTTACTGCTCAAAGACCTTCAATTTCTGCTACTCAGATGAACTCTGGCTGTACTGCTGATTAAACATATTGCTAATGTTTCAGCTGACATATTTTCCTGGGCTATGGAGGTATGCACACATGTGTCTCAGTGGTGATGATTTGTGAATACCGAAGAACTGATCCACATGCACAGTATTGAAATAACTGTTAAAGTGTAAATTATGAAGCATCAGTAACAATAGCTTGACAATATTATGCCATTAAAAAGAGACAAAACTATGCAGGACAAGAACATTCACCTCTGATATGAAAAATTTTGAAAAAGATATAAGTTATATGCACTGATAAAGGCTAGGGAAGTAAGGAAGAAAAAATAAAGGGTAAGAAAGAACAAAAACAAAAATGGAGCTAATAAACATGATACTAATAAAATATAACACAAAATTATAAAGATTCAAAGCAATTAGAACAAACATATGATCTTAGACTGTTAAGTGGAGAGAAAAAATTCCCTCAAATAGATTTACAAAGACAATACAGTCAGTAGGAGGACTCAAACAATAACAAATGATAAAAAAATTAGGACTAAAGTATGAACGGATGATCAATAACGAGTTAGTTCTTGAAAAAAGCAAGAATACTTTGAGGAAGACACCTCACACAGCTAGGAAAGGAGAAGGGGTCAGCAGCAATACATGAAGTTGATACGCTACATGGCTGAGTATTCACAAACAGAAGATCGTGTTTTAGATATTTCTGCAGATGCACATGAAATGGCAAACAAAACAATTATAATCATACCAGAGCAGGCATTTAGGCAACAACTCTGGAATTATTTCACTCTGGGGGAAAAAAAAACCCCCACCAAAAAACCAACCCAAACAAAACATAACAATCTGAAAAACAAAACTCAAAAACACCCTACACACAGATAAAAGAAATACATTCTAAAACCTCTGACAGAAGTTCCAGCAGAAATTCCGATGAGAGATTTTAGCTCTAAATACTGAAATACCCCTTTCTTTCAGAGGAGGTTCGCATATGACGAACAACAGAAACATTCTTCTGCCACCACTTTCAACTGTTAGATAACATATCTTAAATCTCCAGGGTTAGCAGGTTGTCGTGAGCCCTATGTTAACAGAAGGAGCATTTTATTTTTGAAGACACTTGTTATTTCTGGAAGTCAAACAAGATACTCCAATAAAGTAGAAAAGAACGCGAAGGAAAGTTAATATTCCATTTCTGTTTCCATACTGATTTTTAAGATATAAATAGACAATTAAATCACATCATTTTTGGACAGACATTCATATTCCAGTTGTATCAGGAGAATGTTGGATTTTGATTAGATTTTGTTAACTGTGCTCGCCATTTGACACAATTTGTGGATGTTTAATGTCAAGGAACAACACTGAAATGACCAAATTGGAGAACAGGCTGATGTCACCTTTCCTTACAGAATCTTTCTTTTTTTTTCCTTCTTTTTTTTTTCTTTTTTTTTTCTTCTTTTTTTTTTTCCCCACAAAGATTTTCAGGAGCTCTTACATATTATTTTCTTTTTCTGCTTATATGATCTTGAAAAGTCAATAAAACCTCTGCTCAAAAAGATAACTCGTCTTGTGCTCCCCATTCACACAGCTCTACAGGGCTTCACAGCAGGTTTTTCTTTTCTTCTATTTTTGAAACTATGTATATTGAATTCCATTGCAGAAGCTATTGAAGGGTTTTAGCAATCATAATTTATCCATAAAAACTGGACGGGGTCAGAACCTCCCCTGCCACCAATGTGATATCTTTGTGAATGGATTTGGTTTAGAGATTCTCCTGGTGGTGGTAAGAAAAAAAAAAAAAATCTATGGCCAGGAACATTTCAAAGAGAGCTTTTAAATGAAATAATTTTTCTAGAAGTGTGCAAGTTTCTTGAAGGCATTCAACATTTTTCTGCAAACAAACAATTGTCCTCCACTCAGTTAAATCAACCCATATATGTTCCTATTTTTGGCAAGCTTTCCCCTTTGGTTAAACCATTACTTACTAAGGACAATACAAATTGGTAAATTTAAAATAAAACTATTTAGAACTCCCTGGGCTAGCATTCTGCAACATAAAATTAAGAGTAAAAATGAAATGCAAAGCCTCCAAAACAAATATAACTAAATTTGAAACTTTTCTTTTTATATTTTATAGTGAAACAAGTTCTTTTAAGGTTTGTTTACTCTCTTTCAGTACATTACAATGAAATTAGTTCCTTCCAGGTTTGTTTCTTGTCAATGCTAACAAAAAAAAAAAAAAAAAAACAAAACAACCCTGATATGCTATGGAGTCTATAGAGATTAGAGATGGACACAACCACTACATAACCCAACATTTCTGAATATAGATGCAATTTTTGGTCTACCTTGCTCCATAATAAGCCAACAAAACACTAGACTTTGCTCTGGCCAGGAATATTTGTAGTTGAGGAGACATCTCAGAGTCATGGTGTATACTTTTCTTTCACCTGTAGCAGTGGAAGACATAACAGTAAAAAAAATCCCCATATAGGGCTTAGGTAGGTAGTAGGTACAGTCGCTAAACACCTCCTTTAAAAAGGCAAGTGTGAAGGTACTCCTGTATCAAAATAAACTGTGACCTTCTAGAAACTATTATCCAACTGAGAAAACACTTATCAGATCTGTTAAGATTAAAAAAGATCCAGCATAAGATTCATTATGCAACAAAACTCTGAAATACATTGTATCCTAATTGAATGTTTGCGAGGAAATTCATATTGTGTTTTATAGTACAATTTTATGCATCATCAATTAGCAATTGGACCAATTTAGAACTCTGAACCCTAGAAAGCTTCAAGCACAAAGTAAATGTTGTAGCCTATATTCATTTCAAGAGCAAACTGACAAGTAATGCTGAGTCTGTTACGTATTCTGGAGTATCTTTTTTATGTTTCTTACACACACACAAACCCCAAACAACTTCACACAATTAGAACAACCTAAACCAAAATAAAACATCTGTCATCCAAAGTACAAAGAGAACCCGATCCATATATTCTAGAATAAATGACATTTCAATTAGTACTTTGGATTAATCATATTTTTATCCCATAGGCTCTTCTTATACAAATCCTCACCAGAGTTGCATCAAACTCTTACTATATATGCAAATTTACCAAAATCTTTATAATCCTGTTCTGAAGATCCATAGTATACAGATGAGTATTAGATACTGCTCCATAATGTAACTTTGGTTTCTCTATTATATGTGAATATTTGTAATAGAACTGACTGAGGGAATTAAAGGGAAGATAAGAATAAAACACCACAGAGACAGAAAGAACGCACAAATTCGTAGCAGATTTAGTCTAAGATAGCTTTTGCAAGTTAAGTTAATACAGTCTAATTATATTTATATGGGAATAACTATGTACTTTTTAATATTTCTTCACTGTGTATGATTTTGCTCTCCTATAAAGCGTTCAAGGACAGAACACTTAATGACTTGGTCTTGTGATCCAAGTCAAATTCAGGACTGACGCCTCCTCTCAGTCTAGTAACAGCAAGAACAACAACAACAACAAAATCACTCCACCATTTAAAGAAAACTACACTCACATTTTCTTCCTTTCACCTTAGCATGGGCAGCAAAATAATCTCATACATCAGGAAACACCACATTACATTAGCGGCCATTGGAGGTATTAGCAAAATCAGAGCTTAGTTTTCTTTGAACTGACCAATGCATCTGTTTCTGAATAAGAACAAGGGGGGGGGGGGGAATCCATTCCATCTGTAGCTTGGCTTCCAGTATTTTCTTTCACCTTTTCATCATGTTTATTGAATAGCTTTTTTTTTTCTTCCCCCTTTGTAAACCTGTGTGAGAACAACTTGATGTTGGTACTGTACTTTATTCACATGAAAATGTCAAGCCAAGTAAGGAAGCAACAAAAAGACAAAAGAAGAAATACGATGAGAATTTTTAATATGATCTTAGTAGGCATCTTGCTTCTCTGATGTTCAGTGTTGTCTGCAAAAACGTAGAGCCAGATTAATGAAAGGTATGAAAAGAAAACATTTTTCATGTATACAGTTTTAACCAATAAAAGCACTCGTATATTACCTACTCTCAGTACTCAACAAAATATTTGTAGTGTTCTTTTCTATATCGATAAAATAGAAAGTGTAGCTATTTAGCACCATTTGATAGTATTTAAGCTAATATTTTCCCTGCATGTGTTTTTACTTAGTCGTCACAGGTTCTGGTTCTGTGTGTGGATATAAGAGCAGTAACGTAAAGCGACACAGATACATGCATCACAGAACGGGGAGGGGGGGAATGAGAATACTACTGCAATTGTAAATTGCAACCCCAACCTCTGCAACAACCCACAGGGTTACTAAGCAATTACCAAAAAAGCTCAGGCTAGCCTTTAGTGCTGTTCTCGCCTGTGGCAGGAGCTGAATCAGTCCCTAAAAAAGCAAAGCATAGTAGCAACCCTATACAAGGACGTTCATACTGCGATACCACCCCTCCTTTATCTCTGTTTCTGCCGTTCTGTATCCAGTATTCCATTTACATTTGTGACTCAGTGTTGGGACAGTGCATCATTACTGCGTTTTCTTACAGTAGGTAGCATACTTCTTTTGCATATGATTTGTTTGACAGATAGTGTTTGTGACTATTGCTATTAAGCAGGCTTTAGCTGTCTATATTGCAACACTACTGATTTATCTTTCCTGCTGTAGATAACAAGCTCCTCTGTTTACAAAAATGGACAACTGAAACATGAGATAACAGAGTAAGAGCTGGGATTCCCAACGTGCTGTGAAGTGACCCTAGTTCGCAAAGACATGTTGACACTGGAGCCACTGGGTCCTGCCTCTGCATGTTCTTCTGCAAACATGTGTGAATTGGGTTTTTGTTGCCCCAACATAATCTGTTCTTTATTTGCTCTTAGGTTCTTCCCTGTTGAGAACCACTGTTTGGCATGTTTGAAAGCACCTAAGGCAGACATACAACTTTCTCCAAAATTCCATAAACATCTGTATGCCTTGACAGTGACAGCCTCTCCTGCCTAACATAGAAGATGCAAGATAGAGCAGAACAGGAGGAGATGTGGAAAGCAAAGCATTTAATACCTTGAACAGGCATGTAAATGACAAAAAGATTTCTCTGTTCACCCAAGTAGCATATTCCAAGGAATACTCCCAATGAAAAAGCTCTTGGAGACTGAAGAGCAGGAAGTGAGGGGTTTTTTTCTATCTGTAGTCAAACAATAACATTTATCTGTAGTATTTCCTTAATTGTACATATGGAAAAGCACTCTGTACCTTAAGCCTCTCAGATATTCCCCTCTCCTTCTCCAGCTTACTTTTAGTCATTTGCAATACTACATCCAAAAAAAAGCCCAAGTTCGCTTCTCTCAATGCCAGTGAGAAAAGTTCAACGGGATTCTTTGCCCTCTGGTTTTTTTGAACCTGAAGACTGCAGTTGGATCATGTTCTCAAGCTTTCTTTGGAAATACCATGTCCAAAAATGTTTATTAAGCACAAGCTGAAATTATTTTTTAATTACGTTAATACTCAGTGCCTCTAAAAAATTAGAAAAAACCCACATGAAATGTAACGTAGCATCAAAGTGTCTAGCACTTCCCTTGCTCTAACAGTGCCATGTTTCACACAGCCTCAGCCAGTTTACTCCTCTCTGTCTGCTGCAAACTAAAACACTCGACACAGCGTTTCCACACAATTTAGCCATGACTATTATCTCCATTTTCATTTTTACTTGCACACATTTTTATCTCTCTCTTTCTTACCTAGTTCCTTCTATCCAACATTTTTGTCTTCTGTATTTCTTCCTGGTCTTTTATTCTTAAAGCTGTATTCCACATCCTATTAGTCACTGTCCCCTTTCCACTTTAAATTCAAAGAATCCCATTTCAGCTGTAAAATCTCTACACTAATCTTTACAGCACAAGGCAGGCAAATTCTTCTCTCCTAACACAATCCATTACTTACAAACTATTTTTGAGATGCAGAGGTGAGAGCAAGAAAATTCAATTCTGACATCTGTGTGCTTTACTGTATCTTATCACTTCACTTTTGATTGCCAGCAGTGTTAATTTGATTGTGCTTCATGAAAGATTTTCTTTCTTTTATATTGCTATGAGTTACTTAATGGGTTGAAGAACAAGAGGGAATTTCTTCCCTTCCACTTGCCCCCCTCGTTTCTGTATGATGCAAAGCACTTTCTATATTTATAATTGTTTCTGTTTAATAGCAATATTTCTACATCTTGGCCTCAAGATGGAAGCTAAAAGTTCATGAGTGTGTAATATTTGGAAACAACTTTAATGGCTTCATTCTCATTAGATCAAAATTAAACTTACAGTATATTTTATTTATTCAACCCTTCATAATTTTGGGCAATTTTACAGATCTTCCCAACTGGCAGTAGAAAATTCATCCTAAGGAGCTCCATAAAAATGGCCAAAAAAGCCATCTAGAGCTGCAGTTGAAAACTCCTCTAAAAAGAAGGAAAATAATGACCTACTTGGAAAGTATCCCTAGTACAATTCATCAAAGACTGGTTGAAGATAACAGTATATGCACAGAATCTCAAACAGCAGACAGCGAGGATCTGCTATATAAGTTAGCTACATTCCTTTCAAAATCTGTTTCATGGGCACAGGCAGTAATCAAATAAAAATTGATATTTGTTTATTCGTGGTTGAAAACCAGAGCAAGGATTACAAACATGACCTTTAGAACCAGTTGACCAACAGAGCTAACTAACATTTTTTGCAAGAGTGTTAATTGTATTTCATTCAGTGTACATAAATACACGCGTGTTTGCATGCATATTTTGTAACATGGGTAAAATAACATTAAAACACAATGAACTCCAAAGCTCTGTTTACAGCATACTCTCATCCTTCTTTTTCGTGGTTAAGGAGTACTCCCATGAAAGATGACATTGATTTCAATAAGAGCAAGATAAAGGCATAAAGGAAAGGAAAATGTGTATTTTCATGTAAGTTCTACAAAAGCTTGCTGAGCAGCTTTGAAAAGGGCAGTGAATACATCTTTTCAAGTTCAAATACTTCTTGAAAGCATTAGCTAAAATATTTGCTTAACAATGCAAGACCTAATCTCATATTCTGCCACTAAAAAAACCCACCCCACATCCCCCAAAAAACCAACAACCACCCCACAACCCAAAATAAGCCAAAAAGGTTTAGAAATTACCTATTAAAAAAAAAGCCTGAGACCAGACTAGATTGGGTGTAACGGGAAATGGAAATGCCTTTTACATATTCTCTGCTCTAGGATGCGACTCTGGCATGAAAATCGCTAAGCTTCTTCAAGCACTGCAAACAGGAATGAATTGTGGCAGACAATCAAGAAATGGTAAGACAGTAGGGATAAACTAGATTCAGATCTTCCTGCTTATATCTTCATTTTGGGCAAGCAGGAATTGATTCTTCCTTTCAAAGTCTTTCTGGGTCCCCTTGCTGTTGCCTTGTAGCTTGCCACTGAAATACTTTTCACACGTAGTAAATGGCATGTCACAAATCTTTTAACTTCCCTAATTTTAGCAAGATAACCATTTACTTTCACTCTGTGTAAATATACTTCAAGAAATTTTATCAAAAACAGTGGGAAACATTTCCTTTTTCACTGTTACCTAAGAAACCACATGTGTCTAGGCAGGTGATGAGCATGCTGCTTTTCAATGGGTAACTTTATGTTCTGTTGATACTATGATCTAATTCAGAAGGCATTTTGAGACTGGAAGACTTTTACCTGGATGAAAATAAATACAAAAGTCACCACAGATGTTACTTATCAGTGAGAGCTAGAGATACAACGTAGTGCAGTAGTTTATGTCATTATCTGCTCTACTACTGAACTGGGAATGGGCACACACAGTAGAGCGTTGCATATCCTCCTGTATAATGGGCAGAGCTGTAAGAACCACTAATTTCTTTTGCTACTCAGATTGGTTTGCGATTATCTCCCAAATTATGTTTTTCTTCTTAGGTATGCAGAGAACTGTATTGAGAATTTTTTATTTTTATTTTTTTTCCAATTACTAAAACCTTCACATACCTCAGCACCAGTTATTCAGCTATCAAAATCATACATTCATTCCCTCCCCGCCTCCTCCCAAAAGACGTCTTTCAACCAGTTATGGACCAAGAAAAACCTACTGATTTATGAATCAGACATGCAGTACAGAACCCAGTGAAGTCGCTGCTTAAGAATTGAAGTAGTCAAAGCACTTTTACAGATATTCTCCAGCAACGAACACTTTCAAAGACACTACATTGACTCTTGAGTACATAAAGTTAAATAACGGTTAATTTTGTAACAAATACCCACTTCAATAGGCAGTTCCTGCCACTGGCTAAAATCTTTTCAATGCCCAGGCAAAATTGAGTTTTGCTGCTCCAAAACTAAGGGACTGAGGCTTGGCTAGGGAAAGGCAGCTCCTGTTACAGGAAGGGGTGTGAGAGAACGGGTAAGACTGGGAGAGAGAGCTGCAGCGTTTGACTTGTTCTTACCGTCACCGAGGCAAGCAGAGGGTTTCAGCATAGATACTGCTCCTCAGAGGAGCAGCCATCCCAGCACTGGAAAAAGGCTGCTTTCCTATACGTTGACCTTTCCCTCTACAGCAGGGCAGCTCAGCTCTCCAGAGCTCTAATGCAGCCAAATTAGTCAGAAAAACCATTCTGTTGCCCTAGGCAACTGCATGCATGACTTTTTTTTTTGTAAACACGAAACTTTCTGTAATGCTTTTTTCTGTTTGTGCATATTACACAGTACAGGCAGATGCTTGAAATCCCACCATTAAAGAGTATTTCTCACTAGCACCCACTTAACATAAAGATCACAACCATATACAAGACACTGTTATGCTTACAGACATAAAAATTAATTTCTACAGAGCCTTATCTGTAGATCCTACAATCATATTTTGGAAACTGTCCAATCTGTGCTCATAATTAAAGTTTATTCTCCATTCTTATTTTCATCCAGTATCAAATATTTAGATGTTAATAGTGCTATATTTTTAATATTTTTTTTTAGTTCTGCCCCCTTGCCTCATCATCTGTAAATAAGTCATGGGAAGAGAAAGTATTATTTTCCCTTTCAAGCAAGCATTTCAAGCTGAGCTGTCACATAATAAAATATTTCATCGTATTTGACTATATTAAGACTATAACTTTCAATGTATATCCTCAATTCCAAAATTTCTGAATATATGTATGTTGAAATTGAGCAAGCGTGACATAGTTCTTGGTTCCCTTGGGAACAGTATTCAGAGCTCATTTGAGTTGTGACCTGCTTATGCTGCCAGGGAGTATTAGTATTTTTGTTGGATCTTTAGAACAGAGATATGGAGTGAAGGACAAAGGCAAAAAATAAGACTCTAACTTCACAGATGAAAAACAGATGAGATATTGCTGTATTTCAGGAGACAGTGTTGGCTTTTTATAGGATCTGCCCCATTTTGTAAGCTCTATTGGAGCGATTACTCCTTTTCATAGTAAAATATTTCTGATGAACTATGCATGGAGAAACCTACAGCTGTCCACAGCACAACTTATGGTCTGAAATGTCTAAATATGTTTCAATAAAGAAATAAGAATGCAAATTAACTTCAAAAATTCTTTTGCAAAATGGATGGCAGTTCAAAATGGAATATATTCACAGATCCTGTAATATTGCCTTTTGTTTCCTAACCATACTATCACCTCACATAGATTAGAGTTATGAAGATGTACCATTTCATGTAATGGTACAGTTATAATTTCTGCTTACAACACAAGACTACGTGTAATTTAACCCATGACTTGGGCCCTATGAGTTATATTAGTACAAATAGTATTTATAGATCCTTCCCTCATCTAAATCTGGGTTCTAAACTTCTAACGTTCTCCTTTCGGTCCATCGGTAATCACAAAATCCATCCTCCTATACATAGTTCATATATATATACATATATATATATATATACATACACATATATATATATACACACACATATATATATATATCTCTCTATCTTAGGATCAGGCTCTCTTTCCAACAATACTTTCACTCATATTCTCTTCCTATCAGTTCAAGGCAGGACCAGGCCAGTGAATACATTTCCATACCTCTTCTTCAACCTGCTATGGGTTACATTTCCCCTCTTCCAGTCCTTTCTTACACCTCATAGAAGGAATGGCATGCATAGCTTTGGGGTGCATCTGCAACTGGGTCTTCATTACAACATACGTCTTGCATCAATATTCCACCTTGATACTCCACTGGTGAGCACAGTGCTTGCGAGAGCTAATCTTAACTCTCTGTGTGCATGCCATCTATTACTAAGGCACATATGTGGTTTCAATTAGCGTCATTTGATGTAAGTCACTCCCTAAAGTATTTATCACTACAAAACATGTCTGAAGTAAATAACTATTTTACAAATGGGAAACTTGTAAGTACTTGTGTAACTAAAATGCCATTTCAAGACCTCCTAATAGTAGACAAGTTGGGCTTGGAAAGGTTTGAGACCACACTTGACTGGCAGCGTAAGCATCGTACCTAGCATGCACATGGTCACAGGATCACTGACATAAATAACAGGGAATTAAAAGGTAATAATTCAAGTCCAAAATTTGTTCTTCTAGAATCTCCTTTACACCATAAGTGCTACACATGTAGACATTATGCAGTTTTATCCATGAGATAATTTACAAAAGAAAACGTTTTGTTTATGAGCTGCAGCTTACTGAAGCCTTATTCAGTTACGATCTGTGTCTGGGTCCAATAACACAGAGCAGCTGACAGGTCAAAGAAACCTGTTTGGAGACACTGGTTAGATACAAAGGAGTTTTCCTCCAGAGCAGATAATCAATACATTTCTGTTAACATCGCATAATTTTTAATACTGCACCGAATCATCTTCTGCTTATTAAACTGCCTCATGTTACAAGTTTGAGAGTTGTATTCAAACATGAATATGAGTTAAGAACAAAAAATAAACCCTGTTCCTAAAGAGAACTGCAAATATGAATGTGTTGCTATTAGTTTTCAAAACATTTTTAAGTTTTCCTTTTCTTGTCCCTTTTTCCCCCCCAAAAGACAACACTGAACTTCCTCCTCCTGAATAGGGATAATTTATGATTGTTTTAATTTTATTGCTTTGCTACCTTAAGTTCTTTGCAATGCCTTTTCTGCAGCAGGACAAAAATCTCTTTAAAGTTCAACCTGCTAAATTAATAAACTGTTTTCAGTTTTAGTTCTGTGTTAAATGGAGCTGCAGAAAATTATTATAATGTACCCATAAACCAGCAGCAGATGCAATATGTTCAAAACGATTATTTTCTTTTAATTTTATAAACATACAGAAAGTTTCCATTACAGCCTTTCCTTAAGCGCATCCCTGCTGTAAATTAAAGATGTGCCAAATCGGCTCCAAACACATTTTGTAACCAAGAAACAGTGAGAGGTGGCACATCGCAAGATGACAACAAGACGACATTAAGGCAGAGTTGCAAGCATTGGCCAGTAAGGTATAATCCTCAGTCCTCGGAGAGGATATAAGCAAACCAGATCTACGTACCCAAGACGTAATGGTTTCCCACATTCACTGAAGGATGACTGCTTAGAGAAACAGCGTGATGAAGAATGGGGTAATGCACGATGTCATAGGCACCTGTGGAAGAGCACAAAGAAAGGGCAGATAACAATGGAGAAGGGCTCAAACCCAGCATAATACAGAAAATAAAACATTTTATGATATTACTATAGAAAACTTCTTTAGGGATGGTAACTTGTTGGTCATGAGTCTTTTTGAAAAAAATGTACCTACAAATGTCAGGCGTTTAGGAAATCTAACATGGAGTTTCAAGTCATTATAAATCAACTGGCAATCTCTTTGGAAAATCAGATGTCTTAAAGGTAGTTGCATTGTGAGAACTTAAAAAGTTTTCTGATACTCTACAGAAGTACTAACCCTGTAGTCTTTTCTTTTAATGCAAATTTGAGTTTCTTATAGGGTATGGGGGATTTAAAAGAGAAAGGAAATAAACAAAAATACCACAGATTTATGCTCTTCCATATGCAGGTATGTAGCATCTTGTATTACCATGTTGAGAGGATTATCACGTCCCAGAAGATTCTAGTATTTTTATGGCAGTGAGGGCACGTACTGTCTTCAAAACTATTAGTTTTTAGTATAGAATTAGATATAATGAGGTTCTCTAAGTGTGGCATTTACCTAGATATACACAGAGTATTTGTATGTCCTATTTCATGGGGGTAGGGACGTTACTCAAAGACACTCAATCTCAAGCTGAAAAATGTCAGCCTGATAAACATGTAGAATAATTCTATTCTGCTTTTATTTATTTATTTAAAGTGAAAATACTAACAATTCTGTGGAGGACCTGTTTACTGTTACAAGGTGGAAAAGAATTACTCCATTAAAACTGGACCGTACTTCTAAGAATAATGAGATATTCCAAAGCACTATGCATATGCAATTAATAAAAATATCCACGATTTCTTCAGCATGCACTATACCAGGGTAATAGCTCATTAAAATATCACCAAAAAAAACCCCAATCAGTTACAAATAAGAACCTTATCTCCTTCTAGTTAGTTACATGTAGAGTTTTTTCATCTGAGTGAAAAGCTGTTGGGTTTGGTTTGTGTTTTGGGATTTTTGGTGGTGGTGTTTGGTTTTTGTGGTGGTGGGGTTGGGTTTTTTTTGAATGGAGCAATGCATTTCATTCCCCAAACGTTTTAAACTAAATTGTTACAGACCAGCACATCATAATATTGCAAGAGTACTCAGCTATTCATCCAGCTGTTAACCACTAAACTAGCAGAAAAAGAAAATACCAAGGAAATCAAACAAAATGCATTTAAGTTAGTTTCCAAAATATAGCATTCTTTTTTTCTACAATGTATCAGTACTAAAATAATAAGATATAAGGATATAGTTCTTCAACACACTGTCAAGCATTTTACAAGTCTAGAAAGAAATAGTTACAGATCTCTATATTTGTGCAAGTAACTGGTACTATAACTACATTTTAATCAGGGTTTTACACAATATAGATATCTCTGAAATACCTCTGCAGACTCTAAGACAAGAAATAAGAAAATTATAATTCCACACCCCAGTGTTATCCTCTGGGACCAGAAAGAAGAGTCTCAAAGGCTCAGAAAATATCTAAGATGTCAGGGTACAAGATAAACCGGAAACTACTCTTAAAGAGGATTGTATGTCAAAGAATGAAGACTTGTGTGCTTTTAGTAGTAGTAACAAAGTTTCTGCACAGTGGACAATTCTGTCCAAAGTCCATGAAAAATTCCAGGGTAAGTTATCTGCTATCAGTAGAAACCTCAATAAATTAATACAGACACAAAGCAACAAACCTCTAAAAATATGCAGAATGACATCTCGAAAAGAAAAAGTAGCCACCAAAATTATCAAAAGGTAACAACAGAATGTACGCATGCGTGTATGCTTTCAAAGTAATTTCATATTTAAAAATAACATTATTTGTATGTATTTATTCAAAACATACATTAACTTAATCTGCTTTAATTTAGCATTACAAAAGTGTTCTAAAATTCATGCAGTGTTGCATAGATTTGACAACTACTAAAAATTGATCCAAGCTTCAATCAAGGTAACAGGAGAGTCTACACTGACCTCAATTAGCTTTTGATCAAGCCTTAAGAGAATTAACAATCCTCTAAACAGTCGTCGTTCATGGATACATGCATAGAGAGTGCAAAGTGTTAGCACCTTTAGAATGAGCAAAGTTAGTCTAATTGAACAGAAGACCAGTCACATCAATTTTTTTTAAACAATGATTTCATTAAAAGTCTGCTAAGTCAGGCTTGCCCTATTGCTGAACTAAACCTCAAGGTAACCTTAAAAAAATGAAATGCAGAGAAAAAGACAACAGAGTTGGTGACCTCAGGAAGTTTCAAACTCAACAAAAGGTTCTGAATCAGACTTATCTTCATAACTGAGGCGCCGGGTAGCTGGCGGCTTAGAGTAATTTTTGCCCTAGAAAAGTTCATTTGAAGAAGAGCAGTGAGCCATCAATGATTAAGAACAAGCAAGCACACTTTCCTACTTCAAACTAACTCCTTACTAATAATTTGTGTTGTCTTGTTGCCCTAATTCTCAATGTGGGCAGAAGCAGAGGTAATACAGAAATTGAGAAAGAAGGGGGGGATTTATTATAACCCACTCCAAAAAAAGATACAACTTGATTTCATGCACGGCTTAAGAGAAACACCACCCACGTTAAGCCTTGATACACACTTCCTCAATAGCAAATAAAAAATATGTTTGATAGCCAGACATTTTTTCTATATACAAGATGACAGTTGATTAAGACTGTATTACAGAGTTCCAAAATTCAGGTTGAGTAACCATGGCCAACTGTCAAAAGTAGTAATGAAAGCAGAGATATCACTATAATCAAAAGCAACAGGGAAATAAAGAAAACTGAATGCTAATTATTTGTGATTAGTTTCTCCTTTCAAGGAAAAAAAACCGCTATCTTGCTGAGGTAGTTAAAACAGGAGCAGCAGCATGTGAGCAGCACTTTATATGAACTATATTATTCAAAGTTCACACAAGTTATGTGGTAAATGAGATTAAATTTCCTCTTTAATATGATATAGAAGATATAGACAAACTGTCAATAATTTTGCTATATGTTGGCCCTATGCACCATTCAAAAGATGCCAGTTCAAAATAGTACTTTGCATCTTTTTGATGCTCTAGGCTCTTGAAAAATCTTTTTATGGTAACAGGAATTCCTTTTTTCCATGGATATACCCTTAACTACCTCTTGCCCTAATTCTTCCCAAGTAATGAAAGTGCTATAAGCCCCTCAAATACTTCACACTGCTATCTAAACAGGTCACTTGTACGATGCCAGACCCAAATAAAGTCCTTAGAATCTCTGGTGAGACTTCCATAAATTTACAAGTTAAAACAGTTATAAAGAAATGGTTCCACTCACATTTGAAAGACTTTTTTTTTTTTTTTTTGAGACACACACCACAAGAAGAACATAATGAGAATTTCCTTTTTTTCCTGAAGAAAACTAAAGGAAGAAAAAAGTCACATGTGAAAATATATCCAGTTCAAATGAACACATTAAGCATCTCTTGGCACATACTGAGAAATTGGGAGGAAGAGGGGAGGAAACAAGAGAAACAACAAGCCTTCAACTTATATATAGATATATAGTACTAAATAACTAAGCAGTGTAAATCCTCAACAACCCTATTGAAGTCATGCCTTGCGGAATGTATGATGTATACAGCAATGTGAATTAGAATGTGGGCATTTGTAATTCAGTCTAACAGGAGTGAATAATATACTGAGTACAGTGAAAGGAGAATACACAGCTACCCCAGTAGATGTGTCCAGTCATTTCCCATCATTTTTGGCCTATGTTATATTTCAGTCGAGTCAGAACAAACCCCTACATTTAGCAGTGGAAACACTATTTTCTGACAATTATATAGAACAAAATATTAAAATACACTAAGTTGTTTGCAGGGAAAGTGGTAGGATGATCTAATATATTACACCTTCTAAAATACCATTTGAGGTATTTTACCTAGCCCATAACTAGTTTCCTGAGCTACCAATTCTCACCACATAAAATATTTAAACCACAAGTTATCCCTCCCTGATTTATACCACAAGGAACCCTAAGTATTAAAAATCTTGTAGCATTTAACAGTGGCTGAGGCTCGCATCAGTTTGAAGACAAACACTGGGCAGCAATGCCATGGGTAACTGATTAGACTTAATCATCTTATACTAAAACCTTCATGTTTCAGTGCGAGGGAAGAAAAAGCTCCAAATCTAGACCGAACTCCAAAGTACGTGTACATTAATCATAACTTATTTTTTTCAAATTTCTTTTGGATAAACAAAGGTTTTAATTATACAGGTCCCTGTTTGTTCTGTTTGTTTCCTAATTAGAGAAAAATGGCAAGTCTCCCAATCTAAGCTCTTTCTCTGAAGAATTTAACAATACATTTGGACAGGCACATATATTTATTTGGAGACTACACAATGAATAAAATCCCATTTGCACTTAACAGAGCAAAGTTTGCCAGAATTCAGTATTTGAGCCAAGGCTCCACGCTCTGCTAATGGCAAAAATGGCTGTCCCTGCAGTCAAGTACTGGATTATGTACTTTCCTCTTGGCAAGCCTAAGCCTGGAAACGCCCACAACACCTGTTGTTTATTATAAATGGCTGTATTGAAAAGAGACATGTTCCTACTGTGAAAGCAAAAAGAAAAAAAGAAAGAAGCATGTGCGTAGGGAAATTATGGACAAAGATGGTAACTGTGAACTCCTTACTGATCCTGCTGAAAGTATTTAACTGCATAGTGCATTTATATAATAACTTTTACCTAAAAACCTCAAAACACAAAGGATTTCTGTAAAGATAGTTAAAGATTATTGTTAAGGCAGGTTATCAATCATAATGAGATGAGGAAACTTATGGAGGTCAGGAACAAAGCCAAGAAATTTCAATTCTAGTGACAAGGCAAATGACCAGACTTCTGTACTCAGTTAAATCTGGACTAACACATGTTGTTCAGTGAAAATTCTCTCAATGTATTTAACCAATGTATAACTAAAGTTAGTACTCTTTTCTGTAAGCTGTGTGTAATTACTTTCCAGATCCTACTTGCATGAGAATATTGAAACGCTACCAAGTAACAAGGATATGGAATGTGAGCACCTTAAATGATTACTTATTCGGAAGGGAAAAAAAGAAGAAAAAAATCACTGAAAATCTCCTACAGCTTTTACTGGTAAGTACAATGAGATCCAAGTCCTATGGTCTCCTCCTACTCCCATTTTTTAGACTGAGTAATAATCCTGCATGATTCCCCTACTCTATCCTCCTCTCTGAGGAGACCGTCTCCCAGCTTTTTCTTGAGAAAATCTTTCTGCAGTTGATATCAGCAACTGCATTGTTTTTCCTTTGTCCTCAGCTTCTGAGGGGATAATGGAATTACGCTGGTTTGAATCTTAACTGTATTAATTCCTACCAGTAGGATACTGTGATCAGATCTTGAGTCCTGATCTGGCTCACTCTTTTTGATGAAATAGGTCAACAAGTCTGTTTACATAAAAACTATCAGCAATAAAAATTATACTGCAGATCAGATACCAGTTATTTCTTTTACTTAGCAAACAGCGATGACAGTATGTAGCTCCTACCAACAAAGCGAGAGTACCTCACAGTACACAACCTACTCTCAGGATCTTTGTCATTAGGCAAGGTATTGTTACCATCCTCTTAATTGTGGGAAATGAAGGCACAGAAAAAGCATCTGTAGGAAATCTACAAAGATCCAGATGTTGAAGGTAGGCCTCCAAAGCCTATCAAATATCCGATCTGTAAGATTGCTCTCTTTCTCTCTTTTGGCAAGGGACCTCAGTAAAATGAGCTTTCCTGCTTTTATTGAAGGGATCTTGACATACTTCCTTAATGTATTAGACAGGTCTCATTCATTTGTGCTCAGCCTGAGACAGCGTCCGTCAACTTCAGCCCCCCTACTTCAGTACTTTTTCCAGTCAGCTTTTCTATCGTTCTTCCAAATTAAACCCTGTTTCTTCCACTTCTTATATCCTACGGCCAACCATCACAACGGACAATTCACCCCCCCAATACATTTTTAATGCTTCCTGTCTCCTACAGTGCACTCAATGTATCTTTCCTATTCTAAAATTGCCTTTGCATTTCTCTAACCTGTCATAAAAGGAAGCAAACCTATTTTACGAGTATTTTTGTATAACTCAGCTTTGAGTCTGTCTTCCACACCCATCGACTGAAAGGCAGACCCGCTCAAAGCTGTCAACAGAACAGAGTCAAGCTGAGCTGTGCCACGATTTATGCAGGTAGGGCCAAGAGCTGTCAGTTCCATTGTCATGACAGCGGGGAGGAACCAGAGGCAGAATTCTTACTGCTGAAATTCTGGATTCACTACATCACAAATCCAACACTGATTCCAAAGGGACAGAATGCAGTATGTAATTCAAAAAACATATTTCCCTAGCACAACAGCAGGATAAATAAATTGGGAGACAATCTATATTAGTATTGGAAGCCTGAGAACAGACTGCTTATTTTTCCCCCATCTAGATTCCAGGCTAAAATATTTTGGTTAAACAGAGGCATAATGAAGAGAAAACAGTTTGATTTATGATTTAAACAGCGATCACATGTAGTCTAATATTACTATTTATTAGCATTTCTCACAACTCTGTTAGAATCTAATACCTTCAAAACACCAAAATGCACCTTGACAAAGCTACCTGCATTTCACTCCAAACAGGATTTATGGGGATGAAGTTGTGCTTAGGTTACAAAATGATTGCTTTGCTACCAATTTCCCAGCGTTACCCAGGTCATCTGATGAAAATCAGTATTTAAACATTATAGTGGTCCATATTCCAGCTACTGTCATAACTGATAATTTATGTCATTTGGGGAAGGAAAAAAAGAGTTCTGGTCAGCTGCCAAGATTAAACTTACTAAAGGTAGTATTTTGCCTTGGTGATGCATTTCTATTTATTCTCACAATTAACACATGCATCAGCAAAGTGGATCTATATATTATGATTTCAGACACCTCTGAAACTGACAGTGCTAGCTTGTTCTCTAAGTTGTCTTAATTAGAATTTTTAATTTTTTATTTTTTTTTTAAAGGTTCTACTGAAGCTGTAAAGTTTTTGAACAGAAGACTGACTCTGACCGTATTACAGCACTGCGCCTGGCATAGCTGGATTCTAGTCTTGCTTGGGGACCCTGAATGTCGCTGTAATAGCTACTTGCTGACACTACTAGAACTACTATCTTAGAAAATACTTAACTTTTAGCTTTAATAGGTATAATTCCTGTATGGAGCAGGTTATAATGCTTACAAATATTATGTCTGACACTCTCAAGTTTACAAGCAAGATATCTATAGCAGCTACTTCAAGAACTGCCAGAATAAGCTTACTATAAACTGGCCTTAATACAAGGGAGATGATTGGTAATAATCTATTTGGGGAAACGCAGGGAAGATTCTTTAACATAGTAAGTTTCCTTAACATGATCTATCCTGAAGCTTCCTTTTCTTGGTTCATAAATGAAATAACTCATGCACACAAGAATCATAGACAATTAAGAAGAGAACTAGAATGACCAATTTCAAGTTTCCCAAACCAAGAGGAAGGAAAAAAATTCCACCATCATCTGTCCTCTTCCTTATCAAGGCACCATGTCCACAGCAGTTTCTTTGTTAGCATTTTGCTTCCAGCTACTTGTTTGATTCCTCTCTCATCCTAGTACACACACCCCCTGCTATCAGACTGTAACTATAAAATGAAAACTCACTGTAGAAAAAAAAGGGCATCTAATTGCTTCCTTTCTTGGAGGTGCATCATTCGGTTCTCTTGTATGACTGATACAATCTGACATGAGCATTGTAATTCAATGCATCAACTAGAAAATGTATAAAGACAGCTTTTCTGAAAAGGCAACCACATTTTTTTTTTAGACTACAAGAAGGGAATAGTAAGTAAACCTAATGTATGCGTTATCTTTATCTTGACAGGAGGAATATATAAAACGTACAACAGCAAGCAATATTGTGTATATCATTACGCAAAAAAATTTAAGTACCTATAAATGCGGACAATAGTCTGATATCCTGTCAAAGTAACAAACCTAGATCTTAAAAATAGACAATATGTGGTGGAGTTATTTTTTATTTTTTTTAAATTAATGATGTGGAGATTATATATAAAAACCAGGGGAAAAGTGCTTTTCTGCAAATAGTAAATTTGTATTTCTTATAATGCTTGCTGAAGATTATGCAATTAAATTTTAATCCATTCACATATTGAATAACATGAAACCTAAAGGAAGGCTTTTTATCATGAACATACAAATGCATTAAGTTGGCTTGAGACATTCAGGTTTTTTCCCTCATTTTATCCCCTATCTTCCATCTTCAGGGATTTCTGGTGTCAGTAAAATACCAGTGCATGCCATTCCAGACTGTTTTGCTTACCAAAAGTCTAAAACTTCCAAAGCAAATAAGTAACAATCTCTGAGACAGAAAGTCACGATTTTTTTTCCTACTAGAAGAGAACGTGGTCAACAATTTTTTTTTCTAGACATGTTCAGTGACAGGTTTATAAAAATTAGATTTTAAAAAGCTAGGCACCAAAATCCCCCTTTTAAGTACTACAATTCTCTCAATTCTCAAGAAGAGTCACTGGACATTCTGCTTTCTTGAAAAACAGCCCACTAAAAGTCAAATCAGCTTGTTGTTCGGGGTTTTTTTAAAGATTATATATGTATTATATTATATTCAGTAACTTGTTAGGACACAACTACAGGATGCTTCCTACTTATACAGCACTCAAAGCATCTTATAGGAGTACTTCAGATTTTTCAGATGAAGCTGAGAGAGTCAGCAAGCGCGTGTGCATGGACAAGCTCGTAGTCCGTTTTACGTATATCTGACCTCTTAAAAAATAGGTAAACCCAAGCTTTTGTATTTCTTTACTTCATTCTGAAATAAGCACCAGGCCATGAATCTGCAAGCAAATGGTCAACTAATGTAGAAAGTCCTCAGCATTTCATTTTACTGCAAATTATAATGATATGGAAAGGGCAAGTGCCTACAGTCATTACTCAGCCTGATAAAAGAAATCAAACCTCAGTACGATTGAATGACAATACGCTCCAGTTCATTTCTTCCTTGGAATCCATTAACCTCTTTCCTATGAGAGCTCTAACAGATTTTTTTTTTTTTTGATCTAGATACAGGGTTCTTTTATTATCAGTTACTCTATCACATGCTGCTCTAAAAATGTACTCTGCACACAGTTAGAGGGCTCACAAATTAAATGGCTATCTTGTCTAGTGGTAATAAAACATTACTATGGAAAATAAAGAAGTCATCAGCGATAGAAATATAAAATTCAACAAGATACCTGTCCACTGTAATAGATAGAGACTTAAAAGCCATATATGATGGGAAAAAAACCCCATCAACTCTCATTGATAACCGAAAGCTATGTTTTACTACCGTTGCAACCCTGCCGTAGCATCTTACTCTGCAAGAAATCCAATTGAAACAAGCAGAGAAACGTACCATGCCGTGAAAGTAAGGGTCAGAGAAGATTGAATAGAAACAAATACTGAACTGGAAAAAACTCAGCATGGCGTTATGTCCATCTTTGTTGACATACTGTGCATCTACTCTAACTAGAGAAAATACAATCCCCATAATTTCAACTGTCGAAATTAGTGAGGCCTTAAATTTCTTTTCCTTCATAATTTACTATGAATATTAAGCACCTCTGTATTCTTCCCTTTTCCTCACCCTTTACACAATGAATACATTTTTATTCTCCATTATTCTAAAACCAAAGTGAGAAGAGTCTACCAAAAAGCATGCAAATAACTGCACAGCTATGGTTACTTATTAATATAAATTAAGGAATGGCAATGTGATATAGTGAACAGATGATGTTTTAACAGAGTAGCCTTGAGCAGCAGTAGTACATGAATAGCGTACACTTCTTTTAGTCAAGCAATTTATAATACATTGCACAGGCCCTGTGGGATCTCAGAGCACCTTTTTACAGTCAATTCAGGGAAAGGAAATACAAATGCTTTTTCCAGATGTCTGTAACACTCCTCTGAATCCTAAAGCGGTAAGTTCTCTGTTTATCCTGCCCAAACAAGATTAAAAACATAAAAAACCAAAACAGAACAGCAGCTGAAACCTCTCGATATTGTTACCCTCACTTTTACTCCCCCACTCACCTGCTACTCATGCAGCCTTCAAACCACAGCTGCCAAGCCTGTTTCCTGGCTGGTGAGTGCAGCCGTACAAGCCCCCAAGAGCTCCAAAGCAGAGAACAATGTTGTTTAACCTTCCCTGTTCCCTTGTGCTAGGAAATGAAGGTAAGGATTACTCAAGCCACTTAGTCTCATGGGTTCTGTTTGTTTGTTCTGAATTTTTCTTCATTACGCCTGTTCAATGGGTGAGCATGGGAAACAACGCAGAAGGAATAATAGGAATTTAAGAGTTTTGACTTAAAATTGGGGATGAAGGACTGACTACTATATATATAAAAAAAATCTATTCTTCCTCCAGTAGATCCATTTCTTTAAACCAATAACAGCTCACCTCAAATCTACACTGATTTTCTGCCTCTCACTATTTTGCATAGTTTCAGCGTACTCGCGTTCTTGGGGCCAGGCCACCCTTTTGGATAGCTCCAGCACCACCCCACCAGCACGCTGGGCAGCGATTCCCACTGCTTCATCCTTCCTTCCCTTTCCTTCCCAAATCAAACCACAAACCACAGCTTCTTAAGGACTATGTCCAACCCAGTAAACTAAAAAGGATTTAGTGCAAGTACAAGCACTGTCCCACAGCCATTTATACTGTAGTGATTCAGCTGCACTTATGTCAAGTAGCTTGCACTTATGTCACTGCTTATGTCAAGTAGTACAACAACTGGGAATGGTTCAAGGAACAGCAGAGGCGGGAACTGTGTCCAACTGGAAATATGGACGAGACCACACTGTTGTGGAGCATTTAGCTTTACAGAACTGAGTTGTTCCATGGCACGCTCAAGGCTAGCGAATGAGTACTGCCCTTTATTTACAAACATAGGTGTAGCCTCGTGGTCTCTGAGCAGTAAATAGGCTATTACAATAAGATTATCTGGAGTTATGAATGGCTACCTCCTTTTATTTTAAAGGATTTAAGACATGCAGGACTCATCAGATGCACAAAGCACTTGAAGTTACAAGCTTGTATTTCAGAGAGATCATTGCTTAAAATCCGCAGCGTACAGATTGACAATAGCTTAACTATTTGATTTTGTACTAGTTAAAAAAATGCCTGTCTCTAGTAGCAATACAAACACTCAAACAGCTACCAACCACTGAATATATGAAAAATCATGTATGATAGCTTATAAGCAAAAGTTATGGAATTCAAGTTCCTTAGACATTATACAGTCCCAAATGAAACAAATAGTATTTAATAAACTTAATTTTCAGGATAACTGATTTTGTAACCTTGCCTAGATTATTTTTAAACAACAAAACTGGGGAAAAAGAATAAAATGAAAATCGAGGCTGAATTTGATCATTTCTCCATATTTCACTTTGAGCATACTAAAAAGGAAAGAACAAAGATCCAAATCCTGATATTGTTTCTTTGTAAAACACAAACAAAAATATGTTGTATTAATAATTAAGCTAAAATATTCATCTATTCTAAAACAAGAAACTCTACGATACTTTTCTTTTTAATGGTATTTGGCAATTAAAATTACTCTTCCCCAAAGCCCTAATAATTTCTTTGTTTCTCCTGTGCAGGTGAAATTTCCATAAGGAAAATAGTTGCTCACAAAATTCAAGATGATCTGTATTATATTCCAGAGACACTGATAAATTTTTTTCATTAAAAGAATCCAACACTTTCTACATCCAGTACACACAGAAGCTGTATTTCACACATCAGTTTTTGATCATAATTTACACACAGATTTTGCCTGTTGCCATAACTCACTACTGGAGACAAATAAAAAAGCCTTGCAATTTCACCATTGTGGAAACATATGCTTGGTTTAAATACTATAACCCACACATACTCATACCCATAACAGTCCTAATGTGACCTATGTCCTTTTGTCTGTTTATTTGAATAACTGCAATATAAAAATAATTTGTATCCTTGCTTCTATAAAGTAGTCCTTTGCAAATACAAGTTCAAATAAGAGAATATAGAGCTTCAGATTCAAATAATTTACATAAGAACAGCAATATTGTATAAATGTACCTTAGCCATATTAAGGTAACAAAGAAAACCCCATAGCTGTGTGGTTGAACAATAATGCTAACATCTTTAAGCCCTGAAAAATATAATTCCAGTCTCCTTAAAGAAAAAAAATTACTAGAGAGATAATAAGCAAGCTAATTGAGCTTTAAGACTAAGATTCCATCTTAGTCTATGGAATATATTGTCAATCTTATTCAAGTGTGACAATAGTACCTACTTGTCTCTAAATTATAGCTATGCGTTTACCATCACTGTCTTCTCTGCTGCCTCCTTGATTCACAAACTGAGCTCCTAATTTCTTCTATATACCAGACGCAGTGAGACTGTTCTCATAAACAGTAGAGACAGGAATTGGAAAATGAGGAGATTCCTTGAAACAGCCACCTAGGGGACATACAAGAAACACTCACAAACCCTTTCCAGGACCTAACTTGACCAAGTCAAGCTTTTTTTCTTCAATCCTATACCATGTGTCAATCACAAAAAAAAAAAAAAGAAAAAAAGAAAAAAAAGAACAAGTACTCACACATGAATTCTTTGCGGAAGCAGTATCTTTTAAGTCATCAGTACCAGATCCACGCTTAGCTCAGACTTCTCCAAAGCAACAGAAATTTCTATCAGCTAAAGACACAAGACCCTGGGAATGCCCATGAGCAAGGAAGTCAACAGGTAGAGGAAGAATACTTCACAGATTTACCTCCATCCCATACCTTCTAGCTACTGTAAAAAGAAAACATGTACAACATTTCTTTTTAAAGGTCCCAAAGGTGTCTAGCATCTTAAGATCCACTGCCAAATTGTTCTAAGAACAGCAGGTCTCTCTCTTCATTAAACTGGTATTGCATCAAGTTAAAGAAAAGTAACAGGTTAACACAAATCAATGTTCAAAAAAGAATGAAAAATTATGAAATGCTGTAATATTTTAACAAGCTCATCAATGCACATATGGTATGTACAGAAAACATAGATTCAAGTTTGTCTTTTTAGATATTCTTTTCTAATACTACTTGATGTATGTTAGCATGCCCCCCAAATCTTACTGTTTCTACTGAAAACAGACTTCATTTTATGAATATATTTCTGGAATCAGAAAAGTGTACAACATCAAAGACCTATCATGTCATTAACATGTCTGTCAAAAGATGATGCAGAAATTCTTATTACAGTGCATTGGCCTGTTTAGTTCAGTTATAATGAGATGAGGCTTTCATCATTTCCCTTTTGGAAGCAGCTTCATCATTTGCTGAAACTCACTCTTAAGGTATTTTTGGTCCTAAAATACAACATTAAGTCTCCTTTTCTTCAATTTTTCCGTGCTGTTCTCAGGACTTATATTTATATTACTGAAAATAATCTCTGTCCTTTCTGGGTGTTTGCACTACTCAATCACTTGCACATGGTTATCCACTGGACTTCTCAGAGCAAATCTCTCAGTTACTGTAACTACCTATGGAAAAGTTAAGACTTAAGCCTGCTAAGTATCTTACACATTTGGATTATATTTGCTCTTTCAGTAAGAAGGGAAGCCAAATATCCCTTTCATAGTTTTTTAGCGCACTATCTCTTCATGAAGAGGTGACAGATTCAAGAAATCAGATTAACGCAGTCATTTGGTTAAGTATGGCAATATTAAGACGTATATTGCAGCATTTGCCTTGAAGAGATTTTTGATAATTAAAACTTGTCTGTTATGGTCTACCATTTTGATGTTACTACCTATTCTGGAATCTACTGTTCTGAACAGCACTGTTTAAATGCTGCAAACTAAAGAAATTTAACAGAAAAGCAGTACATCCACTGGTTCATAGGCTCCACACAAAACATAACTTTAGCATGCCCAGGATTCACTTTCATTTGCAGTATCTAGGAAAAAGCTTTGCCAATCTTATGAGGTTGTTTTTCCTATAACCTGTCTGTACCCCTTTGGAAGGCTAACTTCAGTTCTGCCCTTGAAGCATGGTTCCAATATTGTTGCCCAGATACACAAAATTCTTCCTTGTCCTGTATTTCTCTTATCACAGAATTTCTGTAGACAATCTTCAGTCAGTACTGCTGGTGTGATGTCTTTTGCTTTCCAATTACATTCTTCAGCAACACAACAGAATACAGCCCCACGGATGAGTCACAGCTGTGCTTATTGTGGTACCAACAGCTATCTCATGAGGCTATCATCAGTTGACACAGATACTAATCTAACAGGATATTGGCAATGTGACCTGCAGATGTACTGAGCTTTGACTTACTTCTGAACCAGCAGCAACATACAAAAAAGTGCTAGTGATAAAACAATATTTTTGTGGAACCAGTGTACATAAAGCCTTTCCATAGACCAGTGCCTTGCTGATGCCCTTGAATCTTTTCAGGCTTCCTTAGGCCTTAACAGAGAAGAGTCTTCACCCAGAAGAACGAAAAGTGCTACAGTGGAAGTTTTCTGTTTCCTACTCACTATGGTTAGTGCCTAAGCGAGACTTGTGCTTGGAAGCACTTCAAATTCCCACCATACTACAGCCATGTCATAGAGCTTGCTTAATACACTACTTTCTTAGCAAAACCATCTTTATGTGACTTACTGAAATGCTACTTTCTAATTTAATAGTCTGACTACTCCTAGATGCTGGTAATGTCAGAAATAGGGTTAATCCAAACCCTGACTAATATAAAGAACTAACCATTAATTTTATCAGGGACATTTAACAGTTCTCACACACAAGCTTCTTCCTCCACTTTTTTTTTTTTTTTAAATCATCATCTGTAGATCATCAAGAGAACGGCCTGGTTCCTCTTCAAGAAAAAAAAAAAAAAAGGTCTTTTTATTGCTGTAGCTACTTTTGTTGATCTGTAGGCTACTGGTATAACTCAAGTAATTAGAAATAACCAGAATAAATCAAATAGGAATTTACTGCTATACAAAGAAAGTAGCTTTGTGTACAGTTTCACACATTTCTCAAAACAATGCAAAGCAAAATTAATATCAAGTCCAGTAAGAAGAGTTGACTGGCTTTGCAGATAAGAAAACCTAATACACTAACAGGAGCAATAATGGCCCAGACACTGAATGTATTAATAACTTTTTAGAAGCAATGACAGCTTTAACTCTTTCCCTGAGCATAAGACTTCATTGCGCTACTTAAAACACAATACCTTGGAACTTTTCTATAGCAATGGTTATTAGGAAAAGTCTCAGTATAGAGCTTGAAGGTGAGCATTTTTCAGTCCACAAGCAAGAGAACAAAGTCATACTGGCACACACAGGAAGCTTAACTGTAGGGAATCCTTGGTATTCTCTCACATTCAAAAGAATTTGTAACATTTCCAATTGAATATCTCTGCCCTTATATATAGCTTATTGTATACTCCTTGGAGTATTGAACTGTGCTTTTTGGGGGACTTTGAAAGCGCCTCTCAAGCTTTGGCAAGCACTGCAGTAAATTATAACTGGCCTGAGAATCTTTAAAATATACATTTTTTGGCTGTCCCCATCCACATTAAGTAACTGCAGTCTATCATGTCTGTTTCATAGCATCTGAGCACCATGGACAAGTGAATAATTAGCTTTAGCAAGAATAGCCAGATTTATGTTAGGAAAAATTTAACTCCTAGAAAGCTCAGCAACTCAAGAGATGGATTTCTCTCTTCATGCAACACTAATCTCAGTTCATCTTTCCCATGTAGTTAAGACAAATTGGTAAAAACGGACATGATTTAATTAAAATCTGAAGCCTTCACAGTGCTTGTCTCCTAGATGAAATATCTAATGAAAATGAAAAAGACTATTTCTAAAGATTGCAAGCACTAGATTTTTTTGTTAATTAATAAATAACCTATGAATAGAGTCTTCCATGTAGCAATAGAGGTAGATAGAAATCAAATCTGTTAGGAGCCTCCTCTCTAACACAGATGACACGTTACCAAATTATTACTCTGTAACTCTACAAAATCCACTCCACGGAAAAGCACTGAATGAAGGGTAACAGTCATTCCATGTTTCCTGAAGTAGCTGCCCAACACAGTGAAAAGAAGTAGCCCAATGTGTGGCATACTGTTTTGTCAGCCTTTTAACGTAACAAATGACCAATATCCCAACAATGGGTGTTAGCATTTGTCCTATGAAAGTTTAGAAGGTTGAAATGTTTCCTGCCTGTCTCCTACCTTGAGGGATACTGAATAAAAATCAGAAGGCTAAAAATGTATCTTTTCTTTTTCCCCTGTGTTAATCATTGTTGCATTTCAGATGTGAAATTAAATTTCTTTTAGCACACAAATATACGCAGGTGATTTCTGGTTTGTTGTTTTCTTTTAATGCTCATACAGACATAAAATCAAGTACCTTGGGGTATGGCTTTTGGGCAGCATATTTTTTAATTTTCTTCTTTGGTATGGATTTGCTCTTTGACTTTGTAAAACATCAGTTAAAAACTGCACTCCCAGGACTTTTGCAGAATATAACACTGTGCACATTTGCACAGAGAGCATCTAAAAGAAAAACACCTCCCTCTGCCAACACTAGCTCTCTGAGATTTATATCCAGGTTCAAATGATATCTCCTACAGGGAAATGTGTAGGCCATCCAAGTTAAAGTATGAAGTGGAAATAAAGAGAACCCCCAACATAGCAAGTCTTTTCTCATAAATCACCAGCTACAGTAAGAATGCTACATGAAGTCTCCTTTTATTAAAAGTCTCTCAGCATTCACAGCTTCATGACTCCAGTAAACTGTGTTTGTAAGAAAAGGATGTTAAAAAAAGTCACTAGCTGGTACCTAAGTACGGACACAAAGATCGTTTCAAAGTGAAACATCAAACCCGTACACAATTGAATGAGAAATAATAAGAAAATTAAGCTAAAATATAAAGCCAGCAACTGTTATCTCACAGACATCTTCATATGCATAAGCCAAAAGAATATTATACTTAATAAACGCCTACTGGCTTCTGTTTCCACAAAGTGTCAAGCAGAAGTTACTTTCATTTGTCCTATCTCAGCTCCAGTTATCCGCGAGCCACAACTGCATTCCTATTTTAGGACCTTCCTATTAGGCCATCCACATACTCTCATACATTAGCAGATAGCCCTCTGTGATACGCCCCCTGAAATGTTATTCTCCCATGCCGATTTGCCCATATGCCTTTTAATTTCTCCTTTCAGCCATATTCTCTCCTTTCTCCTTCTCTTCCCCTGCAAGATTGTTTTTTCCCATTCTTCTCTTCCGCTATGAACAGCGGTATCTCCATCCTCCTTATACTGTTCCTTCTTGCAAACAGGTTTTTGTTTCAAATCTTCCTCTACCTCAGTTTCATTCAAATATCCTATTTTCTCAGCTTCCAGTATCCCCCTCTATAAACTAATCTAGCATGCCCTGTGCCTATCAATCCCTACTTCCATCTAAAATTTGGTCCTTATGTATAACTTCTTTTTCATCCTACTTGTCAAAGAAGCAAGACCCTCAGATAAAGTTCAAAACAGACAGGCATGTTCAAAATAATTAAAATATTTGATCCTTCACACACCTTATAAAGTGTAGAATACTTCAGCACATAGTTTTGTAGCTGCTAAAAAGTTTACATGGGCTCAACTACCTTTTCCTTCCATAAATTTTCTGTTAAGGAAACCTCTAGCTCAGGAAGTCCTGAAGCCAAAAATTACTGAAAGAAAAAAGTATTGTGGGGAACTATGGTTGCTGTCCATCTTGTCCTTATATTTCTCTTTTGCCATCCACTGCTGGCCACTACGGGAAAGAGCACACTCTATTAGACACAGGTTTGGTCTGATCAAATAAATACACACATTCTTACATTATTTTAAGTTTTGTTTCCAGAGGAAATGCCAATTAAGCAATCATGCTCTCCATCTGTCTGCCTGCCAGTGAGGTCTCAATACAATTTTGGAATCAGCAAATTAATTTCAACGAAGTTTTTGGAGATTATTTTATTCTTACAGGGTTTTTTTGTTTGGTTGCGGGTTTTTTTTGTTTGTTTGTTTGTTTTTAATTTGGCTGCTGGGTACAGGAGAGACCCAGTGTCCATTGGTGCAGTAAATCACACACTGTGTTTGTCAGCAGCAGGCTGCCTGACCAGCACGCTTACACAAAACTCCAACTAGCAGTTGCCAGTGTTGCCATCCCTTGCCAGAAAAGGGTAGCACAGGAAGGAGGAACAGGAGCACTGAAGTTACTACATTACCACATTAGGGGTGGAAACTATGAAAAAGGAGGCAAATAAAAATAACAGGAATAATAAAAAAAAAATTTAAAAAAAAAGGAAAAACTGACTTCAATCATTCCTTCACATAAAGAATGCATTTCCAGGTCAATCCTGGTGGTTGCCTGTTAAACTCTATTACAACATGAGAAGTCAGGGGAATTGACTACTGAGAGAAACTGAAATTACACCAGCTACATCCTGCCCTCCACATTCAGGTTCTGAGCCTGAGGGAGGAGACAGCATAGGCATGCCCTCTGTAGGCAATACAAAGTGGAAGTCTCTTCACCTGTGAATGTTAGGAAATGTATACACCCCAATTACGAATGGACATGGAAGCTAGCTCTCCAAGATAAAAGCAAGTAGCATTAAAACACACTGAATCAACTTCCTATGAAGGCAATTTTTTCCTAAAATTGGTCATTGTCAAGACAGAGCAACTTGAACACTAATATTTTTTTAAACCCAGCTTCAATAAGAGCTTACACATGTGCAACAAACTTCCAGCTTGGAATTAGTCTGAAGAGCCAAAGATTTGAAAGATTAAACATTTTCAGGGAAGTTTTTTTGTTGTTTTATTTTTTTTAATGGGGCAGGAGGAAATAACTGTGTCAAAACAATCTTTACTTAGATGGTTTCCTTTGATACCATTACTGGAAGGGGATAAAAGCTACATTAATACTTTAAAATACCTATATTCATTTCTAGCAGCCTAACTAAAGATCTATTTTAGAACTTCTAAGAAATTTATAATTAGAACTAAATGGAAACTAAGAAAATAAGATAATTTGCTTTTTTCAGCTAGCCTGAAAATCAGCAAGAATGGCAATTCTGTTGCAACAGAAAGTGACAGACTTTCAACAGGATTTGAATTCAATATGTGTAAAATAAGATTTCATAGCTTAAGTCTGAGTCACCATTAACAATAAAGAAAAGTATTTTAACTAAACTAAAAAAAAGAAAGTCTTCCCTCTGTTTTTGATACTGTTGTGTATAAGGTAGAAAGCCAATAGCAAAAAACTTTTCTTTATTTAATGCTGCTGCACTTTATATGCAAAAGTACACTTCCATTTTTGCAGCCCACCAATAACAAACAGAGAAAACATGCATTATTGATTACTTGTCTTCTTTTGAATTAAAAATAAGTGTTGAAATCGTCCACAGAGTTACTATGAATCTGAAGCTTTTTCAGATCATTGTAAATGCAAATCTGGCTTCTGGAATGAAAAAGAAAAAATAAGATTTTTATTAGAATTAATTTTTCGTAGCAAAAGACCCATAAAGCCAAAACCAACTGCCAGATACAGATGGACAATAAATGACTTAGTTTCTGGTGATAAATTGGGGGCTTTAATGACATATAGGTAGCCAAGGAGCAGGAGTTATATGGATGAAAAAATTACCAGAGAGCACAGGCATCAGCTCCCCAGTCTCCCAAAGCTGTAAAATATCAAGTTGTATTTCCCAGTAGAAGATTTTCCAGCTCTCTTTATTCTAACTAAATTTCTCTTTTCATAGGAATTTCCTGCTGTCAAATTATACAGACCCTAGACCATCTTCTTGGTTCCAGCAAAACTCACATTCAATAAGTGCTTCACTCTTTTTACATGCTGTATATGGAGTTTGTGCATCTAATTAAGGACACTTAGCTCAGTCACTGGATAATATGACACCCAGAAGTGTTAAACTGCTTGACCTTAATCCCTAGTAAGGGCTCTTGATTCTGGGGCTAGTTACCTTACTAAATGCAGCTGGAGTTGACGAGTGCCAACATAGTTCTGACTGAGCTACAAAATTCTTTCCTTTTTGCTTTCCCTTCTCCCTTTCTCTCCTCTGCATACACCTGCTACATCATTGCTCTCTCTGTGGCCACCCTTTCACCTCTTAAAATTCTTTTCTCTTGCCTCACAGCCCACCTCTGAGAAGGGCTCCCCGCTCCAACCCCATGAAGTCCCCCATCTATAAACTACTTCTGTACTACACCCAAGCTTTCTTCCTCTCACCTGAAGATTCCTTTCTGCCTTTATGCTGATAAATGAAGGCCTTTTTTAGTATCTTGCCTATTATTCTCTATCCACTGAGAAATGAACACATTTTAACAAATCAAGAATGCATGAAAAATTCATTCATGTATTTGTACAAGTCTTTTAAGACACAGTTATGAAACCCTGATTTGCCATATTTTAGAAACTGTCTAATTAATAGCAGAAATCCTAATTTGTAAAAAGCAAATTGACCCACTGTACTGTTCAAGATGGTATCTTTATTTAGAATGAGTTTAGAGATGAATCCAGAAGGATGTTTAAAAAATAGACAATATACCATTGGGAGATATTTTATTCATAGAGACACTGTGAGAAAAGGATTGAAAACACTGAAGATGACTTAATTATAATCTTTAAATTAATGAAACAATTATGTCTATTGCTCTAGGCAATGTGTGAACTTTTAACATAGGCTGGGTCAGTACTGGGCTACAGATTTTGGGGAAAGAATTACAAGTAATGAGATTTCAGATCTATTCCACCTTTTTCCTGGCTTTATCTGGTTTGTTTATAGCAAAACTATAAAATAGTAGAAAATTTATTTTCTTTTAAAATATGAATTCCCTGCCATTCTGGAACAGGCTGTGTTGTTTGACCTTTAGGCAACAGTACAGAAATTCAACAGAACATAGAACTGTGGAAATGCATTTTCCACCTGAAAGTAAGGACTTTAAAATGAGGGGCAACCTTTTACCCAGATGGTACAAATACAAACAGAAGATAAAGCAACTATGATCTGGCATAGGAAGAAGTATTTAATACATATGAGTGGCCAAAGTAGAACCAGTTCAGAGGCCTACTAGTAAACGTGGTCAAAGGCTGCTACCCAGCAATACCTATAAAAGACATCATGAAAGGCACTTCTAAGCACTCTTCTTAATATCTTTGGAAACACTTCATAAAAACTCTGGAGTTGTGATTGCTCTGAAAGTTACAATTCTGACATTAATATCTTCTGCTTTTTTAATTACAAACAAGGATACAGTGAGGTGATACAGTTCAACTGTAGCTAGCATGTTCTTCATATCACTTCTAGACACAAAAAGCAATGTAAAATAATTGGATGTATTAAAAATTATATATGTAATGCTGCTGTTGCATTTTATGTTTCCTTTGTTCATTTTCTACTTATTTTCTGCTATTACACTGAAAATGAACCACTGGCTTAAATTAAGTCAAAGACTAAGTTTTTAGCAGTCACAGTATGGCCAAAACTATGGAGCCTGCAGCTTTGTAGTCCAATGAACATAGTACAGCTGTTCCTTGTAACACGCAACGGGATGCATTTTAAGTCAACACAGCTCTGAGGTTTTGTCTGGTCTTTCTTGGACCTGCTAAAAAAAAAAAAAGAAAAAAAGGCTTTGCCTGTTAAACTACAGCAATTCTCTGATGGCTACTGCCTAATTTGTTTTAGGCTTGGTATGACTGTGGTGTTACATCTATTGTTATATACATACATATTTCTGTAACTACTAGAGAGTAATAACAAATAATTATTCTGCACAGAATGAACTATCTATGATCCTACTATAATAATGCAATGTAAGGGAATACAGCCATTAGATAATAGCAGAGGTCCTGAGAGGGTAGACGCAAGGTGATCACAGATGTCAGACTAAGCAAGCACTGGTCAATTATTGGTCAAATCCAATGCAACCTTAGGAACTAGATAAATCTAGTCTTAGGATTCAAGTGAACAAAGATCAACTATTCTATTTGTGTCAAACACATAATATGTAATATTCAGATGTGACATAGATTTGCAGACCAATGACACAAGAACACATAACACATACTTGAGCATATAAACAGCAATCACAGAAAACTGACTCCCAAAGTAGACCCAGAAGTGAGAAGCTATCAACATCATACTGCTCCTGGTAAGGAGCAGAAAGCGACCCCCACTATCAACATTCACCTTCATGTGACAGACTGGGACACTGACAAATTCTTGTAGCTGAGGTTACATTGTCATGTTGTTGGGGTGACGGTGCGGACAATTTTTATTCCCTGCATAGTTCACATACTGCACAGAGGTTAACAGCCTCCCTTCTCTGGCAAAACCATATATGATTACTCTGCTTCACTTCATGTGCAAGGAAAGAAAGAGAAAGGAAAAACAATCAAGTATCAATTTAAAATTTCAACATTTAGCATAAGCCAGAAATGAAATGCAGAAATTTTCTTTTCTTCACAAAGGGCTCAAAATTAAAAGTGTATAGCATGGTTTTAGAGCACAGAATGTAAGGAACCATTTGTTTACCGACTTACGCTGTGTATTGGACATTTGGGATTTTTTTTATTATAGTTTTGGCCTAAGCTAACTGACCTGGAACAACTAATTAATTATTCCATACCTTAGTTTGCTCATCTAAAAGAAACATACTCTCACCTGAAGAGCCTTGGGAGATAACTTTGATATTTTTTAATATAAGTGCAAATTCATATTGCAGTTTTACAAATTGCAATGCATTTCAAACAACTGGAATTTAAATAAGCCTTCTTTGATCGTCCAGGGAGAATTCTGGGGACTTCCTGTTCTCAAAGCCAGATTTTCAAGTTTAAAGAATATCACTTCAGCAACTATTCCCATTATAATGTTCAGGTGTCTTATGTTTTTATTACTTGTAAACAAGTAATTTCTCTATTAAAGGAAAAATCACCCTCTTATTATGCTCCTTGAGGCACATGATAGTGGTGCAGATGAGTTTTGTCCTTCTTTTACTCATGTTAGGATTTACAACTGAGCAAAATACATCTTAACATTTTTAAAAATCACAGTATCATACAGGAAACGACTTCAGCAATTCTCAAGATGATTCTTCACTTATTACTTTGTGGGGGGAAACAAACAAAAACCACAACACACCAGCTGGACTAAAATCTCTTCAGCTTTCATTCTGACCCAGATGTAATTTATTTTTAAATGGGGTGGAAAAAAACCATGCAATTGTTGGAGTTACCCAAGTATTAAAACCATAAGTAAATAAAATGTTTCAACTATTAAAACTGTGCCTCAGATGTGTTCTCCAAACTAATATGCCTTAAAAGGATATTTGAAATAGCTACACACACCTGGCATAGTGAAAAGAAATGCTTTTTTACACAGAGATGTAATGATGTGGAAATAAAATGTAAGGTCAGTGCAATATTTTGTATTGAATCACTTCCATGAGATGATGATGTTCAGATTGTTTTGGGTGCCCTGGTCCTCGTAGCAAATCTGTTCTTTTTTAACTAGTGCAGGAAAAAAGTAGGGAAAGTCCCTCTTGCTAAGAGGAAAGAAAAGGTGCAAAAGAAACGGAATTAGTGGCCATTCTCTTATGACACAGCTAAACAAGATTCTGATTCACCTTACAAACATTCTACAGCCAATTCATTCATTACAATTAAATTATCTCACCTGTCCTTAAAAAGAAGGTGTAAGGACACATTGCACCATGCACATTGCATTTACCACAGAATATTATTTGCCTGGTAGTTACTGTGGGACAGCGAATGCACAGTAAATTGTTACCTTTACTGAAATATGTGCCACAAAGGTACTGGTTAGCATGCTTTATGTTCATAGGTTTTTGACCTGCACATAGCAGACGCTTGATACCATAGTCATGCTGTACCTGGAGAACAACTCATATGGAAACTAGTCCTGCCACTTAAAATCCCTTCTACCAGCCTAGCAAGATTTGCCCCACATAGCTAGGTTAGGCACACGGTTACCTCTGTTAAACATTTAACTAGCAAGTACAGTATTCATGCAGTACCAATATGACTCTTCTGTTTACTAATCCTGTGTCCTACTTCATTTCCTTCATTCACCCACCATATCAGTAGAAAATATGTGGGTCAGAGCAGTTAAAAAAATATTGAATTTATACAGGTCTATTTTAAAATAGACCTATTTTATATATTTAAAATAGACTATTTTAAAAAGTCTGTTCTTTTTGAAAGGTATTATCATCCCATCACCTTCATCCCATCTGCTAATATGATCTGCAAATTCTATCGCTCCACGAATGCTCACATACAAACACACTGAACAAAATCTCAGGCAATGTTTCAAAAAAAATGTGAATGGGTGATACTGCAACTGTTAAGGCGGCTGCTGGTAAAGGCACAGCTGTACAGGGATGACTGGCAGGAAAATGAGGCCTTTAGAATTAGGGAGAAAAATTTTGTCTGGTTTGGCATGTAATAATTTTCACTAAAAATATTTTTTAAAAGCAATGTCATCTTTCATACTTAATGGTGTTCCTCACAAACCCAGAACAGTGAACCATTGCAGTGGGTGGGTCTGGGTTTTTCAAAAGAACTCGTTGAAGTTAATGCTATTTTAACTGAGTTTTGGAGCAAAGTTTTATCGGAGAGCTAATTACAGTGAGCTGAGAATGCCTCCAGTTTAAAAGTTATTTAATCCCTCATGGTAGAGCTATGGGTGCTGACTTTCTTACCCTCTTCCTAAAGTGCAAGCTGTTAAAAATGCTAATTTTCTGAATTCACAAAATTCTCCCTCCAAAGAGAAATAAAACTGTTTTGAAAGGCAGCTTTTGAATACAATCTTGATTCTAAAGCAGCCTATTTAGAGAAAATGGGATCCATAAATGTCAACACCACCTGTAGTCTGCCTGAAAATGTGCCTGCTTTCTGACAACAGCATTGATAAGCCACAGGCACACTAGAACAAGCATCCCTTTTTCTGTAAAAGTTGAAGGAGGTGGTGGTGGTGACTGGGAAACTTTCTGTTCCTAATTTGTTTCAACAGAAATCTGCAAATACAAGTAAAAGCATCAAACAATGTTAAATAAAATTCAGTAGATTAGCATTTTTCCCTAAGAAGCCAGGAAAGTTATGATAAGCCTGCTTGGGTTTGGTAACAATCTCTGTAAAACAGCGCAAGAACATGCAACATTAAAAGGCAAATTGTCTTCTGAGATAATTGTGACCATGAGAAAAAAAAAACCCTGTATGACACAGTGTATGAGAAGTAGACATTCTGACAATGCAAACCCCAGTCTTCTGTCTTCTACTTATAGAAAGGACATGACAGAAACAACCTTTAGCCAGGCAGAACACCTTAACAGAGGTTACAAAATAAATGCATTTAGATAATATTTTACATGAAACTTGGATATATGTTATTCCAATTATGAAGAATGAAATTTTGGTATTTTGATAAGCACAGCTAAAAAGAACAGAGGAAGAATAGCTACAGCTAGTAAAGTTTTTTTGTCTGCTAGAGATTTCCTGGGGGAATTTTTAATAATGGATGTCATTTTTCTACAGGAGTTTCTGTCAATAAGTCATGATGAAACAAAACTGTGGCTTAAACCTAAAAAGAAAATAAACCCTTTAAAAAATGCCCATGAAGTTGTAAAAACTTTTGTGGTCATTCTTGCAATGAAAGGTAATCATAACAACAGAAGGGGATCAAAATGTGATGTTCTAATGAACCTTTTTCTATTATTTGTTTCTTATTTTGATTGCCAGGTTATTTGTAGGCAGAGGAAAAGAAACAGAGGAAAGATAAAGGGAACCTGAAGTCAAGCAGTATTGCAGTCCTCTATGAAATATTCATCACTCCTTAAACAGGACAATGTCAATGTTGTTTTGCATAAAAACCTTCTGAGGGAAGAAAAAAAGCAAAACACATGGATCACAGGAGTTACTATGCAAAAAGTAAGGTCAGTGACCCATCTAGATCAATATCTTCCTAATAATGGCCAGAACTTTTAAATATGCAAACCATATTGTAGCAGATTATTACAGTGATCAGAAACACATCTGGACATATAGCAGAGAATATACAATGGGTCTTACCATCAGGAACCACTCTCACAATCTCAAACTGGGGAATCACTGAAAGGTTGTTTTGTTTCATTTCATGTTTTTCCCTGTGCCTCCTCTACAAAAGTCAATATCTCTCAACCATACAAAGTCTGGATCATTCATGCAAGTCTTTTCTTCAGACTCTATGAATTCCTCTGTGGCTGCAAGAGCTGACTGAAAAAAGAGATCTAACATAGAATTTAATACTTCCTCACACCAGTTCAAGATTGTTTCCCACAGTATGTTAAGTGTACTGTCCAATTCAGCTTCAAATAAAATCAAGCCACAGGGCTTCAAAACCACTGCAGACGGATTATTGCAAAGTCTAATACATTTTATTGGTTCTAAGTAAAAGGCTTTCTTTCATTAGCTTAATTTAATTCCCTTCGTGAGTTACTATTCTTTTGAATCTACCAAAATATTCCAATTACTCCATAGTGGTTATAAAAGCCTTTGAATACTTGTTGATATTTCCTTTCAGTTAGCCAGCCATTTAAAAAACCTAGGCCAAACTCTCTATTACTGTAAATCAACATAGCAAAATTGAAATTAAATTACAGCAAACATTAATCTGGCAAACTGCAAGAATCTAGGTGGAGGCAGGATTAAAAAGATGGACAAAACAGAATACACATGCATTATGTTTTACCTGTTCATTTTGCCATCAAAGGATGACGAAGGATGGAAATCCCGTTCTATTTGAAAAGCTAACAACACTTCTTATTCTGCAAAAATAACTTGGGGACTATTTGCAAATTTATTTTGGTTCTCCACATTCCTCTTTGGACTTTTTTTTTCCTTTTTCCTTTCTGCATACAACTAAAGTGGTGACTGCCTAAGTTTCAAACAAGTACTACAAGGTTAACTGTTCCTGAATGTTAGACAGTGAAAGCAGGTCAAGAAAGCCCTAAATCCATAGATAAGAAACTCACGTGAAGAGGTTATTTCTATTAGTTCTCATTTTCTTTTTCAATTAGCAGAGATGTCGGCACTTTGAATGCACTAGGTTAGGCTACTTTTATTCTTTTTACCTAATAAAAGAATTGTAAGGTTCTCTGGAGCCTTGAGACATACATGAAATCAGACATTACTTTGATATGAGTGAAATTCTCTCCACTTGTTTTGGTCTTTTTTTTCCTTAAATATTTCTGTGATTATTTTTAATCATCACATATACTCATTAACAATATTGATTTAACTACAAATGAAACCAAACTCTTAAACAGCTACTGAACAAGCAGAGCACAGGCAATAGGAGCAAAGACTTCCCTTCTCAAATGGACCTTCCTCAATACACATTGAAAAATCATATCATTTGTAGGCACAGTTGAAAAAAGTCAGCCAGTATCATTTGCTCCAAGACTATTATAAAGGACATAAACCAGTGGCAGTTAAAATGGGAATCCTTGATTTTGATATACAAAAAGAGGACATTTGCCAGAAATGTGATACATTCTGACTCCAGCTTCATAGACCTATATTTCAACTAATAATCTAGAACTGAAGCTGTGTTAATACAGTACATCCTGAATCCTTTTGTAATAATTACTCCATCGAGTTCTATAGAAATGCTAGAATCTAGGATTGCTATTTTTTTCCTGAAGTTTTCCATATAATTCTACTGTAGAATCCCTGAATAAAATTGGACAAGGTAGGTCACAAAACAAATATAATCAATTTTTCCATGGAACTGGTTTCTTTCCCTTCTAACTTGGATTTTGCATAATATCAGTCTCTTCCCTTCTCCTGACATCCCCTATTAGCTGAAAATCAGATAAAGAGCAAAAGGAGGAAATAACTTCTCAATGTCATCTTCCTTAGCAAAAGGTCTTGCCAGGACATGGATGAGCAAGGATCACCTTCCTCAGCATGAAGAAAAGACACATGTTTAACATTGAGATTTTTCTATTTAGACAAGAGTCTGGCTCAGAACTGAGACTGTGACATTGCTTCACCTGCCAGTGGCTTAGAACGGAGGACCTCAATTCTCGTCTCAGAATGACCTGTACAGTTTTTGGATTGTGTTGCGATTTTCCATGGTTTGACACTGAAATGTGTTCATATTAGCAAGATCACATAATCGGGTTTATTAATTCTTCGCTCAAATAATTGACTGTCTTGCAACTTGAATATTTTATGAAGACTTGTGAGAAAGCTTATTTTGAAGCTTAATTCTCATGGTACAATGTCAGTTTCAGAAAGCTGTTTTGTTCTTAATGCAGGTGTGTGGGTTTTGTTTTTTGTTTTTTGTTTTTTTTTCCTCAAAAAAACCACACCACAGCCTAAGAAAATCTGTAACTAATGAAGAAATCCTTAAATATATCTGGTCAAACTAAGAACTACCTCTGGTGGTAAAATCTCACAGACAACAAAAAATAGATATGACATTTCACTGAGGAACACTCCTGAAGCACCAAAGAGACTGACAGCACAGTCAACTTTTTTTTTTTTTTAAATTGTAAGAGACAAACGGGAAAGACTACCTTCAGTAGTTAAAAGCATTTTTCCACTTAGTCATATATTTATATGGAACTTAGGGTAGAAATCAGGCCTCTCAAAATTCTAGATAAGAATATCTCATGAGAATTAACATATTTCCAGCTTCCATCTGTGAGGTCATTAAAGCTCCAATATGTTCAAAACTAGAAAGTCAGGCCCAAGTGGAAGTGTCTCGATCTGATTTTCATATATCTTAGAGATAGTTGCCCAGATTTCTAATTTAATAACACATTGGGTCAGCTATGAATTCTGTAATTCTATAGTCATCAGACTACTTGCTAGCATAATGAACCAAGATTCAGGTTTCAAATCTTTGTTGCTGTGAGTTTTTCAAAAAGCAGATACTTGCTCAAGTCCACTTCTGTTTAGAAAAAAATTAATAGTGCAAGGTCCCCAAAGGGCAGAAATAAAATTCCAAGGCATGATGCAGAATATCTGTCTGGGTCCAGGAAGCAGAACATTCCTGTTAACACAGTGTCAGGCTTGGTCTGGTAAACTCTGTCTTGCTGACACTACCCTGGTGCTTCCATCTCCAGCGCCTGCAGCCACAGGGTTCTTTGCGCTCACTTGTCACTGCGTAGCGTAAATGGGCTTTGAGATGCTTCTCACTTATTTAAAGAGGACAAAGTCTGCTTGTTTGGGCTAATTTTCTTGCCTCAAAGCCATTTCCCTCCCCAAGCTTCAATCTCCTCCTCTACAACTTCTGGGAAAAAATAAATTTAACTGGATTTCTGATAGAAATGTCAAAGGAAAGGTTAAACTGCTCTTGTCTCATTCATCAGAATTATTTTCTTCTTTTCATACTTTTTCTTTCTGTGGTACAAAATAAAGTAGCAGATGATTTGAAGTAGCACTAAATGACAAATACAGGAGTTATATTTTCAACCAAAGAAATCTGCAGTTAGATCATGTACAAAAACCCCTAGCAGTTGACACTAGACTTTTTCCTTATATATCTGATTTCTGACATTCAAGAATGTGACCTTCAAAATTAATTTCCTTTCGAGTCTGATTTTTTCTGTTCCTTCTTGTTTAACAGTTATTAAGTATCTCATAAATACACACTGTACATCAAAGTAGAGAACTACCATAACATAGACCTTACTTTATTTTTCTCCATTTGTTCTACTTCAAGTTTTCATCTCATCTGATGCATCTGCTTCGAGGTGATGTTTAAACAAAATTCTTTCAAGTTAATAAAATTTTCCCATATTTATTTATTTTAAACCAGCACCTGTTATCTCTCAAACTCCGGCTGCTTGCTGTACCTTCTGTGATTTCACAGCAGCTGACCAAAGTTGAATTTGGCATATCTAAGCTTTTAAAGCAATACTCACCATGCCTCATTCCACTTAATTGCACCTAATGTGTGTGGGTAGAGTTGCAGAATTTAGGAGCAAGGGAATGTTCTTACTAATTTTAGGTAGGTTTTTTTTTTGTTTGTTTTTTGGGTTTTTTAACATGCTGAATCAAGAACACATAAACGAGGCCCATGATGAATTGTAGCAACTTACTATCGTGAAACTGGACAAATAATTATTGAAAGAGTGGTTCTCTATATGAAAAGCAGATTAATACCTCTGCAAACAAACACAGAAGACACTTAAGGTGTCAGTAAGTGCCTTTAACTGTCCACTTTCCATTATTATTAGGAGTATTTAACTATTTCCAGTTTCCATCTGGAATGCAATTCCAATTACAATAATAGAGGCAAGCAAGAGAGATGAGAAAATGTAAGCAGCCAAATCCAGCTTTCAAGTTTCCTAAATTGTCAAGAATTCAGATACAAACTTATGACTTAATGACATAGGCTATGTCTAAAATATACATATTATAGGCAAAGGATTTTAAAAATGAATAGGTCTAGTTTCAAGCACCTTTAAAAATTAGGATATAAAAGACAGTTAAGCATCTAAGTTCTGCATAATGGGTGGTGGGCTGCATTTTAATTTTTTTTTTTATTTTTCTACCAAGGATATGATTCACCTATAAGTTGTATGAAAGCAGCAGGTACATGATTTTAAAACTGTTGCCTGAACATACACTCTGCCACTACCTAGCTCAGGAGATACATACTTCTCTCCTCAATTCAGCCATCCGGATATTATGGTGTCATTTTTACCTGAGCTTTGTTCATAGGAATCCTGGTAGTCATACCTACAGGAGCAGTAGCTGGCATACACTTTTTATTTGTACCCCAAAAGAACTAATGACAACAAGCCTCTTAATTTATACACCTGGAACCCCTGAGTACCTCTCATTGTAAATATACAATTCTCCATTATCTTCTCTTCTTTTGATGCGTAGTCAATCTACCATGTCACTGTTTTATTTACATAAGCTGGTAAAAATTAAAAACTAGGAAATATAGCAAAGAAAATACAGCTATATTAAATACAAATTTTCTAGCCCTTAACATACAACGTTTAGCCTTGAGGGGGATGATGGTAGGCACTAAGTTCTAACCCATTCCTATCTCCTTTCCTTCTCTTTGACACTTCACTTTTTACTTCAAAGGCTTTCTACCACTGCTCACAAAGCTCAGTATTTGTTTAACAAAGACACATCTGTAAGAAAGCAGAACTCCTCCTTAAGGACTCCTTCCTTCTCCCAAAGAGTGGTGAAAACAGTCATGGTATTTCATTGCTCTTTATGGTCCCTGAAAACAAAGTCAGGTTTCTTTTCCAGACAAAAAAAAAGGGAATCTTCTGCTGGGGCTTGTTGTGTCTTGGAAAAGCAAAGATGCAGCCTTAAGAGAAGTAAAATTCTAAACTCAATATCCCACTCATAAAAAGCTGATGCAGCTACTAATTCTCTAAATTGCCACAAAAGTAGAATGTCCATGGCCCTGAGGAGTGGGTACAAAGAGTACAGTGAGACTAATCCTCAACGGTTGACCTATTCTCCTTAAATATACATAAATCTGGCATATATCCAATGTCATGGCAACAAATCTAGCTCTTTGCAGAATTATTTCCAAGGAATTACAGACAAAACAGAAGGAAGAAGCTTCCCATCAGCAATCATAAAAACCCCCTCTGTTTTAATTCTTGAAAACAACAGAGGTAAACTTGCTCTTGATTAAACCCATGCAGCAGAAGGGTGTCACTAGTACAAACAGAAGACTATAGTACCATTTCAGTAACCCATGATAGCGTGGTGTACTCATTCCATTCCTTTCTAAAAGAAAGGAGGCCAGGATAAGGCACAAAAGCAGGATGGTGTTTTAAGAGAACCTTCAGAAAGAAAAGAATCTCAATAGTTTTGTTGTGATGTGGCTAAGCACCACAAAAACTAGTTTTACTGAAGAGTAATTAGGAAGAAAGTTATTGAGGGCCAGATTCTTCTACCCCCATCAATGTTACATTTATGACCTGCATTGCAGTAATACCCATGGGTATCAGTAAGACTGAGACCATGTTGTAGTAGCCACTGTTAAATATTTATGGACACTACCTAAGGATTAAGACACTCTTGAAAAATTAAAATAACTTACCTACTCCCAGGTACAATCTTTGAAAGCTGAATTATCAACATAAAAGCACTTTCAGCCACTTGAATAACGTGGAGAGAAGTACCATAACCCAGATGAAAGATGCGCTGCTTGACAGTGCCACTGACTTTTTTTTTTTTTTAATCCCCACAACTTTTCCTACTTCTACCTAGCAAATAGAAGAGAAAGGTGCATGCTAAGGGGCTAAGAGACTCTTCATCTTGCCTTCCCACTCCTAATCTTAAGATGACTGTCAAAAGATTTTTAATTTCCTGTGCTACAGAGATCAGGTTAATCTTCAGTGATAGGTGTTAAAAAAATCCTATAAGCAGAGCTAAGTTCTATGCACTGAAACTTAAAACCATTGACATCCATCATTAGTAATTATTCCTATGCCCAAATAAACCTTTTTATATGACAATCACTACATATGTTAACTATAATTCTGAAGTGCATGTGTTACTACCGAATTAAAAGTGTTAAGTATTTAAAATTTGTTCTGGACAAGTAGCGAGCCTTTTGGTTTTAGAAACTTCTGAGTTTTTCCAGAATCTAAATCTAACAGTAATATGCAAGAATTCTTGAAGCAAAAGCCACTTATACCAAAGTGCCTAAAAATTATTAGCATGAAGATAACTGACCAGATGCAATGAATGCTTTACATCTCTACCTAAACATTCATTCTTGAATTTATTTTAGCTTATATAGACTAAAATAGCACCACAGAGTCCACCAAAGCCTCCAAACCTACTACTCAAAACCATTAATAGCCAGATTTCAAAGATGATAGCTAAAAGTTTATGTAGCATTAAGTATTTCCTCATAGGTGTCTTTTCCAGCCTGTATGTTATCTGCTCATGATACTCTAGTACCTGACAACATTCACCCTTGAGCTGTTTGCTGATCTAATTTTCTCTTTGAACATATACAGTGAAGTCTTTCCTTTGTCCTGATGTTTGTTGCTTCAGATCCACATAGCAGGTTTTCTGTGAACAGTCCTCAAGCCAAAAATTAACTTTACAACCTAGTCAGGAAAGAGTACTTAGTAACTAAATACATGAAAATCGTGTACCACGTATAGATAACCACAGAATTATTAGATCTGTTCTTCTGTCTCTAACTGTCAGTATTTCAAATATTCCTCTTAAACACATCACAGAACAAAATTCTGCAGAACCCTAAATAGAAAGGTAGCAAGGACCACAAAGTCCATTTCTAACTGAGCATTTTAATAGTCTCATTAGTATACTCATTAGTGTATATATATTAGTATTAGTTTGACACATGGATTCAAAAGGTGTGTCTGTATCAGCATTCTAGGACTTTAGAAAAAAATTTCTCACATTTGTAGCCTCCTTTTACACACTGGTTGGCATTGCAGAGAGATCTAAGAGTGCCCAAGCTGAATTCCTTTCAGACATATTTAATCCAAAAGATGAACTCCAAGATCATATTTAATGCTATCAAACCACTAACAGACACTCAATTCACAAACTGAATCCTGTCAAGTGTGCAGAGTGTGGACCTCAGGTTGTCAGCACCATCATTTTTGATACTATAAATCCTCTTCTACTGTGCTGCATTAATTTGAAAGTCAGCTTTAATGTCAGCTATGATCTCAGTTTTTGAAATACATAAATGTTTCTAAGCTATCATTCATAATGACACAATGCTGAGCAATGTTTGGGCCTTTGTGCAAGTTCTCAAGTAAACTGCTTTCACAGTTACAGAAGAGATGACTTTCCCACAAAGTCAACATCCAGTCAGAACAGAAACACATTTCTTTTAATAGTGCGTGCAATTGTTTGGCCAAGATAGATGCATTAAGAGTACTTGCTTCTAATCCAGGGCTAGCTTTTCCTGCTACCTTGTAGTGGTACCTGCTACCTTTCTACAGTTTTAATTTCCCTCTACTACAGATGTCTGAAGTATCAGCAGCAAGAGTAACTATAACAGTCAGGAACCAGTCAGGAACCACTCTAGCGAGCAGGAATGTTAAGGAAGCTGGCACAAATACTTGCACAAAATACTTTTCTATTTTCAGCGTCTCAACAACAACAAAAAACCCCACAATCATTTAAGCATGTATCTAGTATACTCTGATTTTTATCCACTGTTTTTACATTCATCAGTCAGTCTAGGTAATGTTATATCATTTCGTACCACCACTGACTTCTCTCCGTACATACTGCCTTTGTTAAATTGCTCCTGTGATAGTGTAGCTTCTGGTGTTGAAACTAGATCCACAGTACAACCTGGCTAGCTTAATCCATCATCAGACATGCTCAAACCAACAACATTAAACAATCACAAAAAGCAATAGTTTCAGTATGGAAATCCTGATAACTGATATATCCTGTAATCCTGTACCACTGCTTCTGTCACGGCACTCTGATAAATCGTACAGTGCTACAGTGCAATGCTGAAGCACTGTAATGGCAGCAGGGAAGAGATTAGATATGTAGATTATTAAGGGAATAGATTATGTCTAGAATCTTCCATCTGTCTGTGGGAAGACTTCAAGCTCACATGGCTTTTTAGGGCTCAGTTTTTGAGGTTTAATGTTTTGGTAGTAGCCATTTTATTCCACTCCTCTGCAAAACAAGTCAAAAGAGAGTGGGGAAAGTTATTTATTAGACTGCTGAGGGGAAGTTGATTTTCTCTTAGCGTATTTATCAAATTCTTTCAAGTCTCTGTGGTTCAACATCTTTAGCTACAAAGCCAAAGCATACACTTTTGAGTTCTTCATTTACTGCTAACATCCACATTCTTGAATGCTGAAATGTTTACTACACTTTCTCCAGGCTTAGGAGTTAGTGGTCTTCTAGCTGTATTAGTATCAAAACTATTCCAGACAATTGTAGTCTGAAAGAATATTTACTAAGAGAAGAACAGGTTCATTGTTTACACTAGGGAGCATAAATTAAGGCTAAACGTTTACAGAAAAGTTCTTTTTATTCCTTCTATTCTTGCAGCCATATTCTCAGTCATACTTCAGCTCTCAAAACTTGAATTTATAACATGAAATAAAAATGGTGTCACCTGTGATCACAGTAAAACACCAAGGTTCACATTGTGCTTTGAAGACAATCGAAATTTTCCCTTCCAGGTGTCAAGGTTTCCTCACACTTTGCTTCTAAACTAGCAAATTGTACCCCAGATGCCCATCTCTCTACTCTCAGCTCATCTCAAACATCTGAAATATATCACCAGATGTCAAGCTTAGAGACATCTAACAGCAGCAAAATATTGCTTACAGTGCTGAGTGTATAACACAGACCTGCTGCAAATTTTTCCACTTCTGTTGATTACTCGTTAGTACTTCAGCTGGTTAGAGAAAGCATGTGAGACTTGCTGGCTGAACCCTATTTCTCAGGGTTGCTGTACTCAGGGTTGATAGACACATTTCCAAAAGGCTTCATGAAAACTTGTTCCTTGTGCATGAAGAAAATAAAACAATGGATTAAGCAGAACATAAGAATCTCAAAGAGAAATGTTTTCATCTTGAAAACAGATATTTACTATGATTCCTCCCACTCATATCTAGAATCGTCTCTTACCAGGGATTTGAAAGCATTACATCACTATAGTGACTTTTATTCAAGAGTACTGAAAGGTTTTTCTGCATCATCCAGAATGAAGAAAATCAAGAATTACTTTACATTATACACCATCTTGCTGAAAAAAAAAAAAAAAAAGAGAGATAGCAGAAAGCTTACTTTCAGAGGCTGCATAAAAGCAGAATAAGCAGCAAGCAACCTTCCCAACTTCCTGTTCCCACAAATTCCAAAAAGTCCAAACCATAAATTACTGTGTCTGGCAATAACAGCACAAAAAAGCTCAAATGTGAAGTATCTGACAGCTTGAGATACATGTTTGGCCAAATTAACAGTCAGCATCTTCAATCCACTGATAAATTGGTATGGTTTGTCCTCTTGCTAGAGTACTGGTCTCTCTGAGCCGACTGGTTGCTATCACCAGAAATCTCATTCTTTTTTCAAAGACATGCTGATTACACACAAGCTTGATATTGAGGAGGCTAAACAAGCAGCTTGCTGCACTAATTTGTATGCAGCTATCACATTTACAGCTCTACCTCATGATTTCTGAGGAGCCAGAATACTTTCCCCACATACTATGCTAGAAAAGTAATTCAATAGACTTCAATCTTTTTTACAAATTAGCCTTCAACTGGCAATTTTCACTGCAAAACTATTATAACAATTTGCTTTTCCATAGAAAACTAATTCAGTTCAAGCAATAGCTATTCAATAGCATTTTCCAAGTAAGGATAAGTACACAGATTTGTCAGTTTGCATGTCCAGAAAGGTCTTTATAGGCTATTAATATATTTCCTACTCTCTGCATGGATTGTATGCTACTGCCATATATTATGGTCCATCAAAACCCTCACCAAAAAACCCCCACAAAAACACACTTGCTTCATTCATCTGATCAAGAACCATACCCCACCATCCCCTACCCAAAAAAACCCATCCCACAGCATCGAGGAATGGAGAAAATTTTCAGTCGTTAAATAAGCAGTCACCACTCATTGTAAAGTGGGTAGACAGAACTTCCTCTAAAAATAACACTGCTTACAGAACAGATAGCAAGATTAATCCCCAGTCATCAAGTACAATAAAAGCCTTGAATGTTCTTTCTATCAGTCTTTTCTCACCCAGAAACATGCCAACAATCCCATGTGATGTAGTCACAAAGACAAAAGAAATTCTTGCAAATAAAGGTTATTGTTTCAACATTTAATATATGATAGAAAAATATACCTAAACAAATATGCTTTAGACTGTGTAATAATGAAAACTGCTCTTGCAGAGTCCAACAGAAAAGCCATAAATCTGTATGAAATCATAACTTACTAAAGATGCAAATTAAGAGTTAAACTAAAAAACACATAGAGTTCTTCTAGTCCATTAAGAGCAGCTACAGACGGTTAATGAGAATTAAACATTTCTTGGATGCTTTGTTTGGGACTGTCAAATAGAAAAAGAGAACCTGGGAGGAAAAATCAAGTTAGTAGTAATTTTCATTCAGAATACATTGATCAAATTTATGCTACAAAGTAGAAGACCTACATATGTTTTTATTATATTTTTGTGGTTGCTTGGTCTACTTGTTAAAAGAAAATAGTTATAATAAGGGCATTAAACTTCTTGGTTCTCCTTTTATAAAAAACTTCTAATCTATCATGAGAATTCCACTCACATTCTCCTAATATGCCTGAAATACATCAAGAATTTTTACTTGGTTCTTATTCTTGAGGTTTTTCGACTTATTCTGGCAATTTGCAAATGCTGCCAATCCTTAGCAATAACCTGTGTGTTGTAAAGTTGTGTATTTCTTTTATCATCGAGTTACATTACAGAAAATTAGTACCATTTGAAGAATGTACATTTCAAAGGCACATACTAACAACAATGTTTCTATGATTTTTTATTTATTTTTTTAGGTTCTGGCTGGTTAGAAAAAGTACGTGAAGCATTATATAATTTTAAAAAGGTCACTCCTCTATGACTTTATTCAAGAGTGGAAATAATGAAACTTGCAAAGTATTATACTAACTATACTTAGTAACAAGTATTATACTAATTACTATGCAGTGTTCCAAAAAAAAGAGAAAAAATCTAGTAAATTAAAAGGTGAAGTAATATGATCAACAGCTCTAAATTCAAGAAATAGGAATTAATTATCTAAACATTTGTTAAGAAGCTGTTAAAAAAAGTTCCCAAGAGTTTCAGTTAAAAATTTCTATGATTTCAAAATTAGATATATGTTCCATTAGTGGTTGCACAAAATTCCCCACAGTCTTTGGCTCTGCACATTTTACTATACTGTATAACAGAACAAATTGTGTAGCACCCTGGTAAGAGCCAGTGGTGGTAGAAACTACATGAAGAAAAAACTGATTAAAAAATAGATTACTATGTAAGGGTTAAACATAAGGGGAAGGTAAACACCAATTTAAATTGGAAAAAGAAATCTGAAAAGCTTCTGATTTTGTCTCAAAGGTCATCTTACATATTGAAGGGCTGGTTTTGGGTGGAGAGGGGGAGGGTTTGGTTTGGGGTTTTGATGGTTGTCTTTGGTTGGTTGGGTTTTGTTCTTCCTAACCACAGAGGTAACCACAAATCAATGCAATGAAGAACTAAAAATAACTAGAAATAGTGATACCAACTCCCTGAAGTTACAAGGTATTTTTCTTCATAAATATCTCAAGTGGAATAGATATTTGCAACAAGAGATTAGTAAGAGCCATGGAAAACTATCAACTTTCTCTTCACCAAGTCTGAGTGTTTCCAGATAGGTAGGCTTCAGGGATTCATCTCACGCCTGACCAAAACTGTACAGTACACAATTAATGTGGGGTGGCATGAACCCAACCATGCCAAGAATGAAGGCTGCAGCACGTGGCTACACAATGCAACGTTTTTACCCAACCCTCTCCCAGCCCCAATATGCACTGTATGGGTAGAGCTAGTGGAGGAGTTGCTGCTAATCTGTGGGGTCCTAAAACCTGAGCTTTAAGGCCCATTTGCCATGGGTATGTAAATAAAATGCACCAACAGGGTTCTCCCTCCTATCACCTTCTCAAAACTGTGCTTCCAGAGAGAGTTTTTGCTATTACTGCATAGTAACAGAGATAGAAAGATAAGGATGATTTCAGCTTTGTGAAACTGGCATTGATTTGCATGAAAGAGAATAGTGAATAAATGGTTCCAAACAGACTATAGCCAAGTTAGTTATTATTTAAAGGTGCACAGCTCTCCTATTTGCAGTAATTAGCTTTCTTTCAATTACTTAGAAGACTGATGATCTACATGGTGCATGAGAAGGGTTAAAATACATTCTGGAGACACTACCTGGATACCTTAAGTCCATATATTAAGAACAATGGACATGCAAGTCAAAACTCAATCACATTCCCTAGTAAGAACTACTCAATGATATGGAGATCAGAATGAACAGTAAATCCGTAACACAGACAAAGGTGTAATGGTTTTAGTGTATCAAAGGCTGTGGCAATTATTCCAGATAGTCTATTTTGAGAAATACTATCTGAAAAGAAATGACAATCCCTTAATCACTCTAATGACAATAGTGCATTAGGTTCTGGGAAGAAAAAACCAAACAACCACACATGTTGGTCACCACTGACTAAACTTTTGTGGACAATAAAAATTGAATTTAAGTTGAATTCCATTGAACGTAATGGAAAATACCTAAATGAGAGCATGTGTAACCCATCAAGAATGTCCCATTTAAGGAGGACAAGCTAAGCATAGACCATAGTGTGATGGGGTCGTTAATTGCTAAAAAAAGCAAATTAATTAGAAAACAGCAAAATCACAGATTCTGAGGCTCCTGTTGCAAAAGTTTTTAACTAACAGTTCTTAAGTCTAAGAAGCCATAAGAAATATTACTGATATAGTAATATCAGCCAGTTCTATGGTTACAAAACTTGTGTTTGGGAAACACGCACATATGTGCGCCCAAAGCAATTTCCTGATGTATAACTAAAGAAAGTACATAAAAAGGATGTAATAAGAATTCTCTTGTGAATCATGTGCCATGGCATCTTAAGTTCCTGCTGCCAGGCAATACAATCATGTGGTTCAAAAGCTGTGTGTTTTATAGTCACCATGTATTTCCATGCATTTCAGAATACACTTCATTGAGAGGAGACAGCCCTTGAAGTAAGAACCAGCAGAGTCCTGTTGGAAGTCATAACAATCAAACCTACCATACTGCCAAGCTCAGACTGTACTATAATTATAATAATTCCTCAAATATGGAATCACTTGTTATATAAACAGTAACAAAAAAGGTAGAACAGTCACTGGAGACCACTTTCACAGATCTGAAAGCAAGACAACACCCATTGTCAAAGGAAGAATAGCTCTTACCTAAACTCACAAATTGTAAAAAGCTACAAAAGCCTTCAGAGTTCTCTACTCTTTTTTTGTCCCAATCCTAACCTCGCCTCTAAAACCTCCCACTGGACAGAGGAGGGAGGACATCTCCATGGAGCTCAGAGAATGACAATGTCCATGCCTGAAAGGACAGCAGCCCTCATCCTAACTTCTGGAATAGCACAGCCTACAGAAGTCCTCAAAGGTCTCCACTATGGAGTGTCCGCATGCCTAACTTCCAATATATAACTGCAGCCCAATCTTAAATTATATAGAATCAAATTATTAAGAACTACTGAAGAAAAAAAAAAGCAAGTGGCACCTGTCCATCTTTAAAAATTGAATGTTTTCCTTTTCAAGACTCTCTTCCTCTAATGTAACAGGTCTTTGAGATAGCTGCCTGCTTAATAGATATATTCAGCTGAATTTAAATAAATGCATATTCTTTTAAAAATAAATACTAGTTCCTTTTTCTAGTTGACATTTTTTCTTTATCTGGAACTATATTTATTGGGTTTTAGCTTTCTGAAATTAGTCGGCTAATATTTGGCAAGAATAAGTGAAAAATCCTTAACTGGTGCAATAGATTGCAGCAATTTTGCTACTTTTATAGAAACAGACATTGATTTTTCATGAAAGCAAGTACTGCTGAAGAGAAATATTAAAACAGTTCAAGTAGTATACAAAAAATATGCAACACTAAAAGAAATTGAGGGTTATACTATACTTGATAAAAACTGTGCATAAGCTTAGATACACAGCATGCAATAAGTTGAGTTCAAAGTGAATTGCCTAAAACAAGGCAAACGTCATAATAGTCTAAAGATCTTGTGAAGAACAAGAGATGTACTGAAAGAAAGCCTTTGTCATATCTCTACAGATAGTAAGAGACCCTTCTCTTACGAAGTACTGATTGTATAATTAAACACTCAAGTGCTACAGACATTGTTATATTCAGAACTGTTCATAGAGAAAGATCATCTCTTTCACAGGTCTGACAACTGTAAACTCAAATTTTATACAAGAGCTCAACATCTATGTCAATCAAAAAGACTGGTAAGACACACACATTTATCAGTCTAAATGAAATAGACTATACTCCTATTCAGAGCACTTAGTTTCACTTGCCCCCATGATATACCACAATGCTATCTTTGTAAATAAAGGCACATGCTAAATGTGTTATACTACCTATAAGAGCTTAGTTAAAAAAAAAAAAAAAAAAAAAGGAGCAGTCAACTGTCAAATCTTGCCTTTAAAAGTTAATGGGCTTTGTTTAAGGAGATTTAAGTCAGAGCCACAATTTAGGGCCATAGGGCATAAATACCCAGTGTGAAGATGTAAAAAAGTTGTAGCCTAACTCTTCTCAGTGGTATCCAGTCAGAGGACAAGAGGCAATAGGCAAAGACTGAAATATAAGAAATTCAATGTATAATTAAGAAAAAAAAACCCAAAATAACCCAAAACAAAACCAAACCCACCAAAACCCAACAGCACCACAAAAATATGCCCCCACTTTTTTTTTTTTTTTTTTTTTTTGGTAAGTGAGGCTGGAATGGGTTGTGGAGTCTCCATCTGTAGAGGTGTTCAAAACCTGACTGGACAATGACCTGAGCAACCTGCTCCAGTTGACCCTGCTTTGAGCAGAGGTCAGATGAGATGGTCTTCAGAGGTCCCTTCCCACATCAATGATTTTGTGAAATCCCTGTCCATAAATTATGCTGCCTGAATTCCTTGATGTGTTGATCTTGATAAAAAAATAATGCAAAGTTTCCGGGTTCTTTCAGGGAAAAAAAAAAAAAAAGTAACCAACCAGTTTAAGTTGGGTTAGCACTCCCAGTTAATCTAAAGTGGCATCTCAGTATGAACTACAGCCTTGATTTTTGTCCAAGAAATGATGTCAGAATCAAGGAGTCATAAGACATATTATGGTTTTTAGTTGCTAATTTATACTTATTCTTGGATGTAGACATTAGCCCTTTTCACTTTCAGATTTTTATAGTTATTTATTTTTTTTAAACAGATACACATGAGTAATCTAATTTGTAAGAACAGGAATACAAGGTCAAACCAAAGATCCATCTAGTTCAATACTCAATACAGCAGGTGACTGAGTAAACTTGCAAGAACATGACAAGTATACAGGGACAGAGTTCTGTGGGAATGTTCTACTACAATCCAAAGATTCATGGGTCAAGAATTTCTTGAACAGAAGTAATTTCTTTGCATACAATAAGTCTTAATAATTTGAATTTGTCACGGACTTGTCCAATTGCTTCTGAACTCACACAAATTTTAGTATCTACATACAATGCATTGTATCAACGACTTCCACAGCTTAACTTCATGCTGTGTGAAGAACAGTTTTCTTTAATCACACTGAGCCAACCACTTGCTGAGTTTGATAGCCCTTAATTCTCATACTGGAAGACGCAACTACCTCCTGTTCTCTTTATGTCATTCGTATTTCCTCTCTGTTATCTCTTTTTCCAGCCTAAAAGCTGCTAGCATAACTGAGTTGTTACTCTTAAAAACAAAATTCCATTCAGCTGATTATCCCTTAGCATTCTTCTCTAGATCTTCTCTGGGTCTACTACATCCCAAGACAAGAAAAATCAAACCAACAGACAGTATGAGATGCCTGTGCAGTATGGATTTATAGAAATACATAATGATGTTCTTTATTTTCCAGGCCCCATTCATTTCCTACTAAATCTTAATGTTCTGTCTGCCTTCCTGGATTTTTTAACCACTGTTCTCAATAATTTCAGTAACCCATGAGAAGTGCCAAGATCTTGTTTCAGAACCTATAATTTTATCTGTAAAGCTAGGGCTGTCCAGGATACATGGAACGAATGTGGTGAAAACTGGTGTTTTACTTTGCTGCATAATTTTAGTGTCATTGTCTATCAGACTCTTCAAATGTACTTTGCCGGTGCATTTGCGAGCATTTCACAGTAAATACATTCATCATACTTTTTCTTACTGGAAGAGTAATTCTGTTCTGAAAGAAATACAAGGCTAACAAAAGCAGTTATTCTTTACTTGTGGTTTTACATCTGGGTGAAAATGGCTCCCAAGCCAATATCGCTAATACTAACATCTGCACATAATTTGAGAAGCAAACTGAAGTCAGTATGAGTTACTACTAGGGGCTGTACTACAGCATCTCTTTTTTGTTATCAAATATTCCCCTGTAATCCATGGCCCAATTCCATAAAACACATTTAGTTTTTGACTGCATGGCAAGTCAATTAATCTTGAAAAAAATCATTAATAAAATATTGAAAATAACCTATAAGTCTTCTAAATTCAATAGTTTGCAGTTTGGGGCAGTCCTGAATCATGTTTTTGTAAGACTGTAGTCAGGAACTTTATGACCAATGGGTGGAACAGGAGTATCCAGTACATAGAAAGATATATGCACCAAAAAATTATTGGTCTTATGTGGATTTATTTTTTTTAATCATAAGAATTATGTTTTCTACCAGAAAAAAATCAGCTCAATTCAAAATTCAAAACTGCAGTGCAACAGTATTTGGACTTTCTAGTCAAACTTGTTCTTCTACAGTATTCTAGTATGCAAACTTTCTTATTTCAAAATCTGCACTCCATGCTTACTAGTAGCATGTTACAATTCACATTTCTTTACAATTGTACTTTTCTGGGGTAAGGCCTGAACCCTATTAGCATCCCTGCTGGATTTGTTTTGCTCTTGAATTATTTCAGCTATCATATGCTTCCTTTTTTACTAAAAAGCCTCAAAAACATTTAAATCCCTTTGCCAGAATGGCTCAAGCCCTCATTACTGTCCCACAGATCTTCATCAAAAGCTTATCTTTTTTAGCAAAATTATCCCAAACTTGATATCCATTCCTTGTCATAAACATACCCACTCAGAATTCATCAAAAACAATTCAGCCTGGCAATCCAGCATCGATTCCAGTCATGAGGACTTGCAGATCCCAAAAGTAAGTCTTATAAAAATATTTAATTTTTGACAACTTTAACTTCAAGCTTAACCTAATAGACACTCATCTCCTCAGATATCAGCCTATATTTCTCAGGCCTACAGACTTCAACAACCCAGCAGTCAGTTCAACTCTTCAGACCTACTCTCCACAATGCTGACCTTCCTCCCAACTCTATGTTTAGCCATTTTCAACATTTGCTTCCACCAGTACCAGCCAACTTCTCCACAGCCAAATTCTTGACAAAAAGACAGACTGTGCAATCACGACCACAGACCTGATGACATTCTTAAGAAAAGGTCCACAAAGACTGAAAACTGGTACTGAGACCAGTTGCCTTTGCTTTGTTTGGGATAAACAGAGATGATTACGCTAAAGGCAGAGCTAGAGGTAAGACATTTTACTGCTGGAGTCAGGAAACATACTAAGCTCTACAGCCTGTTTAAGGTTAAAGGTTATCTATGACACATTTAATTGTAGTCAATAACATGGACGATATTTTAAACACAACATTATTTAACTGCACACTAATATTTAACATATAAAACATACCATATGGCATAGGCATGGCCACTGACAGTGTATCAAACCCGATAGACGCCAGTGCCAAATTTGATTTGCATGTTAACAATCCTCTGATTTTCAGGAAAAAAAAAAGAGATAATCAAATGCAAATGCATTATTTTATTTTCACCCCATAAACAATCATTTTATAGTATCTATTAAACATCAGAAGTGAACACAATCACAACTCTGGAATTCCCAGAAATATGCAGAACACATTTAGGCAGCTCCCGAGTAGAAATGATGCTGTATTACTAAGCAGTTCACATTTTTATGTATTCCTTAGGGAATTTTCTGTACAGGCTTCTGTTATCAGAGTGGCAACTCCTGTCTTTTGTTTTGTCTCTAACAACCTGCCAGGATAACTAAACCCACAACTCAGCATGTCTCAGTGACTACAGAATCTTCTGGACCGACATCAGAAGACTGGCATGGCAGCAACTCATGCCTCTCTAACGAAGAGGAGAAAATCTCCAGCACCAGATGTCCGGTTAATCCAGCCTCAAAGGCAACCCTCCCCCATCCCACCCCACCCCCCCAAAAAAAAAAAATCAACACCAAAAACCAAAAAGAACAGCAAAAAAAAAAAAAAAAAAAAGAGGACTGCTGAGCAGATACATCTATTTGACCTGACCAAGTGCCAAGTGCAAATCCTCAAGAAAACAAACATGCAAAAAGAAGCAAAGTATTTAATATCGCAGCCTTCATTTCAATCCTCTTAGTCCTCACAGAAGTAACCCACAGCTCATTATGAAACTGTCCACACAGCAACATGATTCTATTGTAAATCTGCATTGTTATTTCATCACATTCACAAGCGTCCCTCCCAATATAAGTTACATGCAGTCCAAATAGACCACCTGCATAAATTACAAAGTTTAACCTATGAATCAGTTTAGACATTGGAACCTCCCTTTAGCAGTGTAAGCATAAATTTCTATTGGTTGACATGAAGTCCCAAATCCTCTCATCTGGTCAGAGCTCTAATCTACACTGAAGCACAACAGAATTCTTAAATCATGGGTTCCTACCATGTAAGGCCCATTTTGTCAAATATTCTCATAAAATAAGAATTTGGCTGAACAAACGGAGTTTTCTAGAGATAATCAGTGCAAGAGGAAGGCAACATTTGGGAACTGTCTGTCTAGCATATGTGTCTGTCTGTCCAATAGACCAGTTGAAGATCTTCACCCAGAAAGGAGGATATCTATTTTCAGTTCCTCTATCCAACTCATTTAAGCACATGTTTTGACTCAGTTCTTTAATGCTTAGATCATTTTCCAAGAATAAGTCCACTGGATTTTCAAGTCTTTCTTCAGTAGTTTTGTTGAAGCTGTTTGTTCTATATAGTTACCCATAGTCTTTAGTTAAAAGCTTGCCCAGCCTACACCCTGAGCTTATCCTTGGCACTTCATAGCGCCTACTTTAAGTAGCTCCGACTCAGACTATTGGCTTCTGCAAATTCCACACCTAGAATGCAACACTTAGTATTGCCATAAAATATTTACTATTTCTTAATTCAAGAATATGTATTCTTCTAGCACTAACAGCAGTGGAACTAGGAATCAGATTTCTCAGTTCACTGCATAAAACAAGCACAATGCAACTCACCTTTCCTCATCTGAAAGAGAAACCTGCAGTTGAATTGTTAGGAGCATGCCCTTCATGTACCTAAGTAGGTACATTACAAGATGGACAGATTTTAAAACCAGAAAAAAAAACTTGGCCTTGTTATAAAGTCTGATATTTATATTGTGAGATTGAACAGAACACCAAGGAAACTTTTTTTTTAAAAAAAGGACACAAAGACTAAAGCCACTAAGAAGTTTCAGTAGTTGGTTATTAACCAAAGCTCTCATCCATCGGTAAGGACAAAGTCTGTAAGGTTATCCCATCCCTGTATATACTATTGCCCTAAGTAATCTGAAAAAGACTTAACAGATATGCTCACTAAAAGTTATGGAAGAAGAGATATTGGTGGAAATGAAAGGTGTACACAGGATAACCTTCTACTGTTTGACATTCAGTCCAGGACCCACAGTCAAAAAGAAAGCAAAAATAAATTGATTTTAAGCTCCTTTTGCATCTTCTTAATTCTGGGATCCAAATATCCCACTACAAACTACAGGATTAAAATGAATATATGTCTATACAAAGCTGTTATGGTTCACAGATTCTTTCTGAAGATAGGTATATTAATTTGAATGGAACAGTAAACTAAGAGCTCCTGGACCAAGACTGGGCGTCTCTATGAAGCAATATCTTTCTAGGCACGTAGAGCATCACAGGCTACTCTAGGACCTGCAGTGCTACTGAGAACCAAGGCAGGTAATAGGTATCCTCAATAAGCTCCTAATGACTTTCCTCCATAATGCATATGAGGAAGCTCTCGTGTCCTCAAAGACAAGAGGGGAAAAGAGGATTGCAGATTTTAGACTTTGAATAGAAAATAAGGAATAATTCTTTTTTCCAAACTAGTCTCATGTGGCAGGTGATATTTAGTAAAAAGTTTTCAAAGCCAACAAACACCTTAATTTCAGTATTTCCAGTAAAGCATCATTATTTCTACTGTTCTCCAGGGTAAGCCTCACTTAAACTTTGTCCATTTAATATAACAGAACAGTCAGAAATCAAATAGATTTTTGTCTGTATGAATTGCTCAACAGTGTTAAAGTAACAGCAAAAAGTTTGAGTGCTTTGATGGCAAAACGCAATATTTCCAAACCAGCATGTCCAGGCTCTATTAAGTGATAACTGGTATTTATTTTTTTTTTACCAGCATGTGTAAAGGCTCTATTAAGTTATAACTGATTTTTCAGTGTTCTGAATTTCTTTAAAAAGTCTTTCATCCGTTATTTCCACAAACACTAGTAAAAGTCAAAGTATATTGAAAATAGGTGTAGAGTCAAATTATCTGCATATACAATACATTTCCATTGCCTTCTCAATGATAACAGGACAGAAAGAAAAATACTGTAACATGGAGCAAAATCCTTACTGTCATGATGATGAAAAATTGAGAACAGCGGAAAAACAATTCTGATTTCAAGAACTACGTACTAACTTAGCCTAAAAGAAAAGATAAACTAAAGTTCCATTACAGCAAGACATACCCACTAAAGTTCCGTGGGTCAGCATTTATGATGCAGGCACTAATAGTTTCTTAAAATCTTTTAGGCCACAGTCATACCAAAGAAATTGTATTTGCTTTCTTTCAATCTTGAAGAGGTCTTTTGGAGATCAAGTGATACATAGTTAATTAATTTTGATAATAAGTTCTGTTTAATATTTTGTCAATTTAAATAGCACGTTTTCCAAGAGAAAAAGAATTGAGTTTTGCTTTTTTTTTTTTTTTAAACACAAATATAAGAAAAGCAACCAAAAAAACCGTGGTGCTTTGGTTATGAAAAAGAGTGAAGATATTAAAGGTTTGGTTTCTGTTTGTTTGGGTTTTTTGGGGGGTGAGGGGCATATAGTTTTTAAATACGGCCTTAATTTGAGACAGTTGGTCTTAAATATAAAGATTTCCCTCATCTTTTAATGCAGCCATTAGGTATTTTTGTTGAATGCTTGTCAGAAATTCCTGCTGTTTGCCCACTTGAAAAACTGCAAGTTTCAACTGCATCCTTCACATGGATTATTTTGAAGCTCTCTAATTAGAATAAAGGCAGCCTTGATTCAGCGAAGTACTTAAGCCACCAAATGATCATATTGTTAGATTTAACCTTTCCCATGAAATGCATCTTGTAGCTAAAAAATAGAAAGCTGAACAATATTTATTATTACTCAAACACATTGTACAGTAGTTTAAGACTGTTTCTATTGGATCAATTAATGTGGAAAAAAGTCCTCAGTACCGGACCCCTTCATTAGTGCACACAGGTGTGCACTATAACTTTACGGGACCAATGGCACTTCAAAGATATATAACTGAAAACATAAGTTACTTTCATACAAAAATACTATAAACTAGTTGAAGATAACAGACAGTTCATATTCCATAACCGCTACGTACATGACTGGTACATTTCACAGGCGAAAAAAAAATCCAACCAAAAGTCTTTGCACATGCAATACACATTAGGGAAGACTATGGCTCCCGCAGGCATGAAACACCGCTTCCTACAACTCTATACCAAATGCATCCCCGGGAAAACATTTTTATTTCAAGAGACTGGCGTACAAAGCTACTGCTTCTTTTATTTATTTTTTAAATGACAATTTTACTATTTAATGCTTTTAGAGTCTTTTAGTTCTGCTGATGTCATCACCCTAATCAGTTATTAAACTATTCACTAGGAAATCTACCATCATGGTAATGTCAAAATAAGCTACATTCATCTAGGTACCATGATCTAAATATCAAACTATAGCAAATTAAATACTTACTGTAACAAAGTTAAAGTAAATAGACAGACAGTTAGTTTTTCCTCACAATGGCTATGTCATTTATAAAACTGAGCAAATTAAACACTACCTTTATTCAGGCAATGAGACTTAGACAACTGGGATAAGTATAGTCCAACACAGCCTGTTATATTTTCTTATATAACATACGTGGAAGGACATTAAATACATACCCTGGCATTGAAGGGATCATATGTATCCCTGTCAAACATATGTAAGTATAAATAAAGCATGAAATAAAACAAAATTCTGCAGAAATTTTATACTGAAAACCCTGAATTCAGACCACTAGAAATGGATGTGTTTATTAAGATTTTTATTGCAGGGGCAGAGGGGAACACAATGGGGACCGGACAGACAACTGACATGGACAGGATAATAGAGAAAATGTGTAAGCAGAAATGTCCCAGTAATATAATGTTATAAAAGCATGTAAGAGGTAAACGTTTAGAAGAGCTTGATGAAAATAGAATTCTCTCTATGTAGCTGTCCTAGCAAAGAACTGTTTCAAAATACACTCCAAGGTTTTTACATAAGAATCATCAATGATGGTTTAAAATAATTTTAAAATATAGAAAGCATTACCATTTTGACAAAACCTGGACAGGGGATTTTTATGCCAAGGGGAAAGTAGGATGGGAAACATTTAAATGCAAACCAGAATAGAAGCCAATTAGCACTTATCTAAAGACATTTAGCTGCTTTTGAATATACTTGTGCTTTCCTCCAACATAACAGTTGTCCTTTATGGGACCCCTGATAATGGTATTGCTTCGGCAGGAGGCAGGAACCTGCAGGTCAACAGTGACAGAAGGCAAGAGCCAGTTCCCCAGTTTCCCTTTTGGCCAACAGCAACAGGACACAAAAACTTGCTCTTGGATCTGCTGATAAGCAAGTGCTGACCAGAGTGGGGATTCATCTTTTGCATCTGCCACACATACCTTGAAATGCCTTATGGAGTAGAACAGGAACCCCTGCTTTGCATGTATGAAGGGTTTGTTATGTTTATTTGGGGTTTGCTTCAGCCTTCAAACATAAAAGGATGTGGTGGAGGGGAGGGAACTAAAGTGTTCTACAAACCCAGATTTGGGAGGACAACATAATGAACTTAAATGGCAGTAAGGAAAATTCAAGTTAATATTAGAAAAAAAAGTGTCTGTAGTAAAGACAAAGTGCTAGAATAGGTTGCGTGTGGAGAACATAAATGTTCAAAATTGACATTTAAAAACAGGTTAGCAAAATGCCTGTGGAGGATGACAGTTACAGTTGATTCTTGTCTGGGGTAGGAGACATTTACGCCGATGATTCTGTAAAAGGGGAGGGAGAAAGAAATTCCACATAAATCCCTTAAAGTGACCTCTACATAGAAATAGAATTACTTTCTAATAAATGCTAACATTTTACCAATGTTTTTTTAATGCAATCTAAATGCCAGTTGTTTGTGGTCTCAGTGAAGAGATCTAGCTGAAAGCTAGTACAGCCAAAAATACTTCACCCACTACCACCGTGTGGGGCCAGTGCTTAGGAAAGGAAGAGAATGTGCAGCTGTAGGTAGGGGAGAAAGGTGGGCCCACAGCATCCCATATCTCCCTTAGCTTTACTGATCATGGAATGACACCATAAATAGTAGGTATGAAAATTCTTATAGTATACTGCAAAAACCCATTTAAATTTGAAAGTGGTTTTTAGTTCCCTGTTAATGTCAGACATTTACCAATCAAGGTAGGATGTGTTAATCAGTATGTTCTCAAAATATTAGTAAACACAGTTCAATCTTTCTCCAAAAAGATGTAATAAAAGAGAAAAACACCTTTGCCAACATGGAAAAACAATCACGGAAAGATATGGGGTGGAGAGTCTGACAACAGCTGTAAGAATTTTCTTATACTGACAATGACTCAGAAAGAATGCTTTTAATTTGATTCTTTTAATAGCATACCCCCCCCCCCAATCAAGAACATACAGTGACCAAAACCCTTTTTAAAAACATTCATTAGTACCTGGCATGTGTTCATTAAGAAGTAAAAACACTACTGAAAGCACCGTTGTACACTAGCTTTACGTGTTTTCAAGGAAAAAAAAAACCCTTAATAACTTGAATTTCATTTCCACTCCAAAAAAAAGAAAAAGTCTGCAATCATGAATGTGAAAGGAGACAAAATTCTTCCCATAAAATAGTATTACAGTTTCAGCTACCATAAACCCAATGACAGACGAGTTACACCACTAACAGAAATTAAGAATCCAATCTAGCATCCTAGAAAAAAAAATAAATACATTGTGAGAGAGATCTTTCTGAACCCAGTCTCAAGCAAAGAATCACATTGCTTTATAATAATTTTTGCATTTTGGTATTATATAAATCAGATGCATTTAATAAATACATCCTCAAAAGTGTTCGCATACTATCACCTACCAGAGTCAAAAATTTTCATATGCAAGGATTAATAGAAACTTTCATCTACAGAATATCTTGTAATAAATTGTTTACTGAGGAAAGTCCAGCATGTTCACTGGTGAGAAAAGTAATGGAGAAATATGCCCCATTTTGCATTTTAATCTTGATTCATTTTGAAGAGTTCTGAAAACCCCACACATTTGCAAAAAAAAAGATAAAACTAATCTTCCACTGTAATTTATAGTAGTTTTGCTTTCTGATGCCAAAGCCAATAGGCTTTGGCAATGTATGTCATATTTGAATATGCTGAAATGCTGAACACTGTTTCAGTCATCTTTTACCATCAAATACTGTCTAGTAACGGCATCCAAAGAGTTATTTTGTGATGGAATCCACAGGAACTATGCCAACCCATTTTTTCGATAAAGAAAATCTATTGATATTAAATGCACACTACTAGATTAGACCAAAACTACCACCCACATTCTGGGCCAATTCTTAATTTGTTCTCTGCTGGAGTCTTCATCTAAAGCTATTTGTCTGATATAACTGGATGCCTTTCAAATTTCTTCTTGCATCTTTTTAAACATGTGATGTTTGCCTGCATGCTTGTTCAGTAAGTATAATGACCATGTAGCTGGTTCTTGTATGCTTTAAAGTCTGATTTTGCTTTCCAAAACAATTTGCAACTTTTGTCTCCATTGAAATTTTTCAGGAAGTGAACACTCCACTACATAAGATCAACTATCATTAATTTTGTTATCTTTTGCATTTAATTATTTTAATTTTTATTATCTTCAAAAAAACAGAAGATACAACTTCACACAAATTCCCATTCTGAAATGTCCATTTTTCTCTCCAGCAATGCTACTTTCAGTTAACAAGTAAAGTATAAATGAGATGAACACACAATTGAGAAAAGTTGTTGCTGTGCTCAAGATATTCAAAAACTTTATAAAAGTCAATAAAGGTCCCGCCAAATAAAAAGTATGCAAATCTGATAAATTCCTTTACAATAAGTGGGAAAACTGTCATATATATATAGGAACAAAGATTTTGTCTGCAACTACGTATTTCCATTGTTAATTACAAAACCCACTGTGGAAAGCAAGGAATGCTATCTAGCTCATAAAGATGCTTAGTAACTGTTCAGTATTTAGCAAAGAAATATATTTTAAAATATATATTTCTGGACTTTTCCTTTTTTTGATTATCCAACAGGTCATCTAGTAGTTTAATCAAAGTGTAAAGCAGACATAAGAAGTATTTTGTTCTTGTGGTTTTTTGACATCAGCATTTGTCTACTGGTATTATTTTGTTGAAACAGGAATAACTAAAATATTTGCTAAGATTCAATACTCTATAAATCATACAAGAATACGATACTAAGGAGGATTCAAAATTACTTTTTGATTTGTTAGGGTACAAAAACATAAGAGAATCCTGTGATGTTTTGGCAAACATCTTTCAAATACTAGAGGCTGGACTTCCATAAAGAGTAGATTCATTACTTAGATTTTGCTAGTCTTCATTTTTTCAGTTCAAATTGTTTATCACAATTCTATCCCCATCTTTACCATTACAGTCTAAACCCTCTAACAGCAAATCCCAATAAAGGGAGGAGTGGGATTATGATTAGACTTGAAAAGCAGTAAAGAATATCTGCTGCTGCTACAGAGTCCACAATTTCAATTTAAACTCAGCAATTTGGAAATAAAAGCAATTTTTGTTTTGCATTAGAATCAAACTGGCAACAAAGGAAGACGGCTCCTGTAAGGCAGTCCCTGGACTTCCACTGTATCTTCCTAATCACGCTGACAATTTTTAGTCATTCCCCTCATTCCACTGTCCTGTGTGACCACCACTCATCCTTTATTTCTATCCCAGAGAAAAACCTACCACCCCTCAATTATTCAACTATAAGCTAAGTCACCCAAAGGTATTAGAAAAAATTATTACAGAATCTCTCAACACACTCCATGGTTTACTTCATAGTAGCAGCAGCAAAACGTCGAGGCTCAAGAATAAAACAAAAAAGGTAAAAGTTATCTTTCAACAATTCAGAAAAATATTAATCCTTTATAATTTGACTGACTTTAACTGAACTCAATCCATGCTTTCTAAACAACTGAAACACTCTTTTTCTAATTATTATTTATTAGATAGATTTTTGTTTCAGAATCATTTCCTTATCTGAAAAGGCTCCTGTTTTAGAATTGTATTCAGACAACTATTCCTTCATCTGGTTCTTTAAAGCAGTCTGTTTATTTCTTGAGGAAGACACTTAACAGAGTAGTAGATTTGTTGAGACTAAGAGCCTTAGCATTTCGTTTTGGTTCAGTATTATCACCTCCTCTAGAAATTCCATGAAGCCATTAGGAAAGATGTCGTACTTAATAATACGATTTCATTTTATACTTTGCAATTAAGTTCTGGATTCCTGCATTTTAACTAATACCTCCTTCATACAGGTGTAAGAGATGACAAAGTACACCTCAGTTAGCACTCTACCAAATAAAATCCATTTCTTTTCAAAACAGTTCGTTACAGACGTTTTAAGTAAGGAAACAAACATTGCAGCATCTCTCAAATGCTAAGAAATAGTACAAACTGCAGAACAAAATACAGAACCAGAGACCTCCAAAACCACAAGAGCATATCAGGTAACTGCACCAGAAACGTAGCTCACGCTACCTTGTTAATTTTCATGCTCAAAGGCCAAGGTTGCGAGGGTGCAGAAGGGTCAGCTGCTTTCTGACAGACAGGGAGCCGAGAGTAGTAACACGGCTGGCAGTCGCCAACCAGAACCATCACACAGTACCTTTGGTAGTGGAGAGAAGAGCAGAGATAGCAGCAGGTTTATCCAAGAACCCAGATCCTCTGGGAAGTTCTTGGTGATGAGGCTGAGCCCTGGTCAAGCCAGGAGGTCAGGTGATGAGCTGGGGTGTGACCCAGAATGCCCACAGCTGGGCCAGGGGTGGGGATGCCCCAGCTGAGGCTGGTCAGGGCAATTGAAGCCTACCAGTGCATCCAAACCCTAACAAGGGCTCCCTTATTTCCTGAAGGTATGTGCATAGGAACAAGTCACAAATCAAAAACCAATCTTCATTTCATTTTAAAGTGAACTGGCAATTAATACATAATCTATATAAATTCTCCTCATAAAATACTATCACGTAACTGGCAATCTGCTCCAGCTGAAGTTTTTCATTTGTTTCCATCTGCAGCTCACAAAGAAAATGACTGCAGTAACCCACTCTGGGAAGGACAAGATTAGAGATCAAAATACACAATCTTTTTCCAAAGCAGATAAAAGAAAAATAATATTCCGTGGTCATGTCACAGCAGTGAAAGCCAGGTGAAGATAAGCAGTACTAAGAAATTACAAAATGAGTCAGAAAATAGAAGCTGGAAAAAGGGATAGATATTAGCCCTGGTATTAAATTAATTGACTCTTCCCCCAACCCACAAATAATATCTAGTTTGAACAGAATCAATTTACTTTCCTCCAAAGACCAATCTCAGCCAAATTTCTTAATAAAAAAAAAAAAAAATAAGGGAAGGAGAAGAGGAAAATCAATAAAACCAAAATGAGCCTACTTAAAAACAAGCAGTATGAAATATTTTTTTCTTTGAATAATTCAAAACTGGAACTCCCTGCCTTAAACTTAAGTGAAGCCAAGAAATAAGGACAGTTCAAAAAAATAGGCATTTTAAAGAATGAGTCTATCTCCATAACTACAGTGTTTTCCCCCTCCATCTTAAAAAGGAGTAAAGCTTGCATTACAAGGTATAGGTCAACAACTAATGAACAAGATGAAGGATAAATGTTTTTAGAGAGACTCAGGCAACCATTTGCAAAAGGAGCAAAAAGGAAATGGCAAGCCTCTTAACCTTTGCTGTTTTAGCTCACAATTAATCTGGTAGGAGATAAGAGGCCTATAATCCTTTTATGGGTTTTATCAGAAATAATGAGCCAACAAATTTATAAAATGCATATGCAAACCACTGTGTACTAAGCTTATTAAAGATGAAACAATAAAATGAAAGAAGATCATAACTGAAATACCCTGTCGCTGATGCTTAGAGAAAGAATATAAGAAACAGGGTAAGTCAAGAACAATCCTTTCCTTGTTTCCCCCCCCCCAGGTACAATCCCTAGTTTCAGAACTCCTATGCTAGAGGTTGCATTTGAAAAATTATTTTCACCTGCTCCCAGTGGACCTATGTTCCATAGGGGCTGCGTATAAGCCTTTTTTGAACTCATTTATAATTTGGCTTCTGCAATGCCCAGTGCAAGGGCTTCCAGAATTTATTTACACGTTGTATGAAAAAAAGATTTGTTTTTCCTTAAACTTCCACATGATAAATTTACCGAGGTAGAGATTAGCTCCTAAACAGAACATACTATAAATGGCACAAGTGCTAGGGACAAGAATACTTAGGAATAATCAATACTACCTATGTCAAAAGAATAATTGAATTGCAGTAGTTTGCCTAAAGACAAAGACAAAAAGATGAGACAACATTATAGCAGTCATCAGGAAAATAAAAGACTGTTGAAAAGAGGAATGGAATGGTCTGTTCTTCATGTCTACAGTGAATAAGCAATGGGTTTAAACTGTAGTAAGGAAGCTCAAATCTGGATATTAGGGGGGAAAAAACCACATCCTAATAGCAAGGCTAATCAAAAGGACTGCTTGGGATAGTTGCATTGTTTCTCTAATAGAAAACTGGATGAGAATCTCTCTTAAATGACACGGATCTGTTAGTCTTGTTTTAGCAAAGAGAACTGTATTAAATGACCTCTTGATGTCCCTTTCAGTGTAGTACTATACAATTAGAAAGAAAGTCAGACTTCTAGTTCAGACTTTATTTATGTTACTAGAGAATACTCAATTTTCTCTCCCACTCAGAAGAAAATACACAGCATTGTGATTACCTGAAATATAACAGAGTAACTAGATAGTGAAGGTGCACAGAATTTATGATGGGGTTTACACTCAATCATGTGACCACATTCATGTTGCTCTTGCATTGGAAAATTCCCAGACACTGCAATAGCATCTGATAGAAACCAGCTTTCTGTACTCTTCAAATTCAAAATATCAATTAGAGAAAAATAATCTAGATTTTTGACAGATATTATGCCTTTGCTTTCTGACAACATCATATTAGTCATGTTCTCATGTTCTCAATATAGTTCTCAGTGGGAAAAAAAATCATTTAAAACTAAAGACCCAGTGGCCATCTAAAAATCTAAATTCCTTGCTTTCTTACATCAAGTTCAAGGAGTGGAAATGACTAGAACTGTGTATGTTTAGCACAATATGCTTTTGAGTTTTAGCCTTTCTAGCTACATATATTGAAAAGAATAAGACAATTCTGTATAAAACAGAATTCGGTTTAAATGGATACATATAGCTAAGGTTATTTGCTCATAATAAAAGAATGTGTTTAATCCAAATGTGTTGGTATGGTATTCATTTCTGCCTCTATTTCTGGTCAAGGTATCTCAGAGCCAAAATCCTTTACAGAGTTAGTTAACTGTAAATATATTATCTTACCCTGTTGTTATAAATCAGGGATATAATGAAACATCAGCTACTATCTAAAGTGGTTGGCAGGGGAGTTCATCTCATATTTACATGCAAGCATCATCTTTGTGTGTGCTGATATACAACTGCACAAACAATTCTATTGACTTTATCACTGCAGAGTATTGACTTTATCACTGCAAAGCTGCAGATAGAAGTATGCAGGAAATTTCATAATTCTCGTAATAAGTGCTTTATAGATTTTCCAAACTATTGGTCTTTTCCCAAATCTTTCAAACTTAAGAAATACATAAAGCATTTATTATGAGAATCTCAAAAGAATCATAATACAAGCTAAAAGACATATAATAATCTCATTCATAAACCTTTAAAGATACTATATTCTGAAAATAGTTTTTCTTATCTTGCCACTGAGAAAAAGAGAAGGGGTACTGGAAGAAACACAAAAAACAGTAAGCGTTTTTATTTTTAGCCTTATTTTTTTTGAAAATAAATGCTTTTGGGTGGAATCCAAAGACTTTATGATATTAAAGTCTTTTTGATATTAAAGTCATGTTGTATACCTGACTATCCATTATAAAAAAAAAAAAAAATATTGCCCTCCTATTTGGAATATTTAAAGATGACAACACAGAATGTCCATAGGAGATTTGTTCTTCAAAAGAACAAATGAGCAACCTGAGTAAGTGTGCACAAACAAAAATAAGAGTCTGTAATCGACATTTTGTTACAGCATGAGCTTTAATAATATAACATTTAATAACAAACATGTTAGAATAACAACAGCTTTCATACTTGAACTTCAGCAAACCCTATTACGTAAACTACCATCCGTTATCCTGTAACTGAGGTAAGACATACTTCAAAGTAGATTTGAAGACACTGAAAGGTACTGGAGTTTGGACAAAATACATTCTCGGATACATGGAGAAAACAGGGCCGTGAATCCCATCCTAGCAGCAGGGATTATCTGGAAGGATGAATCCGGAAGAAGAAGTAATTCTGTCATAAAAGCTAACCTGTGGTCAGAGCACATGGTTTACACAGAGGCCCTAGAATAATCTATCAATGACTGCATCTAGTTTCATGTACAGGTAGGTACTAGGATCCACTCTGGAGAATAGCATTGTTATCAACCATTGGTTTACATACCTCAAATTATTCTTATTTCTTCTTACATACCCTAAACTATTCTTATTTATTCTTGAGGATCCCAATAACTGATCACAGTATCTGGTCATAGCCATATTAGATGTTATGAAGCACCAGGCACACAGACTCAGTATTTCACCAGCTCCAAATAGTCCACCTCGCAGCAGTGTCACACTCTAGTGGGTGAGTGAATGGCTCAAGGTATTCTGCCACAACAGGCAGGCAGCTGCCCTGGAAATACATCATGGCTCAGTGACAAGGCACATCTGACTGGCACAGATAGAGGGAGGAATCAGTTTTAAAGTACACAGAGAAAGCTCTAGTTTGCAATCAGAAGAGATAAAATGGAACTTGAAAGGGAAATTCAGGCCAGTTCCCAAAGCTTCTTCATATTGCTTATGACAAAAGCCGTCCCACCTTCTCCCACAGTTAGCTGCCTGTTCCAGCAGTTGCACTGCCACCTTCCTTGTGCCTGCAAAAGTATTTATGGGACCATTCCCTCTCCTCCCTCAATAACTTCCATCAGAGAATGAATCAAGTTTAAAGGGCGCCCAACAAAACACACCTCTGGCTCTCCCTCCTCTCCCCATAAAAGCAGAGGCTGATTTAATTCAGAGAGTCCAGACTGGTTCTTCAGCCCCACAGCATTTGTGCTACCACAACAGGGAGACACAGGGTTGGAAACAAGCGGCTGAGCGCAGAGGAGGACTGCTTCCTTCAGCAGCAGCAGTGCGGCAGTACCTGGGACATCATAGTCCTGTGGACAGGCTTTACTGATAAAAACCTCGCGACTCCACTGCCAGCAAATATACCTTGTAGAAGGATAAATCATGTAAAGGAGAAATCATCATTCTGTACAGAAATAAAACCAAAGGTTCTGCAAAAATAGCAACTCTGAGGCCATGAATATCCATTCACTTTTCCAATGGCCTTAGTATCTCCTCGTCTATCAGCTATATGTTTATTCATTATACATTGCTTGGTTTATTATTTTCCTTTATTCCATTTCCTATTTCAGCCTCCTCATTAATTTTTATGCACTTTTGTTTTCATTTGTATACTTTTCATCACTTCAATTTCCTAATATTTCAGCAGTCCAATTAGCTGCTTCCACATCTTAATCACACTGAGACTCCTTATTCGGCTATAAATATAATTTTATTACTGCTGTTTTAATGACTGTTATAATAACTATTTTATATAAAATAATTTCTCTTAAAACTTTCCCCATTTCCTTCACTTGTCTGTAATTCATTCTATCTCTCATCATACTTTATATTTTGCTCAGTAGAGCTTATATCATCCTAAAATGCTTCCTGTACTAAAAACTAATTACCTGGGGAGAGGGTAAACTTTCACTTTGTTTCAGCATAAACATAAAGATCAAACATTGAAACATTTCCTCCACATTTATCAGGCTGTCCTAAAGTTGCTAAATGCAACCCAAAATTGAAGACAGATACTATCTCCACATTAAAAGGCATACTCTTTCAATAAACATGAAAGTACAGCCAGACAGGTATTATGAAGATAGCACACAGCTCTGTTGTTGTGAATATCAACATCACCAACAGGAGACCTGTGTTAGTAATAAATGAAACTGTTACTTCTAAACTGGGAATCCAGCATCATTCTCATCTTTAGTTTCTGTACTAGTATATACTTGCAGTGAAATAGTTAATAATTACTTCCAGCTTCTAAAACCTCTATCATTTCAGGCAGATCATTAACTTCTGTAAGACCTGAGATGCTGATGCTTCTAACTATCGAATAAACCAGAATGACAGTCTCCAAGTCAAAATGGATTGATCTGATTCTGCTCAAACTATTAAAAATGTTTACATTCTAATTATTCACATTCTGTGAGCTAGAAGATTTGTCTATGGTATAAAGATACAGATGAGAGCAAGGTCTTCTGTAAGAAAAACATATAAGAATGCTTGTCATGTTATACTGTATACAGAATTTTGATGTGATATGAATGCAAATAGTGTTTTAGATCATTCTCATGAAGTACACTCAGATTCAAAAATTAACCTTTTTAAAAAATTTTCTCCAACTGCTCTATTTTTTAAGTCTAATTTGTTTTTATGAAGGAAGAATTAAAAGCATTAAAGGAAGTTATGCATTTTTAATAGTTAGTCTGCATTTAAATAGTGAAATTTACATATAAAGCCCCATCATACTGAACTTCTTACAAGGAGGGTTAGGACTTTTTTGTGATTTTTTTTTTTTAAACCTGCTTCATTCATTTCACAGTCCACTGGTTCTCTCTGGTGAGGTGGGCTGCAGTTGTACAGTATCACACTTTTACCAGTTTATGCTCTGCAACAGACTTCACCTAAGCTCTTCTGACTGTACTATTACAACCTACTGCTAAGCCATCTCTGCTTGTAAAAACAAATCTTCCTTTATAAATACTTTTTTAGTTCCTCTTGTTATTTTGCTGTCTTTCCCTTGAAGAATTCAGAGAATACTGATATTCAGTAAGGATGCATTAGAGGCCTATTTTTGTAGGGGAAAATATCTTTATGCTTCCTGGTACCCAAAATGGAGAACTAAATCATGTTATTATAAAATACACTGCATTAGTTTAAGACAAGCCAGGTGGACATTGGACTTACTGTTGGATTTTAGACTCAGAAGCATAAAGTCTTTATAAACCAGATGTAACTGCAGTAATATCACTGTCAATTTCTACCAGCTGAACATGTGACTGTGTTTTACAAAGCCTAAATTCAGTTGCTGATCCCAAAGGATACCAGAAAAATTATTTTCTCAAGTGTATATGTTTCCCACAATCATATCCAGTTATTCATAGCACAGATTTAAGATATAAATTGATAGTGTCATGTTTTATATTTGATAATTTGTATAATAGATCATCTGCAGTTCTAGCAGCTTTGGAACAGTTACCTTTCAGTGGTAAATAAAGTAAATGTGTCAGCTGCTGAGACAGTTTGATTTAATTTCACAGAAATACACAAGTTCATGCTTGTTTACAGTATGTTAATTGACATATCTAATTACTACTGATGTTTAATTTTTAAAATCCTCTTCTACTTTCTACTGAAACATACCATTAAATATTTTAATTTAGAAATGAATGGTATACATGGTTTGCTACCGACTACCAAAAAATTTAGCACTGATAGCAAGATATAATACCTAGAAGTTGCTCAATTCTGTTTTAATAATCATTTCTAAACCACTACTATTGTTCAAAAATGACAGTTCATGCATTATTTTACAAATTCTTTCTTCTCTTTGGTCGTCTTTTCACCTGTCAGAAAGAAGTCTCCCACTCCTTTATGGGCTTTCATCCTTAGGAAACAGCCTGACATTTACTCAATAGGAACTCTTTTTATAATCTATATAGTAGCCCAAAGTTGATCTCCTCAAGTAACAGAAGCTGAACTTCAACCAGCTGTTAACCTCTTTGCAGAAACAGAGGTGGACAACATGTTTAAACCAGTCTAACTAATCTCTCCATGAGGGCCATCCTAAGTACTAATATCCTGAACAATAAGGAAGAAAATGAATTTGTTATCCAACATGAGAATGTTTTCAGCAGAAATTCCAGAAACAGCTACCATTTATACAATCAACATGTGATACTTCCATCAAACTTATAACTTTAACTGTCTTAAAGACCAGGACAGCAAAACAGTCAAATCTCACATATGTTACTATGTATGTATCATGTTAAGTTCTCTTAAACCAGTGTAATTCTTACCCCCTCAAAAAAACCAAACCCAAAACAAAACAACTCTAATGAAAATTTCAGTCGTGATCTTTACACAGATTAAGTTCCAGCTCTGACAAGGTTTTTTTCAATGCCGTACATCTTTTCTGACATGCTATGTATCATATTCATCAAGAAGCCCCCCCCAAAATAAGTATATTGAAAATCAGTAACTTGCTGTCTCTTGGCCTTATTAGGAAACTTTACTGCCTTAACCTAACCTATTATCAGTACAATAACACTTGCCTTGATACCTTCCATTACTCTCGTATGTTTGGATATGTCCATTTCTTTTAACAATACACAGTTCATTTCCTTTTTACTATCAATCATCACTCTTCATGTATTCTCTAGAGACTCACGGACATTCTTCTCACGTTTCAAATTCAAGTAGCTGGCAAGATGCTGTCAAAACCTGGATGTTTTAGTATTGTCTCAAAACTTTGAGACATAAAAATAGTTTCTTCAAGCTCTCTTGAACTGTGAAATATTACCAGACAAAATTTAAAATGTCTTGAGTGAAATGTTTGCTCTGTTCATCAGTGCTGCTCTGTTTCAGTATGGTCTCTTCTATTTAAGAGTACAAAAGGCAGAATAGATGTCAGCTGAGAAGGATAGAAACCTCTAACAGAACGTCAACAAGACCAAAGGATAGTAGAATATATAAGCATTTCACATTAGGTCACCCAATACCATATAGGTACAGTATGTGACCCAAGAGTCACCTAAATCTGTGCTCCAGTCAGCATGTTTCCCTTTCATAAAGTTGGACTTTCACTTTTCATATGACACTTCCAAGGTACAGCACTGACACGGATAACTATTCATCCAACCCTTTTTGGTTTCCGTTAGTAGACTGATATTGATGTGTCAATCTCACTGACCCTGAGCAGGCTATCTGCAGAAATTCACATGCAATAGGTCCACAACAGCCCAGATACACTGGACTCCCTGTACAAGAGCTGTGCAGTAACTCTTTCTGTGCACAGCAGTCATTTCTTTCAAGTTTCTGAAGTTCTAAAGCTCATCAGGAAGAGTAGCTTTTGCACTGACTGGGCTGTCACAAGAAACATCCACATTCCAAATGCTAGGATAAAAGACTACATCCAGAAAAATCTGGATTTATGAAAGACCTAGGTGCCACTGTGAAAAAACCCACAAAATTAACAACTCCAGAATGGCTAACTAATCTTTTGGGTTTTTTTGTTCTTTTTTTCCTTGAAGCTGTAAAAGTATTTATCCTCCAAATCCATCACATCATGGAATTTGAACAGACATTCTAACAGTACTCATCAAAACCTTACTACTGATTACTGTTTTCCCCATAAGCAATGAGTGTCTATGCTTGCATTTTGTCCCTCTTTTATGATTATAACTATGCAATAACTGGTTATACTTTACATCCTACAAAGATAGAAGAATCATAGTTATTTAAAAAATGGAGTTAAAAGATACACTCCTCCACTGCTTACAGAGTACCCTTGTCTCTCTGTACAACACGTTCCTCAGAGGATAAGATTTAGGAGTTGAAAGTATTCTTGTAATCTTAGGTCAACAAGAGTGCAATATAAAACCAAAACAATGGAAATATATTAATATTGATTTAGGAATGAAACACTGACAATGCTGAGATATTTACTGAGAAAGGCAGTGAGCTGTTAGAAGGAATGAAAATGGGTACAAGTTTGTTTCTCAACTTTCTCTATTTCTAAAGGGAATGAACTTTATCTGTATCCTAAATTTGCTCCTCTACCAAAACCAAAGTATTTCATTACATTTAAAATAACAAAAGGTGTAATAAAGATCATTCTACTCACCAGTTAGAACCTACAAAGCTATGGGAAGATATTTGACCTATTCAGAGACTCCTTCAAGACTCTTCCCAAAGTCAGCTCTTGAAGGCACATCATTAACCTTCTTTTCTGTTATTCTTGTCATGGATTCCCTAAACAATATCCACTATTTTAAGATAGCAAGCTTCTTGTGGCATGTTTTTCTAGGGAACTAAAGTTCTTTATCATGAGACTATACTGCTTGGAGGAGCTACCACGGGTTTGGGTGGCAGGGTCCAGACTGCAGGAATGATGCCTATTTGCAGTAAACAGTCATAACAAATGGTGGCAACAGAAAATAATCACAACAAACTTGTTACAGCAGTATCTTATTTCTAACTGCAAGGAGTCATTTCCTCCATGAGATTGTCTTCCAGTGTTTACAAGATAACAAACAATAACCGTTCAGTGCTGGTTAGGTGGAAAGAAAAAGGTTATAGAAATTTCTAGGCCAAGCCTAGGTAAATATGACCCTTTTATTTCCACTACAGACATCTAGACACTTCCAGCTGTTGAAATTATTGCTAAATATATTTACAGTCTTTGTACAATAAAAAGCTTTATTACTTTTACTACAGGCAGAAGAAAAAAGCTTTAAATCTTTAGTTCTGAAGCAATCTCTCCTGTCTTAAAAGCAATGAAGCCTTTCAAGGGAAAAAACCAGCACACCCTAGAAAAGGTGGTTTATGATGTTGTATCTTTGTTGCAATTTTGGTTCATATATTTTTATTAAGTGTAACCTTTATATGTAAATGAAATTATTATCTAACACAAAGTACTGTTTTCATAAAGTAAGAATAGGTTTTACGTCCTAAAAGATAAAGCAGCATAAACCAGTCAGGCAGCTCAGCATGCATTTGATGGCTGTGAAATGAACTATTTGATTTCCTATTACAGCTTTAACACTCTGCACTGTACCATAGCCACCAAACCCATGCGATTAGGCAACTAACCTTTCATCAGGGAGTCAAGTAATATACAGCAAGTTCTGCATTTATAATAGGTAGAATACCTCATTTAAAAATCTAAGCTTGGAAATAACCCTTACATCGTGAAATTTAGAGATAAAAATGGAGATCATATTCTGAAAACCCAGAAAGAGATGAATGTACTTAGCACATACGAAAGGTTTCTAGATCAAATGGGCTTGGTTTATATGTAAAATAATTTTTTTATTCTCTCCCTCCCCTTCAAGTGCAGCAGGCCACATCTAGGAATAGAAAGGAAACTTTACACCTTCTGCTTCCCACATCACTGGACTGTGAGGTGGAACACACAACTCCGTTCCCTGGCTGACAGACAGACCTAAGGATGCATCACGCTCTTTCATGAATCAGGACATGAGACTTCTGCAACAACAATCCGTCTGACAATGCCAGCGTTGATTCAAAGAAGGGCTTTACAGAATCAAGAGAAATAAAGGGAGTAAAATTTCATATTTTAATTTTGTATACAGCTCTTAAACTATGAAGACGACAACTAAAGCCATCAGTTCAATCAACAGGTAACATTAGTATTCTGAAGGAGAAGAGAGGATGATTTTTAAGATTCATTTTTCTAATAATTATCATAACAAAACAAAGCATGGCAAGCATGGCATGAGCCTTCCTCATTTAAACTTGAATGCAGGATAGAGGCCACCAAATAATGCTGTATGCCTATCTTCCTCTGGAAAACAACCTGATCAACACTGGATTTACTGAGAGATACATAGAAAATTATAAAATTACCCGGCAAATCTAAAAAGCTTGCATAACTTTGTTTTTATCTAAAACTCCTCTTTGGTTCAAGCACATACGGAAGGATAAAGTCTAATTCACTATGGGATCACCTGGAAAGCCTGTGGAAGCATCTCGTTTTAACAGGAGTGAAAGTGGCCAAGACCCAAAGAATTCAGTCTACTCCAATCCCAGCTGGCAAATTAAAACCGACACTGAACAGCTTTTTGGGTAAGCAGCTGTCGTAACAATTTTTATTAATAATTTGATGAATAAAATTGTTTTGCTCCTAAGCAAGGTTTTTATTCCTGAATCAACAACTCTGAAAAAAAAAAAGACTCTTTTTTCTCCACATAAAGTCTATATAAAACCGAATCCTCATAGTCCATCTATTTGTTATCTCTTTAGTGTCTTGTTAAGCAGGTGTACAGTGCTGAGCACAATGGCTCCTCATTAGATCCTGTAAATGCTATAACAGCAACAAAAAATAAAACAGCCACACAGTTTAAAAACAATCTACTGCTTCAGTCCTTGTATTCTTTCTGTTTTTACATTTTGTGGTCTTGGGCATTCCTTTAATTTATCATCATGAGAGAATCTGTCAATAAGAGAGAGTTATGAAAACAAGATAGGATTGGAGAAAAAAAATATATATAGATTTTTACCTTGGGTGATTAAATTCTCACTGACATTAACATATGACAACCTGTTAGAATGATTTGTAAGTCTTTACACTTTTATAAATAGCTTTATCTCTTCATTCCACATGAGGAAAAAGCAAAGTATTATTTATTGTACCTTTCTACCACCACAGCATGGAATATTTCAAAGACTTATTTTAAGTTTTGTGGAAGTCTCTTGATATTAAAGGACTGCAGATACAAGATGATGAAACCTTCTTTATATCTTCTGGCCCCCTGCTGTACATGTTGTTACACACTATTTTGTAAAAGAACTAGCTCTAATCCACACAAAGTACTGCTTTCCTTTTATTGTCATGCAGTTGTAAAGCTAAAGCAAGCCATCATAATTTCATTAAATCATGCTGAATTACTTAGAAATGCTGAGAATGACTTGTAATATGTAATGTTTGCTCTACAAATGGACTGAATATTTATAATATTTAGTTTATACCATGTTATTTATTCTTTTAAAAATGACATATTTGGGTTTGTTTCCTTAGTAGAGCATAAGGCAAATTATATTAATTAGGCTATTTACATGATTTCCTAACTTGGAGCAGTGTAAGTTGCCTTTAGCTAGCAAATAATTGGAATTACAATTGCTAGAGATATCACAAGTTTTTTAATTATATCAAGCTCCATCAAGCTCTGATAGGACATTAATAGTTACTTCCATTCACTGCCAGTGTTTTTTCTCCCCACTAAACCATTCCAGTGTACTCAAAGCCATAAAACAGAAGTATATGACAAGAAATAGTAATCTTCCAATTTTATTCCCCAGACTTCAGGTTTACTAGTATATCCCTTTGGGAACATAATGACAGAGCTTGTCTTTCATGAAGACATTGGAAATAGACTGTTGTCTAAAAGTTATCGTAAGATTTTGGATAAGCAACCAGTTTTGTTAGAAATAAAAGCGAAGTATGAAAAATACAGAAAAGCTAACATAGCACAAATGTATTTTAGTTCTGTAGAAAACATTTGCCAACATGAATATTGGGGGTTTTTTTGCTTTTGGAAGTCAGAGGGGAGGAAGAAGCTCATTAATTCAACATTTAATTTCTAAAACACAGGGAAAACTCAATCAAACACAACAGTTTCTATGGCAAGAAGAGAATTGTAAACCTTCTCTGATAAGCTGTGTGCAATCTAGGCTTATATCAGGCTTGATTTTAATTCCGTTATAGGCACTACATACTTTTAACAAAGTTGTGAATAACCTTTCTTTTTTTCCAGTCTAGCAGTGTTACACCAAGAACTTTAGACAAAAGACTTGAGGGCCCTGTAAAGTGCTTCAGAGGCAGAAAATGAACCTGGTTCCAAATGACCACCATAACGAAAAAAAGGGATACACAGACATTACTCTTTCAAGCAAAATCTGAAAAGATTCTCCCATGTCTACCTACTTTAAGCACCTAGCTATTTCTACAGTAGATAGCATGTGCATACAGAATTTCAGTGAAAATAGGTATCTTACCCCACTGGACAGAAGAGGCAGAGCAGGTAGTCAGTGTCACCAGTCTTCCACTTACAGAAAATGCCATAATCTAAACACCTGTAGACTGATGAAATATTTAGGCACATGGGCAGGTTTTTGGAATTTTTTTTCCTGTTTCTAATTGTCAGATTTTTTTCAGGTAATTTCAGCTCCTGAAATGATACAAATAGAGTTTCAGTTTGGTTGGAGGTGTGTTTTGCTGATTTTTTTTTATCCAGCTGGGAAAAAAAATAGTAAAATGTAAGAGTCAAACACTAATCTTAACAGTTAAACACTAATGATCAAATACTAATGCTTGAAGTGGTTTCTTGTTTTACATCATAATCCTGATTCCTTTAAAGAGTTGCAAATAGAAATGCCCCTTCCTAAAGCCTTATCTGCTAATACATCTTCATCATCAAAAAATCCACAGTTTATGACCTTCAGTGTTCACCATCTCCAATTTTATATTACCACCATCTATATATCCCATCAGAACCTTATTTTCTCACTTAAAACATCACACACCTAGCCCCCACGATTTGCACTGAGCATAGGTGAGGAGAGAGCACAGAAGAAATAGCGGTGGGTTTGGTTTTTTTTAAGTAAGAGTGGCAGAGGCAGAGCTGTGGGTTCATTTTTGGTCAAAATGTTCTCTCTAGCAACGTCAGAATACAACATCCACTGTTGTACCTGAATGTCTATGAGCAATCTGTTAAAACAACTAGATTGTGATGAATAAAGAGAAATACACTTATGCAGTTAGTACTGAATGTTCAAAAGTTTTCAGTATTTCTCAGATGCCAGGAAGCCATTTAAAGCTTGGCATTGGGCTGGACTGTTTCAGAAAAATCTATGAAACATAAGAAAAATTGAGCAAAACTCCAGTAAACATTTTAAAGACTTCTGTTTGGTGAACTGAAAATTCAGTGAACCTCTCGGGAATTACTGTGACAAATTTGGAGATTAAATTCAATTCAATTATAGAGTGAAATGGGTGTTTTTATTTCTGCTTCAAGTGCAAGTTGCAACACATTGTGAAGAGGAAGCTGCTTCCAAAGCCCCCACTACAGTTTTAAGGAGAAAAATAACTGCTGAAGTTTTTAGTATTTGTTGCCCATTAATAATGTGAGTGGGCCAGAAAGAGTTAACAAACCAGGGATCTATCTATGAGGTAGGTCACCAATTAAGATGAGATACAAACCCAGGCATGTGAATGCACAGGAGCAAAACTCATTTTAGCCCTCCTAGCTCACAGTAAATCCATACCTGTCCATTTAGATACAATAAATCCCTTCTAAAGAGCAGAAATTCATTTTGAACAATATACTATAAAAATCTGAATGTTCCAAATAAACACTGTTCATAACTTTCCTTCTTTCTACTGCAGCAGCAACATCGATGTTCTTATTTTTTTCCAATCTTCTTCCTTTGACTTGGCCTATTCTGTATCTCTGTCACTAACACTGTGTTAAGGAAAAGCTCTGCAAAGCAGTACAGAAACTAAAAGGGAGTTGTGGAAGACAAATGACAACATAATCTTAAACTAGAAAAACACTGCTAGGGTTGAGTGTAAACGGCCAAACTGTACTGCCCAAACAGTACAATGTGACAGAACTTTGAGATAGGTGACTTAGAGACACTGGTGTTCAAATGAGATAGTTAAACATATATGCACGTGTATCTTTATGGCTGTTGCTGCAGGCAGCAGGATGAAGTGCAGACACGTTGCCCGTGACACATTCCAGAACCCAGCCACTGCTACTTTAAGACCGTCCCTGGTGTGCTGCGAGTCTCTTCCCAACTTCTTATTACCCAAAGTGCTAAGGAGGCAAAGCTGGTGAAAATATTTGCACGCATCAAGCCTCTCGAGTTTAACAACTTTCATAGCACTTTTGGAGATGAAATAATATGCCACAGGAGATGTGTCAAACCTCAGCCTTTGACCAAAAATTAAAAAAAAAAAATAAAAAAAATTACTCTTTGAGGAAGATGTTTAAAAAAACCCCCAAACACAAACACAACCAACCAACCACAAACCAAATAAACTCTCAACAGTCTGAATATATAGTTCATGCATATGGCTGCTCGTCTCGTTAACACCCCCCACCATTCACTGGTGCTCAGACAAGGCCCTCACTTCAAAGATTATTTAAGGCACACTGGCAACACATCCATGAGAGGAAGTTATTTTCTCTGGCTTGTAAAGGGATAAGCTTACATACAAAAAAGCTGTAAAGACACCTGTAAATCGTCAGTGCCCGATCAGGGTGCACTTTACACGAACCCCACACAAGCGTGCCCTCATGCCCAAGCGCCATGCCACCAGGCACCACGCTGCCTGCGCCTCGCAGGCACGGGCATCAAAGGGGCTTTGAGTCTCACAGGCTGTATTTTATCGGTACAGACAGCGGAGCAAGGTGGCCCGATGAATAAAGCAAAGACATACCAGATGAAATAAATGCAAAAGAGCTGAGCAGACACTGACCTCTGCCCCTCTTGCCTGCACGAGGGCCTCCAGCCTTCCTCTTGCCCAGCAGCCTTCAGTGGTTGCTGTGCCACAAAAACTGCTGGGCAGCCTCCCAGAACTCCTGTCCTTCCCACTACCCCCGAGGCTGGGCCCAGGTTCCAGCAAGCCCCTCTTCGACAGGGCTGCGGCCCCAGCCCTGCCTGCAGGCACCATCTTCCACAAGCTTCTAGCTTCACTCCTGCGGCAGGGAGTGAGGCCACCACTGCCCGGGCCCTCAGGGCTGCCACGGCCAAGGGAGCCATCCCTCAGGAAGCAGCCATCCCTCAGGGTTGTGGCAGCTTCTTCACTGAGGGCAGGAGTGCTTCTTGCGGCTCTTGATGTAGGGATTTGTGTTTAACCATGGAGCAGAAGTTGGAGGTAGGAGTCACATGAAGGTGGGGTTGGTGAGGTCTCACTTATCCTGATTTTGCCCTCAAAATATCAGAGGTAAGTCTTCACTTTCCTGTGGCAATTTGAAGATGTGTCACTTTAGTCTGAGCTTGAAGGGGGAAAAAATGGGAATAAACGTTTGACCATTTGACTCTAGAAGGTCAATCACTGGAGAGAAGAGACTTTTAACTCCAGGCAATTTGCTGTAGACACCAGCCATTTCTTATCATATTGAGTTAATCAGCAATTTCTTTGTTTTTAAGGATTGCAGACACTGATTAAAACAAAGCTCTGCTCTTTTTCTGACAGTCTCGCTGCACAGCCATGAAAGCATTACCACAGAAGTATTTCTGTGAAACAGCATCTTCCCACAAGTGCAACCTCATTTAAATATCAAGGGAAGAGCCCAAAACATGTGCCTAGCTTTTCTCAACACACATGGAAGCATCTAACACAGGATATTTTAAAAAGGCTGAGCAGAGAAAAATGAAGCCTGCGCTCCTTGTTTCCAGCTCAGAACAGGCTTAAACAACACTGCTTATGTCTTAATCAGAGGGGTTTTTTTAAAAAAATATTTTAAGTTATTGTATTATTTTATATTCTTTCCACTGGGAAATCAAAATCAACAATGATACACGTGTTTACCCATCTACATGTTTCATCCTCATTAAGTGATCTATGCTGTATTCTATGCACTGATCATGCTGAAATTAGACTTTTGGGGAGCTATGACCTTTGTTTGTCTTGTTGGGAAGAAAATGAATGTATTGATTGATTGAGATGAAAGACTTAAATTCAAGATACTACTAATTTTGATAAATTAAATAAAGAAAAAAAATTCAATAAACAATGCACCTATTGTAGGATCCCAGTGACCTTAAACTCATAAAAGTGACCAAAAAAATCAGCATTTTTGTAAGCATGACATTTCAGTTTCAAAGTTTTATCCTGAACAAGCTGACTTACAGTATGAAAACTTTTGAGAAACATAGCAGTAAACTTTTTGGACTCATTTCAATAAAACACCACAAACAAAGTAGAGGCAGAACTGAGCACCAGGTAAGGAGATCACCAGGAACTGTGTTTGAATGATGCTAGCAATAGTAAGAAAGTGTTTCAGTAGGGGTATCTGTAAAATAGCAACTTAGTACCCAGTATATTGCATGGGCTTTAGGAGGAAAACAATTCAGTGTACCTGACACCTCCCCACTTTTACTGAAGACTCTATAGGCAACACGAAATAAATGACCAAGTTCCTCTGTGCCCCAGACCACATCTGGAAAACACACACAGTACTTTACTACTACAACAAGATGTTCTTAGGAAGGGCAGGGGTATTTAACGAATGGGGCCAGATTTAGGGAGACAGAAGAATAAGGAATGGACGTGCCAAAAGAGAAAAAGCCAAACTCTGACTAGAAGTCTTAAGTACTTATAACATGAGTAAGCAATAAAGCATAAGGGGAAGGAATATATTAAATAGAGAAAGTTTATTTTGACTGGCATGTTCCTCTGGCTGTGAGAAGAAATAAATCTGATTTGGCTAGAATTAGTACTGCTATGCTGTACGTTTCACCCCTACTGCCAGTCTGATGTTCCTTCACCAATATAATTAAAGAGGTGTCGTAGGCCCTACCTGCTTTCATACTGGGAGTAAAGAATAACTGCTGATACCAGCTAACAGCTGGAAATATGTAAAATAAACATAAGCTACTCTACTGAAATCACAGATCCTTTTAAAGAAAAAGACCCATCTGCCAATCAAAACATAAACCCAATGCCATATAGCCCTAAACTAGAAGTTAGGAGGAATGATCAGAGCTCTATGTTATTTTGGAAGGGTAATGGATTAGAAAGATACATTGTTTTAAATCAGTCATCAGCTAAAGGAGTAGCAATTCTTTTAATAATGCCAGAATTGGTTTCCTAAGTGAATAGACCAGCAAAAAGCTGGCTGGGTACACTAGTAATCTTCAAAGCTTGATTGCTTTTTCTGATAGCTTTAGAAAATTAGTGGATGAAAGCATGTGTAATATATCTGGTCTGAGTAAAACACTTGATGTAGTGTCTTACAAAATCCTTACTTGCAAAATTAATTCAAATTGGCTTGGACATGGAGTACTGTCACTTGGATTTAAAAATGGCTGGCTGAGTGCAAATAAAGGGTAATGAAAAATGGCAACGTATCAAGTTGGTGGGAGGTGTCTGGTGGAGCTCTGCAGGGATCACTGTTTGGTCCTGTTTATTTAACATCTTCATTAACAATCTGCAAGAGGGAGTGAAACAGCATGTTAATTAAACTGACACATAATAATAAATCAGGAATTGCTTCTAATGCCAGCAGTAATACTTTACAAAAACACGGCGTACTACCAAGGTTTCGAGAAAGGTTAAAAGTGTCCATAACAAAGACTTAGCTGAGATGTTATAATTGCGTTCTACCTTTTAAATGAAATAGTCCAAAATATACACAAAACGGGAGTCAGAAGCCTACTAGCAATCTATTAATTTAGAGCACAATTGCACAGTCTATATAAACTAAAGTAACTGGAAACTTCCACTGAAAGAAGCGCTTTATTTTTCCCCTAACATTTGCAGTGCATTAGACTTAGTGGTAAAGATTGAGTCAGTTCAGTTCACTAATCTGATGGAAAACTAGTCTTTGGGGAGAGGGTTGTTAAATCAGTTTTCGGTTGTTTCTACATGTGATTGACTGCTAAATATAATGTAAAGGAGGAAACAGAGGGACAAGAGGAATCGGTGACAGGACTGCATCTTTTAGTATCATGGTTAAATTGCATTAGCTATAAGATAAACCACTCCCTTAAGTATAGTTTTATAGTTTCATATATAGCCAATAGTTTCACAACAGCCAATATTCAGCATTTTAGAGTACTGTTTTCACAATGGCAAAACAATAGTCTATTGTTACAACATGCTGGATTTACTTTAATTATAAGTACTTTTAAAAAAAACTCAGATAAGTAAACATGAAGTTGTTCACTGAACAGTGATGAAAATTTGTCAAAGACTTCAGTGAGTCACAGAAAAGAGTTCTCAAAAAAAGGCTGGAATGCTAGTATTCGGTCAGAGACACCTTTTTCTGTTTTACAAACATACGTAATAGAAAGATAGATCTTAAATAATGACATTATTATCTCTCTGCTTTGAATGATTTACAGCAGCTTTTCTAGGCTGGCACTTGGGCTGCAGTAGTGCACTGAATCATAAATGTGAACTCATTTTTAAAGGACAGTTTGATGCTATTTCCTAAAAGGTAAGAAAAAGAAAGAGAACTGTTAAGGTCTCCTTTACCATACCCAGTTTAAATTGTGCTGGGAACTCATGGAGTCCCCAGAAAACAGGAGAGTAGTTTAAAGCTGTAAGAGTCTTACGGTGATAAAGCTACTTCCTACACTAGCAGGAAAGGATTGTAAAATAATTAAGAAAGTAAAGCAAAGCTTTGCAGTCTCCACACTAAATGCTATGTCTTGTTAGCCTGTTATTGGAGGTCAAAGCCCTGTAGTCAAACAGGAATAGACAGAGAAGGAACTCCATCTGTCCAGTGGAATTCCGCTCCAGAATGGAGCTCTGGGAGATTCCTTGTCTTCATTGAATTGAATTTGTCATGCTTTCTGTCTAAAGTAAGCATAAACCTATTAGGGGACCCAGATAATAGGACACACTACTTTGAAGTCACACTCATTAGGTAGGTAACTCTCTATTCATGAACTAGACACTGACCCATCATTCAGAGGTGTAAAACATGAATTGTCTGAAGCCAGTAGTTACCCTGATGTAAATGAGAACAGAGAAACCCAAATTCATTTGCCAATATATAATAAAAGATGATGCATATATAAAAGTGTTCAGTGCACTTGAGCTGCAGTAGAGACACATTCTCTTGGCAGCTGTTTTGTAATACCCCTAAACCTCTCTTGCAAGGGCATAGTGAAAATCCACAAAAACATTAATGGTTGTTTAGGTGTCAGCTATTGTATTACACTTTTCTCAACTAATTTATTCTCTGTGGTCTTGACCTGAATGCTACTATCCATTAATGGCACTACTTTCGTTTAGTTTTATTTTTAATCCTCTCTTTTTAAGATTTCTTTTCTCTTGTTGGTTGGTTTTCTTTTCTTTTCTTTTTTTTTTTTTTAACTCCAGTAATTTGTGAACCAGCTGCATTGGTCATGAACTACTTGCATTTTATTATACCTACAATGATTTTTAAACAGAAAGAATCTGCTCATGGGAACGCTAATCCTTCCATTATAGAAATAATTAAGCTCTTTTATTTGCAAGATGAAAATCTTTAGGGAACATATGAAAACTAGCAAAGAGCAATTTTTTTTTTTTTTTTAAAGAGGAAAAATGATGATATAAACAGACCTGCTAGTGTCTATTAAACCGTGGCATATGGAAAGGCATACAAACACTTACATAAATCTTTCTCAGTAGTTCTTGCATTTGGCTCAGGAAAAAAGGATGTTCTACAGAACTTTCTTTACAAAAATATGATGGCAACTTCTCACAAGATCTTTTCTAAGTCTTTTCAATATTAATACATGTCCATTCTTTTATTGTAGATGTTAACCTAAATATTGGTAATTCCATCTTCCTATTCAATAATTATCTGTAGACTGTAGTTGTTTGCCAAACACACTCTTCCCCAGTTAAACAAAACTACTTGTATTAGATTTTTATTTACTTCCTTTAGTTTTAGTTGTAATGGTGCATTTTATGTGTAGCAACTTCTGTTCCTAACCTTCCCGTACTAGTTAGTTCTATGTACTGCACTATATTTACAAACCTATGATCAAGCACATCACCCCTCAAATATTTTTGAAAACTTAGTGACATAAGTGCTGTCCAATCAGCAGATTTTGGCTTATAAGAGATAGAGGAATAGGGAAATATTCCTTGACTGGCCGTGCCTGGTGAGGATGCCGTAGGGGGAAGGGAGCAGCTGAGGTTACCGAGCTGTGAGGAAGGAGTGTTTAGATGACAAAAACCAGAAAACCATGAGAAAGCAGACTTCATTTTTTTCTTCTGCTTACCAGGCAAGTTGCTTTAGATGTGCCTAATTTGAGGCAGGTAGCAGTGTGCTGATTTTATGTTACACCTGATGGAGCCCTGCTGAACACTTATCTGCCAATGGGAAGTGGGGAATTAAATCCTTGTTTTGCTTTGCTCGTGTGGCTTTCACTTTACCTATTATTTACCTTTACGTCTTTACCTATTAAATTGTCTTTATGTCAACCCACGAGTTTTCTCACTTTTACCCTTCTGATTCTCTCCCCTATCCCACTTTGGGGGAGTGAGTGAACAGCTGCGTAGTGCTTAGCAGCCGGCTGGGGTAAAACCACAACAGGCAGGAAGGGAAGCGAAGGAACGGCTGGTCACTTACAACAGGATTATCTAAATGGAGAGAAAAAATGAAGCAAGTCCAGGTAAGAGGAACAGGGAAGAGGAGATGATGTCATAGATTAATAACACCATGACAAAAGGCCTTGACAAGACCCCTCACTAAAGGCTTCTAAAGAAATTAAGTTGCTTGGGGATCTAAGTTAGTTTTTAGAGTGGAGGAGGTTGTTCAGAGGGATCTGTAGTGGAGCTCATATTCAGAAATGAACTGGAAATACAACTTTACCAAGTTACAAGGTTTTCTGTTGTTTCTAATCTATTGATGTTAATAAAAATGAGATTTTATTGCAAGTTTAAGAAAGTGACAATAAAATGGCAGATACAATATGATGCTGATAGACATAAAAACAATGCACAATGAGAAAAAATTCTCAATTTGCATCTACAGTGTTGGGCTCTGATCAAGCTTTTATCACTTAGAAATATGTTGCTGGAATTATGATAGACATTTCTATGAAAATGTCAGCTCAGTGGCAAACACAAAGCAAAGGAACGTTAACTACTTCTGGGAAATGAATACAGACCAAAACTAAAACCATCATTGTTTCAGCACAGAAATCCATCGTATGCTTTTGAATACTATATGAATGACCTGTAATGCATTAAGGAAAATAGTAAAACACTAAACGTTGTAGTAGTATAGAAAAGTAAAAACTTGTGGAATGATTCCCATACTGCTAAAATGGCTAGAGTTTTTGTCTTGGTGAGCAAAAAGACCGCTAGGTTTTTATAAAGGCCTATAAGAGTCATGAGTAGCATGGACTCAGTGACTAGGGAGCTATATTTCACCATCTTTTGGAATACAAGAAGGGCATTTTGTTGAGGGCATCAAACAAAACTAGCAACTGACAGGCTCAAAGCAAGCAAAAAGAGGAAATTCTTAATATAGCACATAGCTCTCAATATAACACATAGTTTAACAATGAAACTCATTGCTTTTAGATTCAGTGAATGCTAAGACAATGGGAATATACCACTGATTAGAAGAGCACGTCAAACAAAAATCTACCAGCACTGTGAAAGAGATGTTCCTTTGATAAAGATTGATAGAAGATAGCAGAGTACCACAGTATACTACGTTATTAGTTAATATATTTCTCTGTATACTTACTATTGGCCACTGCTTGGGGGGATAAACAAACCTTTGTTCTCAGCTAGGTACTGGGTTAGATAAGCCCTTGTTCTTTTATTTCTATTCTTACAGAAGATGGAGAGATAATTTGCATCTTTTGGTTTTGGATTTTTTTTTTTTTAAATAGAATGTGACATAAAATTTTTGTAATGAAATATTAATCTTATATAGGGTGTTTCTTTATATTTTCTTGTTATGCGCATACTTCACCAGGGAAGTATTTTAAGCTGTTAAACACTTAAATGCAAAAAGGCCGAGGGGGGGAATCTATTCAGTAAACAGGTACAACAGCACTGGAAACTTTATGTCAATATTTTCTGGCAGCACAGTTGATTTTTTTTTTCTTGTCCTAGTTAAAAACTAGAGAGGAGCAAAGATTAATTAAAATAATATAAGCTTTAAAAAAACCTCTACTTAATTTTGGGTTTACCTTTTTTCTGAATTAGAGCAATGGCAGGGTTCCAGATGTGAGGTTGCTGATCATGGCAGTTAACACGTAATTCTGCTGTTATTTTCTTAAGAAGAGTTTGTTTGTATTCTAACCTACAGAGCATGCAACAGTTCATTTAACACATGCTTATTAAATATAATTATTTTCTCTATATATAAGACTTGTATTCAAATGTTGATTTGGTTGTTGGAAATCAAGTTAAACTTCAGCTTCCAGCTGAGTTATGAACTGGGAAAAAATAGGATATGATTCTACAAATACTGACCTAACAGTTTTAATCCTTCCACAGGAAGGATTCACCAGTTCTGCTGTGTATAAGCTGCTGCATTCTGCTTTTGCAGTTCCATTTATAATCTATTTACAGGCTGAAAACAGGAATGAGAAAGTATTTCTGAAACCACATTTTGAGAATATAATTTAGACTGATATTCAAACAGCTGCAGGTGATTACAATGAAGTACTTTGAGAAAGTTACCATCTTGTCCAGTAGACTAAGTGGTTTCTTCTATACTCCTCTTTACTCTTTATGTGTCAGAGTTCCACAGAAATAATCGGATGATGACAAATTATCCGGTCAGAAAAATTAAAAGGTTATTACCTCATGGGTTGAATTAGTCCTCTGGTGACCCATTGCAGAGAACCAAGGCCTCCAGTCAGCCTTACAGATACGGGAATCTCAATCCCTCACCCCATGCATGCAGAACAAGGATAAACTGCTTTCAATAAAAACTAAGAGCCTAGCAGAAACCTGAGGATCACAACATGCAAGAGAGTAGGGCCAGAAGTACTAAGATTCTGAAGTCAACAGGTCCACTATTCTGTCTAAGGCAGATGTGCCTTCATCTGAATAATAATAGAGCTAGTGTGGCTTTTGAGGATTCTCTTTCCTTAGAGGTGGGGGGGGTTTGTAGGGGTTTGTGGGGGGGGGGGGGAGGGGTGTTTGGTTTTTGAGGGGTTTGGGGGGGTTTGTTTGGTTGGGTCTTTTTATGAGCACCATTGTATGCATAATGAGCATACTCCTGATCTGCAGCAAACCTGAAGTTGTATCTAAAATGAAGACGGCATGAAACTTTAGAGGTGATTTGTCTTATAGCATGCAACTATTTGTGATACTTTTCAGTCTGGGGAGCAGAGTTTTCTACAGTAAATGATAAGCAATCAGACAAGATCAGTGATTTTGTTGAGGAGCGACTTGCAGCAAGCTCTTCTGTGCTTTAACTGACTTCCAAGACACAAAGCTGATTGTTATCAGACTTAAAATGCAGATGAGACTTTCAGAGGGATATCTGTAGAAATTATAGCAGTTACTTTGTTTATTTCCATCATGAGCTAAACACTGTCTTGACTGTTATATGGAGTACTTCCTCAACCCTCACATAACTCAAGAGGAAATAAAAAATCCTAGAATTCTTTCTGTTCCTTTAATATTCAATGATAGCCCTGTAGACATCCTATGCAGTGCTTGAGAAGGATATGCTGAGAAAATTACTGAATTCTAATGGAGTCAGCATAGGAGACAGGCTTTTACAAAACTTCATTATCTTACCAGCCAGAATATTTAAACTATTAATGGTAAAGTAATGCAATTTGTGCTGCTATTTTCAGTGTTATGGTATGCTGATCTGTGAAAACAGCTACCAGTGATACCTGCAATGCCCTGGAGCAAATGTGCCTGAATGTGGAGTTTCCAAGGTACCATAAGAAGAAACTGCTATGTTTAATCTAATTAAAATATGTTCTAATAAACACTAAATTGGAAGAAACAGAAATAAAAAGATAGTCTAGTGTAAAAACAAAACCCATTAGAGCTTTAGGGAAAATTCAATATCAAGCAGTACCCAGCAGGCAAGGGGTTGGCAATGTTAAGTTAGCTGGAATAGCCTTTTTCTTGGACTTCCTCACTTCCATTGGATACTCAGCCAAATATATAACTGACAGGGAAGAAGACACCTCTTCCAAATTCTTATGGACAGTATGTACTTTAAAAACCTGTGGTTTTGCATTCTCCTGAAACGACAGTCTTCATTTCTTTGTAGCTTTTTTTTGGGGGTGGAGATTCCCAAGGAAAAGCTGAATGCAGCCTTCCTTCCCCACATCTAGAGAAGAATGGATTTGAATGAGAGGTTCAGCTGTTCAATTTATAGTGTCTATACGTGCTACTCATCAGATGTACTAATGTCTGGCTTGTTAAAGTAATTGCTAAAAACAGCAAAAGTTTTATATAACCAAAACTTATTTTTAAAAAGCCTATTAAAAAAAAATTATGAAGTTGAATAGAATGTCTCTGAATATTTACCTTTCCTTCCTTCTAGCCTCTGAAGCTGCACTTGAAATGTAGCAAACAGTCATCTTACATTCCCGCTGTGGAGGTCAGGCAGATTCTCCATGAAATTCAACATGATGCAAAATCAATTATTGAGTGGCATATTAATTTTGTAATCACTAATTCAGACTACAACTGACTGCCAGATATGAAAGGGAATAGTAGTAACTTGTAGAAATAAATATATACAGTGGCTAAACAGGAGATAATGTAGTTGTATAAGAATTTAATTTACTAGACTAAGTTTAATATTATTCAGTTTACTACAATGCAAAATCATACCAGGGAGCTTTAAAAAACCCCCACAGGCATGCCACATGTGTATCACAAGATCCTATTTGTTGTCATACCCATTTGGCATTGAATATTTTACCATAATTTTGTCTGCATTTCAAGGAATACTGGATGTTGTAACTGTTGCCAGTGTTGTGATGCTAATTTTCCCCTTAATTTCCAGTGTGCATGGCATGAATAAATTGCTGCCATCCTTGCCATCCCATGTCATTCTTCTCATACAGCCAACAAGAAGTTCCATATGTCTTTCCTTTATACTTAAAAAGACATTTCTCTCAGGGACCATCCTTTCAATTTTCCATTTCCATCTCAATCTTCAATAGCATGCTACTGGATCCGTTCTTAATATCTGTCCTGAATTGGTTTTGGTAATTTGGTCAAGGATGCTACTTGATCTGAGAACAATTTTATCCAAAGAGTATAGTAGAAAAAAAACCTGACTGTTAAAGTAGTTGAGTCCAAAGACTGTGATAAAAACCAGGTGCACACGCACACGATAATTAAAATATTAGAAAAGTTTGCACTATTGTGACTTTGTATGTGGGGATCATTATGTGTGTCACATGAATGAATCCTCAAGTTTTTCTCCTGAATCTTAAAGAAAACTTGAGTTTTAAAGATTTTACAGGTATCTGCAGTTTTTAAACACATGCTAATATTTTCTCTCTGTTAAATAGCATTACATAAAGAAAAAGTAACTAATATTTAACCAGAAAAAGAAGTGAAATTTTTGAGAGTGACATAATATTGTGACAAGCATGCATTTCACCCTGTTATGCACCCTGCTTGGTGAGCATTCATGAAATATTAGTCAACAGAAATTAAATACATTTACATCGTATGGTGAAGTGAAGTAAGATCTTTGTCAGGTAAACAGGTCATCACTGTATCTGTTCTGCCTGGAATGTTTTGCAGGGAAAAGTCTAAATACAAGATTTGTAAATCTGTCTTAATTACAGGAGGAAGAGGTAAATATAACAAAGCTCAAGGAGACCTTGCATGTCTCTTAAATGGCTGCTGTTTATTTCTTTGTCCGCGTTACTGGTTAAGTAGGATCTGCCAAATATGAAATTGGGAATTTTTGGCATAGTAATTAAAATTCTGAATTAAACGTGCACACACAAAGCAGTAATTTATTGTGCTGCCTGCAGGCATGTAGACATGAGCATGAAGGAAAAAAGGGGAGTTAATTTGAAATTCCCTATCATAGTGAAAAAAACTAGTTTATTCCTGCATAGTTGTTGCCCAGCTGGGATTTTGCTAGCTTCATAACTATGTAGGAAACCAAGAAGTTCCAGTCATGATCTAACATCCAGGTGAGCCATGATACTTCTGCACTGAGAATCAGCACTCTCCCTTAACTAGTCTTACCACACCCCTGTAAACAAAAGACATAACAAATCTTTGATTTGAGGGAAAGAATAGGCATAAATCATTCTGGTTTAAGTGAATCAACTTTTGCAATTCTTGCTGCTGCTGTTGAAAAAGAAAGTATAACTGTTATATAGTTGCTGAAAGACTGCAGATAATGTGGGAATTTGCCTTAGTAAATAAACTTTGAGAAGTACACCTGCCATTGGATTTATTTGTTGTGGGATTTTGGTTTTGTTTTTTATACGGCAGCAGTGTAATATTTGTTGTCAGTTAAGCAGCTTCCCTCAGGAGAAGTCCACAGCCAGCAGAGCAATGAAGCATTTGTGTGCAGCCCTAAGTCAGACAGCTCAGACCTGGGCAGTAGACACACACATTCCCTTATTGTTTGGTATTAGACAGTTCTACGCCCTGTCAATGCCAACACTTCCACCCACTGTGAATCAGCTGTTTGAAGTCCCTACGTTTCCCCAGTGACTGAGGTAACTTTGGCGCTTCGGTAGGTCTCTACATCACTGTGTTGACATCAAGGGCCCAGATTTTAAGCACTGTACCCACCCTTTCCACCCCCCTCCCTTCCCAAGTTGGAGATGCCACAACAGTCTCTCCATTACTGGGCTTTGTCATAATTTATGACATAAGAGTTCTTAAGCATTGTGAAAATCTGCAATGTCCTTAGAATTCACAAGGGAAAATGAATGTAGAATGTAGAGTCCAACTCTTGCCATGTGCAGGGTCTGAATGAAAAGGAGAAGACAGAACTATGATATAAAGAGCACACTGCGCATTACTGTTATTCTCTGTATTTAATGTAGTTTCAATGACGAAAATGTCCCTGCCTAGATAGGATATGTTGACTCCCATAAGAATCAATCTAGTCAATCAATATATACTCTCTGAACATTAATACTGAAAGCACCCATACACAAGAGTAGAGTAGTAGAATGCTTCTCTATGTACTCAGACCTTCATGCAAGAAAGAGATCACAGAACTAAGTATTTACCCTAGGACCGTTGTTTTTGTTATTTTACATGTCAGGGTTTTAGAGTGGGGTTTTTTGGGGTTTTTTTTGTTTGTGGGTTTTTTTTTTCACTTCTATGTCCCCTGGGCCTTTATATAATGGATAATTACTTAAAAGTACCTTATATTCTTAATTCTGAATACTAAAAACATAAGCAGTATAAAAGTATACCATTGCCTGAAGTTTTTGGTTCTCTTATAATTCGTTTGAATTGCCCCTGTGCTTTCCTGCTTTTCAGAATTTATGGACTTGGCCTCGCTGACTAGCTTTAAAGAATTTAGTACTTTATATGTTAATGTCTCTACATAAAAGAGATATGAAAGAAAATTATCTGCCAAAAATCAATATATATTCCATATATTAAATATCCAGAAAGATATTGAAAGTGGTATTGAATGGGGAAGTTACTTAAAAAAGAAAAAACTTCTATAATAGCCAAGTACTAAATGAGCAAGAAGAAACTTAAACCTACATTAAGGCTCACAAAAAAAAAAGACAGTGGGAGAGAAGCTTGGACTGTACTTGATCAGATTATACATGTTGGATTAAAAAAAACCTTTTATGACTACCTTTGAGAACAGAAAATATCAGTAACACTAAAACACAATAAAATATTTCTAACTGTCCCCAGTTTTTTCTGAAGATGTCATCCCTGAAACTCAGATCCTGCTACAATATCTGAGTATTTAATTAGAAATTGAACTCTAACATGAAAGAAGGTACTATACTGTCAGTTGGACCTTTCAATAGGTAAAATGGAAGCATAAAACCATTTAGACTTAGGAATCAGGTGTATGAACAATGACAGAAATTAAAGTAAATAGAATTTTCCTTAGAAGAAGGTTGAGTAATAAGTAGTATGAAGACTAGACCCAACTAGCCTAAAGCTACTCAGTGTACAACAGTGTCTTTCCTACTCCAGAAAGTTTTTATTACATTACTTGCTTATAAATGTCAGATTAGCATGCATATCCTAACATTTAGATGAGCAATGCAATTCATCTTTTAATTTTTTTTGCCCTGAAAATTCCCAAGATAATATTTTTAAATTAATTGCAAGTATGAGAAGTTATTTCAGGAAACACAGGGAAGACACTATTTCCACACCACTTTGTGAGAAAAAGGTATTAAAGCACTTTCACAGTTCTAATCCATTGGTAAAATATTTAACAACAATTAAGCTGCAGGTTCCTACTACAGTGGTCTTCTAAAGAAAACCAGAAATTGAGTGGAATTCCTCTGTAACACAGCTGCTGTGAGAATTTGTGGAATCTGTCTGTGCAACCTTGAAATTTTTTATCTTGCCATAAAAAGGTCTAAAGTAATATCAGTGTAACAATTTTAAGGATTATACATTGCTATCATGGACTTCTCTGAATACTCTGGAATTGCTCTTTTTAGCTAAATACCTGTGTTGGAGAAAAATTAATAATTTGACAAATAAAGAAGAGACAAGTACACTCACTAACCTTGATAAATTTTGATTGATGATAATGCTTTGTCGACATAATTATAGCAAACCCCCTTATATAGTAATTAAGAAATAAAAATTAGATTTAAAAGCAGATTCAAAATGTGATTTGAGTTGTTTTTAAGAGGAATTACTAAGCTATTCAATTTCTGAGTCTGAATAAATTGTTGGTTTGTAATTCCAATCTCATTTGCTTTTTTCTTAACTGAATGATAGACTGAAATATGTTTTAAATGTATTGAGCTGCCTTTTTATCAAAGTAAGTGGAAAGTCACTATATTTATTCTCTGATATAATTCAGAATAGGAGGCTAAATTTTCAAAAATGATAGGTTTGATTCTTATTTTCTTTTCCCCCTCAAGCTTATTTTAATCAGATTTAATATATTTGATTGATAGTATAACTGAAAAGATATAAATAATATTGTTTTAAGAAGGAATTCAGCCTCTCAGTCTTTTTTAATAAGAAAATTTATCTTCTGTAGGAAAAGCAAATATTTTAATTATCAAGGAACTGACTTGGAGTGAAAAAAAAGCCAGGTAACTAAAAGCCTGAGGTTCAACAAAATTACTGTGTTTGAAACATCCCCAAAATCAGAAATCTTTAATGCTATGATTATGGATTTAATGAAAAAAAAACATAATTAAACATATAGCTGACTGTAATGTAAGAATAATACAGAGTTTCTGACTTAGCATTCCAGAGAACCGGAGAGATGCAAAGGCTAGAAATACTACTCTTATTTATTCTAAAAATCTTTGGCGGTGAGAAAGGGCCACTTTTATGCTTTCACCTGTGGACTAGAAGATTGGTTCATTTTGTATGAGGGGATAAAGTTAAAGAGCTGAGGATGTGAAAATGTAATATGCACAAAATCTTAATTTGATAAACCCCTTAGTTTATCTTTCTATAGCAAAATGATAAGAAAAATTAACATACTCCAGCAGAGTGCAGATCAATGAATTCACTCTTGCAATGGGAAAATAAACCAGTTTTTATTCATAAAGTATATGCTTTCCCCAAGGCAAGTTGTAAGAATAATAAATTCTTTGGTCTGAGAATTTCATTAGAAAAAAGAAGGTTGCATTTATCTGAAGAGTACATATGCAAAGAGAAAGCATGAAAACTTTTATATTCGTACCAAACGAACAGGAGGGCATCATGGCCAGAAGAATAATATGCAAGAATAACTTGGATTTAAGATTAAGAAGTTAATATTTGTATTAATATTGGAACAATAAATTCAATTTCAGGGATTCTAAAGTAGCAATGAATTTAATGCTAAATTTAATATTAATAAGAGCAATATGCAAGAAAGAGGAAAAATATAACTACAAATGGAAATACTAAAAAGATTTTAGTTGCACAGTTCAAATTGGCAGACATTAGGTCACGGAGAAAAAAGGAAGAGTCTATCCAATGAAAAAAATGTCTGCAGAAGTATGGGAATTCAGGATGATGTTACTTTCCAAAAAAAAGTACCCTGTACAGATATGCCCAGCAGGAATATTTTCATGTCCTTCTATAGGAAGCAGTATTTGTAAATGTTAATTTCGAACATTTTGAACAATTTTGGTTTGAACTGATCTTCTTAAAATCTCCAAGTTTTTAAAATAAATATTATACTGCACATTAAAAAAAATTGATCATTCAAAAATCTATTTATTAACATGCATTTAAAATATTGCTACTGATATGGTCAACAGTATTGATGTTCCATGACACAGAATCTATATCGGTGCACTATATATAATACTTGTTGCTTAGAAAGCTGAGTACCACCCTATTAAACACGCATTGTTCTAAAGATGCGTGTGAACTAACTTAGCTGCCCTGTTGTAGCTCACGTAGTACCAGCTCAAAGCATTAATGGACTGCCTTATCCACAGTGTGAGTTCTGAGGTTATGACGAGAGGAAGTTGAAAAATAAGCTTTCTAAAGTTTGCCTAATATATGCAGCTGGTCAATAATTTGTCTTGGAACTTTTTACATACTAGGCAAGTTTGAGCTGAGTTACAGCCTCATATACAAAGCTCCTGTGATAGCTACCATGCCAAAGTGTAACTTGGCTATACGAGCAATGGAGGTTTTTTTGTCCTAGATAGTTTAATTTGAATAGTTCCCAACATGTGGCAGTAAAATATTCAATAGAAGTTACTCTGGTACTAAACACAGCCATAGAAGCTTATTATGTCTTATAGTTTATAAAATAGAAGGCACCAGAGTTTCAGAAAAATGAGAAATTAGTGTACATTGTTTACTGTGTTGCAACATTACCAGAATGATAACATTTTTGTGTTTAATAACTGAAAAAAGCTAGTGACTGACACCTTAAAAGCTTGGAGAAGGTTCATTCACTTGTAGAAAATGGATTCATTTATATGATCTATAAGTTAAAAAAAATAGTGCTCTAACAATGCTCTTATAATGTCATCCTGTAACACTCATCACTGCTAAGTTAGTCATGCTTTTTTTTTTTAAAGACTTACAGTAATTTAAGAAATTCAACCATAATATTGATATATATCAAGTGATTAAATTATATCCTAATGACTGGTTGTAAATCAAATATACTTTTTTCCTTGCACCAAAATACGTTTTACAGACTCTTGTTTAGAGCATCCATACTCTAACCTGGTCTCAGGCCCATACTTAATCAAAAAGTACAAATACAGTCAAGGGGATTCTATTCAGATACCAAAATCTTATGGGAAAAATAAATAAGGGAATGAAAGGAAACTGTCTGGGAAAACCTGGAAATGAGTCTTTGAAAGTACAATTGCAGAAACTGTAGACTTCAGTTATTTCTCCGTAGTGAAACTTGAAAAAATATCAACACTAGTTGAATTTGCATTAAGATACTCAGTTCTAAGAAGTATTAGAATTGTTTGGTCAAGGAATATAAATAGTATAATACTATTTACATGACCAAAGAACAATAAGCAGAATCTCAATTCTACAACTGAATTTCAATTTTATACTAGAATGTATCTATTTTGTATTCCACTTTTATCATAATGGATCTGATTATTTACAAAGAATTATGTAATTCAAATTTCATTTCCTAATTTTTGCCCTCAACAAATAAGCACAAAGAAGAAGGGCGAGTAAATTCTATTTTTGTTACCGGAAGCTTTCTCGAAGAGTTTGATTTCAACAAACCAGTCTTTAGTGTTTTGGACTGCATGGTCCCTCAGCAGTGCACCAGTGATGGAACACATTTGCATTCCACCTGAAGGAAGATGTCAGCACTTGAACTATCTTCAAAATATTATCTCTGAAATGCCTGATATCCAAGAGGCAAACTATTTTCTAGGGTATGTGGTGACATGTCTGGATCTAATGTAATAGGAAAAAAAAGAGCCAAAACAGATACCTATTTTCTCACATCCCTTGCTACATCCATTACTCCAAAGGCAGAAATTCTGATTATTCTCTTAATCTGTACAGTCTTACCCACCACAAATGCTTCATAGCTAATTAGTAGGTTCAGTGTGACTCAAGCAGCTATACATTTACATATGTCAAAAGCTGTGGAAAGACAGATGTGAAGATGTTTTTCTCTCACTAAGGTAAACTTTGACATAACTTTTAAAGTAAATTGAAGTTACTACCATCTTTTTACTACTTGGTCTACATAACCGTATAAAGCAAACCAAGCTTACCTTTAAACCGCTTATTAGAAGAAAGGCAGTCTGAGGTTTTAGGAAACAGAAGGGATCCTTTTAGCTATAAATATATTATAAATGAAAAAAAGTGGAAGGTCTGATTTGGCTTTACAGCTATGATGTTTTAAAAGGTTCTAGTTTTCATGTACATGAAGAACTTTCTTATGCTTTATTTGTGTTCATATAAGCTGATGGTGTCTAGGTCTTCATTTTCCAGTTGGCTTCTCTTTTGACTGTGCTTGTCTTAGGAGCGGGAGAAAGCAATGAGGTTAGACTAAACTTTAAACTTCCTTGTTATACTAGTGATTACTGTATCTTACTCAATGATTCAGTTTTAAATGCAGCTTTCTAGCGAGGAGATTAATAGTACAGAGTTTGGTACAGCAAACTATCTAATTGAAGTCAAATGAACAAAACACAAGGAAGGGTCAGAATCACTCAATTTCCAGTTCATCAATCCTTTGTTGCTGTTCAAGAAATAAAGCAATCCCAAGCCACAGTATTCACAACAGAAACAATCCAAATCCTCAAAACCAAAGATAATTGATGATGGAAAACATTAGAATAAGACTATAGAGTAATCCTTGTCTACATGAATACCAGGCTTCCTCTTTGTAAATATATGAAATTATCATGTGAAATCCCACAAAACTGTATAGTTTGCAAAAAAAATAAATCCATTGTGTGAGATGTATTTGTACATTTTGGTCAATTAGGGTTTTTCAGTGCCAACAAAATCAACATAAAAATAGAGCTTTTGAAACTGGAATGATTTCAGAGCAATCTATGTTGACCTACCAACTGCTTCTGTTATACCGCCAAACTTGACTGGGATACACATTCTCTAAAGGAAACTCTGAAAAAGAATAACGTAAGTTTAATTTCTTTGCTGTTTTTTCCCCCTCCTCTCTCACACAAAGGAGGAAGATCAAATAGTACATTTTAATGAGGACTGGAGTATCTCTTTATATACATTTATAACTTACAGGAATTGAAATAGTTCTGAGTAAAGGTGTACAGTGTTGCCTAATGGAAAATAGTGACCAGATTCCACTGGCTGGTGGAATTCCACTGCTCAGTTGACCTTTGTACTTCAGAAAATCTCCTCTAGGTTTTCTTGTCTAGACGATACACCTAAACTACTAGAACTGGAAGGATTTCTCATATCTAATGTTTTGACATGACCTTGCGAAGCAGTTCAAAAAGCTAGCATGTATCTCTTCAACTTTGGTACCATTAAAAAAAAAAACAACCCACACCACCAAAAAAACCCCATCACCCACAAAAAACCCAAATCAAACCCAAAAATCTTAAGTCAGTATTTGGTATTTGCAACTGTGTTATGTCAGGGATTTTTCTGAAGATGATACAGACATAAGATTAAAAAAAATGCAATTAATGACAAGAAGGTGCATTAACGTTTCAGCTGACGTTTTCATACATGATTTATACTTTGCCCACTAGTCAGATGATGGATCAGTCAAACTATCTTAGCCTGAAGCACGAAAACGTGGAAAAGGTATACATCCTCCGTCTTCGAGCTTTCCCTGGGGTGACTTTGAAAGTGTTTTCTACACTCTTAACAAAAACTAAAGTGGGGGGGAAAATGTAGCTTATATAAAAACAGAATTTAAAAAAAAAAAGTCGAAAGAGAAACTTTATAATTTTTGTAAATGTTTTGTAAACTTAGTGAAAGAATCATATTTAAAACAAAGGCACTAGAACTCTGAATTGATGTAAACAGCAGTTGCACATGAAAACTAGTCTGTTATGGTAGGATTGTTTAAATGTTTCTGATCTTGTCTGATTATTTTTCAGAAAATGGAAGAAAAATTAGTTGTGTTTGGTAGGGAAATACAGTGATTGAAGTCTGGCACCAACAAACATCAGCATGACCTGTTGAAATTACCAAAAAGAAAAAGGACTTAAAAAAAAAAAATACATAGAAAGATGGAAAAAGTCATATTAGCACAAAACTTTCTTCTATTCTCTCCAAGAGTAAAGTTTTCTAAACTTACCTACTGCAAAACAGAAATCATGCCAAGTAAGGTCATTTACTTAGGTTAGAGGAGACAAATAGTTTCCATTCTAACAAGCATGCACATGTACTGCTGTTTGCTGGCTATCAAAGCACCCAGCAGAGAATGTCAGGAAGGGACAAAGATGATTGTCTGCCATAAGAGTGCCTATAGTGAAAAGCTGTGCAAATTTCAGGTAAAAAGAAAAAAAACTCTTTTGACATGGCAAGGCTTCTAACAACACACAGCCAATCCAAAACTCAGACTTATTAAATCAAGAGAGTGGAAAATATTCACATCTATTGCTGGAAGGAATGCTGTGAAGAGCTGTTCTGCACATCCAATGACTATCAAAGGCCCATGGAGAAGAATTGATTGAACCAGAAACTTTTCCCCATTTAGATCAAAGCTAAAAACAGCAGTAAAAAAAAATGTTAAAAAAACCAAACAAAAAATGCTAATGCAATGGATGACCTACCAACAGAACTGCTAAAAGCATCAAATAAAAATCAATCCATGTTTTCCACACAATCTCAGAGTCTAGATCCATAAAGCAAAGCATTAATATCATGCAATTTTTGGTGCAAAGATATGTTATGCTCTTTTACTGTAAAAGGCTTCTATGACATCTACTACAGTAAAAAAATGCATAGGGAAGAATTCTGCAGTTCTGTCAAAAACATGCGTTGAAGTTAGAGTTTGTGTCTTATGAGCAAACAGGGAAAAGATCTTCATTACCAGATGAGTTCATTTAGATTCATTTCTTATGTGATGTAACTTTAATTAGAAAGAGTTTTCTTTAATTAATTTAAAGATTGACTATGCAGGAGCAAGATTGTTTTGGATTTACATCAAATGCAGATTTAGCTGCTTCCTCATATCTTTGGGGATTCTGAAATTTTAAACTAGTCTGAAATTTCTTTAGAAGTCTTTAAGTGTATTTTGGTGACATTATTAATAGAGTGTCTCTAATTACTGGGTGCTTTCAGTATAATTATGGAAATGTTCCTGGTACACAATATTAATTTCTTCCAGTACTTACAATTTTGTGCATTGATGTATAAGACATTCGAACGCTATCCACAAATGCAACCAGGAGTGGGCTGAAAACATGTATGTTTTACAGAGAGAAAGAAAATCAGTGACAAGGTTTAACTGCATGCTGTCTCCAGCTTAAAAAATAAAATAAAATGAAATAAAATATCCAGTTTACGCAATTGCTGTGTTTATTTGTACAATAGTCTCCATTAAACTTTCCTAACCTTCCCAGTATCTGCTGTTGGAAGATGTGGCAAAGGTTTGTCTATGTTTAATAAGCAGAACCTAGCACTAGTACAATACCGTACTAGCTCCTGTAGATATTTGGGAAATATGTTTATCAATTATGAATTTGATACAAATATAAATACCTGGTTTTAGGGCAGCCTTTCCCTCTAGCTTTATTATTTCTTCTTCCCAGAGGCAAATAACATATCTGTGACGCTTGGCATATTTCTGAAAAAGCCACCATCAAACCACCTAAAGTTGTTTACTTACTTCCTGAGTTTTAACACTGAAAGAATTGTCAAGCCTGTGATTGTTTATTCTGTTTTAGGAAGAGAAGATTGAGTGGAAATGCATGCCAGCCTTAATGAATAACTCAAATAAGACTTCTGTCATAATCATCATGGGAGTTTTTAGCCTATCCATGCACAATGGGAAATATTTTTTTTTCAGATTAGAAAGAAAATTGATAGAAATATGTTTATTCCTCTCTAAGGAAGCCATATATTAGTCTCTATTGCAACCATCAGAAATTGACTCGAGTCTAGTTTCTAGAGAAATTACTAAAAAGAAAGCAAAAAAAAAAATAGTACTTTATCTGTATTTTTATAGACAGATATGTCACCAATAAAGATTTTTAAATTCACAGCAGGCAACTGGGTAGAAAACAATGATCGTAGGAATATCAACCATTCACTTGGATTGTGTAGATCCTAATATTCCAAACCTGTTAAGCAGTTTTGCACATGCACTAATACTTGTTTATGTTTGAGCAAAGATGCAAGACAGTTAGTTCCAAGTCATGTACTAAATGCAAGACAATGACAGAATGATTTAATGGAGTGTTTTAAGGAAGAGCCTGACTTCACTAAGTTGCGTGACTACATTATTGCTCTCAAGATTGTTATTATATCCAAACAAATATGACAAAAGAAGTTCTGTGATCAGTCCTCTCCAGCAGCATTTACACAATTTTAAGGCTCAGTTTTCTTAGACATTTGGCCGAGCAACTTCTATAGAACAGTCACACACTTAGAAATGACTGCATTACCATGACTTCACAAGTCATCGCCTATCAAACAAGCTGCATTATTAACGTATGTAGGTATTGAATAACAATTTCAAATCAAAATCCATTGATTTGAACCATCTTCACGGTGACTTAAACTAAGCATTTTACTTTGCAACCATAGGCAATGTGGTCTATTACAGTTACTATGGGCAATCATTCATTAATGCACAGGAACATGGTAGCTTTTCATTGCATGCTGATACGCCTGCTAGAATGAAATCACGTTTGAATATTGGGGGGGGGGGGGCAGTATATAAAGGCTGCAAGTATTGCACAAGACACAGCTAGAGAAGTCATACAAAAAGGAATGACTGGGAGCTGAGTCCGATGGACTTTTATTTCACCCTGTATACTGATATAATCGCTAAATAAAGTATTCATCTGGCACCTGGGAACCTCTGCCCAATTAAAAAGTTCTGAGAAGTTTTTGTGCACTCAGTTAATGTACCTTTCTGATTGGGGGCGAGATAAATCAGACTGCTATAACTAACACTGCTTAGGCCAAATCTAAACTATGGGGCAGAGCTGCTCTGCTGTGCGCAGCAGAGCCTTGGTCCCTCAGTGCTCCCTGTCCGTAGGGTCAGGAAGAGACATGTGTCCACCATGCTGGCACGCAACCAGGAGGGAGCGGGGGAGTGCTCCAGCAGGTCCCCTGATGGGAATGACCACAGGGCTGGGCTTTGTGCATTTTCACTGCAAGTGAACGCTGGTAGAATAAACACCCCGGAACCAGAACAGAGCGGCAATGCAGGCTGCTGTAGTAGCAGCTGAGAATCCTGAAAATAATAATTATTATTTTTCAAACTCGAGAAAAGTAATTTATTTAGTAACAAAAAAAAAAAAAAATTGTCAGCTCTGCTTAACATGGTTTTATTGTTTTGAACTCTGATTTGCAGAGCTGACTTTTTTGTCCATATGTAGAGGCACAGCAGTACAGATTCCACTCTGTTCTAGAAACAATATAATATTTTACGGAACTACTTTTAGACCAACCCCCAAATCAATTGTTATGATCTATTAAAAACAAGAATACTTCCTTATCTTTGGAAGAGTTTAATTAGTAGGAAATGTTACATTTTAAAAAGATAATATATAATTAATAACTCCAGCAAAGGTGGACAAAGAAGAAAGAGACAGTAGTCTTTGTACATCCTTAAAAGCATTTAGTATGCTATTTATCTAAAATTAATGATCAAATTGTGTAGTAATAAGTGGAAGAAAAGCTCAAATGATAGCGGTGACTGTTTTTATTCTCTCATTCTCTCAATGGAAAATTGTTTCACTGGCTGTCTATGGCTTCTTGCTGTGTCTGATTTTTTTTTTTTTTAATTAAGAGCTACATTGTCATACCCAAGAAATATGTTTGTCAAGGATTTTTTTTTTTGCCATTCCTAAGTATGTTGACAAAGAACAAATTATTAATACATAAAAGATTTATAAGCTTGAGATCCTGTCCATGGAAAGCATTTAAAGGGAAAAAGCATGGAAGATGGATTGTTTTCCCTTTAAGGAACATTCCAAATGTTCAAAGTTTCCAGATTTAGAGAAGATTCTGTGGAACTACAAGATGCCTTTTGGGCTACCAGCAAATGACAGAAACATATTCACAGTGAGGACAGAAAACAAACGTTGACTTCTCAGCCTTTCTGTGTCACATCCCTTGCATATAATTGCAGGAATACTTCAGCAACAATTCTCTAATTTTTGAAGTAATTTGCTAGTGGAATAAATATGTAAGCAGAGTTTCTTCAGGCTGTTTTGAACACAGACCCTGAAGGTGTTTGTTCTCAGTATGGATTGATAGAAAACAGAAATCAAATAGAAAAATTATGGTTAAGTCTGGCATTTAAAGTGGCATATTGGTTGTGCAGGCTTGAAAAGATTGAATTTCCCTACCTCTCTTGTGATCTAAGGATGATATAAGCTATGGATAGATATAAAATACATATCATGTGGAAAAGAAGCCAAGTTGTACTTATATTTATTGCTTACAACTGAGTGAGGAATTTATGAAATTCGCTAAGTGCCCAATGGTTTTGGTTTTTTTCATTATAAGACACCTGTGGACAGTTCTGTATTAGGTAGAGTGAAGATATCAGCTTAGGAGTAGTATTCAGACTTTTAAAAAACTGTCAATAGATAGTAGCCGATGACTTTATTCCAAAGAAACATTTGTTGGTAAGAGGCAAATAGGACATTTGGATACAGATCGCAGAGTTTTCAGTGATAGGTTGAAAAACTATAGCAATATTATTTGTATTTTTGTTTCTTTGTTTTAAATAGAAGGTTTCATTACCTCAGCCTATCAACGAGGCAAGGAAAGTTGTTTTAAAAAACCTAGGGGGAACGTTTAGAAAAATTTGCAACACAGCCAGTCTGAAATCATGCAATTAATTTGCTTCTGGTTCTTTATGCATGCAAAGTTGAAGGCAAACTTATGAAATAGAAAGTTTTGATAAGTTTAAAAAAATATATTATTTGGAAAATTTATTGCCAATTCTGATTAAGGAAGTAAGGCTTTCAGGAAGAAGACTAAAGATTTAAGAGAGGCATAAACACAGAACTCTCACAACTCCATTAAAAAAAAACCCAACATCAAAAACAGAGAAAAATTTCCAACCACCATCTTTCACTCCACTCATGAAACTTAGTGTTATTCATAACGTGAGCCTTTACACTCCATTAGTATACTGCTTAGACAGATTCATTTATTGTATGTAATGTTTAATATTTTGATCTAGATTTAGCAATTTAAGTTTCTTTCTAGTTTTTACAGACCGTGTCATAGCAAACAGACAAGTATGAAGACCTTGGCACTCTCTCCAAGCATCTCTTTGCAATGGTGAGGACAAAATCAGTGCCAAAGACTGGGATCAAATGAAGCAGTAGTTTCTTGGTTAAGACTTCATCTCTGCCCCTCAGCACATAAGGATGGTGACTCTGGCTACAGTTCCCCATCATATAGCTAGGAGGACGTAATGGCAATCTACTTTAGGCATCACAATATTTTTCCACACTTTTATAGACATTCGGGTCACTGGAAATTCAGTGTTCTTGGACAATTCCAATTGTCTACTTTGGGAAGTAAATAAAACCACCACTTGAATTTAAGTCACAAATAATATGAATTCAACATTGTACCCTGAATTTTTTACTGAAATGGCATTTTCAGATGTGGAAGTTGTTCATATTATATTTCAGCAATACTGTGTTAATGGAGGGTTTGCTCTACATACAGTGAATTTACACAAGAATGTTAACTCCCAGATTTTATTACTGAGAAATGTTTAAGTAAAATCTACTTTGAAATAATTAATATAAACATTTAATGGCTAAATCCTACTGTTTAGCCTGAATGATTATTAATTTTTTAGTTTATGTGCAGTTCTATGAAGGCACTTCATAAGAGAAGCTAGAGAGGCTGGAGAGAGTTCATTCGCTTTTTTAAATGGAACTTTTTGTGCATATCTGGTTTTGTTTCTCTGTCTCCACTTTTCTATTTCTTTCATTTTATTTGCACCCTATCTTCCACAATCCTTTTTTCTTAAGTTTCCTGGGTTTTTCCCCCAGCCCTTCCTTCGCAGGTATCGTTAAGAGCTCAACTGCGGGGCATAGATACACCATTCCTTAGCGCCTCCGTTAGCAGCAACATGCCCAGAGGGAAAGACAATAGCAAAAAGTAGTTTCTTCAGGCTAAGCCAATCATTGTCAGAAATATTTTGGCCTAAAGATCCATCATAATTTATCCACATTCCAATTCTAACCTATTATTAATAAATTACATTAGTTTTTACAGCAAGGTAGTTTCACAGAAGCATTTCTCCACTCACATGAAACACAGCACTACGATAGTGGTTGGTACCACTATCTGTACATATATGAACAGTTGAATAAATCTCTTGGACTTTGGAAAGCTCAAAAAAAGAAAATACTTTCAATATAGACAAAACAAGACAATGAAGTAAAAAACCCAACCCCATCCTCCAAGGATCCAATCAAGAACCAAGTGAAGTTCAGAGGATTTAAGCTAGTAAAATTTTCTTTCTGAAAGATTAATTTTAAAATTTGCTTTGTTAAAAAAAACAAAACCAACTAGAATCACTGGTATTCCAGAGGCCTCAAATACAAGTATTTGGTGAGGTAAAGTGGAAATACTGTGATACACTTACACACACACACACGTTTATTATTTATATGTATATAAATATAACTATAGGGGGAAAGCAGGGAACTTGAGGGGAGAAGGGAGAGAGGTAGAGAGTATGTGCACCAGTAAGTAATGGATTGTCCAAACTCAGATTTAGCAAACAACATAATTTTCCTTTTTTTTTGCCCCCTTTGTCAGTATTTTATTTAGTCCTTTATTGTAATTTCATTTGCTAGTCTACAACTTCAGCAACATACCCCCACACATATGACAGAGGTCTGCTACTTTGGCCAATACTGGATACCACAAGGACATTTAAACTGCCAGTTCCACAACCACATAAGGCTCATTCGAGCCATGATTTACTCTACCTGACATTCTTATATTGGTATACTGTTGATGCAACCTATAAATGCAATCCTAAATTTCATTTTTTGGGGTCTGTCTGTTCAGCTCAGTTTGTGAACAGCTCTGGTGTTCAACTTACTGTATTTATGTAAGATTTGGGGCTGAGGAGGGAGACACTTATTTCAGGAAATACTATCAAAGTTTGCTGAGCTATAAATAAAGGATGGAAGATAAGAACATTAACTAGAGGTGCAAATTCTTTCTCGATACATCCCTCAAGACAGTTTATTTTACTTTGTCACCAAGTTAAATGAGTTCAAAACCTTAATCTAGTAGTTAAAAAAGCAGAATTATAAAAATGGATTTAGAATTCCAATTCAGTAATAAAATGTATGCAGACTCAAACCTAAAAAAGTTTAGGTAAAACCCTTCTTTTTGTCTGCTTAGTCTTCTTTCCCCCAGTTTTTCTTATGTCTAACCTTACTACAGTATCTATTCATCAGTTAATATTGATTTGAAAATTTCCTCAAAGGTGTAACAAACTGTAATTGATTATTTAAAAGCAGATTCAGGTACTCAGAAGAAAGGTGTTACAGAAGACAAAAGCACTCAAGAAATGCAACTTCCCTGTGGTTTCATCAAACCATTCAGGAAATGCACAAGTCTGATACTTTCATTAATTAATTTCAGTGAACTCAGCGGAGTTACCATTACCACCTTACTCTTATAAGACTATCTGCAAATTCTGACAATGGATTTTTTCCCCTCAAATACATTATCCCCTTTTGAATGGCAACTGGGCCAAAAGCAGATCTGTTCAAGGTCTCAGTTGAACTCCTCCTCCCAGACTCTTAAATTAAAATTACTTTTTTTTCCCCACAGTAAAATCCATATAATGTGAGTCACAGGAACATTACAAAATGCTTCTGTACGCACAAAAGTATTTATGAGATCAGAATGTTTACTGCTCTCCTTTTTGAGGGATTTATGAGAACTTCATTCAGCAGGAATCCCATTGTTAAGGGCATGGTTGTACAACAGACACCTTGATAGTTCTTTAATTAATTATAAAACAAGTTTCAAAACTCCTTGGTAAAAATAGTCCCATTGGGAACACTGTTCTGATGGAGGATTGGCCAAATAATACAATGCTACCATTTTTTTGTCCCCCCCCATCTTCCTCAACATGACTACAGGAATCTGCCTGATACTCGTTCTACTTCTGGTTTTACACAGTTTACATAGAAAGATGAGTAAAGATCTGGCATTCAGTTAAAACTCTACAATTATAAGACAAAAATAACTTCTTGCTTTGCTCAATAGATTTTTACAGTATACACACTACAGGAATAATGACATTAAAGCTTGCCTATATTGCCTAACATTCCTCATTACAAGATCCTTTCTATTAGTTAAATTTTTTTACCCACTTAAACTGAAATATTCTGTGTCGGTTTTCCACTTTGAATTTCAGGGGAAATCTCTAGTCAAAGCAGTTAATCTGTTACAGAATGAGTTTATTTCAAGATTTTTCCTTAATTAAAAAAAAAAAACAAAACCAAAAAAACAACAACCCACACCCGCAGAACAACAACAAAAAAACACCCTAAAAAACCCATCAAACTTCCTGCAGGCCTCTTTTTAAGACTGTGTAGTTTGCTCATGCTTTGACAAGAGATTTGGCTAGTACTACCTTCACGTCAATCCTGTCCTTTACATCATGTAGTGGAAATAATGAAAACCAACCAAAAAAATGGACCAAGTTACAAATCTTGTGAAAATTATTGGTTATGTTAATTCAGGAGAGTTTTGACAGATCTTTGTACTTAACAAGGAACTCAGACCACACGTGAAATTTCATTGGAAATGCAATTTTTGCTGAGCATCGTAGAGCCCAGAACTGCATGGTAACGTCACCTGTATGCTAAAGGCTTGTCCAGGTTGGTGGTGCAACTAATGACAGTAAATTTTCTTGTGCTCTCAACAGTGCCCTGCTGTTTGTTGAGAGTCCTGAATGAGGAAGCTGCCTGATTTAAATGCTAAGTGAATGGAAGATAGACTAAGCAGATGGGAACAAGGTTCCCAGGGAGCTGGTAGGATCTGCAAGATGAAAAGAACGTGTGGAAGAAAGAAGCTAGGAGATGGAGGTTGGGAGAATGAACACATATTGAAGTTGAGAAAGAACGCATTCTCAAAACTGTATGCGATTCTCCACTGGAAAAGCATATTCTTTTAGGATTGATCTAAACTGGGAATCACAGCCTGCTATTGCTGATCATTTGCTCTGTTCAAATGACTGATGTGGTTTATCCAGTTGCATACTTGCTCATAACTTGCATAATGCCAATCTGAAAACAATCCCACACATAGATGGTATTAAAAAAACATTAAGTTTGCAAAACACAGCCTTGGAACTGGAAAGTATAATATTACACCATCACATGCTTTCCCCTCTCCCTCTCCATATGAGTACTGTTCCCTTTAGTCATTTCTTGCACAAGGTAGACCTGCTCTAGGCTTGAATTACTTGTTCATTTTGTCTCTAAGCTTTCCAATTCACTTACAGAACAAGTTGGAAGACATACAGTAAGTGATGTAGGGTGTTGTGGGGGGAAAAAAAAACCAATCACATGGTTCTAGGACTTGAGAAAGTCTCTGGGAAACTGGATTCTGTGAGATTTTTTTAAGTAACTTCTTCATAGAAAATCAGTAGCTCTGTGGTGTTGGCTTTTTTCCTCAGGCTCTTGACTGTATTTTTGGTTTCTGTGAAAACTCAGCATTGATTTAAATATATAAAATCCAGGTTTTCTGAAATTAGCAAAAGCTTTTGACCTCAACGTCTTTGATTTTTTTACTTTCTTATTTGTGAAATGGAAATAGTACCCTTCCATCTCACAGGAGCATTATGAAAGTGCATAAATGAAATTAGTGCTTGAAAAACACCTATACACTGTATTGATGAGAACTACAAAACAGACAACAAAGTGATTAACAGTTCCGTCCCCAGATCAAAGCCTTAGTGGTATCCAGTAAGCCAGAACAACCATTAACAATAAGGATTAAATGAAATATTGAACCTCTGTTCAGTGGGTGAATTAAATTATCTTGGTGTACAAGACAAAGCCCAGAGTTTATGTTAAAAATAGCATTTGTTTGTGTAATTGCACTGTATCAGAATCCACTCACACAAGGAAGCCCAAACAAGGTTGTACTGGCAACATTAATTTTGCTATGTAATAACTTTTAAGTGCTTGCCTTTACCACCTTTAATTATATATTGCATTTTTTTTCTGGGCATATTTAATCCAAAATTACAATTACCTTCAGTAATCACCCACCATTTTTTTCTGGAATTTAAGCAGTACCCAGTTGCTATTCAGCAACTGTGATCTTCTCAAATTTGTTTCATTTGTATTCTCTCTCAGAACAAAATCAGCAGTATGCAATTCTAGCCTAATTACCTAAAAGGTGTTTGCACTGCAAATAGTTTCCTTTCTCCTCACATTTTTCTTCTGGTGGCACTGGACATGTGCACAGAGCCGTAGAAACAATTGATTAACATGGTGATAGTTTCTAACAAGATATAATCAGGAAGAGATACTGTAACAATGAGATACTGCCCTCCACCCAACAAACGCAATTTCATGCTGCCCAAGAACAGGCAGCATGAAATAAAGCTGGGCATTTCTTCGGAAAATAATATGTAATCCTGTATATTGCTGATGGAACAAGAGTGTTCTGTAGCTGAACAGTAAAGTTCTCACGAACATGCAGATAACTTTCTCACACAAAAGAACAGCACATGTTTCTAAATAGGCAAATCAAGTTCATAATGCATAGCACCACTTAAATCCTCGCTGTGCCCTAGTTGTCCAGAATTTATTTGGGGAACTCAGACCATCTGTCACCTCACACTTAGAGAGTGCAATTTATTTTCCACAAAATTAAAGAAGGGAAAGAAAATGTGTCATGTTTCCAGTCCTTTAGTACCAGAGCTACCTCAGTCTACTTCAGTGGCTCTGAACTATTGAATAGATTTTATCTGCAGTGCATGATGATGGCTTCCTATAGATCTGGTTTTCTGTATACAAATGCAGTATAGATCAGTCGTATTGCCTTTAACCCTCAGCCTGCCTGCATCCTGTGCTAAGGAAGAGCAGAGCCAGAGGAATACTGTAGAAGAGACAGTGAGCCTGCTAAGCGTTTTGGGATTTGCAGTGTTGGAGAGTTTAGGGTAGTTTTGTGTGCCTATTAGTTTCCCTCAGCATTTTGGTTAAAATTTTTACTCTTAGATAAAATAAAATAGGGATATAATTTTATCTGAAAAGCATAAAGATTTAATCATAACATTATCAAAGCATAGGAGTTATCTTTTTTTAATTAATGCCCTAAAGTGCAGTTCATTCTTCTCTTGCACATCACAGGGAAAGTTTGCCACGTAGCATGTAACTTGCTGAGCAATAAAACTTTCCTTGGTGTTACCAAATCTATTCCATGCAGTGTTCAGAAAACATTTTTCCTCTAGTCCATACAAATTATAAACTATCTACATTATGTGTAACTATTTCACAATACCATAAAAAAAAAAAAAAACAAACGAGTGGTGGATGGCTTGACTAAGAGGCATTCAAGTAGCTGTAGTTGTGATACCCAGAAGATGGTTAGATGCACAGATCACAGCTACCAGCAATATCAAATGTAGCTGGAGGTATGCACTAGAGGCAAAACTTAAGCTGTTAGGTAGGAGACATTCCTGTTACCATGAGCATATCCAACCACAGAAGCAGAGCGGTAGATTGCAGGGAACCAAAAAGAAAGTACAGATAAGACAGGGCAGCACTGTGGAAGATAAGGGATCTATATAGGAGAAACTGGCTTCATACAAACCCCATTAGAGCAAAGCTTCTGGCACCTTAAACTCGAAACTGCAGACCAAGATGGAGATAGTAATTGTGCAGAGACCAGAAGGTGCGTGAGAATGGGCTGTTACATGTGCCAGGCCACTAGAAAATCCTCATCTAAGAGTTCATGAGGAACTGCTGGTGTAAATTTGGAACAATTTCAGTATAGTAGCAAAGTTGGATTTTGATCCTGCTTAGTAAGGCAATTTAAATATCCACCAATAAAGCAACAGGAGTATAAATAAAGTCGATTGTAAAACTGGAAGGAAATTTCACATTAAAGAAAAATCCAAATAGTATCCTTGGGAGGGGTGCTATTTAAGTTACAGGGAACAGATGTATCCATAAAGGGGTTTTGTTTTGGTTTGTTTTTTAATTATAAAGCATTTAATTGCATGTTTCAGAAACTCCAAGAATAATTATTGCCATTTCACATCTTTGATACTTGGTGGTTTTTTCAGTAGCTGAAATTTACTTCTGTGCAAATTTTGATTCACAGTAATCCTTATATCAACTCACCAATTTACTAATCTACTGTTGACCAAGAAACAGATGTTCCCACTTTGAATTATTCTGGACCCAACTCTCTCTGCTCCACCGAACAATTTATTTTTTTATGCTCTGATGTATTTTGGTCTTCAATTAACATTCAGGCCTGGCGTGTAGCAATAGCCAAACAGTACAATAGTAAGATCAGAGCTTAGCTGCAAAACCAAGAAATGCTAAAGACAGTTCTGTGATCTCCTGGAAAGCTTTGTAACGTGTTATATATATAAATATGTATAACATGTTGCTATGACAAGAGACACTGAGTCAACAGCCATTGGCCCCTCCCTCTGGAGCAGCAATTATTCACCCTGAATACGTCTGGTGTAAAAGTCTCTTCTCACCAGCAATTACATACCATGCTTTTATTGACATCTTCTCCTCGTCCTGAAAGTGGGATGGAACGAGTCAGACTTCTTACGGCTTTTGAATGAATAACAGGGGCCAAATTAGATATACAGAGTGCTATGGCTTGTGGCTTCATCCATCCATGGATAATTTGTGGACTTTCTATGAAAGGGAAGAGCCAGGGCTTGCAGCAGCAGGTGAGCTCTCACACGGACAGGAAAGAGACTAAAGGTGGAGCTAACAGCAACTACAATAGTGATCCGTAGTCGTAATATGGAAGGAGAAAAGAAGATTAAGTTCTGCAGAACAAAATTGATGGATCTTAGATCTATAAAATGAAGAAATCCATATATAAAATTTGAAGATGGTTTGCTGTCGCATACTTTAAGTAGTGTGGCTTGATGGTGTAAATTAGTTAAGTTAAAATCCGTGTCCTGAAAATGTCAGATTACACACACTATGTACTCAGCAAATCTTGTCACTGTCTACTTTTCCTCCATCTGATGCAAAGCCTTAAAAATATGTATATGCTGAAATGCACAGACATCTTTTAAAACTTACACAGAATTTTGCTACCAAACAAGGGTCATAGAGTCTGGAAGGAAAACTTTGGCAGGTTTTCTTAATCTGTTTTGATGTTTCTGTATCTACCAAATTCATTCACAAAGAAAGGACTAACATAGCATGTCTGAGTAACCCTTACTCTAAACATCTCCCTCAGAACTCTTTTGAAGCAGCAGTTTTAGGACACTTCATTTGGTTCTTTTCACAAATGATATAAGAACACAAGATGATAAACAATCTGTAGTAAATATTATTATGAAGGGATATATTAAATATAATGAGCTGCTTATAAGTTATTATTTTTTAATCTACCAGCTGAGTTGAAATTTTCTACTTCTACTTCATGTTAACAGCAGCAAAGAAAAGGAAAGGAAAGACAAACTACTACTCTGAGCAGGAAACCTGTGTTTATGTATCACGCTTGATTTATTCAGCTACCTGAAGCCTCTAGAACCCACCCCTTTACAATTCCTCAATCTCCAGCTGCCTCATTCTCTCTCTCTTCTTTTTCCTAAACTCTCATCCCATTCCACATATACTAACAATGTCTTTTTAGCCCACTGAGTGGCATATGCTATGTTTGAGTTTGCAGCTTGACGTACATTGACTGGTTAGCTGGCTGCTGCTTCTTCATTCTTGGAGAAACGTTACCTCTAAATTAATGGCAAGCAAAACAAATAGCTTTGGAGCCTGCCCATGTCTGAACCAGTGTCATGCAGAGCTTCCTAGGACCCCATGCCTCAGATCTATGCCTTCTTGTCAAATGTGGCTGAAATCAGCCAACGCACATAAAAGTTAATGGTGGGCAGGAGGATAGAAAGGGATGAGGAACAAATAACGGTGATCAGGAAGCTAAGAAAAAATTGCATAAGATATAGAAAATCAGGCCAAAAAATAACAATTCTTTTTTAGAAAACACACTTACAGTGTCTGATTCTCCAGTAATGTAAATCTACTCAGGCACATACTAAAATAGAAAGAAAAGAAAAACATTTCTTGGTATTTGTTTTCCTGGTTTTTTTGTTGGGGTTTTTTTTTTTTTTTTCATGATTCTCCACACTTCAAAATTACTAAATGGAAAGTTACACCACCACCACCCCCCCATCTAAAGACTTCTTTCAGGCAAGTATCTGAATTTAACCTCAAATCCTTTCCACTGTGATACATGCTTGAGTCATGCAAGGGGGACTCAGGTATATGCGGAAAGGTACGTTTCTAAGTATGTCATTCTCTACGTTCGAATGACACCGTCAGTTCTTCCCTGAGCTGATACTTTGGTCAGACAGTACAAATCTTAAATCCTAGAAAAAGAAAAAAAATCAGTCCTGAAATAAAAGTAGTGAGAGGTATTTAAAGTCTGCTGAAAATTTGCCATTGACTTCTATGTAGTTCAATGTTTGCAAATTCACATTGAGATTTTTTTTTCCAGAGAGAATTATAGACATAATACATTTTTCTTCATGCTTATATTCTTGATAAGGTTTTTCAACTGAAGTTACAATCAAATCCAATAGACTAGCTAGCTTATAAAAGGCACTTACTATATACATTCTCAGAACTATGAATTCTGACTGAATATCAGATGCTAAATCAGTAAAAATGCCTCTTTAATGATTGCCAGTTGAACAAGAGATCTGTTCAAAGTGGTTTGAATCTCTCATCTGCAGACTGGCTGCTCATTCTATTTGATACTAGCACTGTATTGCTAAAATTTACAGTAGTTTTCTAAACTAAAATTCTAGCAGCATTATATTTCTACCTCCTGAACTCTATCAGAGTTAACACCCACTTGTGCTATTAAACTTTAAGGATAGAAACATTACCTTGCCTTAAAGTCAGTGAACATTAAATAATACACACACAAACAACATGTCATTTGAATACCCAAATAACATTTTAATATTTTCTTGCTGATGGGCAGAGCTAGAAGGACTGTGTTTTGGTTAAAAGCATTTTGGTATATTTAGGGAACACTGAAGAAAACAAGAACTAATTATCTTACTACTGCTGTGGCACCAGCTGAGGGCAACTAAAAAGTCTGGCAGGACAGAGAGGTGGGAATCTCATTTTCCCCAAATCTGAGACACAGAAACCCTCCCATCATACACAAGGGCGGTAAGCAGCCCAACAGCCAGACACAAGGAAGTCTCACCAGATTTGTGAGGTAAACCCGTTAGTCTTACGACTGCGTTCATACCACATGACCGTTAGTGCAGAACCTGAACTAAGAAGCCAGCAGCAAATCTCACAGGCGGTCAGTAGCAGAAATGTCTTTCTTCCTTTTTTGTTTCCCATGCCTACCTCACCTGCCCAGAGATATCACATCAGAAGTAATTGCATATGTGTACTTGAAAAATAATTTTTGAAAGAGGCTTACTGCAGATAAACCAAATAAGTAACAAGGCCTCCTGTCCCTTGTATCTGTTATCTATAATTGAAAGAAAGGCTCGTCTAAAGATCAATAAATGCTTTAAAAACAATAAGATTCCAAAATACTTATACGAAGACAGTTTTATCACACATTTTATAAATGGGAAAACTGTAAGACATTGCCTAAAAACAGACTGTATAAAACACATGCAATCATAGCTGAACATTTACCCTAAAGTGACTTTTCTAAGGCCATGCAGTGAGAACAAAGAATAAAAAGAAGCATGAAATCCATCAGTCCAAAATAACCACATCAAAGAAAAATTTTAATATTGCTCCCCAAAAATTGTAAGTTCTGACAAAAATACTTGGGAAGCATCAAACCAAAATAATTAATTTTGGTTCAAAAAGCAGTTTACTAGAAGGAAAATAGAAAAAAAAAGTGTGTGGTTTTTTTTTTTTCTTGTACTCTTCATTCTCTCTAATTGGTAGTGTCCACCAAAAGAGCTAGTAGCTGATATTCTAAAATTGTATAAACTAAACTCCAAAATTTGTGGTAAGAAGGCATACACAGCATATTGCTGTGGAATTTAACTGGGAACCTGTGCTCTGTAAACAAGTATTCAGCAAGTCATTTCTGAATCATGTCCATCTACACTGGAAGACTATTTCATAAGCTATCATTAACCATTTTGTTACACTTAAGCGATAGCTCCACGAGTCTCCATTTCTGAAACTCAGTTTCAAACTACGCACTTGAAAGCGACAGAAAAGGAAGAAGAGCAATGCCTTTACTTGAATTGGCCAGAGGCACAGTGGGAAGCAGGCTTTATCGCCTCACAAAGCACGCCCTGTATGTTAGTAGTTCAACATTAGCAACGGAAACAATTGCTTAATCTTACCTTGAAAACTGTCTGCTTCTTCAAATTTAATAATGAGAAAATGAAGATATTTGCTTTTGGAGTTTCTGTAAATTTTGAAAGTCTTTATACTCAGCTTTTTAAGTAAAATTTAAAAAAAATAAAGACACAGTAACAGAAAAAAAACCCCTGAAAATATCTATCTTTCAGTGTTTTGGTAGTAACTGGTCTACAGTGAATTAACTGAATTTGTCCTACGTATTTAGCAGCTTCTAATTCAATCTATTTCAGTTTTCTCTGTTCTCTAAATGCAGATTGCTGGGTGGTGTAAAAGGGAGTTAATTAGCTATAAATACCAAACAGCACCCAAATAAAAAGGATCATTATGAACATACAGTGAACAGCTGTGCCATTTGATAAATTGGTTTTGTTTCTAACAGTGCTTCTATCCAAACATTTTCTAGATTGGAGAAGGCTTTTCTCTTTACATGACGGTCTTCCGTGAAAATCAAACCTGTTCTATGCACGAAGGGCTATGAAAGGCCAAAAAGAAAATAAACTATATTTTTCTAAGGCAAGGATAAAATTTGTATTAGATTACATTAATAATAATTTATTCACTAACAACAACAAAAGTAGTACTATAATTGAAAGAATTAGTGTAGGAAGTGATCATTAGATTGCGATAGAGACTGCAAACGTTGTTGGATGCCTTTTTACTTATTACTATCACAATTTTAAAAATACTACTTTATTTACCTCACTCACTAAATTTAGAGCTATTGAAAAACATTAGATCAATGAGTGCAGAGTATAAGACTATCATATTTCCTCTGCTGAAATGTCGTAATCTTGAATAAGAAGAGACGGTATGAAAAAGCAAATCTTCAGGATTAAGTTTTTCGGGAATATCACATGCCAGTCTGTCCTCTATTTTCAGAAGTGATTGATCATGTAGAAATCTGATGCTAACCTGAAATTAATAAAATATAAACTGTCCCATCAATAAAAAGTGGAAGCTTAAATCAACATAAGAGAATCTATCAGAGCTTTAATTTCCTATGCTCACTGATACCCTTGGCTCCTAAAAGTTTCATCATGGATGTCTTAGTAATGAGATCTAGCTTACACTACTGAAATTGCACCTCAAATCCAGACATTATATAAGAAATCACATAAACAGATTTCAAAATACATCGGAGTCATAGATCCAATTAACTGCCAGGTGTTCGTAGTCATAATCACTCCGCCCATTTCAAATCCACCACCAGTATCAAAACTTATTAAAGATTAGCTTCAAATCTATTTGATAAACTGCTTGAAGACTGGCTTTTTGTGGTGTAGGCATAATACTATCTGGAACTGAGCAGAATATTGCAGATTGTGTCACCAACTAGGGACCAGATTTGCAAGTCTTTCAGCTACAGCTACTAGCCTGAACTATGAAACTGAGATGTAGAAACCTCTCTGTTGTATAGCCAAATTTCTATGACATCCAGTCATAATGTTTTCTGTCTTTGGTGCCAAATTGACTTTGTGCATCAGCAGAGTGCATTCAGAATAAAGGGATGTTAACTTAATTTAAGCTACAATTTCAGCACAGAATATAGTGATTTATCTGTATTATTCTGTTAATATGAGCAATTTTTTCATACTCACAGTGGAATCAACACATACCCATAATCATTGATATGCTAGAAAATGCTTCTCTAATTTACAGGGGAAAAAAAAAAAAAAAAGAACTTGCAAGACTGTGATAGAAAATTAAAACAAAATTAAAAGCCATCATATTCACTTGGACTTCAGCTGTCATAACAGATCCTAAATTTGGGACTTATTCATATGGGAGTTTTCTATTTCTTTTGTACCAGATCGAGCACTTTCAAGTTTTCGGAATTATTTTCAGACAAGGAAAATGCTCTTGCTGTATTTTTCTTAGCAAAATTTGGTATTAGACTTTTAAAAGTATCTGTAAGTTATATAATTACAAATGTACAAAATATAACCTCTTATACATTATCTCATTCTGGTATTTGTAGTAAGCATATATGTGAATACGAGGACGGAATTTCAATGTAATAGAGATCTCACTTATTAGTAGAATGCATAAAGTATCGGAATTGTCGTATGCCTGTTTTAATGGGCACTTTTGACAATTTTTTCATTGACCGAGCAAAGATTTCATCATTCCATTAGTATTCATGGGATTTACCCACACCTCTCCCATGTGAGACTGAAGGAATTTACCCCTGAGAATACATACGGTAAAGGTTAATATCATCCATATGTGGGATTTTACTTTAAGGCTCTTACAAAAACAAACTCTGGAGGTCAAACCAACCAACCAGGAACTGCAAAAACAATACCTTGATTTTCCCCTTCTAGCTATTTTCTTTCCTGCAATAAATTGCCATTCAGGTACTGGAAAAAAAACCCCAAGCAACTAGTTTTAAGGAAGCATGTCAAACTTCAAACCCCCCAAACAGTAATACTGTAAAGGAAGAAAAATGCAGTGCAGCAATGCAGAGGATATAATATTTTCAAGATGCCATTTTGCCAATGGTACCCTCAAGATTCTCATAATGAGGATATTTTTTCTTTTTTTTTTTTTTTGTCCCATATTTTTACAGTTACTGCTTTATATCTGTATGAAACATTACAATTCTAAGACTGGTTCATGGCATTCATTTCCATTTATTTATTAACAATTTTCTAGAGGCCCCAACATGTACAAAACACCTATGGAACTGAATAAGCTGTGATTACACTTATTACTGAAATAATTTCAGATACAACTGAAAATGTTAGTTATGGTTTTAGAAATGTGCTATGAAGTTATCCCTTTCTTAGGTTGGCATTTGATTTTTGAAACCTAGCAGAGGAAAACAAGAGACCTCTAATAAGTGACCTTCCTCTTTCAAATGATCTGCAAAGCCTGACCCTGAAAATATTCAGGACACAGTATGAGGTTCACCTTTTAATTCAGATGTTTCATTACTCATTATATTATTACTCAACTTTCAGAATTGTAGACTTGAAATAGAACCCTAAACATTTCTAATCAAGCTACAGCTCTTTGACTGATTTATGTATTATTGCACCACTAATGAAAGGTCCAGGAGTTAGCACTTCTGCTGACAATTTGATATGGGAATCAGAACAGAATTTCAGCCCTTGAACCAAGCTGCATTGTACGTGCTGTGTTGACAGGGAAACGTATGTCGATGGGACGTAAGGAGTCACAAGGAACCGCTGCCAAGTAGGTGGATATGGTTTACTTTCTTGACCCCCAACTGCACTTTATTCTATGGTATTTTGATAGCACAGTAGGTTAGGCAGAAACTAAGCAAGAGAAAGTTCTGCCCAGGGCAAAACCAATTTGAAAGCTCAAAGTACAAAAGGAAAACCAAAATCTTCTGCCTTCCTGATGATAATTGTTAGAGGACAGAGATGGACAACAAAGGGAAGAAGAAAATGTGTCTGCTGATGAGGCACAGCATAGAAAAGCATAACATTTTCTACATGACACTGACAGCATCAGCATTTACAACAAGTTTTCAGTCCAACCCACCCTCCTACCAATAGTGTTATATCAAAAGTAATTCTTTATCTACAGGCATTTCATTAGAAACATAAACCAATATATTTTTGAGTGTAAAACTTAACTAGTACCAGCCATTTGGACTGGGTATCCTTAGTTAATTCTGAAAGAAAAATAGCACACCCCCCTCAACCTTACATATATCCCCTTTTAAAATAGGACTACGACTTTGTTGCTCAAAACAGTGGCTGGTTTGGGCATGAATAGGGCTTCTAAATGTCATGAAAACATGGCTTCACAGGAGAATGAGCTTGCAAATTAGTCCTAGCTTTAGAAGTTAATTCCTTTTTCTTCATCCTCTAGATCCAAGACTATTAAACTCTGCAACATGCTATATTTGCTACTTGTTATTTCCGTTACCTGAGCACGGCATGAAATGAAAAGTTGTAAAGGAGCAGCATTACTACATCTCAAAGTACTTTTTTTATTGAAATATGTATTTCTTAAAGCACTTAGTGTGTTTCAGATTGTATTTTGAAATTAAGATAGATATTCAGTACCTAGGAAAATGTTGGGCTTTGTATTTACAAATAAAAACATAGGAAAAGTAATAATGTGTGTGTTGGAAATAACAACAAAAATTTACCATTGTGCTATCTGAAACATCTTAATTCTGAACAGATAGGGAGACCAGTGAAAAACTTATGCAGCAAGAACAAAGTCCTCAAAGAGAAACAAACATAAAGAATATTAACATCTGAAAATTCCTTCTCATTCTTTCTGTGCTGGTTTTGGCTGGGAGAGAATTCATTTTCTTCACAGTAGCTGGTATGGGGCTGTGTGTTGGATTTGTGCTGAAAACAGCGTTGATAACACAGGGATGTTTTCGTTCCTGCTGAGCAGTGCTCACACACAGCCAAGGCCTTTGCTGCTGCTCGCACCACCCCACCAGTGAGTAGGCTGGGGGTGCACAAGGAGTTGGGAGGGGACACAGCCAGGACAGCTGACCCCAATGACCAAAGGGATATCCCACACTATATGACATCATGCTCAGCATATAAAGCTGGGGGAAGAAGAAGGAAGAGGAGGCACGTCCGGAGTTATGCTGTTTGTCTTCCCACAGTCCGTGTGATGGAGCCCTGCTTTCCTGGGGACGGCTGAACACCTGCCTGCCGATGGGAAGCAGGGAATGAATTCCTTGGTTTGCTTGGCTTGCGTGCAGGGCTTTTGCTTTCCCTATTAAACTGTCTTTATCTCAAACCATGAGTTTTCCCACTTTTACTCTTCCGATTCTCTCCCCATCCCACCGGAGTGGGGAGGAGGGGCGAAACCACGACACTTCCACAGCCTTTTCAGTATAAAAAGTAAGACAGAGATTTATGGCATTGCTTACTATCCTTTCTTCTTCACAGTCTCTTTGTCTTTTTCTTCCCCCCCCCCCCCCCACTAGTTCAGTGATTAATTTGAATCCATTAGCTCATTATATGTTTTATGTTGCACCAATCACTTGCAAACTCTGCAAAATTGTGTTACGTTCTGTATCGTTATAAAAATGTCTATACAATTATCAGTAAATTAACAGCAAATGGTATATAAAGTATATAATAGATAAAGATGCGTTTAGAAAATAAAGCAAGTGCAAAAGTAGATTATGTTTATTTGCTTAGAAATTGCACCTCAAAGCGGAAGCTCCATCTTTCTTTGAGATTAAAGTTAGATATTTCCTGTAAATGTATGAATGTTCAGACATTACAGTACTAAATGCATCAAGAAAAAAAAATAAGGAAAATACGTTTGATGTTGCCAGTATTTGTTCTCCAGTTTGTACAGAGAGAGAATTTGGAGAATAATTTTAGAAGTCTGCTCCATTTGCTTTATTGTTCATTATTAGCAACTAAGAAAGTTACATGCAGTGTTTTAAATGATATAGGTCAATGTTATATTTAGTGTTATTTTGTCATAATCATGCACTACTTGATTTTTGAACTCTAAATTTAATAATACGTATAAATTTATTTCAACTAATACCTATTTTCAAGTCTCCAGGCAGCATTGCAATTACAAAAATTCATGTAATTAAATTAAATTCCACTATTATTAAAATATTAATTTCCACAAGAAACAAAAAGATCTTGTCATTTGTCATCATGGACTCTGCAGCACATGCTTAGGATGTACTGGTTCCAAAAAAATTATTTTTCTTAAGTGACTGGAGCACTGTAGAGGCCAGGTACACCGAGCCCATTGCGGGGCTGGGACTGTGTTAAATATCTGTCTATCATCAGATGGAATGCAAATATACAGCTATTTTCAACACGGTATCTGCAAAGTCACGGATGAGTTGTTGACACTTGCAGAGCACACCCCACACTGTTACCAAGCTCCGAAGCAGTGAAACAAGAGTGTTCCTGACTCGATAGAAGGAAAAACTTTCAGCGGGAGGACAGTCAAGCCTTGCATCAGGCTGCAGTGCAGTCCCCTTCTGGGCAGGTTTACGGGACGTGGCTCGGTAAAGCCCTAAGCGACCTAGTCTGATGCCATAGCTGATGCTGCTGTGAGCAGGAGACAGGTCTCCCTGACTAGAGACCTCCTGAGACTCCTTCCTGCACAAATTATCCTATGATTTTATGTTACATGTGATTAAGATAGGTACCCTGGAAAATGATGCATATATTAAACTCTTGCATTCAGCAAATAAAAGTGATGTTTAAAGATGAAAGGAGAAATAGGAAAACCAGGAGGACTAAAATATAGACAAGTTTTAAGTAGGAAAAACCCAAGACTGAAGTATGTAAGAATTATTAGGTGACACAAACTTAAATCTTTCACATCTCTGTATAAAACTCTATATACATTTTATAAATCTGACATTTACAAAGTGATAAAAACTGGAGGCAGTCTAAACTAAATTTATTCCTAGTAGGGGATTACATCAAGAAATGACAGATTTTTTTATTTTATTTTACTTTTTTTTTTTTTTTTTTTAGAAAAGGTAGTTCTACTATATATGTATTTTTTCTACAGAAGAACCAAGGAAGGTTTACATTGGCAATACAGGATTAGGTTGCAAAAATGAATGAACGAGTAAGTTCCTTTCTGTTACTGGAAAGATATAATGCTAGCCACTTTTAATATCACTCAGCAGCTCTGTGAAACAAAAGGGATATAAAATTTCCAACGTGATAGAAATTTCCCTATTGATGGCAACTCGTGTTCCTTTCTTTTGGGACTGTCAAAAGAATGAAAAAAAAATTCAGATGCATCTCAAAAGCCATTTAAGATACAATTTTCAAGACTTTTTGGAAAAGTAAACTATATTTGAAATGCAATGTAATCTATTAGAAATGCATCTCTTATGATAAAACAAATAAGGGGAAAATAGAGGTGGTTGTATGAAGAGATGCTTTTATAGTCCTCTGAGCATGAGTCGTTTCTACTGCAAATAGTTCCATTACTTCAATACATATGGATTACTAACGAATGGTGCTGTGTAAAATTAGATCTTATATAGTTTAAAAACTGCATTTGGATAATGATATATCAAGTGGGATGAACTGATCCCATTATAAAATAGCTGCCTATCTAATTAGCTGTGTTCTGAACATTTGACGTACTTGTATTTTAGTTAAGATAATATACTCTGTAGAATCAAAATTATCCTTTTTTTTTTTAAATAACACACACAAACTAGAACATTCCTCGCTTATCTGTGGATGAGAGAGATATTTAGTACACGAGTTCCTATGAAGTAAATGTGAGAATTTCTTTCTTCCTCACTAATCTAATGCAAGAAAATACCCAACATAATTAAGCACGCTGGTAAGAATCAGTGCAGGAGTCAGAGGACTTGGGACAAATAAGTTTGTCTACCTAGCACTGACATCCTTACAGCCCTCTAGGATTACTGTTTAAGACAAGGCTGGTGTCCTGTATCTCTGTGAAATATAATTTTCCTCTACTACTAACACCATTTCTAAAATATTTCCAATGCAATTTACACTGCACAAACTCCATGTACAATATGTGACAATTATATCTAACTTAAAAGAACCGAAGTTTCTTTTCAGGAATTACAAGACTTGTTAAAACTTGTAAAAAAAAAAACCTTTTTAAAACTGCATTTTTTTTTTTAATGTTAGTGCTATTTTTACTAAAATAATTCTTCTTTGGCATTTTAATAAAAACCTTAAAACTGATGTTTGAGTAGTTTTGTGTTCCATGTAGAATATCTTGCAATTCTTTAAAAGAATTTTACAGTTTAAGAGAGTGATGGTATATATATGTCGATGGTTCATAAAATAATGCTTTTAAGAAAAATTGGAAACCCACAGAACAAAAATAAAAGCATCCTCAAGTGACATGAAAGAGCAATAAATTAAAACCTTTTTACAAGTCATCCTTTTCATATTTTATTTCTTATTCAGTAAATCAGCAATCCATGGATTTTCACCTGTAAAATACTGCTGCAGGAAATTGCTCAGTATGAATTATAAAGAGAACAGTTTAGTTAATTAAAAGTTTGACTAAGTAACAAGTTACTTAGATGACTAAATCCCAATTTCAAAATAATTTATCCACTTAGCCTGTCTCATGAAAAATTAATGGGAAAAGACTCATGCAGACTTTAAATCACTTTTGCAGATATAGTTTGGTTGGTTTTAAATGTGTTTTACCAAAAGTCATTTGATTTTTTACATAAATAATACTGTATCCAAAGGCTTTTTAAGATTATGTCACCATATTGTGAAAGACAGCATGTGGCAAGAGACAGCCTAATGACACCTTCTAATTAATACTGGTGTATCCAGAATCTTGTTAAACAGCAGCAGTACAGCCCTTCATTTCTTGAATTTTCTATATCATACAAAGTCTGAAAAACAAGTTTTCTCCACTACAAAGAGTCATTTTTATTAATGCAATGGTTATATAAAGCTTACTTATTAGAAAAATTGAAAAGTGTAAACAACTCTTTGCATTCAGGTTTAAATGTACGGTATGATTAAAAAATAAATATTTTTTTCCACCTCTTTCCCTCTGGCAGAAATTTTACATTGTATATAGTAATCTTTTGTACAGATTTTATGCTTAGTATTTTTGTAATATATGGACAATCAATTTTTAGAAAAAAAAAATGGTGGGAAATCAAAACTTTTTATAATTATGGACAGCAACTTAAACTGTCCAGTAAACCAGAAAATCAGTGAACAACAATAGTCAAGTTCATCTCAGAACCAAACTGCTTGTCTGAGAAGTTGTAATACTGGGGGTTTGATCAGTCAATGAATCTGTACCTGCTCCACGATAAGAAAGAAATTCTAAAAGTAGTCTAGAAACACAGATAATTATTTGCATTTTACATATTTATCTAAAACTTGATAAACAAACCTTGGTAAATAGAAAAGTAACTACCTTTGCAATTTTTAAGGAGAGTTAAATATAACTTCTCATGGAAACATCTGTCTAATCTATAATTAATATTTTAGTTATAAATATCTATCCTGTATAATAGAAAAGTGACCCACAAAAAAGACATCTCCTCCCGAAAGCTTGTTTCTTTTTTGTCTATATTAGATGATCAAATAAGACATATTACCTCTCCTTACAAATCTTGCCTCATTTATTTTTTAAAGCTCTAGCCTGCCTTCTATTTAGAGCTTCCATATGCCTCAGGAGACTTCATCAAATACTCATTTGAGTTCTCTACCATATCAGTCAATTTACTGGTTTGGTTAAAGCAATATTTGACACATTTATGCTTATGATAAACCCTTTTTCCCCCAGACGCTACTTACTGCTGCCAGCCACGAGAAGGGAAGGAGGATCATAGGCGGTAGCTCTAGGGAAGAGCTTGGGAAGGCAGAGGTCTAGTGAAGCTGGCTTACTTGGCAGAGTAGGTGCAAGCCAGGATGACTAGGGTGGCAGAGAGCACGACACAAAACCATTACGATACCACAAGAACGTAAACGTCCATATGTAGTGAGTTCACTATCGCACGTGTTTAGAACCATGAGGATACTCTGGAATTAAAATAGTGCCCTCCCTTCTTTATGTGGACTTTTTGTTGCTGTTGTTGCAGTCTACATTAGCTTCACTCTGGACAGATATTTTTTTTGTTTGGTAAATTCTGTTAACTCTAGGACTTCCACTTGCATCTTGTAAGGAGTCAGTCCCGGTGTGACAGTAATGTCCCAGGATTCTATGAGCCCTCCACCAGCCCTCCCTCCTGTAGCTGCCCCGGTCTTAGGCTCATCGGCATTTAATAAGTTTTTCACTGGTATCCCTATCTGCTTGTATCCTAAGTGAGAATACGTACCTTCTAGTTCCTTTTTATGCAGTATACGACACTCTCAAATTTTTGTAAAAAGAAACATAATTGGCTTACTTCCTTTGATTTAACTGAAAACTGCAAAACAGTGCTTGGAGCCAGCATTTTCCTTCTGGAAGACATCCACTGCTTAGAATGAAATGCTGTGGAAGCCTCCTCCAGTTGTTTTCCACACTTCCTGAAAGCTTCACTGTTCTGTTTCTCCCTCAAAGTATTTCTTAGTTTGTTATTCTTCTGGCACTGTGTGATGTTTCAGGTGGATTGCAGAATTATTCTCAAATAAAAAATATCCCAAACAGGAAGGCTTGCTATTTCAGACTGACTACGTAGCAGGAACAGGGACAAAGAGAGCAAATACTACTTGAAAACTCTAAGTGCTTATATTTGTATATGTATATTTGTAAAATAGACATGAAGCCAAGGAAATTGTCATCTGATTGAAACAAATTGGTTTTCTAAAATTAACTTTTAAAGAATTTTCATTATGACCTTACTGACAAAGTGTAGGGATTTTCTGAAATGTTAATAGGAAGGGTACTTGAAATTTGAATTACATTATTGCAAAGACACAAGGCAGAAACAGAAGCCAGAAAAATAGGATATAAAGATGAAAAAGACATTAAGTCAGAGGAAATAGCAAAACACTATGCACAATCTATAAAAATATGCAATGTATGTGTTTTATTCCTCCAGTAGGAGAAAGACCTTTTTTTTGTGACATTCAGTGAAATCTAGCATTTTGTTATGCAAAAAAACTTGCTTAAACTGTTGAGTTGTTCCATATCTGGACAATGGTCCTGTAAAAAAACAAATTATCTTTATGGTGTATCTGTTTAACTCATTAGTAGCAACCTGGGTTCTACTAGGATTCATAAGGGAGAGCTGTAAAATGAGGAAAAATGCAGCACAAGTTATTCCACAAAACCAGAATTTACAGTAGTACGCATGACCCAGGGGCTGGGGTGCAAATGTACTGCTTACAAAACGGAGCCAACCTCAGAAAGGTTTGCATGCACCCCAAGTTGAAATACAAAGGAGCAAATATCCATAAAATTGCCATGGAAATTTTAGGGTTTGTTTCTATTTTTTTTTTCTTAAAAATGTAAAATGAGTATAAAGAAAACACTTTAGCAAAGGAAATCTTTCAAAGCAGGAAACACTTCTCATTTTGCAGGTCAACCTTAAAAACATGAAGAGTTCAATCATGCTCAAACAGAATGGGACATACAATCACAGTAGTTTTGCATTAACATTAAACAATACAGGCTAAAATAAAACCTCCTCAATCTCTCTCAAAACAGTAACTCCACCCTTTATGATGTCCTCTATGCCAAGGCTGCAAATAAAATGACTCATATTCCATCCCTTGATTGTCTCCCGATCATTTCAAAGCGTGTTAATCTCATTGTTTGTGAGAAAACAAACATCTACAATGGCTGGGTCTTTGCTTAAAACTCATTTGATTTTCTCTGACCTAAGCTTAAGTTAATGAAGGTCTGCAAGGAATCATCAAAACAAGTTTCCGTGAATAGCGGCATAAGTTGGAACGAACTCTCTTTGTTTCAGGAATGTCCTAGATATAGTAAAAGAATTTGAGCTACAATTGTATTACACAGGAACATACATAATATCTCAGCCATATCTAACCAGTTAATCCTTATTTTTAACAGATGAAAGGCACGGGCATAAAAGCTGAATTTCTGCCACCGTTTTGTCTTTTAATACGTTCTGGAACTAGAGGAGAGCACAGTAGAAAGTCCCTACCACCTCTCGGTGCCTATAGATTACCATTGAGAAGAACAGCATTCTACACTCTACGTTAGTTTTTCACTGTATTCACTGATACGAATAGAACTAAAACATACTGATTAAAATACATGATTACAAACAAGGCATACTCTCCTTTGCCAAATTATGCTCCAAACATAAAAGTTATAAAAATACAGTCAGAAATAATTGAATATCCAAATGTACTAGTAAAGTGACATGATTAATTAATATTGCTTGTATAAAGTTATTTATTTAAAAGGTATTTATTTAAAATATTTAACCAGGAAATTACCATCAAGATTAAAGGAATTACACTTAGCCTACAGCAACAACATGCTAACATTTCCAGTATCTAAAGGCTAATAATTTACATTAGGGATAAAACGAAGCACAGTGGATATTAGTGAGCAAGGAGAGACATGGATGTCACTGAAAAGGAAGTGTTTATTACGGATATTAGGAGGAGAACTTCCTCACATGTGAAGAAAATAAGGCAAAGAGTATAATTCATCTGAGGGAGCAAAGGCACTATTGGGAAACGTCTCCAAAGCAATAGTTAAATAGATGAAGACACAATGCAAAGCCTTCCTCATTGGTGCCATTTGGTGCTTGCCAGAAGGCTTTGCATTGTGTCTTCATCTATGAAGGTGACACAGAACGCAATATTTTAACTGAGCGCCTTGAACTTAATTAAACATAATTAAAACTTCTATCTTGAAAAAGGTAATTTCATCAATGAAGCCTTTTTCCTCGTGGCATGTTTGTGCCCCCTCTGACACCCCGCTGTTTCATCTCAGCATGCAAAGAAACGGCCAGTCATTGGAAAGCCAATGGGGAGGCTGGCAAGCCCTCCTAAAAGGTGCCTGACGTTCAGCCTGGCGTTTGCCTTGGTGCTCAGAGGATTAAAGGCATGAGTTTCTGGCTCCTTTTCTGCGGTCTGGGCAAAGACTTCATATGCATGCTGCTTAAAATGTAAGTACATCATGGTAGTTACGTTCCTGAATAACGTCGCTTCTTGTAATAGTTTGCTTACTTGTCAGTTTTGAGTAGATGAGAAAAAATTTAATATCGGTATTCTTATATCAAGAGGAAAAAAAAAAAATCAATATCCTTTTGTTAATGCCCAAAATTTTCTTCTTTTCAGACAAAACTTGCTAGCAATTGTCTGTACCTAGCCTCACAGACATAGCCTGTATTACCCAGGAATTCTCTTCTAAGCTTTTTCATATATTGTTCAAGAACAGTGTCACTGCTTGCTCTGTAAATGACTTTCTTCCCTTTCAAGTCACTGTTAGGGCATTACAAATGGGTACGTAGCGTACACACTGTGCTATTAGACAAAACATGTTTGCAATAAAAACATGGATAGGTTCTCATCAATATCCCAATATTCACCTCAGTTTTTTAGCTAATATCCTGTTAAACAATAACATCCTGCAATTTCAGCTATATAGACTAGACTCTGTCCTCCGGAAGTATCAGTGAGTGTACTGTCATTGAATGCTGTTTGACAGCACCTGGAATATCATTCAGTGACAGTTCCTTCACGTTAACATGAAACCAGTTTCTAGGGGATACACATGCAGGGAAATAAATATATAAATGTAAACATATCTCCTTTTTTTTTGTTTTGGTTTTTTTTTTAGAAATTTACAAAATATCAGCTTTGGCTCAGGAAGTGCCTGAATAACTGATTACCGGATGCTTGGAGAGTATTTGCAGGGACCCAGTGGCTGCGGTCCTGTATGTTGCTCCCCATGTGTTCTCTGGTGTCCACGGCAGTCTGCGGTCAGAGGGGCAGTGCTTATGCAGCCAGATGTTTCTGTTCAAGTGTTAACAAACCCGCTAATGAGCGGGAGGATGAAAGTGATAAGGCCAGTGAAGTAATGCTGCAAATCCCTTTGAAAGTGATAACTGGAATTACTGTGCAGGAACTAAGATGATCATACTTTATACAAGAATATAAAACTGTAAAACCATAATAAATTTTTAAGTCTTTGATAAGAAATAGCTCAGATTCAGTTGAATTTCATACAATTCATGTTTTGAAATTATATTTTTTCAGACCGGAAATTTTAGACAATGAGGAAAGGGTGAAACTCATACAGAGTGGAAGAGAAAAAGGAATACATTTAATATGGGTTACCAAAAGCAGAATGTGATTTGTAGATAACTGATAACGAAGGACTCTGAAGTTCTGTGAACAAGCTATTACTGTAAAAGGTCCATCAATAAATTTGGACACATATAAATAAAGCCTGAAACTGTTTGTGTTCATTTGGCTACAGCGTCTTAGAACTGCAAGTATATTGACAACACGGCAAATTCAGAGCTCTCACTGAAGTCAGTAGGAGGTTCACAGTGCCTTAGAAACAAAGGACCAGCCTCCCTCTTCTCCAAAACCTTTTGCAAAACATACAAAATACAATTCCACTAGAGTATTCCCTATAAATACTTTCATTTTCATACAAGCCAATAAATGTTTCTGTTCCAAATATGTTATAGTGCCAGTCTCCAATGGTTGCATTTTAATTTCACTGGCATACAAGTTTACAGTTTTCTGAATACAGTTTACAATCACAGTTTACGAAAGAGTTAACTTCTTGAAGTTAATTCAATTGCAAATTCAAGTACACTATGTTCAGTAACCTTTCCACTGCATGTCACACACTTCATATATAGTAAAAGTAATATTCACAATGTACTTTTCTACTTTTTTAATTGTTGGCATCTACAGAACAATCCACTTTCTCCCAAATTGCCCATGTAGAATTCACAGATTAAGGAAGATGGAAACCTGGACTCTTCCTCTATTGTTTTTCTTTAACGATAATTTCAAAATAAGATAATAAATTTTACTTATCTCTCTATTGAGAAGACCTCTTCTTCATTAAAGTTAGACTATGTAACTGCTATTTGGCACAGTTTCTCATAACCTAAATAATGACCCCACTCATTTCGCCGCTACCACCCTAGGGCGTGATGAACATGCAACACTCTTTTCTAACACAGCAGACAAATCCCAGTTTAAGCATAGATATAAATTATTCAGTAGCAGTTGTATAGCGTACCATTTTCTGAGAGTGGTTCTAAATGATATAAATCACTTATTTTATGCTGCCAATTCTGTTTCCCCTGCCTGTGTTAATGTAATCTTAACACAATACTGTATTTGGATAGCTTAAATATTCCATATGTCAGCTCCTACAACAGGTAACACTAATTATGAAAAGAATGGCTTTGGCATCTGTATTTAAGACATCTCTAAGCATAAAACTTAATTATCCCATATGGGGATACTTGGCATTTCTTAATAAAAACAATACAATATATATACATCATTCTGGCCATGTTTCAGTCTAGCTTTAAGAAAATTTTACCTATTTCAATCTTGTAAATTCTGCTTTATCTCACAATGTCACCCAGAAGAATTGAGCATAGTAAGAAATGGAGTAGGGAGCTCATAAGAACAAATTGGATTTCTAATTTAAAACAGGAATCAAAACCATTATTCAGTGTTGTATTATTTTATTCTTTTGGAGAAGGGCAAAACCTTTCAGCTTCTAAGTTATATATAGTTTTCTGCTTCCCCTCCCTACTGACAAATAGATTAGTTGAGGCAATTTCTCTCCATTAAAGGTTTTGCACATGACAGTATAATGTAGCCACTGTTCAAATTACCCTTTAGGGGAGCACTTTTTAATTCAAGGTAACAGAAGGATTTGCATTTGTCACTTAGGATGAACATGGTGCTTCTTCCATTCCTATGTCCCATGTAACTCTATCTGATTTTAGCTCAGTCAAGAAAACAAAACATTGTTACAGATTTTTTCTGTTAGTAAACTAAACTACAAATTTGTACAAAATTTTTACAAGAGCTTTGTAGGTAGAAACATAAACTAAACGTAAATTTATTTTAAGGTCTGATTAAGGAAGCATCAAATTATATCAGCTGTAATGACAGACTAGAGGGCACGAAATGTGTACAGAGCATGGAACAGACGTGGACAGGAGACCAACCGACACAATGATAAGTTAGTTGTTTTTTCTTAAGAGCTGCCCAACTGCAGATGGGCATCTGTAAAAGCCAGACCCATAATATATTATATAATACACAGCGAGCTTCAAAAGCATTACCCTTAGAATATGTAAAAAAAAAAAACAAACAAAAAACCAAAAACCCAAACAAAATAAAAACAAGGAAGACAGAATTAATGTCATTAATATAGCGAGATATCCTGAAAATACATATATTCTTCACATAAGTATTAACACCAGAACTGATAGCCTCCCTCATGGCATGTTGGATGACCTAACTGTGCCAGCCCCAGGCAACTGACCCAGTTGTTTGCCTTGGAAAAAAGATTCTTATTAAGACTTGACTATGAAAGCATGACTTAGCCTCTACAGATTAGCTGCCAAAACCTTATTTCTTTGAATTTGTTTTCTCTCAATTCTGACTTAAAGTACTTATTTCCTTTCTGTTTGCTATCAGGCACAGAAAGCCAAATTTTAGCTAGTAGCAGCTGGAGAGAGGTAGTTGACCTGGTACTCCTTGCTGGGAGCAAATAGTGGATTGACCATGCTGAAAAATGTGGGTTTCTTTAACAGGCACTTTTCAAGGTTTCTTTAAAAACAAACAAACAAAAATGAAACATATGATACTCTCACTAAAACTATATGCCACAAAGTAGAAACAAAATAATGATTTTATTGGTAATGAATTCCGCTATTAGCAGTTAGATACATGGAAATGAACATTTTCCTACGGAAATCATGTGTAAATAGAGACTTCAAAAAGGAGTATCATCCTAGGCCAATGAAATACATACAATGATTGCACAGTAAATCTACATATAGAAAATTGTACCTGCTATACGATAGCTTGTTTAGCAATCAGGCTCCTAATCTAGAATTTGAGATACTTCGGATACTCCACAGATTTCCTTTTCTTGCTCAGCAACTAACTTAGGTTCAGATGCTGAACATATATGGGTAACTTATTCTCAATTATTTCAATACAAATTTGGCATTAACGATCTAGATCTTCATCTATTTATGACTTTTTATGAAGTAGGGATAATATCTTTTTCCTGCTTCGTATGTATGACATAATTATACAGAATAACAAGAATGAATTAATGCATTTGTGACAATAAATAACCCCATCCTTGGAAACAGAGGTCGTAGAAGAACCAAGGATCAGCAATTTCTCACTATAGACCACAGTACAGCTATGTGGAATACGATTTCTTAATTGCAATTCAGAAGGCGTAGCTTGTGTCAAAAGAACTGACTAAACGTTTTTCAGTTTCTCCATAAAAGGAGATATCCAAAGACGAGATCAGAGATTCTCTCCAGTTTCTTTCAAAAGGGAGTCCAAGTTAAGGAAATGAACAATGCCTTTGTGTATCAATCTGAAATACTAACCCCAAATACTGTTCACAAAACTGGTTCCTATTTCCTTCTCTGCCAGAAGAACCTTATTCCACTTGACAAAGGGGTATATATTCAATAACAATGTCAAGGTTGAATTCTACCTTTGCATTAAATTAGTTTTTTGAGATTTTTGTTAAAATAAATTACTGGATAAATTCACCACATAGTACAATAAGCAGGATTATGTCTATTGTCTCTCATACAAAACTGATTACAGTGTTGATTTGTAAGAAATAATAAAGAGAACAAGTTTTGCACACTCTAAAATTACTTGTGTGGGAGTGCAATTATTATATGAGATATCACACATATCCCACACTGCAGTGTTGTTTACCAGTGCTATTGTGAGACTAGTAAGAACACGTATAAAGGGAATTGTAGAATTAAAAAAATTGCAAATATATTACAGTAATTTCATCTATATGCCAGAAAGAAAACAAAACATTTAAAACACTTGAAGCTTTTCTGGTATGTACAAGAAACTGGGATGTGAACAAGAAAATAATCTTAGAAAAAAGTTGCATACTCAATTATTGAAGGTACTTTTTGTAATTTAATTTAGAGGTCAAATGTAAGATATGAAATGTACATCAGCTTATTGGATGAGCGCTTTCTATACCATAACTCTTTTTCCTTTCATAACTATATCAATAGTTGGGAAAATACATTTCTGGAAAAAAATAAAATAATACTGATAACAGATTTTTAAGCAAAATGAATGTTTCTTTTATAAAATATCAAAGGACAAAATTAAATTCTGATATCATAGCTGAGTGACACTCATTTCTCATAAAACATAGCAACGAGCATCTACAATGAGCATTTAACAACTAATTTATTAAAAAATCAGAAAACAACAGCAAATTGTTCAATCTTATTTGGAGTTAGATTCCTAAGTTTCAATTAATTTTAAAATCATACAAAACTTTATTATGTGAGTAAAGCACAAGCAACTTGTAAGGAAGGTTCTGGAACAAACACATCGTAATATCTCTTTGCAAAATAATGCAAATTAAACTTGGCCTAGAAGCAAGAATAATGAAAATTCCAGCTGAAAAATATTAGATAATTTAAAGATTTACTTGCTAGTTAATTAGATTTTAGAACAAACAGTTTCATTTCACTACTAACTTTCATGGATTTTGCTGATACAGAAGTTCAAAGAATGTCAGAAACTAAGAGACATTAGAGAAGAGATACTGAGAGAGTCTACCAGAAATTCATAGGATGGCAGAATGTAACTGCTGTTTATGCCAGTCATTTCCTTAGGATAAAATTTTGTACCATTCTATCTTAAAAGTCCGGTTAGGTGCTTGCTATTTTAAAAGTGTTTTTGATAACTATATACCATCATACTTATCTCAGCCTTCATTTTACTAGAGCTGGTAAATCAAGTTGTTCTAAATTTTTCTCATATATTACATCCCATCTTCTAATCATACTGGTAGCTCTTCTTTGCACCTATTCTCGCTTGAAATAGTTTCTTTAAAAAGCTCACAATCAGAATGGTGACTAGAAGTTCAGCTGAGTTCATCCTAATGTATATATAAATAAAGAATTGATAGTGTCAGTACTATCGTAATTTCCAGATGCATCATAATATTTAATGCCAACTTGGAAAATATTAACTCTATTTTACAATGAAGGCAGAGCAAGGTCAAATGGCAGTACTGAAATTATGCAGTACATTACATCACAAATTTTCAGCGCAATGCCTACTCTTTGGAGTGGAGACCTGAACACTGGCTGAAATGTGTACCTTCCCTTTACAGGGCACAAACACCACCTCAGAGTAGGATTAAAAAATATGCACAGTATGGTACTGTCTAGACCTACCCATTGGATCAGCCCTGAGAACAGGACGAGTCTCAGATCTTGCCTCTGGGGATCGGTGATGACTACAGAATTCTACTCAGAAGCCTCTTTAGAGACAGAATATAGCTTTGGAGAAATGACCTAGTAGAACACAGATTCAAGAAAAGACAAGGGAAAATGGTGGTAGTAACAGCGTAGTTATGGGGGTTAGAGACAGTTTTAAACACTCAAAGGCCTAATTTTGAGCTCTACCTTACTGAAAAAGGTCCAGACCTTTACTTCCCACCTCCCAAGAGAGGCCACTCTCTTCCTCTCACTGACATAGGGCAAATGTAAGATACATTTAAACAAAAAAATAACAGCAGGGGAATTTAAACTCTGTACCCTACGAACCCCGTATTTAATTCTTTGCTACCAAGACTTGGATCTCTGACATCCCAAGGTGCAGTCTAAACACTGTATTCTCATTCTCTTCTGTTGGGAATTTCAACTACAAACTATGTGGAACTCACTGGGAGTCTTGTGCCAGGAAGACTGGGTTAGATTCTTATCTATAAATTGGACAGCATCAGAAAGAAAGAAGAAATTTAGGGGATTTTCAACTGCTTTGAGTCAATGTAGTTCACTTCAGTCAATGAAACTTTACATGTTTAACACCAACAGAGGAAGCAGCCTTTTTTTCTTAATATAAATGTAAAGTGAAAGTTACAGGCACCTTGGTCTTCTGAAATAAGACTTTCATCCTCAAGAAGAAGAGCAAGACAGGAGAGTTCCAGTAAGCTATTAATGATTACATCTTTCATAAAAAGGCACTTCTAGCAGGAAACAATTCATTGTCCTTTACACAAAAAGAGTGGCATGTGTAGCCACTGAAAGTACTCTGATCAAAGGGCAGCTAGATCTTCGATGTTAACAGACACCCACGTTCTCATGGGATGTGATCTTTCAGTATAGAGCATTCATTCACTCCTGGTCCTGAACCTCTTTCGGTTTAATTTATCCCATTGTGAAAATAAAATTGTTATATCAATAGCAATAAGCTGCAAGTCTTGTTAATGAGGACAGCCAAAAAGACATCAAGCCATAAATACTCAAACCAGCAAAATATTTTAGGAACAACAGAGGAAAAAAAAAAACCAAACCAACCCAACCAGAAGCCTAAGTTTATCCCAGAAATGACTGAGAATCTCAAGGCAATAGACAGCAGTGCAATGTACTCGATGGTTGAGGTTATTGCTTTTGAGCTGATAGCTTTAAGATAACATTTCATTTTGTCCAGCACACTGCAGTGGGTATATTTTCCCCATTTGTCTCATTAACTTTTCAAGGTCTTCCTTGATTTTTATGCAGGTAAAATGAAGTCCTTGTGTGGAGTTCAGGTGGGAGCTGATAAAGGAGCGTCAATGAAAAAAATGGTGGCCTTTAAAGGTACTGTCCTTTAGACAACGGTATGCATGGAGAATTGCACAAGATATTAAAGAGCTGTTTTCAGCAAGCTGTTTTCAGCAATCTGTCCTGCAGCTAGTACTCGCAGATTTTGCAGACCTTTTTTTCGCAATACATGGATCTGACCGCACGACATAAAAGGCTAAAATCTGTGCTAACTTAGTTTAAGCAAATTCAACAAAGTGAAATATTACCGTTAAACACAAACAGATAAATCTATGAGTCAATTACAAAAGAAACACTTCCCATTAAATTTAATTTATAAAGATTTCAGGGAAACAAATAAGATCATTTCCAAGTGGTAAACTTCACTATTGTTATATTCTTTTGCTAATTGCTTTTGCTTTGTTTTAAATTGTTTTGACTTTTCAATTTCAATTAGCATCCTCAGCAAGGTGTGAACTCAGACAGCCTTGTTATTCTGTTTCTCTGCTTCAACAAGAACATTTCTAGATTTTTATTTTGAGAATGCTACTCAGATAAATTACTAGATTATTTAACTGAAAGGCTGCTGACGATAGTGACTATGAAGTGGTGTAAACCCATTGAAATTGAAGAAGTTAGGCCTATTTATACCAACTGAGAATCTGTATTCCTGTAAAGCAAAGCAAAATTTCCCCTCTGGGTTTATCTTTATTGATAACTCAAAGTTATATGTAAAATCTACAATATAAGAGAAACATTCCCTAGGATTTTTTCCTTGAAAATATCTCTGTGCTCCAAATAGTAGTTCCGTCTGCTCAAAAGCTCTTCTCCTTATGCACATTCAGGTTAAAGCCAACAAACCACACTTAGCACGATCAATCTCAGAAAATAAATTTAGCATGTGTGTGCATTAATGGTATGGATCAATAGAAGAAGCATATTATAAATCCAAGAAGACAATAGAAATAAAGCTTAAATACTGTTAAAATCCATAATGCCTTTCATTTACAAGCCGTTTATCTGAAACAGTGGATGTTATAACCCACATGTGAAATGCTGTATGGGAAATTTTACAACATTGCATACACAACTTTAGGCAAGTATAAAAAAAAATCATAAATTAAATTTAAGCTTCAACTAGAATTTAAACAGGCTTCATAATAATTTCCTGAATTATTATCCAGCACAGGGAGCAAAAGAACCCCATTTCTGAAATCACTAACACCTATTTGCCTCTTCTCCAAATATAGATGCAGCTCAGTCTTTTCTGAAGCGAGAACTGAACAGGCTACAGCACTAGAAGGTACAGCCAAAATAAAGAAGTCGGTCATAAGCTACAGTGGAATCCTTTTCCAATAGATATTCCTCAGAGCAGCCCTTAGAAGTCAGGTAATCAGCGTATGTCTTGTGGCGTAGCGATGCACATGCAGCAGATGACCTTTGTGTTAAAGTCTGTATTTGTTAGCTAGGCACACAAACTATTTTAGGTGTCAAGAAAGAGAGGAGAAATACTAATAAATATTTTGTTCTGTAGGCATTCTTTAGGCTCTTGGTTATGAAATTAATTATCACTGTTTAATCTGAGAAGCTTTACTGATCCATATTTATAAGCAAGTTAAATGAATTTGGAGATACAGAAAGGTTACTAGCAACCATTGAATTCTCCTATTTAAAAGCACGGCATCTGCGAGAGCAAATTTTCATCCTTTATATGCAATGAAGAGTCTTCAGTGGCAACAGGTAATTCAGACTTTGATCAAAAGACTCAAAACCCTGTACTGACAAGAACAATTTTTAGATGTAATAGTGATGATGGGAGACCACAGCTCATGGTTTAAGATGTGTTAAACCACAATCTAACACAAGCCTCGCAGCAATCCAGCAGCAACCATGTTCTACTAGCCTTCCAGTTTTACCACATCAATCCATTCAGCCCCCAAATGAACAAGTATTCCTTCAACCTGACTTTACAAATAAAGTACAGTGTACTGTACTTTAATGATGTCTCAAAAAACCCCCATCGTTTGATACACTAATTTGTATTCTAATACCTACTGTCAGACGGTGTTGATCTCAGATATTGAGTAGTGAATTCTGAAACAGTCATTTAAGAGTAACACCTCAAGTAAGTAAACAATCCATTCTTTCATATCCAGACATTTTATCATGTAAACAGGAGGATGATACTTTCACGAAAATAATCTGCAATTCCCATACAGAACACACAAGAACAAACATGTGCCAATAGATTTTGCTGGAGCCAAGGCAAGAGAGAATGAGTTCCTCCAGTCAAACTGCACTTCTTGATTTATCTAGAAACCTTTGGCCTGGAACTTGAGAAGAAGATGGAACAATTTTGCTTCTGATAACATTCTTCCTGTGACCTATGTCTTTTGCTAAGTAATTACAGCGCCTTGACAAATATGAGTTAAGCAGTGTTGCCATGCCAACCTATGTCCTTCTCTTTTCAAATATTCTACTGATACCAGAAACATTGAACTTGGAATATACTTCCCACCAGTCAAACTACTGTAGGGTCTCTTTTGACCTCAAAATTATGTTAAATGCTATGGATTTCACTTCATATGATCAAGTATAAATATTAATAATAAATGTATTTCAACTTCTCTCGCAATTTTTTCTGAGGCAGTATAGCATGAAGTAGCAAATTATGTGATCAACATTGCTGATATTCAGTAATAAAGCAACAATTCATGTTTACTGATATTCCAAAGGGAAAAAAGTCATTAATTTTTCTAGTCAAAGTGCGTCAATACTAAATAAGTGGTAAAGCTGGAGTTTGTATTTAGATGATCTTTATCCAGATGAAAAATGAGAGAAAAAAAGAAAAAAAAGAAAAACGTGTATGACGCTTACAATAGTTGCTTTGAATTTCTGGATTAAATCCTGCTAGTATAGCCTTGTAGCCCAGTGCACATGGCATTGCCATTCCTTGTGACGTGCCACCGGTTCTATGTTAAGCTAACAACTCAGGCCCTGGGACTTGTCAGGCTTTTTCTGGACTTGTCTGGACCTGCATGGAGATTTGGTTTAGCATGTTTATCGGGGGCGGGGGGAGAAAATAAAAAAGAAAAACATTACTTTTACCTACTCAGTTTTTAGCTTTTGCTTAGCTTTATATTACTGTATGGTTTAATGCTTATTGTCATATATATATATTCCTGAAACAAATATCTAGTAATAATGAACAGACTGTGCAGACGAAACTGTCTATGACCCTAGAACAAAATGCCACAAGCAGGAGAACAGGCACAGGATGACAGCAGTAGCCTTGAAAGTACAATCACAGGATGATTCTAGAGACTTCAGGGCTATAAGCTACTCATTTGACTTAATGGTCAATTAATGATCACCAAAACATGTAACTGGGCAAAACCAGTTTTAGGAATAAGAAAGAGGAAAAAAGCAAGTGACCAATCTATGTAAAAGAAAACATATGTAGTGATTTTGGATGTTATGTGGAATTCCATACCAATGCAGAAATAACGAGATATAGAACATATTAGGAAATATAGTAAAATGACCCCGTGCAGAACCTACAGTAACAAGGAAGAAAGCATCAACATCATAATTCTAAAAGCAAAGGTCACAGGATGCTAACGATTTCTACACCCTGTGCCCACTCCATAAGTGAAGCTGTTGCCCTTAGGGCCTAGAGTAAGGTGGTAGGTCCTAGAATGTTTGTGTGTATTCATTTTACCTGTATATAGTTTGAAAAATTAGTATCATCATAACTCAACTAATTATATTTTTAGAGTGTTAAGACTTCAATTAGGCTAATAATAAATTTTTGGCTTTGCACATAAAGTGTGTTTCCTTTTTCCCATTACAAGAATCTGCATGTGAAATTCATGGAGAATTCATGCAACGTATTCCATAACTTGGATGCAACAGATAGATAACACCAGCAAAGGCTATATTTTAAAAACCTCTTGGATAGGCAGAAACTTCAAACACATGTTTTATACAATATGCAGTATAATGCAGGCCTAATCCTCCTTTCTAGTCCTTTCCAGATTTTTTAATAAAATTTTAACACTGTAGAATTAATTACTGTAGAATCAAAGTAGAATAACCTGCATGAGCTCTTGTTTTGGAAAAACGTTACTCTGTGCAGCTGCATTAGCAGTGCTCTAACCAGCATTACCAATAATAAAAAGATACAGGAGAAACTTGAAAAGAGTGTTTCTACAGACTAAAAATAGATCATTCTGGATTAGGTATTCACCTATACATGTAATTAAATCAGTCTGATTTTCAGGCAGGCTTTAAGGGAAATAAGATTAACATAATGTGAAAATAATTCATTTATTCACAAGAAGATACAATTATCATACAATCAGCATTTAAGAATCCAAATAAATCAGCATCTTCATATTTATATTTAAACAAAGAAATCCATCTGCCAATGATAGACGATTCAAATTCAATTAATTTATTATAGAACAAAAGATATAATTCTAACGATTTGAAAATCAGGTACAAGGAAAGCAACAGAACTAATAATGACTCTAATGCATGTTTTGATTGCTTTAGATAGAAATTGCATTATATAAGCCAAACAAAACTAAATGACAGGTTGTTCTACACACTGTAGACCCACGGGAAGCCTGCTTTCATATAGATTCCTGTCTTGTGATAACATTTTTTGATCTCTAATGAATTCTAAATGAAGCTTTTCTGTGTTGTTGCAGCATAACAGAACAGGAGTTGGGGCACTGTTGGTTCACAGCAGCCCGCTCCCATGTAGATTCCCTGGCGCTATACAAACCTCGCTGATACTACAGACTTTCCGTAACCTACACGACTAATGGGATCTTCTCTACCTAACTGCCGATTTTCACTAAACCTGTAGCAATCTAATGTAATTAAGACTGTAGACACTCTTGTGATATACATCTGTGTACTAAAAAGTGAGGGGTGGTTGCAGAAACACACACACACACACAAATAAAATGATCAATCAAACCTAATTTCCTTAGATTAATGAGGCTAAAATATGTAAACAGTTACAGGTTTTGGCTGCTTTGGTTACATCTGGTAAAAGTGAATATGAGTGAAAAATATTTGGTAAAATTTTCATTCATTTCAGAGAGAAAAAAATGGACAAAGACTATAGAGACTGTAATGAAATCACTGTGAATGAGGATAGTATAATATAACCAAGGCCATTTACAAACAGAACTCAACATTAAGTTCAGGAAAGAAACCTGTTTGGTTCCTAAAGAACTCTGGTAGTAGATGAGTTTCCCAACATGGAGCCAAAGGAGCTGGATCGTATTCACCCTATAACTTGGGAAAAAATTGATTTTCATAAATGTAAATAATTATATTAATCACATTTCTTAGCTGTTGGGAAATATAAGTGTGTGCTTAGTTGCAATTGAGTCAATTTCCAACCACCAGGCTGGGTACAGCCCACCAGAGCAATTTCCATGGGCCATCATCTTTTTCCCCTGACAGTCCTTCAGACAAGGCCATGTCTGTGCCATCATGTGATCGGGACGTACCAAGATTGTTCACGTTTAGGCACCATCTTATCAGATGGAGAAACCATCCCCCCGCCCATGAGGCTTCAGGTGACTCCATAACTGGCAATGCCTTGCTGTGACCAGAAGCTTTGGGATTCGTAGTATAGGTAGCATTTTCTGTTCGGAACAAACCGACAACTTATGTACACACAAAAACCTAGTGTTTAAAACTGCTTTTCAAGAAAATATAAATCTACCTCTCCTCTACAGTGGGGATGCAGTTTCACTGGTGTTTTATACTGAAATAATTGTAGGATACACTCATATAAACATCTACAACAATGCAACCAACTTCAGGATCAGGAAGCACTGGTTTTGTTCTCATTCTGTAGCGTTATTACAAAAAATAATATTTGAAAGGGAAGGAACTGGGGAGGGAGTCTGAAGATTTAATACAACAGTTTCACCAATAAATAAAAAGGGTATATAAACTGGTCCAGTAATCCTCAAACCAGTCTAAAGAAGTAATCACAGCTGAATCTCCAATGGTCTGTTTTTAAAGCGGTAATAATATTCTTTGGGAATGAATACACTAGACAAATATTTCCAGAGTGAATGTCAGAATGTCTAACCATATATTCTCACCAATAAGCTCGTGTCTGTTAATGTAGAAAACATTCCAATATATTCCCATATATTATAGCTGATATGACTGTAGCGAGAAGTATATATTCCTAGGTATCTCCCAGTATTATTCTATTTCAGTAAAAGGCTACATCTAGATATGTTCCATAAAACTGGAGTTCTCATAGGAATAAGCACATTAAACGAAGGGAGTTCAGTTTAGGACAAAGATATTTTATATATTTTCTTAAAGGCCCTGGGAGGGTTTGAAAAGCCTAGTTCATGCCTGATGTATTTTCATGATGAGTTTGATTCAAAGTGTTCATGTTTCCATAACGTAAAATATCTCCAGTTTCCATAATGTAAAATACCAGCTAAATTCAATGAGAGACTCTATTATAAATTCTGCTTTGATAGATAATACCAAAGAAGTGTTCTACAGGATAAAAATCCTTCACAACTACATCATATGACTGGGGTAAGTAAAAGAAAAGGTAAGCTTCAGGCTTCAATAAAAAATTGAATGGCTTTCTGAGGCAAACAAAAAAGAATTTGAAGAAAGATGAAAAATGGTGAATACAGTTTCTTAAAAAAAAAAAAAAATCAAAAGACTGCTTTTTGTGGAGGTAACAAAAAACATCAATACAAGGCAAAAATATAAAACAAAGCAGTTACTTCAGTATCACCATGCAGTGTCCTGAGAAGTACCTATCAACTGAAACCAACTGAAGCCTTAGGAAATAATGCATCTAAATGTTGACCATGGCCAACAGTCAAGAGAAGCATTTTTGCACATATTTTCTTAATGTAGTTTGGAAGTTTTATGCTTAATACATAAATAACCAATAGATTCTTTTGGTTGCCACTGCATATTTTGTGACGGTTCTGAAAATGTTTGATTTTTGATTAATATCAAGTAAAATAAAACAAATAGTTTTATAAATCTGGAAACACTACAAATACAATTTCACATAACCAAATTCTTCAGAACACTTAGAGTATTTTGGAATAAGATGTAAGGGAAGAATCCAGCCAGACTATTAGTTCCTTTCCTCTGTGAAGACTGGGAACTGATAGCTTCTTCAACTTCCACACTGGTATGGAAGTTATCAACGGGAGCAAGCTCTTATCTTGAGTATATGAGTGCTAAAGCTTTCCAGTCACAAACAAAGCCTGAAGTTCATACAGGAAACTAATTGGCAGAAAATATTCATTACAATCCAAGGGCATAATTATATTCAGACAAAAACTATTGCTTACAAAGGTAGTTGCCTTCTTTATTCCTTTCCATCTCTGAATTCTTACAGGGTTTTTTTTTTCAGTTGTGCAATCTGATTTGAGACCTATTCAATAGAATGAAATGATACAGGGAAGCATGGTGAGGATTTAAGATTTTTAAAGGAGTCTGTGTGCATTTAATATGCAGAATGACTAAATTATTGTGTACATTGGATTAACATACCCAATGATTATATACCCTATTTGTTAGATGCACTTACCACCACCTATGAAAATTGCATGTCTACCAGTCAAAACAATGACAAAGTGAAACAATGTGAGTGTTATACTATCACAAAACTACCAGTCAGAGGGTTTTAGATGAATAGAACATCAACTTAATCCAATTAAAAAAAAAAAAAAAAAAGAAAAATAAAAGGGATAAAAGAGTTAAGTTAGATGAGCCCTCCATGGGCTTTTCTCTGACTGAGCTAGACTTTTTCTTAGCTTTCAGTAGTACCCATCACCAGCATCAAGTTAAAACTTTGAGCATGTATTTGCAAGACAGGGGCCTAAGGAAGCACATCGAGTAGTCAAACAGGACAAGTTATTCCCTTCTTATTTTTTAAATTGAAATATTAATGTTTATTTTTAGTAAGTATTTTAATTTCTGTATCACTGCATAGCAATGGGAGCTTAAAATATTTGTTGTTACAACAATAAAATAAATATTATAATAATTGCTGTAGTTTGTCATAGTGTTCTCTGTAATAATTAGCATTTTTTTTCTTTAAGAGTTTGATATTTCTGATAGTAGCTATCCTGCATCTATTTATTTCTTTGGGACTGAAGTGTTTTGAATATTATTAAAACACTTATTAATCAATCTGAAATGCTGAACTAATTCCAGTTAGTGCAAGATAGATTAAAAAAGCATTTTGCAGGCAACTGGGAGACGACTGTGGGCATGCACGTTTTTCAGCCAGCTGAGTCTGACACCAGGGTATTTCATTTGATTCTCCTGAGAGAGAGAGACCCAGCTGTGCTTCTCTCTGGCACTTTCTGCCAGATGATCCAAAAGAGTGCCAATTCCAGAGAGACTGAATGCTTGCCTTTTCCTTGACTAGGAAGTGTTGAAGTTATACCATGTCTATTCCAGCACAAGGTCTATCTTGGTATTACCACTTATTCATTATTTATTATTAAGAAACAGTTGTACCATAGTTCGAAAAGCAGTTATTGGAGAGTCAGAAAATTCCCATAATTTTGCTTGGTTTTCTCTCCTTTTCTCTAGTCTAAATCGTAATTAGAAATGTGTATGAAAAGAGGCAGATAGTTCAACTGGCTTCACCATTGCACTTTGGCTGAACAAAAGAGATAGACTCCATTCTTTCTCCATCTCACTATTTTTATTTTTTTTTTTAAAAACCACCGGAGACAAAGAACATAGGTTTGTTATTAATCATGATAATATCCATCCAAATTTGCAGTCTTCATTTGGTGCTAAAAACAGGTGAGCTTGAGGCCATTCTTTTCAAAAGTCGAACCTATTTGAAACTATTATTGTGCAGCTAAATCAGAGGGGCAAAAAATGTTTGGGTAAAAGCAAATAAGGAAGAAATCCTTGTTAAATAAGGATTGTCAATGAAAAGAAATTAAGGCAATTCAAATTTTCTATCTGAACCTAAATGAAAAAATGCCTTTTGAGAACCTGTTAGAAAACAAGGGACTATATTCATAAAGCTGGTATTGATGGCATGTCTTTTCTGCTGGCTTACTCCTTAGAGCTATTTCCCAGCAGTAAGAGACTCGGCCTCAATGCACACCTCTGCCTGCACAGAGCTGAGCTCACATTTACTATTTCTGGAGAAAGTGCCCTAGGTGGAGTACTGAGGCCTGCTTTTCTTATTATCTTATACGGAGTTATTCTGCCCTGCATAAATCTTTAAGACTTAGAGAAGAGACTGATAGCTACATGTGCCATTTTCCCAGGTGAGTGTTCCACCTACCAAGTTAGCGACTTATTCCCTTTCTGGGTTGGAGATTATATAAATATTTTATACAAATATACTTGCTGGCTCCAGCTATAAAAATTCAGAAAAATCCATCTGAAATTACTTACAACTTCTTTAACTAGGTAGTGGAATATACACATAAAAATCCACTCTCCGCCTGGTTCAGAGTGGGGATTTGGACAAGGATTTTGATAGACAATGACCCTCTGTTCTCCCGAGGGCTGAACTTAGGTCTCTCACATCTGGGGTGAGAATTATTACTGCTGATCTTCCAGGCACAGAGAAAGAGTACCTCGTTTTCTAATAAAGCTGTATCTCTAACCCAAAAAGTAGCTTTCAGAAAGCTACTTTTCTGAACAATTTCAGAAATTGTTCAGTGATTTTGGCCTGTATAGTTTTGAGACAATGTAAAGATATACTCAAATTTGCAAGGTTCCTCCTCAGTTCTAGGAGGGGGGGAAAAAAAAAAAAAGGAAAAGAAAAAAAAAAAAAGAGATCTTTGATTTTGTCACTCTAAAGCATCACAGTTTATCATAAGATACAAGGAAATGAGAGATGGCCGGTACTGTATTTTAGTATTTTCTGACTCTTTCTTTTCTTGGTTTTGATCTGCCTAGACTTTCTTCTGGGGGCCAAAATTAGCAGCTCAGAGGTGTGCATTCAGGGATAAGAGTAACAACAACTGCAGCACTCTATAAATCAACTAGAAGTGACAGAAATTAGTAAGTCAGACAATCTGCTACTTTATAAGCATTATTGGCCTATAAATATAAGCATCCAGTGCCATATTAGATACCCTGAGGTGTCTCAGGACAAGTCTGGAAGATAGGACGTAAAAGAAAGCCATGCCTTTTTGGAGCAGGAGGTGGAGGGTACTAGATAGCTGTATTCAGGCATCTGATTTGTTTCCTTTCTGTCTTTATACTTCTGCCTTGACACCACAGAATGTGTGTAAGGAAATAGCCCAGCAATATCTATTAAAAAGCAAGACAATTAAAACCAGATGGTTAAGCATCAAGTTTTCAGCAGAGTCCAGATTTCTAAACCGTATTCCAGAGGAATAAGAAAAAATAAATATCTGCATGTGGAACTTGGAAACACACAATCACAATAATATTAAAGTAGCACAGTTGGTGTGTGTACATGTATTTATATAAATCTACGATAGTGGGCATATTTCTCATATTCTAGGTTTATATGTTAATTACATGAATGGACTATTTTGACATAATGTAGTAAAACATTCTCTTACCTGCACTGGCTTTGGGAACCATATGTTTTCATTTACAGTCCAATGCGAATCTCTAAGTTCCATATGCACTGTGTTTGTAAATATGAGTTTCTGTTTGGAGAGCAAGCACACACTTGCAAAGTTTAAAGCAACATATCCGAAGCCTAGAATTTCATTATTTAGAACAGAACTGTAGCACTTATAACCACAAAGGTCCTGGCCTTAGTATTGACTATTGTCACAGGTAGCTGTGTGAAAGCTGTAAAAACCTTCACCAGGTATGCAGCTAGCAGTAGGGTGTGTGTCTTATAAAATAGAGACCTGAATAGCTGCCTCTCTAGGTCATCCTACTGGAATTGAGAGTTTTGAGTGTACCAAAAGATCTTTTCCTAAGAGCATTATTTTTTTTCCTATCAATTCCCTTCAGCTCAATATGAAGTTAAGGTATAACATATGCTGTATGCATCATGTTTGCCTGCATACCCATGCATATTGTCGCTTTGTGTTATTCCAGGAGTCTCCTGAGCACATGGGAAGAAGAATTTCAGTGGGTTGGAAATTTATGCTTCAGTAAATGCATTGTCAATTTGATGACCATCTGTAACATACAGAATTTTGTTTTATGCTGTAGCAATGAATAAAGCAGATTTTAGATTTCAGAACAGACTCAATAATGTTCTGGAAGCCCTATATTTGATGGGTTTTATAAAACCCAACTATTAATTCATCATCAAGACAAGCCTTCCATGAGTTCTCTTACTTTAGGTGAGCAGATCCCAACACGGGTCCTACACCAGAAATATTAACATTTGCAGACCAACACAAACAGTAAAAGAAAGCAAACCTAGGAGCACCAGAATGAAGCAGTTAATTGTCTTTCTACTACGCTCTAGAGAAAATAAAATTTTCAGTGGTGGTCAGTTACTAGACAGAGACATATTCTGTCTGAATTCTTTCCTCCAAATGCAGATAAAATGTGCATATATACATGAACAATGTATATGAAAACCAAGAAGCCATAGAGAATTTCAGCTTTAAAAGTAAAACTTTCAAAGAGCAATTAGGGATGAGTGAAAACAGCATTTTTCAGTTGAAAAAACATTTCCAACATTATTTACAGATTTTCTATCCAGCATTCAGGACATACATATCCCTGGGTAGCCACCATTCTTGATGGTTTACTGAAAACTTAGGCAAGCATGACCACCTTACCCATGGACAATTTAAGATCAGAGTTGTTTGCCATTGTTTTCTTTATTAACAACGGCCACCCTCATTGCCTTCGCAAAATAGGATTTACAAGTAAACAAAAAGATGAAGTTCCTCTAATCCGTTCCTAAAACAACTCCACAAGTTTTCTTCCTTCCTGTTCACTATAATCTATGATGAGGAGACTGTACAATATTTGTGAATTACATTCGTTAGTCACCTGTCTGGGAGACACAGTCATCCTCATAAGAAATGATTTTTCAAGAGGGAAACTCATATTATTTTCTGTATCTTTCCTCTAATACAATAAAACATGGGAAACCCAGAAAAAACACAGTATTTCCTTAGCTGCATTTGCATAACCTGTGAAAATGTCTTCTATTAAATCATTTCTGTTATCTTTCTTATTTGCTCTCTTACAGGCAGGATTTGAACACTAGCATTTGAGAGGGATGCTAATGAATTCCCAGAGGATTAAAATAAAACTACAGTAAATAGAGTTACATTTCAGTCACCTAGCTCTTATGCTTACATCTGTATGTAGAAAGATGACCTGCATTAATATAATTTCCCTCTTACTCCACAGGTTACTGTGTTGATTTTAGAGGGTTTGTACTGCTTTTACTATAATGGCGTTGTTAAAATGACACAATACAAAGCTGAAGAGATACTGGAAGCCCTAAGGAAAGAGCTCATGTTGGAATTTAACAACAGTTTGTCTTTTAGCATTTACACCAAGCAGAAACATTTTAGATTGTTTAATTTCTCACTTCATCAGCATGCAGGTCATATACATATATTTATCTATATACACCAAATATATACCATGGCTGGTTATTTGTGCATCAATGCAATTCAAAAAGGTGCAACTGGCACAATAACAATCAAAGCAGCAGTGTCACATAAAGGGTACGAGTCTGATGTGTGGCTGAGGGAGGCCCTCCCATTGAGTCATGAGGTTCAGAAAGGACCCCCTTGCTTTCTAAACTCCTTCTCAGAGAGGAGCCTAGGTGCGGCTAGGTCCAGTCCTAGTCCCCGACTTGGTCAACGGTTTATGTCTAAAGGATTATATGTAGCCACATATCAGAGTCAACGTTTGCCTGTCAGAGCTCCCTTAAAGGACTTTCACTGAGACAGTTTCACAAAGTTGAAACAGATAGAAAGTTCGTTAAAGCAACACATATAAGGAGTTCAGAATTGCGCTTACTGCAATAGCGCTAATATATGATTATAATGCTAGCAAAATACTGTCCCGAGTATTCTCACCAAAAAGGTGAGATGGCAATGCTTACCAAGAAGATGTCCCTGTCTTGGGTGGAGAAGAAGGAGCACAGCCCATCGACTGCCTCTTCGGGGTCTTCAATTTCTTCTCCACACATACACACACACACACACACGGGGGTAATTTCCTCAATATCCTTTATATCTCAACCTTAACTGTTCCCTTCCAGGGTGATGTTTAACATGATTTGGGTGGAGAGTCGAGTACTACAGTCATAGATGTTTACCATGTACTGCTTTTAGCTCATTATCATATTTAGGGGTGGCAACTTTAATATTCATTTCACAGCTAATGAAGCAAAAGGTCTCACTGCAGGAACCGTGGCCTTCAGGATTCTGTGTGGAAACTGTCTATCTGTTTATTCCACATTCCCTAGGCAAAACAGGGCCATCTTGGACTCCTTCAACTGCTTGTCATACCAGCCTTGCAGATCTCCATCCACAATGTTTGTGTAAGAGATAAGCAGAGACTGGTGTTTTTGACTTCTTATGTGCAATTGTCACAAGCAGGGGGTCATGGGAGGGAGGGGAGTCCCTTTCATAAGGCTTCTTCACTATTGGGATACTTAAATCTGGTTGTTCAAGTTCTATGCTTCTGTTTGTTGATCTGGAAGAAAGGATATTACTTACCTCATATGGGTATTCTGACAGCTAAATATGTTTTGAACAAATCATTCTAAACTGTTTAAAGTTACTTAATAGACTAAAACATTCTACTGTAAAAATTAAACTTTTAAAGTATATATTACTCTTCAAAATCTGTTTCTATTCCTTGAGAGGATTTTTGGGGTTTTAGATTTCATAGCATTGCTTATGTTAGAAAAAGACACTACTGCTGTAGTCAGAGTGCTTCTCAATCTTCATGTCATAACCATAGGCACAGAAATAAACCATTCAAAGAATTGAAGGGGAAAGGGAACGCTCTCAGATGGCGGCATTTATGTTGTAACCTGTTTAGCAATCTGGAGTGGTGGCATGTTCCTCAAATTTACAACATTTATATATTTCTAAATGATACAGTTGCTTTTAGCTGTTTTGAAGAATGCTACTAAGAAATGTGGAAATTTTAACTTGCTACACCAGGACAATCCTGTAAACCTTATCACTCTACAGATAGGATCTTGTGAAAATTTGCCATATCTTCTGCTATATGTACGGCATTTAAAAACTTTTTTTTTCCCAGACAGACTAATTTTAATGAAGCAGGCTTAAGACTTTCTTAATTAGGTTGTGCTCATTGGATTTTTTTCAAATTTGAAATTGTTTGGGCTCAGTACCCTTTACTTCAGTCAGGAAGTTGCGCTACCTGACCGTCATTACCAGAAAATACTTTCTCCACAAGTAAGTCTTTTGTAAGCTCCTAAAGTGGACATATTTTTATACATGGATATAAATACATGTAGTTCTCCAGGAGAACTACATTCTAACATTGGGTACTGCAAGAAAGATCTGGAAATTCCTATTAAAGTACACTCTCTGGATTGAAAAACTTCAACATTACCCAGCTTACTCAGACTGGCATTAGGCTCAAGTATGGCTAAATATCCTAGTAAATCTGATTTTTGCTGATATTCGTAGATAGCAGAGGGCTTTGCAATGACCTGGCAGTGCAGGATCTCGGGACTTATCTAAGCTTTCCTTGGCCTGAGCCGGTTTTATCTTGTTTTAACAACTGTCAGTCTAGTGGTCAAGTGGCTATTGCATAACCTGCTCTGGCTTAAGCACTGTAATGTCACATAAGATAAAGGCCTGACAAATATCGAATGCCACGCATTCAAAGTGTAAAATTCGATTTTCATGTAAACTTAAGTTATGTAAGTGTTCACCCTTCCCACAGAACTCTCTTATTCACTTAAAGGACAATTATTCACTGTTTTTGCTAGGCACCAGATCCAATGTGTGTCCTTGACACTCTTTAATTCACACAATGTAAAATCTATATTCTATACCAGATCTAAAATAATGAACATCTCCTCATGGTCATGCTTTATAAGCATCCATACATTTTTTAATACTTTTTTTTCATAGAACAAAGGGTGGTTAGCAATATTTTTTATCAGGGTGTAGCAACAAGATCATACAAAGTCTAGTTGTCTTTATTCAAGTGCAAAACTCCATTGAAACAAAAAGGCTGTGACTTGTAGAAAGTATGGATCTGGCTCAGCAGTTGTTGAAATTAAGTAAACACTTGACTTTAAAGCAATCCTCATTTTTGTCAGTGTAATTATGCATCACATAACTAGGCCAGGTGTGCAATATTAACAAGTATGTGAACATTTGCATAAGAAAATTCAACTGTGGCATAAAATCTAAACAGATTTTTAAATGCTAACGAGAAGTCTGTATTCCCTGGATTTTATTGCAAGGCTAGCTTAGTGTTATTGAACTATATTTCTGAATGGAAAATTTCCTAAGCAGTGGAAATGGTGTTTTCTCTAGTTTATCCCTTCTAGTTGCTGCTGACTTTAGTAGAGTCTTCCTTTCCTTAATGACTTTCAAATTTCTCTCACAAGAAATTACCATGAGTATGCCAAAAGAAAGACAAAACTGATCTCCAGGTTAATAGGACCGACATTCTCATAATATATCAGTCTGTGTACATTCCACAAAAACTGGTGAACTATTATGAGTGACAGCAGAAATCTTAATTGAGTATTATACTAATAATGACCATTAAAGTTGCTACTTAACTAATCAAATAATTAACACTGGCATGTAAACTACATCTGTATAGCATTTATATTGTTGAACACTACATCTGTATAACATTTATGTTGTTGAACACACATAACAGTTGTTGTAAACTGTTGAGAAAAAGGTTGCAGAGAAAAAGGAAGCAACCAGATTTTAGTATGCCTTAACTGCAAGATCAGTCTACAATAATTAAAAAAGTTTAACACTATTTTAAATAGTGAATGTCAATCCAATTAACTGCATTAAGAATTAAAATGAGAAGTCTCCACACAACTGAAAAAAATTATTATCAAATTAAGAAATTTTTCCTTTCCAAATATCGTTTATATAATGCAAGAGAAACTACTGAAATGGAAGAATATAATAGGTTACGCATCTTTCTAAATTTACAATAAATTTTAGAGTTAAGCTTGCGGTATTGTACAACACAAAGAACTTCCAACAGTACATTTTAAATATGGTATATGATATATGCTGCCATTCTATCACAATTTTGACACTTAGAAAAATATGTTCCGAGTTTCATTCCTGAAAAGGTAAGACTGTTGTAAGAGCAGAGAGTAAAATCAAAGGTACTGAACGACACATTCTTATAGTAAGAATTAGCATATCTTACTAACATTGACAGCACTGCCGAGACTTCTAAATTATTTAGCATCCACAATCAAAATGCCAAGTTTCAGTGGAAATTTCTGTGCTTTTGTAAGTAAATTCCTATCATACCCAATCAAGTTTGTTAAGTTTGATGTGCAATTGGCAAAGATTTTTTTAAAAGGTATCTCTCCAGCTTGCTTGGTAACACTGTCCTCTTGTTTTCTTAAGAAAAAATTAGCAACTTGCATTTGAAATTCATGTCACAAATTCTTTAGTCTTCAGATTTACTACCTATCTTATAACCGTATTCTATCTTTAGAGTCTTTGGCTTTCATGAAACTAGGAGAAACTACAAGCAGATCTGTAAGGACTATCCATTTATTAATTTTAATAAAAGTTATCCTGATCCACAAGGCTCAGAAGTTTAATTAAAGTCAATGGAAAAAATGCAGTGAGAAATCATAGTAAAATTTAATATTAAATCAGCCTAAAGCAATTCAAGAGAAACCAGAGGGGACTGATAAAATACCTGATTGATAGTGAAGGGTACGATATTTCAAGGAGAGAGGATGTCTTACAATATTGTCCAAGCTCAAATGAAGGCAGAGTACATAGGTGCTAGATAACTCATTTACATGCAGAAGTGCTGACAGTATAACTGGAATGGCCAAAATACTTGAGAACACAAATCCTGGCATAAATGATTTAAAGTCTAGAGATGCAGTTCACATTATTCCCTGCTCTGATTTTCTTTTTTTTTTTTTTTTTTTCCCCTCTCCATACACATCCACACTGGCTTTAAACTATGTAAAGTACCTAGCTCAGGAATGAGTGCCAGTGTAGGTGTAGCAACATGAAATTCTTGCAGATTACAGCACTCACCCATGAGTTTGAATACACAGCTGGGGGACTAAGTTGCACTAAACTTTTTATCCTTTCACAACATCGACAACAGCGGCTAAATAACTAGCCCATGCACTCTCATTCTTCATCCTCCAAGCCTTTCTGTCTATGTTTTTCACTGAGCACTTACAAAAAGACATTCTCATGATCTTGATTGGCTTGTCAAGATTTCAAGTTCCTACTTCTCAGTTTTGATGACTAGATCTTTGCTATCATATCAAGAACAGTGCAAGAAGTGACTGATGATAGACTGAAAATCTTTCATTTTTTGAGGCACTCAAAAAATAAGTTTTTCCCGTCTACAAGTTAATCATGTTTTATTCTTAGCCACTCTCTCTAGCATAGTTTCTCCGATGAGAATTAAACTCTTTTGTCAAAGACATAAATACTCTAGCAACTTTTCTGGAAACATTGTTCAAACCCCTTTCTTGTTGGGTTGAACTAGCAGATTGTAATTTATCTGGTAGCATTAAAGTTCTAAAAGCTTTTGTTAAAAAAGTTGCCATTGAGTTAAAAAAAATAAATCTGTCACTGAAGTTACACAGAATCCCTGACTTTTTCCTGAGGCACTTCATGATCTAAATTTAGGCAGTAGCTAGTACGTAAAATTCTTCAGTCAACATCAGGTGTGATTAAGAAGATATTTCTTAAAACAGCAATATAGAAAATTACAATCTACACTGGAGTTTGCTTGATGATAAAAAAGAAATATTTTACTTTCCTTGAAAAAAAAAAGGTAGAATCACAAATATTAACACTATGTAAGACTTCAGTGTGGCTAAATAATTCGTAGAAGTTAACTGAATTTTGTTGGTTGGAAAAGGGATAAGATTGATTCAGCAATGAGACAGATGAGTTAATCCCCTACAGCCTCTCATATGAGGATTGCCCTTTTCTATGACCTCCTCCAGTTTTTTCCCTAATAACATATAGATCAGTCAGCAAACCGTTCCTAGGGACTCCCTAGCAGTTGCTGACCCCAGAGTCTCCTTGTGTATATCACAGGGCAGTATACAAGTCACTACCAATTTAAATGGTTAATTTAGTACATATTTAGTCCTTATGTACTTATTCAGAGGTAAATATTTTCCTGACCTCTCCAACCACCAAGAACTATTTAAATGTTTCCCTTATGCTTTTGTATATTAAAATTCTTTTGCATTGTCCACTTGCATATTAATCTATAATGCAATTTACCCTACAATACAGCTATCTTGTCCCCAAACATTCCAGAAAATACAAAGTCAAATGCATATAAATTTAAGGAAAGCTGAAGAACAAAGAAATCAAATAAAGCTAAGTAAGTTGAGGGAAATCAAAACTTTCTCCCATCTAAAAATCTATGTAAGAAGATGTAATTTTTTTTTTTCATTAATGTGAAGAATTTACCCCAATGTCAATATCAGCCTACTGATTTGTGATATACAAGGAAGATACACTGGTAGGAAAAGGAACACCAAGAAATAGGATACATACACATATGCCTTAAATAAGTCTGAACTGTACACATTTAGATTTGTGTGTGTTTATGTGCAATTTGCTGACTACAACTATGAATTGTTCTGTTAAGTCATCTATACATATACATTTTAGGAAGGTAAACAGCTGACAGCTTCCAATAACAGGGGAAGGTGTCAAAAGGAGATCTGGAAGCACTGAAAAATGTATCATCTCCCACTACTCAGACTGTGACATACATATAAGTATATCAGCAACACAAAAAAAATTTCATATACAGTCTTAATACCCCTAATTAAATAAAAACTCTGATTTCCAGGAAGAAACTAGAGAAGCAAGAGTTGCTGAGGGAAAACAGAAAATCACTGTCTGGAAACCATGATTATTTAAAGTGTCTCATCTACAGCTTAAGGAAATTTATTCTGGTACTCTCCTACTTAAATCTTCAATTCAAATCCGAAAATTGTAGTCATTCATTCACTTTGTGAAATACTGTAGCATGGTGAACACTCTAAACCCAGAATATTAAAAAGGTCAAAATAATATTAAATTCAGGGCTGTGCAAAATTAAAGAACAGTCTTTCAAAGCACTGACTGGCCTCAGCTCACAGAGAAAACCAGAGGAATTAAAGATATGTGGTGCTCTGCACTTGGAAGGATTGCGCTCAAGGGGAATTCTGACACTACATGCTTGTAACAAAATTTAGTAAAAAGAGAAGTGGCTAAATATTAATTCATATCAGTTAAGATTACAAAAGCAACACGAAAGAGAGACTACTGTGAGAAACATCAATCCTCCTCCTGTGAAAATTATCGGAAGGAAAAATAGAACAGCATTAAATTAGATGTGCTGTGATTCCCACAATTCATTCAGAATAATTTGGTCTGTCTAATAGGATTCCTATACGATCACTCGGCAAAAATACTAAGTATGTCTATCTACACAGAAATATGTTATTTCAATTTATTTAAGAAACACTTCTCTACACACACAGAGACATGCAAACACAAGCAGGCGTGCATGCATCCCTTAGCTTGGTCCAAGTCACTTAAGCATCGAGACTCCACTTCTTGCAGTTCTTTGAGCCAATGGCACCGTATGAGGTTAGCTGTAAGAGTTCTAGCTAAATGTATTTTCAGAAAAGCAGTATAGGCTTCTTTATCCAAAATTTTTGAAAAATGAAAACATTGAACCTAACACGTTTATTTTAATTACCATGTATTTATTATTGATAGGCTCTGCTCTAAAAATGATAGGTCCCTACAACTTTTAGCCATTCAAGATGTTTTCTGATTCCCATATACACACTTTTTTTGGCTATTTCCTGGCTTGTCATTCATATAAGAAAAGGCAGAATGATGTAAGAATTCAATAGAGGACACTAAATTGTGTCAAAATGAACACTTAACAAAAAGGCATAAGTAGAAGGTGTTGGTTAATACCATTTAGCATATACCAGTTAATCAGTAGTATTCCAGTGGAATTTGAGATTGATTTGTGAATGACTCACAAGTGGAAATAAAATAACCTAACACCATCCAACAATTAGGTTGCATAATTCAAGTAATTTTCTGAGACATCTGCTTTACACTCCTATACTACTAGACAAAATGCTCGGGCTTGGTGCTACGTCTTGACATTCAAACTCCATAAGCTTCTTCAATAGAAGATGTCATTTGCAGTGTAATAACCAAGGCAGAAACCTTTGAATCCTTCAAATGAGTGTGATTTTCAAAGAATGGACTCAAAGGAATTTCTGAAAATCTCTCTATGCTCCTTTCATCAGGCCTAGACTAGAGCCTAGAATCACGCCTTTTTTTAACAACTCAGTTCCTGTTTTGGACTTGTCAAAGTTATGTTCACTTAAAGACAAGAAAAATAATAGGAAGAAAAGACCTCATAGAATAGTTATTGTTTGAGCATGTACTCAGTACCATTAATCTGCACAAAGAGATGATACAATGTGAACTGAATTAATCTGCAGGATTTTGTATGAAATATGGGATAAATTAACTGACAAAATCATAATGGCTACATGGGGCTAGTTCTTGGAAGCATTAAGTATCCACAATTCTAACTGATATCAGTAAAAAGTTCCTCACTAAACCAAGCTCAGTCTCCTGGTTGGTTTTAACATTGTGCTATATTGTTATATTCCATTATTTTTCCTCACAAAACCAAAAATCCACATTTGTTTTATTTTAGTTTCTGCTGTGAGTAGAAAAAAGGGGTTTGGTTTTTGTATTTCTGTCTGAGAAAAAGTATCAACTGTTGATTGTCCAGTACTAAAGAAGGTGAAAATAATCCAAGCAGGAATGGAATGGGATAGCAAGAAATTATTCAGTGAAAGCCTACTTAGTGGCCATTCCACAGCTCCTAGAAAGTCTAAAGAACCTAATGATTACAGAGTATTAGCAACAACATGTATACAGTCTTGAGATCTATGCAGTTTATACATTCAGCTAGTGCAACCATCCATCTATATTAAGATATTTGCAGTGCATGAGAAGTACCTAAATGTTGCTCTAGAAATATGTACCAGCATGTTAGATGGAAGGATCCGGATGGCTTTTTCTCCCAAGGGAACAAACATTCTCATTATAGGGAGCTGCCATTATCGCTTATGCTAGAGAGAAGACAGATATCAGCTAAGGGAAAAAGAAAAAAAAAAAAATTAAAAAAGGTTTCACTGTTTCTATTAAATAGAATATTCTGTAAGAATTTGGTAGGTCAGTAAAAGCGTCTGTTTAGAAGGCTCTTGAAAGGGCAGAAGAACAAATCTGGTATGAAGATAGAACTTGATATAGTGTTAAGAACTCTGTTCATTCACATGGAAGGCTTTTCTGTTTCAAAAATTGCGGCCTGAATCAAGCAATTTGTATGTCTGATTACATGTTCTTACCATGGAAGAGTTAAATCTCATTGGATATATGTTTCAGTCATCTACTGCTTTTAAATCACAGTAGAGCTAGTACACAAAACAAAGACTTCAGGCTGTTTCCAAGGTGATAAATCAAGAAGCAGTATTACATGTGGCAATAAGTTCACATTGCAGTTATTTAAGCCTTAAAATCTTCTTTGCTAAAGGATCTGCAAACCTCTTCCCCCTCAACACCTTTTTTTAAAAAAAAAAATAAATGAAGGATTATCGAGGATAAGGAAATGCAGGTAGATAATTGTACTGGCAAGACTAGCAAAGACACTTAAATGCAAAAAAAACCCCCCAAAACCCAAAACCACAAACAAACCACCAATAAAACCCCAACAAAAAAACCCCCACCAAACAAAACTTTCAGGAAAAACTACTCTCTGTCATGCAATGCTAAAACCTTCCAAAATTACAGCAAGCTCCTCTCTTGGGGAGGAAAACAGGTGCTTTCACAGCCTTCCCATCTGGCAGATTCTCAGAAGGTTATAACAAATTTCAGTGCTAACCTAGTTTTCCTCAAAAGACAGCACCTAGCTCTTTCAGACCATTTTTATTGATATCTTTGCAAAGGTTATGATTAGAATAACCAACAGATGTACAAAAAATTTTGTTGTTAGATATACATTTCCATATTGTCAGATATACTACGTATGAATACATCACATACCCTAACACAGGGTATGTCTTTAGCTCTCATTTAAGTTATGTGTAGCTCATAGCTGTAATATTAAAATGTTGCATTCTTTTGGAATACAGAGGTTACATTCATAACGTATTTTATCAGGAGTATTTAATGGAGAACACTACAATATATCAGGCCTTAAACCCACAGACGCTTCAGTGTTTTGTGGTGATTCATCCCTCTCATACTGCCTCTGTGACCATTATGCCCTACAGAAAAAAGGCTCAGGTCCCCAGAAGTCAGACTTCAGCCTGTCCTGCTGAAAGGGGTTCTTGCTTTGCAAGTGTATCTGACCCCACTGACTCTCATAAGGTTCCTCCACCTTGCCCAGGTCCCTTTGAGTGGCGGCCCTGCTGTCAAGCAGGTAGAAGGTGGTAGACTCCTGACAAGAAGGAGCAGACCCTCAGACATCGGTATGATGCCAGCATGCCCAGCATCGTCCACTGTTCAGTGAAACCTGCTCTCCCTTCCACAATTTGTGCGTGCTTTAAGGAACTTACCCGTTACCCATAAACACAGCATGACAGGGCCGCAGGCCATCTTTGTATAGAACTACACAGCTATGGGCAGCAGCTGGCCTGAATCCAAGGACAGAAAAAAACGTCTAGGATCTTGAATCCTGAAATACTTGATCTCTTCCCTGAGTTACTAGATATGGTAAGGATTGTTATGACTACTGTATGCATGGTGTGATCTCAACATGCACTACCTCAAGGCTGCATCTGTTGTCGGGAATCTATTTAGCTCTTTCCAGAATGGATTGCTCCTCTGCTGTCAATCGATCCAGTTTGAAAATCACGAAAGTTCTCTCATTGAACAGGAAACAAGAGCCTGTAGTTTTTCTCATTATATTCCATCATAGCTTAATGATATGAAGCTTTTATATTTCATAAAATAATACCATGGTCATCTAATGCATGCAAAAGAAAGAGACCAGCGTCTGAAAAATCAAAATGTCCTTGATTCTCTTTCCAGGATTATAAATTGTGTTTTTCAGATACAGCCTTCAACCTTAAGCTTCATTTTTTTCCATGTTTTTACTTTCTAAAACAACAAATGACTAATTTGTGGAGCTTGGTCATGACAGACCAACATGGTAAACAGATAGAATGAAAAGCTGATACCATAAACCAGGTTTTTCTCTCTCTCTCTTTTTTTTTTTTTAAAAAAAACCCCAAACCTCAAAATCCTCTAAAAAATACTTTTTAGACTGCTTTAGTTTTTCTTTTCTGGTTGCTTATGTCCCAAACAAATGTTTTTATGAGTACAAAGTTTTGTTTTTAGTGGAAGTCTGGAGGGGTCTCCACAAGAACATTAAGCAGGGTTGTGACCCAAGAGACTAAGGCTTTGATCCGGTAATGAGATCATCAGATATACTCCCAGCAGTGTTGCAGAGGCGCTGTACAGTAAAACAGAACTAACTACAGCATCAAGAAATGACATCTAGAACAACCATACACAAAAAGTGATTAGGGAGCATAAGGCTAAAGAAACAAAGGCTGAAAAATGACTTTCACTCCAAGGACTGAATGATTATTACAACTTCAAAAATACAATTTGCATTACAAATATTATCTTAATTTCTATGCATTACAAAATACAGATTAAAGGCAAAAACATAGCTTTCAAAATCCTGGAAGATTAGATTGGATATAATGACCTACAAAATACCTTATTAAACTATATAATGAAGGAAATATATGTATAGTTGTTAACAGACAGCACATATTAGTTTCACTTTTAATTAAGAAAGTTAGCAGGCAGTAGGTAAATGCTGCTACGCTTAATATTTCCACAGTAGGGGGATTTTCAGGGCTATAAATTGACTTAAGGATAGAGAAAGGGCTATCATTACAGTGAATTTTTACACTGTGAACATGGGAATTGTATTTATATATAGGATAATATATTAGCCATAGCTCTTTTACACAGTAACCTGTTGGTGATCAGTTATTGGAACTGTGATTATCCCAACCTGCATTATCCCAAGGGATGCATCCTTACCTGTGTCAACTCATCAGTTATCACTTAATAAGAAGAGGTGTTCCTGTTTAAATGTTCAATATGGGAAAGGAATTCATACATTAGCATAATGAAGTCTAATATCTCAATAAAGGGCACAAGTCCATAATTGCTGTGAGCCACGTCCTATATTTAGCCAGTCCTTTAAAGGGGAGACAGTGCAAATATTCAAAAGTGGTGGTGGCATTTAAAAGACATTGGATTTAGAATATGCAAGTGAAACAGAATATTTTAGGTTGGTTTAGATTTTGAAGCTGGGATCTGAATATTGCTATTTGCCATTTGCTAGCCAGCAGTTCTACTTTTGATTTTGTCTGAAAACAATGAAGAAGGAAGATTTCAATGCTCAATTACTCAAAACTGTTTCCATTGCACTGGTCAACAGACAACCTTTGCCTTTTACTTGTGTACATTTCTATCATCTGTTTTATCTTTAGCCCAGATTTTTAAAGCTATTTTAATTAGCGTAGTTGAAGGAAGATTCATCTATTCTTAAATTTATACCTGAACTGCCTGCATCACACGTCATCAAATACTAATTATTCATGCTTTTTTAAAGAGCTGTGATTTATGTTTTATATTGTCTGAACTCAAACCACTAGATGTGTAATGGTTATTTTAGAAACACTAATATTTCTTCACATACCTAAATGGATACTAGTTTGACACAAAGTACTACTGTATGAAATACAAGCAGTTAATGAAGATGGATGAAGAAAAAAAAAATAGTCACATATAACCATACATTTAGTAACACTCTAGGAAAGTTAAAACTGATGTGTCTATGTTGCTCTGCACAATAAAAGATTACTCACCAAGCACAGGGAAAATTGAAAGAATGCAAAATCTAGCCTAGCCCTAAACCCAGCCATAATACTAGCTTGAACATACTGAAGGGTCCAGTACATAGACTGAGACTAAGCATCAGTCAAGAATCTCAGCTGACATTATCACCAGCCCTTGAAATGCAGGCCACTTAACATACAGAAATATATTCAATTAGCAAATGCTTCTTTTCCTAATTTTTCACACATGCTGCAATTGTAGTCTTGAGCATACAGACATGAGCTATGGCAACAAAAATTACGAAGGGACCAATAGCTTATGCTCACGCCAGTCATCAACGCTCTGGGGGTTGGAATGTCCAGCAGTGAACCAGCTCCTGCTTGGTTAATTCAGCAATAAACAAAGCTTTTCAATTCATCTTATCCCAAAACCTAACATCGGTAACACTCAGGTGACCACTTTTTAAACCAAAATAAAACAGGTCATAATCCTGCTAGGACTGGTATTCATTCTAGATCTCCGAATACAGCAATAAATTAACATGAAAATCTTTATTACAAATTTCTGTAGCAAACACTTCAAGGGAAGACAATATGAAAATAATGATGTATGATAATAATTTCTTTTTTACTCAGTAGCCATGTGATCAGACCACTTTTGCCTGGCATATATGGGACCTAGATTCAATTCTTCGCCTGAAAGGATTTGCACTTGGACATTCTGCCTCCCAGGAAAACTCTCAGATCACCACCTTTTATTCTATTCTTTGCTGGATGCTCCCAGTCTATCAAGTGGATGCTTTACATAAAATGCTTTCACAAGAGCAGGAGCTAGAAAATCCTGGAAACCATTTCTCCACTGTGATTATCTTAGCTGTCGGGCCATCACATAATTTGTTCATTTTGTCTTTTTAAGCATTTTGTACAAAAACTGAACAGCTTAGCTGAAGGCACTGAGACATATGCTTCATTATACATATGTACAAGAAACATACTTTTCCAAAATTTACTCCTCATTCAGCAGAATTAACTGAAAACTATGAACACGAATACAGATCAAATACTCACAAAAGTGCTCATGTTTTCCCACACCTATAACTGGCCTTTGATTTCAGCTTTGATGTTCAAATCGCATATGTGTCTAGCCTCCAACAGCCAAAGTCTAAAGCTTGTATCAAGATAATCAACTTGTGAGTTTTGCACTATAACATTTGAGAAACACATTATCTCTCATACTTCTTGGAAAGTAAATGACTTACATTAACTCAGGCACACAATGGTTTTAAAAGCATAGTCTACTATTGTTCAAGAAATACTTTGGCTTCCTTGCTGATAAGATCATTCTACCCTTGCAGAATGTCAACAGCTAATCATATTCCTTCTCTGCGCTGATATTATACCGAGAAATTGACTTTGCCATCTGGCTTTCTAGAATTTTTATCAGGTGTTTTTAATTAGGTTCAAATCATTGATTTCCACTGTTCCCCAGCTTCTATCTTATTCAGTACTGTTAAGACCGAATTCATTTCCAGTGCACTGCAGTGTTCTCAAGTGGAACCTAAAACGAATAGGATTTTCCCACAGGTTTTCACACCTTACATCTGCCAGCAAAAGTCCTGTCATGCTTGTCTAGTAGTGCATATATTTCAACTTTTGTTTTAGTAGGATATGAAGATGACCATTCTATTAAAAAAATAAAATCAAACTACCCTAAAAACTCCAAATGAAAGATGGGCCCAAGGATTTAAAATTAGAGACCTCTGCAAGAGGCTGGAAGGTTAGGTTGCTATAATGCTGTTGGACACGTTTAAATCAAAGTGGTTGTAAAGACTCTCTAGGCCAGGCCATATTTCTGCATTAGTTTGCTTTTTCTATTCTGTTGCAATGCTAAAGGCATTCATGTGGCACTTCAAGTTTAAAAAAAGTTTAGAATATCCAAGTATTGCTGTATACTTCAGATACAGATCCTGTAAATTTCAGTTCCCAGAATAGAAGCCCCTGCAAGACTATTTCCTTTAAACCTCGCACAAAACGATAATTAAACTATACAGTAATTTTGGTAATGTTAATCTATAACGAAGACATCATCCTTTGTAAGACAAGTATTTAGGAATTTACTTTCATAAGAACAATTGAAGACAAGTCCCTAAATAAGTTTAAACTATCTTTTAATCTGTCTTCTTTTGTTTGTTTTATACGTCTCTGATTGAAATTGATAACAAAAAATATCTCTTCCATTCATCAGTAATAACCCAACAATCTGTGATATTGCACACTGTGACTGACTCACTGGACACTTTGGTTGGAACATATTTGCTTGGAGATTAGAGCCAGCAAATTGTAAAGCAAAACCAGCAAATCAGATGAGATTACACCAGGTATGGCGTGTCTTTTAAATAGGCCTGTTCCTACAGTGCCAGGTCTGCTTGATATCCCAAAATATTTACTTCCATAAAACAGCACAAAATCATTACTCATATCCAATTTGTGATCCAAAATGTTCCCCAAATCATTTCCAGAAGAACTCCTACTGGACATCTCTTAGTAATTTTGAATTGATGCAGTTGGTCATTACTGTCTACATATAAGGCCTTTCTGTGCTGTTTAGTCTTCCAGACATTTACCTCTAATTTATCAAGTATTCTATCCCAATAGCAAACCTTCTCCGATTACTGTTTGACATCTGACAAGCGCATTATCTTTTTCCATCATCCTGATCATTAATGAACAAATTTAGTAGAAAGAGATCCCAGGTTGGATTCCTGAGGAAACTTGCTTTATACAACCTACCAAATGAAAGTAAAACACAGATAAGAGCTTTTTGAGTGCTCTTTTCTAACCATTTACACATTAACCTTGGGTTAACTTCCCTGGCCTACTCAGGAGAATGTTATAGAAGTCCCAAAAGATTTTTTTTTTAAAAAAATCAAGATATGCATTACTGCTTCTCTTCTAGACAAAGGCTTGTTACCCTGCCATAGAAGAAAATTAGACTGGCTTTCGAAGATTTGCTCTTGCCAAAACCATGTTGACAGTTTCGTGTTATCCTCACAAGTCGTATGTTTGTTTTACTGCTTTTCCTGAAATTGAAATTAAGCTGCCTCACCTATAATTCTCCTGCTCTTATGTTTTCAAAATATCATGGATGCCACCTTCAGTCTTCCACAGCTTCACCTATCCTCCAACATATCTAAGGTCATTGTTAATGGCCCTGAGATTGATTCAGCCTGTTGGATTAACTTCATGTGGTCCAACTAACTTGAAAACATATAACCCAACTATTTTATGTTCTTCTCTTATAGCCTATTTTCCCTTTTTGGCATTAAAATTAATTGCCTTATTCAAGTAATCACAGTTGGCTTTTTTAGTGAAGGAAAAACATATCAAACACTTCAGCTGTCTTAGACTTCTCGCTCAGTAACTTTTCATTTTCACTGAGTAGAGATGTAAAAAACATTTTTTCCTTAGCAGTAACAGACAGAAATAATGTCTGAATACTTTTCTTAGCTGCATCTCAGTTTGTACACTCACCTTTCTATTTTTGTACCTATGTATTCACCCTCAGTAACCTTAGTTCTTGTGTACTTCATTTTTAAGATAATTTAACAACTCATGATTTAACCAAATTGGACTATTGCTACACTTTCTACCTCTCTCTCTCTTCCCTTCCCTCCATTGAAAGAATTAAAAATAGTAAAAACCATTGTGTCTTTGCAGTCTTTAACCCTATTTCACCTAGTTTAGGTTCACATGAAGCACAACCATCACTTACCTAAGTTTATTGAAATCTATTGTTTTATTTATCTTCCCTTCTTTCCTAAAGATCATGAACTTTATTTTTTCATGATCTATCTTCCAAAGTTGCATTTCACCTGCATATTCTCAACAAATTCATCCCTGCTAATTTCTCTCCAGTCTTGACTAACCTTCCCTTTTTTTACTTTTTCAATTTCAGTTTGTAATTTTAATTCTGCTTTTACTTAATTGGTTTTTGTTTTTTTAAAAAGCCCAAACCAATGAAAACCAATGTAGCCTGTATTCTAACTATCTGTGTTGTGGTAACGAAACTGAACTAATAAACCTGCAGTTTAACAAATGCTCACAAAAAGTCTCCGAACTTGGGCTGCCCTATTTGGGGGCCTGTGTTAGGTATGCACCATCAGAGCGATTTTACTCTTTTTACCATATATTTACAGACACTTAAACTCTGTCTGTGTTCTAGATGTAAGACTAAGTTATTGTAAAGGAATATCACCTGACTTGTTTTCTTTGGCAAGCTATACTGCTGTCAAATTCAGATATTATTCAAGATTTATATCATGTGAACTATTCCCTCAAGTCTCCACATGCCCATTACATCATAAGCTTGACCCTGTGCTAAGACCTTCAGTTCCTCTTCCTTATTGTATATATTTCTCATGTTTCTTTCTTATGTCTTCCATAGGAATGCAGATACACAAGATGTTTGACAGAGTAATATTATTCTGCTGCTTATTACTTTTATGAAACTATTATGAATAAACTTCTCTAATTTATAAACCCCATTAACTTAGTTCTTCATATAGATACAAGTGTTATTTCTTGCTCTAGAGGTTGCTCAACCACTCAGAAATACTTCGGTGATTTTTTTTTAAAAATTGATCAAAGACATTTTTGATGATTCATTGTTAAATGACTTTTAGTCTACTTCAGTCTCTGATAATACATTTGAAACACATGCCATTTTCTATCCTGTGAAAAGTTACCATGCTTTTTCTTTTTTTGGTTTTTTTTTTTTCTTCCCCAAAGGGACAGCTATACTGAGAATATAATACCAGTGCAGCCAGAATGGAGTTGCTTACGTAACTAAAATGCAGGCTAAGTCCACATGTCAGACTTCGTAAGTGATCTAGATTCATTAACTCAGGTATACAAGTACTGTGACAGGTTCATGCTTTTACTGCAGACGATGAAGAGTTCTACAGGAGGACTGAGGAATATTCTTGACACATTTTAGCTAGCTTTTATATAATGATAAAAGCATAGCCACTGCAACACAGTTCATCTCTTCAGCTTCCTAAACAGGTTTTCCACCTTCTAGTGAATTTGCCTATATTAGAGTCAAATAGGTAATCTCAGCCAAACAAAAGCCCTCAAGTATTTTACCCAGTTGAGAGCAATAACCCAAAGCACTCCTACAACCACTTTTCTTCAAGATGGTAGAATGAAGAGCCAGGCTCTCATCTGCTAAGAAGCTTTCTTTGCTGTAGGGAAATCAGTAACATGTGGAGTTGGCTTCTCAATTGTCCCTTTCAATCCATTTTCAGTTTTCCTAAGGCATACTATTTGTCTGATTCTTATTCCCTAACACAGCGATCTCTAGTTCCTGCTAAATCTGTTCATAGTTCCTTCGGAATTCTGTGCGTGGGAAATCCACCCAGTGGATACTGGAATCCCTACTGTTCTCAGCCCTTCCACCACTTCTTGTTTTCAAATCCCCTCACTCTTACCACTCCCTTTTCTCCTTCAGCTTTAAACCTGCATATTTGCCATAGTTTACCTTCTTCCCAATTCAGTTTCCTTCATGGCTATCCTACTACCCAGGTACTCACAAGAATGAGAAATCTCTCCCCATGCTATTTTAATTAACCCAAATAAATCCCTTTTACCCTGCAGATGCACAACACCATTGAAGAACTGTATCTTTTATATATCTCTCTCTATATATATATAGAAAGAACAAAACTACCATTACGTCTTCCACAGCAATGAAAGTCAGAGAATCATTGTGTCCCTACCACGAACCCAGTTGTCTGGATTTAGACAAGTATACTTTCACTTCCTTTCCCCTGTGATGCAAACTATGCTGGTGATAAAGAGGGAAAGAAACAAACCGAGCAGATAATATGCATAGTCATTTCTTCTTGCACCATCCCCAGTGAGGAGGCATGGTCAAGGCCAAGCTGTGCACAAGTCAGAACCCAGACCGTCAGGGTCCGTAGCTGGGCACAGGCATAGTGGTAGCCCTGACATTAATACCTCATAGAAACTGCTAATCATGGGCTGATTGGGAACCACAATCCATTGTGCCAGGCTCCGTACAAATACAACAGCTCTGTCCCAGAGACTACACTATTCATTTTATGACAATATATTGAAAATTGATGATACACAGCAGAATTTTAAAAATCCATTTTCCGTAGAAGATAAATAATGCATTTTTCATTAATCAACTTCAGAGTTTTTCTGAAGATAGTGTTTAAAAAAAAAAAAAATCTTAAGACATCAATAACACCTATTACCTGCCTCTTATCTTGACATATACCCACTTGCTGATTGAGTCTGCTTAACTCGCATTGCCAAAAAAAAAAAAAAAAAAAAAAATTTTTACACTAGCTAATGATGTGCCTGCCTGGAAAAACTGTGTCCTGCGTGGCCACTTCTGGCAGCATGAACTGAACTTCAGCACAACGTGCTTTGCCAGAAGTCCTGCACTATAGCACCATTCCTTCATCCTGGCAAGTCTATATTACAGTATGTGGCAAGTAGAGGCATCCATATGCTGTTAACCTTTTCAGACCACTAAAGAACAGATGGTCTCCGATTAGCTGTTGATGAGCTGTTAATGTAACTATCCGTCAATGCCTTTAATTACAGTTTTTCTTGTTTTCAAAACAGCCCATACTGGATTTTTTTTAAAGCAGAGCATAAAATAAACTGCTCTGTAAACACAGAATAGACCTATAAACGCAAATAGACCTAGACAGTGTTCTTCTTTCTCCCCTTGTGAAAGCTCCACATGAACATTCATGTGTATAAAATTATCAAAAAGGTATTGTAAATATAGGTGATCTTAATGCATGTCAAAGGCTCCTTTGGACCACCTCTACTGAGCACATCATTTTAATCACCTGTTCCCTGAAACCATAAATTATGCACTACATAAAAATTTCTACTACAAAAAAAATCTTCCTTCTTTGAAAATGTAATTTAAAAAATGTATCATTTTCTGCTTTGGGAAAGAATAGACATATTTCCATAAATACCTCATGGATAAAAATTACCTCTACCTTCACATAGTTAGGGTATTGCTTTGGTAAACTCTTTTAGGATACTACAGTGAAAGCTATTTCATTTTTATTTTAATTACAGTGAATTATTTCTAAATAAAAAAAAAAAAAAAAGTCTTGCAGAGATAACAGTTTCACATACCAAACCTTCTTCCTTCAGGAACCAGTTGATAGCCAATCCAATTTAATATAGTCCAAGCCATTTTATTAGCATGTTATCTGTGCGGGTAATTCCGTCAGCCAGATGTGCACTTTGCAGAGATGAAGGGACATTGTTCCTCCTGTGTTGGATGCCACACTGCTCCCAGTTTTTGTGCAGGTAAAAAAAGCAGGTGGAAAGACTACTCATGAAGCTCTGTTTTAATTTTTTACTATATTAATGCCACGAATCCAGTTTTTTAAGATTTTACATGGGATTCTCTAGCAAAGACAGTCTGAAATAAGCTATACATTAAAGCATAAACCAGAGCTACTGAAAATGCACACATCTTTGGAAAGGTTTACATATGTGAATAAACTAACTAAACCTATAACTGTGAAGCATTTTATTACTATCTATAAGGAAAGGTTATGTTTACTGTAATAACTTCCTTTAATGTGTGGTAGCTGAATTCTTATGAATAAGAGTTTCTATTTTTAGAGAAAAAGTCTACAACAACTCTTTGCCACAAATTCACCTATAAACTCTTGAAACAGATCTGTATTATAGGAGAAAGACTTACCTTTTCAAGGTGAACAACAACAAAAAGAAGTCATTTTGAGATCCCGACCGTTTTCCCCCACTGTATTACCTGCAATGACAGCAATTTACAGCAAACATTAGGGGTTTATTTCCGTGAAGGTAAATATTGGTATATGAAATGAGAAGTCTGCCATTTTGCACCAAACCAAACTCAGAGACAAGTCTGCCCACACATTGGCTGCATTTGTCTGCTGAAGACCACGACACTAACTTCAAATCCAAAAGCTAAAAATAATTGTGAATTAAAAACTGCTTTTCATGTCTTTCTTCCCACCATGGTCTTCCCTCAAAGTCTTCATTTCAAAAAGGATCTAAAATTTTTATTATATATGAAGAATTCAAATAAGATATTATTTTTGCAAGAAGGAATACAAATCTCGACAGGCTTTGGAAGTTTCAATACAGTATTATAGGTATCTTACACTTAGATAATTAGAGATATTAAATATTCCTTAGCTTCGGCTATCTGTAAACTCCCATCCATCAGTAGTGGAAAAACGACTCTTAACTAGAGGCGAACAATCATATTTTTCCTTCACCCTTCTCCACTAAATTCTAGTAGTAGTGCAATGAATATAAAGATTTGACACATGTCCCTCACCACTTGAGAGCTAATTAGGCTTTTCCAAAATCCTTTTTGGCAGAAATTCTTTTGCTACCAATATAAAACACTTTTTAAATTAAGAAAATAAATAATTGAAACTCTAATTCACTCACAGAACACCACCAATGTTTTACCTTCTTGCAAATGGCAGCCATTTTCAGATCGGTTACAGTTATCAGGTGTTAATACTCAGGCTGTCATCACCACCTATGGCTGTTTTGAATAACTTTGATTTGGCTGTCAAAATAGGTAAAAAGGTCAGCATCTCAAACTATTCAGTTGTTCTCTAGAAAACATTCTGCTTCTTCCAGGAAAAAATAATATTTGTCTCTTAACATATCCAGCATAACTCACCTGTTGTGTGCTGATGTAAGCACATCACAAGACACATGCTGTTTAATCCAACATAACGTGATCCAGACGTATAATATACCTGCAGAAAAACAATACTGTTAACATACTGAATCAAAGTCTCCATAGTATCTGGAAATATAAGCATTGTAACATGTTGCTATGGTACAGTCCTTTAGGAGACCGGTGTTACAGCAAGTTTTAGTGTGCCATAGTAAGTAACTACAGCTGGAGTCTGGACTATCTATCAGGTGAATTCTGAGCATGCAGCAACAGGAGTGTAAGCAATCTATGGTTTAAGGCTGTTTAGCATTGATCTAATTGCCTATTCCCTCAACAGATGAAGGGACAGTAGGATTAAAGTCAAAAGGGTAAAAAAAAAGTTTAACATTAATGAAGGCAATGAAACTGCAAGGAAGGAGGAAGGGAAATAAGGAAACAGAATGGGGGAAACTGCTTTATGGTATTCCTCTTGGATTATTTGCAATGTCAGAATGGCAGGCAAACGTAGATATTTTGCCTCAGGATCTACTCTTAGCAGGGCTCGGTGGAAGGAGGAGGGGAAAAAAGTCATGCAAACAATGGTATAACAGCAGAAAAGATAAAAAAACCCACCCAGATTTTTTATATATGTGTGTGTATGTATGTTTGTTTGTATACATATTTGTGTATATCTGTGTGTTCACACACACATATATACTAATCATGTGCCAAGAAAATATTGAACAAAACATGCAACTTTCTTAAAATATGCAAATCAGTGCTAAGGGTGGCATAGAACTATAAAAAATAGTAAATGTTTAATAGGTATTTTGAGCCTCTTACAAATATATACTGCCAAGGCGTGACCTAACGGACTGTATTAATAATGTGTCAGCCCCTCCCAAGGTCTCTTTCTGTCATGGCCCCTGATCTTTTTCTTCAATGACTGCTCAAAATCAGTTGTAATTTATTCTGATGACTGTAACTTGTTCCACATTTTTGAGGCATTAAAGCTATTATTTGATATAGTGATTACGGTGTATCTTCATCAGTTTTAAAATAGTATTTTAAATGAGTGTTTACTATGATGGCTCTGACAAGCAATAGTGCCTTTCATGTAAAGGTCATTGGCTCACTTCTGGGCCTGGATAGTAAAGGATGAAAGTCATTGCTGCCCGATGGCTATTTTGTACCTTGCATGAAGTGAATTGATGGGTTCGGTCCAGAGCTTTAGTGGATAAATATCCACAACACAAGCTATCACCAGAATTGGCGTTACTAATGTCATTCTCAGCAGAAGGTCAAGGAGTGAGTTGGCATAGAGACTAAATTGTGTTCGCATGCCTGGAAGGCAAGATAAAAACAGACTAACTAGGCGGTCTAGAAGAAGAACCACCCCTTTCCTATAGCTGTTTCAGAGCTGTCGGTCCAAGATTCTTAACAATCTAAAATCACTTTCAAAAAGAATGTACCACTGGAGGATTTCTGAGACAAGTAACTGTTGATAAACTGTGAGATTTTTTGGCAGCTATGATATCTAAAGATTAAAGAAGCATGTAATATTTAGACTGTTGTAATCTCCTCAATCAGTCTGTACTTTATAAAATCAAATTAATTGAAATTAGTAAAGGAAACAATTGATCTAGTCTTTCCATTATCCAACCTTCTGCCAGAAAAAGTTTACACTTTGCTATGTAATGTCCAAATAATTGTACATATTCCAGTGACACCATTTCCACTAAACTTTTTTTTAGGTATTTTTCTTAGACCTTGTTTAGATGTTTTTGTTTATAATTAGCAAAACTTGAGCTTACAAGATTTGTTGGGAACCATATGCATCCACTTTTGGAACAGCTGAGAGTTTTCTTCTGCTCCACTTTCTGCCTTTTGAATGCCGTGGGGAAAAATTTGTCTATATCTCAGACCCTTTTAAAATTTTTGTTGGTTTCCAAAGGAGATTTGTAGTGTTTGCATCATATCATTTCAGGAAAAGTTGCCCTTTTTCTGTACTCATAGTAACAGTTCTGTAAAATAAACACTGGAAGTTTAAGAAAACATTTTATTCCAGCATTTACTCATTGTGCACAGCTCATCCATGTGGTATGCAATTTCTTCCACGTACATGATTTTGCATACATTTTTCTGCACAAAGGTTCAAAGAATTACAATTCTATATAGTGTTCCTATCCATTTATACAAAGAAATGAATGTGTTGGGTTTTTTTAGAACCAAACACTAGTGCTATCTAAGTCCGTGGATAACTGATGGTATTGAGACTACATGCCCCTGAGAACAACACTCCGCTGATTTTTTACATTCTGAACTCAGGTCCCTTCTTTCAGGAGTTCTTTCTGGACAAATGAGAGCTCCTCAATTAAAAGTCTGTTTGACATAAGTGGAAACAAAAGACCAAGAAAGTTTAACAATAGGTGAATACAGTTTAATACAAACTCTGCCTCTGGCAATATTTCTGCTTATGCTCTGTCATCCGCACAGCGGTCTGGGAATTGGTGCTTCAGAAAGTTATGGTTGTCTATATGGCCTCCGGAAGTGGGATAATCTAACAGCATCCCACACTAGGAAATGTCTTTTTCGATTGTGGTAGTGTGCTTGTTCTCCTAAATACAGTTGCAGATTTGCTAAAGGATCCACATAAAACAGCTACTCCAAACTGTACAAAAATCTCTTTAAAAAAACAAGTAGGCAGGAAAAGATTAAAATTCCTCTTCACGCCATGTGGGTAAAAAGTGAACTAAGCCACAAACATATTAGTGTTCAGGAGAAGACACCGATCTCAGAGAGAGGAGTGAATTCCAATATAAGAATGCCTGAGCTCCAAAAGACGAGCGAACTTACCAGCGAGACCTGGGCTCTGTAACGGTCCCCCTGGCCAGGAGATGCCCACCGCTTCCCCGCTGGGCCCCGATGGGTCTCCCAGCTGCCACGGCATCTTCCCTGCATTCAAAATTCCAAATTATCCAAATTATGTGCCTCTGACTATTTCCGCTTCAGCCCCGGCACTGAGCCACCGGTCACCTTCAGGACGGTTTCTTTAATAAACCAGATGATACCCCAGCCCTAAACCCACACAATTCCCTACACGCTTAGTGCATCCAATCCACTCCAGGATTGTTTCTGGTGATCATAAATAGCTTGCCAACTATATACACTAATATTTAATAGAATTAATTAAAAAATTGCCAAGCTCTTCCGCTCAAGTCATTACAGTCTATAAAGGAGACCTATTCAGGTTGTTTACTGACCCTGACAGAAATACAAAGATAAATAGACATATTAAAATGTAGAAACAAGCTCTCTTCTGTAGGCACTAAGTTTATTTTAACAGTGTCAATAAACGTCTAATTATATGGGTTCAGCAGTAACTGATATTCACCAGGAGGTACACTTTAGAAACAAGAACCAGGAAAAAACTCTAGCAACACAAATGGGAAGATTAAATGTGGAGTGAAAATTAAATCTGTTAGGAATCTCCCTTGAACTTCTATAATTGAGTAATTTGGGAAAAGCACCAGTTTCAGTTTTGTCATAGGACAGAAATCCAGTTTGTGAAAAGATTAGGAAGGTAATCAATTTACTTATTAAAAATACAGGAAACGTGAATGACAGCATTACTGCGTTATTAAAATTTAATTTTAAAATACAATTTATAGGATGAAAACCGCTATTTCTTAATCATGCTAACTGCCATGGAACAGCTTTAGTAAAGTATATTCTGTAATTTTATTTTCCTCTTAAGAAATTAATTCTGAGTATTACCAATTGCTTGCGATATGATACATATATCTCATTTGTATATATGCATTGTATATATATTTTTATATATATATAAAAATAATATTTAATATAAATATCTTTTTTTCCCTTTCAGAGACTGGCCAGAGACTTTATATGGAAGGACAATAGAAGAGAGCAATCTTCACAGCCTATTGCATTCCCACCTCACAAACTCATCTCTCTGCATTATTTTAGTGGCTGCCTTTGACACTAGCTTCCTGCTGGAAGATGACTGCCAAAAAAAGAAAAGAGTTGGAACTGAAAGTTTTCCAGGCTGCTACCTATCTAACGTCTCCTCAGAAAGCATCCGGTGTCCCTCCGTTTTGCATGCAGCCGGTTCCCTTCTCATCACCAGGGAGGAGTCAGAGCAGCACGGGTAAAACATGCCAACTTAGTGGGAGGCAAAAGAGAAAACGAAAAAGGAAATATGCAAATTAAGCCATCTTTTCATAGGTATCCTAAAATCACATTGTTTGCTGATACTGATCTTTGATAGGCTGAGACTGGGTTAAATTAAATTCATAGTCATATAGATCAATTAAGGTGAAGACGAATGAACCAGACCTCTTCATTGCAATCATTTCTTCTTAACAGCGATATTGTTCCTTCAGTCTCAATGAAAATCTAGTTTTAACACCGGTGCTTAATTTATTGTCAAATTAAGCAGGCAGGATTTTCAAATAAGAAAAGGACGAAAAGCATGTAATTCAAATCCAGCAGTTCTGTTCTCCTATTAAGATTGGTCTCTGCTTTAAAATAAAACTCAAGGCATAGTCAGACCTGACAACTAACATTATCTGACCTCTATATTAGTTTATGAATATATGACAGATTTATTTTAAAGAGATAGGCCAAGATGATTCAGATAAGTCACCCTGAATCAGCTCCACATCATGATTAAATATTACTGATAAGTGTCAACTATTACAGTAACCCCACCAAGAAAAGGCGAAAATAAATTCCTCCCTCTGAAGTGCAATAGTTTGTTGGGTTTTTTAAAAAGTCTCATGCACAAGTACAGAGGACAAGTGTTTGAGAAATATGGATGTCACAGGACTCTTAGAATATAATTCTACTATCTGCTTAATTGTCATGGAAAATGCAGTGAGATTAACATTGATATGAGCATTACCAAAATTCTGATCACTAATATTCTCAGGAATGGTGTTAATTTTACATGCTAATGAGTAGATAAAAAGAATTAAGATCCCTGAGGGAGAAAAAGAGGTTGACTGAGGCATGAAGTGCCCCTAAGAGTGCAGTCAAATATGACTGTGGATGTGCTCTGTTTCTGTAAGCTGCCACACACGCTAACTTGCTTTCTGCTTGGGGCAGGGCTATTTTTTCCACTTGGTATTGTTAGGGGGTTTATATGTACAATGAAGACCAGTGTGAAGAGTTGTTCTTATGAATGTAATGCTTTATTAATATAAATAGCACTTTCATTAGGGTATAATGGTAAGGTGGTATAATTATAGGTGGGATAATTAACATGGAACATGCAAATCTTTACTTTCAGGGAATGCTTGAACTCTAAGGAATATTGCCTGAGTATAGTAGTACCTTGGTGCTCTCTCTTAATCCTCATCACTGGAAAAGGAATTTATTCCTTTCAGGTATCTCAAATCAAACTACAAATACTGCAGTGCGAAAAAAAAACCCCAACAAAAATTAGGGAAAAAATACAGCAACAATAAAAAGCCAACTGGCAATCTATCTTGTTTCTTGATCAGAAATGAAAATCAAAGACCATTACTACTCTTCTCTTTAAGAAATGAAGTCTACTGATAAACTTATTGATAGATATTCTGGCAACTCATTGTCAAAATGTGTCACCAGACCACACAAGTAACCCACACTCACGTACGAGCTGTCTGCAAAGTTAATCTAAGAACCTGTAAAATATCCCAGGTTTGAAGCATAAATATCTTAGCGATGAAGTAAATTAAAAATGTTTTTAAAGTTATTATTTGCATTTTTAAACACACAGGACTGTTAAATATGCGAAGAACTAAATTAACCTTCAATATTAAGATCTAGCTCTAATACGAGAAAATAGGTATTCACAGTTTCCCAACCCCAAAATACGCTGTTAAATATATAATAGCAAGTGCAATTTGCATGCTGCTTTTGGAGCAGTAACAGACACCACCCCCACCCCATGCCAAATGTTGCAGCGCTTGGTGTTAGTTTAATGGTTGAACTCCAGCTGAGATTTCTCAGGGGAAGATTTTGCACTGGTCACTTATTGCCAGACTAAAGATTTACCTAAATCTTTTCTGAGAGCTTGTTCCATCACCAAGTTCCACGTTGTGCAGCCGCTACATGAGAAAAAGTTAAAAGCCCATAACCATTTAAGAGTCCGGTTCTGTTCCTTCTGTTCCTCGTAAATCCTTGCTCTGTTCCAGCAGTCATTAGGAAAAAGGGGAAGGCCCTTGTTAAGCAAACCATGTACTGCTACACCAGTAATTGTTTTTTGGTTATAGCAGCTGTTCAGTTGTGTTACAGCAGCAAGAAGAGACATCTTCTTAATGACTCTGTGGAGATACTCAAAAACCTGACTGAACACAATCCTGGGCAACCTGCTCTGTCTAACCCTGCTTGACCAAGGGTTTGGACTAGATGATCTCAAAAGGTCCCTCCCAGTGTCAGCGATTCTGTAACTCTGTCATTCCTACACTTGAGAATGTTGTTTGCTTTGCAGGTGTTCTACTTCCATTTAGGTTTATTACTTTGAAGCCTGAGATCTAAAATGAAAATTGCATATAAGTAGAAATTTCTCTTTCTCCACCGTCTTATTTCCAGATGGCTGAGCACTAGACCAAGTGGAAAAGAGGGTATGCAGTCACTGTGGAAAAGAACCAGCTAGACTCTTCCCTGTATCTCTAGATGGTATTTCTCTAGTTGGCTAGCTATTCTTCATCCCTATTGGCATTCCCTGTATAACGTTGCTGCTTTATGTAAGAGGATACTGTTGCCTCAAAACTAGCATAAAGACTCCATTTGAGAAATAGCTGCATTAAAAAAGACTACCTGGCAGAAAAAGCTGGAATAAGATATTTTGCTTAGAAGAGTATGGCTTCAAAAAAGAGATCAGGATAGAGATAAAAAATGAGACATATACATATCCACTGCAGGGTCCACATATTACATCAAGAAATATACAGGACAATCTCCCATTTCTAAAATTCCAGGAGTTAATATAAATGGACAAATATATGATAGAATAGGACATAAAATGTCCTAAGCAATGCATCTGCTCTATATTGAATTGAAATATGTCAATGTACAGGCTTACGTATCCCTTAGGCCAAAGACTCTTTCAAACAGAATTTTTGGTAGCTAAAGCAACGTTTGCCTTAAAGCGCCTGTCAAACATCCATTGAGAACTGAATCATGTGATTTCTAAGTATATAACATCTTGGGCTACTGTCAAGATCTGGTGGTGACCTGATGTTGAACATTGCAGCAAAAGTATATTCTGATTTTGTTCAGGAAAAGCAAGAAAAAGATACTTTGCTCAGAAGACCTTGGCCATGAATAAAAGAAAAGCAAAGCCAAACCCTAACTCAGAAGGAGGAGACAGACCTTCCACACAGTAGCTATGGCCCAGGAATCCTAACTTTTCATAGCACCACCTGGACTGAACGATGCTGTTCCTCCTCCACTCTATGTCTTCTTATCAGTATCAGCCAATTTCTCAGAGTAAAGCCACAATCTCTGTCTCGGGTAGTTCTATTTTTCCCCTCCAGCCATAATCAGGCAGTGTTTTCCTGTTGGATATATTATAAGTGGTCCAAGCTGCCAGCTGCAGTATAGCTGGCCTCTTTTGGCAACAAAAAATTGTCGTCTTTTCCATGCTTTCCTTCCCTCCACCATTCAGGGGCATATTTGGCACCGAAAAGCCAACAGGTGTACTTCATTGTTAAAAAGAGATGAGGCATCAGTGCTTTGAAGATATCAAGTGTGATGGGCCTCCCAGCTGCAAATGATGCCACTCACCTTATTATGCAAAGTGCCTATATAAAGCTCTTGTTGCTTGGCATCTATGTCCCAGTGAGGTGGTCCAACCAATTAACAAGCATGATATCAGATGAAAATGGACATGACTGCAGGCAGCCAAGTCTCCCTGCATTCTCTGAAAGCTTTTTGTTTTTCTTAATCGAAGTCAGATTTCCAAGTCAAAAGCATGAGACTGTCTATGTTTCTCTTAAGTTTATGCATCTAGTGGTAGGGCACAATAATAATCCCCTACCTATTTTCATTATTTTCTGTGATATAGAAAATACAGAAATTTTACAGATTTATAATATCAGAAAAGAGGCATCATAAATACATAACTGTCTACAAAATTGAATGTTAAAACCAGCTAAAAGAATGTAGCTATGTTTCAGATTAACAGACTGATAAGAAGAACTAAAAGTGTTGTGAGGACTCACATATGAGATATGAGTAAGGAGTCCTTGGACTCCACTACTACCACGTGCTTTGCTTTTGCATCTGTAAATGACATCCTTGCTAACTGTGATTACGAATGGCAAGAATTTCAGTGATCTTGTCCAACACCACAGTTGCGCATATCCCAAAACTATTACTTTCCAGTCCAATGGAGTTCTGGAATTAGAGAAGGCAAGTACTGAGGAACATGCTCACAAGGATTAGCAAGGCTGAGAAAGGAATCCTTTCTGCATTTTGCCTGATACTACTGCTGTTTAGTTTTCAGATTCCAAAATAAAAAATTCTTTTTAAAACATGCAAATGGAACATTCATTAGAATGGAATCTACACAAAGACACTTTCTAGAATAATTTGAAAAAATCAAGAAAAAATTAAATAAAAAGACACTGCATGGAAGTGAAACAATTAAATTAGCAAGACTGATGCAAAGTGCAGTTTTATATCCCAGTCTAAGCAAGACATGCAGTATGCTATTTCTACTCTGATACATCAATGTAAGCATAATTTCACTGAAGTCAGTTTAAAAGCCTGGATTTCCATAAAAAATGTTTATGCATTTTCATAAATGTTTGCTTCTTATTATAAACAAACAAACAAATTTGATAGTAGAAACTGCTTTGAGTAAAATTAGCTTTAAGAACTAAGTTTAACAGAAATATTTTTTTTCATTTAAGGATACTTTTATTCCTTCTGGTACAAAAAAGAAAAAAAACAAAAACAAAACCAAACAACCAAACAACTAGAAAGGTGGATATTACAGCAGAATCTAAAAATAGCTAATAATTGTTCAAACAAATGCTCTTTTTTGATTTGCCACAAGAACTTGTTTTTGAAAAGCAATTCTAAAGTATTTCCTCTTAACTGTGCTTGATTCAGTGATGTCATATGGAAAATGAGAAAAATGAAGATAAACTTGCCACTTCTCTCAAAATGAACACACTCTATGTTCCTCTGTTACATCTTTTGTGTTTTGCACAGGTGGGAGTTGGGATCTACTCTATGAATGGGAGAAATGTTCAGCTATAGCTTTATAAGGTGTATTTCAAAAAATCTCCAGTGAATCCAACACTTCCAACAAATCTTAGTTCTTCACTCTTCAGCAAAGTGGGTTTATTTCTGAATGTCAAGGCCAAACTTGCCAAGCATTTTAAAATAATCTAGAATATATGCAAAATGCCATCTCCACACATATATATGGCAGCTACACAATATAGCCTGCTCTTTAAAAATTCCTTTTGAGGTGTTTTCTCCCCGAATACTGAACTTCCTGATTATTTTTTTCCTGCCAAACTAGTAGAGATGATATTTCAGTGAAGAAGCAGATAACAGAGAGCCAACTAAGGAAATCTGATTTAAATTTATATAAAGATTAGGACTTAGATCTCTTTTTATCCTGTAAGAAAGGAAGTTTTCACACAGATTATTCTTATTTTGTGAATGGCTGTTTGACACAAGCTATGTGAGATACCAAATACAAACAGCACAAAAGAGCCAGAAAAAGGAAGTAATTTCATCCATACTCTGAATATTCTGGTGTGTATAAAGTCTTATCAAATGTAACAAGATTAAAAAAACCAAAAACCAAAAAAAACCTAAAAAACAAACAACCCTGTACTTCCATTAATTGGTTGACCATCACAACCAAGAAGTCAGACACAGAATCTGAACTATACCCTCCCGAGTAATGACGGTTGCTCCAGGGCCAGGCTGGGTACTTAGTGCACACATTATTGTCAGAACACGGTTGTGCTGCATTTGTGTTTGGAAGATAATTGTATTCTAACAGCAACCTGGGATCACAGGAACAGGACCTTGGTTATCCTAAATGCTTAAAGGCATGTGAAAGAAAAAAACCCACAATTTAAACTTATGACAGTATTCACCTTATAAAGAGATACAAAGGACACAACAACGAGCATCTACAGTCTAACTGTGGAGATACCCTGCTTCTCTTTCAGCTGTTGATTGAGTTGGGATGCTATATCAAAGATTTCCCTTTGCAGGGCAAGATGACACAGACAGAAACTTGTGCTCAGTCCTCTAGCCCTCACTGAAAAGCTGTATAAGGCCTTAACACTTGGGGAGGGGGAAGGGAAGGTTATTATGCCGAATTGCTGATAGTAAACATACACTGATCCAAAGCGAAATGAACCTGAACTCTTTGTCTAAGTAAAATGAACAGGAATTAACTGAAGTCTGAAGAGCATGAGCTAGAGAAAATGAGAAAAGCTCCCACTCCAAAATACAAAAATACTGATTCTTAGGGCATTGGGCTTGGATATCTTATAGTTAAGGATTCAATGCTCAACCCACAGGCCGTGAAGGATCTCAGTGCAGGGTCTGCCATAACATGGACGTTGGCAAAAGACAGCCATGCTTTTCCTGTATCTTTGTTGTGGTGGGCTGACACACACACACACACAGAGTCACACACCCCAGTCATGCTCACTTACCCTGGTGGGATGGGGGGGAAGGAATCAGAAGGGCAAAAGTGAGAAAAAGTTCTTTAAAAGTCTCTGGATTTTATATCAGTACAATTTTAGTCTCATTGTAATTTAGAATGTTACTCAAAGAAATTTAGGATAAGTTTGCACAAAACCAGTGCAGACATGATATGGTATCTTTTGGTAACATTCAGGATAAATCTTGTGGTTAAATTAAATTGACTATCACATGGATTAATGCTTCTGTGTGATTTATATGAGTAGTAAATAAATTGCCAGCCCTCTAAAATAGGTTCAGTTAGGCATATTTGTTTTCCCTTTCTTCATTGCCTTGTTTGTCCCCAGGCAATGAGAAGATTACGGACATCATTAGGAGCGGAGAAGATGTGAACAGTGAAATTGTATTCCACTGTTACTTCTACCACTGATCTGTTATGGTATACTGAAGAAGATGTTTTATCTCTCTGGACTGTAGGTTTCTTCTCTCATTATTTACCTGTGCTGAGTGTCAGGGAGGCCAAACATCACATTGTGCCATTCCTTTCTGAGTGCAATACAAATTCTGACAGGAAGGCATAGATGTATCTGAGAACAGCATGGGCTGTTTTACCATCCTTTACTGACAAGCTGCTTACCTTGGTTTTCTGACCAGGCCATTTGTAGTTGAAGGAAGAGGCATTCAGCTCTGGTCCGACAATTGGTTCCCATTTTCTCCAAATAAACTGCAACTGGCCACTTGGATTTCCTTGTACAGTTCCAGCAGGTTCACACTGTGGTATATAATCAAAGGTGAGATCACTGCTGCACGGTGGTTTTCAGTCTAAGAAACACCAGCCAACAACATAGAGGTGCTGATGCCTATTCTCGGGCAGCCTTCAGAGTCTGCAATCAAGATCTCTAAGGCTATTTCGAACCTCTCCATGGCATAAAGCTTCCCCTCCTGACTACTGCAGTTTACAGTTTCATCTCCTGAGGCTGTACAGTACTTAAAAAGTAAGTGGAGACTATAAATTCATATTATTATACATGTCATGTTAATGAAGAAAGCACCTAGACTTACAACTCCCAAAATAAAAAACAGACAAGCAAACCAAAATCCTGGAACTACAAACCTTCTCTATGGGACCACTGATGCCCTGTAAGATCTTGATGTTTTGGACAATTCTTCCATGGTATTAAAGCCTCCCTGTCCTCCTGATGAGCCTGCAAGTTGTCTCAGCAAGATTTCTCTCATTTGTTCAGGAGCAGCTTTCTCTCACTCGTTCAGATAGCTCCCCAGCTCCAAGAACATGCATTCTTTTCTCATCTGTTTTCTCACTAGGCAATTTCCATTGTTCTAATTTAGAAGCAGACAACTTGAGACAATCAGTTTCCTTTAGTTTAACCAGTCTATTTAGCATATGCAATGCTTTACTGAGGAAAAATCATATCATGTTATCTCTTCTTAGATTGCTCTTGTATCTGTTCTGATATTCTGTGTGATCTATGACATAGTCCCAGCCAACAAGGGGCAGATTAAATATAGACCGAGGAATAGAGTGGTACATGAAATTCATAAAATAAGTCTGGATTTATAAATTATACATACATTCCCAAATTGTCATATCTCCCAATTTTCTCTCTGCTGTTTGCCAGATTTTCTTCCACCAGTCAGTGTCACATCATAGCTTCTCCTTTCTTTTTTATGTCCTGATTAACAGGACATCTATATTCTCCCTTGAGCACTCTTCCTCCCAGCAAGATTGTTTTCCATATCCCTACAGAGAGGGGCCAAAAAAGCATTTGTGAGCCTGAGACGCTTCTTTTTCAAGATATATTATGTGACCTAATAAAAGGTAATATTTTTTCTTATAAACGTACCTCCATGAGCACGATTCAAATGCTTCAATATAAGTTCAGAAAAAATCTATATGAAAAGAATTTATTCTTAGATTACTTCAAAAAAATCAAATGTAGACCTTTTCTCTATACGTACCGGGATTCTATTAATCTTTTGGAGGGAATAGTTTGACTCTGAATATTGATAAAGATTGTAGTTGGAAAAAGCAATCAAATATGGAGTGGTCAGATTCTCCCGGTAGCACTGATTCTTCAGTGATGTTCATGACACTTTTGAAAACCACTGTGGCCATAGACACCATTTGCACCCCATGCTCTATTCCAAAACTTAGCCAGCAGAGTAATTAATTTAGAATAAAGAGATACAGAACTAAAGAGTAGTTTGGAGGGGTTTCGGGGGTTTGTTTTTTTGTTTTGGGTTGGGATTTTTGGGGGGTTTTTTTGTTGGTTGGGGTTTTTTGGTGTTTGGTTTTTGGGTTTTTTTTTTGGGGGGGGGGTGGTTTTTTTCTTTCCCCCCAAAAATGTACCAAGCTTTATGTCTCTAGCTTCATTACTTAGCTCTCCATACCCAGAAATTGCTTAGAGGATGTGATACGTTCTGCAGCATGCCTCAGTAAAGAGCACACAGCTGTATGGCACTGGTATGCACATGTTTTTATATGTCAGAAAATAAGTACCAAAGAAGCACCAAATTTGGGTAAGAGAACACTATGTGATACCAGAAAATCGTTCATTAACACTGGATTTCCTTCAATGCTAGAACCAATACTCTCATTTCTAACCCACAATCAAGCCTGCCATGTGATTTTTCTATCACTCTCTGCAACAATTTTCCTGGAATTAAATGAATGCATATGGAATCATAATACTCAGCGGATATGTGTACGTGTTGCAAGTTCTCTTCTTATTCTGTTCCTGGTTTCACAATTTTATTCAAAATCAAGGGAAGGTGCACACAGGCCCTTTGTTTTTTTCTCTCCAGTGACTTATTCTATACATTTCCATCTTGAATAAGTGCCACTTTGTTTTCCAAAATGTGTATTTTTATGATGTGTATATTACACACATTAGAGACTTGCGGCAGCTATATAAGCATCACTTTACATGATGGGTTGATAGAGTAAGCGACCTCTTGAAAACAGAACTGTGTTGCAGTTTTACACTCTTTAAGTGCACAATGCACGTTGCTTTTGATTTTTCTTTTTTATAATGAGCCTTTGTTATGCTTTTAGCCCTAAACTGATGAGAAGAGTCCAAATACACAATATATAAAAGAAAAATAAAGTATAGGAAACACTAAAATAATGTGATTGGTTTCAGGATGCCTCACTGATATAATTTGGAGAGTTCAAGGAAAGTAGTTTGTTCTGCCTGTCTTAGAGTAAAATGAAATTTGTAGGTAAAAGGGAGCATCTGGGCACAGATTACACAAGTACATATCCAGCCTTACCCTGGAGTTCAACTTATTTTTTCTAGCACAAAACTAATAAACAACACAAAAAGAAAGCAAAGTCCTTGACTATTACAAAGTACAGTTCTCGGTTGTCTTCCTTCTTACTGCTTCATAGTTGCCAGAAGAAGAATGTATCTTATTCTGAAATAACAAGTTTGTGTGACAGACACATTTAGTTTGTTCCTATGTTTTCCTTGTCAGAAGGCCAATAAATGTGTTAAATCCTCTGTTTAAGATGCAACCGTAATGCTTCCATTGTATAACTTCTTGCGCACAAGATATACAACAATCCAACCTCTGTATGTCATATTTTTTTCAAGAATGTTACTTTCTACTAGATGATCTAAAAGCATAGTAGTTCTGCAGCTGGGACTGGTAGAAGTTCTTAATTAACAGTGTTTTTCAATGTTTCAATTGTAATATGAATATTTTTTAAAGTTAGTACTGGTTATGTGTTGATTACAATTTCAAATGTCCACGTAGAAACAAAATCTATATTTCATGCTTTGACCTTGACAAATATTTGTGTTTAGTATCTAGAAGACAAAAGCACTTAGTGCCAAACAAATAATATTTTTTTAAAAAAGGAAAATGATGAGAATAGCAAAAGTAGTTATAGCTTAAGATATGCTATGCTGTTGTAAGAAAAGGCATAGAAAATGCAATAAAATATTTCAAACAGCAAAGGAAATCACAAAGGTAGTGATTGACAGAGAAATTACTTTTACTTTGTTCTACACTTTTTTACTTACTCAACTAACTGCTGTTAGACAAAGGACACAAACCACCCTCTGTCGGTGCTTAACTCCCATATGGCTGATCAGGTAGGGCTCATGCTCACCTCCGCTTCCATCACCCCTGCTCTCAGTGGAGAGGAGGTTCAGAGCGCCGGTACTGTCAGCTTAAGCTGTTGCAACAGGTTTTGCTAGAGAACATCTGTCTAGGACAAATATTGAAGTGCCATAGTTACGTAACGGAGATGTAGGTGGATGCAGCAAACATAATATCACTTTATTGACAAGATCAGCAAAGAAGCCATGAGTATCATAAGCTTGCCTCTTGGGGATTTATTAAATAATACAGGGTAAAATTTAATTAATGCAAATGTTGAATTTAAGAGTAGAAAACAGTTTACAATGAATAATTTAGCTCTTGAAAACAGCTTTCTTTGTACTGGCTAAAGTGCATACAATGAAGGATTAAAATAAAATCTATTCTGAGAGAAACATGCTGGGGAAGTTGCAGTACTGGCACCTTCTGGATAATCTACAGTTCATCCATGCTGTATGTAAGAGCAGTATAAGCGTGCACAGTTTTCCTTAAGATATCCTACAAAATTCTATTAGGCTAAACAAATGCATATACATTTTGGTAATTCCAAAGGGATCAACATACATTTCAAACTGCTTTGCAATCTAGAAATGAATACAAATGAAAAAAATTGCCATTTAGGTTAATTAAAAAAAAAGCCTGAGTAGATACAGAAGAATAGCTGTTATGCATATGAAAGAAAGATATGAGCGTACATATAGTACATAACATTGACAACTGGCAAATGAGAACACAGTTAAAATTTTTAGTTTGCAGAAGTTTGTGAAATACTGGTGTCACAACTTCTGAGGGATGTCACATTCATAAGTGATGTTAACAAATAATATATATAGTATATCACCTGACTACCTAAGAAAACTAGTGTTACTTGAAATCTTTAGACCTTATAAATTTTAAAGAGAAGGGGTGTAATTCTGTAAGAGTTTGGAGAATGTTTTTAACCATTAAAGATCATTTTCAGTACCTGTGAAAGTTAATTTTCAAATGTGTTTTGGACTTTGGATATTTAATGATTTTCAGTCATTAGGTGTTGCTCTTCTAAAACCTGTTCACCTCAGAATGGCTTTTAGATTTATGAATCTTAGGAAAGTAGACCTTACCTTTTCCATGGTTCATCTGTTTCCCTGCATTACTCACAAGCTATATCAATCTTCAGATTCATAAAACAAGTCTGTAAATATTAATGCCTACCAGAAGCAGTCTCACTTCAGATAACTACCGTAGCAGAAGAATGCTGGGGAAGCAACATCTTTTGGAAAGTCTTTTCCAGCAAGTTTCTACTCCAGAACAAGAAAAGAGAAGAAAACATGTATGAGAAAAGATGTAAAACAATATGGAAAAAAGAACGGAGGCCATAAGCTAATCAGAGAACAACAAGAAAGGGGGAAGGTCAAAAGTAAGGAAAAAATGCAATCTGCCAGAAATATATGAAAGGAAAGAGCAGAAGCAAGGAAGAAAGACAGAGAAGAGAAGGAAGTGTACAGCAGTTATAGAAAAGAGAATGAATAACAGAAAGCTGTGGGAAAGAAGAATGAATACAAAGGAGATTATATTCCCTATTTTACAGTTTCTGGAAAAGCATCAATGACAAAGTACATAGTTAAATGAACGAACGAGTATATAAAATGGATAAGATATATCAGTAGAGGTCAGGGGCATACAGATTCACCAAGAGCAACAGAATGCCTAGGGCTGCTGGTTCTTAATGCCATCACACTGAGACAGCATACATTGCCCTGGATTCCTCCTTGAAAAGAAAAAAAAAAAAAAAAAAAAAAAAGAAAAAAAAAAGGCAGCAGCTTGGCTTGTATTTACTGCCAATCTCATAATTTTAATCTTTGACATGTACCATCCCATAAAGTGATAATGACTGGCATCAAGTTTCTCTGGTTTCTTAAGAACTGGTTTATTTTGATTCCTTTTTTCTTTTCATTTTAACTTTTCCATTTACTTTAATTAAGCTTGCCTCAGGTGGTCATGTCTCACAAGTTGTTTATGTGTTTGGCTTTTTTTTTTTTAAAGCAAATTTACTCACCTGGTAGGTTTTCTTACACTTTAATGGCTTTCTTGCTTTTTCTCAAAGAAGAGAAGGAAAGATTAGAGTGGCTTGGAGTACAGGCAGGAGAACTGGGCACTTGTCTTTGCAGTGATATATTTTTTTAAAAAATTGGCAATCCAGGGGAATTAAAAGAAGAGTAGAAAACAACAACTTCTGCCAAGACAGAGAGAGCAAGAGCATGTATTCTTTCTTCCAGTTTCTGACATGATATGTTCAAATACCTTTCGGACACAGTATGTCAGCTTGTGTTTCACCATATGACATGACATAATGCAACATGACACACTGATTGTTTTGTGACAGAAACGTAAAGAAAAAAAGCATCTCCGCTCTGCTGGTAAAGAAATCATTTTAAGTAGAGAAACAGCCAGATTTCTCCTAAACATGAATGCATCAAAGTGTAATGGCCTTGAGAGCTTCCCCCTTTCTGGAGCTCCTGCTGCCAGAGCTCAGGGACAACTCAGCCGTAGCGCAGCTGCGGGCTGTCCCCTGCCCCGACAGCTCTGCTGGGAGGCCTGAGCCTGGGCTGACCCCCCTTCCTGTGGGAATGGCTTTGAAGCTGACACTCTCACGCTTGGCTCCAGCCTGAACTACAGCACCAGCTGTGTCACAGCCGGGGCTATGCCTGGCTGTGGGCCCAGTTGATGCAGACCAGGTCCGAGACACGCATTGACTTCCCAGCCTCACCGTGGACCTGCCTCATCGCTACGGACTTGGCTGGCAGTCACTGAGACATATCTGACCTTCGTCAACGTCACCGGACCTGATCCTGCCCCCGATGCACTGAGTCGTGTGCCCAGCTTGGCCCCACGGACTGTTGGTCAGACCTGGCTGCCATCCCCAGGCATGCCCGCTCACCTTGCTTGGGGACGGCAGAACGGGGCCCTGGCTGTGTTACCGTGCTCCGCTCCTCTCCCTCAGGGAGCGGCCGGCTGTGCTGTGCCCCAACACAAAATGAAAAGGATTCATTCAATCAGAAACAGTACTGCTTCATTTAACCCTATAGACCCTGCTGGTACTCTCCAATCCGGGTATATTTTAATTGTAAATGTTTTAATGTCAAAGCACGTATGTAGGGCCCTGGGTGAGTGGATGACCTTTAATTTTAGACATGTATTATGTGTTCAGAGTGATTAAAGGAGGAATCAAGTTCAGCTTTTAACAGCTGGTAATTTCATACAATCAGTTTGAGTATTATAATGTTGAAGCTTTTCAGAAATAATATTTCCAGAGCTCTGGAGGTTTTTGTTTTGTTTTTCACTTTTATCAACTATTCTCTCTTCACCAGGTCTACCTGATCCCAGAAGGCTGCATCCGCCTTCTCAGCGGCACAAACTCCAACTGAAGAAATGAGCATTGCAGTAACGCAATAACTGGAAGAAGCCATCGCCTTCAATTGAATCTGTGACTAACTTCCAAATAAAAGAGATACCACTAACAGAAGGGAGGAGTATGCCAAAACAGTGGTACTTCAGTGTACCGAACTGGCGGGCCAGGAATATTTGCATGTATGAAACCAGAACAAAGTCTCCCAGAAAACACAGCAAAGCAATTCATGTAGCAAAACACAACTTAGCGCTCTAATTTGAACTAAGACATATGCTCTAGAAACCCCACCAGTTAACTGCAGGCTATGTCAGTGCCAGTATTTGTATATTTACAGAAGTATGAGTCCATTGGCACTTTCAGGTGAGGAAGAAATAATAATAATAAAAAAAAGACTGGGTTTTACTAACTTACGTTCCTTTATCTAGATTTTTTAAGCGTCATTCAGTAAACCTCCCTTCTAAATAAAGCTCATGGTACCCTAATGCATACCTTCAAGGTAGATTTCCCAAAGGAAAAGAATTAAAATTAAAAAGAGTTGAGGAGATATAATAAAGGAACCTAGAGCCTCCTACTGTTGGGTACACCAACAAATGCAAAGGAAACAAAACCATTTTGAATATTTCAATTAATAATCTTGGGAATATGACTCCTGAATGCCGATAGCTTGAAATCACTGATATTTCCAGTCCCTATTTTGCAACAGAGTTTAGTTTGGCTAGTGAATTTGTGGGAGGCATAGGAAAGGAACTCCAAGCAGCATTTTTTTTGTACTGCTTCTTCCCTGATAAGGAGTGAGGGAATGGGAGCAGAGTGGCAATAATCCTCTGTGTAGTTACTGAGCCCATTCTGTCCTCTGTGCTCAGGTACAGAACTGCTAAGGAATTTCTGTAATGAAAAATAGGTTTTGCCTTAACTGAGTCTTAAAAGTCTTTCAGCTGGGGAATTGCAACAGTGCTATTAAAAACCAGTTTTATTGACATGACACATTTCCTAGATAGGTCATTAATCATTTCATGTTATTGTATCAGTAGTATACTTAACATTCGAAATTCAAGCAAAATCCTAATGATACAACTATCAGAAGGAAAAATGTAACACTGAATCTACCTAAGTGGTGCTTCTGCTGTGATTGAGAAGCATATTCAGACTAATACCTATCAGCTGGATTTCTGCTGGTTAGTGTGTATTTTTATTCCTTAAAGTATTGTTTATGAAAAAGGAAGGAGGTGAACAATATCATTCTCGTAACCTATCAACCTACTCAGAAGATGAACTGCCTGGATGGAGAATATTGCTGTCTCCTGTTCTCTGGAGTCTCTCAAAATATATGCATAAACATATCATAATACTGGGCATCTGTTTCAGCCCCAAGCAACACTGATTACTATGGTTCTATACCAAAATAACTTAATGAGAGAGAAGCTACAGGTTTTACTACTGTTTTCCAAATAATAACTTCTCCTCATTTACACGTCACTGGGAAGAGGATTCATTTTAACTTTACAATGTACAGAGATTTTAAACCTCTAGAAAAGCAATTTATTAATGTGTGATTAGCTTAATTAGTAACTATTACTTTTCTTGGTCCTGGCTGTTCCCCAAAAAGCCTTTTTTTTTTTTTTTTGGCAAAATAAACAAATAAGTATCATTAGCATTTTAAAGAGCAGAAGGGGAGGAAAGCAATACTGTACATTAAAATGGAGGTTCAGAGATAAGGAAGTCCTCACTGATACAGAGTAGAGATTAGCACGGCTGCAGACCCCAACCAGTAGTCAGCAGAGCAAGCCTGAAGAGAATGAAGAAATGCCTGATAAACATACCTCCCCTCCCCCTGCAAAATCTGACCCAACTGTAGTACTGTCACTCCTGTGGCATCCTAGGTAATTGTGTTAAGGCTTGACACAGGCACAAAGAATCTGCGGTTCTGTTCTGCTTATTATGTTCTTCCAGATCCATGGTGTTATATGAGCTTGGGCTTCACCTACTGCGCTGAATTTGAATAACCTGAGTTATTAAATATAATAACCTGAAAGAGTTTTGGTCCTCTTGTGCCCCTTGTTCCAGGGTAAATCCCATATCTACTCATTTCTATCCCACTGCTCTGCTTGCCTCCCCATCTTGCTGAAAGCAAGCTACCCCTGTCAGACATGGGATCCGTGGTCATGCACACTAGACATTCCCTTCAGATTTCAAAGATTTTGGCATGAAAAAAATTTGTGGCAAGTGTAATATTAGGGGTCTGTAGAGAGCAGATGATTAACACAGGCACCTAAGCTAATTGTGAATCCCGTACCACTACCACTATTGCTTTCACACTACCTTAATTCTACCTAGAATTGAACAAAGAATATAACATATTCTATAATGAAGCAATAGAAATCAAAAAGTGACAAAAGAAAGGTGACAGCAATGAGAACTGAAGTATGTTAGAAGAAAAAATCAGAAAACACAAACTGCACTAAAGCTCTTTTTCCTACCAAATTAAGCATGACTATCAATCTGCTGTGTTTTTGCAGGCTTAGTTTACAAATGCATTAGTTCACCATACTTCTTTCAGGTTGAATAAAAAACCACAAACAACTCAAATGAGTAATAGTCAGTTTTGTTGTCTGATAATAGACTGATGGCCTTAAGCTTTCTCAAAGGAAATTCAATTTGAATAAGGATTAAACTCGAATTGTCAGTGAAGTATCCATCCCCAAACAACTATTTCTTACATTCATTCTCAATTCTGGTTGTATTTTGTCTTCCAAAACATCATGTTTTGAAGCTAGCCCCAGCTAAATCACAGAATATCCATATTAATAAAGATGTTTAATGTAAGAGCATTGCTTTTCTCACAATATTTCATGTCCCAAAAAGGTCATTTGTAGTACCACAGGAAAAGAAGAGATATCTGTGAGAAGCGCCAGAAGTATTGAAGCAAAAATAAACAGTATTTTTTTTTTCTTTTGATATTTCAGCTAGGGTTTCTAAGTTCAAGTAATTAACTTACAGTTTTCTTGTATCCTCCTGCTGCTTCTTATGTCTATGTGTCAAAATAATTTCATTAAAACACTCGCAGATGATCATTTTAATGAATTTCTGACAAGTTAATATACTCCTTGTAAAGGTGTAACTACAGGTTAGGTTTGGTTTTGATTCAGTGCCTGATACATTTACTGTTTACAGAACAGGAAAAGTATCAGGTATAATGAATGGTGCTAAGCTGGAATAAAATAAATTGAACTCACATTTTTTGGACTTCTAACTTTGCATGATCTACTGCCTTTTCAGTCAATACTTAAAATAAATACCTATCATTCAAATGAATAAATACCTTTACCCCAGGATTTAACAAGAGAAATGGCAATCATTACAACTATGGAGTGCGCAGTTGGTCATTAACAGCAAAAGTTATAGATCCTTCTGAACAGCCATTACAAGTTAAAACAAGCCGATGAGATTTTTTAAAAAAGGAGCACTACTAAAATCAGAGGAGAACATCATTGGAGCAAGCCGAGTCAAGGAAGCAGGTTATCTAATTAATGTATGAATTCTCGGTTCCTTATACTTGTTAGCTGCCTAGAGGAGGTTCTTCAACGATGTCCTAAAATGAAGTAATACAGGGGACAATCAGAGGAGGAAAAAAAGGTGCTTTAACGGAAGGCAGTAAGAACAGGAAGTCAGAAGAACCCTGTGGTTTTACTTTTCCTATGTATGGAAAGGAATGGGGGTGGGGTTGCTTTGCAGATACTCATTCAAGAATATTTTCTGTAAATTAACTGATTTTGAAATCACCTATGATTGAAAGTACAGATATTTTTAGCTTTGTATAGTAAGTATAATATTACAGAAACAGCAAAAAAGCAAAATGGTATGTGATGCATCTGTTGAGTTTAGAAACAGCAAACCAAGAAGAAAAGGATATTTTTCTCCAAAAAGATTCTGCCAGTTAGTGGAAACAGTTAAGTCCTAAGTAAGGTAATGAGCAGTAATGCTACTCTAAGCATTACTCTCCACATATGAAATAAATAGAAAGCAATGAAAAATAGTCTATGGATGAGGCATTCTTCCTCCAGCACACTCCATTCAAGGTGATGGCTAACTAGGAATATCTACAAAATTAACATTGAATTTTGCTTTCTTTAAGTGTAATGGTGAAGATAATATGAATATAACTCAGTCTTATCAACTGATTCAGCTCCTGAAAATGAACTTTTAAGCATATGGTCATATGGTCAGAAAAGCCAATATATGCGAAGAACAATTCTTGAACAGCATGGTAACAGTCTGGAATTACATGCTAGGGCTCACACAAGTGGGTTTCCACAGCCATAATTTCAACAAATAAATGTTATAGTTTGACAGTTAATCATACAGAAGCACAATGAGGATTTCCAGGAAATGTTTAAATTGTTCCACTCAGTTTCTGAAGAGTGTGATTAATTTCTAATGGAAGACATAGGAATTTTTCTCTTTAAATACGGCTGATTTCTTCTTTAAGTAAAATAAAATGGACAAAAAAAGAGCTCAAATTCTAACAGGCAACACTGCTTACTACAGGAAAACACAACATAAAAATGGATCCACTGATTCTGGCCTGTAACATATGGACAATATTAGCAAAGTTTTCACCCATCATTCTTGCACTGTTTTTTTGAAAATGTATCCCATCGATTCACCTCACAACAGTGATTTCCATGAACGGATTTGGTTTTACACTGCCCTAAATTCCTTTTATTTTTCTGATGTCCTAATCAATCAACCAGGCTCCTGATATACCTCTTTTTAATAAAAATGGAACAGCAGCACCCCCTCCAAGACAAAGTGATTCTTTTTTCAGAGTCCTTTGCTGTGAAAAGAAATACATCAAGTATACGTTGTCTACAGAATCCTAACCCCCAGTAAAAGCTAATTTGAGCAAAGACTGCATATTCTGACAATATTTTTGAACCCTGAAATCCCTGTGAAGCTGCTAGTGCAGAGGGAGGAAATGAAGCACAGCGGTCTCTGCCTTGCTTACTGGTTTGCATGTAACGCTGCACTTGGAGCTCACGCACCATGCTAAGATGTCTGTTAGGTGTGTGATCTCCCTAGGCCTCCTATAAAGACATCTGCAGAAGATTAGTTACAGTTTTGGCTGGCTGAATCACATTCTGGACCTGTCTACCTTTTTTTATTGCATACAGAGGGAACACAGTGTAATCAGGATCCCAACTTCAGCGCTGAAATGAAATGTTCGTCTTAACACTTACTGCTTGTGGGTTCGTGCAGCATCCATGCAGTCTTCTACCAAGTTCCCCGAGACTCAGTGCAAACACAGGAATCTGCCACTGTGAGTAAGGCCAGGTGAGGATAAGGAACTATAATAATAGGCTGAAAGTATGATTAGATGGTTCCTGATGCACTGCAAATACAATCACTTGTGATACAAATGATCTGTAACTGGAGTATCATAGCATTAGGAATATAACAAAAATCAATAATTTGTACTCAAAGGTATTCTCCAAAAAGAAAAGGAGGATAAAGCGAAGGTGTTGTCACTGAGAAATTTTCCCTGTAGGAACAAAAGAAAACATAATATAAATGTTTAGAAAACATTTGCCGGCATATCAAAGTTTAAACACTGGTAGGCTTTTTTACTCACAAATCATTACAATAAATTAGAAATGTCCACTAGCATTAAGTAAAATATGTAAATGTCAAAATCGTTTGTCACAAAATCATTGTCACCATCACCAGCTCAGTTTTTTTAAAGGAAATAAAAAGAAAAAATCTGACTTTTCTTAATGAAGCACTTCAAACCTCCTTGGTTGTTTTTCATATTGCAGTGAAGATCAGGATTATGATCAACTTGAGCTACTTATATACTTGGAATTTCTTAAATCAGCCTTGTTTTATAACTGCTTTATCCAGCTAGTTCTACGAAATTGATATTTGGAAGTGAATGATCACCAGCCTTTTTGTTTCAAAATAGAGCACATATAAAGCTGGTATGACTAGGCAAGTTCTGACCATCTCTGCACAAATCTATATTTGTTACAAGAAGAATGCAGAGTGCATTTCAAAATCATTCCTGCATGTTCAACAGTATTTCCTGGAAAAATACTGCCAAAAAATGGAATAAGACCTTGGCTAAGTCTTTTCACACAATCTCCCTTTTTGTTGTTCTTTTGGTTTTGCTCTTGAGCCTGCAGTTGGCTGCATATTTAGTGCTTCCACTGGGAAATGGAGCGAGCGCTCCAGTCTGTATTTATATAGGATCCATACCCTTTTTATCATTTAAGCTGTTTTCATACATCCTTCTCCAGCTAGAGCAACGCTGGTGAAATAATTACCACCTTCAGCGTGCTGCAGTAGTTAGAGGTTACTGCCGCCTCTAATCTCCCAGCAGAGCTGCTTGTATAAGCAATTCCTAACCTGTTTCATTTCCAATCAGCTTGATTAGCAAAATTCTACTATGTATGCTCTATTTGTTAACTTGGATCATATTGTTAAGAAGCATACAAATAAGAAAATCCATCAGATTAGAAAAAGGACTACCTTCTACAGGGAATATTGACATGAAGAGGTAGAAGGGGTGGGGGAGTAGCAACTGCTTCAAGCCGGTATGAAAAAGATATCTGCATCAAGTTTGTCTGAATGGACAATAAAATATATATATACTGGTTTATACTTTATACCAGAACAAATCTGACTTACATCAGCTGCTGGAGAATAGACAACACCTGACCTAGCATTAAGTTAGATTTTCACAAACAGATGATACTTGATCTAGCATAACCTCTTCTGAGACAAAGTTACTCTTTCAAAAATGTTAATAAATATGATCTGGCAGAGAACATTTATATGAGTTCAGCAGACTGTCTTATCTGGACTCAGCATTTCTGGTCTGTGCTCACTGAAAGCACAGTTAATATCCCATGGAAGGGCAAGCTGAGTCCTTCACGACAGGAAAGAGTACACCCATTTTTAAACAACAAAAAGAAAATTCAAGAAATTTTTTTTTTCTATCATCTGCATAGAAATATAGCAGGGAAAAGAAAGTAAATGATCCGTTACTTAAGCCTTGTAGATGTATACAAATGGTGCAGAGATTTAAAATATAAATGAAGAAAAAGGTAGAGAGTAACATTACTCTTTTGACATTATCTCCAAGTTAGGCGAGAGTCAAGCTCCACTTGGACAGAACTATTCTAAATAATTTACCCATTATTATGCACAAATTGCTTCTTTCCTCAGCATCAGGTATATGCTATTTTTAATCTCTATATTAAATATCTGATTTTTCTACTGTACCTACAATTACTGGCATACAGTAACTTACAGTTAGTAACATAAATTATGTTTTTGATGCTAAGATTGTGAATAATGTAGAAGTGTTTACTGTAGCTAGTGTGACTTTTGCCTCTTTACAGTATTCTGATTTACTCTGTAATTTTTTCCAGATCTCTTAGCATAAGAGTAAGCAAATTTGCACCCTACCTATGTCATGTTTTGTTGAATCCCCATCAAGATGCTGGTGCCCTGCAGCACCTGGAAATGTGCACTCATCTTCTGCAACAGTAGTTTCATCTTTTCAAGACTAAAATTGATTTTTCTCAAACTGGCATGTAAAGGTACAAAGTGTACCCAGTGATCCATAGCTCAAGTGAGTGTAACAATACCAGCCTCAGTGGTTGAAGAAGCAGTAACTTTTTAAGTCTTTGCAAGCAACAGTGCAAGAAAAAACAGACAGTAGAGAAGAATTTATCTTGTAAAATGCCAGGCAGTCAAGTTGTTTTACTGCTGCTGGAGGCTATTGTCAAAGTTGCTAAGTAAATGGTAGAAATAGTTTTCTTTAATTGGAAAGAGCTGGGATGCCATGGTGACATGCTTTTTATAGCATACCTAACATAAACAGATAAAAAAGGATTTCTAAACTCAGATTTTATCACTGCATGATTTGCCCAATTCTATAGTTCACTGTGAAAGGCTCGAATCCTCCCTTTTGAACAATGAAATAGGAGGGAAGGCACTGGAGTCTCTCCTCGCTCTCCCCTGCCACTTAATCCTGTCTGTAAGGCCTAAGGTTATTGAAGGGAAAGCAAGTAGAAGTTAGAACATGCCTCTAAACACAAAGACCAATCAAGTCTTACACTTGCTCAGCCCTCGTTAGCAATTCCCTGGCAACTCATGCACTTCCCTAATGTAGCGGAGCAGTACATGTGTCTTGGAAGGGATGTGCACAAGAAGCAGTGTCTCCAGTGCCCACAGACTCCCTGCTACTCTGTTACGCCATGATGTGATTTCGCCTGTAGACTCCCTGACCTGTTTGTTAAGAAAAAAGTTAAGAAGCTTAGAGATAGAACATCATTTAACACATCTGTGACTTGTTCTGGCCTTTCACAGTTTCTCTGAAGTGTGTATGAACAACAGAATTTTTACTACTACTGAGTCGTGAAATAAAAACCTGAATGTGACAAACAGTTCCCCTTTCTACCTGTACTGGTTCCTGCAGAGTCCAGGGCTTCAAAAAGCCTCTTTATTTAAATCTCATTACAAGTGCATAAGTGAAGGAGAATTTTCACATGCCCAAGGTGAGGTGGCACATAGGTGAATAAAAGACTTGAGACATTCTAACAGCTGAAAGTAGAGAACTTTGCAGTTACAAGTGAAAAGTGACCTTTGTGGTTTTAGTTTGTATTTTTTTTCTCATTGAATGTCATCTTTTTGTCTTTTTTCTCCTACTGGCAAATAAGGATTGTAAAAATTTAGGGCCTTACTTTCTAGAATAGCTTTTAGAAGGCCATTGGAAGTGAATAGGTGTTGTAGATATTTGGTGGTTTTTAAATTCAAAACAGACAAGTAAGCATATCTGAAATGTATCAGGCCTGAATAAAATTCTAACATGCAGGAAAGGACTTGGGGGTCCTAGTGGTCAAGGAGTTGAACATCAGTCAGTAGTGTGCTCATGAACCAAAGAAGGCCAAATGCATCCTGGGCTGTATTAACAAAAGCATAGCCAAAAAACTTAAGAGAAATTATTTTTTCCCTCTATTTGGCTCTTGTAAGATTGCACCATGAATCGCATACTGAACACCTTGTACTGTGTCCAGTTTGGGGCTTCCCAGTAGAAGAAAGACCTGGATAAACTAGAGATAGTCCAGCAGAAGGCCATCAAGGTTATTAGGGAGCAGGAGCATGACGTACATGGAGAGAACTGGGCTGTTCAGCCTGAAGAACAGAAGCACAAGGAAGGGATCTTAATGTGCTCTTCCGCTACCTAACAGGAAGGTGTAGAAAAGATGGAGTCAAACTCTTTTTGGAGATATATAGTGGTTGGACAAAAGGCAACAGACACCAGCTGTTACAAGGGAAACTTCATTCAGATACTGGGAAAAATAAATTTCACAATGAGAATGGTCAGATATTTGAACAGGGGCCCAGAGACTCTGAAATCTCTGTCCTTGGAGATATTAAAAACTTGACATGTCATGGCCCTGGTCTGTGTCCCCTGTTTTGGGCAGAGCTGGGACCAGATGACTTTCAGCGGTGCCTTCAAATCTATATTGGTCTATAATCCTATGATAACATCTTGACCTGATATCTCTGGACCTGCTAAATGTAGGAGAAATGCAAGGGGGTGGTAGGGCATCTGGGAGTAGAGAGAATTTCCACTGTGGTCATGAACTATCTTGATGCTAGCTGGTTAGCTTCATATTAAACTGAGGTTGGTAAAACTGAAATTAATAAAAGTATTTAATTACTAAATCACAAGTTAGAGAAACAACCATCTCATCTTCCCTTTTCACTACACTACAGAGATCAATACCAAAATGTGGCTTCTTCCTTTCACATTCATCTGATTAAGTGGTAGATGCTAACCTATGTTCTGTATTCAGTAACAGAGAGAATTGCTTCTCATCAATCTTGTGTGCTCCAAACTGTGGTTATAAAATTCTGAGAGTGCAAATGGAAAATTTGTACCAAATCTGAGGAAATCAATGTCATTCTTACAGACATATAAAAACTATATAAACTGAACACAACTTTGAAGGCTCAGGCTATTCCAACAACCAATACTGTTGTGCTGTTCTGACAAAATGGTACGGAAAAGAAATGAGCTTTACTAAAACACAAATATTATTCCAGCTATGATTTTTCTTCCTTTAAAACTTTAACGGCATATGTATCTTTTAAAGAACAAATTATGCTAATTATATCTCTCGCTTACAGTAACTTACCTTTTTAAATAATAAGCTTCTGATAATCACAATTTCAATGTAACTGCTGGAAGGAAATAGCTCCAGTAGTGGTTATACTCCCAGAGTGCTTCAGGCTATAATGCCTAACAGTTCTCTAATTCTATTCACAGAAAGTATAAATCAGGATTAGATTTCAGTAATTTGCCTGTACTCCGACAGTGATTACACAGTGTGCAATATGGACCACAATCTTTGGAGAAAGTTCATACAAGTAACGGCACAGACATAGGAATGAATTCTGCCACTGTTCCCTGGTACAGAGCAACGACTGAATTGTCACTGTGATGGGGAGCATCGCTTTGAAAAAGGACCTGTTGTGGCAATAACACATCCAGATGTTCCTTTATCTCAAATGCAGTGATATTAATAGATTATTTAATCTTTACTAAAAAGAGAGCTAGTAACACAGTCTTACTTTTCATTTATGGTTCGTTAGGTCTATTTCTTAATGTGATTAATGACAAATCACTACTTAAAGCATGGGACATTCATCACCAGAACTGCATGCCCTTAAAACAGGTGTTGAGGGAATTTGAGAACGTTACAATGCAAACTTTTACTATTTCTATAATAGTCTAAAATGACAAATTGCCAAAGAACAAAAACCATTACAATCTTGAAATAGGAATTAACTTTTGTGTATTTATTTTGACATATTTTTCTCTAAAGTTGCAAGGTTTTCATGAATCTATATATGGACTACATATGACTATAGGTGTAAATATAAACATAGGAAAGCTAGAGAATAAGAAAGAATTCAAATTTCAAAATTTTCCAGAGCAGAATGTGAGACAATGACAACAGGAAAATGGAACCTTTCTTAAAGCTATAAACTAGCTTTGGTCAAGATTTGTCCTTCTTAATAGAGGAAATATGTTTTGAATCTTGATTATTGGGAGAACAAAATAAGACCGGGAAAAGCAAAAAAAAAAAAGAAAAAAAATCTAGAATATAACTATATAGAATTAACAACTACGTAGCATACTAACCTAGAGCACATTCTACATATAATAGAAAAATAATACAACTGACTTCTAAGCATCTCTGGATTTACAGCATGAAAGATCAGCTCTCAAAATTAGTTATTTATTGCATGAAATAAGTAATGAAATAACAGTCCACAGAGGACACTACTGATAAAACTGAGAAGTAGACCAGATAAGCCAAAGACCCTGAGGACAAAGACTCTCAAAATTCTCAGAGAAACAGAAAACAGCCTAAAAGGTAAATAGAGACAGTGAGCCTCGTTCCCTAAAATATTAAGAAAGCTATGAAAAGAATTCATTAGAAATAATTGACATAGATATTATTAATTATGACATTTTTTTCTAACATCTGTGTGCCTAAGAATGTTTTTGATCAGATATTATATTCTAATATTTATGTTTCCTGTTTTACCAGGAGGCATCAGTGACTTTTGCTTTTCTGCTCAGTTCTGTTCCTTTTTTATTTTATCTTTCTTCTCTTACCCAACCCTGATTGTCTGTCTTGCCCTGTTATTTCATCTTCTGTTTCATGTATATTGTAAATTCTCTGGAGTAAAAACTTGTTTCTTTGTTATAGGTCTGCAGAGAGCCCTGCATAACCTGGCCATGATCTACAAATGAGGGGTTTAAGTGATAGCACACAAATAAATGAATAAAAGGATGTTTATTGCACTTTCATCATAACAGATGATTAATGGATATTAAATAACAATTTTATTAATTTAGAAAAACAACAAAGGAAAAATCCTGTTGGTAAACAAATCTTTAAAAAAAAAAAAAAATTTCAACACAATCTGTTGAAGTTATCACCAGAAAAATCCTCTCAGTTCTGCCTTCAAAGGCAGAGCATATTCTGAAAGAACAAAAAAGAAAAAAAAATAATAAGCTGTACTGTCTGTCAAAAGGAGGCCTGTGAATTATTCAGTGCCTTAGTGTCCTGACCACTGTGGAAAATTTAAGACTGACTTTTTGCAACTGAAATTAAAAAGACGTTGCAAAGTTTAACCCCAAATACACATTTTCATTGGTCCAATTTATCTACAACAGGCCATTATAAAAATGCACATTCATACCAGAATATAACTTTTTTTTTTTTAATCATTGAGGGGCTGGTGAAGAAATGCTAATGTCAAATATTAATAATTCCAGTCTGCAAATTCTCACCTGAACGATGACTTCCAGCCATTGTTGCAATTCAGGTTGTGCTAGGAGCCAGAGCCTGCCCGGGCACTGGGCAGGTCCAGGACTAGGAACACGGAAGTAGCTCAGATCTGCTCTCCTTTCTGCTTCGTTAGACTGGGCTTTTGATCAGCTAAGAGTCTTGATCTCCAGACACAGTCATTCCTACTTGTAAAAAAAAGAACATATTTTTTAATACATCTGCAATTTCATTCAACATACCACAAACTGCTTTCAGAACATTGGTGAATACCAAAACTTTAGCCAACATACCATGACTGGCCATGTGTTTTTGCCTATCATTTAAGAACACTTGGGCTTCCTGGATTCCTGACACAGTTAAAAAAATCTGGAATTTGTAAATGGTGAAATAATAATAAGGGACATAAAAATGAAGCCTTTGAAGTGCAAGCGCAGCTACATCTCTATTGTCTGTGTGAACTATGTCAGGGAGAGACCCTTGATCTCTGAGCCACTTGGTATGGTGAAAATAGGGCCAGCTTCTTCCAAATCACACTAGTGTCACAGACCACCACCGTGGGTGGTTTTCTTTGTAGCATGATGTATGCTGGATGACCTTGATCGCTGTGCAAGAATGTTTGAGAACGACTGATACTATGCCAAGATAGTATTGGAAAAGCTCTCAAACAGGACATTTTACTTTCAATATCCATTTTTTATTTCTGTTTGTTTCTAAACCTGACTTCTAATTAATCCTCTTAAGTATTTCAAAAATAATGGTATTCCAAAATAATAATTGCTAAAACTTTTCATGGCTTGTTTTACCTGCTTAACAGCTGTACTTACCAAAATGAAATTTCATCCTTATTCTCACCTCTACCTTTGAGTATTCTCCTCTTTAAAAATCAACAATAACAGATACTTCACAGAAGATGTGTTAAGTGGTCTTTTACAAATGATGTTTTATAGCAATGGATTACTGATGACATGCCAGCCATCTAAATCAGCATATGCTTTAAGATAGAAGTGGAAGATTACCTTTTTTGACTAATTATAAATATAAACTTTGTATTTAACTTGTTACGTATTTGACTTTATATTTCCATTTTCAGTTATTAGAATCCTTCAGTATCTGTAAAATTGGAATAAATCTGCACCTGTTTTAGACTGAAACAAAATAAAAATGGAATCAACTGGAAGAATTAGCATCAGACACTATCCTTCACTAGTTGACCATACCTCTTAATGCACGCTTCTACCCAGGTAAGGCCAGAGCTGAAGTTCTATCTGTTTCTCAGGAAGTTGTCCTATTTGCCCAGTTTTCCAGTTTTGACAGCTGGACCACAAACCGTTGCTTTTCCAAGCCATACAACTGGAGGCTGAAGATCATTGTGAGCTTTTCAAAAAGATAAGCCCTGAAGTTTGTTCAATTGTATTTGAGAAAAAATCCCCACAACTTAACAGACTAACGTTTGTCTACTATTGCTTACCATCAGCATGTCTTTCTGGACAATGTCAATCACAGTAGAGCACTGTGTCATTTTGTTTGGAAAAACAGAATTGAGAGCAGATCAACAAAGAAGAACTTATCATTTTTATTAACTTTAGGTCTATTGCCCAGCTTTCATCGATTCAAGCAGTCATACTTATGCACAGAAAAGTAAGACAATAATTAGTACAATTTATTTAGGCTTTTGCATATAATAAAAGTGACTTTTCTTCAACATTGGGAAAAATTTCTCACAACAGATTTTGGGTTTATTTTTTTGCTCTCATTGTTATCTGTCTTTAACTGTTTTTAGCAGTGCTCATGTTATTTGTCCTGGTCAACTTCTGACCAACATACTATTTTAGAAGTATTCAGGGACCTTGTTTTTAATTTTAGTTTCCAAGCAATCAAATGTATTTGTCCTCTTTATGTGATTGCTCCTTTGATTACAGACTGTCTGGTCAAGTTTTTCTCTGACACTCCATGAGAAGTACTGTAGAGACAGCATTGTTTCTGCTTGCTAAACATCTGTGCCATGAAAAGATATTGCCTGGGAAATGAGTTAGGCATGAATCAGTTTTTATATCCTCATATAAAACAAATACAAAATAAATCAAATTATTGTTTAATATACTTAATTATCTTTTAATGTGTCTCAAGTCATATAGCATATGTCCTGTAAAAAGCACTTGGTTTGGTCCTCTGAACATGTCATGTGTATGTTAATGATGAGAGATGGCACAACACGTTCTTGCCAGAGTCAGAATCCACTGGAAAAAATGACTTCCAAAATAGAGTCCTACTCTAAAAACTGTGCTAGTACAGGCATCATATTTGACTGCATTAATTAGGAATTCCTTTCTCTGAATACAGTGAATAATCCATTTTACTGATTAATATTTATCATAGCGTCATTGGTGTTGGAAGGGACCTCCCGAGCTCAGCTACTCCAACCCCTGTGCCCAAAGCAGGATCAACTAGAGCGGGTTGCCAAGGGCCTTGGTCCAGTCTCATGTTGATTATCTGCAAGAATGCATATTTCACAGCCCACCTGGGCAAACCCACTCGACCACCTTAACTGCAAAACCGTTTGACTTGGATTTCCTTTATCGTTAGTTGTGCCCATCATCCTGTGACTGTGCACCACTGAAACCTGGTTGTAATTTTCAAAGGGATTTAATTCTAATAATAGTTTATACAGGAAAAAACAAATGTAAATAAACTTTAAAAAAAGTATTTGCAGTTCTGGAAAAACGCAAAAGGTGCTACTTAATCCAAAGTGTGTCTTGTCCACAACTGAATTCTTGTTTTTAGGGAACACTGGACTCTTGGAATGTGATAAAGCATCTTTCAGTAACAAATTCATTAAAGGACTTTGAAAACAAACAAACAAAAAAAAATAGCAGTTTATTTGTAAATAATTTAATAGTATTTGCTTGGCTCTAAACAAAAATGGGGTGTCATCCAAATTATTTTTGGCCTAATAACACTGAGATCAGCAAATTTCTGTTACAGGAGTACACAGTCATTAAAATTGAGATTATGAGTATCGCTAACTATATATACTTTTACTTTGCCTATATATACTTACACTCATAAAATTATATATCTACACATGTAATGTCATGTATTCAGTCAGGCAACATTTGCATTTACTAAGCTCTCGGTTTTTCACAAGCCCGCTACGAGGAACCTGTTAAATGTCTACAATATGTTCACCTTTCACAGTGCATAATAAAGTCAAACACACTCTTACAGCTACTTCATTGCAAACATACTGGCAAAGAAATAAAATCTTTAAAGGAGTGAAGTCATCTGAAGGTGGTGATTGAAAGCATTTTCACATCTCAGGAAAGGAGCATTTTAACATTGCTTGTCACAGACGTACTGTCAGGCCTTCGTGTGCTCCAGATAACACCTTTGGTACAGCATCTTCAAGCATCAGAATGAACTTTTTGCCATTGATTCTACTGTAAAATTAGATTAATGCGTTGTACTCATGGGTTCTTGTATTCAAACGATAATTTTTTGCTTGCTTCTTGTTATTCACGAGGAAATAACCAGCTCCATATGACTCATCATGTTGTGGGAGTTCAATGCCAAGCCTGCTTGCACACAAAAGAAAATTACATAATTATACTAAATTTTGCAAATCAAAAACTTCTTTGTAATTGCCTTAAATTTATTTTATATTCCATTTTCAGAAGATGCTTCCCTGTTCAGCTATTTAGCAGGAACATTTATTATAAAAGTTAATTATAGTTTCTTAAAGAATTAAACAGGGCTTTTTGGCTCTTTTGGTTTTTTTTTAACCAAAGAATATCTCTGATATATACATTTCTGAATTTTGGGGTTATGTTTTGATTTTGCCTGCATTCTTGATAATCTGATTAAGGAAATGTCATTTATTTTTACTGTATGTATATCTGATGTGTACTTCATATTTTATTGAAAAGATATACTATTGGGCAAAAAAACCCAAACAAATGAGCACTGCTGTTCTTAACAGTCTCTGAACTAATTTTAACTTAAGAAAAGTATTTTAAAATTAATAAGGAATGGAAAAATTCCCGAAACATTTTAAATAACATGTTATTTCAACATAAGGATGAAAACAGACAAGACTTTGAAAACCCCACTTCATTGGAGGAAAGAAGGGCCAAGGAGAAAATTGATTAAAAATTAAAGTTTTTCCACTTTCTGACATTTATTTTTGTGGGTCTTCTTGGAGTTCAATGCTGCCAGTCCAGCAATCAGCCGCTATTTCTGACATGTTGCTTCCTAACTTAACTACAGACTGTCACTTTAATCTCTAGAGAATGTTATTGCCTAGGAAGACTGAACTGGTAGGGGGGCGAAAGAAACCAAGAAAATCACTTCTAATTATTGTTATGTCAATTTGGAGACTGACTGGAAGCATCAGAAATCTATCCTCATTTCGTACAATAGAGTAGAACCACAAAAAGTCTCAACTGCTTGAGCCACGGCTCTGTCTGGCTCCTGAAAATGCCAGTTTCACTAAACAGGATTTCTGGACTACAGGCAAGTGGGGAGAGGTAATAAAGCACTTCTCATAATTTAATGATATCCGGTCACAGAGTTCTGTTTAGCCATTTCTAATGCTTCAGAAAATTGGATTTTGATGAGGTTCCTGCACCTTAATATCCTCTCCCTGTGCATTTCCTACAAAGGACTATTACATAAAATACTGACTGAAAGCTAGCTCACACTCTGCATACTTCAAGATATTTTATTGCCTTTGTGAACATTAGACACCCTGCTTATATTTACCACCTCCTAACAGGACGGGACAGAAAATAAAATACATGCTACGAAACTCACTGATATTTTCCCCCATCTTTGGCACTTTCCTCTGCCCTTCTTTGAATGTTCTGCAAAGCAGCTCTCTCTATTTCTCACTTTTCCCCTTTACGTCCATACGTGAAAGCACGGAAAGGGAATAGAATTCTTAGCCTAATACTGTGTAGGTGACAAAATATTCCCTTTCCCTCTACTTTGGGGACAACTTTGAGACATGTTTCATAGTTGTTTGACAGATCCACAACTCCTCCTGCCCAAATCCTGGCTAAATTCCAGTCTCATAATTACATTCCACCTACCTAAAATTCTCCCTTTAGTTCAAGTGGGATAGCGTGCCATTTTCTGAGCTCTGTTACTTTGCTTATAAACTCCCACTGAAACTAAAGAGAAAGGCAGGCAGGATTTGGTTCACTGGTCTAAAAACATTATATACAATGAACCAATTGTTCAGTACAGCTAGTGAAACTATTTCCATAGACCTAGGCTGGAATACTGAATCAAAAGCTGTTGCTGACCAATTAACATACTGGTCTGTGACAGCATTTAAGCTCCTGCTTGCTTGATTCAAAGTGGGGTGGAACAAAAATCTTTTCATATGGAATCTGGAACTCATAAGCCAATGCCCAATATAAACTCTGTAATAGCGTTCCTCTTCTCTGAAAACAATTAAGTGGCTCCATTTTTATTTCAGTGAGGAATTAAAAGTTTCCAAAACTTTGTTATCCAGGAAAGAGAAATGTCAGTCACCAGTGGAATTTGCTTTTCAGGTCCTAATGTAAATCTCACTCTTGGATTAGAGGAGTGACTTAAATCTTCTAGAAGTTCTAGGCTTTCCTTTCTTTATTAACACCTTCCAGTCATCTGAATTTTCATTTGTACTTGAAAAATCTTACTGAGCATTTGCAATGCTCTAACTCCTGATCACTACGTACTCGTGAAACCTAAAGGAATGTCAACCAGTTTAGACAGCAGAAGGACTGACATTTGCAAGATAAACACAGTTTTACATGAGTTAAATATGAGCTATTAAGTAGTAAGATTTTCAAAACTTCCAAGATCGTTTGGTGTTTAAAAATTAAAGCCAGAACAGAAAAGGATAATTAGTAAGAGGAATAAAGGTGGCATCTTGATGCATATGAGAAGAGTGGCTATAACTATGGATACAAAAAACTGATCTTGGAGAAAGTAAAAACATCAGAACGTTAATAAAATGAGAAAAATTATGTGAGATAGAGTTAAGACAGATAGACAAAAGAAAGTTAAGAATGAGGACAGTAGAAGAGAAGGTAGATTGACATCATCTCTTGCTTAGGGTTTAAATTCTTTTCCTTTAGCTTATGGCAGAACCACGTATTCAGCTTTTTGTTTTTTTCTCTATTATATTGATCACAGCAAAGTTTGTGGTGTTTAGATTTGCTACTAAGTTGACAGAGGGATTTTGTCAGTAATTTGCTTTGGTTGCTCAGTGATTGCCAGTCTGTTGTGATATATATTCACACAGAATATATTTTTTTGCCTACCGAGTAGGAAGAATGGAAAGAGGAGAAAGAATCGGTGTGGACATGGTGACCTCCACTGCGAATTTTCCTAAGTGACTTAACGGTTGCTGTGAATTTGTGTGACTCTCATGCTCTTTTAGAAACAGGGTGATGGACCTGATGTCTATACACAGCACGCACCCAAATGACACATTTTCCCTTTTGTATCAGTGGTGTCCTCCCAAGAAAGCACTCTGAATCATGCTGAGTGCTGAGTGTAGAGCTGGCTTGACCTGATGGTTAATAACATGAAATTGGGAACCAGAAAAGCCTTTTAATTCCTTTTTTCCTCCACCAACTCTTATGCCTTAGGGAAAGTCACTTAACTTCACTAAGAATCTCCTGTACCTCCAAGGAAAAAAAAAAAGAAAAGAAAAAGGAGGAAAAAAAAAAAAGAAAAGGCTTTCCAAAACAGATTCAGAGTCTCGGCAACTTTACAAGATGAAGACAAGATTTTGTCTACTACTTTGAAAATGTGAAAGCTAACAAAAGCTGGATATCTGGGGTTTTAGGTACTTTAATAAATGAACAAAATACATATTACAGTCATTTGTGTGTGTATAAATAGTTATCTTTCTACTGCAAAAGCATAGAGAGCCAAATTCTGGCCTTAGGGACATATTATTGGTACGAGGCCAACGACACAAGGACAATTACAGTATTTATCAATGTTCACTACTTGTATACCATACAAAATTGCATCTACACTCAGTAGTTAGTAAATACATTATATTAGAAGTTAGAGAAACAAACATTTTCCATCAAGCTGGAATTCAGAACTGTCATTAGGCTTTCACCTGTAGAATTTTTGCAGTTCCTCTAACAGTTGCTCTGTGTGGCAGGACAGGCAACTCCTATTTTTTCTGGACACTTCTGAACCTCCTAAAGCAGTCTAGCTCTCTTGCTTTTCAGTTATTAATTACATTTGCATCTGCTGTACCTGATCTTCTCTGATCATTTTGTCTAGTGCTAATGCTTCACCTTTTCCTCTTGAATTCTTGCAGATGTTTGCTGATTATATGCAAACTGCAGCTGCCTTTCAAACAAGCTACAAATTTATCAGAAAATGCACTGGACATCAGAAGAAAATTTCACTAGCAGCAGGTTTTCCAGATGATGAAGAGGCAGAATACTAAGAAAACCTAATTTACTTTTTGTGTGAGGTAGAAGGGTTATATTCCTCTGGGCTTTTATTCCTGTGCATGCCACTTTGCAAATGAAACACACCACATGAGTGCTGTATGAAGAAAAGCATCATGAATACTAAGTTAGTCTTGAGTTGCACAGGAATAAAAAATGCATTGGTTCTAGTTAAAATCGATTTTGCCTTGGAAATAAATATTGGATTCACTTTCTCTCTCTCCCCAAAACACTTGGACAGATGGAAAATACCACTGTAGCTGCTGTATATTAAAGTGGTAAATACACAATCAAGCAATCCAGAAATCTTGTTGGTAGTTTCAGTAAAATCCATTTTCATTGTTTCACTGCAAAGAGGTTCAGACTCTAGAATAAATTCACAGAGTTAATCTGTGTTGATTCAAAAAATTAGCAATTTCTTCACCACCACCACCCCCCCCCATATAATTGGAGGAGAGTAGTTTCTAGAAGTTCAGAGTCACTAGTTACTATGGAATTATCAAAAGAAAGCAGAAGAAATGGAGCAGTAGCCATTCATGGAATCCATTCCATTTATATTCTCAGCAGAATTTTTAAAAAGTTTTTCATTTTTCCTTTTCAAAAAACGTTCAGGAGGGAAAGGGGCTACATGAAATTATGGAAACAAAAAAAAATTTGTATACTGCTGTAATAAATGTAGCAGCTGCTGGACGCTTCATGCTTCCCTTTATATTAAGTTAAAATAAATTACTGATCTAAAATTTTTTAATAATTACTGACTTTACTTAAAAATACTGATGAGTATTGATGAGATTAAGAACACTAATAGAACCCAACTTTAACGATCTTTTGAAGGCCCAAATGACTTTGAAAATCTTAATCCTGTAAAATTAATTCAAAAATTTTTCACATGTGAAAATCAAGGAACTAAAGTACTCGACAAAGATTTTCAAGATTTTCATATGGACTCTTCACAGTCCATATGTAACTGAAATGTACAACCAATTTCTGCTATATTGTTAAATATTCAATAGTATTTAAAGAAGCTTTATTGATGGTACTGTCACCTAAAAAGGGCACGGTTGGTCAATCTGGGGCTGTAAAACTGACTTTTAGATGCATTCCCTCAGTGCTTCTTAGGCAGCATTAACTGTACGCCTTATCTACCTATTTTCACAAAATAAAAGTACAAGAGATATCATTAGGTTGATTAAGATTAATATTATTGATCTATTATGATTTAATCATTGAGAAGGATAAGCAAATCATAAGTTCCTTTGCTCCACTTTCATTATTTTCTAATGATATACACATACTTAAGGTATAGACTGAACATATTGGCTAGGCATTTTGCTTCAACGTCAAGTAACTTCCCATCCGACTTGACAATAACGTTAGTTTGGCTCTGCAGTGCCAGGTTTCAGATCAAAAATACTGTGGTAGATTGATACTATCTCACTCAGCTGATTCAAAATTGCTCTAAACATTTGACTAATTACTTTGCAGTGGCCAGTTTTTGTTTGTTTGCTTGCTTGCTTGTGCCCATAGGGGTTAGACTGATAGATATACAAGCATGTAAACTTGTAATGCCAGATAGGCCAATAATTAATAGATCTGGTATTGTTACTGTGGAAATAGAGCCTGAATCAAAGGGGAAAAAAATAGTGCTTCTGCTAGGCACAACTTTCTAACATTTTCATTTCTTTAACTTTCAGACTCTGGGGCAGGCACAATAGCCTTGAAATTTAACACAAATAAAATAAAAATAAAAATAAATTACCTCATTCAGTTAATGAATAAGGGAGAATAAAGGTCATATACAAACCAATATGAACTGAAAGACCTTATTTGCACAAGTCTATGCAGTCACAGGGTGACTCATTAGATATTCAGAGATGGGAAAACCTACAGAGATGGCCCCTGAACTGAGAAGACTTTTTGCCTGGGCTGCTTTAGGTGGATAAATAGCCACCAGAGCTCATCAATAGAGCTCCTCAGAGGTCTAACACGTCTGTGGGATCACAGAGGTCTTGGACAGGCATAAAGGAGAAGATGTATGCTCTAGTATTTCAGGCTCAGACCATATACTGTTAATGAAAACATTTGGTGAAAATTTGCTGTAAAGCTACTTAGGTGCGAGCTGTGAAATATGAATAAAGAACTAAAAGAAAATTGTAAGGCATGGGAAGCGAGGAAAAAATGAACTTACAAGATGCAAATTGAAACAGAGCTGTGTATGAAACTAGGACACAAAGCTTGGAAAGAACATTCTCCAGCCCAAGAAACCTCCTGCCTACTGCCAAATACCGCGGATAGGAAACACCCACTGTGTTGGTGAACACAGTGTACTACAGCACTAGTACATTGATGACACTGGTGTGCATTAACACAGCAGGTGCTGTGCAGTGAAGGAATTAAATATTTTAAGAACCTTCACTCAGCAGAATCTGTTGCTTCTGCACCTCCCAGCTGTTTTTCTCTTTCGCTGTGGATGTTGGAGGACTGCACAATCTGGTTTAAAGCATGGCAAAAGTAATTATCTTTCTATCGTAATTCCTGTTTTCTTTTGTATTCTCTCTGAGGCTTCTGCAAATACATCCACTATTTCTCTGTTGCATTCCATAAATTGCAGATATTTGCCTTTAAAGATTAACTAATATTTTCTTGAATTTGCATGCAAACTGTTATGAACTGAGAACACTCTTCTGTTCAATTTTATACTTCTGCAGTAGTACAGGCATTTTTGTATTATGTCACTCCACACTTTTACTATAATCCCCATTTACCTTATTACCTAATCAAACTTCAGCTAAAAACTATAACATAACACTGATTTCTCTATCCTTTTGGTGTACTTTTGATTCTTTATGTGAAATGCCGCATTTTGCGCATATATACCAAACTCTCCCCTAGTTGAATTCTGAGCTTCAGAGCTTTATACTGTATGAAATGTCATTCTTCAGGGTTGAATACTTTCTGATAAAACACAGAGATTTCTTTTCCCAACTCCCCAAAATACATCTTTTTCCCTGAAATATCTCCAAAGCTTCCCGTAAATTATTCACTTTGTGATTATACATACTCTTTCAACATACAGAAAAGCGCTTGTTCAAACTAAGAATTAGCTGTCTGTTACCATTCTTTTCTCTCCCTGGATCTCAGACATATGCACACAGACCCACACAGTCCTCTACACTTTTTAAAATGAAACCAATTTGTCTGCTATTCTGATGCAAGATATATCAGGAGAATAATGCTTCCAAGAGATCTGGGTGAAACTGCTTGAGAGATGTACAAGATTTGCTTGTTCAAGATTGGATTTTCTGTTTCATAGATTTATATTTTTCCAGAATGACCTGGCACGGAAATGATCACTTTGCTTTGCCTAGTTGAGCATGGTGAATAGTGTCTCTTGTATAATTCTCCTGGGGAAAGTTACTGAGATAATGAGACATATTCAGGTACATAAAGTATATCAAGTTAATATGAATTCATAATTACAAGAAATTAAATTCTAAATGCTCCTGTATCAAAAAACATATCTATGAAAGTCTCACAAAGGGCAGAGAGAGACCTCATAAAGCATAAGGCAGTCATCTAATAAAGGGAAGAAAGAAAAGATATTGGGGGTAGGAGTTGGAATGATCATAAACATAGGGGAGTTGGAAAGAGATGATCTTTAAGGTCCCTTCCAACCCAACCCATTCTATGATTCTATATAGTTGCAAGTTCAGCTTTAGTCCTTACATGCACTGAGATTATTGTATCTATCTTTACAGCACCTGAGTGCCTTCAAACATTCTCTTGGACATTTTTAGAGCTACTAGATTCCCATGTAAAACAAATGATTAAACTACAGTTAAGTTGAAAGGTTAAAGTATAGTCTTTAAAGCAACTGAAAATTGATAAAAATCATTGCTGTTCAGTGCTTTTTCAGCCTAGGAATTTACTTAGTTACCAGTTTTTCACTTATTTTTCATATAGACTTGCAAATAGTTTAAAAATATTCTTCCTTTGTAGAATAAAATCTAAAATCTACCCTCCGTAGTTCACTTTTGAGTCTGAGAATTCCTAAGCCTAGGACAAAAGATGTCTTACATTTGGGCATTAATGTGCTTGTCCCACTTGCATTTAGAATGTCATACATCTAAACCAGAGAGCACTGATTTTAATCCTTTGTGTTTTTCTGATGCAAAGTCTAATCACCAATCATTACACTTGCTTTTATTCTGCAAGTCAAACAATTTAAGGATATTGGACCTGGAGGTTTGGGAGGTTTGGGTCTACACATTCGTTAACTTTGCGAATAATGGCACTTGTGTAAGTGATGACATGTACCATACCTTTTGGGAAGTGTGTAGAATCTCTTTTCTTAGCATGCTTATTTCATGCAGGCAAAGGCAGAGTATGTCTTCTGCTGTGGATTTTGACTGCCTAAAACGTATCAGGCAGAACTCGTGATAGTTTCTGTTTCTTGAAAATATGAGTGCAGTTTGGCTCAACAATGCTATTGTATAGAAGTAATGTAAAGTAGAGACTAGAAAACAAGATGTTCATTTAAAACCGCACTGACTAAATGAAGAGAACATATTATCAGGGAGAAGTAGAGTTGCCTTTTGTGCATTGAGTTGCAACCTGGACATAATGAATCTTTACCTGTTTAATTAGTAACAGTCTTCTACCATAAGGATATCGGGAATAGCCTATCTATAGGAACCTCAAATATATTACCCTCCTTTCAGTTATTAAACAAAGGTTGGCTTGCATTTGACTCCATTTTGCAAGAGTTTCATTCTATGAACATAATTCAGAGCTAGCTTATAGCAGGAACTTAAGTTCCACCAATAACTACATACCTTAGTAGAAGGCAGAGTTGTTACTCCTGCTTGGCATCAACTGTTTGAAGAGCTGTGGCACATAGGGAGAGACAGAAATGTGTCTTAAAACATTACACTTGAAAGATCAGCATATGGGTTTAAATATCAGATTGATCATTATGATTTTTTCGCTTTTTGTCACTTGTTAATATTTTTATAGTTATGGAAAGTCTGAGATTGCACCACTTTCATAATATGAAAGGAGAACACTAAAATGAATATTTCTCCTTGAAAGTTCATTGTGTGACCACTGGGTGTTCTGCTTAACTACTAAAGGATGTAATTTAGGACATTCTTTCAGATAGGTCTTAACAAAAGCTAAACAGTACAAATGTTCACTTAATCTAGAACATTTGAAAAAATATTTAGAGAAACTTTTAACTGAGGTTTCCAGTACTACCTTCTCCTGGCTGAGCTAAAAACCTACAAGTGATTATCACAATCATAATGTGATACTTTTAACCTCTCTTAATTGTGAAAGACTACAGGTGGAGAAAAGACCCCCCACACCTTTTTCATGTGTCCATGTTGTTTATTTCTTAATATGTAATAACTAAATTCCTTACAAGATTGTGCATTGAGTACATTTGTTTGAACTTGACTTCAATCAAGCTATAATTGGGGCAAAACGTCCTTTTCAAAGTCACTTACTTTGTCCTAAAAGTGATAAATTATAGAAGGATAGAAAAGCAGAACAAAGCAGGAAGCCTTCAGAAGAAATTGCCAGACACCAGTTCCTATACATTTACATAAGAGCAGCTCATGTACTACTAATACGGAATTCATAGCTAAATCTCAGATTGAAAAGAGGTCACATACCGTATGACAGATTTCTTGTAGAACAATCTTGATAATTTATTCATCAAGACGGTATCAACTAGGATATGACAGTGGGGAAGGGAAGTAGAAACAGAAAGAGCAGGAAGGGGTAAGATGTGGTAGAATTGTAATGTACTGTACAGTTTTTAGAACAGGAGAAGAACATTATTAGTAGGAGCCAAAATTAAAAATAAAAACTAAAAGCAGGTAAAATATTATAATAAAGGAATCTAATAAGATACCATTATGGCTGTATAATAATTACAGTGACAAAAAACAGGAGTGGAAGCCAAATCACTAAAGTTGGAGAATACAATACAAAAGATAAAGAATAAAGAGAACTATGCAACTATGGTTGAAGGCTACACAGCAATAAGCACTAAAATGTGGAAAGAGCGTAACATACATTTAGGATAAAACATCAGCATAGAAGCACTTGAGAAAATCTTCAGTAGTTCAGATGCAGGAAAAGGAAAGATGTTACGTCGCTAACAAAATTTTTGAGTGAAATATAAGAGCAGAGGAATATGCAGAAAAAAAATAAATCAGGTATTTGCAGGAGCTAAACAAAGATGAAGAATGAAAAACAATATACTCTGTATAAACAACTGATAAATTAATAGAGAGTTATATTACAAAACACGAAACTGAACAACAACTTGCAGAAATAAACAGAAACAAAGTACAGTATATCAATAGCATGGACAGAAATTTTTAGGGTCACAAGCAATTAAAGTGTTACTAAAAATTAAATATGGTAACATCATCTGTGGAAAAAACAAATTAATTATTTACTGCAAAAAATTATGACGTTGTAGTTTTGTTGTACTTCATCTCACCAATTAATAAAATTATTATTTGCAATAGAAATTCTTAGGAGTTCTCATTTTCAAAAAGGCAACACAGAAGCATACAGAATTTGCTACTTATATTGCTCAGAGGATTTCTCTAAAAGCCTTTAAAAATGGGGAAAATATGCATTGAAAATCTTACTTTAGTTCACTGAAGCTTACAGAAATATCTCCTGACTTCAGTAGAAACCAGTTCAGATGATGAGTAGAGACTCACTCTTCCCCATGGGAGTACCGACTGAGAGATGGAACACAGCTGTATTGTGCCCTTCCCAATAACCAAAGTCGAAGTCTAGTGGCTCTCCAGAAACAATGCACTCACTTGCCTGTCCTTCAGTTATTCATCACAATAACTTCAGCTAGCAGTTAGCTTGCAAGATGAGTACGTGGAGCCAGAATTACACAGCTTATGTCCTAGAGAAATTACAACAAATCTGTTGCTAAGCATGACTGCTGCATGCTCAAGTTCTGAACAAGATTTTTAAATACCAATTGAAAATACCTGAATGGTGTTTGCTTTTGGGATGGGGGGGGGGAAGACCTAAGTTTGAGAAATATCTTGCAGGTTTTTCTCTTTTTTTTTTCAGAAGTGGACCACTTTTAACAAAGATCCAATCATTTCCAAGTCCCAGAACGGAAATTGATTCTGTTTCTGTCAAGGTAGATTTCAACAGCTATTGAGAGAAGATAGAAACTAATTCAGTACTAGTTCTTCATGCCTCAGTTATAGGTCTATTCTCTTTCTGCTCTGTGTTTCAGCACATAATACAACTTGACTGGAAAGCGACAAATGAGAAACTTAAGTTCTGGCATAAACATGTTGGAAGCAGTTGTTCTATTATATACCCACATCAAGCAATGCCAATCAATCACAATTCAGACACTTAATCAAGGGATACACTTTGGCACCAAAGGATTCTTGAAAACAGAAATATATTAACAGTTATCATCTCAGAACTAATCCTTTTTTCCCCTCCCTAACATATCTTGTCAGGTTTTTCTATCACAGCCCAGGAAGCCAACCATATCCTGGGCTGCATCAAAAGCAGCGTGACCAGCAGGTTGAGGGAGGGGATTCTCCCTCTCTATTCCACTCTTGTGAGACCCCAGCTGGAGTACTGTGTCCAGCTCTGGGGTCCCCAACATAAGACAGACATAGAACTGTTGGAGCGTGTCCAGAAAAGGGCACAAAAATGATGAGGGCTGGAGCACCTCTCCTATGAAAACAGGCAGAGAGAGTTGGGGTTGTTCAGCCTGGAGAAGAGAAGGCTACGAGGAGACCTTATTTCAGCGTTTCAATACTTAAAGAGGGCTTATAAGAAAGATGAGGACAGACTTTTTAATAGGGCCTGTAGCGCTAGGACAAGGCGTAAGGGTTTTAAAGTAAAAGAGGGTAGATTCAGAGCAGGTATAAGAATTTTTTTTACGATGAGGGTGGTGAGGCCCTGGAACAGGTTGCCCAGAGAGGTGGTAGATGGCCCGTCCCTGGAGACATTCAAGGTCGGGCAGGGCTCTGAGCAACTTGATCTAGTTGAAGATGTCCCTGCCCATGGCAGGGGGGTTGGACTAGATGACCTTTAAAGGTCCCTTCCAACCCAAACCATTCTATGATTCTATGATTCTATCAATCATCAGCAGCAACTGCCTGGAGAAGTGCGGGTAAATTTAACATAAATAACAAAGGGAAAAAAATTGCTGGCTGCTCATAAAACATCAAGGCTTCATTTGGCCATTCAGATATTGTCTGGTGTAGAGCACAGAGAAATATCACAACAGGAAGCCAAAATCTGCAAAGCTATGACATTAGCTTATCAGAGAAACGATTGTGATAACTCACCAGCACAGTTTATCTCCTGTAAGAACAGAAACAACAAGATGAAGAACCTGTTCTCAGTCATGGCCCTTATGCATTCCAGGAAGTTTGTGTCCCCTGCCACCTGCATAAGGTGAAAAAGGAAAAAAAATAAGTACACCGGAATCACAGAAATTATGAATTCTTCAAATTGTGTTTTTCATGTGCTGCTGCAAAGTATCTTTTTTAGTGAATGTTACAAAAAATAGTCATCAGAGAAGACTGCCAGCTAAATGCCTTTTTAGATCCACGTAGAATTTAGCATATGGAGAGGCATCCACACAGTCCCTTAGCTGCAATGGGACATCACGGATGAAAAATTGATAGGTGCTAAACTATTAGGGTGAGTTTCCAACTTCTCACCTTCTCCAGTGGGACACTAATGCATGAAATTAAACACCCTTCATACGTAGTCTTCAGTTAATCTGAGCAGGAACTGCAAACAAAATACGAGAGCAAAGTCTGCCTAACTCCAAACAATAGTATTGGCCTGGGCAGAAAGCTATTGCAACAGCCAAACTGGTAACTTCACAGTTTAAAATACAGCTTTGGTTTAAAAAAGGTAAGTTAAAACCTTTTTAAAAATCCACATGGAACACAAATATTTTCAGACCGGACTGCAAGAATTCTCTCCCTTCCATTGTGGGCACTCATTAATTAGAAAGGCGCTTTGTTGAGTTAGTAGACAAAAACATAGGCTAAGGGAAAGAGGAAACGTCAGCAGTTTCTGTAAGTCTCAGCAGCATCCTACGTTGCCAGCTCAAGTGGCAGCATATACAATGCTCATCACCTTCCTACTGTAAGTGAATACAAAATCCTTCAGTTTTACTTACAAAAAATGCGGTGTTAAAATTGCATAAGAAGTAAATAAAGGATAGCAAGATATTGAACAAACAAAATTATCTTAGAAAAAGACAGTAGATTCAAGTGAAAACTTTTTGAGAAGAGACTAATTAGCAAACCTTTCTTTACTACATACAATTATTTATCAGTAAAAATGTGGTATAGTGTAGTTCTTTTTTCCTAAAAATAGCATGCTCCTTAACATCACGTCAAAAGGTAAAACTTTATGATGTGTTTCTAGAGATGTAAAAGAAAAAAATCTGCACAGAAAGGAAACAAGATCATGACTCCACACATGGGAAACATGTCTGCGTCAGCAGAGTATACCAGCATGGAAACTCCTTTTTATACAGAGGAGTAAGAAATGTTAAACAGGATTTTAATAACCTCTGTAGGAAGGAATTCCTCCCTACATTTGTCCTTCCATAGTTGTCCATGCCTGCCAACATGACAAGTCCTTTCCATAATCCCAAATGCCCCAGGTAAGGAGGATTATACTGCAAGTCATGAAAGGTAAGGTATAGCATGAGATAGCATTATCAGAACTTCTTATTTGATCAACTTGTAGAGGATAAATTACCTTCAGCAGGAGGCATAATCTAAAGCAGTATGTCTTCAAATTGCTTGCTTATATTTTGCATTAGTATTAGAGGAAAACATGAAAGAAACAAACAAACATCTTACTTAGCTGCAGGGATTAGGTCAGTGTAATTGCTCAGTATACGTTCCTCTGAGACTGGTGGTATCAGTGATACAAATGGTGCATTCATCAACTCCTATCTAAATTAGTCTTAGCACATTTGATATTCCCGGGGAATTTCAGTCCAGGTGCTTCCACACTTTTTATTATTTGAAGTTTTGTACTGATAGCAGGAAGACACTGTAAAGTTGGAGATGAGAGATCAAATCAAAACTTCTATGTTTAAGCTTTGTCCTTCAAAAAACATAGCTGAGTATTCTCAAATGCAATTAAACATAAAAAGACATGATCGAATCCTCTGGACAATAATGTTAGGGATAAGATGGGCAGCTCTTTTCAGATAAAAGAGTTTGAAATACATGAATTTGATTAATAGTGCACAAATTGTCAATACGTATTTTGGGATCGCAACAGCCATGGCCCGTTCATTCTGCTGTCTGCTATCGTGCCAATGGTTCCTATGTCGCAGAGGCAGGGGGATCAGGAACAAACGTCAGGCAGCTGGTACCGAGGACTGTGCGGGTAGGCAAAATGAGTGCTTCCCAGGAGAAATGTATGAGCTTGGACTACTATTAAAAGTTGCCAATCCATGTTCTACTTCTCATACTGAATCCAGGCCAGCTTTTATGCAAAAGCAATCATATGTGAAAGTGCTGGCCAAGAAGATACCATGAATGTAAACAAGGGATAGAACAGGGCTGCTGGATGGCTACGTTTCCATTCAATTAAACCTTCTGGATTGTTGTATTTGAATTTCCAGTGAAGTGGAATAATGTTTTTGAATTTGGTTGGTCAACTAACTGGACAATCCTCTAGTCCACCTGGCAGCTGACAAATAGCAAGCTAGTCAGCATCCTGCCTTCCCACCCCCCCTGGAGTTTTCTGTCTTTCGGGGGGGGGGGGGAACAAAAAAACAAAAAACCCCAAACCAAACCAAAAAAGCCTCTCAGGGCAGAAAACTAATTTATTTCTACTGAAAATATCAACAATCATGCATTCTCAAAAAACCGCACCACCCACTGATTCTGTGAAATCTGCATTTTCAGTTAGGAAATTCCTTCCCTGGAAACAACTCCAGAAACCCAAAACATTCTGTGAAATCTGCATTCTTTTAGAAAATTGCTTCCCAAGAAACAACTTCAGTATAAGTCTCTCTCCCTATTCCAATTTCACATGTTGTGGCAGAGTAGGAAGTTATGACTGAGGACCACTGCACATATGTATTAATCTATATATTTTGTTCCCATAAAGGAACTAAAATATATCTGGATTGATTTTTTTCTGAAATTGAAAAACATGTCATTTGCCCTGAAACCAACCACCCTAAATAGCAGTGCAAAATGAGCTTATTAATAATACAGTAAGCAATAATTTTGCACCTTGGGTAGGACTCTAATTTTATTTTCTCTTCTGACAGGTTGAAATTATTTTCTTGGTTGATAGAACTCACAAGAAGCCCCTGTAATTTAATTAATCTTTTTGGTTCTCCATTAAATATCGAAAAATATGTGTGTTGGTACAACCTTGCAATAGCTCACCACAACTCCAGCTGTAATCGGTCTCCTATGTTCTTCAAAAATTATAATAAAGTCAAACCCCATGATCAGTAGAAAGCAAATAAGCTCACATCTTGTGTTCAAAATCAAAAGGCTTTAAGATTCTTCAGAAGAATCCAAGATTCTTCAGACTTCTCAGCACAAAGCCCACCTGAAATCTTTTCTTGGGTTTTCAAAATAATCAAACGGTGCAAGTAAAGGAAGTGACTTTCTCTGCACTTTTTAGCCATTTTCATCTATAGTTTTAGAACATCTTTTCTGCTTCTTCATTGTAACTATTAATAGATCTGTACAAAAGATCACTTGTAGTTTGCTCATACGGAAAGACATTTTATTGAATTAATGAGATTATAGTTCTTTGGTTTGGAATACTTAATACTTAGACTTAATATAAGAATTCTCCCAGCTGATCAGAGGTGTGAAAGCTATCTTATAATAAAGATGTATATAACACCATATTGTCAGTACTTTTCAGCTGCTCAGTCATATATCAACAGATTATATAGGCTACTTAAGAGTTGGTGTTGTGAATACCTTATTGCAAAAAAAAAGACAGAAATATCTTCCATTCCTTATCAAGAAAATTATATTTCCAAGCATTTTTTCTTATGATGCTCTAACATCAAATTTAGCAAACAAGGAAAATTGATCCAGAAATAATACCTTCGCTATTACCACCAAATAGAGTCTTTATCAGTAAATCCAAAGGACAGCTGACATTTAAGCACTGACAAATTCTTTTTTTTTAAAATGTAATCTATATGAAGGTTTTAAAATTATACATATTGAAAAACTGATCTTTGACCTAGCAAAATGTCCAGCAGCTTTGTATTCTGAAGGATTCAAAATGCAACACATCGTGAAATTTGCAGCAATAAGTTGTCATTTTGTAGTGATATCAATTGTCTAAAAAGCAGTTATTTATTGTAGCCATTAAATATTTAGTCACTGTAGGAACTGCAGGACTAGTATCTCTCCCTTTATAGATTAATATTTTAGCTTTGGGAAGAAACTTGGGGTACATTCCATTGATGTCCAATTCCATGAAAAGAGGTAGATATGATCATGGATGCCTAAAATGCATTAATTTATGTGCCATCAGTCACTTCTACACTAATTTCTGATACTGCATGGACTAGCTTGAGCAGAGTGAAACCAAATATTTAAACTCTTCCACTAATATTTATAGGCAAAATGCAATTTTTCATAAATATTGATTCAGTTTCACCTATTTTTATATGTAGCATAAGTACTCAAAATGCATAAAATTCCCAGAGCTACGTTCTACTGTGTAGGTATCAAAATAGAAATGCTTTTCTTAGATCTTCAGTTGCTACTGACTGTGAATACTTTAAGCCACAGGGAAGGATACTGATGTAAGTTCCAAAAAAAGCTTTGAGTTTCTACCTTCCAAAATTCTGTGACTTTTAAAACACAGGTGAGAGTTCTACTCCTCAGTAGATAGTAATTCTGCTTTGCGACATACAAAGATGCAAGCTGCATTATGAAGCATCCAGTTAACAACAAACGCATCTCTAGATACTGCCAGTTTCGTAAAAGGTTACTCACAAGTGGTAAATCACACTGATTTATGCTAGAATGGATGGATAAAACCCCCCCAAATTTTCAGTTCCTTTTAATAAAGAAACAAATATTTTGGAACAACAACAACAAAAAAACCCCAACCCCACCAAACCACCAACAAAACTGTATCTTTGATTTTCTTTAGAACGTAATAATAGCTATTTCTTCACAAAGGTATAGTGTTTACTAAGAAATCTGCTCCTAGGGTAAGCTATTATTACTTCAGCAGTCTCCAGGCTCCAAAAGGAATGAAAATATTTTCAAAAATGTAGGATGTTCATGAAATGGAGAAACGGATGATGAATGCGCGTGACTTACTGCACCTTGTCAATTGTTTGCTTTTCATCATAAACTGAAAAGGCTGCACAGACCAGCCACTTGGAAGCAGGGCTAGTCTGAGGACTAGGGAAAAGAGGAGGCTGCCTAACCTAGCAGGAAATAAATAACGCAAAAGAAGCAAATCTGGTAGCATGGAACATCCATTATTCATCTGCAGTAATTTGTTGCCTGGCAAGAGTGGATGAATCCAATTTTGAGAGTATTTTACAGTGAGTTAAGATGTTTACAAAGGAAAATCAGTATAAATATTCTTTCTTCTTCTAGAAATAAGCTAAAGTCATCACCGGAAATCTGTCATCTTTGATAACCTGGCCGGAGTTAAACAAATCAATGGTCAGTGTCACACTACCAGCTGGAGATGGGAATGTTGAAATCTCTTATGGCAAAGGTCTGCTTCACTCTCAGATTGTACAGGAGAAGCAGCAGAAGAAATGAAAGGGAGAGGCTCTGGTTCACTGCAGATGATCTGGAGTAAGGTGAAAGTCTTCCTCACTCACAAAAAGAGGGGAGAACAGCACAGCTGAGGTCTGAAACAATCACCAGATAATCCCTCCAGTATACCAAAATCACATTTCTTATGGTAGCGACTGAGAATAGTAACACACAACCTGGTTCTATCTTCAGCATTTTGCAATGATCTAAATTTGTTTTGACTGAAATTAATCTCATGGGAAGGACAGTTACAGGTGGATTGTCGGTTTGGTTTGGGTTTTTTTTTTTTTGCTTATCAGCATATAAGCATAAAAACATGCAACTTGTTCCATTAACAACACACATACGGGGAAAATGCTCATACATTCATTGGATCTATATCTGGTTTTGTGCCAGTTTTCTAAAAATTTGGCTACAAATTTTTTTATAAAAAAAATGGTATTCATGTGCTGGTTACTACACTGGGAGCAGACAGAATTTCTACTTCATCCAGTGAAGCAGAAAGAGACAAACCAATCTCAATTTTCTTTTTTTTTTTTGGCCATATAACTAAAATTAGCACAAATGTTGTTTGTAATAAAAACCTAAGTTTATTGATTTTGAGAGTGACATGATGGTAACTAAATTGAAAAGTTTTGTTCGTAAACACTGACTTTTCAAGGAAAGAACAAATCTTTTTAAATAAGAAATTAATCACTCTTAGAATTGTAATGTCTACTAAAATAAAAACCCATTTCACTATTACTCTGATTTCTTATTATGAGCTACAATTTATACTATAATACAAAGCCTCTTAAAGGTAATAAATTTGACATAGAAAAAAATTAATATAAAATCCAATTATATTTAATTTGAGCACATTAGAATGGACTTTTTCTGTAATCTCATTTAATTCAAGACATTTGTAAAATAGCAAAATTACTAACAATGCCTAACCACCCCCCACATATAAAGTTATAGCCTTTATCAACTGTCTACCTTCCTCTCCACTATAGGAGAGATGAGAATGGAAATCTCATGTTTGGGGCCAAATTCTGCCACAGGCAGCCACTTTCTACGCTCTGCTGACCTGAATCTGTGTTACTTAGAGCTATAGTTTTAAAGGCAGAGAAGAAATAGGGCACAGGGAGCGCAGAGTATTTCTACAACTCACTATTTCTCTGAAAATGTACAGGAATCTCACTGCTATTTCTCTGAAAATGAAGAAGAATCTCACTGCTTGTCTCATCACATTTACCCTAAAAGAATTCCCAATTCACACTAGTAAAACCTTTTCCTTTTCAGGAAAGGAGCTTTGTTCTGGCATAAGCCTGGGTCAGATGTTCTGTTCATTGCTGATACTGCTGATGTTAATATACATGGGATGGGGCAGTCATGGTCTATATTGCCCAGCTAAGGAGTTAAATCTTCAATCTGATGGAGGACCACAGCAGAAAATCTACCTAACTCCTCTTGTGTGTTTTTTCATAAGGCACAATTTAACCTAGCTGAAAACCTCGGGTACTCAAACTCGATGCTTTCGACAGGAAGAACTTTTTAGAATGCCGTTTTTCTCTTTCTGCCAACAAAGCTGACTTTGTAAGTTCTCTGATGATTATTCTCAAAACAGATTCCTCTGAAGAGAGTTGACGCTTCCTTCTTGAAGTGTTTTGCTAATCATGCCTTTTAACTTTGTTCACTGAAGACACTTAGCCAGTCAAAGAAACTTACCTTGCGCCAGAAACTCTTTGCACAGGCACCATTAGTAGGATGAAATAGTAATTAGTTTCTATTGTTGACCACCAAGCAGTCTTTTCAACTACCAATTCCTCATCCATCTGGAGGCCTGGGTTGTTGTTGGTTTTTGTTGGTTTTTTGTTGTTGTTGTTGTTTTGTGCGAGAAGCTGAGTTAAGCATCCTACATATCTGCAGAACTCTCCTCCCTTTACTTGCCGTTCTTCCCATCTCTGTGTGCTACCGAACTGGTTTTCAAAATACCATCACAAACCAGTCATTAAAAGAAAACCAAATATAGTTTTGAGAAAGAACAGCCACCATTTTTATACAGTACATATACAGATGTGTGCAACACAGAAAAAGTTTAGGCAGATTTTTTTAAATTAACAGCAGTGCTAAGGCTTTCTTAAAGATTTATTTACTTCAATGACTCAGTATCTCATGGTGGGTTTTTTCCTCATTTTTTTCTGTGCCACAATAAATCAGGCTGTGAAATAAGCTTGGTTTAAGTAGCAAAAACATTATGATTTCACATTTAGCAGCATAAAAATTGCCTTATGTTCAAATTCACGCTTCTCAGTAAGGTTCCCAGATACCTTCCACAGAGTGGAAGTTTATTATCAGAACAGAAAAAACGCTTCCTATGAGCAAACTAAGGCTTGCCATCACAAGCTGTGATGAGTATGTATTGACAAGATGTCAGAACCTGAAGAAAATTTGGGTTTGTATTTGGTATTTACTGAATTGAGTTCATGGCAATCAGCTGAGATTATATATAAACTAACTTACACAGTTTTGTTTGGTGATCATTAGGACTTTCCAACTTGAATTTAAATATAAGCAGTCTTCAGGAAACCAAAGTCTTAATATACTTGCACCAAAAAAAGCATTACTCGAGGTAATGTGAGTTAATTGTGTAAACAGAATTAAATTCTGAATGTGTTAATGAGTTTGTATCAGATGTTAATCAAGTTCAATGGCAAAATGGAAACATTCTAGTTAATATTTACTTTGAGTTAGAATGGAATTCAATGCCAATTTTGTATTATTTTTTTTAAAGGCTGTAAATCTGAGAAAAATCTGAAAATTTAATAATGTTGAGCTATTAAAAGGTTCCCATATTAATATTCAAGAACAGAATATATAAGATTTCATATTCAACAGAACATAAAAAAATTTAAAAACTGAAGCAAACGGAAAGCTAGATAAACAAAAAAAAAAACTTCTGAAAATTAAAGATTTCAACATTATCGACATGAAATTTGTCAATAATTTCAAATAATATATGTATATAAAATTGTGAATTGTATCATATTTGAGCCAACAAGTGAATTTTATTTAATGAGCTGAAGTAGTTAAAATCTAATTCCATCTCAAGGTGCCCTTCTTTGGATATCATTCCTATAGTTAGCATTTAATATGATTTCAGTCTCGATATGTCATAACTGGTTTATAGGGATAGCCTCAAAACATTCTGCTTCACTGTTATGGCTTCATAAATGAAAAGAAACCCAAACCACATCAATTAATGAATGCTGAAAAGAAAGCTTGTTCTTTGTAATCCTTAAGAGGAAAAACCCAAATGGCATATTCCAGCAACACATATCCACTCCAGACTTAGGAAATCTTACCAGAAAATGTGGATCATGTCTTCATGCCCATTAAAAATAACATCTTATTTCCACAGGTTTCAGAAGCAGTAGAATAATTTATTCACAAGGGAAGCTAAATATAAAGCTTGTGTTAAAATATATTAATTAAAAATTGCATTCTGGAAGTAAAGCCTTCAAAACCTGCAAGTGTGCTTAGGAAACGTAGCAATGAATGAGGAATACAAACCTTTTAGAAATACCACTGCTCTGGAAGTCTGAAGATATCAGAGTGAGCATTCATAAGACATTTGTTCCTTTACTTCAAGACACGATGATGAGCATTTCTTTTAACACCTTCCTACGTGGATATTTGAGCATCCAGGCATTTAAAAACAGATGGGAAGGGGGAGAAGCAAAAGTCTTAATGTGACCAAAATAGTAATTTTTCTTCAGAGTTTCAAGAGTTCTGAACAATCACTCTTCAGATCCGACCTAATGGGCTTGAAATGATACCCAGCACTAAGCTGGGAAGTAAACATATTCTGGCCTACATATTGTAATACCCAAAGAGTAGCTGGGATGCTCTAAGGAGAGAAATTACTGCCAGAATGAGTTTGCATGTTAGGTTTTATTTCTTTGGAATGTAACCTTTGTATATTACAAACCTTCCTGTAGGTGGCAAGCAGCATACTTAAGATGTTTCTTTTACTTGAAGAAAAAATGTTAAACTACATAAAACTGAAGTGAATTGTTTGATTTATTGGTAACAATGTTCCAGCGGTAAAGAATGGGTGTGAAAAATGCACCACTTTTCAAATCGCATCATCTTTCACAATACTTATTGTTTAAACACAAGCAAATAAAAAGAACATTTAATATGAAAACAATTACTGAACTGATAAAGGTGATTCAGTAACTGAAGAACATTCTATCCGTTCCTTTTATTTGCTCATTATACCAGCTACATCAAGATGGCATGACCATCTTCAGTAGGGTGAGAGTGGGAAAATGCAGCATAAGTACACAGGAGTGAAAATAGCACGCACATGCTATCTCTGCCTCCTGTATTGCAAGTACTATACATGCTATATACCTTTATGATCATGTTTATTTAGTGCTGTACATGCAAATGCAAAAGTGACCATTGCTAAAGTTCAATTATATGGAACATCCAAGCTCACTGATGCTGACTACAGAAGAAAGGCATCAAAAAGAATTAGGCAAGGACAGTATCCTGCTTTCTATCACGGTTCTATCAGAAAGAGAGATTAGGATAAAATCAGAAAGCTGTTTCTGAGATTAAAGCCACAGTGTACCAGGCATTCTTTTCCGTGTATAAAAAGTAGTATCCGCCTAGATAGTTGACCGTACGGTCAACATGCGAACAACAAAGCAACTGTCCACTATTCTCAAACATAATCAGAGACAGAAGCTGCAGCAGGCTCACTGTTGCCAAGCCTCATTACAGTGAAGGCAAGTTTTTGCAAGTGAGGGAGGTATAGCCACTATCTGATGGCTTTGTAAACTTTTCTTCTAAATCTTATGGAACTGCACATATCTGAACTGTCTCTCTCCAGCTCTTGTGAAAACTATCTTTCACCAATGCCACAGAGTGATACCCTTCTGAGAAGAAGCAAAGAATATCCAGGTACGTTATTGTTATATTATAATATATTATTGCTGAACCATCCCTAGAAGGAAGTTCCGATCCACATATGGAAATACCACTCGATATGCTCCAAACACCCTCTTTTATAACCTTGATCTTAAGGGTCGACATTCTTACTGAATTTTCAGTGATAATCATGGTTTCCTAACTCACAACTATTGTTTATTCAGGAATGCAAGACACATCAGTATCCTCGGAAAACTAAAAAACAGATGCCAAAATCACCATTATAACCAGCTTTCTATACAAATAGTCATGAACTATTTGGCTTGTAGAAAACTATACATTAGGTAGTACACAAAATAGCAACTTCAATGTTATCTCCATGAAGCTCTTACCAAAAGGGAAAACATATGTATATTTTATTTTTTTAACGTTAAATATTCACAGAATGTTTATTAAGACAAATACACAGCCTCATCAAGATGAAAGACTTGGGAAAGCTCGTGAATTTTTTAAATTAAAAATAAAAACATAATGTTAATAAGACTTAATGGCATAGTTAAATATTTAAAATACGTCTGTGAAAAAACTCTTTTAATATCTAGATAGCTAAATAGACTTTTCTCATGAAACATCAGCTACCAAAATTTTGTTGTGCATCAGTTGACTTAATCAAAATGGACTTTTTTTATGCTCTCTTACAATTTCTGTCTTCTTCATACATAAATAATACATATTTCTTCTGAATCAGCTGGCTAAGCCAGATAAAGCTTATAGAAATAGATGTTGCGCCACATTTTTAATATATTAGGGATCATAGTTCTCCTAACAGAGACTTGAAACACACTGCTTTCTATGCAGACTTTTTCACGTTGTTTATATTATGCTACTTGAAATTCATGCCAAATGGAAAATTAAGTAGGAAAATTATTTCATACTTCCTAATGTATAGTTATTTATAAGATAGGTCCTACAAGAGGACTATGGCTACTGTGTTCCAGATGGTGGCCAGTAAGGACAGGATTAACTGCCATGGTGAAATCTAACTATCGGCTTTGTTTGCTTTTTTACGGCTAGATCAATGAAGAGATTTGTGACCATTCTTTAAAATATTCCTTGATGCTTAAGTTTGCCTTCTCAGCTGTTGCTACAATTATTTCTTATGGGGATTGCGATCATCAGTCACTTCAGATCCATTACAGAAATATTCATTCACAGACATGTCTTTAGACAAAAAGGCATGTAGAAATAGCAGTTAAGCTCTTTACCTCTTCATGTCTTTATTCAAGAAGCTTTCATAAAATTACTTTAAAATATTTAAATAAAAATGTTTAAATAAATCAGTGCAATCTAACTTTGACCTCTATTCTTGAAATTTAGATGAAAATAGATGAGTAAACAGTAAAAAGACTTTGCTGGAAGTGCCTGAAAGGCTAATCAGAATTTGAAATGACTCGATCCATTCAACCCAGGGATGACTAACTACCACATTCATGTTTCTCATGTTTATGTTGGAAAAAGTTCTGATGGTCAATGCTTCTCACTAAAAAAATATCATCTTGAAGCTGTAAGCAAAAAGAGCCTTGTCTTCACTGATCATTACAAGGAGGGAGAAACGAGCATGGGTTGTACAATAAGATCATCAGAACGATTCAGCCCACCAAACTATACACTCTTACTGGCACTTTTTTTTCACTTGGAGTATGACAGAAGCATTATACTAACCCGATCTTTTTATTTGGCTCTGACTTTACTGATTGCTAAAGTGGTAAGCACAATAGCTTGACATATCCCCCAAAACTGCTTAAGCAGTCTGTTCGGCAATGTCTGAACAGAGCTTCAATGTCACACAGCTTTCGCAAAAAGAGAAGAGAACCATGACAACGGAGCGTGTCTCACTGTTTCCTCTCAACAGCAATGACATTCTATTAAGAAAATGACATCAGTGTCCATCTTTAAAGTATCAGTCCCTGGCTTGATCTTTAATTTGATTAGTTTTAAATCCCAAAGGTTTAAAATGAATCCTGTACTTTTGCAAAAACAAAATGATGCTAGATTGCTGTATTAAACACAGATGTTGCTGATCTGCACAGTGATCCTGAAATCATGCTTTTCATTTCTTCTTCAAAAACTAGTGTGATCTTTAAACAGCTGCTTTGTTGAGTCCCACAGGTAGCTGCACTTTATTTTGAGAGAAATAATTCCTATATATAGTGTCCATATGTTCCTTTTCTTTCAACAGCTTAGTGGAAATTAGGTAAACAAACAAAAAATCCCACTTCAAACTGCAATGTATAGGCTATCCTCTGCTTCTATATAGATGCTAGAAAGCCTTCTGTGAAGACCATGAAGTAGAATCCCATAGTAGTATCAAGGTGGTAACTGGGGTCAAAAATCTCTCAATTTACTGCTGACCTTTAATGTTAAAGCCAATAGTGCTTATTTGTGTTCAAGGCCTGGCACAGGAGGAAGTACCCTGCAACATTGGGGCCTTCATGTAGCAGTTCAGATTTTCAACATGTTTGCAGATCAGCAGTGAAAAAGGACTAAGGGATGGAAATAAGATTTTTACCCCATTCACATCTGCATTAGAAAAAATAACAATAGCTCCAAGACTGAGAACAAGAAGCATTTGAAGAAATGAGGTCAGGAATCTTAGCATTCTAAGTTAACGACTACCTTCTCTATTTTTCTCCAGTACATTGCCACACAAATTGCAAAATAGTATTTATTTCATTCTTAGACAAGTACCAAAAAGGTTCCGATCAACTCCCCCCAGTTCAAGTTTCAGCTCCTACAGTACTTGATTTCATTTCTTGTGCTACTTTTTCTACAATTTTTGCTTGATTTGATTCTTATATTTGTGCCCTGTCAGAATACCATAAAAAATCTGTTCAATTTATGATGTGGGCAAAAAACTTTGATGTGTCTGACGTTCAATCCTAGCTTAATTTGTAAGTGATAAGTTAGGAGGTTTAATCTCAGTGCCCATATGTCACATCTCAAAACCAGATCACACTTTGGCGTGAGCGGCAGGCTCTGCTTAGCAAATCTCTAGATTGACATATTGGAATGGGTTTGGGAGATGCTCCTGGGGAAAGCTTATTCATCTTTCATCACTGGTGGAAATATTCATACTTCAGATATCTCATATGGAAAAACACCATTTTCAAATCAAAGGACTCTTATGGACAACTATGAAATCAGCTTTTTTGTAGAGTCAGTGATCTATGTGCAAGGATTGTTTTTACCTGAGCCAGTGCTCTAAATAATAGGGACAGCTTCCATCTACAGTTTCTGGTCCCATAGGTATGAAAACAGAATACAGACAGGCAAGAACAGTCAAAAGATGTAAGGTTCAGACTTTTGTGTAATTATTAGCTTAATAAAATCTTTTTTTTTTTTTCCCCATTAAATGTGTTCCTGTCTACACTTGAGACTTTTCTAAGGCACGAAAACACTATGCACAGCACACAGCTACTCAAATGCCACATTTGAGTATGTTTATTCACTGTTCCAAAACTGGTTGTAAAAACTAATCTCAAAAATTTAGAGGAAGAGAAAACTAACCCCTAAACCACATAATCCAGTTCCTAACAATGTGAGATTAATTGAAAGGTCATTGTTTTTTCATTTAGGGGATGTGCATTAGTATTGAATAAAATTAACCTGTGCCTATATAGTCTATTTTAATTTTTGTGTATCATGGTGTTTGCTCTTAATAGTACCTATTGCAGTGAATGGTATTCAAGGTACAGATCCTTTCATTCAGTGCCATCTACTTGTTTAATCATGCTGAAACCTCCCAATGGGACTCGATTCTGTTTCCTCATCACTTACAGTTTTAGACCAAATCCCATGTTTTCCTCTCACAAACAAATGAAATGTATTGCAGAGCACCCTAAATCTCAAAGTTTCAAGCACAATCTTCTGCAGCTTCAAAAGCTAAGTATGGCCAGCTAGCTATCACATCTTCAACTCAGCCTCAGACAACTCTTACTAAAACAGCCATTTGCTAAGGCTGGGGTCACAACAGATGGTTTGTTTGCTGTTCTCTAAACACCATGGTATGCCAGAATTGAAACATTTTGTGCCCAGACATACCGTCTTAAATAAAGTTTTGTGAGGACTCTAAACTCACTACTTGCAATCACATTATAAAGAAATGCATTCCAATTGCCAGGAGTGGATAGAGAGAACCTTTCTTCAGGGTTGTTTCCCCCACCCAATCTGTCCTAACAACTTTACAAGGAATGGAAAAGTTATGAGTAAAATACTAGGAAATATTATGGCCACAGCATTAGTCATCTGATATATAACTGCATGATCAGGAAGGCTCTATCATTAGCTCATTTCACTGCAGAAAAACTTGCCAGTGGTCTTTGTTTCCTTCACTAGGTGGTTAACAGAACAGAAGCTCTTTAATTCTAGCTCTTCTGGCAGGAGGGTTTGAAGGAAGGACAGCTGGAAAGGGAGACATTACAAGATCTGATATGATGGATCAAGATAAACTAGAACATGACAATATATAATACCTTTAAAGTTTAAGAGAAATTTATTTTAACAGAAACTTTTTCTCTGTCTTTTCTACAAATAATGAACCAATGTAGTAGAAAAGTTAGGAAAATTAAAAAAAGAACCCATATGTGATAGCTTGTATGATTACTGGGTCAGATTCTGTTATGCTGTTGCCCGATGGTTAGGTGGTTTCCCGAGTCGTGCAGCACTCCTGTAAGCTGTGTAACCCTGCTAGACAGAACTAATCACAAAAAAGAAGAAGTCTTCATACTCTGTTGTGTATGACTGCCATCATTTAAATTACAGCAGCTCTGATTTGCTCTGATGTGCACTGGGATTGAAATTGGGGCTAAGATTTGTACAATATTGTAGATTCCAATTTTAACCTTTGCTCTATCCTGTGACACAGCTCAGCATTTCACATGGCTTTGCAGAGACTGAATTTTATTCTATTGTTTCTTTGTTTCTATTTTATCCTTTCCTTCTACAAACTTCCTGTTGAATAAAATCTGATGTTGCCTTCTTGTTTCCTTAAACCTCATAAGAAACTGTGGCCAACCAATGCAGCACTTTCAGGAATTCTGTTCTGCCAGCTGCTCAGCTCCATTACAAAAGCACTTGCAGATGTAATTTTTCACCATTTGTCTCATGAGCTCAGCTGTACGGAAGGAGACGGGTTAGAGTTATTCCCATGGAACACGAAGCAGTGACTGGCCGGAAGAAGTTGACTATGTGGATAATGATCATCTCTGGTATTTCTTCATCACTCCTGGAGAGCACAGCTATCACTCTGTGCCTAATCTAGGCAATATATTTCTAACATAAAGTCCCCATATAGCAGGAAATGACAACTGCAAAAGCTGATTTATCCAAGCTGCTCTGCTAGATCCTATTCCATGACAGAATAGCTAATATGCTGACAGACAGACAGCTTAAGGCTGAGCTGTTACTTGATCTCATTATGTGCCAGCTGATGCAAGTTAGCAACCAAAGTAGTAAATTGTCATGTAGACAAACAAAACTTTTGCAACAGCCAGTAGAAATAGTTTCAAGCTAAAGCCAATAAACTATCATTCTTTTGTATTCTTGAAAAGTAGCTTAGAAGTTGACCGGTGACACTATAACAGCTTCTCTTGGAATAATTTAAATCAAAGCTGCTATACCAGAGAAATATTTTGAAGAACAGTATTTTACTAGTTTTCATATATGTTTAAATTAAAAATTATTAGTGACTGATTTGTGACCTAGTGATCTAGGTCAAAATGTTAAATATAGATATAGCCATTTGCCTGAGAAGTGCTTGGAGTGACATTTATTCCTGATTCTTGTGCAAAATAAACAACATGGACTGACTCCCATTCCCTTCTAGACAAAGCTAAGCAGAACTAGATTTCTGTGGTGAAGCATCAGCAGTGATACTATAGACTGTCAAAGTCTGTACGATGATTTCAAAGAAGCAGTGCCGTCTGTCTTCATCCATAAAGTAGTCAGTTGTATCTGAAACTTGTAATCTCACAGAAGTAGGAAAAGTAGAAGAGCTCTCTATTTAAATAATATGGGGGTTTGCCCATATTTTTAAGCCTTCTCAACATCATGCATTTTTCAACAAAAATGTTTGGGCTTAGATAGAGCCTATTCTGCAGTACTGAACTAACAACAGCAAGTAAAAAATAAGAAACCAAATTAGTGTTAATTCTGGAAAACACAATATTTACCATTTTATTTTTCCCTGTACATTTCATTGACTTTGAAAGTCAATCCTTTTTCCTGGCTTCATTCTGACACTTCATTAGCCAGTGGGTCATCACCTTTTGCTCCACTGAGTAGTGGTTATTTTTCATGCCAACACAGATAGAGGATTCAGACCTGATTTGTATTGCAGGTAATAAATGGTAATTATCTGCACTTTTTTTCTGATGCGAGTCACTGTCTCTGAATTGGAGGAACTAAATCTTTGTAACTTTGATGACAGCAGATTAGACTATAACCAGTCTTTCTCTGGTATCCTTACTGGGCCAAAGACTTAGAGGTCATGCATTCAATTTTCTGTAATTACTGTCACTTTAATGATGAAGATGAAAGAAGATAGTGTATACTTAATCAAGCAGATAAGCATATGAAGCTTTTGCATTAAAGATTTAATGGAACAATAGACACAGAACTGGAAAATGGACAGTGGGCAAAACGTGTCCTTTCTGCCACTGCTCATGCTTTACTCGGAAAAATCAGGACAGAGACTAAATGCTTTCTTCTTTTTCCTTCATTCTTTTTCTAAAGATGCTGTAAGGAAAATCAGGGAAATAGGAGGCCAAGAACAACTTCAGAAAATGTAGTTAAATATCACATTTTTTCCTATAGAAGACAATTGTGAAAGGTGCCTGAGTAGATGTACTGGAGTTTGAAATTATCCATAGAACAATGTTGACGTAATGGCATAAGCTTTGTTTTGCCTGACTGTAACGGTATCACAAGTAGAAATGAAATCTGATGTAGTTCATGTATTTAAAATTCACAACTTTCATTCTATTTATCTTCATAACACAGGTAATCACTGTGGTGTCTACAGTGCGTAGAATTCTACATACCCTCATACTTGAAAGGCACACACACTTAGGAATGCCTTTTACTGGACTCAGAGGCTCAGCACAGGTGTCACATCTAAACCCATTCAGGCTGGCTGTCCCTTCTGTGTAATGCGTCCCAGTGGGCTTTTCCTGGCCGTACATTACATGCATTATCATGCTCTGCAGGAAACACAGCAGGCATAGCAGCTTGCCAGAGTAAAAGCAGTTTGTCAGGGCTTCTTGTAATGCAGTGGTTCAACAGTTGAAAAGATTGTCTGTATATTTTACAGAGAGAAAAAAAAACAAAAAAGTGTTGAATAACCATGTTCCATGGAGTAGGAAAACATGAGCATGAGTCTACAGTACTACAGGGAAATGCTAGCACAAAGCTACTCTAATGCTGCCACTTGCTTCTGGGAAGATTATTTCCACCACTCAAGAAAATGATAGGGCCACAAAGTTGTTATATGAAAGGCGATAGCAGGAAGCAGAAATACATCTTTCTTTAGATGTGTATTAAGAGAAAATAGTGATGATTATTGAGACCTATGACATAGTTATTTAACTCCAGCTAAGATTCTGATGTAAGATATACCACCTCAATCCAGGATTAGACTCCTAAAGTGACAAGAATTTTAAGTTTTAATATACATCTTCCTCTTCATCATTTCCTATTGATTAGTGTGGATGACGTCCCTTCTTTGTGCTGACTGTTGTAAATTCCACTTCCTGATCTCCCTCACTGCACAGGAACGTAGATACTTACCTCAGAGCTGTTGATCTCACATCATCACGTTACAACATACTAGGACAGTCTGTGTATCCAGCCCTAAGGTCACAGACAAGGTTACAGCACAGCAGCAAACTGAGTCCAGGTGTCTTCAATCTCAGGCTGACTCTCACTTGCTGACCTATCCATCCATCAGAAAGCAGCACCGGTGAAGAGCAACGACCCCGAATCTAACTGGAACCTGAAGATTATCACATTTTCTAGTTTGTACCGATTAGTCCACTAAAATGGTGATGGCAATTCTCAACTATATTTGAATATATAAACTGGAAATGTGAAGTTCTGTCACTCATTTTACAAGCTCATGAAATTTCAAGGGGATACAGTTCTAATTACTTCTCATATCCAATTTGCCAAGATAAGTAATAATTTCTACTCTTCTATTAAATGCAGATGTAAGGAGCATGTCAAACAGCTCGAGACTACAGTGCTCCCCAGATGCTACACCTGTTTCTCATATATCATTTTCCTCTGTTTCATCATTTGTGTTTACCAGAAGGTTATGAATAGCTAAGCTCTGCCACCAGGGAAGGTCATCTCTGAATGATCCTTATTACTTATTACTACTATTTACTTACATTTTATTAATGGTCCACAGGCTCTATTCAGGATCTAACTTGGCTAGACATTACAGAAACATACGGCAAACATCCCCTGCTGAACATTCTAAGCAGAGAAACAGATAACTGGCTGGAAAATGCCATACTGGAATGATTATGAAAATTGGTTGACATATTAGTTCCATTCTCTCTACCTGTTCTTACCTCTAAATATTTGCCCACCAAATTTTACGTTTTACTTCTGTTGGCATTTAAGCTACAATGATGTTTAAAAAAGAAAAATATAGGGACTAGGATGGTAAATGAGAAGTCTGGTGAACAAGTGACAACATCAGGAGGAGATGAATTGCTTTGGACTTCTTGCATCCCTTGGGAAGCAGCTCCTACTGCATTTTGAAGAAGTTTCACAAAAGTGTGTTGACACATTTATTTATACAGAAACAATAGGTCTCTTGTCCTATTATTAGAAACAGTTTCAGCCATAAATTCTCCCTGGATTTTGGACTCATCAACTTCCCCACAGATTTAGTGGGCTTTAGGTCTGATGTCAAGATTCAGAGTCATCTTCTACAAAAGAGACTTAGTTGGATAAAGTCTATATTAGACCAAAAGTCCAGGGGCTTTGTAGTCACCATGATTTTGTTCAGACTGATGAGCAACACCTGATACACGATTCTGTGAAAGAAGAGTGCTACTGTAGAATGCAGTATTTAGAACAATATTAGTTATTTGCTGCATCCATTTAGAGCCTCTAAAAGTAGTAGGACTGAAATCCCAGAGATAACGGAAGGCAAACAATGGAGAGGTACACTGTAGTTTTTCTAAACATCAAATAATTGTAAGATAAGCCTTAGCAAAATATCTTACTGTGTCATTTCTATTTCTGAATGCAATTCTTCACCTTCTGCCACGATGGCTCTGTTTACCAGTGCAGCACTAGTGGTTAAATATCTCTTGTCTGCAACATCTGTTAAGAACTGGAGGGGTTTCAGACTGTGAACTGTAAAACTCTGATAACAAGACAGTAAGCCTGGCCCAGTGACCCAAAACAAAGGAAGCAATGGATGTAAAAGGGTAATGCTGGGAGAAAGAAGGAAAGTTCTGCATTAACCTGGGATGATTATGTGTTCTGACAGAATGAAGTAACTCCTACTCGCTATACTAAAGCTACATGGCAGCAGAATGGAACAAAAACAGATGTAGACTTTGCATGCAGTAGATAATAGAGTATCTTCTCTCATACATGAGTAAGTAGAGCTGCTGGAATAAATTCTGTCATCAGCCACTAAAAATACAAATAATTAGACATATATTTAATATACCAGATTAAATACATATCCTTATGGAAAAGTCCATAAAGGTATAGCATAAAATCACAAAGGAGCATGCATACTTTCCATAAGATATTTTGTTATGTTTATCTACAGAATTATTATTATTATTATCCTTATTACAGCAGCTCCTGGTGCAGCTTTGCACCATCCACATATCATTTCTATTAAAAGCTATGGAACAGCTGTATAAAGAAGGGTTTTGTTTGTTTTAATCTCCCTGTGTCCCTGCTGGCTCTTCCAATCCACACCCCTTACAGTTAGAGGGACTGACAGAAGCCATAACCCACATGTTACTGAGTTCCACTGGACAGGGATCTCTTCCTTCTCCCAGAAGTAAGGTTACTTGTCTACGTTGAATCTCTCACTTTCACTGGAGTCTCCTAACACTGTTGAACAAATTTATGTTACCTATGTAGTAGTAACAGAAATACTATACTGTGCAAATAGCACTCAGCTGTGCTTCCCAGCTCCTGCACTTCCCTGGCCTCTGAGCAACTTCACCATGGTGAAATGGAGTGCAAACAAAAAACTATGTAAGCAACATAAACACCTCTCTAGCAATCGACCATAGAACCCTCACTGCTCTTACAGCAGGCATTCATGTTGCCACTACCATGCAGGTATTAGGCCTTGCCTGAAAGCAAGACTTAGACATGACATGGTTTAATATCTGCACGTAATAGCCTTCTCTATACACTTAAAAGTGTATTACAATCATGTTAGATGGTCTGTGTATTGCTTGACCAAACACTCTCAGCAAAGAGAAAATGTCAGCAGGATCCAAAGAAACAGATATTATTTTCTTGGTCACTTAGGGAGTTCAAGAGTTTTGAGAGAGATCTGGTCAAGACGTATTGGCAACAGTTTCAATGCAGCTAAGTGCTATATGAACAGTGCAGTCAATAGCGCTGTGTCCTCAAGCAAACTTTGACTGTTCACACCATTTTCCTGATGACATCCAATAAGGTTGATAGTACACTGTGCTTAATGATATGTACCACTCGGAGTAATTCTAAGGTCAGGACACTGCTACCCATTTTGCAGCCTCAGAGTTAGCAACAAAGTACTAACAGGCATTAAGATAGGTAAGGCTCATGCAAGCAAACTTGAAAGGCATGGCAGCGAAATCGCAGGCTCCTCCGTATATGTTTCTTTCACAATCACTATTGCTCTCCCAGAGCTTGCTAATGCCAAATACAGCCACTATGTTTGTATACAACCTAAGTGAATACACACACCTTCACGTTCTTAAACTGGGCTTCCTGGCTAATGGCTCCCTCCTGGCTTTGAGGACTAAACTTCACTGAAAGGCCTATGGAAACTCCAAGTGCTTACAGTTCTTCCTGTTATCCCGTGTTTGAGGATAGACAAAAAGAGCAGCAATACATTGAAAGGTAATCTTCATATGGGGAAGAATGAAAGTCTGATGCAGCTACTGTTTTTAAACAAAAGTGTGGGAGTCTATGGAAAAGAACATAAACAGCCAAAGGAAATTAATCTTTTGGGATGTGTACCACCCTCCCAGACTGTCAATTTTCCATTCGCTCTATCAATTTTCTTGTGTTACTTTTAAATGTTAGGGATTGTTAGCCCCAGATAAATATGGTAGCAGTGGTTGTACATTTTCACGGGGAGAGGAAAAAACAAAAAAAGCACTGCACCTTGTAAGATTCTTTTTCTTCCACTCAAGAACTTATTAAAACTAATTTTGAACTATGAGAACCGTTTCTGGGTTCTAATTTGAGCTGTGTCTCTTAAAGAACCAGTTTGTTCATTAGAGCTCCATAGTTTGGCTTGCACATTTGAGAAAAGGGAAGTGATGCTTGACTTGATATAACTGTAGTTTGTCAATCTTTCAAGATGATGATGGTTGAAATTCTGGTCATCACTAAATCTCAGAGAAAGGATCTCTGAGAATATCATGTTATTGGTTGAAAATGCGGATAGTAACATCAAGTTCTGAAAGACACACTAAGTGAAAACAAAAATAATAATTCCCCAAATGCCAGTGTAATAAATAATATTACAGGAAACATTTGAAGAGATTTGAATCTATCCTCTGATAATTTCCTTTTGTGACATTCACTTCAAGACACAGGAAGGGGCTTTTTCTGGAATTACTTTTACAAATGCTGCTAAATAAATATTCTTAATGTATAATACCTTTCTCTTCTCACATCCCTTGGAGTCAAAACGTTTGCTATCATTTTACTCCAGAACATTTTCTGTTACCAAGGAATTCCTGAAGCTTGCTGGCTCACCATGACGGAAATGGTACCCAGGTTTGTGCCTGAAAGGGATCCCAAGAAAGCTGTCATGCTGATGAAAATTTGACAGTTGTCCCATTATCAGTGTAATTACACTGATGTGTCAATGTGGGGAGGAAAACTGTGTGTGTTCATTTGAGGAGTTTCCTTGGTTCAGCAACTGTCCTCTCCCGATATTGCTGCATACCACTAATATCAAATGGAGTATCTAAGCCTTATTTTTCAACAGGAGCGCACTGTAGCAAGGTAAAATGTTAAGTTAGGCATGCATAAATGTTTCTTATGTGAATCTAGTGGAGGATGTCTGACTGACAGGCAGAGAGAGAAAAGTCTATTTATATAAAAACAGGCAGTGTTGATGGAGGCTTCCTCCTCTTCTCTTCTGACGTTTCTTCCCCAGTGCCTTGCCAACATATCTTATGCTTAATTTGCATGGCCTACAATGGCAGCAAAAGAGCAGTTCAGTCTCAAGTCCATTCAGCCTTTAACCCCTCTTCCAAAACTGCAAACAACCTGCAGATGTCTCTGCAAACCGTTGGGATTCTGAAATTCTTCACTGAATATTTTCCCATAAGGTACCAAAGGTATATTTGACTGTTGATGATTTGACCTGCTATCAGATAGTCAGATAAAGACCTTACATGTCAGTTAGGAAAAGATAAAGATGAAGCCAAACATCATCTGTCCAGCATTCAGGATCTTCTTCCTGCATCTTTATCCGTGAACAAATTCACTTGCAAATGCCTCTCAGCCTAAGGATTGAGACTACTGTACAAACGTTTCACTCCTGGCGACCGTTCTCCAGCTGATATGATGAATTCAGCATATAAGCTAACGAATCCCAAACCTTACAAGACCAATTCAGAAGCCAGTTAAGAATAGAGGGACTAACGTTAAGAATCTTACTTTAAATATTATCTTCCCAATTTTCTAGACAAAGAAGGTACAAGGATAAATTAGTTATGTGTTAAAAAGGGATGTCCTTATGTGGAAAAATTGTAAGAACAATATTATTGTCCAGTAAACCAGGAAAATATGAAGGTAGATGGCATGGTTTAAATCTCTGTATTCTCCTAAAATCTTTTAATATTGTTATAACAAATATAGCTGAAACATTGCAAAAACTATCATAGAATCATAGAATGGTTTGGGTTGGAAGAGACCTCAAAGATCATCTAGTTCCAACCCCCCTGCCATGGGCAGGGACATCCTCCACTAGACCAGGTTGCCCAAAGCCTCATCCAACCTGGCCTTGAACACCTCCAGGGATGGGGCATCCACAGCTTCTCTGGGCAACCTGTGCCAGTGCCTCACCACCCTCACAGGGAAGAACTTCTTTCTAACATCTAATCTAAATCGACCCTCTTTTAGTTTAAAGCCATTACCCCTTGTCCTATCACTGCACTCCCTGATAAACAGTCCCTCTCCAACTAGAAAGCTGGTTTCTTCCGTTTTACACATTCTTGGAGGTCCTTTCTGCCATTAGCCTTAATGTCTGCTGTGATTATGTGGTGTTTCTTATCTTGTATAAAAGGTCTGGCTTGAAGCAAAAATATTGTAGTATGTCAAATAAAACAAATTTAATACCAATCAGGTGCACTAATTGTAATGACAGTGACATTCTGCACTACTCTTAAAAGTGGAAATACCTTACAGACAAGAAGCCTGACATTTGACTGAGATTCCCTATTTAGACATATTATATTGTTTAGAAATGCAACCCCTAAAATCACAAGCATAAGACTCAAAATATATTAGCACAGTTATAGTATTTGTAAAGTGTTTTAAACCTTTTACACAAGAAATTCTGCTTATAGAAGGACCTTGACAAAGCAGTTCTCTTCTTACTCTCTGAAAAAAGGCTCCTCTCTTAACAATGTTAATGCAAAAAAGAAAAAAAAACACTACTGACTTAGAAATAAATGTTTCATTTCATTCTACCTTGAAATTCACTTTTATTCTTTTATTTTATAATCTCAGTTTAAAAAACTAGGGGTTTTTTTGTGGTTTTTTTTTTTTTTTAAAATTTGGAGACCAAGCAAGAAATTCTTTCTGTCAGCCAGTAGAGAAAAATGGTACTCATCTGCCTGCTGGAGGAGTCCTTGCCAGTTTACACACATCTATAACCTCCTCATCTCAGGGAGATGAGATTGAGAGTAGGTGTGTAAAATCACTGTTTAGTTTGCATGGCCTAATCAGTCTTCTGGTAAGACTAAATGCCAGGTCTGGTGGAATTGTAGTGCAGACACTTGTTAACTAAAAATCAAACAGCACTAGCAAGGAGAATTGTGTAAGAAAGAAATTATAAATCTGAAAGAAATAACAGTTGATAATAACTATTAACTGGATTAAAAGCTGCTCTAGGATGGAGGTCTCTCCCTTTTCCAGGTAGCATACATCTCAGAAGACTAATTTATGGTGATTTGCAAAGGCTAGAAAACAGAACCCATTCTGGATAAAAGAACTTTTGAAAAAGTCAGAATTCAGGGAATAAAACTCTGGAATTCTTAGTCAACTCTAGACAGCAATCATAGATCGCATTTCTGAAGAAATCTCTAGAACAGATACCTCAATTGTGACACAAACAACTGACTTAGATGATAGCTGCAACACCTTTGGCTTTCAATAGAAATCTTGTGTGCTGAATTTCCCCCTAGCATAATTCTCTAAGCATCTAAAACTGAGAACAAAAATCAACGTGCCTAAAATGATGATGTTTGAAATTCAGATCTCAATCTTTCTGCGCTTTTCCTTTTCCTAGCAATTAAATAGGATAAATGTTTAATTAATAAATATTAAAAAAAAAAAGCATACTTCACAGAGCTAAGGACATTCAAAAACTAAGATGATAAAGAAGTTCGGAGTATTTCTGCCATGTTAGTTCACCGATGATTAAATTGGTTTAAATACTAGCTATAGTTAGAGCTATGCAAAATACTTTGTTTTTCAGAAATTACACAGAACTTCTCAATTTCATAGAATTCTGCACTGCCTCAGTTACGGGCTTCATTTGCAGTGCTGATTAAGTAGATTTTTGCATCAAAAATGCAAATATATACACATTTTTGATGCAAAGCACTCTTTGCTTGAATGCTGTTATGTCTGTTGTGATATTGGCCTGTTTGTGCTCAACAAATTTTTCTGTGTTACTGAAACTTCACAGTACATTATGGGCTCAAAACAGACCCACTTGGGGATAAAGAAAACATCCTTAAAGTTATGCAAAATGTTCATAACAAAATGCAAATACTGTTTACATTTTTCAGCATCTCAGTATAGCAACTCATATTCTAACTTGCAACCAGCTAGAAGCTGTATGGAAAACTTTTTAATCAGTCTCTGTGCTCGATACATATTTGATACATCATTGACTCATACAACAAATGTTGTAAAAGGGCTGGGCCCAGCATTAGGTATAAAAATACTAGTTTTAGAGTAAGATACTGGTTTGTGATACATTCAATACTAACACATCCAGAACAAGGTTCACTTTTACTGAGAAGATTTTCTGAGAAGGGCATGCAGCCAGACAGGGAACTGTTTCCTCTGGGGGAGACAAACCCTACAGTTAAAGGATTCGATTTTAATTCCACCAATGTTAAGTTGCACCAAAAATGAATTTGGGCCAAAATAATTATTCACATCACACACTGCTGGGCAGCTATAGATTGATGTATTTACATTTTACCAAAATAAGCAATGCCTTCTGAGAAATACAAACCTCTGCTTCTTTTACCCTTGCATCATTGATGAATACAATTCTTATCATTGCTCACTGACATAGCGAACATACATCCTCCCATCCCTCCACGCATATTTACCTTACTGTCTCTCTTGCACTAAGTAAAAAGTCCTCCACGTTTAGGACACAATGTTGTGTTTCCTAGCATGCCGCATCAATAAACTAATGACACTTCTGTCAGTCTTTCTCATGGTCAATTCTGCCTTCTCAAGAGATGTCCATAAAAGTGACTGTTTCTCTCCACTGTACCTAACTCAGCCTCACTGGTTCACAAAATGGTTCTGGAGAGTGAGAAAGAGAAAACAGTTGTATTGCAAAAGGCTGTCAGCTTGCAGAAAAAGAAACACGGGAAGCTATATAGATGAGATCTCCACCATACTAAGATTCCTGTTTCGTTCTGCGCCTCAGGTTAACAGCCATTTTTCAAAAAGTAGATATAAAATAAGTATATACTAACGTGTAGGGCTTCATTGGACTGAAGTCTACCCATATGAGTGAAGACGGCTGCTTCCATGAAAATTATGAGGACATAGTCTCACAGTTTCAGCTTGCTGAATTTTGTTTCTGTAGAAAATTCTCCCATACATTCTGTTGGATATTCCTTGCTTTTCCAGTCTGAAAATGTGTAGTGCAGATGTTCTTTGATAACTTCAATTTTCTGCTCTGCAAAGGGCAGCCACTGCAGTGGCGACTGAAATTATGTGGAGACAGACAAACTAACTGAAAGAATACTGGATGAAACACATGGTGAAAGCAAAAGATTTAGAATTTGCTCCACAGGTGAAAAAAATCTGAAGTTCAACAGAAACCTTTCGGTTTAAATTAGGCATCAGATCCTACCTGATCTTTCACATCTGCTTCTTTTTAGACTCAGGCACCTGCACCTGCTCCTCCATGAAAGGAATCTGATTAAAATCAAAATGAAAGAAAATTACAACTATATTGGTACTGGATTGTACCAAAATTGCAGGCTATGTCTTCATGAGGAGCAAATGCTTTATTAATGTAGGAAAATTAGTATACTTTGTAAGGAAAATAACTTCATGATGACAGATGTATGTTTTATATAATTTGGTTTCATGATTGTACAATGTACTTCAGTAAAAAAAAAAAAGGTTTGCTGACACAGCAGAATTTACATTAAAGGCCTCCCCTGCTTAACTGCCTCTGGAGGGACTGCTGTCTCTTACCTACCTTGATCAATGGCATGCATTAGCTGAAATGGGCAGCGTACACCTCTCCTCAGATGTAATAGTATTCATCTATCTGGCTCAAACTGAAAACCAATAATGGTGAAATTAGTGAGCAACAACAGAATCCCGGTTAGGTGAATAATCCTAGTAGTAAGCAATATCTAAGACTAATCTTGGCATAACTATTCTACCAGGTATTTTAATATAATGCATAAATAGATTTTATTCAAAGGCCAAAATTTTCTAAGAGTCCAGAGAAACCAAAGACATCAGAGATAGCATTCAACAGATGTTTTTACATTCCAAGCTATGTTTACTTTACATTTAGTATTTTAAACTTCGCTCGACAAGAAATTGTGCTTGACCCTCAGATTTGAGCCTGTGTAGCTCATAGATAAGTAGCTGCAAGTCTGAATCCTTTGTTGGACAACACAAGATGAAGAGACCTTTTATCTGCTATGTCAGTTCTTTGCCAAATGCAGGAATCAAGAACACTCAAGATTTTACAATCAAAACCACATTGTGAGCTCAAGGCAAACACAGTAACTAAATGAATGGGAAAAGACAACACTTCCCTGATACAGTTCACTGAAACCCATGAAAATGAAGTTTATCCTTTTTAAATTGTTCCTTTGTGTAAAATGGATTATAGTGCCTATGATTTAGTGCTTCTTTAAATAGTTGCTGCTGTAAAAGTAAGATTACAGAAATGAAATGATTTAGGAAGAAAATACAAGGACAGATGTAAAAAGCCCCCAAAAGCACCTGAAATAGTTTTTGCTGAATTATTTAGCACAGCTGTGTTCTTGTCCCTTTTTGGAACTCGTGTCTACTCCTGTTTATGATTATCATATTCTGGAAAAAATCCAGTTTCAAAAAGCACTAAGTCACCTGACTTCAGCACATACACAAGTCTTACAATACAGAAGTATTTCAGTGGCAAAGCAGTTTCTCCTCTTTCCACATTTTAAAAAGTTAGATATCTAATTCCACCTTATATTCAAGAAACTTCCTTTAAATTAAATTTAACTTTACATATTGCACAGTGGCAATAGAGAAACCTGTTTTCTAAGCTATGTCTGCTTGTTTATGGCATTTTTTAAGTGATTTCTTAAGAGACTACTCATAGCTGGTACATGGCCCGCTTCACAGGGATGTGGGCTGAAATTTGTTAGTGAAGCGTGTGGCAGTAATGCCTAAAGATGACCACCAAAACTCAGCAGGCAAGAAAATAATGGTTATTATTTAAAAAATGCAATTTAGACAGTTGGAACTCAGTTCTGGCTGACTGAGCGAATTAACCCCTGCCCTTTGCCCTTCCCCCCCGGCACCTTTCACAGACTGTGCAAGAGCATTAACCTTATGGACAAACATGCTGGTGCTTTACACTGCAAACTGAAGGATGAGAGCTGAGCAACACCTTGTGTTAGATGATAAAACTAACCATATGCTGTGAGTTTACTCCTTTTCTTCATTACCGTAGCAGACTTTCTCTGTGCTACCAATTTCCATGTTTTCTCTTTAAGGCATTTACGTATTTTCATTTCTTTCTGAAACAGCAGCTTCCACAAATCACTTTATAACACTATTTTATGTGTATTTTGTTCTTCCTCATTATTCCTTTCCTGTCCTTTCTGGCATTATTCATTATACCAAATGTTGCTTTCCAGAGTAAATCATGAAGTTCTTTGAGATATTTTTACCAGTATGATTGAGAGCTGAGACTGACAGCTGATTATCACCGTTCCACTTCCTTTTTCTGTCGATCCTTTACTATTAAGAAGTTAGATGCTTGTCTCCCACTCACTTCAATTGGAGACACCTCTTTTCTACCAATGTATATTTTGAATATCCAGTTGGGTAGGAATGCTATAATAAAGTAATTATGAAGTTATGTTGTTGTGAATGACTGCAGATTATTCATTTCTGTTAAGTGACTGTACTGTGCAAACATAACGTAGATGATTCAAAAAAGCATTTCCATTATGTTTAGTTAAATTCACAGCAACTAGATACTTGGAAATATTTTCTCCCAAACAGAATCCATGCCTAGTTTTGTGATAAAGAATTTATAAAATCATTTTTAACCACCTGATACCACAATTAAGCTTACCTTTAAACTTCAGAATATGAGTATTTAATTGGTTGGTTTCTACTTTTAGCAACCAACAAGATAAGAAAAATTTTCTTAATAAACCACATATTCTATCAGTATAGAAAGGATATTAAAGAATGCAACCAATTTCAATAAATTCATACAATTGATATTACCCATTTAAAAAATAATTTAATCATACTTCAAGAATCAAAACTTTTTATATAAAGTCAAATATTTATGTTGCAGATAGTTTGGGGAATTTTTTTATATGAAGAAACTGCTTTTGATGGAGAACTTGTCTTTCTTTAAAATTATAGATATAGATAACTATAATTTGACATACAGATGTGGAAATATTCTGAAGTCCACAGACAAGCTGCCATTTATTTCATTCAGTGTCAGAGTATCAGCCTAAAATCAGCAGAGCCAGGCTTAATACGCATAACCTACACAGCAACATCCAGATGACTGACTATAGTACACATAAACATTACAGCAATACATTTGGTAACTGCTCTAATAATACTAAACTGAAGAGCATTTTGGATGTCTGGCTTGGCATATTAACCAGACCTAAAGATCCAAATATGAACTCATTAAAGCTCTCTATCAATTATACAAGCTACATTTTGTATCGTATCACTACCTAACAAAAATTGATGTGCTTTTGTGTCTATTAGCTCTTGAAGTAGGGTTTTGTTTCCCCTAACACCTGCATTTTAGCTTCTGGTACCAGCAGGTCATAAGAGGCTATAAATTACCCTCATTACCTTAATAATCACAGGATTGCTGAATAAGCTCCATTCCATCATAACATAATCACATTCCAGCATCTGCATCAGGCTTTAAGACTTCCTACTGCTTATGAGGAATAGTGGTCTGAGTCAATCAATACAGAAGGCATTAACATTGTGCAACATATTGTCTATGTGATAGAGACACTTGCATATCATTACAGCAGCAAGACCTCAATGACAAACTTGTGTATCTAAAGTGAATCAATACAAACTTTTGTTTCAAATAACACCTGCAGGTCGTAACAACAAAATGTGTTTGTTTTATTTCATCTGAGTACATGACTATTTTCAGTATTTTTTTATTTCCACTGCAGTTCACTGTTCAGAATTCTACAGGTGTCAGTGCTGAGGAAATATAAATGGCTTTGCAGACTAACTACAGAAATCTGCTACTGTCTGTCTTAGGAGAGGGAAGACAAAATGAACGTGGACACAAGGAACAATTTCTTTAACAACCTTTCAAAAATCAAGCTGCTAACAGCATAATCTTGTGCAAGTTTTGTTAATCTGTCTTTACTTTAAAGGTGATGAAATGAAAGTCAGAGTCTAACTTACTTGCTCTAGGTTAGCAGCTGGGCTAAGAACAGAATCAAAGGACCATCACCACCAGCTTTATGCTGTATCTACACACAGGGCTGTTGTATCGCACACAATTCCTCCACGTTGTTCAAATGTAACTAAAAATCACCTCTTTAACTTCTTTTAAATTGGTCTTAACCTTTACAGTGCAGAAAAAGCTGAAACACGTAAAAAACCTGCTGCCCTAATGCCTGCCTGAGCTTGCAGTGTAAAGCTGTGACTTTGAGGAAGCGACAGCTCCTTGCTTCTCGGGCAGCATCCAAGATACCAGAGCACATTCCCTTCTGCTTTGGCTTTCTGCCCTGCTGGGAACTGGCCTACAGCAGCATCTTGCTTTCTAAAATTCCTTTCCAAAACCTGCCAATCAAAATGCAACGCATGCCTCCTGCACTACTCCACAGGCAGATAACGGGACTTCCCAGAAGCGCAGCCTGATGAGCAGACAGATCTGTGCACTCAAACTGCTCCTGCAGAGGTTCAGCTCCAGCCAATCTGCTATGCCTGAGTGTCCGTGGTTTGGGTCTTCGCTTGGGTGAGACTGGGTTGAAAAGTGAGAACTACAACAGAAGAATAGAAGAGTCACTGTTGTACTCATGTGGATCTTTTCTCCACATGCTTCTCATTCAGTAGTTGTGTATTTCCTTCCATGAGTGTTTCTCAGCCATAATAATGAAATGGCAGCTTTTTCTGCTTTTCATTTGATGGTGAGATGTTTTACATTCTAATTTTTCTCAAAAAATAAAACCTGAAAGGACACAGCTCAAACCATTTCAAATAATCTCTGACTACTTTCTAGGGGAAAGACACCATTATCACCACTGTGGAAACTGTCTAACCCCACTAGTTTACACTTTTTGATTTTACACTTTTCATAAACAGGGAGTAAAATATTTATTCAGACTTCGTGATGCCACGACAACTGACTTCTGTTGCAACACTACTACTACTAAGCTTTATTCCTAACTGGTAACAATGTCCTGTGATGAGCTAAAATTCTCTGAGTAAAAAAACCCCAAAAACCTAACAAAAAAAAATAATAATCACAATCTCAATCATTATCAATTTATTCTCACGCTCCAAAAATCTTCACAGAAAAGGCAATTCACTGGGCAGACTGCTTGGAATAGTGTAAGCTCCTCTCTTCCCCATAAATAACACATTGGCAGACTTCCGCAGTTAGGCAGCCTGCAAGTCTAATCTTAATTTTTCAGTACTCAAGAATTTGAGCACAACTCTGGACCGTGAAATGCAATGGAGAACAAAATACTCAGAAATATATTCACGTGAAATGTAAGAACCCTCTTATTTTTGACTTGTTTATGCTATCTGAAATAGAAATTATTTTATTAATGTTTGCAAGTGCCTCACCTCCTAAGAAAAAGATGCTGTGATGCTACGACTCTTTCAAGACTCATCACCTAGGTTCAAAATAAATAAACTATATAAAATATTGTGTTACTCTGTTTTAGGTACTATTGAAACCCATTAACTCTTGCTCAAATAATTGTTCACTGGAATTAAAACTATAGCTTATTGGAAGAGATTATAATTAGTTTCAGGTAAAATACATATTACATTTACACAGACATTGGAGAGATTAAATTTGATCTTTCCTGGCTTAACAGAATTTTGAAATATTTCTGGAAACACAATTTTCATTTGGTTGTTCTATGTTACCACAGCTTTCGAATTCCCTCAATCTTCATTAAAGTATAACAGATCAGTTTATCAATCTATTATATACAGTGACAAATGCACATAGGCAAATTTGCCTCTCTTGTTTTTCTGTTTTACTACTACTCGTTACACGTAGAGCAAAGGCCTTTTTACAGGTCTGTCATTTCTTTTTGCCTTTGTAATCTCCTTTCTCTTCACTGCAGTGAATTCAGTCATTGAATTATCTTTTTTTTTTTGTCTGTATTTTTTTTTAATCTGCAAATAATGCCATTCTTTAAGTTGACTGATCCTGTACCACTTAAGTAGAACTTCACTCGAATAGGTATGAAATCAAGCTGTGGTGCATTTAAAATGTTATTTCTTTAAATCTACAACTTTATTCATAGCTTATCATATATATACCTTTGGTCAGCACTTGTTTTTATCTCTTCAAAGTAATCCTTTTCCCTTTTTACTACTCCAGCAGATAAAGAATGTTTGAGTAAGTGCGATAATTAACAATTTATTCCACAATAATAGTGGAATAGTCTTCTTCAATAACAGAATAGTCTTCTGAGCCATTTCAGGGTATCTGCATCATTGAAGTGCTAAAACAGTAACACAGCCTAACATGAATCTCTAACGCCACCAAATTGCCAGTCTGATCATTATTCATCAAGTTGTCCTTGTACTCTCAAAGACTCTTTAAAATGATACATTTCCTACTGTTGCAGGAGTAACTTCTACAGGTCAGAGGCCTGGGTACGTGGGGTTGGTGTAATGTCAACGGAGAATTAGAATTAGTTTACAGCAGATCTGACCAATGCCTTAGTGGTACCAGTCCTTATTTATTTATTTATCTGTTTTTTTCTTAAGGACTCAGAAAAAAAAAAAAAAAAAAAACAACAGATAAAAAAACCCCAGACTTTAAAAAACAGATAAGCACTCACAGGGCTTTTCAGTCATCTGTGCCTCACAGATAATTTGCCCCTTAAGAATCAGAGATCAATTATTCCAATGGAAGAAAGTTGGGCACATTGCCCTTATAAAAACCTGGCCTGAAGACCTGGCTCTGCTGCTGCCTCGCTGTGAGCCCATCTACAGCAGTAATACTGCAGGCTGACGCAAGCTTGCTCTGCGTGTGCCCTGAGCAGGCAGGGAGAGAGCCAGTTAAAATCAAAAAGCTGTGTGATTTTGTTAGCATGGTGCCTGAGATAATATCCTTTGCCTCTCAGATGGGTTTCTTAGGTTGGCCTCCTTACTACACTAACACAAACAAACAGCTTGCAGTAGCTTGTGAATTTAAGCGGACTAAATTAGTGTTTGCTCACAGCCTACAGGGTAAAAAAAAAAAAAAAAAATAAAAACCCCGTTATTTGGATTTTTCTTCTTAATCGTAGTTTCACATCTATTGAAATGGATTAATTACGGCCATTAAGTACTCATCAAATACTTCTGAGCAAATCAATTGAATGTTTTTATAATTTTACTACAGCCCAGTAATATTGGCTTCCTTAACAAAATGTAGAAAGGCTAATTTTGAGATGATGACTGCAAGAAATAATAGAGGGAAGGAGTATAGCTCAAATTTACAAAAAGTATCCAATTATAAGAAAGAAGTCTATGTGGCAGTGCACCGTAACTTGCTATCAATCTGAAGTTCACATACAGGATTTCTTAAGCATGTGAGGAAGAAATAGAAATAATTGCCACTGAGAAAGGTATTAAGGTACCTGCTGCTTGTTTCGGGACAAATTCTGCCTGCCAATCTCCCAAAGGCAAAAATATCTGAGAGCATGATGGGAATCCCAGACTCCCACACTAGAAAGTCAAGAACATTTACCTAAAAATAAGGAACAAAAATATGGTATATGTAGGACACCATTACTACATTCTTCTTAACCACGAACAATCGTAGCATTTACATTTATAGCTGGCACTTAGAAGTTTTCATTTTTTTTCATGTTAGTCCCATGAGAAAATAAACCTCTACAGCTTCACCATGTATCAAATAGTGCATTCTAACTATAGTTCAGTTCATTAAAAATAAAATGGTGCCTTCGACCATCCCTTGGCATACCTTTTCCACATATAAAAAGCTACTTGAGGAGTGTTATATCAACATGACTGATCATATTCATTAGAATTCTATTCAATTAGAATCGTAAGTACTTATTGCAGAAATTCAATGCTATCTCTCTATGCTGTTGAGCAGTTCAGTCTGTTATGGTGACATCATTAAGTTAAGGTGCAACAGCAGTTTTGAAGGTAAAAGTCCGTCAAGTTTCTATTCTATTAAGACCATTTTGTGACCGAGTGAAGTAAATAATTTGGAAAACACCAACAATAGCTGTCTGACTATGTGGCTGCCTTAAAACATCTATACTGGAATCCAGCCACTTAAATATGGACCCAGGTAATTTGTTTAGTGATTCCCTTTTATTGTTATTTTTGTAAAAATAAAATCATATCACCATGATTTAATGTTGTTTATATTTTGACTTATATGGATTATTTTGTTTTTAAAGTCCTCCTCCATTGGCAAAGGCATCTTTTTCCCCAAATTCAAGTCAAATATACTTGATACCTTAGAGAAAAAAACCCAGAGATCCATAAAATGTCAGTAAGTGAAAATGGTAAGTAATTTCAGTGTGAAAATTTGATATAACAAAACCAGATTTTGAGGTGATGATACTGAATAGGTAATAATCATTCTAAACAAGTAAAACATTGGCGCACCTAGCAAAATCATGTTATGTATATCTTTATTACAGTTTTCAGAATACATGGATTAACAATGGCCAGGCTGTGATTTCACCAAATTCCTATTTTAAACATTACATAGAAAACACAAAGCTGTTTAAAAAATAGAAATGCATGAGTTTTGTCACTTTTTTTTTTCTTTTTGGCATCAGGAGTCATATGACTTCCAAAAGGGAAACCAAATGGTGCATGATAGCAGACTGACTAAACTGTAATAGATTATTGTTCACATTCTGTGGCATATGTATCACCTCAAACAGTGCTAAAAGAAGCACTACAGGAACAAATCTTTCTCCTTTAACATTCTTCTAATGACACCAGTGGGTGCTGAGTGACAGCTGGCAGGACTGCAGAATTCACAGGCTTACACAACTCCCTTTCTTGTGCACAAAAGCAATATGTGATCTGAAATAGAGACACCTGAAGCTGAGGGATTTGGCTTTATCTGCTTTGATTTTTTTTTAATTTATTTACAGTTTGTGTGCATGCGTGGGTGTGTGTGTAGATACTGCAGAAGAGATGTAGAGGTTTCTTACAATACTTATTTTAAAATGAATAACTTGCAAATACAGTATGGCACATGAGAGGTGGGCTTTACATTGCTTTATCACTTAGCATTTGTTATGCCTGACCTCTCAGCAATTTGAAGGCAAACATTAAAGTATAATTCAGCCAAGCCTTTGTTTAATGGATAAGAAGCAATTTACATATATGGGTAAGTTTGCTCCCACATAACTATTACCAGCTTTAAATATTTACTAGCTATAGCATTCTCAATATAGGAAGTACTAAATTCACCCATCAAAGCAGGCTTTGCCTGAGGGATGCAAAAGCCAAACATTACGAAGTTTTCTTAATGAAAGCTATAGGAGGATTTCCAGAGCCAAACCTAAATCTCAGCCAGATTCTCAGAGTTTTGCAAACCATTTGTATATTGTGGGATGAATTTCAAGTAGGTCACTGATGAATTGTGGTTTGGATAGAAACCATGAAAACATTATGTTTTTTACAGCATTTGTCTGAGGTAGTACATATACCACACACAAAAATGCAAAAATATACAGATATTCATAAGTATTTGCATATTACAGAAGGGAACTATGGAAATGCTTGCATTTGTATCTGAATTTTCAAGAAAGAACAGGTAATTTTAGACAACATTTTTCATATTGACCATGGCTGTCTAAAACCAGAACAAATTATGTAATAGTATTTCTGGGAATACTTCCTGAAGCTGTTAGTCAATGCCCTCTGAGGCACTAATTTTGTTTTGGCTTTAGCATCAGTTCATAATATGATTAACACTTAAACCAAACATCACTCATGTGCTGGGAAAGGGTATTTGTTGAATCACAAACAAACATACATGACAAACTGTGTTGCACTTTTTCGCAGTAAACTGCATAAAACTTGAGCAAAAAATGTCTAGTGTCTTTACATTTCTGATCTGTACAGCCAGTAGTTAAGCAACAGAGATGTATATTTGTATATGATTTAAACATTTCATTCCCATGTCAATTGCAAATTTAGTTCAATTCATTGCAAAGGTAAGATTATCTTCCTCTTAAATAAACTAAGAAATGTAAACAGTGTAACATCATAAAAAAAAATATCTCTTCAGTACTTGTAACTGGTAAAATGTGAATGCAAACAGATGTGCTGGTATATTGTTAACGTAATGTCTCAGAGGACATATAGTCAAACATAATTAGCAAGAAATTTATGTATGAACCCTCCAGCGATTTTCTTTCTGGGATTACTTTGAATACAAATATAATTTAACTGATATATTTCATTTTTTAAAATTAGAAAATAAGGCAAGTGCATTTCTGAAAAAGGTGCTACTCTTCTACACTTCTAGATAAACATGTGACACCTCTGAAAATTAGATCAATAATAAAAACATTAAAAATATCTGCAATTTAATATAGACTGAAAAACTATCAAAAGACAAAGTGACCAGCATCAATTTCAGAAAATATTTTAGACTTCATAAATACGAGCACCCTATATTTACATAAATTATCTTCTAAACTAGTTTTCCTTTGAAAGACATTTTTGTTCTAACAGATATGTCCATTAAATTATATAAATGTTTCAAATACGAAAAAAAATAGTAGTAAAATAGAAGCATCGGATAATGTTGTTATTTTGGATTTGCTTTTTTCCCCCCTAAGATTTGGTTCTTGAAAATCTGTAGTCAGCTTTCACAGAGCTTTAAAAAAAATACAACCCATGGAAATGAAAAACTCGTGCACTAATAATTACTGCTACAGTATAAAGGTTCTGTTGTGAGCTTTTGAGTTTTCACATATAAAGATTATACCACTACTTGTAAATCCCAGCAAAATGCTCATTTTAAAATTTGAATTCTAATACACTGTTGATTGTAGTACAAATTTATACAGACGTTATGAACCTAATCCTTTTAAACTGGCTTTGTACATTAAGCACATTTTTATAACTGTAAATTTAATAGTTCTGTGTTGAAAAGTTATGCTTCAATACGAGGTTGATGTTGACCTTATACGAAACAGGATATAATTCTTTGTATCTCTCACTGATAAAACAGGGAGACAGAATCCTGTTGCATGCATTATTTTTTTCCTCAAGTACCATACAACTCTTTAGTTTGTTACTAAACCCACAAAAAACCCCAAACAGTTTAGAAAGAGTATTAGTTGACAGCACACATTTCACTAGGCTTCAGCTGTATTCCTATATTAAGAGATATAGCAGTGGGGAAAACCCCCTGTTTCCTTTGAAGACAATTGAAAAAAAATTTCTTTCAATACTAGATTGAAAAGGAGCTCTATCTTTTTTTACAATAATTCAATATTGATCACTGTAGTTTGAAATTGTGATAATTTATCCCAAACTAGTCAGATAGTCTTAAGAGTATCTTACCAGAGAAGCAAATAGAATCTACTATACAGAGATGCTTGGCTCAAGCAGTAGTGCAAAGTTACACTGCCCCAGCATTGAATGCTCCTCTAGAGCTAGCAGTTTGTGCACAGGAAACAATGTGACACCTTACCTTCCAAATATTCTTTATATAGCCTTAAAAAAAAAAAGTTCCCCGTAACACCAGGCAATAAAAGCGTTCATAGTAATTCATCAATCAGTGAAAAGCAATAATAATTTGAGAACAAGTGCCATCTACATCCCATTTTTTAAAATATCATAGCTGAGCAACATATGAGTAGTTCCACTGGAACTCCCACTTAAAATCCTCCATCCCATCCAGATATGCAATGAACCTTTAGAAAAAGGATGGTGAAGACTGACCTGAACACCAAATAGACTGTACATTCAACTAGAGTCTGGGAAGAAAAGGGAACTATCGTTTCCCATTGAGTGGCAGAACATACACAGTGTCAGCTACTAAACTGACTGCTCACCTGAGGTACTGCAGTGCAGGGGCCTGTATACAAAGGAGAATGGGAGGAGCTTCCCGAAAAATCAGACTGCTGCAATCTTTGATCACTGCTATATAGTGCTCCAGGTAGAAAATTTGTTCTTAGCTGCTAAACCCTCAGCACTAAAATCCACCAGTAGAGATCCCGCTACATATTTTACCTGAGAAACAGAGGAAAAACTCAGAGGCAGTTCTGAATAACTTCATAATGTAGCTTGTCTCTAAAAACCTACACGAAGGTATTTTTAGCGTAATTAAAATAGGACAATCATATTTTCCCCCAAGTATCTTTATAAAGAATATATAAGTGCATAATTAGAAAAATCCCTCCTTAGATACAGTTAAAAACATACCCTGCCCTTGATATAATTTAATTTTGGTAAAATCCTATGCTCTGTTTTATTTATTTTTTTTTTTAGCAGTGATAAGTAACTATACATCATTATATCACCAAAAGTGTAGATATGTGGTATATCCTACTTGCAGCCAAAATAGCTGAATCCACCAGGCTTTACATTGAGATAAGATTTTTCAGCAACCTGACTGGGGCTATGCGTTGCTTCTTTATGGTTACAAAAAAGATTCTGATAATGTAGACCAGCTCATCTCTGAATTTATTAACATACAATTTTATTATTTTTTTCCTTTCATGTCCAAATCAGAACTGCAAATGGAATCCACAGCTGTATTCTTTCAACAAATGTATGTTTTCTTACTCATATAAAACATAAGCTAGAAATCCCCAACTCCTTTCATGTAAGTTGCCAGCTTTAAAAAAAAAGGGGGGGGAAAAAAAGAAAGAACATAAGAAAATAAGATATACATCCTACTGTTTAACACTGTTTACAGATCTTGGTAGTTGGGGTAATAAGATACAGTATGTGGATTATTTAGCAATAGCTTTTAAAATACATAATATTTATACACCTTCTCATTTAATCACCACCAGTATTCCTTTTTTATCATTGCCAATTTGCATGATAAACTCTTTTCAAAGTATATCCATTTAATTGTAAATAAAACAATTCACTAATTCTTTGGCATCAGAGGAATCATATAGCTGCAATTGCTCCATTGTGGCGAGAACGAGACCTTTCCAAAGTTACTCGTCTGTTATCTGTAATACAAAGAGAGGAAAAAACAAATCACCATAAGATTTGAAACATGGATAATGCAATGTCAAGAGGTTTTCAAACAGCCCTGAAAATCATTTCAAATGATATGTAAATAAGTAACTAGGAGACTGGATCAGAGAAGTTTCACACTGCAGCTGCCAGACTGAGTTCAAGAGTTCTGCAATCAGCAATAAATTACTTTCTTGATCAGAGAAGCTGGGTGATAAAAGCATTAGGAGAATCCTGAAACATAGTCCCCTTGGAAACAGCACACAATAACTAGAATTCTAGGTACAAATCTTATTTTATAAACAATTTATGCACAGAAGCTCTGGAAAAATACATTTCAAGGTTCACGAGAATGTACTGACCAGTGTGGTGGTGAAAAGCCCGGTAGATGCTGCAAATCTAAAAGCGCTAACACTGTTCACTATAATTTGGTAGAGTTAAAAATAGAACAGTTAAATCAGCCACTTCCTAAGCATTTCCTGACTGTGCAATGTGAACAACTTTTAGTATAAAATATTACACAGTAATTATTGCAATGAATAATAAATATGTCTCTATCACAGGAAAACAATAATGAAGTACCAGCCACATTCCTAAATGCCTTTAAAATAAAATTTTAAAGTGAAGAATATCCACATACACGCACACAAAAAGGGGCAGAAAATTAACCCCCACAGTTTTCTGGAGGTTTTGATCTTTCTTTTTTAAAATGTGGTCCTGTCATGCAATTTTTTTTTTTTTTTTTTTTTTTTGTGTGTGTGTGTGACTGCTTACTTTTGGCCTAGCCTTTTCTATTCTCTCGTCATATTAAGGTTGCTGCTCTTTGTTTGCATCAGTACAGTATCTACATTGCTACAGCATCAGAGTGTCCCAATCTATGGCTGGAACTCCTACGTAGTACTGGAATATTACAGAACAACAGTCACTTCAGAAGCAAAAAGTCTGACAGACAAACTGCAGGCAAGCAGGTTTTCTCAGCTTTTTTCCAAATGAGCCGATTTAGCTCTGTTTCCACAGCGCAGCAGACTATAAAAGTATGTGTTACTGGCACTGCTGCGGGACAGCACTGAACTTGGGCCAAGTCAGAAGGTTCAGGCATAAAGCACGAGACCCCAACACATCTAATGGGTAGAAATATATTCTTTGACAAAGCTATTGACTGAATCACTATGTTCCAGAGACCGGGGGGAAAGGTTGGAGCAAAGACCAATCTGAGATCTCATCAATGTATATAGATACCTGAAGGGAGGGTGCAAAGAGGCTGGAGCCAGGCTCTTGTCAGCGGTGCCCAGTTAGAAGACCAGAGGCAATGGGCACAAACTGAAACGTGGGAGGTTACCGCTGAACATCAGGAAAGACGTGTTTACTGTGAGGGTAATTGAGCACTGGAATAGGTTGCCCGGGGAGGTTGTGGAGTCTCCATCCTTAGAGATATTCAAAAACTGTCCAGACGTGGTCCTGGACAACTGGCTCTAGGTGACCCTGCTTGAGCTGGTGGGGTGGATGAGATGACCTCGAGAGGTCCCTTCCAACCTCAACCATTTTGTGATTCTATTCTAAGCTAACAAAGCCAAAAATGGTCCAAGCACATTAAATAAGGTTCTGGGGATGACAAAGAAAAGTCATCTCTGCGATTTGTTTCTGGACAAAGAACAGAGAATGCCTCTGGAGACTGCATGGACTCTGCAAAATCAACCTTCCTTTTCCCTGTTCAATGAAAGTGTCTCTCATGCTATAGGGAATTAACGGCTCCTTTAGCAAGATTATTAGTTCTTTTTATAGTTCTGCCTTGCCTCCTTTTCCTAATGAATCTATCCATGCATAAAGTATTCAAATTACCCTAAGTCAATCTGTTTTGCATGGGAATAAATCTCTGCACTGGTTGCAGTGTCACTAGGCATTGGAAATTAAAGCACAAAAATGCTGTCTAAAACCCAAGAAGGAAAGTTATTAACTCAAACGTGCTGCTGTTCCTCTGTAACAGTGACTAGGAAAGAATCTAGAGATACATGATCTCAGTGGGGAGAAATGCCTTGACCAGTAGACTATTTCTTGATATAATTTCAAGACTGTCAACTGTACAGGTTTTTTTAGATTTTTTTCTTTACCATGATGGAAAAAAATACAGAAGAGAGAAACATTTTCTGCAAATGACAGTTCAGATTCTCTGGTAATTGCCCAACTAAGCTGAGACTTAAAGAAAACACAAAACAAAACTGTAAAAACAGAAGCATTATAATTTCCTTCTTCAGCTGATGACAAACAAAATATTTTTCCACTTATTAGAAGTAATCTATTCTTTTAAATTATTTCCAATTTTTAAATGGACGTAATTATCATTTCTAGAGATAGGAATACAAAATCTGAAAGATTCAAGAGAGGTGGGAAAGAACCACAAGGTTCATCTAATCAAGGAAACTGAAATACAATGATTCAGTTACTGCCAGTAAGAAACAATGTCAGCAATCTCCCCAGAGAAGTGATGGATTCCCCAAGATTGGACACTTCGAAGTGTCGGCTGGACGGGGTGCTGGGCCATCTTGTCTAGACGGAGCTTTTGCCAAGAAAGGTTGGATCAGATGATCCCTGAGGTCGCTTCCAATCTGGTATTCTATGATTTAACAGTGAATTGGAAAGCAACCTTGTGTGTGTGTGCATATTTATATCTGGTTAAAAAAAGAAGCATTAGTATGTGTACATACATATATACACACACATAAAGAAACGACTCGTTTCTTCACTAGATGTAAAATGTGCTTGTATATGTATACACATATTTGTTAAGTTAAAACAAAGAGTTTCATACTAGGATCCGAAACTGGATTGGGCCGGTATTTCAGTGACTCAAGCACAAATTTTTAAAAAATCATGACATTTGTATCACTTTCAATATTCAGTTACCTCCAACAGCTGTATTTACTTTTTTATACGTTACAGACCATATTGAATACAACACAAAGCAAGACTGGCTTATAAGCATGACTATGACTGCTCTAGCTTAAAACTACATATAATATCAATAAATGGTAAAAATATTCACTTGTGTGTGTGGGGGGGGGTGGGGTGGAAAATAAAAGACACTAGCAGTAACCTAAGAATATTTAAAATTAAGCCAAAAATCATTGCCAAAAGGCTCAGGTGTACACTTTAGCAGCCTGTAAAAATGACTAGAAAACACGACAATAGTTTCTGTGTGTATCAGTCATGCCTTCTGGGTAACCCATCTACCTATGTAGACGAAAACTTTGTTTCGTACTTTAATGTCAGAAGTACATCGCTTTTAAAAGGAGGGCATTTACAAAGCATCCGTAATGCTCGTATTACAGACATTATAATCTATCTCAGAAATGAACACATGCACTTAGAAGTGATCTCCCAATCAGCTGAATGGATCTTTTCTTGTATCAGTAAAAGGCAGAGCAATGAAGGATTAAAATGGAAAATCAAGTATATTTTTTGTATCAAAAAACAACCTTCATCTTTTAGCTAGCTGGATCAAATTCAAATGAAGTAAATACACAATTAAATGCTAAGAAATCACATCAGTAGTTCCTTCTTAGTATGGAACTGGAATGTAATCTTGACCATGAAAACTTTACACCTCCACTGGAAGAAATATATTGACTTTGTTATAACAACAATTACTTGTTCAAGTCTTCCAGCACTCAATATAATACTTAGATAGGAATAAATAATAACTACAACATACAAGATATTTGTAGAGGTGCTTTTGATACATACAAGTTATTCACCATGTGATATGAATCTATGGATGTAAAAAAAATAAGCAAAACCACAATAAGCTTAGTGTATAAGTACAATAAATATACGTCATGAAGTAAACAAAAAAAAGATCTAAACAGTTATTTTTAGATAATGAATTTTCATTTTATGGAATTTGACAGCTTCACCTGTAACTCATTCTCCCTTATACTCTGCATGTATAAGGCATTAGAAATTAGAATCAATTAAAACCACACTGGTAAGGGAGAGGGAAATATTTTTTGCAAAAACTGTACTCTGCAAAATGTATTTTTCCTTTCCCTAATGCTCCTTCATTAGTTCTCTTACTAAAAGAGAAGTCTCAATAGTTGCAACAGGTTTATTAACTCAGTAGCTTGTTATCAACATAACACTCAGTTATATTAGGAGAAAAATAAATGATATTTTGCAGAACTGCAGTACTAAGATTAAGTGACCTTTCCATTTTGCTTTCTTCTTATCCACTCTTCCAGGACGTAAATTTGTGCTATGCTAATTATAAACCTTACTTTTTATGAGCAATCAATACTAGTAATAATATAGATGTTTTGTAATTGAACAGACTAGTCATGAGACTGAGATATCTGATAATAGAAAAAGACAGTCTACAACCCATACCTCAAAGGTACTTGATTGGAATTTGTACTATCCTGTAACAATCACAAAAAAAGTTCTCTCTTTGACATGCCTTACATTAAAATTATAAATGTATTATAAACTGCTACCTGGGGCTTAGTATCTTAGTTGACTAATTCTCCAGGATTAAATAATTTTTTTCCCCAGTCAGTTAAAGCATTGGAAGTGTTTCTTTGTACCTTAATGACAGCAGTGAATTCAAACACTAGACTGATTTTTAAATCCTATTTCCCTGCACTTTCCTAGAGTGCTTATCAGGAGAGTATCCAAGTTCCTCCCAAATGTAAATAACTGCAGCATCCATTGATTAGCCTTAAAAAATCAGCAACAACAAACCCCCAAAATCACACAAAAACCCCACAAAACCAACAACCAAACATGACTGGCACACATAACTACTTTTTGCCCTTTTTCTAAAACAAAAGGTTGAAACATTAATCTATATGCAGAAGACGAAGCACCTAAATGTTGTAAGAAAATGGGCTAAAAAGAATACCGGGGTTTTCAGGAATAAGTACGACTAGAACTATTTTACCTTCTTCAAAGGCAGTGGTCACAGGACCCTCAAACCTGAACAACACATATTTTAAAGAATGTTTTAGTTAATAAATGTTATGTCAATCACATCAAGAAGAGCTTAAAATAGTTCCAAAATGCTGAATCTGGAAGAGGGGCGGTGTACAGCATTGGGTGCTCAGCTAGCAACAGCTATGCTGGATGGAGCACATGCTGGAAGGCATAAGCCCTAGGAAGAAAAACTCTGAAATGCTAATTTATTTAAAAAGCTCACACCATTAACTTGCACAATCACTACATCTTTTTTCTTTTTTTCTTCCCCCTTTTTCCCCCTTCCTGACCCAAGCTGCAAGAATTATCCTTCCCCTAGCTGACAATAATAAAAGGTGGTTAATGCTCAGAGAAAGGTACCAGCTTGAGTTGACTTGAAAATGACCACATGAAGAAGACAGAACACTCAGCAATGAATAAAATATTCTAAATGTAATCATTTTGAAATAATTTTGACTATGCAAAAGATGTAGAAATGCATGCTGTAAGGGAATTTGTATGGCCTATGCCTTTGGAAATCAATGGAAACATTTACATCAAACATTTTTTTATTCATTCATGTAAAATTTTGTTCACAAGGAAATCCTACCGAAACACACCTTGTTTTCATGAGCAATCCAAGGGAAATTACTCACACTGTACCAGGTACTTCAGCAAGCACCACAAACATATATAACATGGAAAACGATCAGAAGAGCAAGATAACTTCCTGTAAGTATGGAACGATTACACAAAAAAAAGAGTAAGCTGGTCATTTAGGACTTTTTAAAATTGATAAACTGTCACAATAGATGATAACTCCAAGCAGCAAACACTGCATCTGTGATATTGATGGCATCGGCATTTCTTCTTTAGAAAAAGGTAGAAACCTGAATTGCACCTTACAAGTCTCACTTTTTTCTGACAGAGATAACTAAATATTTTCTGTATAGTGTCATTGATTCAAATTGGAACAAGTTTGAATAAATTTAAATCACTTTAGCCTGGGTAGCCTCTAGTTTTCTCCTTGACCCATCTATGCACAGGGAAAACTGAAGCCAAGTTACAATGTCTTTTGCTGTAACAGCATATTATCAATTGCTTTAAAGAGCAACCCATGACAAGAATTAACTTTATTATTTTTCTTTATTGACTGCATGCACCTTCATCAGCTTAGTTTACCAACAATGAAAGGTAAATCTTTTTGGAAATTGGAATTGATAGAACATAAGACAGAAGCAGAATTGATATAGCGTAAGACAGCAGGGAAGCCCATCAATCTCCAGCACCTCTTTAACAGCTAGAGCTGAACACTGTTCTCTGTATTGCCTGGCCTGTACCTATGACATATTAGAGAATACCAACTGAGAAATAAGCTAGTCAGGGAAATTAAGGGCTTCAAAACTGTTGTCGTTGTCTAGAGCAAAATCCTTTTGAGAAACAGCACCTTGAGAGAAAATGGCTCTCCTAACCTCAATTCTGTTAAGATTCAGTCCATCTCTGAGATTTGATTTCAAACTGATCTTTCAAAATATGTGGCCTATATAAAAAAATAGCAATGAGGTAAAAATCAGTTATGAGGGAAATGCAGCCAAAATAATAGCTCAGAAAGAGCTCTGAAATACACAGCACTTTTGCAAAAGAGCTTTATTGCAAAGGGATGAAACAAGCAAATAAAACAGTTTTCTAACCGGGTTAAGGGAAACTGTACAGTTAATATGTTTTCTTTTAATATTTTAGTATTTTAAACACTCTTATTGCAACCTCAGCAGGCACCCTACATATGCCTGACAAAATCTGAACTAGACTCTTTATAAGCATCGCACTGGGTCATTTTACATTCATTTGGATTTGATATTTTTGTAACCAAAGATGAGGAAAGATCAAATGATACGACATCGCTGTTCTCAGCTTTTTTTTTTCCTAAACAGAATCTCAAACTCATGACAATCAAACTTAAATGACAGCTAAAATGGTTATTTTAGCATCATTTTCAAAGAAAACATTGATATTTCAAGCAAACCCTGTAGCTGTGAGGTCAAATTCTATGAAGCCTATTTCATTTTGGTTTTGGTCCAACCCAGACTTTCATGTGAAAGCTGAGTGATAACCTGATCATATACACGGTATATGTTGTTATGATGGAGAAAAAGAAACTTACTCTCAGGCCAAAGAAATAACAGGGGTGTTTTGTTTTTCTTTTTAAAGCCCTCAAAACCAGACAGCAAATATAAACAGCCCAAACACATTAATTATAAATGCATCATGTGTCGATCTTATTAGAATTTAAAGATTACGTTCTTGATTTGGTTAGTGGGATGTTTACCAATATATTGATACATAAGGTGTTGAAGAGCAAGAAAAGGTGGAAAAGGTGTTAGAAGAAATGAGGAAGAAAAAAAATGGGTCTGTGTAGCTATTAAGAAGATTTCTAGGATAGGAAGAAAACATAATAAGGAGAATTGTAAGAGACTTAAAAGGATGTATCTCAAGAAAGAATGGTTCCTCCTCAGAAAAAAAGCAGATACACATACATCTCATGAGTTACCTGCAGAAGTCAGGAGTGCCAAAATTATCATCATAACATAGTAAGCCTTAAGGTAAGATAGATTTGCACGTAGATATGTATTCTGTTTGAAAATATTTCCTTCAAAAGTTTTAGTCATTTAGATAACACACAGTACTTTCATTTTAAGAAGGTTCCCAGACCAGCCCATGTGCACAATTTCTCACTGAGAAGAAATGTGGATGTTTGGATTCTTCATAACTTGCTAAATAGAAGTCATTAATATCCAGAAGCACTGTAATACAGTCAGGTCTAAAGTATGGAGAGCTAAAGGATTTAAGTCCTGCCACAAAGGGGTTCACTCAGATTAAAAGGGAACAAAGACATGTCTAATCTTACTGCTGCCACTCAGACCTTGCTTGTTGGGCACCGTTAATTGCAGCCTTTGAGTTGTATGAAAATGCAGAACATCAGTAGAAATACCCATTTATTTGCATTCTATGTGTTATACATAAAAATGCTTTAAAAATGAATAATGTGAGAAGTTTTAATGTTAAATAGCATGTGTGATGACATTTACCAGCTGAGTGCAATCCAGCTGTGACCACAGTCAATACAGTATAGGAACGTAATCAAAGTAACACTTTTGCAACCAAAATCTAGGATGTTGACCATCTATATCACAATTCCATTAAGCAAATAAATACTTATTCTATTTAGAGCTGAAGAAAATCTAATAAAGTATTTATAGAACAAAAATGTGTAAACCTTATTTTCAAGTAATCTGTTTAAAATAAATTTTACTATAGCTTACTCCAGGCCTTAAAACATTTAAAAAAAATAACAAAGAATTGGCCCAATAAGCTAAGATTCCTCAAACCTTTAAATGATCTATTTAATATTTTAATTTGATTTTGCTTTTTTTTGTTAATAGTACCACTTGGGATATGCATTGAAAGCTCTTCCACAAGAACTGCAATGGAAAAGCCTTAGTTTGAGACAACACATGCCTGCCTCAGGGGTTACAAGACAAATCAATCTATTTTTCTCCTTTCCTCCAAGGGTAATTGGCTTTTAAAATTACAGAGGAAAATAGGCCTTCATGTCAGTACAAGGCAGGCACATCTACAGCCATTTTCCATTTCTTTTTCAGTTTGAATTCTCAGCTGAGAACTAAACTTATAAAGGTGGGAAAATAAAAAGAAGATGAAGAGGAACGATTGCATCAGTTCAAATCCTCTCCAATAACAAGCAGCGCTGTGACCAGCATTTGAGTCTGGAATTTACTGAAACCTGCTATGAATAGCTGTCATTTTCCTACTCAGTTTTTTTTTTTATTCTTGTTTGTGATAAAATTTACTTGAATTTTTGTGACAGCTTGTACCACCAGCATTCATGGAGATCTGTCACAGAATTTAGTTAAACTGAGAAGTTATAATTATTGCTTCATTTCTCATAATATCTCACAAAATAATGCTGATTTTTACCTCATCCTTATGAAATTGCCTTTTTCAAGCAGCAATCACGGCTATGAGTATCCCTACAATCCTTATGCTGTGCTACACACGCAATCATGTATAAACTCCATTTCAGACTTTGAATACTGTTAAATTGTATACAGTAAATTTTAACTTGGCTAATAAATTGTTTCAAAGCAGTGAAACTCAGATGATAGTTTTCGTATTTTTCTGATTGCTATTAAATGTGATTTATAATACATGACTCGTATCATACTGCCAGAAAAAAATTCTCATGCAAAAATATTTTCCAGTGCATACAGATGAGTAATCAGCTAAACTACAACCGATACACAAAAACAACAAAAAAATTGAAAAAAGTCAAAACAACTTAGTCTTTTAAAACCAGTACTAAAGTTCCCTTGAAACAGATTATTGAAAGTGTACCACTAAACCTTTAATGTGAACTTGCTCACTGGGAGTGTGTATACAGGTGTGAAGCAATTATTAGACTTGATATCTGAATGAACTCAGGTTCCCATTAGAGCTTGAATGCTTCAATGACCCTATTATTTTCCTTTCAATGCTCCCAGACCTGATCAACTTAATTATTCTGACCAGTGAAACATTTAGGACATAAATGTATGATTTGTTTTAAACCAAATGAGACAACTGAAAGTACTTCATATAATAACACAAAAAAAGAAAGAACAAGATATGTGATGTGTCAAATCCTGGAAGAAGGTCAGGTCTAAGAAACAGTAACAAAGAAACAGAAAAAGAGATCCAGCACAATAAAGTTACATTTATTCAGGTATTTTCCCTTGAACTTCTAATTTGTAACCTTTATTGCATCTCATGTACAGTGCAAAAAGTAGATCTTAGGAATCAGAAGGGCAAAACAAATTTCACAGAGTAAATAAACTAGATCTGCTTCAGTGAGGAAAACCCCTAACCCTCAAAACACAGAGAATGTGTCTCTCCTTTCGTGACTACACACACACTTTTAGCAGTTGCCCAAAAGTAAAATTAGATCCTCTAACAGAAACCATTTCATGTCAGAGAGGACAGAATTGCTGATGTAAAAGATGTCTTTCCCTATTTTAATTGTACCTGCTATTTTACTGTTAAGGAAAAGCATGTGACATTGCAGAAATATGTATTCACATTTTGAATAAACCAAACTCTTCATGAATAATGTAATTTAAAATGGCTTCCAAAATGTCCTATTCCCAGCTCCCCTATTAACACTACTGCTCTTAAAATTTGTATTTGCTTTGAAAATAACTTGACTGTAAGGTTACGAACAGGACAAAGAAATAAAGACAGTAACAGGTTCTGAACTTCAAGTATACAAGCAGCCATAAAGTTAGCAGATTCTCATCCGAACGCATTTGTCCTTAAAAAGAATCAAACTGACATCAAAGTGGTCCCCTTGCCCCTTGCCTCCTTTCACTAATGATATGTAATGGCTGCTGAGCCCGCAATAAACGTGTTTATGTCCAGCTAGATTGCCGTCATTTTACAATCTAATCTGATACTTTTAAGAAAGAAGACAGTCGCAAGAGACCAGCACCAGCTTGTGCTGAAGGCATTTCTTGACATCAGCCTTCACTTCGCACTTCAAATGGAAGTATTCGATTTGACAAAACATACAGAAAGTCAAGAGAGAAGGCTCTTCACCTCTTCTCTGAAACTGCCGGGTAGAAGTCAATACCAATTCCTTTACAAAGTTACAATCAAAACCTGCCAGATGAAAGTCAAAGGGGAAGCTTTCTAGCTATTTCTTACAATATTTTATTAGAGTGGCGTAAGAACGTGTTTGCCTCGGTAGGATCAACCCCACCTCCACTTCTCATTTTATCAGCGGTTTAAATACTGGAAGTTACATCTCTCATGCATAGATGCTTTATTCTTTGCATAGAACATGAAAGTAATGAACTCAAAGATAGGGAAAAGAGGAAGCTCTCTTTTCTCTAAAGGAATTTCTTTCGGAACAGGAGACGGATAACATTCCTGAAAAGCACATATTTCCTGCTGTTTCATGTAAACTGGCTACCATAGTTTTTCTCCATAACCAAACAATTGACAGCCCTTGTCAAAAGCAAACAATTTTCCCTGCAGCTTGCAAAAGTCTGTCTCCTGTATTTTTTATGCATCAGAAACAAATTCTCTTTATATATATAAAAAACCCAAAGCTCTGCAATAACTTGTAGTCTACATGTAAAATGAAATATTTTAAATAATACAATAAAGGCAGACTATCCACAATTATTTTTTGATTAAATAAAATATCAGCATTTTTTATTCATGGCTAGGTTAACATTTACAATTCAGCATTTTGCAATATTTAAATGGAATTGAATATGCTATGAGAAAACTTAAAACTACATCACTCCTGTATGACCGGCTGGCACAAGCTGTAGTCTTCGGTGCCCATCTGCACCTTCATGGTATAATATTAAAGAAAAGCTCCTGTCTGAGCCTGGTAAGATGATCTCATCACTTCCTGTTACTTTGCTACACATCCCAACTGAGAATAACTAGATACTGCGTGTGATTTTTACTATGAATTATATGCAATGAAGGCATATGCAAGTTATGTGAATGTGAAACTGCTGCTTATTAAAAGAATTCATACAAGAAAGTAATTTAGACTATACATGACAGACTGAGGTAAAATATAATAACTTTTAGGAACTTAGGAGCTGAATTTCTTTCTTGGCTGAGCACAGACATAACTCCTTTATGATTCAACATGAGACCTCGGTGCTGACACAAGGCAGAGCTTAACCCTTTATGTTCATATAAAGGCTAAAAGTATAAAAGCAGTTAATGCTGTGAGAGGGCAACAAGTTTCCATTAAAGAGCTCAAAATAGTTTCTTTTTATGAATACTTGTATCTGAGGAGTGTCACTTTCTAAGGCTTCCTGTGCTATTTCAGTAACAACTCTCAGATTAGTGGAACCCAAAAATTGACATGTGATCACTCCATAATCCTGATCTATTTTGCTTGCAAAATCTGCCAACGTATCCCTTCCCCATCAATACTGTTCCTTCTGACATAATAGCAAGGACCTCGAAGGAAGAAGGGCAGAGGTAGCATGTCATTACAGCACATCCATCTATTACTCGGACAGTTCCTAAGAACCTGTGAGTATTTTAGGACTGCCTTAACAGCCCTTCTGCAAAGACTAAGGGGACAATGATGTTTAAGTGTACTATTATTGCCTGCTTTTTAAAACCAGCCTTAATAGACACTAAAGAAGATATCCTATTTGTAACAAGAATATGTAGCAAGTTCTCAATGCAAGTTCTATTAGTTTTAAATAACAATTCCATTTTAAAGGAAAAATAATATAGGACTAAAAAGAAGTTAAACTTTTCTGATTGAGATTTCTTCATCTCGCTATTTCTACCAAAAATGCTCGAGGTGACCAGATGATACCTAATTACATCCCACAGGGGTTGCATTCTCTGGACAATATAAAAAATGGAAAACTAATTGGCATCTTTCAACCTTTCAATACTAGCACTATAAATTTTTATGAAATTACTTACCACTTACAAAACAAGTTCCAGAACAAGCAATGACAAGGTTAACATTGATTGTCAGGGGCTTTGTCAGATAATCTTAATATTGCTTACACATTTTACAAAATATTTTGTTAAATATTTGTATGTTGTCTTTTAAACACTTTTAATTGAAATTAACTTACGCTACAATGCAAGGCTAGGTAACAGATTAATGAGTTAAATGAGAAGTATTTTCCATGAGTTTTTAACTATTATTTTGATTCAAAAATAGCTATATCTAAATGCTAGTCCCAACATTCATAATATGAATAAAGACATTTTTACATACATGAATGCTAAGAAAGCAAAATGACAGTAATGTGCTGACTACACTAGAAAATTAGTCCTCCCTTCATAACTTCAGGCATGACCCTCTTTTATATAACATACTCATCTAAAAAGTTTCTGGCATTAGTCTACAATCTTTTCTCCTCAAGATGGTATATCAATATAAAGAGATTCCTCTCTGGCCCTTTTGGTATTACCTAATCTTTCGAATGTAATATAGAACTGCTGTTTATGGACACCCACCTGTTTGCTGACTTCAGCCATGCTGTCTGGCTTCTCTGAAGCTTCACTGCCCCTCTTGCTCACTGAAGAACTCTAGCTATACTGTGTTGGAAAAACACACTTCGCCGGCTCCACTGAGCAGTGAGAGCTGCTGTTCTATGCTCTTAAGTCTCACTTGGTTACTGCATTGTTTCTGAAAGTTATACTACTTCATATCAATTGCTCACAATCCTCCTGTGTTCTCTGACCTCTTTGTCAGTTATTAATTTCCTTAATACATTATCTATCAGTTATTCTTCCCCCCGACATACTAAACTTATGCTATGCTAAAATTCTCTTTAAGATAACACTGATACCACACTCCAACTTCTGCAGTGATAATTGAAAATGAGCTGCATATATAACTGTGAACAGGGGAACTGAGAACCACTGAGCAGATTTATTCTGAGCAGGAATAGAAAATCATCCGTACTTTCTCAACTCTTGCACAAGCCAGATACCACAAATTCTAGGTAACAAAGACAACCATAAGCAATCTTGTATTTCACCTTTTTGTTTAGCTAATAAACAGTCACTAGATGTGTTTGTCATTTATTTATGCTTCTATCAGCAAGAATCTGAAGCACAACATACAACAAAGGACGGTTAAATACGTTCCCCCACCAGATTACATTTCAGGAGAACATGATTTCCCATGACTGTGCTTTCTTGGTTCCAATAGTGATGACAGAAAAAAAAAAAAAAAAGGTCTCATGCTTTCCCTTACTTCATTAGTAGGGATGACAAGGTAAGACTCATTTCTCTTACTGTTTGTTTCAACCTCCTCTCCCATTCTCAGCTTTTTTCATCACAGAACATAAAACATAACTATTACACAGACTCTTCAAATCTTTTTGGAGTCCTCCAACTTCCACTCCACACTGAACCCATTCTACCCATACAAATGGTTGTGCTTTAATTTGTAGGTGAATTAGCTTCACTTTTGCCTGCTTTCCCCTCTCAGTATTTTCAGCAAATGGCTATATAGCCTGGTATCCCCAACATTAGGTAAGCATGCCACCATTCCCCATGCTGCTCTGTATCTTGCAAAAAGACAACGGTCATTGAGTCTTTTTATCTATCCTGATGCAGTGGGACTGAAACAGCCCACTTATTCAGCTCATGCAATGTGCATGAATGTAAAGCTTGAAGAAATATATTCATATTCACCTGGGCTGCATGGGAAGCAGCAATGATACAGGAAAATTTTGGAATTTAAATTCTGCTCTTCACCCTTCTCCAGACTGAAGCGACAGAAGGGAAAGATAGGGCAAGGGTAGCTTGGCTGCATATAAGGGAGCAGAAGAGGCTCAGAACAGGTCACTGCTGAGAGTGCAGAAAAATGAGCAAGTCATTCAGGGACAAATCTTGGCCTTAAGCATCTTCTCATCACAGAGGACTTGATTCGCTAATAAGGATAAGGGTTGTCGGGTAATCTTTTTCACTGTCACATGGAAGAGACTTAAGAATTCCGTATCTCCTCTTAGATGCCTTCTAGCCTTGAAAATAATGTTTTGTTCCACAAAATAAACATTCTTTTTCTTTCCAACTTTTTTTCCCCTTTCAGAAATCTAGTTTACAGCATCACTCCAAAACTAGTTTTACCATGCAAACAAGGAAATCGTGAATTTAGGTGGAAGAAAAGAAAGTCAGGAGCCTCTGTCTGGGGTGGGAGAGAGTAGGAACTTATACAGATTTTGCTGCCAGATAAAATGATTAGGAAAATACATCCTTAATGCCACTAAAATAACATTAATCCATCAGATATTTTTTGCCCAAAGCTGGCAATGTCCTTTAGAATTATGTTTTGCTGTATGTAAACAGTTTTAACTACAAGCTCCTTCAATTTCATCTGAGGGAATATTTTTTCACGCTTGAACTAGTTTCATCTTTACAAATAACAAAGTGTGTTAACAGTTTACACCTAGTTGTGATTCACTTATGCACTGTGGCCTTTTAACTATCACCCACCTCTTCCTTGTGTTTAAAAGCCACGACAATGAAAATCATGAACAGCTTGGCCATTGTCCACCAGGAGCAGAGTGAATCAGATTTCAGAGCACACAATGAAAAGTCTGTTTTGTTGAATTAAACTTTTGATCAAAGGACATACTACCTTTTTTATTTATATTCTCTTTAACTAGATGTTCTAGACAGCATTTCCTACGAAACAGGACTGAAACTTGCTGAACATTGACCATAATTCTAGTTAATGTCTATGTATTTCTCTTGCACTAGACACTCAAGGAAACAATGTAAACTTAAAGAACAAATGACATTTTTGAGGCTCTTAAACTACTTCAACAGCTGTTTATGATGAATAAAAAATTAATTAGCAAACTTCTCCAATTTTCCAACCTAGTATTTCAACAGAAAATAGCAAGAAAAACAATAGGAAATAAAACAGAGCCTGCATTTCAGCTTAACAACTTGACTTGCAATTTAGCTAGGCTTCGGACAGAGAAAGTCATCTCTACAGACTTTTCTGGTGAGAATGTGAACTTTTTAAAATATTTTTGTAATTCTATGAAATTTACATCTGCGATTTTGGAATATCCTACTCAGCAGTAATGGAAAAGCAAACTGAAAATGAAAATGAAAAATTTTCAAAAGCTTTAATTCAAAATTTGTTCCAGAGATTTTTTTCATAAAGTATGCTAATCTTGCCACTTATATTCCAAGTGTTCTACTGACTGCAGTTTAAGGCAAATAAATATTTCATAAAACAGCATGCTTGCAAAGGGCTGAAAAGGATATCTGTAATACAGAAGGGGAAAAAATGAGGAAGAGAAATACTCTGAAGTATGCAAAGTATTTTCATATCCCCTATTTAAATTTTTGACAAGAATGCATTTAAATATTCTTTGAATGATGGAGACGCATGAACAGTAAAAAAGAGTTGAAGTGCTAACTGCAACTTGATTTATTGTGTTTGTTTTGAGTTATAGTTCAAAAACAAGCCTTACGTACTTCAAGTCCAGCACAGCGTGAGACAGACATAATGTCTGGAAAGTCCAGTGGGAAGGATTAGTAAATGTCACAATACCTTTAGGGCACAGTAGATCCCTAAAATAGGTAATGATTCAAGAGTTTAAACAGGAAAAGTACAGCAGGGTGCCTTGAAAAAAAAAACCTGCATCAGGCTGAAAGGTCTACTAACTTAAGCTTAATGATGAGCAAACTAAAAGGTCACTGCATTGTGATCAGTGTATGTTCAGTTACAGCTGTTTGATGTGACTGATGCAATCATTGAGCTGTCCAGCACAAGAACTATTAAAACAGTCCAAGTCACACACAGCGCCTCTTAAAAAAAGATTAAATTTTCTTCTATGTTATCGCACACATATGATGACAAGACTGTTCACAGAATGGACCTTCTGAACGTTAAATAAAAATGCCTTCTATGCTTTAAAATAAGTTTATATGTTTACGTATATGTACATAAACACATTTTATCACTTATAGAAACAACAGATTATGTCTTTTAACATGCAAAGTCTCACTGGAAAAAAATGATACAGTAGTTAATCTAAATAGCTGATATCAAAGACTCTTGATTTTTATTTACAACGTAGGTAATGACTACCTGTACGATGCCTGGAAATTCATAAGCTTTATAATAATCCAGTAAAAATGGTAATCATCTATATTACTGTTCACATGTGGTCCTTTGAACATAGATTAGCATATGAAAACAATTATGATTTTGCAGTTTAAAGACACTACAAGCAAATCATTATCAAACTAGTTGTAAATTTTAATTCTTCTTTAAAAACACTCTTATAGTAGGGCATTTCAGAAATCTTTGCCACCTGAAATGTGAATTAAAAAAATACAGGTCTAAAAATGTTCTCCAAAAATCCTAAAAATAGTGTATTAAAATGAAATTCTGATAAACTGACTAAATGAAGAACCAAAAACTTTTCCTTTAAAAAATGCTGAAATGGAATATTGAACAATTTTCAACACTTTTCCTAAAACATTTTTGAAACGGAGATGTCAACTTTAGGTTGACTTTAAACCTAAAGTCAACTTTAGGTTTAGAGCAACTGTAGGTTTCTGTAAACAATATGATTCCAGCAAATTCTAAGTTTTCTGAAAATACTTTATTACACAAAATATTAATTTTTCCTCCTTAGGAAGATTTTTAAGCACTGACATAATTTTCATTTTTTCTTGGATGCTCCCCATCCAGGGTCACCCCTGTCAGCTTTGCAGGCAAGACACCTGATATAATGGGAGTATGTTGTGCAACAGCTGCTGAGAATATTAGTATCATTCTCATTTGCCTTTATTAGATCTCTCAACTTTAATGAAGGGGTTAACAGCATAGTGCAATATTTTATTATGAAATAGCTTTGTACACTTACAAATTATTTTAAATTTGTACACTTCTGAGTTTCTTCTGAGTTTGCTTGTAATCAAATTATTTTTTCAAATTATTTTATTGCTATTATTTCATTTCTGCTTCATAAGAGGAAGTACAAAAGGTTAAATCTGCTGCTAAATGTCCATCTCTCTAGAGAGTAATAAGGAGATGTGATAGAAAGTTTCAGAATCTTTGCAAAACACAAAACAAAGCAACAGTAACCGTAAGAGGTTCATAATATTTTTTTCGCAAATGAGAATACTCAACAGGATTTTAGTCTGCAGTTTGCCAAGGGACTGATAAGATTCATGATAGAGATAAGCCACAGAAAGACTGTTTTGCATATTCAACTGTGTCACCAAAACCCCCTCAGATTTCTAAAAAAATTAAAATAATAATAAAAAGAAGCATCTTCATACCATTGTATCACTGAGAAAAATAATTTACATCCCACCAAGCCCATTTCCTCGCAATATTACATTTTGAAGTGTTTAACAAATGCATAGCACTCATATCTTTGTAAATAAAACATCAGTTAACTAAATAGTTAACTTGCAGAGCAGTAAAATCTACATCTACTTATCTAATTTCACGTAAGCTGTTTAACACCATGATCTAGTCACTCCAGAAAAGAAAGGTGAATATATGGAAGAGAGATGAATGGCAGAAACAAATTGAGTTCTGTACTATATTGAAGGCTGGTAAGAGAATAAAATCACAGCAGTGGGAAAATATGTGGGACTATACTGCTAATGGTCTGAGCAAACAGAGATGCTGTCTGGAACTTGAGGAGAGAATGGGCACAGAACACAGCAGCCATAGAGTGGCCTTTACCTACCCCATACAGACTGTGTAAATGTCACGTCGGGCTGTTAACGTAGAGACCAACCTTTTCAACGCTGTCAGTGACTGCCCCATGGAGCAGCCCGAAAGAGGAAAGGCACCCTTTAGGTTGGTGCACAATAGCTTTTAGGGGATCTAGTCCATCCTGTAACAGTAACCATATGGTGCTGGGACTTAACATCCTCACATAAGAAAAACCACACCAAAAATTGACCAGTTCTGTTCAACTTGAAAAAGGAGGCCTATACAAAACCAAAACAAAAAAAGGGTTGAAAAAAGTTAAGGGACAGATTATTCACCTCTTGCAGGTGGCACAAAGAATGCTTAAACATACCCTATTCAGAAATAGGCAGCAAAGACATGCCAAGTAACAGCAATAGGTTTAAGATGTGGGGGAAGAAAAGAAAAAGGTTTGATTACATAGTGGGATACAGGAAGTTTTTAGAAACACGCAGGCATCCTTCCAAATGCTCAAATCTTGTCTAAATTCATGAAACAAAGCAAGACCTTTGCATCGTGACTCCAGTACTAGGTATTACGCAGGCACACAGGACACCACCAAAATTTTTACGAAGACAAAACAAACCCTGACAAGAAATAGAAATGTTATTTTCATTATTATTTCCACTATAGCATACGAGTATGGGCAAGAGCATAAAGGTTTTTCAAAACCCCCCAAAACCTGATAGATGTCTAGTAGAATTATTTCCTATACATGAAAGTGGTGCTGAAAATCGCTCTAAGTATCTTTAAAAAATCCAAGGTCAAATAGACTTAGTGTTTAAGCAAACCACTTAGCCCTGGATATCCTGGGCCTAATCCTAGTAGTTTAGCCAGCAGTTAAACTGTCTTTCCTTCTTTCATTCTGAAAACAGCTTAATCATCCAGTCTGGCATTATGCAATTAAAAATCTCCCTGCCTGTAACTGACAATTGATGTAACAAAACATTAATTTTATCCTATAGAATTTATATTTAATCTATAATACTAATATTGACCATATTAAGATAATACACTAAAATAATTTTATATCTCCAATCCCTTGCCTTCGCTAAATTTACTTTTTGTACAAAACCCCAAATTAATTCATACCATGCAGCCTCTGTATTTCTTCCTTATGAAAGGAAGAAAATTCAGTTTCTTAATATGTTTTGTCTTGCTTTTCCTTTCAGATGACCTATGAGATGACTGTTCACATGAACTACAAAGAGGTTGAAGGAGTTGGGCTTGTTTGCTCTTGTGAAGAGAAGGGCTAAGGAGGGATCTAACAGCAACCTTCAGCTGCCTGAAGGTGAATCACAAAACCTGAGTCAAATGCTCCTTGGTCATGAAGGTAAAGGTAAAATAGAAGGTAAAACAAGAGACAGCAGTCCAAACCTGCAGCTTAAATGTTAGGAAAAAAAAATTCTCCACTAGGAATGCAGGGCAGCACTAGAACGGGTTACCCAGGAGGTTATGCAGGTTGTCAGGACTTGGTTTGACAAGTCAGAGCTGACTCCGTCTAGTGTGGTGATAATCCGGCTTCAAGCAGGAGGCTGTACTAGATGATTTCCAAAAGCCCTTCCAAACATTTCTCACACCCTATCAACTCCCCGATTGTTGGCAAGCACATATCAGGGATTCAGAAATAATAAGTATTAGCACTAGTTATTTTTGGCTTATCATTAGTATTTACAAGAATACTCTTAGCAGTTCTAAATGCCAAGGCTTTGGTTCCAGTGATATTTTTCAAATAGGAAAGGGTTTTTTGGCTAATTTATCATTTCTAATCTGTTCAAAGCTTAAGCCAGAACCCTTCAGTGAGACTTCTTCATAAGTAACTGCACATGATGAAAATAAATTAACATCTATTATTTAGCTTCATTCTTAAAATAGTTAACATATGCCCACAGGCTCAAGCATATATTGAAAAAATAAACAAAAGTTATAGATAGGGGATCTTCACCACTGAGGACTCAGTGATAAGATACAGTAGAATAAGGACTCAGGCTAGCTGCCTGATATATTCTGAACCATTAGCGATAGTTTTGTGTAATCAGGAATTTAATAGATGTAAGATATTAGTACTAACATATTCATAACTGCAACAGCCATAGTCAGCTGAGACTGAACCCATAACACGGGCATTTAGGAAGCACTGCTATGGATATGGAGCGGGAGTTCTATGGCTTTGGCTATGTTTATTCCACAGTATTTTATAATCCTGCACCCATGGTGCATGTACTGGCCACATCCTGGTTGCAGAGCAGGTGCATTCCTCAGCGAGGTACCCTACTCATTTTATTTGAGGTATCCAGTAGAGAATAAGCTGGGTCACTTCTGGCTTATGTGTCTGGGTTTCCTTCCAAATTGCCCAGAGGAACACTATGCATCAGGATGCAGATGTAGTGAACACGTGGACCAAGACTCTTGAATATGCCATCAAACATCTGTCCATGCCACAGACACAGCCAAAGGGACTTCAGTCAGCACTGTGATGGGGAGAACAGCCTCCTTGGATTATGTAAAACTAAATAAATAAAAAGTTCTTGAGACTGTCGCCCATCATCTTCAGCTAAAAGCCCAGAGAGGAAGTTGTGCAAGGATAATGAAGGAGGAGGGGAGAAATGTGGAAGACTGAGAAAATGTAGTTATCCTTCCTTAATTTGATTATGCCTAGATTTCCGATAGATTTCACCAAAGAAACAACACTGACAGAATCTGCTCTGTAACAGCAAAGAAGAATATATCAAGAAGGGAAGCAAGCTTTGACAAATTCTTGAGATGTCACTGATGGTTCTGAATGTTGTGTACCACAGGAAAAATGACATATAACTGAGAAAAGAGTTAGCATGGAAATGAGGAAATTAAGAAGTTAAAAGAGACCAAAGGAAAAATAAAAAATACAACACTGACTGACTTGTGAAATAACAAGAGAAAATAGATTTCTGATATATGTATAGGGTTTTGGTGTGGTGGGGTTTTTTTCGGTGGCTTTTTTTTTGGTTACTTTTTGTGGCCTTATTACAGCAAAGACTGTATCTGTAAGAACAGGAGTGATTGATAGATGTCTCTCCAGTGTGCATGGTCTGAAAACATGAAGCGCTAGCAATTTCTGCTTTGCTTTATTCTAAGTATATGACATATGCTAAACTTATTTAAAAAAATTATAGGGCAACTTCAAGGAATTAGTAAATTATTTAGTCTAAAACTGTTGTAATAATCTTTTCGATGCTGCTTTCAGCTGTGGTATAACTTTCAGTCACCACTGAAAACTTCATCTGCCAAGAGAGCCCTTCTTCAGGGTAGAGTTACGGTCCAAACAGGACTGAAAAGAGGAATTACCAAAAGGTACAAAAGAGTAATATGCTGTCATCTTATATGCCCACAAAGTTTGAATATACATGGGAGCCGAAGTCAAAACCCTAATGAGTCCTGTCTGGAATGAAAACAAACTCATTTCAGGTGAAAGTGCATCAAATTCTCCTGCTCCCACATAAACCCTATCTGTCTAGTGAGATTTTGTGCTCTTTGTCTGAAAGATATATTGGGGAAAAAAGTCTCCAACTAACAAAACATTATTGAAAATAGCTATTATTCTAGAAAGTATAAATACTTTATATAGAAAGACTATGCATTACCGACAGGAAAGCAAAATAAGATACATAAAATAACTGTTATGATAGTAAAACAGAGTGGTTTCGACCTTCTGACTAAATATTTTCCTGTAGCTTCTAGCAAACCTGCTTGTTATCCTAAAAGGATTAATTTCCACTGTCGTTAGAGCTATAATTTAAAATACTTATTCAGATTTAATTGAAAACATGCCTTTGCTTGTTGTTCATGGCTTTTTGAAGCTGGACTTAATCTAAAACGTGATTTAGATTTGCAAAACTTTGGATCACTGAGGGCTGAATATTATATCCTCAAGCTCCACCTAAACACAGAAGGAACAACAAAATACAGGCAAGTAATTTTATTTATTTTAAAAGGACAGACGGGATGACATATGGGTTCAAAATACTGTAGAGAATCCAAGCCTAAAGCTATAAACACACACATATAATATGTATGATATTTGTACATTTACAATGTATGCACTGTATGCATATTATGTATCTATGTATATAAATATATATGGGACAAATATATTGGATTTGGGAAAGCTGATCAGAAATCTGTCACACTAGGAAAAAGAAGTAAGAGAGGTTAATTGATAGGAAATAATATAGCTCAGAAAAACATTTTCATACAGCTTCAGAGAACACATTAAATGATGTGCAGCAGCACACACAAGTTAAATAAACAGAATAAAGAAAGCAGAAAATAAAACTACCTCCCATATCTTGTAAATATAAAGTCATGCTATGTGGTAGATGAACATACTGTGTCAAGAAGAGCAGTCTGGCATATCACTACAAGAGAATATAAGGTATGGGGACAATATGGCTCTATGTTCACTGATGCCTCAGACATAAAAATACATAAAATAGGCTACAAAAATCTCTTAAATGTTTGCAACTTGTTTTTTCTCTCAGAGGTCCTTGTGATTGAGGAGTGAAAATATTTCTAATTAATAAATACACAGCCATTGAAAGTAAATACAATAATAGATAATAACCAGAAACACGGGCTCTAAATTTAAGTGGCAGTTTCTTGTAAGGTTGTATTAGAATATGGAAGTCTTTCCTTTAACTTTAGCTTTCCTTTAAAACAATTTGTCCAGAAACCAATTCTTATTTTATTCTACTGGGTTTATTTTTAACTTTTAAGATAGCATTATATGTGATCTATGCATATGGCTATAGAAGTTCTTTATGAGAAGTTGCATGAAAAGATGCTCCAAAACACAGTACACCCAAGCAGCAATCCCCACCCAAAACCATGTACATTTTTAATCCAGTTGAGGAAAAAAAAATTAAAATGCAAAGAAGGATTTATGAATTGAATTTATTTTTTATCTACCAGTCAGCCTAAGTTGAAACATGAATAACTGATTTAACACTGAAATGGTATTCAAATATTTGACTCCAATCCCCTATTGCTTCTAAATTCACTCAGAAGTCAAGATTATTAATTCTACCTGACAGAAAATCAAGATTTAATGATCATCTGATAACCCTTAGGAATTACAAAGTAAACTTAGATGATAATTCAGACAAACCAAAATGATTTTACATATGTAAAAAAACCATCATGCAGAATGTCTGTTTAGGCATTTCCTTTGGGGCAGTAACTAATTTTTAAGAAAACACAGAGCAAAAAAGTATGTTTCGATACATATAGCAAAAAGTTTACAAGCAAAAAGGGGACCTTTATTAACATCTGTGGACCTTTTACCATGCTACCCTCTACTTAGATAAAATAGATAAACAGAACCCCTCAAGCACACCTTCAAAAGAGCCTGTAATAAGAAAATGTATGAAAGAATTTTAACCCAATGACCTTGTTTCAATAATAATGCTTATTTTAAGACAACATCACTCTCAAAATCGAGCTTTCTATTCACCAAGGCACATTAGGCCTGAATTGTTAAATATGTTTTGTACAATTTTACAGAGAAACTGATTTCAGCTTAGTAAAACCGATATGCTGTAAATGATTTTTAGGTAAATTTTTAGTTTTCAGGTCATGTCTGCAGGGAAGTAACATTAGAACTAACAGTAGTGTGAAAAATGGAGATGCAGAAACTGTACAGCCTGCGCATTGATTTTTTTTTTTTGCCCCAGAGTTCCCTCTGCCAGCAGAAACACAAGCCAGTGACAACCTATTTATACAGGACTGTGTTCATTTTTTATTTTGTATGTTGTTTAATGATATTTATACTTCAAAGCAATTAAAATTCTCTCTCTCCAATGTACGTACATTGCCTTTCCTTGATACAAAGTTACCTTAAACACAAAAAATTCAACCAGGGCAGCATTCTGTATAGTACCGAGTAAAAGAATACATCAGAAAATTTAAGAGCCAAAGTAAGCTCTGGAGGCAGTTCCAGTACATTCTGGCTGTAATAAAAAATCCTGGCAGATGCTTCTCTGAAATCCTTTAGTTGTATAAACTTGAAACAGGATTTAGAGGTTCCAACTAATCTGACCCGTGAAAAAAAAATTTCTTCTGATGCCAAATCTATTTGTTTTACCCTGATCATTTCAGCAATACACATAAAAAAAGAAAGAGGGGTGGAAGCATGCCCTACTCTGCAACACAGAGTTATGTTTCAGGGAGGGAGACTAAAACAGCTGAGAAACCTTCCCCGATCTCAGGTACTAATATATAAGTGGTTAAGAGATGTTAATTGCTTGAATGAAAGCCACAGCAAAATCTCAAGTTTTTGCCTTCCGTAAAATCTTAAGACCTATCAATGTGAAATACAAACAAACTTTCACAAAGCACAGTTTGATTACTTTTTTTTCCTTAACATTTCTGTACAGCAATTGACAAAAGATTTTGGAGACCTCCTTTATATCTGCAGAAATGATGGGTGAAGACAAAAGACAAAACCAGCATTTCTGTTTTCCTTATTGCAACTCCTTTGGCACTTTTTCCCTGTCATCATGTATTTCACCTAAATATAGTTTTATTTTTAACAGTATGTTTCTGACATTGGCAGACATTCCCCACACATTTAAATCATGCATTTAATCCATTCAATTTTTTGATCTGTATACAGTTCCTGATTTGTATACATCACTAGCATTAAATGGATTGCAAAATACAGACCGAGTTAAAGGTGAAAGCTTCTCTGAGTTGTCCTTCATTTAAACTTTATATGACTTCTGGGTTCCCTAATGATGCCATTCTTACCTATAAAATCTACTTCTTTGATACTTTAAACATAACACTTAAAAGATACACTGAAAGGTGCTGAATATCTTAAGTGGTATAGGAGGAACTTGGGACTTGCAGGAAGTAATGAACTCTTTTCCTTTAAAGCCCTCCCTTACTCTGTCTTCCCATCCTGCTTTGTCAACTTCAACAAGGATTACAAGATCCCGTCTGGTTATTAAAGAGTGGAAGGAGGATGCTTTAGAAGCAGCCATAGCAACAACAAAAACAGTCACCCAGTACCCGCACCAAAAAAAGAATGGCCAAAATAATTTATTGTTCGATGTGTCAATGCCTTTTTTCTTCACTTAGGAAAGACAATAAAAGCAAGAAAAGCAACATGAAAGCTGTTTTAAAAATCCATTTAGTTTTTTTTTTATTTAAGTTTTTCAATAAGTATGAATTTTCAGAGTTACATGCACTTCATCTACTCCTAAGAGTTCCCCTTGAAACTTCCTCCTCCCACCCCATCCCCAAACATTCTAAACTGAATTATGCCGTTTCGATGGGCATTGAGCAGTGCATTGAAACACAGAATTTGGGGAAGAAATTCCTATGAAAGCTCATATAACAAAATGTCAATCAACAAACTCCCAACAGAAAATGGTTTAGACTGATAGTATGAACATATTTGCATACTAATCAAGCACCCTTTAAGAATTACTACAAAAAGCATAGATGTGCATATATTTATAATAAAGATCAGTATTACTGTATCTATTTACATCTGTTATGATTGCGATGACAAATCCTGTTAGACATGTTTTAGAGAGGAAGGGCTGATGGAGGTGAGCTTTTGAAAAGAACATGATTTTGTTCCCAAATAATACAAAAATAAGTTTCAATGCCTGTGTCATATGATAGATTTCAGCAACAATAACCACTTTCCATATCTGTATTTAGCCATGGATTTGCTTGGTCACTTTGGCAGTGAAGTTCTTGTTACTTTTCTCTATGAATTTCTCAATTTTCAAAGCATTTTATTTGTACACAAATCTACAAAATGTAAGGCAATTATTTTATTTGAAGAACTTTCCTCTAGGATACCTGAACAATTGGAATACGTATTTTTTTTAACAGCTGTCTAGTACAGACTGGTTCAACACAGAGTGTTGTTATCAGTTGTGTGCATCTCCCTAAAGCTTCTATACAGGGAAACTCAGCATTACGTATAGAAGTTTAAGTAAATGTTGGTTTAAGTTAATCTTTCTCCTTCTAAGTACATGTAGAGGTAAAGTGGGGGGAAGGGCATTAAAAGTCAATAATATGAGGACATAACTGAGATGTAGGCTGTATTGAATATGTGAAATAGAAGTAACAAGGAAGTACCTGGGAAGCTTATATAAAAATACATGAAAGCTCAAACAAGCAGTGAACTCGGCCTATAAAAGCAACCAAATTTATGACCCTCTACAATCATAGAACCTGATTTCAGTAATGCTACTGGATGGTAACCTGAGTTCCTAGGAAAACAACATCAGTTGTAAGATTTAAGATCATTTTGACATTTTTAATACAGCTTCTTATACCATCAGTGTGAGTGAGGAAAGACAGGTAAAAATATAAAGATGGAAAGTGGCAATGCATGCAAAAAAAATAATCTGAAAATATATAGGACAGAGTAAACAAGGAGAAAAAAAAAATTAATGCAAGTATTTCTTTAAGAGAATGCCACTTAATAGCAATACACAGGCATCATTCTGTCATCAGGGAATAACTTGGGTAATATTTTCCCTTCATAAAGGGTAAATATCAAACATTAAAGTTATAGAAGGAACTGGATAAACTTAAAGAACCAAATACAGGAACTTTAAAACAACTTAATATTTACTGAAAAAGAAAAGCAGACATTTTCTTGAAGCATTTCCAAAAATGCTATTTTTTTCCCCTAAATTCTTTCTACATACAAACATTAATCTATACCAATACAAAAAATATTTCTAGCTGGCAGCGTATGTCCATCCTGAAATTTGAACTTTGAATAAGGCTCAAGTTTACACCAACCTTAAGTGTTGGATAATGACGTTTTGCCTGCAAGCTGCTTTCAAGTATCTAACGTTACAGGGTTTTAAAATGTAAAAAATATACAGAGTTCCTATGTTAAAAACTTCATGCAGTAAATCTAAGCTTTTATGCAGAAGGTGTTCTGCACAGATTAATGAACCTTGGTAAGAGTTTGGACAAGAAACTTCATATGAAAGATGCTTTAAAATTCTTTGATACCACCTTTCCTGTTTCAGCATATAAATCTTTATGTGCTTTAACTTAAAATTTGCTAGCAGTTCATGTCAAGACTATTAGAAAATGAGCAGGAAATAAGTTTTGATATTTATTGTACATTTTGGCAGCTTCTCAGGAGAGCAGTGCTTAATCCAGCCCTGTTCATCTCATGGGGATACAGACAGGAGAAGAATCCTTTTTTCTGCATAAAGCATTAAGAGGATATATACTGCCGTCTTTGTTGGGAAACAGCTTGCTGTACAGCTCTCTTAAACCATGAGAGCCACAGTCCTGCTCCTGAAGAGTTTTAAACTCCACAGGCCAAGAACTTACTCTTCTCCCAGCTTCCCTGCCTTCCCCCCAAAGAGTTGCTGTCTGCAATTTTAAATGCCAAAGTTGTAACATAAAAAATTACAGATGCTGGCATTTGTGGAATTGATGTAATTGCTGTCTTCCATGCAGTAAATAGAAGTGATAATGATAAATGATGCTAACAATTATGGTGTTATGGTTTTAAATTAACTACACACACAAAATTTCCCTTTAGATTAACATTCCCTAAAACCTTTATATTTGACTGGTCCAAAAAACCCTAACATCTTTAATACTGTAATTAAAACGCTTACCTCATACTACTTTCCTATGTTAACTTTGTAAGGAAAAAAAACCTACTTCAAGGGCAAAGGCTCAGATCCGTGTTTACAAAACAGGTTTCTGTACATGATGAGAAAAAACCTGAACTCCTTTTTCATTAGAAAGTTCTCTTCCACCTCAATGTAGAAGATAAAATTCTTTGTTTTGACGATGAAAACTTTGAATAACTGCAACTCATACTAAATATTACCTACAATATAATCCCCAAACACATTCCCTACAATTTCTTCATTAAATTTAAATTCCTGTCCCCACCTACTCCTCTGTTGCTGTTCACTGTCCTCTCAGTGGTGCCGTGGTAGCTGTTCTTTATGGTCACTGTTTACGCAGAACCACACGAGTGTGTACTAACACAGCCAATCCCATGTACCATCATCCTGAGATGTCAACGACCAATAGAGCGGAAATTTCACATTTCAAAAGTCATCAATATTTTATGAAAGTATTAAAATATGGAATCCATTATTTCTAGAAGATCTGTGACCAAACTGCAGATTCTGGTATTTACAGCCCTATGCATACGTATATGTACGTAGATCCATACATACAAAAGCAGGGTTGTGCGTACATATATACGCACGCCCACCTAACACACACATGCTTTTTTGTTCTGTCAGACATTATCTAATTGGTAAAAAGCTGATTTTACATATATATCACTATTAAATGATGAAGTGGCTTATTTTCTCCTTCGGACTATAGGATAACACTTTATGTTTCGAATAGGAAATTATATTTGACATTTAATTTAAAAACCAAGTTACCCTAATCTAGAGCTCTACTACAACACCACTGATAAAGCAACGAAGCTTTCCATAGGACAAAACCAATTTTTTTTAATTTAAGATAATTTTAGTCACAAGTAATTGAAAATGTAATTTAGAATTCATTACTTTGTGTGGTTAATTACAGCAGAACAGTTCCAAAAGATGATGATCCTATAAAGTAATAATTTGCTCACTGAAACATGGTATCAGAGAAAACAAAATAATAAAATGCAAATTAATATGAGTATTTGAATTATATTGAAAACAAATGTATACCAACACATAATCCAGTCTTGATGCTTAAGCATCACACCTACAACCACGTTCTAGCAATTTATATAACTGAACAATCTAGACAAATCTACAAAACTTACTTAAACAAGCAGTTCTTATACCCTTAACTCATCATAAGGACAAAATGGCTTTATTCAATTATGACCATGCAATTAGTCCACAACTCTTAAGCTGAGACAAACGTACTTCCTAACCTCATCAGCTCCAGAACACAACTCAGCCAAGGCTTTATCTCCTTCCTATGTTAATTTTGCCCTCTTTCTTCAAAAGGAAATTAGAGGGCTTGTATTTAACCAAAATATCTGATTTAGAAAGACAATGAAAATTCTTTTGCAGTGATTGCGTCCAATCCACCACTTAGCAGTAGAAGAATCTGTGACCTTATTCCTCTTCCATAAAGGGCACAGAAGCTAAATGAACTCTTTGCCCATGTTCCTGAAAAACAAACGTCTGAACCTAAAAATTTTTGCATCAGTCCCCAAAGTCTGTATCTTTTCTCTGTCTAGCTTCTGCAGATTTGAAGGTTATCAGTAGGTACATGGTTGATGCAATTAAAGCCTTCTGAATATTTTTGTCTGAAGATCTTTCAAATAAATTAAGTGGTTTTACTATAGCTGAGTTGAAAAGAACTGTCATGCATGAACCACATAAGAAATTTGCTGTGTTGAGCTACAAGGCTAATTTTAAATTGCTAGCATCACACTTGAAGTTAAATTTTCTATTTTGGTAACGCAAGATGTCTTGCTCTGGCCTAAAATATGGATTTTCCTAATAATTTTAATTCTCTAGGGCACAGATAATTTTAAACTCAGAATATCATCTTCCCAAGAATGTGTGCCCCTGCAGAAAAACTGTAGTCTCTGTGTATACTCTAAAGGATTGTTTCATGATAGATTATACCTGACAGTACTTAGCAAGAATGTCACGTATCACAAATATTGGCCAATAATGCGCAGTGCAAAGGCTGCAAATGTCAGTATAATATTAGAGGTATCACAACGTTAAACCACAGTATCAGAAACATTTGCAGAGACACTGTGATGATACCACGCCTAGTGCATAGCAGTGCTTTCAAGATAAGTTTATTAGGATGTCTTTAAATACTTAGTTTTATAAAACATAAAGACCATGTTCCTGTCTATTTTCATTTGTATATAATCCAGCAAGGGGATGTGAAAGTCAAGACGCCCGTGGGTTTTGCTATGGTAAGTCACCTTGACTGTACCACCACATTTCTGCTGAAAGCAGGAAGCGGGCACTGTACAACACAACAGCCACACCACCAGGGCTGTCTCTCATCACATTCATATTGCTCTTTTACACCTCTCTCTCCCCAAAGCCTTAAATACGTTATTTCAGAACTGTAATATGTATTTCATTATGATCACAATCATATTTTACTTTAAAACAATTCTTTAAAGAATCAGACTATATTCGAAGTTGCATGAAAAAAGTCAACTGATGTATTTCAATTTACTAATTTTGAGGTTATAAATTTTCAAATCAACACTATCTTAAAGGCAACTTGTTGCCCTTTGCACAATATGAATTCTGTAAGAATAAAATGACACATATCACAAGACCACTACAGCTTTATCTGTATGGAAATCACTTCCAAAATGAACTCCCTCAGAGAGTGTCTAAAATCTAGACTAATTTGCTCTTTATTTGGATTATGAATTATGCAGCCAGATATGAAACTGGACACCACTTTATCAACACAGTCTGCAGACCCAGAAAAAAAGGTAGTTTCAGATACTTTTCTTGGAACTCTAAGATGCAAGTATTTTTCTTTTTTTTTTTTTTTGGTTGCTATAATAAACTCTAGTTTACTATTGAAAAGTATTATGAATCAATTTGGATAGATTTATTTCATCTGGAGATGGTGACAAATATTCTGATAGTCACTGGATAATGCAGATCTTGCAAGGTATTAATTCTTTACATTCAGATTTATTTTCTTCCAATGGAATTATAGTGTTTTAGAACACATCATCGAATACCACTGCATAGATATTATTTCAGAGCAAAATACATGAAAGGATGAAGCAGTGTAATGTTACTTTGGCTATTTCTAAACTTTGGAGAAAGATGGAGAGTGACAAATCAACAGTATTGAAAGAACAAAGTCACGAAATTATCTTTTGTTATTTATAAAATCATTGTCTTAGTTATGTTCATGGGAGATAATGATAATTTATGATCAGATATATGAGCAACTATTATTATTCTCAATAAAGAAGCTTCAGACTTATATGGATAAAACCATGTTTTTTGAATACAAATATGTGAATGAAAACACAAGATAATTGACAGTAATCAAAAGTATCTGTGAAGACTAACAACTTAAAATGGCTAACGGTCCACTCTTGCCAACCTTCATCCTAGTTGTACAGGAATTGAAGTAGCAGAATTTAAAGTAGCAGAGCTATACTGGGTAGACACAAAAAGAAAACATGTCAGGGATGGCAAAAATGCAAGGCTTCGTGGTTTATCTGCACCTGAGAAATATCTACTCATACACATTTAAACTTTTGTTGGAATAAACTGGGTTATGACAAGAGAAGTTTCTTTGAGCTATATTAGCACTGGAAACAATACAAAAGTAATTTTCGAATCATATATACTAAAAATTATTAACTTTGAGTTGCCTAATTTGATTCTTTTTCATTATTTTACTGTTTATTAGTATTTAATACGTATATTATTCAGCAAAAATCTGACAACAAAATATCAGAGGATATCAAACAAAAATGTGAGGAACTTTTAGACTGCATTTTTTGACCCTGAAAACATTTAGGGAAAAGGAGGGCTTACCTGCTGTGGAAATCATTCCACAGACAAACACTGATTGCATTTTGTGAACTCTTATATCCCTTAGCTTGCCAATAAAAGAACCGAAGATAAAACTTAGAATTTTCTGCCATCCTTAAAAAATACAAGTAACAAATTATTTGAGAAAGGTCACTAGTTAAATGAAAACTGTGTGAAATAGAACAAAACAATTTTCATTGTGATACAAGCATTTTCCTACCTTAAGAGTGTGTGTTTTTCTCCTTGCTGTAAAAATAAATACGTCATTACTTTTATACTCACCTTCTGAGGGGTTTAGTTATATGATAGTGATGATTCTTACTGCTTTTAAAGGCAGAAAAAAGTGAAGAAAAATAACTTGTATCAACTCTAAGTAAAAAGCTGTTTCCCTGATAGTACTCCTCTCAGCACAATCTCACCCATTTTAAAACAACTGTGTGATTCTCACTTGTCACCTGGAAAGCCGTTCATAGGAAAAATAAACCTAATCAATCAAAGGGTTGCTATCATCTGCCAAACCCCCTTCTTTAAAGAATGGCTTTAGAGCTTGGAACATGGAGTTTGACTCAGTAGGCCCAATAAAGATCTGAATGGTTATCTAGACCAAGTCAGTTTAGAAGTAAACTATAGTTTAAAGACCAAGAAATGAAAAGCACATATTGAAAATTAACACTACTGCACAACTATAGGACCAAACAATCATCTTTCTATTGCTGATACCTATTGTCTCTTAATGAGCACTGAGTATTTAACAGTGATGTGTCTGACACACAGAGATGATTGTCATCTTTGCACTATAAGTAAGACTTGCAAGCTCAGCACACATTTAATAGACCTAGTAGTACTTTATGTTGTATTTGTCCCAGGATATTAAAGCCTGCTTTCAGAAAAGAAATTAACACATAGTTAAAAGAAGATAAATACTACAACTAGAAGATACTACTACAATTATCTCACCCACGATGTAGCCAAATTAAAAATAAATTCAGCAAAATACAGAAATTTGCAAAGACATTTTCTTGGGGTTTTTTGGTTTGGTTGTTTTTTTCTTTAGGACACAGCCAACGACATTTCTGTACTCACCCAAGCCTGGCTAAATTCTACAAATAACCTGGAGATCAATATGGAATCAGATTACTGAGTATGGGAAATCACTTGAGTTTAAAATGTCAATGGATCACTTGGTCTTTCACTAATAGCTGAGAAAATGCTGAATTAAGAAAACCTAAAACCAGAAATACAGCAATATAAAGTACACTGAACTAGCTGCTGCTTTGTGAAGGAGTACAGACGATTGATTACAGAGAGTTAATATCATTTGAATACTCCTTCTCTGACCACTAACTGAAAGTACTGCAAATATGTTTATGCCTGCCTAAGTGTACAAACTTGTAGAATGTGGAGAGCTTTCCTGTTCTCTTCCAGGTGTTATTCCAAACTTCAAGACCAGGTATAACAATTAAGTGACTGTAACTTCAGTCTTAAAGCACTTATAGATACTTATATCCACTATTCTGTGAAACTAATAGACATATTTTTACGTACACTTGCATCTCCTATCTTTTGCTGAAATAATTTGATCGAAGTCATGTAACTAGTTTGCCAAAAAAATCTGGAAGGCAAGCTGGCTAAACTAGTAACTTCATGTTTAAAAACTCCTTTCAAAAGAATAAATCTTAGTGCAATGTGAGAAGACAACTTGCTAGTTATCACAGACTGCTGTGGCAATAGGTTCTATAAATTATACAGAAAAAAGTTATATTTTTACTTCAGTATATGCTACTGCTTTGGAAATACATTGATATCATAAGGAATGAAAATGGTACAGTTAATGTATAGAACCTTAACAAGGAAAAGGTACACATATTGAACATTTCTGCTCAATAAATTTTATAGCAAAAAAGAGTAGCAGCAAGACCCTTTTTGTATAGAAAATGAGGAATAAAAACAAATTGAAATATTTTTTTAATATTTAAATAAGTGCAATTATTTTGTAATTTAAACATTTTCTTCAAAGCATGACGATCAGAGATAAATGGGGAAGTGACACAAAAACTAACAGGCAGCATGGATTATCATAAAAGGAAAATTTACAAGTCCAATAAACTTAAAGTTTATAAACTGATAAACTGAAACTTCATATTAGCTTTCTCACACAAATTATTTGCATTTTGGTTTATTTCTGCATGCACAGTCAGTGTTGAACTAATGTCTGCTTCAGGTCAATATAAAATAGTATAGCTTCATGAAATATTTGTGTCGGCACAGAATTCTTATACATGTGTGTATGTGTCTTTATAGATACATACATTTATATATGTAAATATCTATACAGACACATTTTTCAGTCTCCTTTCCTGCACAGCAAAAAATTACTTTTAAGACCTGCATATTCCCATTATACAGCATCAAGATGAAGTGAATGATAAAAAGACATGGTATTTTTGAATGATAAAATGTTTTGACATTTACTTTAAAAGTGTTTTACCTCTCACATCTGTAATTTGCACCACAGACAGGTTGTCTAAAATATGTTCTTAAATACATCAGTCTTGCTCATGGAGCATTTTACTCAGAGATTTGTCTGCTACATTCAAATATTGTCTGAGGTACTCCTATGTGTAACATGACATGAAAGATTTCTTCATCATTCTTTCTTAAAATTGTTAGAATCAGGGTAAGGGCACATTGACAAATATGACAAAGATCATCACCCTCTATGATTTTGAGGTAGATGTAACAAAAGGCATCCAAAAATCCTAAATAATGGAACTAAAGTATAATAGAGAAGAGACATGACATTTGTTCCACTACTAGCTTGTTTGTTTTCTTTTGGTTTACAAAATTAACACTGAACAAATGAAGAAATTATTTAGTTAATGTTTGTCACTATTCTTTAATATACTTCAATAACAAATCATGAAGGCCTTCATTACATGCCGAACACAATTTTAATTGATAAATACGGCTACACAGCTATAGAGTCAAACCGGGCTGGAAATGCAGCGCTCATGGTTAACAAATTCTCATCCTTAGACAGTGATGTTTGAGCATCGCTGAGATCACAATTGTAATGTGCTTTTTCAACAGCAACATCTCAAAAATCTATAAAAATTAGTTCAGTATAAGGCAAATGTTTAATACTACCATTAAAACCCAGTTTTATAATGAACTGAAGAGTTGGGGTTTCTTGTTATTTGTTTCTGTCCTTTAACCAGGAACTCTAATAGGCTCATATTCTTAGAAGCAGAACGTTTTACTTTTGGACAGTTCTGTTTATCAATTTCTACAGTTTCTAGAACAATGTATTTTTAAAGAGTAAGATAAGTAATGATTTATGAGGGAATCAGTGCTATACTTCTAAATAATTCACCAATGATCAGAGGTAAAACTTGATATACCAACTTCTATCTTCATCCTCCTTTGCAGTGCTGCCATGTGGGCTGGATTTTCTGACTCTTTACTACGAGATTTAGAAGCCTGTTGACTTTTTTAAAAAAACACGAAGTTTGGGAAGCTAAATGCTTAATTGCCAAATGTGTTCTATTCAAATTTACTAAAATAATGACTTGTAAAGAAGTATAGCTACTTGAATGAGTCCTATAAAATGTTACACTTTAAAACATGTTCAATACATATAACCAGAGTGGAATCTTCAATATTCAGTTGTGCCATTTAGGCAATATCTATGTGAAACAATCACTGTCCATCTGAACCCAGAAAAGTCAGGGATTCCCAATCACTGAGGTTGTACAAACTCAAAACCCTTTCCCACACACATACCTCTAAGTAATACAAAGTCCAGTTTTTGAGAGTACAGTGGGAACAACAGATCCTCAGAATGATTTCAAACTACAGGTAATCTGTTATCAAATTATGGATAATATGTTATCTTTTTTGAAAATAAACAGTCATAATATTTTCGATGTGGCATGCATAGCTATATACATGCATAATTACATGCATAGTTGACTACTTGGAAAACTTCATACCTCCACTTTGATTATTTTTCTCTAATATTAATTATAGAGGACATCATCTGTAGAAGGAGTAACTGATACACTCATATTTCTTCAGCGCAATGCTGCAGTTCCTCTGTAGTTAACAATATTCTATTCTTTAAACAGAACATCTAGACATCCCACAAGAACTTTATTACCATTCAGAGTCTTATTTGGAATATGTCTTGCTTTTACATATTTATTGTTGATAGATAATTATTAGGTTGATGTGCTTTCCAAATTCACAGGTAATATACTATATGAGTTATGAATTTATTTAGTTTTACATCAAGATGTACTGTGCTGTTATAATAGCTGTTTAAAACAGCTCACAAGTGAGAAATTCTGTAAGCGTTAAGTACATCAAAAGTAATAAAACTGAGTAAAAAATAAAGTACACCTAACTTTTGCCCATATATGTAAGTACAAAACCACAGACCTCTTATATCTATGAAAGTGAGAGCATTCACAAAACAAAGCATAAAAGCACAGAAAATATGGAGAGAACAAACTCATACTCTCCATGTGTTTTAAGAGATATGGCCAAATTTTCAGTGTACTTAAGCCTTATTTCTTGGCAAATGCTTATAAAAATCAACCAGACTCATGTGAAAGCAAGCAAGGCCATATTTTCAGTTACATTCCCCTGTAAAAATGCAGAACTTTCAGAAGAAATCATGGAGGACATCAAGATTGTATTATTGTTACTGCATTTTTTATAATTTATTAGAAGTGATCACCTGGTACCTTGAAATATGCAGGTTGTTGTCTTCAATATTGGTAATATATTACAGTATCCAGCCTGCAAAGAAACTCGGTTTATGACTTAAGACCTACTGACTTTAATTTTTGCAATTGTGAATGTGTAAGAAACCCCCCTGCAAAATATTATTTCCAGTTAAATTACCACTCTACTGTTAGTAAGTTAATAAATCCTTATGAAGATCAGACATTGAGGATGTATGATTATATTTCTGATGGAAGGAAATGGCACAGTTAGGGAGGATGATTCTGTCTGCATCTTAAGGACGTGTGAAAAAAAGTTTCTGCCTTAATTTATGCTGTTTGAAAGCCCTGAACTAGTTTTTAAAACTTTATCCTTCAAAGGCATTCTTAATATTCAAAAAGACCTTGCTAATTAACTCCTAAAACTACCTCAAGTCCAACCTGCTTTTCCTGCTCCTTAGAAAAGTTTTAATTACACAGATTAAGCACTGGAATTCCAGCTGTCACCTTCCAATAGCTTTCTTCCTTTTTAAATAAGGTGCTTTTGTGCGGATCTTTCCTTTGCTCTGAGAAGAGCTTTGGATGGGTTGTTTTTATGATCTAGCAATTCCATATGACTATTAAAAATGATGTGACAGTATGGAAAGCACATTTAACCAGTTATAGAACACACATCTCTTTTTTGAAATGTTAGTACATCTGGCGATCTTAACAGATAAAGAATTATCTGAATACCTAAATGGTAGTTAGAGAAGATCATGGCACTGTCATCACAAGGGAGAATGACCACAGGACAAAGGGCACAAATTCCTTCAGAGTGAATTCCCTCTGTAGGTAACGAAAACCAACCAAATCTGCTGTGACAGCAGTTAAACACAACAGGATTCCCAGACAAATGTTGGAAACTTTTTGCTAGAAATACTCAAAACAGCTTGACAGGGAAGCAGACTCAAATCTATGGCCCCTCTTTCAGCAGAAGGTTGGATCAGATGACCTCCAGAGGTCCCTTCCAGACTAGACTTTTCTATGATTCTGTGAACACGTGCATCAGGCTACATAAACCACTGCCACTGCAGTAATCTCCCCTTTCTGCGTTACCATCTGGAGGAAGATGTCCAGAAGAATAATATTTCAAAGGATGAAGGGGATTTTATCTATGCAATTCCAGCTACCCTGACTGTATGGATAAAATAGGCAGTGGGAGCAGCTTCATGGAAATGTACTTAGTTGTGAAAAGGTCTCGATTACGTTTCCCAATGTGCAGGGCTCCTTATGCCAGGCTACACAACAGGGCCTGCATAAGCATATATGTGCAGATAAGCTAAGGAATGCAGCAGGTGCTACTGTCGTCCATTTACCCATGCTCAGCATCCTAGCTGGATGTATTTCCTGGATTTTCTCTGTCCTGAAGCCTTGTGCAGGTCATGGGCTGACTAGATATGCCTAAGAGGTAGGCACATGCAATTAGTGAAGGATGGTGATGCTGACCAATTTAAAAAAAAAGAATAAAAATCATTAGAAATGCCTACAAGCCTCTGGTCCAGAAATCATTATTAATATAGTAGCTCACACAGAATTTGCAGTACAAATCTAAACTACTCAAATTATATTTTAATCAGGGTCTGCTAATATTTACTACAGTCTGCTCAGCAGGAAGCACTTTCATAGTTCCAAATCCAATAAACTTGCCAAGTTCTGTATGCTTAGGAAGTACAGTAATTTGTCACAAATGTCTCCAAAAACATTGAAAGTAAGTACACACTTCCTCACAAATACGAAGGAGAATTCACACATTTTGGAGTAATGTAAAATTTATTCGGGGTTCAGATCCAGAGCAACTCAGCACTAACGTACTAACGATCCAGTTAGGTTAATCCAGGCTATGCTCCTCATCAGCTGGGCATTCTTCCTGCCATCACCTTCGAGCTGTCTGTATGAATTTCTCATCACTAAACCAGAAAACTTCAATTCCCACTAATCCCACCGTCCTTGCTACATCATTTCTAGTTCACTGTGAACAATTCACATATCCCACCAGCCACTGAACTTCAGCATTACTTTCAAACTAAGACTTCTCAAAGAAGTTTTCTTCTCAGAAGATATACAAATAGCATTGTCTTCACACAAAAGTAAGCAGATAAGATATAATTTTCAGTTACTGTCTATCTATGCCAGTGTTTATCTAAACTGGGTACTTCATGAGAACAACACAAATTAGAAATACTTATATGCTACAGTTCAATTATCTACAGCCTTTAAAAGTGAGACTGAATAGAGTAAAAAAATTTACTGTATACAGCATTTTTTCCTATATAGAATATTCTCTTGCTTACTGTTAACAGACAATACAAGAAATACTCTAAAATAGCTTCATATAATGAAGATAGATTTTTCTTTACTTCTTGGACAGCTCGAAAACAGGATGTAACTTGTGGTATTAAAAATTTTAAAATGATAAAATCCACTGAAATGCAACAACACTCACTTAAGCAAATAGTTTCATAAAACCTTCTGAAGGCATGGAAACAAGATTTTTTCAGTATAGAGCAAGAGACTCACAAATTTTAAGAAAAAGAAATAATCTATAGGTATTAAACATACACTGCTTGTTAAGTTCCATGGACATGTAACAACAAAATAAATTTTAGCCCTCGGTAATCATAAAGTTACGGATGCAGTAAGCAGTCATCTCTATACTAAGAATTTACTTCAACATTAAGACACAAATCAATTTCTAACAGCTGCAAATAACTAGACCTCATGTGAAAAATACCTTTCTCCTTCTCCAAAAATATGAGAAATATTCTCTTCAAATTTCTTTAGCATGAATGCCAAAAAAGAGGGATTTGGACAAATACCACAATTTTAAAGTATTTTGCAAGTCTTCAGAAAGGATAGCTTTATCTTTAGGGAGAAAATGCTCTAGGATTGTAGTCACTAACTAGTTGACAGTATATCCTGCTTCCCTAGAGTTCTTGAAATAGCAGATTGCAACGGTTTTATTGTTGAAATACAAGTATACTTTAGGCTGTTAATTTCTGTCTAGGGTATCTGTGGAAAATATGATCATATTCAAGCCATAACAACAACTCTATTCTACAACATATTGCAGAATTTGTGTACTCGTATAGGTAGAAATGCATTTGCACAAAAGCGCTTCAATACACACTTCTAACTTGTAATAAGTGTTTTTGTTAATTATTTGTCAAAAGATAAAATTCTGGGAATGATGTATGCTCCACTAATATCAGATAATACTTAAGAATGAGCACAAGATCTCTAGCAATCTAATACAAATGATGACACAATATATTTTTCAGATAGCATGCTTGAAATCCTACAGCTTTCTACAGAGCAATGAAAGCCTTTGCCAGGCATCAGCTGGATAACATAGTAGGGGAAAAAAAATCCCAGTGATAAGTAGAGTAGTAGATAAGTCTTAAAAGATAGACCGGCTGCAGAAACACGCAACCCTTAGACTGGGGCGCTGTTATAAAAACAAAAATAAAAATTATCTCAATACACACACTGGGTTTCTATCAAAATGAGGTTCCCTTGCAGGTAAAAATACATGTTTATTAAAATATTTCTTATAAAAATGCGATAGCCAGGATTTCAGACTGATCACAGGTTCATTTGCACAGTGATATCAGCATGACTGTATCCTGTTCAAATACACTGCCTTGCAAAAACTTAATTCTTTCATCATCATCCCTCTTCAATCAAGGAAAAACAACTACAGATGTTCACAATACAGGTATGAGAGAGATAAAGGAATAAAGCTGATAAAGCTCAGCTTTCTTGAGCTAGACCCTATTTTCTTTTCTTCTCAACCAGAAAGCCTGCAACAATTGGAAAAGAAAAGGGAAAAATGTATAAAAGGGAGTACAAGTCCAGGAAAAATAGAAAAATTGACTGGGAATAACTTAAATATTGATGAGAGGTAATGAATTTGGCAGTGACTTCGGTACTGCAAGCTGATACTCCACTACAGCCAGAAAGGATCAGGGGTCCTGGACATTTTTACATTTGTGTGGTGATTACTTCTTGTAAGGGTCAGATACCGTCTTCATTTCCTTGCACCAGGGGAGGGAGGTAGAAATCAGATATATACCATATTAAGGGGATAATTTTTGAAATCTATTTATTTGACATATAGGCCATTTAATACTGCACTAAACTCTGTTTCTGCATGTGCACAGGAAGAAAGCCACACAGAGAATAAGACCAGTCAATTTTTTTATTAAATCTTCATGAAGTGTCAGTTTTTCTGATGCATCTGTTTCATTTTCCTACCTCTCTTCAAACAGCAAGAAAGGATCTAAAAGCAGACGTGTAGATTATTCAACACATTTCATGCCACATGTGATGTCTAAGTTTCTTATCCATAAATTTAACAGAGTGTTTTGATACTTAAAAAGAAATTTTATAGATAAATAGATAAAAAATCAGAAAGAATTCAAAGGAATACTGACATAAGGGTTATCCCACTTTAGGATTCTTAGTCGATTATTAAACTCCAAGCATCTGCTCCCAATATATAAAAAAGGAATTTAAAAAAATCTAATACATAAACAAGAAAATTTGAAATATTCTCTAATAAATTAGTATGTCTTTCACAGCCTTTCCTTTATCTGTCTAGAATATTTTGCATGCTTACACCAACTATTATATCATTAAGGCAGGCAAGGTACTTCCAAAACTTGAAAATCAGAGATAGCAATATTCATATATGACCTGGCACAGCATATGTACAACCTCCTGCTACTTCATCAAGCTCCTCTTTTTTAATCTTTACTGGTAAATTTCAGTTACTTCTGCTTTGCTGTGTATAAAAGATTTAAGACTACAAATACAAAGAGTTCAGCAAAGTTGAAGGACCACACTGTTTTTCCAAGTAAATAAGCATCACTCAAAAGACAAACCAGTTCTGATTACAGTTTTGTGTTTTGATAGCTCACATCTTTTATCTGGTTTTGTTTGGTTCTTTAAATTGGTGACAAGGTACACAGTTAAGCTGGCAGTCGCAATTAAGAGGTCAAGCATTGAACTGAAACGTTTTTTAATCTACTTTTTACCTCAACTAGCACTTTAGTGTCCTAAGTTATTCATATCAGCAGGAGGCTATGGGTGAACACTACCCCCTAGTCAAAAATACAGAGACAAGCTTCATTATCACCTATTGCTTGAAGTAAATAAATTCAATAGGAATTCGGATAATCCAAGCACATATATTGCCTTTCAAATTCAATAACTGCTTTCTTTTCCTTCTTCTGAACTATCAATTCCTCTTTGAAAAGCTTAAAAAAATTAAATGTTGTTTTTCGGGGTTTGGTGTTTTATAGGGTTTTTTGGGGTTTTTTTTAGGAAAGGGAACCTCTTTTGTCGTTACACAAAAAAAGCAGCAAAAAAGGTACTCCCTTGGACAGAGTCTGTTAAAAATCAGATTATTTCCACAGCATTCTCCTATTATTCACCTGCCAGTAAAATATGTACACTCATTGTCTCTGAATGCCTATTTTTATCTGACTGAGGCTATATGGTCATTTTTGTATTTATTACTGAGTTACTAAGTTTTTTTCTTCCTTCTTCTAAAGCATGTTTTTCTGTTCTCAAAAACTGGGCCACATGCCTCTGAGGAGAAAGTAGTGCATTATTTCATTCCCACCTTTTCTTCTTTTTTGGCATCTCTGAGGCCTGCTATGCCCAGAAGTGCTTCCACTCAAGCTGGACCATCAAATCAATTATCACAGCAGTCTGCTTTCTAAATATGAATGGCAATGAATGACAACAGGCAAGGCGAACTTTCAGCTTTGATTTGTCATTGGTAATGTAAATTTTTTTGTTTTGTTTTATAGATGTTTGTTATAGTGGCAATTTGACCAAACTCTTCCCCCTGCTGTCTGCAGCTGCATTGTGTAGATCCTGAAATGAAAAGCTTCACCTTTACTAAGTCAAAAACACAAGATAAAATATGAAATAGGGAACCACTATCAATATAAAAGTTCTCTTTTCTGCTAATTTTTTACTAAAAATCATTACTGTCAATGAAAAAAATACACACTAACTGCTGTTACATCATTTCGCAGATCACCATTTACAGTAATGTTTCAGGTTTCTGCAGTTAGAATTAGCATGGCCTTGTGACATTACATGCATCGACATATAAGAGCTAAAATGTAGGACAGTACAAGCAAGCATAATAAATTAGAAAAAAAAGGTCTTAGCCCTTATTCACAACCATTTTAAATTGATGGTTTCTCCAATGAAGAGTCATTAATTATTTCATTAAGAAGAGAATTAAGCTACGTAAATATAAAAAGTGATTTTGAAAAAGGTATTTCTAGTGCTTTCCTTCATTGACATTACTGGTTCAAAAAATGTACGAAATCTGCAGTTTATATTAAAAGCTTGAATTTTTTTTTTTTTTTGAGAACTGATTAAATACTATGAAAGTGGATTTTAGACAGCAACCGGGACACATACTCAAAAAAACTCCAGAGTGAGTACACCTGAAACTTTGCATTATTGCCAGTATATATAATCTCAGTGGTAGCACAGGAAAAGACTGTATTGCCTATTTTAGTGAAAAAAATTTCAACCAAGCAGGTAGTAATTTATTTCTGCAGTCACAGACAAAAAAGAAAACAAACAAAACACCAAACAACCAAACCCAAAACAAAACAACATCCAAAAAACCCCTAAAAAACTTTACTTGGGTCCTTTTGAAACACTTTTTGTGAGCCAGTTTTAATATTCTCAAAAAGGGAGGTTTAATGGTACCACCTAGTGGTATCCATGGACATATGGACCAAGTGGGCATCATATGGAGGAGTGCTATGAAAGCTTCCTAGACCCTTCTGCCAAACCCCAGACCTGTTAGTGACATCCATCACTTGAACCCTGACTTCAGATGCCTTTGCTATTTTAGCGCTTTGGAAGATTCTACTCGAGGAAGGCAATCATGCTTTTTTTTCTGCATAGTATTAAAATCTTACTATGTAAAACAGACTATAGCCGATTTCTAAACAGGTAATTCTATTTAAAATGATTTTAAATGATAAAGTGATTTTATCATGCTATGACCTTGACATTTAAAAGGCTATCCCTTTAAAAGGCATGAGGCTACAGCATTTCATTCATGTGGAAATAAGACTTCATGAAAAACCAAGATTCTTCTAGTAGGACAGACTCCCAGCAGGTGAAGCAAAAGCAGTATCAAGTGATTGCCATTCAAAAAAGTCCCTTTTTTCCCCCACAGACATATTATTACCAAGTTGTTTGAACTTTTCTGCATAGAAAGACTGCAAACCTCCATGCAAACGTAGAACTGTACAATTCCTCATCAGGTTCAAACTAAACTGATCCAGAAAATTAGTTCTGAAAATGGGATTAGACCTTACATCCACTATTCTTATATCAAAGCACAGAACTTAAAAAAGAACACTTAATACTGTAATTAATATAACAGATAACTAAGAAGTAACTTCCTCTGTATATGAATACCTGCAGTACCAGTCTCTCAGATTCAGTAAAAGTACAAATATACATGGTAGTTTAAAATGTAGTTTAACATTTTCATGACAAAAATGAGATTATATAAGAAGGAGGAGGTCCACACTACCACTTATTTGTATAGTCTACAGCTGAAAGAAAACTGGTTTGGAGAGTTTTCAAGTGTGGTTAGATTTATTTTTTTTTAAATACTTTTCCTTTTATCTTTCTGGTATAAAACAGTGTTTTGTTGTGACTGAGGTTTGGATAGAAAGGCTTCCATTGCTTCTGCTTAGCCCATAAAGTAAAACCAAGGAGAACGCAATTGCAAGCTTTTCTGTATGGAGTAAAAAGGTTGGCCATGACTGGAACAGATGACAGGCAAATTAACGGCACAGGCACTGGGAAAAGATAGACTTTTCCAAGTGCATAGTAAACACAAATACGTATTAAAACGTTTGTAGACAACAAAGAGGTATGTTCAATTTTGAAGCTCTCTATTACAGTTTTCATGTGCCTACAGATCCATCGAATATTTAAAGGATAAGCTCTGAATTTGTAGAAGTTGTTCAGAAGGGTTATTCACTTGCTTAAAATGAATTTTAATTGTAAACTAGAAACCAGACAAGGTCATTTTCTCCTTATACCATAATGGTTCTCCCCTTGTTCCCCTTCCAACTGCTAAAATGTTAAAACATCTACAATGAATTGTTAGAAAATTCCATATAGTTAAAGATGACATTTCCAGGTCCTTTTTTGGTGGGGTTTTTTTGTGGTTTTGTTTTTGTTTGTTTGGCTGGGTTTTTTTCCTTATACATAGTTCTCTTCTATGGCCAAGGAGCAAGTTCTTTCTGGATCAAACTACTGGAGCAGCTTAATGAAAAAAGGGCTTGCTGCCAGATACTTTAATGCTCTCTCAAGAAAGCTGCTTACACCAAGTGAGCATGTTGCATCCATCAGCACGTGAATTTGAAGACCATGTACCCTGATTTCAATGGCTTACATCTACCAACTGCAGAGAGACAGTCTTTGGTAAATGATTGATTTAAACTCATACTTCTGTACGCCTGCAGCAACAACAGATATTTAGAAACAGCTCATCATTTTCCTTTCAAATAAAATAAAATCTACAGAAATAAAATCTACAGACACTTTAGATTATCAGCTGAATCAAAAAAACCTTATTTAGCTAAAGAGTGTGAATGCATCTCTTGTGAAGACATTTTTAAGATTATCTTTTGGAATTATGCAATATCCTGAAAATGAAAAATGTTAAAGAACACTTGTAACAAAAATTTCTTGCAGAGTATTATTTATAACAGATCACAGTTAAATATACATATTTCAGAATATATAGCCCTAAGAGATAGTTTACATTAACCAAAACATATTATGTTTGGGTGTGTTTTGCCATGGAAACAAAATCCTGAAACACAGGACTGTGAGTGGCAGACACATATACAAACCATATCATACTGCATGAAAGGAGGAAAGGAAGGCTTGAACATTTCTTTTAGTCCTCCCCACTTCCATATGCCAGTTGTGAATTATGCTTCATAAGATAAATAACTAGTCAAGAGTGAAGAGATGAGCTGCTTCAGAGCACATCCTCAGGCCTGATGGGCTGACTACCTGTCAGATAATGTTGAAAGTAGGATTATGTCTGAAAAGGTTGACAGACCACAGATTTATCTCTCTAAATCAAACACTGTATGTTTAGCTAAACTCAGTGAACTTTAACTAATTAGCCCATCATTACAGTAAATTCGTATTGAATAATTTTCAAAAGACTAAATCCAGACCCTTTACCACATATACAAAAAATTACTCATAGTAAAAGCAAACTATTATGAGATTTCTTCCTAAAAATTTCAACTAAAAAAACAGTAAATGCAACCTTTTAATCCTAATTCTTCAAGATTAAGTCTCTTCTAAAAAAGACAACTTTAAAAAAAACCCTATATGTATATACACACAATATATACACAGAAAAGCTTACTTCACTAGAGTTGAACGTGGAAATCAAAAGGCTATGCAGTCCTATACACATCTTATTCTCCAGTACTTTTTGCATTTTATATCAAGTTCTAAATTCATGAAAAAAATATTGGGGAAGAGTAATTTCACTTGTAGAAAAGTACATTATAAAGATATTCACATCTATAAGATAAATCTGGTGAAAAAACTCATTTGAAATCAGAATTGCAGAAACACTTCGGAAAATAAAAAAATAATTTTTAAGAAGTAAAAACCTATTTGTCTTTCAGTTTACAGTGGCATAAAGTGTTTTTGCTGGATTAGGGTATACACAACAAAGGCAGGAAATGTTAAAGAAGAAACAGAGATCTTCTGTGCTTGGTAACCATAGGAGAGGAGTTGATATAGCTCTGCCTTGGACTTCTCTGAATGTCCTCCTTCCTTTACTACTGACTTGTGAAGCAGGCACTCATAAAAGAACAGGAAATACAATACAGTAGAGGTGGAGCTGCTTTCTGGCTAAGCAGAGAAAGCTTCAAGATTGCACTTGAAACAAAAAACGTGATGAGAGAATATTTTTCCAATTTAAGAGTTCTGTATCTGCTCTTTACAGATTAGTATTTGTTTCTTTTGAAAGAGTACAGAAAGGAGGAGGAAGAATATGCAGCCTCTAGTTCTCTCTGCATTTCAGAGAAAAATAAAATCTTTTCAAGCCGAGGACCTTATTTCTCCTACTAGCCACAATAATTCTAAAAGTGAGTTCGTATGGGTCACTCCAGTACAAAGTGTCATAATTTGCATGCACATACTTATCTTCAACAGATAACGATGTATTTGCTTGACAACACTTACTTGTATTTCAAGTATCTAGTTCTACAGTTTCTGTTTACTATCACTAAAGATCACATCACTTCACCACCTACATCAATACAACTACCAAATTTCTGAGCTCATTTTTAGCACAATAAAGCAGAGCACTCTCTGTATTTCAATTTCTGATTACAGCTGTTAATTTGATTTGTAGATAAAAGATTAGCTTTTTTTTTTTTTAAAAGAACTTCTGTTCAGATTCAGTCACTATTTGTCACTGGTTTTGTAATCAAATAATTTGAGTTCAGGATTTCAGCTACTTCTAAACATTCCTATAAACTTAAAACAATTATATATGTGATCTACAGTGTTACTTGCTTCTGTATTAAAGGCAACTTGTCAATAGCTGGAGATGCAAATTTTTTTTCTTTTTCTGTTTTTGGATTGCTTCTATTTAAATAAAACTTTTTTCACTTACAAGCAAAAATGGTGTTTTAGGATGGAATAAATCTTTGTATTTTATAAATAGAATAATGGAACATAAAATACATCACTGAAGCAGAATCTTCATCTGGATTCATGGTGCTCCTTATAACACCAATAGAGTTATATACAAGAACTGGGTAATATATTGTAGCCTAAATTTAAAAGGCCTGTCTAAACATGTTGTATAGTTTTAGTCTTAGGAAGTCTGAGCGCTGTTTCTAATTCTGCTTTTTGTCATTTATTCTACTATATTTCCCCTTAATCCTTGGAAGAAAAAAAAAAGAAAATCACATTTTAAGGAAAGCTTCTACTTTCAGTTAAAATAAGCTGTGTCATATTCAAATTCTGATGGTCCAAAGTCCTATGTAAGTATTTTAGGCTAGAAAACACAAAACTGTTCCAACAACATTTTCCAAAGATACTCTACCAACTGTCCTTAATAGGTGCATTTACAAGTAACTTTTTAAAAAAAAATCCCTTAGCAGTCTAAAGTTATGGCTATCCTATTTAAAGATGACAAGCTGCCACTAAAATCCACAGATACTTCTACAGGTTTTATACACTTCTATATATGTAATTCTCAGAGTAACATTGCCTTATTATCAATATGCTGCAGAAACTTTTCTCTCAGATTGATGTTTTAGCGATGCTTTAAGAATCCTCTCGCATCATTTTCCTTTCTGAAATGTTTTGATCTTTTGGCAGCATTAGGGTAATTTCTCCAGTGTACATCACTAAAAGAAGACACAAATGAAAGACAGCTAGTGGGTAAAGAATTTGGAATAAAACTTTGCCTTTTACTCTGAGACATTTTAAAAGTTTTTCCATACTACATGAGCATCTTTGAAACAAAAGACATGAATATCCAAGGTTACATTGATCTTTCTGTTATTCAATACAAATGAACTGTAAAGAAACTGCAGGGCATAGGAGATGTGTTTTGGGAACGTGGAAAATTCCAAGACTCATCAAAATTTGAACAGATTCCAGAGTCTTTTTGTCATGTTGCAACTATCTTCTTGGGTTTGCTAACGCCTATATTCATCACTACGTGGGCCAGATGACACCTTCAGGAGCTGAAGGCACTAAACAAAGATTTTTTTGTTTTGTTTTTAATAAAAAATATCAAATTTTATCTCCAGTTATAGAGACTTTTGACGATTTAAAAGTTTGCTTTCCTGAAAATGTCAACAGATTTTTCCAAGTCAGGGATTCTAGCCACACAAGAGATTTGAAAACTGTGTTGAAGATGTTACTACTGACATCTGGAGGGCAGAACGCACTCCAAAATCAGACATTGGACTACAAGCCAGAGAACTGCCAGTAAGTCCGCATAATAAATGTGGTGCTCTAAGAGGTTTCAAAGAGAACAAGAGCAATTGCTTAGTAAGAAACATTATTTTGTTAGTCATTTCCCCTGCCCTATAATAATTTGTTTAATGTTAAGTTTTACTTTTGTTTATGAGATCTTGTATTCATCCTGAAAGAAAATAATACTGCAGGTATGTAGACAAAGCAAATACGAAACAATCACAGGGAAGTAGTGAGCATTATTTGCCAAAGTTCTACAGGAGAACAAAACCTACAAAGGATGGCAACTAATGACCTGTATCTAGAAAACTATCAGTGATAATTCAAAAACTATCTTGATACTATGTGAAGCTTCAGTGCAAAAAAAAGTCATACAGACAATTTCAGAAAGCTCTGTGAACATTAAATGTTCCTGTGATATGGCAGCAAAGCAAAAATCCACATCATTTATGCTATTCTGGAAGACAAACAAAAAAATCATCAGACTATAGTGTATTGAAGCTGTTCAGGGTATTTTTACCAGCAAATCTGTACATGTGTGCATGTGCACTCCCTCTCACACATACCATCTTACCCCCATATGGCAAGAGATAAATGTTTCAGTGGATATTTAAATACACAGGTGACGTTTGCAAATGTGTGGCCTTAATATCAAATAACAAGGTCAGCTATGCATTTATATCACTCCCTATCTACAGGCTCATCCATACATGTACTCGTGTGGTACATCATACCTTCCACACCTGACAACTGATACTCAATCAAGTACAAAATGTTCTCATGTTTTTTCTCTCTAATGATGTAATTTTATCCTCCATTATACTTTACGTGGCCAGAATTACAGAAATTTTTGCAGGCATTGGACTGTATCTCCATACAATGAAGAACAATTTCTCTACAGGTTTTATGTTCCATTGGATTGCTTTGTTGTTGAATATTTCATCCTTTCAACTACTTTTCTAACAATAAGAGCTCTAACAGAAATGCAATTCCAGCAAACTGCTAAAATAGCTTTTTAAAAGCTTATACATACCCCTAAAATCTCTCCCCTCACTGCTACAAAAAAACTTTCCAATTATTTAGCAATACAGTTTAGTGGATTTTCCTAAGAAGTTTAACCACAACACAGAAATAGATTCAAACTCTGTTCACTTAGATGATATGTTGCTACTGCGTTAAAAGAAAACCATGATTGCTTTCAGTGAAGAGATATCATCTTTTTCTGAAATGTGTATTCCTTAGTAACAGACTCTATATTATTTCAACAGAAAACAAATATTCAAAAGACACCATAAACATAATTCTAGCTTCCTTCAGAGTGGTTATTCATTAGGAGAAGAAAAGAACCTTTTAATAAATCTCCCTTTTAGGTTTTCACTCTAGTAAAGAAGATTTAAAAATAAAATATGTTTTTGTCAAATCCACATTGTAATGAGCAGTTTTTACACATAAAGAAATAATGAAGCATCTTTGGAATGTCTGACAAAAGTGACAAATATTTTTTTCAGGAGCAAATCATCAGATAGTTTGTTATTTTTTTTCAGAAGAAAATCATTAATTAATTTCCAAATAGTTGATTCAACACCTTGCTAGATTTTAATCAGCCCCCAGTAATGGTGAAATTTGGGGTTGTTCTCAAATCAACATAATTCAAACTATGCACTATGAAATCATAAGGACCTTTTGTGTTGTCCATCCAATTCTATTTTATCCATAATTCTTCCAGAGCTTAAAACTACATAATTTGACAATGGAACTTGATTACAAAAGGAAAATGCTGTACCCCCTTAAAGTTGGATTATTTATCCCTCTCTCTTTTACTGAGCAAAAAAACCCAAACCCAAATACATTCTCTTGTCTGTTTAGTCTGACTGACAGCTTCTATAGACTGACCTAACAAACCTTTCAGCCCAAGAGCCTTCACACATCCCCTGATAAGTGATGAAATGAAGTTTTACCTTGGGCATTGTCTCGTAAGCCACCAATGATATCACCGTAGTTCCAAGGTCTCCAAAAAACCCTCACTGTAAACACTTGAGGAAGATGAGCTCCTGCAGGAATGCTGTCAGTAAGTTTTTTTTTTCCCTTATTGTGTTATTTTAGAAATCTGTTCACTTTAAAATGAAAAAAAAAAAAAAAATCCTCACAATAACTGAACATTTTCCCTATTTCAGTGTGGTATGTCTATGTTTCTTTGTAACTTAAATTTGTAGGAAAAAATGCAGAAAGGCTGACATTCCACTCCAGTAATATATTCAAGGAGTTACAGGCATATAGACACTGTTGTACAATTTTATATACCTGACATACTTATTTAAATAGAATCCTCTTCAACAGCAGAACTACCTAACGCATTAACAGAAAATGAAAGAAAAAGAATAAAGAAATCTCAGAGAAACTGAGAAGTAAACATAATATAGATCTAACAAAGAACTCCAGTATCTTGTTTATTTTTATACATCCATCTGGAAGACACTGTACAGTATGTATATGGTTTTAAAATAACAATATTATGATGTTATATACTTCCATGAGAGGGTAAAAGAGGATGAGCTAATGCACACACTGATAGGTATACTAGTTATAATACTCTCACAAAAATCTTACAGCCTGTATCACTTTTTCCTCCAAAAAAGAAATCGGGGTGTAATACACAGAGATCATCTACTGAGACAAACACAACAAATCATATCGAAGTTTATCTTCTGCAGTATGTTTTGAAAAGGACTAAACAGAATTAACTCTTTCAAGGTTGGTGTCTTGATTTTACAGAATATAGATCATTCTAGGAGTTACTAAAAATATATCACTATTAGAATTATTATTAACCTACCTGATCAATATCTCACATCTGGTTTAATTCATCATGAAAAATAACTTCACCCTAATTGTAGCAGCCTTTAAAATGTAACAGTTTTCAAACTGAAACAATCTAGCAATAGAAATGTATTACAATTAACTAGCACTGATAGTTTTTAGGATGTGAGAGCAATTTTGGAACTACATATATTACAAGTGTAACAGCTCAGCCACGTTATGTTGAGGCAATCAAATTCAGGCCGAGCTGGTATTACAAAATCTATACCCCAAATTGGTAAAATTTTCCACTTGTAATAAGCTATAAAGATCAAAGTATATTTTTCAGTAGCATGCCTCTAATTAACATCATAATAATAGCAAAAGTTGAAGCATAGAAAAAAATAACACAGATCATATGAAGTCTTATCTATAGCTCTAATTAAGACTAGTTTGCTTCCTCAGCTAAACTATTCTACTTTTTCACAGGCAAATTCTCCTGTTTCACAATACTTTCTGTTGTTTATCATTGACTTCCATTCTTTGATCTTGTATTTGCAATAGTATTCTCCAGTTTGGTAGCTTAATCATTCATTATAGTACACTAAAAATACATTAAAAATTTCTCTTTTGCATGAAAATCTTAATAGGAATATTGAAACTAGACTCGTATCATATAATGTACAGTAATCTCCATCAGAAATTGTTAATGTTTGTCTGTAAAAATTCTGTAAATTTCTGTAAAAATTAAGCTAAATGAGAATTACAAAAGTCAGTGAACAGAATAAAATATTGACAGATAAGTGTTTATAAGGGATCCACTAATACACCTAAACTGCTCAGCTCTCCCAAATACTAACCTACCGAATGCTATGTAGAACAAAAAAACTGGAAAGAGAAAAAAAAGTGAATTTCTTTCCTGATGGTGAAACTTTTGAGAAGAAAAATACTAACATCCTCAAATTAGTCTCAACTGACTTATCTGAGACAGACACTCAAGCAACTGCTGGAGGTTGCCATTACAAAGACATCACCAAACTCACCATGCAGTAAATCTCACCAAGGTTTGTAAGGAACAAGCTGAACATAAATAAAACAAGATTTCTCTTTCTCTGCAAGAAATGAGCAAGATAGTTCAGCTATAAAGAGACAGAAACATGGTTTGCTCCAGAGGGGAAAAGAACGCAATATGCAGCAATTGCCCAGGGTCTGTAACAAGCACAGTATCCAGCAAGTCTCATAACTGCTGCAGTTGTACACAACATTGCCTATTCTAGGTACTTCTGTCACTCACCCTGACATTTGCCCCTCAGTGAGGACTTCTGCTCTGTTTAGATTAAGCAAACTCCTTATATAAATGAGTCCATCAACTGAACAATAAGTAACTCCACCTGATTTTATCAATACATAGAGTAACATTTTAGATTTCTTACAAGCTTCTTTCTCCCCTTTAAACACTGTACTGACAAATTTTGATGCCATGCTTAAGACTGTTAGAAGTTGCATATGACCCTTCCCTAATTTGAAAGCGATCCTGTATTTTCATAGAATTATAGAATGGTTTGTGTTGGAAAAGACCTTTGAAGATCATCTAGTCCAACCCCCCTGCAATAAGCAGGGACATCTTCAACAAGATCAGGTTGCTCAGAGCCCTGTCCAACCTGACCTTGAATGTTTCCAGGGATGGGCCATCTACCACCTCTCTGGGAAACGTGTTCCAGTGTTTCACCACTCTCATCATAAAAAATTTCTTCCTTACATCTAGTCTGAATCTACTCTCTTTTAGTTTAAAACCATTACCCCTTTTCCAGCGCAAAAGGCCCTACTAAAATGTCTGTTCCCAACTAAAAAGTCTGTCATAGAAAGGAATTATAGAATTAGGTTGGAAAAGACCCTTAAGATCATCCAGTCCAACTGTTAACCTAGCACTGCCAAGTCCACCACTAGACCATGTCCCTAAACACCACATCTACGTGTCTTTTAAATACCTCCAGGGATGGTGACTCAACCACTTCCCTGGGCAGACTGTTCCCAATGACTGACAACCCTTTTCGTGAAGAAATTTTTCCTAATATCCAATCTAAACTTCCCCTGGCACAACTTGAGGCCATTTCCTCATACTTAATGCTTTTTAATTATTTTCTTGATAGACAAACAAGATGGGTATTTTTACTCCTTCAATTATTAAAAAGAAAATGAAAGAAATGCCTATTGGGTCTTTTGCAGACAGATGAACTTGCTTTCACTACACTGCAGGTTACTCAAAAGCCAACATAGTTGCATTAGTGCAGTGAATCAGAGCCCCCAAAGATCTTCACCGGGCTGGGATCAGCGCTGCCTTAGCCAAATCTAAAGAACATTTAAAAAACTGACTGGTAGTTGGCTAGCTTCAGGCTGGCTGGCTGGCTGTTCAGTCTACTTCTGCCTGCAATAGACTCTGGATTTATGTACAGCTTGTTGCATCAAGAACAGACCCTCTAGAGACTCAAATAAAAGTGTGGACTAGCCACAAAGTGAAACTGAATCACTGAATTTATTACAAGCTTAAAAAAAAAAAAAAGAATAAAGAAGAGAGAGCTGCCAGAGCAAGACTGCTCTTTCAGTACCACTGCTAGAGTATGCTTTGAAAGACTGCAGAACTATGGCATTTGTTTACTCATCTGTTAAATGATAGAAGAGGGAGTGGTGCCCACTTCTGTAAAGAGCTTTCAGATTTTCAGATAAAGACAACACGATGAATACAGAATAATGTCACCAATACCTTTTTTAAACCCATCACTTGTTTCACTTCAGACTAAAACACAGGGGTGTGGGGCAGGAAGCCATTAGACTGCTATTAACAAACCTTCCGAGATAAAAAGTTTAAAACATTGAGAAGCTATTGTAATTGAAAAATAAAAGACTATGGTTTCAGGGCAAAAGTACTTCAGATAAAGTATTGTAAAAATGTATGAACAAGTTGCTGGAGAAACTGGTTAAGACAAAGATGGTACAGTACTTTCAAGTCACCTTGATTTTTTTTTTTTCCTTGACAATTAGGGACTTAAAATGTAAATAGAGAAGAGTGTTAAAAAAAAAGGAAAGTTGGTGGGTTACATTGTCAGGTCCATATGTATTGTCCTCCTACTCCTTTCTCTTGGCAGAGCTTTTCTGTCATTTTTAGAAATCTTTTTAACCTCTTTTTAATCTCTTTCTCCAACAGGGACTGCTGGTCTCTACCTGTCCCTCTGATGTTGCACACCCTGGCTTAGATCCTTAATTTAACCTGTCACAAATTATTAAACTAGAAACATCAGTAAAGTAAAAAGGGTTAATGCAATATGCAGTAACTGAGAATCTGGCTTCTCATACAATGACGTAACTGCCTAACTACTAATATGTGCCTACCACTAAGATGATGTCAATACTTTGTAACAAAACACTATTAGTTTGGGCACGCTGAGCAGAGAATCTTATTTTCTCCTGATAATGCAACAAGAAAATTAGAATTTTCCTTTATTTGTTCTTTTACGTCATAACCAATAGGATGAATATTGTCTTTGCAGAAAGTAAACTAATTAAGTTGTTACAGTTAAGATGACAACCACTAGTAAAAAACCTGGGACAGTCTCTCCATGCTGAGGTTAGAGGACTGTCAATTCTACACTACATGCCTACAACAGAATGGAACAGAAAGCTTCCCTATCTGCAAAATAACCATTTTGACCTAATGTCAGTTAAATTAATCTGCTACCAAGTCATACTCCACAACAGCGACTTTCATCTCTTTCCTTTCTTTTACATTCATTATGTATATATATTAAAATATTAAAGTCAATGTGCATTACCTCAGTAAACAGTACTGTGGTAGAAAATTTTTCGAATAGAAGTGTTTCACAATAATTGCATGATAACAGCATCAGCGCTGACAAAGAAAATTCAAATGTCCAAATGCAAATTAAGCTAGCCTTGCATATCATTCATTACTACTCATGTAGCTGGTAAATGAATGCATGAATATCCTTTCTCTGTGTGCAAAAGTAGTTTCTCTAACTTCAGCTACTGCATACAGATGTAGCCAAAACTCAGCTATCCATCTCTAGAAATGCAGGCCTTAACATCTAGCAAGACACACCTCATTAAAACAGAACAGTTTTCAGATTCAGTGTGAATTAAAAAAAAGTAAAATTCAGAACTGTGGGTGACTTCCAACTCATACAAAATTCTACCATGTGAACTTGGCAGCCTCCTTCTGGGATTACTCTTTTTGAGAGGCTGGATACTATGAACAATTCTCTGGTTCTCAGAAAAGCTTTGTTTTAGTTCTAAAATTCTATTTCACGACGTAGGACATTCAAAAAGGCTTTTGGAATTCTAAAGGCTTTTAAGAGCTTCAGAAGCAACTGTGCCAAGTCAACTCTCAGAAAAAGAAACTCCATAATATACACTCTGTATGAACTCTATAGCTGTTCTGGGTACCTGCAGAGTCCTGTGATGAAATAGATAAAAACAACTTTAAAGAAATAAATATAACAGTCAGTTTCACTGTCTGAAGCAACTGGCACAGCCATGCAACTGGCTGGCATACGCTTATATGTTTTATGATTCAACTTAGAACTGTCATGAGGCTGCAGAATAATCCTCAGTACGTTCCTGTAGTTGTCATCATCATTAATGGGCAATGTGCTTTTACTTCAAAAGGAAACAGGCACTCTGCTATGGCTTAAGTCACAAAAAGTTAGACTTTATATTTTGGGATCTTAGGACAATTTGATGAATAAAGTAACAACAACATTGATTTTTTAAAATGCTAAAAATTGGAAAATGTTCTGATACTTTCAGTGTAAAATTTTACATAATGCTTTTCCAGAAGAATTTACAGAGAATACTTTTCATACTATGCTGAAATGCAATTTGAAGCACTTACATAAAAGCAAGGGGCACATAACTCTCCTTAGCCTGTGTAAGTTATTAAATGCTTTAGATGAATGACAAACTCAGTAGTAGTTGGTAACAATTATATAGCACCATCTTTTTGAAGGACATTTTTCAGAGTGTGTATATGCTATTGCCATTTCATGGCACATTTTCATTTATTCAGGTAAAATTCTTGTCTGAGAAAAAAATTACTAAAATGGCAAGGAACAGCTTAGAATTAGACAAAGCAGCAGCAATAGATACAAAGTCTAGAGTTCACAATACCACTTCTCTACATCTGTCTAGTTTACCAAACATTCATAAGTATGTTACTCTATGTCAACATGTGAATAATCTCATGCATACCAAGATCAGAGAATCAATTTGAAAGACAACTAATCAATCTTCAATACAATTAACACAGTAACACAGATGAAAACAATTATTCAAACGTATACAAATCTTGAATTTTTGTCTTTGTGCCCATATACTTATTGGTCACGAGGTGATTTCAGAGCCTCTTCATTCCCTGCACGCTGAAGGCTGTTGTCCATCTAAAAACCTGGAGAATCCAGTCTAAGCAGGCTGGAGGTTCAAGTCTGCGTTAGTACCATTTCCCCTCCCTTTTTCACCAGCTTTCCTTCACCCAGCTTGTAAGTTGAATTCCTCTGAAATGCCAAGTAAAACCTCTGCATACTGCAGCTGTTGCTTTCATGCTAAGCCACCAGAATAATATATTATCTAATATTACTCCTTTAATTACAAAAATCATAAGCCAAAATGCATACACAGTAAAAACAGATTATACCACAAATACCTATTTTTAAATAGCTTTGGGACTGTTTATGGAGCTCTCTGGACTAAAGTAATTTGCTAAGACTCAATTTGAATGGTACTATAAATAGATTTTCCTTATACAACCCATATTTATATTTAGAAATAAAAGTAAACTTAAATCTCACAATAATGCCTTGATGGTGAAACCAGTAAATTTATTATTGGTGATCTTTGTTTAGCTCTTGCTATTATAGTTGTGATAATTCTGAAGCACTTAGATCATATGTGTAAGTCTCATTAGTCCACAATTCCTGACTGTAAGCAAAAAACCTCCATTATATAATTGAGGTAGCAAATGTGCTTTTAAATACTCAGCTTTTCAAAGTAAAATAACAAAAAATTAAGAGATGCTAGCTAAACATAACAATAAGAATATTTGTTCTTTACCACAGGATGCTAAAAAGATGACCAAATATGTTTAAAATATATACTGGTGTTTTTTAAACTTGAGACTGGCATTTTTATAGTCTGTTATGGATATTTCTAACTTCATAACAAATACTTAATGATAAAGACGATGACACATTATTCAACTGAAAGACAGCAAACAAGGGTACTCAAACACCATTGTAGCTGAGCACAGATCATGATCTGTAAAAAGTGCACCTACCACATTTTTCTATTTTAACACTGATAACTCTTCTCATCAATTCACAGACAGATTTAAGCAAGGCAAAAATCAGTTTATTTGTTTATTTACAAAACTGCCACTTATAAAATGATTCACAACGCTTTCAGTAAAGCAGATATGCTTTGTCTGAAGATTTTTATTTGAATGTGTTTAAGGTAAATAGGGATGGTGCACCCAGAAACCTAACTCTCAAGAATCTATTTAATATAATCAATGCAAAGGTAAACATAGAAGTCAGCTTTAAATTTTAAGCATAGCTATATCTTAAAGCAGAAGACACAAAATTCCTAAAACTATAACCTTTTTATTAGAATTCTGATGAACTTCGATGTAAAATATGCACCTTTTTATTTTTTAAAAAAGCATAATTTAAAGGAAGTGTCTGAACGCCATCTGAAAATTAAAAATCATTAAAATAGTAATATTCCACTGCCTCAACTCCTTTTTATCTTACAGAAGTTAAAAAAGCGGTGGCAGCGCTTCAGATGGCTTACAAAAAAAATTCAAATTAGACATTGAAACAGAACAAGGGAGTTTCATTCTTTCTCTTTCACTCTCAAGGTGCACTACTAATATAGAAATAGTAACAACAGTGTAGCTACTCTCAGTAACATCAAATTCACCAGTTCCTAAATTGTGCCTACTATGCATTTCACTGTACTGAGTTGATGTCGATGCATGGATTAAAAAATAACCCAAAATGTGAACTAACAAACCACATTAAATACTTGATAAGTATACTTTACACTGAAATCTAAAGCAGAAAGAACCTGCATGTATGTTCCTTATAGCTATGCTTTCCTGGTAGTGAAAGACTATGGAAATAATAGCACATATTATCACTGCAGTTGCAATAGTTTGGATATATAGGTGAGGGCACTAGTTATTAACATTTCTGAAAACATTAAACTTAAATTCCACGGCAAAAAATGTAGCAGCTTAACAGAAGGAACCCTAACAGAATAGTCAGCTCTGTGCAGAAATTTGCTTAAACTAATATTAGAGAGAAAATATTCCTGAATCAGTCTTCTTTAATAATATCATCCCCCAAGGCCAGACAAAAAGGTCAGGGATAATTGGTGCAACAGCAGTGCTGGACACACATTTTTAAACTGGTACCCTGTGATGAATGCCACCTAATACCATTCTTTATTATACTCTCATTCCAATATTAGCAAACTTGCAAAAAGCAAGTGTATTTTTGGAAGAGGAAGCAACATTTTTAGAAACTGATTTCTAATTATTATTTTATTGCCTCTATAGGCAAAGCAGTCTACTGAACAGACAATCTCTATACTTAAAATCCAGTAGCTAGAAACAATAAAGACACAGTAATAAGTTTAAAAGAGAGAAACCACACGGAAAGTTTTTCACATTGAAAAGTATACATAACAAAAAAATACATAAGAGTACAATGAAATGAAAAACTAGGGGAGGAATACAGGAATTTTTTATTATTACTTCCATGACCCGATAATAAAAATTTTTACTGGAAAAGTCTACAGTTATAATGCAACTCATTAAAGTGTAGCTTTTCATTTACAGGCTTAGCAAACAAACAAAAACAATGCAATTAAACATATTTTAAATGAGTTTTACTTTTCCAAACCTGTCTGTATATTTCACCAAATTTTTTTTGCCCAGTATAAAAACTGCAATATTGAGTAGTGCCCTCTGCGTAAGGGTGCACCATTCCTTTCCCATCTCCACCACTTACCCAGTCAGTCTCTTACTCTTTAAATATTTTAAAGACACAACCACTTATAGCACAAACATATGCTACAAGGTACACCAGCAACCTCTGTAAAAAGGGGTAACTGAGCAGGTATCTTTGGTAGAATGACACTCTTCTAGGGTAGTTGTAGGCCTATAGTAATTGGAGCTCTCTTATCCAAATGAAATGATCCTTCCTAGGTCCAACCTACTCCCTCACCTAAAGCTAGCAGTCAACTCATGCCATTGCAGAGGTTTTTCTTTCGGAAAGTTGAGTTTTTTTTTTTCTTTTGAGCCAAACTGATCAAGAATGCCACTAATAGTGGCACACATACTACAGTTTGCTCCTTTGAGTTAAATCTACTCTGTGAAACCACTGGAAGAAAATACAACAAAAGACAAATTTTCATGGTCTACTGGTTGTAACCTTCTATAGTTTTCATTTTCACCCTGAGAAGCTGCAAACAGAATAAGCAAGTTTGCAACAAGACAGATCTAGAACACATATATGAAAATGTACACAAGTGAACTTATGGTATTGCTGAGCATTTTTTGTAGGGCATTTTCTTGTTTATGATTTTTTTTTTAGTTTCTTTTGGGTTTAGGCTTTCTGTAGGGGCTACCTGTTTCCCAGTTATTAATAAAACTGCAAAAAGTAAGCAAGCAAAAGTTGGTTTTTTTCCTCACTGGATTTAAACCACCAGCCATAACTGACACACAAAAACGAAATCTGTGTCCAAACAGACAGAAAACATTTTTTCTTTTCAGACCATGACAGCTACCAAGACAAGTTCAAGCTCAAAACTTTGCTATACAAGCCTAACTTTTGAAATAGCAGAACCTATCTTTTTTTTTCTGTTTGTTAAGAATACACGCTGATTACAGAGACAGTGCAGCAAGTTATCAACAATGTACAGAAAACTCCTCCATTGTGTACCATCAATGGACAGTACTATACCATTTGCTATATGCTAGACAATCACAACCAAATGATCCAGCAAGCCCAGAAATCCCCAAACTCTTCTTTCCATAGCTTTTGTTTGTTTGGTTTTACTTTTTCTTCCTTCCACTGAACCATAGGAGGCATGGAGTTAACTGTTTACTGAAATGTCCCTGGATAAAACTCTCCAGAACATCCAGAATCTATTGAAGGTATCAACAAGAAAACTGTCATTGTCCCTTCCATTTTTTAAGGTGATATATGGAAGTTTGCAAACACGGTTCCTGCTTTTTTAATGCTATAGGTCACTGCTTAGACATGTCATAGCTGTATTTTTAAGTGTCTTCTGGTTTGTAGACAAGTTACTGACTAGATGTCGTGTACTTTCCTAAATCACAGGAGAAAATTTACATAATATTTTAAATCAGGTATTTGACTGGGACAAACACATATTGCCTCTTGTCTAAACTTTTAGCTACCCCCTGTAAACTTTACATAATGGTCTTACCCACTCATGAGAAGACTTACAGTTGACCAGAACTTAGAAACGGATCACCTAGACCTTTCCTCACAGTAAGTCCCCCAAAGTCAATCAACTCCTTAAATCTACAAGCCAGACCCCACTAGAACATCAACTGACATAACGAAATTTCAAACACGCCGAAGTCAAAGTGTCTATAAGAAACAGAACAGAAATAACAGGTATTTTTAATCAGCTCTGCCCCCTCTTGTTGCAGAGGAGTCACTGGTTTTGGATCTGGGTTCAGTCATTTCACTGGCTTTCTCAGCTGCAGCAGATTTTGCGCAATCTCCTCTCGTCCCTGGGAAGCTTTTCTTTGTCACCGCTAGGTAACAAATCTCTCCTCAAGCCACAACACAGAGACCCCATCTCTCCCATTGATATTTCTCAAGATATGGAAAAAAAAACATATTTTGATTGAGGAGTTCTTTCAGTTCTGATCTGAGAGCAGAAACAAGCTCTGAATTAAGAATGACACTGGAACTGTAGCATGAACAAATTATGTAACTTATTTTTATTTTTTCCACAAGATCAGGCATATGGCAAATTAAAAATAATTATATACCATCTTTGCTAGGTAGATGAAAAAGGATAGTAGAATTTGCCTTCACTTTTCTGTTCCTCAAAAAAAATAATAAATAAAAATCATCCAACATGAATCTAACCCTAGCTCATTGATGATTAGGTAGATAAACATGGCGTATTTATAAAATAACAGGAGTCCATTTTGCCTAATCTTTAGCAGCACATATCTAACATGAGCTTTTGATTTTATGCCAAATAACTGTAATTTTTCAGCTGTAAATTGTTAAGACTATATTTTTTAGTCTAAGGCATGTTTTAAATGAAAAATTGCAAAATACAGTATGCCACCATGAGCTTTGATGAAAAGTAAATGCATTTCACAAACTGTATGCAACTGGCATATCACGAGCAGAGAAGTCAATAGAGGAACCACTGCAGTGTCTCAAATTTTCTCAAAACCAACTTTGCAGGAAACAATAATTTCTCAGACTAAACCAGTAAACCAGACTAAATTCAGGACAATACTATTGTTTCCCTCAAGAAAGTGAAGCTACTTTACTGCAATTTGACTTTTATGAGTATACACACTACAACTTCCAACCAAACCAGAACATATCTAAGACCAGTGTTTGAAAAAGACTATCAGCTATATGCCCAAACTCTTATTGGTGTAAGAAGCTAATATTTTTCACAGCACCACCTACAATAAATTACTTATGGTTTTACAGATTAAGACAAACATACTTTGCACAGCAATGTTTAAATGCTATTTCAAACACAACAGGAACTCTTGTTATATCTTAGAGCACACAGTCATCTGAAGATAGAGCTATCAAGTTAAAAATCTGTGATCACAAAGAGCATGCTGAGTTTTCACAGTAGCTCAATGACCAACAGCAGCTCAAGGATTTTCAGTGAAAACTGTTGGTAAATCTTTGCCAAACTACTTTTGCCCATTCAGTTTATAACTAAAAATTTTTAGAAAGCATCTTACCTTGTCCTCTTGGTGTTCGTTTCCTGCGATCTCTGAATGCTGCTCCTGACTGCAAGGCCTCAAGCAGACTATCCATCACTCCCGTCTCATCACCCTCTGAGAATAGGAGAAAAATAATATTAAACTCAGTGCAACTGAAATCAGACTTTAGAAAGAAAAAAGCGTTGTCAAGTTTACATAACGCTTCCAAATAAGAGACGTACACATTTTAATGTAATGGATGCTGTCAGTGCTTCAGGTATCACTGTCTAGTTTGCGTATGATGCTCTATTAAGCAAAATTGATGCCAATCCTACTGTTCTTTCAACTTAGAGATGTTATCTCGTGCATTATTGATGACAGGTTCAGCATGCAGATAGACAGCTGCTGGTGAATGACTGCTGTTTCACTGTTAAATTCTGTTAAGAGTTTCCCGAAGTAGAAACTGGTCATCTCTTTTTGATTTAATCAATGCACATGGAAAATCTGATGAAACTGAATGGCACAAAGTTAAATATTTGCAATAGTGAAAATTTTTTATATGTTGCCTCCCATCCTCATGATGCATTAAATTCTTGAAAAAAAAATATATTTATACAACATGTGAGGATACATATGCCATATGCTACACATGTAACAGTATATCAAGGATGATCTTAAGGTAAGGTAAGGAAAGAACAAAGAAGGGAGAATCACACAGTGAAAGTAGGTGGCATAACATTTGTTACAAGCTGAATTGTACTTCTGCTAAATCTTTCTCTTGCTTTTTTCATATCCAAGCTAACCTGTAGCCTTTAAATTGCTGGACTTTATGGTGCATTACAGAAAGCTGAGCAGAAAGATTACTTCCTTTTTACGTATTTAACATCCTTCGCATTTCAGCCTGTTAACAACAGTTGATAGCAGCATTCAACAGCATAAGAAATAGAGGTCAAAGAACAGCAATGTTACAGAACTATTGATGAATGTCTCCTTTTTCTGTTCACATGTCTGTGTTATAACCCAAAACTAAAATATAGACTAGACTCAGCAGGTAGGTGGACATTTTATTCACATCTCTCAGACTTCCTGTTAATATAAATTTCCCCATCACAGAGTGGGAAGATAATTGCTTTATGCAAAAGATTTACATTACAGTAAAACACTTCTGACTCACACAAAGTGTAGGAGGTTAAATGTACATTCAAGCTCTCAAATGTTCAAGTTTAAAAGCAGCTTATTAATGCAAAAGGTATTCTGCCCTGGTTCCCTATTACATTTAGATTTATTAGACTAAATCCAGACCTAATATAAGAGCACGCCAATACTAAAACCGTACCTGGTTCAAATTTCTACATGATGATCATCAGTGTAACTACTTGATAAATTTAAATTATACATCTACGTCATTTAAAGCATTATGTATAATATACAACACGTGGATAAAGTTCTCTCTAGTGTAAGATGAAAGGGAGCAGAGCAAGAGTGGCAACCAGCAGAAGACTGTGAAATACCAGTTTTAATTACATTCTAGTCCATGTAAAACCCTTAAAAAAAACAAAGCTCCTGCAAAATAAATGAGTAAATTAGCTTCTCTTAATTCACACTCAAATATAAAAGGCCAGAATCTTGTCGAAAGCATACAACATAATTATTTTTTTGTGTTCCTTATCCTACACATGCTTATTCATTGATTTATTGTTAGCTCTGTATTAAATTTATTTTCTAAATCAAAGGTCCGTGAATACACTTTGTCCAAACTAATATACACCAAGTTGGTCCAAAACATTTAATGAATGTGATAGTAATACAAAGAATTAGTTAATGTGCTAGAACATTTTATGCGTAGAAAAATTATAATATCATTCGATCATTAAAAATTAGAGTTGGCAGAGTATTCAAAAAGACAAAAATTCTTCAATACTTCATAAATGTTTATGCAGCCTTCCACTTCTTTTTTGCTGAGTGTGCTACTCTACCTGCTAATTACTGCAACTGCTAAAAAACACTCTATTTTTGGAATATCAAAATATACAATATAAAGACACATGAGTTAAGGAAGCTGTAGAACACAGTGATGATATTTTTAACTCTTCAAAGTAATATTTATGCTAGGTCTGATCTCAGCACTGCATCTTAATCAAAGTCATCAGGTGATTAAGTGGGAACTGGACAAAGAACTGCATTTCTAGTTAACCTTCATTAAAATTCATAAATAAAACTCAACAGAAATCTCAGCCTTTCCCCATAGTTCTTGCTGAGGTACTTGACATATTAGCAGCTATCTCCTTGATTTGCCTTTTTTTAAATACTATTTTTATATACTTTTTTAAAACTAGTATGTTCTAGAACACATTCCCAAAGACGACTGTGGGAATAAAGAAGTCTAGAGATTTTAAGGATGAAGTAAAAAATTCTGAGACAAACTATATGATACAGCACAGGCAATAGCAGGAGCATAAGTCACATGATCTTTTCAATCCACTCTACTTAAATCACCAATCTGCAAGCCCGTACTGATGCCATATATTTAAAAAGGGTACATGATAAAATGGGGAATGAGAGTGCAAGAAACCAATTATTGGCAGTTCAGCTGCTACATAAGTTACAGCGCGAGGAACACAATTCTGGGGTATCTGTATTCATGAGCTAAGCTTTTACTTCTGAGCAAGCGCTTTTATTTCCAGATGTCTTCTAGTGCAGATGTGACCTTTATGAGAATGAGGAAAACTATCCTTCCAAATAATAGTTTGTTTAGAATATTTATCAAGACAAAAATATATTAGAAAGTGTACAATCAGGTATGACTAGTCCATCTTAATGTTTCTTCATGTAACACACTAACTTCAAACCTCTACAATCAATTAGCAGTTTAATTCTCATGTGAAGTACTTCCCAAAGAAGTAAATATCAGATAGAAACAAACCATGTAATTTATTTCCGGATCATTATTTTTAAACTTCAGCTTTCCATAGATAGATAATCTGTTCCAAACTCAAGCCATTCTTTATATTTTATCCATCAGCAAATGGCATGTGGAGATGGCACCGCAATATTAACTTTACAATAGTAAATATTTAGAAATAAGGCAGGAAAAGAAACATTTTCTGAAAAGATAAAATGAATGTAAATGTGCCTCTGCATACACAATACTATTGCTGGAAAGACTGTAATAGTGTTACACAATCCTTAAACATCCCTTTGTAAAACATAAGATTTAAAAAACTAATACTAAATATGTGAAGGACTAAAAGTTTCAAGCATGCTTTTAGACAAGTTCTGTTATCACTGAGTCTCCCTTCTGCTTTGTATGTATATTTAAGTTCTTTAATTGTCACCCTCCTTAAATGGAACTCTCTTTGACACGTACTTAAGATAGGAAATGTTAAAAAAAAAAATCAAGATGCTTTTCTGTATGACTTATGTTGCTTGTATCCACTGTATGAGAATTTGCATAAAAACAGTTCAAGCAATTAACACAGTCCAGAGATAAATCTCATCAAGCACATCAGGTCTTCTACCCAACGCAAATAAGTGTATGGAGCTGACGTTTAACCTACCTCTGGAACACAGCAGAGGGATTGAAGTGTCTTCACTTTTTAAAATAATTATTTGAAATAGTCTGCTCTTGCACTGTATTATATCTGACATAGATGTAGAACTAAGATTCCTCAGTATAGGTAAGTAATTTATTTTAGCATAATCTGTACACTGCTAAATTAACCATGAGGACTGTGTTATAAAGGTAGAAAACAAACACTTGAGAATGATAAAGAATGTTTACTTTATCTTATTTTTCACAGAACAAAAGCAATCCTTCACCTGCTTCTGTAGCCATGTTCTCTGTTTCAACAGAGTTCCTCTGAAAGAAAGGAACCATTTCAACATGGAGATGAAGATAAAATATGTCCCTTTGCTATCACTGCTAGCACCTTATGAAATACGACCCTTAAGTTAGATTTAGCATCCTTGTTGTCGATATTACATTCCTTTATCACTTCCTGACAAATCTCATCTAAACCTCAAAAAGAGGCCCCAACATCCATACCTCCTGATATTAAACGCAAAATAATGTTCTTTTCTATTTATAACTCATATCATTAAAATGAAAATTGAAGTTGACAAAAAATATACAGGTAAAAGTATCATTCTTTTGCTAGCCTGAGTAGCAATAAAAGCTACAGCTGAGCCAAGACAACAGGTTTTACTGTCTTGTCTTATTTTTTTAAAATAACTGCTGCTAAAATTTCTTATTGGAAACTGAAATACATTTAGTCAGTTGTAGCCTATGAGGCTTTTAATGTCATTCTTGCAATTAAAAGAGCTCTGTTGAAAGATCACACTAGAAAACACGTGGTAGTGCTCTGTTTAGGGACTAACCTGAACCATGAATGGCAAATGTACATAAAATCAAAACTCTTTCATAGACTTTATGTAAAGATGGGAATATTTAACTTGTTGGGTTGCCTCTCATTCAGTAGGCATTCTTGAACTTGCTTCTGTGATAGTGGCTGGTGCTGATGATTTCAAATTCATAGGAATTTTTAGTTTCTCTCCTCTAAACAATCATACTGAATTGTCCTAAAAACAGGTCCTTAACCTTCTTCAAGACGACAAGCATCAATTGTCCTGAAGCCAAGCTCACTTCTTACGAGCTATATTTAAAAGAATTTTTAAAATATTTAAGTTCCTTTTTTACTCAATTTTTTTTGAGTAAATGTATTGAAATATTTTAACTTCCTTCGCCTCTCCCCCATTACAGAACAAAAAGAAGAGATTTAAGTGAGGTCTTAAAGTAAATTTGGAAGAGCTTTTATCTAAACTTTGCCTCCACATGTCAGCTATATTTCTATGCACTAAAACAGTCATGTTTTTCACAGCTAAAAACGTTCAGTACACACTAGAGAAGGGATTCAGAAACATAACTTTCTGATTTAGATTGGAAGAACTTGGTGAGACCAACTTCAGTTTCTTTCTGTGGCCTCTATTGCACAAAGTTTTACCTCAGCCTTCAGCATATTATCTGTCAAAAAGGAAGGAGTAAGCATCTTCTAGCAGATTTTTTTCAAGACCTTCATGATGACTGCTTTTTCAGTTTGCACTAGGAAGGATGCTATTTTGATTAGAATGTAAGAACTCCCAATAACTATTAGCGTTCTTCAACAGAATATAAAAACTGGGGTGGCACTATTGATGGTAAAATGAAACAACAAAAGAGCTTAGGCTTTTTAAGTTACTTGAATAACTTAGGACTGCAGAAACTTCTCTTGAAGCCACAACAGAGCTCAGTCTACATATCCAAAACATGACCCACCTCCTGTCTATTTGGTTTCTTCAGTTCAGATTCACAGCTAAGGCTCCAAGAGGCCCTGGGAACATGGCCTTAGTTCTGGAGTGTTTTGCTGCCTTCCCTTTTATTTGTCTGCACTGATTACTGCAGGAATACCCATCTATATTACTGGTGCACTTTCATTTTCCAGTAAAGGCAATACTCACACATACTTTTCAAAACATCTTGTATTCTTATTATTACAAATATACTAATTGTAAACTAATGTAAGTTAATCAAAAGCACAGTACTGCACAGCCATTTTGGCAGAAGTTTACAGGAGCTTTCCAGGAAATTTTCATAAACTTGGGCCCTTACTAAAAGAGTCTGGTCAAACACCACGTTAGGTGACACATGCTCTCTACCTGAGTGTTTCTCCAAATGGTTTCCGAATTATACTTCTATTTGGGTCTCTCACTAGTCTGTTTTGCTTTGAACTTTTAAGTACTTTTCATAAGTCTAATGTGTGTCCTGTATAAGCTTTTAAACAAGACTTTCTATTCATAATCAGTACCAGAAATTTTAATTGCAATATACTCACTTAAAAAGGTCAGTTTTCAGTGTCTTTTGGAAAGTGTGTTTTTGTATTCTCCTCATGTATTTGCATTTTATTAATTTGCTAAATTCATTTTGCATGCATAATAAATATCTTCAGGAAGCAGTCTTCCTCGGCATTTTGCACTAGAATACAATCTCATGACTGTTATTTACTTTTTAATTAAAGGAGAACAAGTTAGGACAGTATGACTGATAAGTGAACCTATACCTCATGTCAGTTTACAAAACAAGGCAAATCCTTCCTTACATACCAATTAAGCTCATTGTTTATGATAACCTGATCTCAGGCTTACAGAATGAGAAAAAAAAAAAAGTGCTCTGTTGTACTGTCAGGTTATTAAAAACAATTTTTGAAATGTGCACACTTTTTCATTTTCAGAAGATGACACAGTTGTCAAGGTCTACTTCAGCAGGAGTGTACTTCATTGAAGTGCATCAGCATTACCCCTTGGGCCTCATTCTGAATGGACTTATGCCCCTTCCAAGGATGATTTTCACTAAACTCAAAGTCAGGCTTTAACATGGATTTCTTAGGAACAAATGGGAAGACATTGCCTCTATGCAAGAAAGAAAAGATTGTGCAGCTAAAAAAAAATGAATGACAAATGACCATATGATACCTAAATAATTAAATGCATCTGTAATCAAGTGCTACTACTGTTTGAAGGCTACATTTCAGTTATGGTACTAAGCAACTTTTAATTTATGTGATTAGCAGATACATAAGGCAACACAAAATCATCCATGCTTTCAGCATCAGAAAATAATTTTCTTTTAAAGATTGCTTCTACTTGAACAACTACTCCATATTTTAGGGAAGAAACTGGTCTTGGGAATTCATTTTGAGGAAGGGAGATTTCTTACATATTCTTGCTGATTTTTATTTTTCTTTACTATTCTTTAATCTTGTAGTGACCTCTTTAAATTTATATTTCAATTATTCCAAGTCCTAAAACAATTTTAGCCAGTTGTACTAATTGATGTCATAAAAAAATAACAGATTTCAGTGCCAGAACCAGAAGCAACCAATGTCGATCTTAAATTCATTTTGGAATGACAATTACAAAGTCAAATAGGTAACAAAGAAACCTCTCTGTGACACATAACATAATATTCATCAAACAGTAATTGCTTTATATGAGCCTTTCTACCTTTTAGAAGAAAACTTCTGTAGCCGATCCTTTCTTATTACAGAGTTTGCAAGAAAGAAAACTTTTTTAAAATACATTTTATTTTAGAGCAAAAACAACCGCATAGAGACTCTATTATCTTTCAGCAAATGGCTTACAGAATTCTTGGCCAGCTCCTGACAGCCCTATTAGTGTACGTTCATTGTTATCACACATTTAATATCAAAAAAGAGAAAGAATTAGTTCAGATTAAACTGCTGAATTTAATTTCTTAGCATGATACGTCACAATACATCCAATTTAAAAAAAAAAAAAAAAGAAAAAATTCCTTCAAAGTATCTTTATTAAACTTCATTTTTGTGAATAAGCTTTTTCAATAGGGTTGGAAAGTCAAGCATGCCATTTCAGGAATTCTCCTGCTAAGAACGTGTACGCAGACAAACGCCACAGCAAATGTCAAGATGTAACTTGTCCGTGTTTTTGAATCCTGTCTACGCAAATTCCACAGTGCCCCTGAAACCTACATTGTTCTCCATGATGACTAACCAATTTCAGGTGGACTGGACAAGTATGTAATCTGAATATAACGGAGACATTAAACCTTACCAGAATTTAGAATGGGTAGACCAAGATGTTTCCAACAGGAACAAATTTACTGTTGACCTTGATATGTCACCGGATTTACCTGGAATCTACTGACTAGCCAAGCCCTACTGCAACCATGGAAAACTTCAGTCAAAACAGTAATTATTTAAGACTATATAAATTACTATATAAACCACACACAGCTTCAGAACTCATTTATAATCTAGAGTTCAACCTTGAATATAAATTTCCTCATTAATACAGTTACCTGTTTTGTTATACAAGTACAGACCAAGTATTGGTTCTTTGCCTTTTCTGCAAAGCTTTCTAGTTGATAGTTTCTCATTACTACAGTATTTCATTGTCTAAAGAGATGTTTTGGTTTTAGCTTTTGATAGCTCTCTGAAAATTGTCTTTTACATGGTGAAGCTGAACATTCTGTACTGTCAAGACAAATGTTAATACATTATGGCTCTCACCTTACAGGATATGACACCAAATGATATCTCTCTACATTTAAAATCTAAATTTCCAGACCTGCAAAGTCACACTTTTACCTTTCTTGCTCATCTGGCAATGTCTAAAAAACCCAATCAAATTTCTGCTACAAATCCAGAAGCGGAGCCTTTGTTTCTGCTGCCCATTTAGAAGATGAAATGCAATACCTTTAGGATTTATTAAATCTTCTACGAGTAGACTGCACAACTTAGCACTGGCCAACAATTTCAAGTTGAAAGTCTGATTATACAACAAAGAACTACTGAAAGTGAACCACAAAGTTCAAGTTAATTTAATTAAATAATAAAATAAATGTTCTTTGGTGCCTTACAGAACTTTTCCTTTTAAGTATACGTTGCCTTATCAGCCTTTTAAACCGTATTGGACTAAAAAACTGCGCTGACATTTGTGGAAGTATTATAACATTTCATTATTCAGTACTTCAGATGGAAAATTATTTGAGAAGATCTATTATGATATATATATTGGCAAATGATCATTAATTAATCTTATGAAGTTAACTTTACATACACTTTTGTTAAACAACGGGGGGGTGTTTAACAGAAAGCATACAGTAGAAAGAGGCTCATCAACATGACATTCTTTCCTATATTATTTAGGAAATTACTCTTATGGAGACAGCATCTTAACAGTTCTATTAGAAATGTGATAATACAACCACATAAAAATATCATCATTCCACTAAGACAGAATTTAGTCACCAAACTTGTCCCACCATTAGTCAAATAAACTTCCATTTCACAATAGATCTACATGCAATTCTCCTCCTTGCTATCTGATTCTTGAACAAAGCATGATGCTAAAGAAAAAGCTAGTTGATCAACTAATTTAATTATTTCAGAAATGCTTTTTAACACTGGAAATTCTATAAAATATACAAATATAATCTTACATAGCAATTATATTGAGAGAAAGAACATTATAGGTATTTTCAAAATTAACAACAATACCTTCAATATTTTTGAAATAAGAATACTTTCTCCAAGGAAAAGGGAAGTTCAATTTGCATAGACAACTATCCAAAGTTAACATTTGTTATTGTTCAGTAACTAGTCCCCAAGAAACTTACTTTTAAGAGAAAAGAATCCAATTGTTCTGCCTTTCTTCATCTGTAATTATCCCAACCTCAGATTTCAGAGTCTAATAATTTTTCCCCCCTGATAAATTACCTCATTAAATCATTTACTTGGAAGCTATCATATGCCATATTCATAAACAAACAGAAATTTTTCCATTCCAAAATTTTAAAAGGTAAGATTAAATTTTAAGTTGTAATTTCTTTCTAACTTCCCATCCATGCTCACATCTATTTGCACTTATCTGGAGATGGTTTTGACCCATATTAATAACATTTACAGTAATTTTGACACACACTCCCCGTTCTCAAGATAGCTTCAAACTCCTGCATAAACAAATCCTACAAAATTTTGAGCAACTCATGCATAATTGCTTTGAAGCAGAAAAATCAAACTTCATCCTGACTCTACAGATGCTCACGTTTAAGCATAATGTAAATCTCCATCTAATTTTTTTCTCTGAATATCATATTTCAGGCAGCATATTCAAATAGACCATCAACATCAATATGAACATTAATGACTTCCCAAAGGAATTTTAACACTTGCCTCATTGGCGTCCAGCACCATAAACTAATAATCTGTAGAATGTAAATAAGCCCCAAGTTTTATCATTCCAGGTACCCCATACAATCCCTAGCTCATATAAACTACAAGATTAAGGCTAAGACATTTACAAAATAATATGTATCTCATAATAAACTTAGTATAGATTTCTGTTTATGATAAAGGACATAGAGGGAAGATGTAACAATCAGGAAAGCACAGAATCAGTAGCAAACTGCAGCAAAAGTAACCTTCTTGAATTGTGTTCTGCAGTCAATGCAAGTGTAACGGTTCAAGGAAACACAACAGAATTATTGCTGATACTAGTACATACCAGTTTGAATAAATAGCATATGAATTCTTATATAAGAGTACTTGAAAAGGGAAGGTAGGAATATCCATCAACCACTAGCACAGAACTTCATTTCCATTATCTTCATCTGCATTAGGGGAGAATGTTAATATGTCTTCAAAACAATTAATTCAATACTAATTGGGACTGAGGAAGCTCATTCTATCCTTTATCCTAATACTGGTAGTTAAAAGGTGATTTTAATTGCCATAGTAATCAGATATAATGAAGAGCAAAACTGTTTCTGATTAAATAACATTTGCATCAGAATTGCTGTTATACGCTCTTCAGCTCCTCGAAAGCTGTCTTCAGTTCTTTTTTCCTCTCTCTTGTTCAAATATGCACATGGAAGCAACGCTGCAAGAGTTTTGCAGATGTTAAATCAGATGGAAGTCATGAAAGACTATGTATAAATGTATCATAGCCCAGTCTGCTACATCTCTCAAAAAATAGGAAACACTGCTGAAAAACAGCTATAAAGAATGTTCTTTCCATAGAGCTAGTGAGTGGTAAAGAAGAAAAGGAACTATTAAGCCCTCTTCCTACAGAATTCCTCTCCTGTAGTGAGAAAGAATGGTTCGTGATTTAGACTGTTAAATTTGGGATCACTAGGTGTGGGGGTAAGTCACTTAAATCTTTGTATGTTGCCATACTTCACCAGGAACACAGGCATACAGAAGTACCTTCCTAGTCCAGGAAACATAACAAAGAGATGCATAGGTAATAGCAGAGTGAGAACACCACCAGAAAGGACCAAATATTCCCAAGCCCTACAGCTACATCTGAGGAGGTGGAGCTGACTATCACAAGTAGTGTTGTCTGGAAGTAACAGAGTACAAAAGTGGCCAGAATGTTTTGCTGTGGCTTTGACTGCATCACAGATTGCAGTGAGAGATGACCAGGCACTACGTAACAGGAAATACGTATTCATAGTAAGATTTTTTTAAAATGGAGGTTTAAAATTTAACAACAGGTCTCACTATAAATTGTTTTAAGGTGTAATTTTAAATCAATGACATATGTAATACACTTTTTCATAATAACATTTCAAAATTTGTTCTGAAAAACATCAATGCAAATAAGAGTATAACTTCATGACAATATAAACATTTACTTCTCTCAGTCAAATTCAACCAGTTCTAACAATTTTGATTAGATTTTTTAATTGTAATTTTTTATCAGCCTTTAAACAACCACTTTTATATGGGTATTAATATCTTCCTCAAAACTGTTTGAGGATGTCACGGATAAGGGAAAATGGTGCTAAATTCTGAAAATATTTCTCAGAAATTTTGAGATTGATAAGTTGATCACTACATAACGCCCTGTCCATCACACCACTTTTATAGGAAGTCACAAAAGTTGCCTTTGACTCAAGCCACTACATAGCCCTTCCTGTCTAAAATAGCTCATTTGTATCAACAATTTTATCCCAAATAATGCCAAATCCATTGACTACAACTAAAGAAACAACTTCCAAGAGAACTGACTTCAAGATAAATGATGGGCTCAAAAGATCTTAGACTCATTTAGTATCTATTTTTAACGAAGAACCACTTAACCTATCTGTATGTATCACCGTGCATATTTGCAAAAAAATAATACACATTGATAATGAAGTTTTCTTGAGGCAAAGAGATATGGATAAGTTCCTATTGTAATTTTTTATTTCAGGTGTATGTTGATTTTGTCACCTATCAGCCCACTTTCAGTTTTGCACAAAAAACCTTGTATTTTTGAAATGTGGACATGTTTTCACATTTAGAATTAAGTTTGTATGATGCTGTCCGGTGTAAATCACTTCAAAGCTTACATGCAGTTGAGAGTTTTTCTATATTTTTACATTCATCTTTACACATTTTGGAATGTTTAACAGGATTTATATCAATTTACACATAGGATTTAAGTGGCCTCTCAGTTATGCAAAGCAGAAAACACCAAACTGAGTAACCTGGTCTTTAAAATATTGGCAACACTGAGGTTACTTTACAACTAGGAATTATACAGGATAGTCCTTGATTCTGGCCACACTGCAGTTTTCTGCTCTCACATCAACAAATAAATACTGATTGTAATATTTAATGAATTCTAATTAATTTTAATGTGGATTAATTCTAACCAGGTGACAAAAAATACTTATTATAGAACTACACACTAAAAGGCTGGAAAATGTAGGAACCCTGTTGCTCTGACCTGAAAGGCTGTAGCAATGCATTAAGATTTTATTCTTGAAGATATAGCTAGAGAAATAATTTAAACAGAGTTAGGTTAAAACACCCTTTGGGTGAAAATCACCTTGTCAAAATGACAGCTTGAGAGGACATCTGCCTCCTTCCTCTAAGTCTTCTGTGTCACATTCACTTAGACAAATTTGCAAACTATTTACATAAGCAGCAATGAGCATACAAAAAAAGTAGATGTATCAAGAAAAAAATAGTTACTTAGCAAAAAACAGTTAATTGAATATCAATGCCGTGGAACACAGTGGGGATGAAGCTATCCCTCCACCTCCTACCACGGTAATAGAGTTGTAATATGCGAAATGGATATTTCAATATATTTAAATATTGGAAAAAATATTTTAGAAGTATTAAACTAACTTTGCGTCACTGGTTTAGAAACATTAGTTATTTAAATGGCAGATTCAGTGCTTTTGGCCACGTACAGTTATTCATGTACTTGCAGTTTCAGTAAAAAAGAAACATAATGCAAAAATGAAACTTTAGTTGTATATGTTGATGTTTTGTCTTTCACGACAAAAAGCAAGGCATTTCATGACTGAGGCATCTATGTGACTGGCATGGTCTACTGCTCATCTGCTTAAAAAAAAATTAAAAAAATTAACAAATGTAGACAGGTATGCTCTTACAGACTGAGCTGAAGCAATTTAAGAAGGCGTAACTTTGATCTGTTAGCTACAGCCCTTACACACAGACCAATTCATTGACAGTAGTATCTAAGTGGACTTCTCATACTTTTCAACAGCTAACAAAACATGTTAGCTTACATTGTCTGAAGTGGTAGTTTAAACTAACCTATCTCAGTATGTCTTCAAGTACACTGGTAGAGGGGAAGGTGATGATGGGATTTTTAGGTTCTTCTTACCTCACTCACGGAAAAGTCCCTGTCTATATTACAAAGGACTTTTTTTGTGTTAGGTGACAGATATTAAAGAAAGATTAGTCAAATGCTGAAAGAATGGATTAGAAAAGTCTCATTAGACATCTCCATGAGCTTAAGAAAATATAGAAAATGTATTTATATATCACCTGTAAATATTTTGTTTATAGTTAAACTGAAATATTAGAAGAATCCTTATATGGTATGAAATTTAAGTTTGCCATCTATACAAAGCAACAGAGTTGTTCACTAAAACTTATGCTACAGTATATTCCATGCAATGTCACTGCCACTTCAAGCAAAGCCGACAATAATAGGAGTTGTGGTACCAGTGCAGAAACCCTCCAAACCAGCCCTGGGGAAGTCACTTTAAAAACAACAGAAACCAATCAAAACCAGCAAAACTCTGAGGCTTTGTGGCAAAGCGATGTACGCAAACACATGAGAATTTTTAAAAGTCATTTTTAAAAGTCATTGTAAATATGATTCAGTCTGACAAATTAATGCTTAATGTATGTTCTATTTTAAAGATATATTGATAGAAGCGTAACTGTAGGTTCTAGAGAAACGGGTTTGCCAACAGGAAGGGGAGGGTTGGCTGGCTTATATTCCTTGAGGGCTAGCTGTCCACGCACAAGTCATAGATTTTTGACTAGTGATGGGAAATTTACTGATATGCCAGAAATACTGGCATTCTAAATATATGCGACACCAAATGGATATCATTAAGTATTACATGACAGTATTTTTGCACTACTGCATTATCAGATGATGGAAATTCTGACCAGTACCTTGTCTTTTTGTGGCTCTGTGTTCAGTTCCAGAGTCATCCTCTTAAATGTTGGAGTGGGTCTATTTGCCTGGTCTAGTATTTCTCCAGTATTTTTCATCCTTGTATAAATTGACTTTACAGATACTGTATATATGCCCTTGAAAGGCAGTGTTATTTCTAAACTCACCCCCATTTGATCAATCTTCAGCACAGCACTATGTTAGTCTGTCATAATTATATGGTTTACTGCAACATCATCCTTACACAAAGTTAATCTATCTTCACATCTTACATAACATTCATCATAACCAAAAAACAAACAGCATTTTTCCGTGAGTACATACCTGATACATTGTTCAGTGGATAAAAAGGACAAGTGTTTTACAGCTGAATCAATTAGCAGATTAACATGAACTCATGAAAACTGAACAAAAAATTGCAGCCTCAAGTAATCTCTTGCACAATCCAATGTACAGTTTTACCACCTCTACTTGCCTTTGGAAGTCAAAGCGGTAAAGAATAAAGCTTGTATTTTACAAACTTCTGGAAATCTGCACAGCATCAGTATCAGGACCACCTGATTCCTCCTGCTTTCTTTCTTTTCTCTCTCTTAGGGTGGCCTCATGCAAAATACAATATTCTCACCACAGCCGAACAAACTCAACACATTGCTTTTTATCATGCTGAAATGCCACTCTGTATTTAGGCTCCAAGCTCAACCAGATTTTCCAGTTCCTAATAGGACTGTTGGGAGAACATCCATTATAACGTGGAGCCTCCAAGTTCAAAAAGACAGACCTTAATTGCCACACTACCTTGATTACAGAGATGTTTACAGAATGAAATTAACAACAAAGCAAGTAAGATACTACTTCTTGGAAGTACATCCATATGAAAAAAATCAATTAACTGCTACAAATTAAAACAAGCCAATAATTCACCACAAAACGCCTTGAAAGGAACATTATGCACATTAAGGGCAGGTATGGAATTAAAGGATCATGTAGGCTAAAACAAAACAGAATTTTCACTGAAAAAGTTAACCTTTTTTTCAGCTTTTAGACATTTTCAACAATTTTTTTTATATTGATCAGAAATAGTCTTCAGTTTGTTACTCCTTACTTTCTTTTTAACAAATCTCTCCACTAAAAGTGATGCCTTACCTTTGTTCATATCAATCAACTGCTGCTTCTTCTTCTGTCTCTCCAGTTTCTCTCGTTCAGCCTTCTCTTTTGCCAATTTGGCTCTCTTCGTTTTCTCCTCCATTTCTCTTCTTTTGTTGTTTTCTTTTAATGCCTCCTGCATTAAATAAATGAACATAGGTGTCTATATACTGAGGAAAACTAGAAAGAATAACAAAAATAACCTTGTTTGCACAGATACTGTATTTACGTCCAATAGGAGAGGACACACACAACAGCACCAATATTTCAAGCATCATCAGAAATCTCAGAGGAAACATAACTTACCATACTGTTTCTACACATTAGCACTATTAGATAATCAGAAGAATGAAAATTGAAAGAGCTTTGCATTTATGGTGAATGAAAAAGTTCCAAATTTTTCAGCAGCAACAAGATTTTATTTTTTTTCTATTAAGACTGTAAGTCTAGCTTAAACCTGTATCTTGCTGTTAGGAGGGATGAGTGAGGATGGAATGGAAAACAGTTCAATTCATAGATTGAAACTCCAAATCTAAAGTCTCTGAGTCAACAGGTTACACAAACTACCAAACTAAAAACTACAAATGTAAGAGAACATCCCTGGATTAAAAAAAAACAACAAAACAAACAACCACTTCCCGTGATCTTGCCTCCATCCGCTCTAGAAGATATCCTCCTTTTCTGAAGGAGGTTAATCTCAATTTCTTGCTGTGGTGGGTTGACCTTGGCTGCCAGATGCCTGCCTAGCCACTCACTCTCTCACCCTCCTCAACAAGATGGGGAGAGAATATGATGGCAAGGTTGGGATGAAGACAGGGAGATCACTCGCCTGTTATTGTCATGGGCAAAACACTCAGGGAAGATTAATTTAGTTTACTGCCAAATAAAATAGAGTTGGATGGTGAGAAACAAAGACAAAAAAGAAAGTAACTCTCTACCCTCCCCCTTCTTCTCAGACTCAAATTCACTTCTTCATTCCCAACTCCTCTATGGCCCACACACAGCCTGAGCGATGCAGCAGGGACAGGGGGAATGGAGGGTTACAGTCAGACCATGACAGTTCCTCTCTGCCACTCCTTCCTCCTCACACTTTTCACCTGCTCCAGCGCAGGTCTTCTCCACAGGCTGCAGGGAAATCTCTGCTCCAGGGCCTGAAGCGCCTCCTCCCCAACTCCTTCTCTGGCCCATGTGCTTGCAGGGCTGTTTCTCACACCTTTTCCCCTCGCTCCTTGCTGCCAGGCAACATTTTGCCCTTTCTTAAACAGGTTTTTACACAGGCACCACCAGCCACGCTGCTGGGCTTGGCTGGGCGCTGCAGTGGGGCTGCTACAGAACCAGCTGGAACCGGCTGTGTCCGGCTGGGGGCAGCCCCGGCCTCTCCTCACAGAGGCCCCTGCAGCCCCCACACATGGAAACCCATCACACTTACTCACTACTTCTTTACACAAATGCTTTCATAGCTGCTATTACATTGCCTGCTCTCTCAAAAAAAAGAGAAATATTTGAATTCCCTTAAGCTGTTCCCCAAGATCCTAAATTTCTCCTTCGTTTCGCCTTTCCTAAGATTCATTTATCATGAAGAAATTCACTGAAATCCATCACGATGGAATTTCACCTAATGTCACCGACAGACATGATAAATGTTAGGGATAATTTTCTTATTTATGTTCACAACAGCTACAAATTTATTGCTCCCTCTCCAATCCATAGTATACTAACATCTTCTACCTACAAGTACTGTAGGTCTGGGCTTTAGGTGATTTTGGGAGTCACAGCACATTATGTCTGACAAGTAGTAACAACAGTAAAGATGACACTGGATCTAAAAATGTCCAGAATTAACACGGCATGTGCTCATTAATGATACTTCAGCTTAAAAATCTGAACAATCAATATTTACTAAACACAGGGCATAATATAAATGGTTTCCATGACAACGTTTACTTTATTTCCTATGCAATTTAACTATGCCTTAAAAACTAGCAAAATCATATATGTTCACAAATACAATCAAAGAAAAAGATGTCTTTGTAAATATCCAAGCCAATATATCAGTTATTATTCCACAAGTATAATTCCCTTAAGAGATTTGGGGCAGACTTGTATTACACAGTCCAATATATTCCTCAGAAATGACATTTCAAAAGTTTATAAATGAAGATGACTATTCACCTTGCTGAGTACATGCTAGAGAGGAACTACCGACAACTGTCACTTCCAAAAGAAAATCCTATCCAAAGCACCTTTAAGTGTTAAGATTTATATAACTTATATCAGTATTTGGTAATCCAAGGCTCCCAAATGCCTCAAAATACAAAATATTCACTCAAACAAGGGAAAGCATATTTCAGTGTGCCTATGCCATTTCAAGAGTTTGCTGAGGTAAAATACTACACATAGCTCCTTCTTTAACAGCTGATACCGTTTTGCAGAGATGCAGGATACCACAGTTACCAGCGATGTTACTTGTAACCCACTTGAAAATTGGACCAAGAACTGCATTTGCTGAACCATCACATAACCGATCGCACTGAGAAACACCTTTTCTTTCAGAAAAGAGAATTAAAGGAGAAAAATCAATGTTTTATCCTTTTTGTTTTGGACATTTCTGTCTCTGCACATTCAATCACACTTGACAGAGATTTCATTTTACTGCAGCTTCACAGGCTGCAATGAAAGTAAGTGCCCACAATCTTACGAGACAAAGCAAATCAGAAATGTCATGGCTGAACTAGTAGCCCACTAGCCATTGACATACTATGATTAGATCACAGATTCTGTCACATTTTCTAACGGGAAGACTACAGTAGACTGAACTAAACAAGCTCTAAAATTATTGTACCTGGAAATTCACTTTGAGACAGACTCTACAAGTCCTAGCTGAAGGGAGATTGTATGAAAATACAGAGTGCAGTTCATAAAATATGCTGGCTACCAATGATGATTCGAACACATTTAAGACATTCAAAATAAAGGCTTAATCTTTCTGAAGAACATTAAGATACCAAAATACCTGATAGCTGTGCGAAAGTGCCTACCTTCATCTACCTACACCCATCCCTTCATATACATACACACATACATACCAACAAAAATAAACAAAACCCATCATTCCAACACATGCAACACAGGGAGCACTAAGAGGTCAGATGGACCTGCCCATTACTTCTTCAAAATGCACATTTCCTAGTCCTTTATTTTCTTCTAGAATATAAATGCTTTTAGAGTATCTTCACACATAGTCTCTTTCCAGAGACTACAAAGGAAGTGTCGGGGACAGCAACTAAAAATCCACTAAGTGCTAACCTGAAATACCAGAGCTTTTTCCAAACCACCTGTTGCTACAACAGGTACAGGTTGCAACAAAGAGGCATTAACATCCAGCACGTTCCGCAGCAGTCAAACTGGGTGTTCTGCAAGGCAGGAGAGAGAAACCCCAGCAGGGCATCACTCCAACACGCCTCTGGGGCTCTTGGTCCCAAGGTTGGCCGTTTCAGAACTCACAGTGCAATGCAGCACTGCACACATACAGCTTCAGAAACATCTTCCTAACAACAGAAAAGGGTTACTCTAGAGGAAAAAAAGGCATCTCATCCACTGTCAGCTTTGCTGTAGTACTCTCGTAACTGCTTGGTAACAGCTCTAGTATTTTGATTAGTGGATTCTTCCCTGCCATCCCCAATCCTCTTGAACCTCCTACCCACCCAAAGAGTTTTATGCCACATTCTTTGTAATTTAACATATCTTCTTTTTATCTACATACTAATTCAAAATGAATATTGTGCAAAAAAAGAACAAGGATGATCTATTTGAATCACCACCATCGTTTAGTCCATGTAAATCCTTTCCTTCATAAGGTATCTCAGAACTAAACCACCTGGAATGTACTTGTTTGTTATTACTCTCCATCAGGCAGTCTGACTCTAAACCATTTCATATTTATTATGTCATTGACTACTGTACCTTTATAGTCAGAGTTGGATGAAAGCCTGAAATAAATTGTTTGCAAGAATATACTCCCAGATGTTTTCAAGTTATGTGCTGAAAGCAAAGTAAATATATATTCATCTGTATTTATAAACACACTTTAGATTTGAATTAATATTGCTAACAAATTTGATCATAGTTTTTCAAAGCTGATTGAAGATGACTGTAAATAAAGGTAAAGAGACTTTTGACTCAGATGTACAGTGGTTTCTACAGCATTTGCTCTGCCTGAATTGTATCACCCATCCTTTAAGTTTTCTTTTCTATAGTTCTACTGCAAATGGTGTTTTTTTTCTCTCTCATGTGGCTTCAATTACTGCATTATTTATTATTACCTCACTTTCTAGACTTCCAGACCGTGGACTAGCCTAACAATTTCTAATACAAAGATGACATGATTCTGCACCTGCCTTACCACAGCGTTATTTGGGCCCCACCAATCTAAAGTTAAGCCTTAAGTTAAAAGAAAGCTGGACTTCATCTCATGCTTTCACCTCTCTCTTCTTTGGCATGCTTTCATACTCCTCTGTATCTATTCTCTTCCAAACTCCTGAGTTTCAATGGACTTCTTTTAATACAGAACAATGCTAATTCAGGTTATTTTTAATTATCAAATGCCAGTGATATCCTTCCTGTGTAGGTCTGCAGGCTAAATTACCTACTAAAAGGTAGAGATCAGTTTGAATAGTGGAGAAAAAAAAATGCTCTCTAATTAGCATTGCTTTTAAAGGTGGGGGAAAAAAAATATCAGCCATTTTGTTACTGCAATGAGCTCAACAGTGACAAAGTACATAGCAGTGTTCATAGGTATACACTACACCACTATAGTTATTTCCTAATTAAAGGATAAAAACAAACTAATATAACAGTTACAAATCAGACAAAAGTCACAAAGCAAGAAGCAAACCACAGTTAAAAATAAAAGCCTTCCCAACAGCTTTGGAAAGCATTTTAAAACATATTCAGCTAGATACTGTCTTTTCAAAACATGTAAGTGCATGCAAAAACTGAAATCACGTCCAAGTGAATCTCAAAAGACAGAAATATTTTAATGTATACAACCCCCTTTTTTGATGTGCTATTCATGACCCCCTGTATTTTTGGTTGGTGCATAACAGCAGGCAGTTTTGCTATTTCAACGGCAAATTAAAAGTTAGAGAAAGTTTGAGTATGGATTTGGTTTTTCTTTAAAATAAAAACAAAACCAAATCATTGTCTCTCAGCAGAAATATAGATTCAGCAAGGAATATTATCTCTCGTTAGGGGAGCTAGTAGAAGGGGCATGTAGCTTGATGTTCCCCCTTGTGTTTACTAGGATTCACTGAAGTAAGGCTCTCGTAGTCAGGACTGCCAGTTTATAGCTTGGCTTCTTTAAGCAGCAAATAAAAAATTAATGCATCTCTTGCATTCTGTACATATCTTAAGTTTTGACAGACAAAAAGATATTCACACACCAACATGGTTGTAAATAGACTCTCAAAGGTAAATTATGAAAAACAAGAAGAAAGAAAACAAACTGTAATGCACAAATCTCCTTGGATATTAAAGATGCAGTTGGCTACAAAGCAGTCATGCACCAATAATGAAGGCTGCCTGCAATCCCTCAGGCCTTCCCTAAATTTGCCTTGCAACTGCAAAATATGTGAAATGAAGTTCCAACGAAAAAAAAAATAATCTTTTTCAGTCATAACTCAGTAGGAACAACAAACTCAGATTAACTGGAAATTAATCTACAGAAATAGAGAGTTAAAATACAACAGATTGAGCAATCAGTTTACATGTAAAACAAAGATCTTTCATGAATATTCCTTAGAGGATAACATATTCAAATATATTGTTATCCTTATGATAATAATGGAAGAGAGATACAATGAGCTGGTATTAAACAAGAACAGACAAATTTAATTTCCTGATAGGTGGGTATGAAATCGTAAGTAGGAAAGATTATGTTTGGGATACTGCCCATGCATCAGGGCCACTATACCTGACATGAAATGTCTTATTTTTGTATTTTATCTTATTACAGATTAAGATTTTTGGTAAGTGTAGCTACTGCTGCATAGTCAGGTGGGGAGATGGGTTTCAGAGTCATGGAATCATAGATTGGTTTGGGTTGGAAGAGACCTTAAAGACTTTTAGTTCCAACCCCCCCGGCCATGGGCAGGGACACCCTCCACTAGACGAGGTTGCCCAAAGCCCCATCCAACCTGGCCTTGAACACTTCCAGGGATGGGGCATCCACAGCTTCTCTGGGCAACCTGTGCCAGTGCCTCACCACCCTCACAGTAAAGAATTTCTTCCTAATATCTAATCTAAATCTCCCCTCTTTCAGTTTGTAAGTTTTGCTGCCAACTTAAAACTGTCTAGCAGTGTAAGGTAGAAGAGGTTTTCAGTGTTTACTGAGCCAAGTTTAAGGCTACCAATGAAAACCTGTACTGTATGTCTTAATTACTTAACAGTATATGTTAAAAGAATAATCATGAAATAGCCCTCAAGTGGACTGATTTGGGACTGTTTTAATAGCTCCTTTAAATCAGTATTTGGATACCAGAATAAACATGCCTAATTCAGGTTATTCTTGAAAGAGATAGAGAGCTGAAATACATCCTTACACACTAACAAAACTGTATTATTGTCATTAAAAAAAAAAATCAAAAAACCCCAGCAAAACAAAAGTTAGCTGCTTTGGGTACAATCTGAGCAGAGAAACCAAGGCCCACAGCAGATGAATTATTGTTTTGTTAAAAAAAATGATCTTTCTGGATCAAGGAAAAGACAAATCAATAGGTTAGCACATGAAGCCTTGCAGCATCATCATCATGAAAGAGCAACCCTTTAAATTCTTTAAAAAAAATTCACTCTAGGGCAAATCTGTAAAATCTATTCCAACAAAAGACTTAATCCAGTAGAAAAAGTGAGTTACTTTTCTTAAACATCAGGACCTTGACTATGATGTGTTGAAAGGTTTTAAAGTTTCTGGTGAGAAACTGTCTACAAATTTTAATAGAGGCTGTGAGAATTACATACAATACAGTGTATATTGATATAAAGTATTTAAATAACAAAATGAAACTGCTTGGGTTTGAAAGATTTTGCATGCTTCCTTCAAGACAGGGCTGATAGACTATCAGAAGAAAGTGTTTGAGAGGTTGTGTGGCATTACACTCCAAAGAAATAGTAAATGTGGAAAGAAAGCAACATTGAAAGCATACGCTTATTCATCCGCAATTTTTTTCTTGAGGTTTCTTACACCTCCCACTTCATGCTTCATATTGTATTCTGACAGGATAATCCAATCCTATTAACTTGCTTTTCCTGAACGTGATAAGCAAGTAAATATGAACTTAAGGAAGTGAATGAGCTATAATTTACTACAACATCAGCAAGCTAATTGAAGATGCAATAATGCAGTGATCAATCTGAAATCACAATTAAGACAAACATGGATTCAAATTATCAAATTATCTTAATAAGATATATGAACAACAGAATGATGAGGCTAAGACTGTATGGAACGACACCCTTGTAGAGATTTTGGAGAGAAGCAGATTCCTTCTAACCATGACAGCTTTTTAGAAATATGTTAGGTGCAGATGTAAGCATCTGGAGCCTGTAAGTATCTTCTATAGAAAAGTCTCTTTTAGACTTAGAATCTTGCCAAAAGGGAGTCACTTAGAGCAGGTAATAAATTCTACTGGTTTACAAGAGATTTTCAACATCTGGGTTAGATTCACAGCTTAAGTATTGTGATAGTTAAAATCCCAAACTACGCCAGCTTTCCAGAGCGGAATGAGGATTCAAAATCCTCACTTAAATATTATAAACTTCCAAGATAATACCCGGGAATAACGAGATTACTCAGTTGGACTTGCTGCCATCAGCACTGAATGGAGAGTCTGTTTAAAACTATGAAATGGAAAATTCTAAAGAAAAGTTTTAAATCCTGTTCCTTTCCAAGATTAGGGAACTTAACTTCATAGCTTCCTCTAGATCACGTTTTCCTATATTACTTCTGAAAATATTAATTAATCAAAGGCATCGCTATCATGAAATATGACATCTACTGCTTCTACCCCATCCACAAGGGCAATCGCGTCGCCACCGAAACAAGTTAGACTTGTTGGAAACAAATCCCAACCCCATCTATGCTGCCTGGTATTTCTACACTTGCCTACCTTTAAGTGCCTGCAAATGCAGTGTACTGTAATTCAGTTTAATTTCTTTTATTATTATTTATTTTTACATCTTTTGGATATGTTCCAAGAGAACTGTCATCCTTGCCTTTTATGTCACGAATAGAATAGCTACTTACCTAGCAATACTAACAGCCTGCTAATAAAGCTGACGAGTTACCACTCCTGTGTGAATTCTTTTGCTTCCGATTACATTACTTACAAACTTTCCTAGACTACACCTAATTCCTGATTTGTTCAATATCGAGATTTAAAAAATTCTCCTCAGCATGAGCTGGATGTACACACTCAGATGAGAATTTAGAGAGCTTACAAAAGGGTCTTTGTGTGGGTTTTTGGGGCGAGGAGAGGAAGGGCTTGCTATCTACTGCCTGTTAATAAGGACAATGTTTCACTTTTGATAGTACCTCTTGGGAAATTTTGCTGGAGAAAATACTTCTTGCTCATTATTCTTTATTTTTTCATAGCTTCCTGCTAGCTAGAAACTGTTATCTTTCAGACTACATTAAAGAACTGTTATTTTTTAGGCAGAAGGGAGAAACTGTATTCCCAGACAAATAACCAGGGAGAACAATGAATAAACAGAGCCTTTCTTTTAAACCACTCCTGAATTACAAACTCAATTTATGAGTTTGAAAGCTGGGAATTTAGCCTATGTATTGCATTTCATAGTAAATCATATATTTATTATGTATTAATTTATGTATTGTATATTCACTGATTTATAGTATTGCAGCCAATGACCTGCTGTATTCAAGGGACATCTCCAAAAAGGAACAGAAAAAACATTCCTTAGTCATGGAGCTTGCAATTTACTTTGAAGCAAGTTACAAGCAAACAAATATTAGAAAGAAGAAAAGGTCTTACAGGTACCTTGATACTCAAGATGCTGAATCCACTGTGGTGAAAGTTTTTTCTTATGAAGGCTACATAACAGATGTTTTAGTTCCTGTCTGGTACAGGGCATGAATCTTAGAAAATCTTGATACAAAAGGGCAGTTGATTTCGTAGGTCTTTTACAAGAACCCATTTCTCATATCACCAGTTGATGAGTAACTCACATCTGCTTAAATATTTACTTATAGTAGAATGCAACCCTTTCTCTCTAAGGACATTTATAATGTAATACAAAGAATTAATTCCTTATTCAAAGAGCTGCATTTATACAAATGTTTTCTAGGTGAGGGAAGCAGTCACCACTGATAAAACTGTCTACAAGATATAAAAAAAAAAATCACTTCACTAAAGCAAAAAGCTTCTGTGCATTTCGTAACAACTACACCCATAAATACCTGTTGTAACTGCTTCAAATTTTATCCAATCATTCTTGTAGATGCTATTACAACGCTGGAGTTTTTAGACTCAAAATTGACCTTTAAGACTATCTGCATTAAAGGGGGAACCCACAAAGCAAACAAAATCTGAAACATTTAAGAACTGTATAAGAAAAAAGAACATTTCCCTTCTAAAGCTCAAGTATGTATTTCATACAAATTCCACAACGCACACAATCTGATTAAAGGGAAGTTTATGTCCATTTCCAAATGTAGGCATGACAGAGTCAGGGGATATTTTTAAATACTCTAACACCAACAGAAACACTCACAAAGTGACGGACTAAAAATATTTCAGATCACTTGATACAAACTCTACGAGACAGCAGGTTAAAGCGAAGAACCAAAACAGAAAAGAACAAACTGGCATCTTGCTTCCAGCAACTGATTAATCATTATTTGATAAGAGCCTGAAACTTTATCAAACCAAAATGTATCAGGTTCAATTGTCCTCAAGGACAATAGAAATTTGTTTTTACTTTCAGTGGAAGAAAGGACTAAATCAATAAAATCTAAAAAACATTTCTTCTTCAAAATAGTCCTAAATATAAAAGGCATATTATTATTCAGTGGATCTGCTATTTTAACTGCAAAAAGGAAAAAAACCCCAACCCTTATTGTTACTTTTGAATCAATCTTTCTGTAATCATCAGCTCCAAGAGAAGAATAAATATACCTTTTTTTTTTTTTTCTCCTTTCTCCAGGCTTCATTTTGAATCATGTGCCATTTACAAAGGAAAGTCATGCTGAAGTGCTTTACTTATTTCTTGTGATATGGCTTGAATACAATGAGGTTATCAAGACATACCTAAGCACAAAATCAAAGAAGTAAACATAGACAGAGGTGACACAAGTACCAGGAAGAATCTAGTTAAAAGCTCTCTTCAAAGTTTTAAATATTCTACCTAATCTTAGGAGGAAAAAAAAAAAAAAAAAGACTGAGCAAGAAGCAGGACAGCCATGAGGGACAAGATTTCTAACTGTAAGAGGCAGAGGGGTAAAGTGATGCAAACTCCCTACACCCTTGGATCTAATTATGTTTCCTGCAAAAATGGTTAGAGAAGCCTGGGGATAAAATGGGAGCAGATATGGAATAATAAATAAATAAATAAACAAACTCTGTTTCTTCTATCTGCATCTCTAGGTTGATTCAGTATATTGCAGCTCAATGAACTGAAATGGCTCACAAGGAATATTTGGTTAGATGCTTGGTCAGAGGTGCTGCAAGCGTATTTGGCTACTTGCAATCACACGATAGGCAGTTTTAATGGTATCACAGATGAATTCTTAACTATGCGGTGATTTTTTCTCCTCCTAACATCACAGAACAGACAAAAAAATACTTCTCACATGAAGGTAGAGAGATGTTGATAAAAACCTAAGCACAAAAGGCTAATTTGGTACTTAATTGGAAACTTTGTACCTGGACAGTTTTAAAGACATAAAACAATGAGCAAAATATCCACAAATAAGTCGATTTCTGGGGTAATTGTCTATTGCTGGGAAAAGCAGAGAAAGTATTTCAATGGCAATCAATGTGTCTCACAAACTGAGAAAGGTCAGCTACTGTATCAGTATACTGCCTACTTATAATTTCCTTTCCTCCTGTTACTTAGGGATAACAGAATACAAACTTACTTATAGTGAAAATTTTGTTTGAAAATAACTTGAAGAGAAACTACTGGACCCAAAGGAAAATCACTGTATTGCTGATACACTTTGATCAGAAGAATGAAAGATGAAAAAACAACATTGACTGTTCCAGATTTCTTTGCCTCATTCAGCCTAACAACTTCTGAATGCTTAGACCATGTGGAGATGCATTTATTAAACACTGTTTCTGTCCAACTTGCAAAAGACAAGTGATTAGAAAAGATGATGTATGCATATATTTTTTATTTCAAGTAATCAAAAATGGGCATTCTCTTCCATTCGATATATGGCACTTCCTCTAATGATCATCAAAACTCTTTAACATGAGTTTTCAAAAGACTAGCTGTTTGCTTAATAGGACAAGAGATGTTGTTTAATTTGGCTTTAGCAAAGCCTTCAATACAGTCTCCCAGTCATGGTATCTTCATTCATGGAAATACTCAAAACTCAGTTGGGCAAGGTCCCATGCAGCTTCAACTACTTTCTACACTACCCCTGCTTCAAGCAGGATGTCAAAACTCAATGACCCTCTTAGCATCTCCCTCCACCATAAATTACCTCATGATTCAATTGGTATGTCTTGTTGTCATAAATGCTCACAGCAGAAATGTTAGCAACACAAACAGAAGCAGTAATCTGAAGGACTTCTGAACTTCTAAGTTAAAATTGCTAGTAGCAGAAGAAACAAGCTTTATTAATAGACAGGCATTAGGATTAACATAGGAGAACAACAAACAGGAAGAAACAAATCATCAATATTCCAAAAACATCTGGAATTATACTTGTGCTGGTTTTGGCTGGGATAGAGTTAATTTTCTTCATAGTAGCTAGTATGGGGCTGTGTGTTGGATTTGTGCTGAAAACAGCGTTGATAACACAGGGATGTTTTCGTTCCTGCTGAGCAGTGCTCACACACAGCCAAGGCCTTTGCGGCTCCTCACACCACCCCACCAGCGAGTAGGCTGGGGGTGCACAAGGAGTTGGGAGGGGACACAGCCAGGACAGCTGACCCCAATGACCAAAGGGGTATCCCATACCATGTGACATCATGCTCAGCACATAAAGCTGGGGGAAGAAGAAGGAAGAGGAGGCACGTCCGGAGTTATGCTGTTTGTCTTCCCACAGTACGTGTGATGGAGCCCTGCTTTCCTGGGGACGGCTGAACACCTGCCTGCCGATGGGAAGCGGGGAATGAATTCCTTGGTTTGCTTGGCTTGCGTGCAGGGCTTTTGCTTTCCCTATTAAACTGTCTTTATCTCAAACCATGAGTTTTCCCACTTTTACTCTTCCAATTCTCTCCCCATCCCACCGGAGGGAGAGAGTGAGTGGCCGCATGCTGCTTAGTTGCTGGCTAGGGTTAAACCACAACAATACTTCAGTCATTTACCAAAATACCAAAAAAAGTTAGTGGGATCACTTAGAGAAAGCATGCAGACATAACAATAGTCTGAACTGGACATATTTAGTACTTATGCATGCTCTAGGGAATATTTGGAGATGCTCTATATCCTCCGTCTTTTCTGATTGCTGCTGAATTCTTATCAGTAGTTATGACTTTTTTTTTTTTTTTTACAGTAAATTCCACAGATTAAATGAGTTTCAGTGATCTCTGATTTTTGTCTTTAAACTTTAAATCTAATGTCTTTTTCCTTTTGGGAAATGTCTCACAAGCGTCAAAATGTTTTGGAAAATCCTACTTTTTTTCGCAATTTTTTCCTCATAGAAAAAAGTTACTGTACTGTGAACTCTTAATGCTTGCCCTAGGCCTTCCTCAAATGTCTGGAAAAAATTAAATCCCTAAACAAGAATGTTTATGCCACTAAAGTCTACAAGGTTCTGCTCTAGTGGATAAAAGTAAAGAAATTCTCAAAAGCCATAATTATGATTACTACTACTACTGTATACATCTGAACAAGTGAATTGACTGAAGCACAAATGATGCTAAGGAAAAGAAAGTGTCTCCTTAAGATGCATAAGCCTCAGCTTTCACTTTTTTATACTGAAGCATTACTATTTAAATTAGTATGCATCATACATATGGTCCAAGTTCATTTCCTTATTTAATAACTTTTTTTAAAGAGGCTTAGAAGATAAAAGGACAGATAAAAATTTTAAAGACCATAGCATCAGAGGGATATAATTAACTATTTAGACCAACATGTAGCATTAGAACAGTACCCTAGCAAATTATTCTGTCCATTTTCTAAAATTATAAAGCGATACAAGAAATTAGCCCTACTTTTCTACAAACTCAGAAAGACTATTTGTGGTATGTCTTTTCTATTTGGAATACAAGTTTAATATTCCAAACCAGAATACAGAACTTGAAAGTTCTGTCTTGATAAACTAGATTAATTTATAGAGACTTAGTCTTTGGGATAATTTACCACGCTAGAAAAGCACTTTATTGCAGTCAGTTTGCTATTACTACTAGGTAAAACATAACTATCCTATGAATATCCTAAGAGCCAACGAGGAGAGGTGTCAACGAGGGGCTGGTGGGGAATGTGAAACTCAAGCGCAGCCTTGGCTGCAGTGACCATGAAATGGTGGAGTTCAAGATCCTCAGGGCAGCGAGAAGGGCGCACAGCGAGCTCGCTTCCCTGGACTTCAGGAGAGCAGACTTTGGCCTCTTCAGGGGTCTGCTTGGAGAGTACCATGGGACAAAGCCCTGGGGGGAAGAGGGGCCCAAGAAAGCTCGTTAATATTCAAGGGTCACCTCCTCCAAGCTCAGGAGCGATGCAACCCAACAAAGAGGAAGTCAGGCAAAAACACCAGGAGGCCTGCATGGATGAGCAAGGAGCTCCTGGACAAACTCAAACACAAAAAGGAAGCCTACAGAGGGTGGAAGCAGGGACGGGTGGCCTGGGGGGAATACAGAGAAATTGCCTGAGCAGCCAGAGATCAGGTTAGGAGAGCTAAAGCCCTGATAGAATTAAATCTGGCCAGGGATGTCAAGGGCAACAAGAAAAGCTTCTATAGGTACATCAGTGATAAAAGGACAACTAAGAAGGAAACAGGAGACCTGGCTATGGACCAGGATATGGAAAAGGCTGAGGTATTCAATGACTTTTTTGCCTCAGTCTTCACCAGCAAGTGCCCTAGCCACACCACCCAAGTGGCAGAAGGCAAAGGCAGGGACTGGGAGAATGAAGAACTGCCCATCGTAGGAGAAGAACAGCTCTGAGACCGTCCAAGGAACCTGAAGGTGCACAAGTCCATGGGACCTGATGAGATGCATCTGTGACTCCTGAGGGAACTGGCAGATGGAAGTTGCCAAGCCAACATCCATCATATTTGAGAAGTCATGGCAGTGCAGTGAAGTTCCCACTGACTGGAAAAGGGGAAACATAACCCCCATTGTTAAAAAGGAAAAAAAGGAAGACCCAGGGAACTACAGGACAGTCAGTCTCACCTCTATACCTGGCAAGATCATGGAGCAGATCCTCCTGGAAACTATGCTCAGGCACGTGGAAAATAAGGAGGTGATTGGTGACAGTCAACATGGCTTCACTAAGGGCAAATTGTGCCTGACAAATATAGTGGCCTTCTATGACGCAGTTACAGCACTGGTGGATAAGGGAAGAGTAACTGATGTCATCAACCCGGACTTGTGCAAAGTATTTGACACTGTTCCACATGACATCCTTGACTCTAAATTGGAGAGACATGAATTTGACTCATGGACCACTCAGTGGATAAGGAATTGGCTGGATGGTCACACTCAAAGAGTTGTGGTCAACAGCTTGATGTCCAAGTGGAGACCAGTGATGAGTGGCGCTCCTCAGGGGTCAGTACTGGGACCAGCACTGTTTAACGTCTTTGTCGGTGACATGGACAGCGGAATCGAGTGCACCCTCAGCAAGTTTGCTGACGATACCAAGCTGTGTGGTGTGGTCAACATGGTGGAGGGAAGAGATGCCATCCAGAGAGACCCTGACAGGTTGGAGAGGTGGGCCCGTGCAAACCTCATGAAGTTCAACAAGGCCAAGTGCAAGGTCCTGCACATGGTTTGAGGCAATCCTAAGCACAAATACAGGCTGGGTGGAGAATGGATTGAAAGCAGGCCTCAGGAGAAGGACTTGGGGGTGTTGGTGGACAAGAAGCTCAACATGAGCCGGCAGCATTCACTGGCAGCCCAGAAAGCCAACCATGTCCTGGGCTGCATCAAAAGAGGTGTGACCAGCAGGTTGAGGGAGGTGATTCTGCCCCTCTGCTCCACTCTTGTGAGACCCCACCTGCAGTATTGTGTCCAGCTCTGGGGTGTCCAGTACAAGACAGACATGGACCTGTTGGAGCAAGTCCAGAGGAAGCCATGAAGATGACTGAGGGCTGGAGGACCTCTCCTATGAAGACACGCTGAGAGAGTTGGGGTTGTTCAGCCTGGGCAAGACAAGACTCTGGGGAGACCTTATAGCAGCCTTCCAGTACCTAAAGGGGCCTAGAAGAAAGCTGGAGAAGGACTGTTTACAAGGGCATGGACTGACAGGATGAGGGATGTGTGCTAGCTTTGTGGAATTACCACCTAGCACCCATCTCTGTGCAGACATAAAATAAACACCTCTGCTCTGTGTCTATATTGGCGTACTGCACACTGGGTAAACGATCCCACTTTTGGGACAACAGTAATGGCCTTAAGCTGAAGGAGAGGAGATTTAGATTAGATATGAGGAAGAAATTCTTCCCTGTGAGGGTGGTGAGGCACTGGAACAGGTTGCCCAGAGAAGCTGTGGATGCCCCATCCCTGGAAGTGTTCAAGGCCAGGTTGGATGGAGCTTTGGGCAACCTGGTCTAGTGGAGGGTGTCCCCGCTCACAGCAGGGGGGGCTGGAACTAGAAGTCTTTAAGGTTGCTTCCAACCCAAACTGTTCTATAATTCTATGATGATGAGCTGACCATACATAAGTTTACGGGAAAACCAAAAGCAGGAAGATGGGCCCTGAAACATCTGGTGGATTTGTGACCTTTGTTAGGAGTAACAGAAGTTTGCATCTATAATGATTTCCCCTTAACACAGAAGGGACTTTATGTCAATTAGGTAATAAGACAATTATGTCTTGCAATGCGTTAATTTTTTGAGTGTATTTACACCATAAGATGAAGGGTTTTGATGAGATGTTATCAGAACATGACAGCCTCATACCAAGGATTATAAGGATGTAGGCATGAAGTTATTGCGATCCTCAGTAACAAGTGACCACTAGTACACAACTACATAGTGCCTACCAGGAGGAGGCCTTACTCTTGATTTGTCCATAGCTACTCCTTGTATCAAAATTTTAAAAAAAGAAGGAAAGTCCATTAAAACTGATTTGGTATATAAATGAAATACAAAAGACAGATTACATTTGAAAAAAAGCAGAGTAGTTACGATCTGCTGAAAACATAGAAAACCTGCTTGCTCAAGATCAAATCTAGCAGAAGAAAAGGATTCAACTACAGAGGGTGTTTTAACTGTGCCAAACACTTTCACAACAGTCTCTTCCCCTCCTGTTAAATAACAATAACAATAATAATAAAATCAAGGCAAGTCTGCTGTCTGCTTTGAGTACTGTCTAGTACTCAGAATGCAGGTATTTGTGCACTCACATATAAAGAGCAAAATAAAGGAGATGCTGGCAAATAAAACCCAAATAATATTTCTCAATATAAATGATTAGGGTAGTTTATACAATTTACACCACTGTTTCATAACCATAGACAAGTATTTGCAGAAGTAAGATGCATACACATGTTATACAGCATTAGCCAGAGGATTAGGTGTAAATAATAATTAACAGTAGTTTGCACAAGCAGTCGCAATACCTTCATTACTGTGATTGCTACAGCTATTTCAGTGCTTAAAAATAAAGTTAGCACTGTCCTAATCTTTGACAGCTTCCTAAAACAGTGAGAATTGGGTATCCGGAGCTTTGTTATAAGTACAAATGAAGTGAGTTCTCAATTGAAATTAAAATTCTTCTCTGATGAAATACACCACTTGAACAATCTAGACTGGGAAGCATGTGAATAAAGTATTTCACTAAATGTTCCCAAAACAAGACCTCATTTAAATGAAGTAAATTAGCAAATATTTGGAAAGAAAAAAAAAAAAAAAAGACAATTCAGGCCAAATAAGAATCACTCCTTAAGTACAGGCATCGGAAATGCACTGAAACCTAAAACTAGACAGGCTATTCTCACAAATACTTTTCATGAAATTCAGTCAAGTTAAAGAAAAAAACAAAACCAAGAAACACAAACTAAAACCCAACCCTCCCCCAGCCAACTTCTAGGGTTTTTGTATAGTATAGCCTTGCATTATTAAGCTCCTACCTAGCCCTAAACACCACTAGCATAAAGTGTAAATGCAATCCTAGAAAGCTGTTTTGCAGAAAAATGAAGGTCCTCAGGGGAACTGGCTGAATCTGAGGCAGCAGTGTGGCCTTGCAGCAGAGAAGGTTGAATGCACGCTGAGCGACGTAAAACTGTAATAAGCAGGTTAAAAGAAGTGATTCTTCCACTCTTCTGGTACTTCCAAACCCACATCTGGAGTTCTGTGCCCAGGCTGGGCTCTCCAGTGTAAGAGAGATACAGACACACTGGAGTGAGTCCAGCAGATAGTACCAAGATAATGAGGAGGCTGGAGCACACGACATAAGCAGAAGATGAGGGAGATCAGTTTGTTCACCTGTAAGAAGAGAAGGCTCTTCAAAGACTGAATTGCTGTCTATAATGTAATGGGAGGGTGTAGAGAAGACAGAACTAGAGACTGAACTAGATTTTTCTCAGAGGTGCACAGTGATAGAACAAGAGGCGATGACAGAAGTTGGAACATGGGAAGTTTTATTCGGTTATTTATTATCCCACCACAGGTGTGATCAAACACTGGAAAATGGACCTGGAGAGTTTGAATAAGGCCCTGTAAAACATTCCCTAACTGGATCTTGCTTTGAGCAGTGTCATGGTTTAACCCCAGCTGGTAACTAAGCACCACGCAGCTGCTCGCTCAGCCCTCCATCCCAAGGGGATGGGGAAGAGAATGGGAAAAAACCCAACCTTGTGGGTTGAGATAAAGACAGTTTAATTAGAATAACAAAGGAAGAGAATTATTATTAATAACAATGCATTAAAAATATTATTATTATTATACAAGTGATCCACAAACGCAATTGGTCACTGCCTGTGGAAAAAACCCCCAGCCTGCTTCCGAGCAGCGATCCCACCTCCCAGCTAGCCTCCCCAGTTCTATCTGGAGCACAACGTTCTATGGTAGGGAACATCCCTTTGGCCAGTCTGGGTCAGCTGTCCTGGCTGTGCTCTCCAGCTTCTTGTGCACCTGGCAGGGCGTGAGAAGCTGGAATGTCCTTGGCTTAGTGTAGACACTACAACTACCTAGCAACAACTGAAACCATCAGTGTGTTATCAACGTTATTGTAATACTAAACCCAAACCACAGCACTATGCCTGCTGCTAGAAGGAGAATTAACTCTATCTCAGTCGAAACCAGGACAAGCAAAAAGTTAAACTATATAATCTCTGGAAGTCCAATCAACATATTTGCATGAATTTAGACATGGATAGCCAGCAACATAGTGTTGATATTGTACAGCAAGTATAAAAATAAAAACTTTATAAATTAACCCAGATTCTGTCTTTGCAGGTAGTGGAACTTAGATCATGAGAAGGTGCATTGCATGTCTATATGCTTGAAATTTTGGCACAAGACTTGTGGTGATTCCCTCACAGCCAGTGTTTTTAATCCAATATTTTTATTCAGTTGCCCCTTTGTTCTTTAAGTTATCAAAATAAGGGACATCGGTAAAGCATTAACTATTACAATCATTTAGCCATTATATTAAAGGCTAAAGGACAGAATAATCATTTATTTCTATAGAATACAATGTTAATGTAGAAAATATAAAACTATTATACCTTGAAAGTCAGAGATTTACCATCTGTATGAAGATGTAAAGATAAATCCCACAGAATTCCTCTCTCCTTAACTAGCAATCAAGAAACATGGATAAAATGTAGTCAGCTAGATTGTATTTCATCTCCTTATCAAAATAATAATTAGCAACACCCAATCAGTTATACCCACGCAAAAAAACATTGAAAAGAACAAGTGTTACTGAAATGATAATATGAAAACATGTATCATTAATACTATATCACGTAGTCCAAAGTTCATGACACTGAGAAAAGGCAATAGTCAAATTATTATCACTACCATTTTTTAAAGTCTTAAGTACAGCTTTTTGCTGTGAAATTAAGACCTTTTACATATGATTCAGTAACACCCTCATCTCTGAATTCAACATTTCACTCTTACAGAATTACTTACGGAAACTCGTTCTAAACCTGAAACAATGGCAACTTCATCTGTTCCTAGAACTGTGATGTACATGTAGTAGGTTGGGGTTTTTTCTGCCTTTGATTCATTTGGAAAGGTCACAAAAATATTCCAGCTTTGTTATTAGAAGAGTTACTGCACTTGATATTTAATTTCTCATGTTCACACACTGAAAACACCACCCCACACACACACTCAGTCACTCCAAAGCAATACATGAATCTCAAATATTCTCCCCAGAAATTCCAGTATAACCATTGGAGAGCAACAGGCCATCAGCCACATCTTTAGGAAATCAAAAGGAAGGAAAATATAAGTAAGCAATTGGAAGTATTTTCATTCTAATAAGCCTTCTAGAAAACATTTGCCTTCAAGATCCTACGACCTTCATTGCAGTTTAAATACACGCTTGAGGACAGATTTTCATCATGGTATTTGGACATTGCTGGTCTGAGGTCTGTTTCAAGTAGTTACAATAGAGTAATTTCCAAAATCACCAAAAATGTAAGCCTTGGTTTTATGAAAAAGTAAATGCACTGAAATATCTCATGACAAGTATTCCCGTTCTTGTGTGTCTTCACACAGATGTGTTGGCATACTTACTAATCATAAAAGAATTGGTAATTTGCTTATTAAAAGAACAAAAAAATCAGCCAATTTAAAATGAATAGCTAAATATTTTGTAGCAGAAGTTTTCTAATAAAGTAAACTTGGTATGAAAACTATGTTTTAAAGCGGTTATTTCTCCATCACACTGAAACTGAAAGTCCTTGTGATTACATGATAAATTAAGCCAGCTACTGGCAACAGACAGATCAGTGAGCCACAGCTGTATGGTAAACGGTGGTATTTACAAGTGATGTTAATATTCTCTAGAGACACAATGTGACATTCTAGGCATCTGTTTTCCCTGAACACTTCCTACGGTGCAGCTCATTATGGCTCCCAGACAGCCACTAGGAAAGATGACATTAAAGCCATTAAAAAACTTAGCTGTTTAAAATTAAATTCTTAAATTCCTCCATAAAAAAGCCATACCCTGACATCAACCACCCTGAATGACTGGAAATACTAATATAAGCATCTAAGTGAACTTCATAAGTTGTGTCAGCAATACATGTTGAAAGTCTCAACCTTAGCATCACAGCGTCATTAAGGCATCAGCCAGATGCTAACACAACAGGTATGTAGACACGTCCATTCAGGTCTTGATTTTAACATGTTTTTCAGTATCCTGCCTGTTATGCGTCAACCAACAGGCAAGTTTTTTAAAAGAGGAAAAATCTTTTCTAATTATCCATGTGTCTCAACCTCACTGACAGTTGAGCTGGCAAGTTACACCTGGAGGACGATAGCTATCGGTGACCAAAATGTAAATAATTCTAGAAACATTCATCCAATTTCCTGCCACAGAACAAAATATTGAGTTAATCATAACATGAGAAATACAGAGTAGAGGAAAGAATTAAAATTGGGAGAAAGAAGAGATAAGAATATGTATAATGTATTGCAGACATTACTCACCATAAACAGAGTTCTGAAGTTGCTCAGATCACCAAAGAATTCTTCTATGCTTATTGCTTTGGGATCAAAGGTAAAGTATTCTCCCAAATTTTCATACAATTTAGTCATGTTGTTGTGCATGTTGGACAATTTTTCATATTGCTCTCGGGCACTCTCAGCAAAGCTGTAAGGTTTTGTTAAGGAAAACGATTTAAATGTAATTCAATCTAACAGTAAAAAAACGTAAAGAAAACTCAGTACAAAGGTTAGAACTGGAAAATTTGCTAGTGCTCTTCTGCTTTCAAATATGACATTTCTATATATTAATGTTTACATGTCTGCAAGTTCATACCAACATAAGGTGGTGACACACTTTTTCATTAAATGATCCCTTTCAAATGGTAAAGATTTGCCATTAATAGATCATACAATTGACTCGATAAAATTTCCAAATATCTTGGACATTTTTCTTCTAATAAATGATTCATTTTGTAAAACACATTCTACAAAAAGACACACTGAAAATTAGTTTGCTGTGAGAATCTGACTATGATGTCCCACTCTGTTCAAGGGATGTCACGATCCCTATATTATGTATATATATATGTAAAATTTGCATTATGCATACCTACCAATGACAAAATTATATGGTATGACAACTAATTTTTTTGCCTTTTATTACAGATCTCTTCTTTTTGGATTCTTTAATGCCTAGCCACATAGCTCAGCTCATGCTTCCGGCTTCCTGTACTAGGTACATTGATTTGGGCTAGGCTCCCAACTACATAATTTCACAGAATTTACAAAAATGGAATATCCATCCACTTGTCCCATGTAACTGCCAAATACCTTTGAAAAATTATTAGTAAGAAAAACACTGTGGAACAGAAGGGTTTTTTTCCGGTAAGAAGTATGGAAGTCTCGAAATGAAACCGCAATTGATTTCCATCCCAGCAGTCATCATTAAAAGTTTGGCATAATCCTTTTAAATAGAAAAATTGTGGCAATTTTTCCCCCCCATACGAAAAAAAATTTTTTTTAGAACAATTCATTTGCAAATAGAGCAAAAGTGCAAGCTACTGAGGGAAATACCTGTTTGCCTTGGAGCAGTAAGGTTCAGTTTGCTGTTTTCTTCTGTTGTGTTTGTTTATACCCACAAAGATAAAGTCACTAATCATTGTAAAAAAACCAGCTAGTACAATTAAACTAGTTCTGCTGACGCTGAATTGTAACCGATGAGAGTGTTGTGCTGTACATATCAAAACCCAAGAACAAAAGACACAAGTTATTCCCTGAACTACAAAAATCACGCAGCCTGACTCCCTGTGGCTTTTACTTGTACCAACTCTCTTCCACGCGGATTCCGATTCTTAATACAGCAGAGCTCATGCTTCAACCTTTCCCCATACTCGAGACTCTAATTTGAGACTCTGCCTAGCATCACATTTCTAATTACTCGATATTTTTGAGATCCCTATCTCTCTGCAAAATAATAAACAACCTGGAAACTAATTAGGGGAACGAGACATACAGAGAAACCATATAAACCATTTATTTTTGAGATTAGACTAAACCCAAATAGGATTCTTCAGAAAGCAGTCAACAAATTGCAGAATAAAGAAAGGAAATTCAGGTGGATATTCTATCCATAACATTCCTGTAGAGTCTGGATACTGTTGAGTACTGAAAAGGCTGTCACTTCACAAGCTACACGCAAGCACTACAAAGCTGAAAATATCTTCCATTGGAAAGGGGTCTAATATTTCACCTGGATTTTCCTGCTTTAACTAAAGGGAGGGTATGTAAATAGTCATTTAAAAATTGGTTCTTAAAAGTATGATTTAAAACTTCATATAATATAAATTTTCCTCCTAAGAAACTTATTTTCCAATTAATCCTCTCTTCATTAAAGCCTCGGTAGCATAAAAGGAAAGCTGTATCCCTTCGTACCTCATAATGTTCATTTAGAATGGCAAAAAGTAGAAATGAACAGCGTGATGGACCTTAATATATAAATATCAAGATTTTGAAACAGTAATATCCACCTATACGGTTTCATACCAGTGCAAACACAGTTGTAATACCTGTATTTTCAGTTTATTGAAATGATGTTTAACCTGCTTGGTTAGAATTTTAAGCCTGAACTGTTGAATTGCTCATCTTAATATAAGACAAACTTGGTATAGTTCAGTCTTCAATGACACTTAACTGTACCAAAGGAAATGAAAGTTTAATGGCAAGAATACATTAAATTGGTAATAATGGCACATTACTGAATTACTGAGCACAGTCTAAAACTTTTAGAAAAACATGAATTGCCTTAGAGTCAGCTGACTACTGTCTTGAACAACGCACCAGAAGTACTAGGAAAAAGAAATACGAAGGTATGTAATTATACAAATTGTATCTCTGGTTCCTTTAAAAACAACCTCACATAATATAATGCAAAACTAAATTAATATACTAAGAATGACTGTAAGGTCTGCAAGAAAAGAAAAAAATCTTTTAATATTCCAGATTTGAAATTAACTCTTTGAGAGTTAATCTCCCAGAGTCAAATTCTCTATTCAAGCTGCACATTCAACAGAAGAAATAACAACAGTAAGCACTAAAAAGAAAAGAAACCCAATCCAACAATACTACTACTGAAACCAGAAGATATTTTAAAGTACCAATGTAGAAACATATACTGGATTCCCAACATTATTTTTTTTTATCTAACAAGTACCAAACTGCAAAAAAGAAATACCATTAACGGATGGCTTGTAAGACAAACGTATGTCAGTAAGACAGATGAATATGATGAGCAAAGAGAGAACACAGTATTTTAATTATACTTAATTTTGAAGAAAACAAGTCAGTGCTGTAGAGCCAATAGTTTCTGGCCATATACCCATGTCATGTTAACAAAGTTACTCTTTGTCACGCTCTATATGCTTCATACAATCTTCATACTTCTGTAAGTAACTTGAAACATCACTTCAAGCCATTGCAAAGACTTAGTCAATACAATCATTCCAGAGAAGCAAAGCCAACCTTGCCTACGCTATTTCGTGAAAAAAACATTATTGAGAGATCTAAGGTATCAAAACTTTGCGTAATAGAAATACTTAATTCCAAGAGTTTTCATTAATATAGATTGAAGCTTTAACAAGTGTTCATTTAGAAACTGTAAACAAGGTTTCATTCTTACTATTCTGAACCAAAATAAAAATCACAGAAACAGGCTTGTTCAACTAAGAGAAATTATTTTATTCACAAGCTTGTTTTTCCACGTACACACATTTCTTAGTTTCTTTCATAACTGGAAGAAAATTCTAAGACAAGACTTTACTGTAAATACTGTTATTTGAAAAAATTTTAAAAATTAAATCAACAAAACCACAAACAAAAAACCACTTAGAAACATTCTCTCATCTTCAGTACCATACCTGTCTCCCCAAGTTCCACATAAACCAAGAAAAATGGGTTTGGAAATCTAAATAAGGAGACTTACTGCTTTATGACGATTAAGTAGTACACCTCTGCAACAATAACGGAACCATATCTGGTTACCATCTAGGCAACTTTGTAGATCTAATCCGTAATGAAATTTTTAAATACTTATTTTAGTGGTTATTAGGTAAAGTGTATGCCCTTTAATCCATTTCCTTTTTCAATTTAATACTAATGAAGGCGGCAACTACGCAAAACTACTCTGAGATTTTCTAAGTGTCGTTTGAATTTTTGAAGAAGTGTTATTTCAGTTTAAAATTTACAGATGTCTTCACAAAGTGCTATCCTATTTCACTGGCTTCAATACACCGTCCTGAGATTAATACATAAATCAATCACTGTTCAGTAACTGGTATCAAGGAGTTAACAGTATATGCTTTACCATACAATCCAGTAAAATTCACTGTACGCCATGCTGCTGAAGAACTCTGAATAAAACTAAACTGCAAACAAATAATGAAAGACTACAATGATGCAGGTAAATGCAGACCATTAACTTTGATTATCCTTATTGCTTTATTAACTTTTGTTGCCAAATTTCCGTTATCTACTTTTCCTGTCTCTGCTCCCTGTTAAAGGAGAGGCTGGAAAACTTCCATTCCTTTTTCTCTTTCTTTTTTATTCTTTAAAAAAAAAAAAAAAAAGTTAAAATTTTGCATTACAGCTGCCAACTTCACTTTCCATGAGTTCTGTGGTTTGCTTCACAATGACCACCACCAGGAAGGGGGAAAAAAAGAGTTTAAATACCCAGATGGATAAGGATTTCTGCGGTGAGAATATTAAGTGTGGTGTCAGTATCAGAATACAGGTAAATAATAGTATGGCTGTATAAAGCCAGCTGTACTTACAGAAAAGATATCTTCAGTCATTAAGTCAATGATTTTTTACACTTAGAAATGCGATCAGATGACTACAGTTTGCTGGCATTTCAGTGCAATGCCTAAATTAATTCACTTAATTAAGCAAGCAATGGATACAAATGTTATCATGACACTATGCTACTATATTATGTCAGAGCTAAAGAATCACTAATTACCATCAATAGTAGAATTAAATTCTTTATGTCCATATCAGGACCACTAACCATGGTACTTTGATGCTTTCTACTGGTTTCTTCCACGTAAACAGATGAGAAGAAAAATCAGAGAAATAAAAGTTACAGACCCCAAATCTGCTGGAGGGAAAGTCATCACTTCTACCATAACATCTACTATTAATTTCACATTGATATATCAATAACATGAATAATAGGGTTAATAAAGTACTCAAACACACAAAAAACTCACTTGCCCAAAGGCAAGACCTATTCCTGACTGTATGTACAAAGAACATGAAAGCCAACACTGACTGCTTGGCATTCACCAACAATAAATATGCCACAGTAGAAAAAACATTGATAATTTAACTGTAATTATAAGAAATGCAGTGGCGTTCCAGCAGTTAAGGAGGCCCCTTCTCCAGTGGATGTAGTCACTATAAAAATGGAATTTAAGGGATGTTGACCACAGGTCTGAAACAACAGACCACAGCTGATATCTTTGATACCTCCAAAAGAAGAAAGAACGCACAAAAAGGAGATGATACGTGCCAGAAACTTAACACTTTCCAAAAGCATTTCAAAGACTGAGTAGAAGTTCTTTCGACATGTCCTTCCAGCTACTGGTTACAGGAAGCTGAAAACAGGTGAAAACAGCATTCCATTGGAGCGTTTTTGATGTTATGCTTGATTCTCAAAAGTTTGTGCTGAAACAATAAAATTCATTTACGAAAGAAGCAGCTAGCAGGGAAAGAATCAATGGATTTAGCATATTGTATGAATTAGCACTAGAATGAGGAAGTAAAAAATAACCTGCCTGGGATTTTCCAGGAGTCTGGAAAGCAAAGCCATCTAAACTTTATTTAAATAATCCGATCTACTTATTTTTCAGTTAACTTCAGTTTTACTGAATATATCAAGGTTTCTTACTCTACTATACACACTGATCCTAATATTCATTACAGACAGAAACTGTTCTCAAAAGACAGCACAGCGGCATTAAAAAAACAGAAACATGACTTCATTATAAATCTCCCTATGATTTCCTTTAAATTTGTCCCCATCAGTCTTTTTAGGTGCATTTCTGTTTGCTTCTACAGTTAAGATTTTATATGAAAGGCTGGGTTTAGATAAAAATTGCAGTCAATCATAATTTGCAACAGAAAAACTATTTCCAATGTAAATAACTTTTTTCTTAAAATAATGCATTTTTGAAAGATATGTAGTGTTTGTTTGTTAGCTTTAAATTGCCGATTGATAAATCTGCATTGAGGAGTGCAAAATGTCCAGGAACTACATCATTACACAATGATAAAGCTCTGAGCCTTCCTAATCCTAAATACTGCAAGCCTGAAAATATATATGTCAACGTATATTCTTTCATGCTTTACTAAATTTACAATTTGAAATAATTTATTATTCTGTTAGCTATTCCAAACTCTTGAGTGCTCATTTACTATTCTAAAAATTGACAATTTCCATCAGAACATTCTGCCTCTCAGATAATACAGTTTAATTAAAAGCAGCTTATTAAAATTTCCATGACAAATCATATGTTTGAAAGTTTCTCTCCTGTCCTGAGCTGAACTATGGAATTAATGAACTATGGAATATTTGAAGCAGGAGGGAATGCAGCCACATATCATAATGCCACCTTATTAAAGAGTTGTATTGTGTATGTGCATCTCCAAAGGGACAAATATATCTGGAACAACTAACATACCAATAGTTGATGCTTTGATAAAATTACAACTTTGTTATTAATCCAACACAGAGTATATAAATTTTAACACTATAAACTCAGTCTTTATGGTGTCTTCTATTTTGAAGAAATAAAGTTGGTTTTACTTCCGTTAACTAATTGTCAGTCAGCTCAATCCATAACTTGTCACTGCAGACACTGTGGGAAAATTAATAAACGTGCTGAAAAACTGCCTATTCAAAAAGCTTGAAAGTAAAATTGGTGGAGCCCGAAATGACATAGTTGGGGGAGAACTAATTAGGCAGAAAGAATTATGTAAATAATCACACAACTGCTCATTTTTGTTTGTATGCCTTTATGATGTATTAGATAAAGCATACAAGAGTGGGATTAAAAACATTTATGACACCACTCATCATAAACATTGCATTTTACTAATATGAATGTGCAGATCACTAGATCTGCAAATTAACCTTACTCATAGGTGGCACTTTGACATGCTCGGCAGTACAAAATTAGCAACAAAAAGGAAATTAAGCGTACAGTAGAGCAGGCAAGAAATCAGAAAACAATTAGAATATTCTGCTTCCACAGAGGGGTCTGCATTTACACCTAAAGGTACTCTAATGAAAATTCACAACGTAATTCATACTTGGCCTTCTGCATTTCTGAGTCTGAATCAAGTGTTGAGCAATAGCCAAGCTGAGCTTAAATGAGTGGCTGAGCACTGGAACAGGTTGTCCAGCGAGGTTGCAGAACCTTGGAGATACTCAAAAGCCATCTGGACATGGTTCTGTAAGCCTGCTCTAGATGACCCTAACTGAGCAGAAGGGCTGGACAAGATGACCTCCGGAGGTCCCTTCCAACCTCAACCATTCTGATATTCTGGGAAATCTAAATGAACAAGGCTTTGGTTACTCTGTTTATACATAATTTCAACTTCAATATATAACATCTTAAAATAATTTCTTTCCTTCTAAACTGGATATATAATGCAACTTCATTCATTTAAAAAAATCCCAAATTTAGAAATAAGTTTTACACACTGTACTTTACCCAAATATAGCTTTTCCCACTCCAAGCATGCCAAAATTAAATCAGATTATGAGAACTGAAGAGAAACATAAAACACTAAGAACAAACCAGTTGTCAGAATCCTATCAACTATAAACATCCAGTTTTAAAATTACCTTGCTGAATAGTTTATTATTTCAACAAATCAAATGGTCTTTATTATTTAAACTTGTTTTTCAATAAAATGCATTATTCTCATTATCATCAGAATTTCACAAGATAGAAACAATTCGGCTAAAGCAAGTATAACAACCAAATAATCGAGTTTGTTTATCTGCACTAGCTTTGATTTAGCTTCCTATCCACACTTAAGCCAACTCATCGTCTGACTCGACAAAAAAAGAACCAATGCTTCAAACTCATCCGTGAAAAGAACGTAATCCCTTGACATGATCACCTGAAATTAAAACCATAAGTAGACTTCTTGCTAATCTATTGCCATGCTCTGTTCATAGAGCAAAACACTTTTCTCCCCCATAGGTACATTTATTTACAACTAATATTAAAGAAATACACTTCAACAAGAACACAAATATTTTTGTAATGATTGCCAAACAACTACCACTAAGTGTATAAATTTACTAAAAATATTTCAACCATAGGAACTGCATGATGTCATTTCAAAACCCTTGCACACCATTTCAGAGCAGAATTCTGGATCAAGGAACTGCCAAACTAAGCAAAAAATATGTTTTATATAGGTAGAAGAGAGAGTTTGATTCAATAGTGTCATCATCTTTAATGAAGGATGAACCAGTGCTCTTAGTTTCTAATCTCCAAGCTCATCCATAATAGAGCATTCTTTGAATTGAACTGAAGAAACACAAACAGAACTTATTAGCTGAAGACAAAAATTCAGCTTTAATAACAGTAAGTCATTTACACTGATAGCTTTATTTTCACCTGCTATCAGTATGTAAACAGATGCTAACAATTTTAGCATTCGCACTACATACATTATGTATCTCTGACTACACAGAAAAGACTTCTGGAGCATACACAGATAATTATGAATCACAATTATATACCTAATCTTTTCTTCCTGTTGAAAGCCTTTCTTCTGCAAAAAAAATTAAAAATAGAAAAAAATCACAGAAATCTTCATTACAGCACACTTTGTCTACCCATAGTAGAACCCAAAGAAACCAAGACCCACAGAAGTAGCCCCATTTTATCTGTTTACACAAAATCACATACTTCTGAAGAGCTTAAAGATTCACTAATAAAATACCCATAAAAAGCTCAATGTGAGAATTTCTTTCTCATTACAAAGCAAATTACCTCATCATTCAGCATTCTGACAGAACAGCCCAGAAAAAAACCTCACAAAAGAACAGTTGTTTCTCAGTCATCACAGAACAAAGAGGTCTATTCCTCTCCCTGGCCTTCATTACATTAGTACCTGAAGAAGTCATTAACTATCAGAATTATTTAACACAACTGCATTCACTGTGCACAGACACTATTTCAGTGTTTGTGCTCATGAAAATGAAGCACAGAAAGATCATAACCATCTGATAACAATGCTAGCTGTGACCGGCTCCTTCTCCCTAAATTGCAGAATCACACCTAAGTTCATGTTAATTAAGATGAGACTTCCTGACTTCTTCCTAAATGGCCATAAAACTTTCATCATGATAAACACTAGAAAAATCTGTCAATGTTTGCTTACTCCTAGCTCTAAGCGATCACATCAATTCCTAATTTTCATGCATTCAAACTTCTCAATAATGAAAAGACTATTTCCATTGATTCTACATACACCACTTTACTATGCACAAGAGAAAGCTTCTGTCAACATAATTTCAATACTGCCTTTTTTATTTATACTTCTGTTAATCAGGACACAAAGATCAGCGCTCATTTCTCTATAAGTCCCATAGGAACTCTCTAGGCAAAACTGATAAACAAGGGCCTATTTTATAAAATATTCAGTCCAAGGAACATAGCTCCACAGGCTGTTTCTTAAATTGGTTTATATTGGAAAAGTCTGCTCAAAGACTTACGATGCTGATTTAGGAATTTCCTGCGGTAGCATGAAGAAGAAAACTTTAAAAGTAAATAAGAGCACTTGGCTCCTCAAACAGAACACATAAAAGGCAGTATTTATAAAGCCACAGGCTAGAGAGAAAGGAAGATCGTGCCTATATTAAATAATATTTTTTTTAAAATTGGAAAAACTCCAAAATCAGAGCTAGGTATTAACCTAAAAAAACTATTTTTTTTCCCTTCACAGAAAAAGAAAGTTGGTGACCTCAGAAGGGTTTTTTCCATAATTGTAACAGGGAAGTAATCCCCAAAGTCCGTACTCCCATTTTTAACAGAAGACAGAAAGATCAAAATAATTTCTTAAAGCTCTAGAACTCCTGAAAGCAAAACAAACCTCTCATCTTGAGGGGAAAAAAAAAAAAAAAAAAAAGGCAGCTTTACTTCCACTGATGAAGTCACCAGAATTTTGAAACTGCTTTTGCAAAAACATGCTGACAGGAATTGAATTTACTGACACGTCTGACAGGTGGAAAAATATCCTTTTAAGAGAATGGCAAAATGCCATCATGAATGAACGAGGTGGACTATTTAGCTTCATTTGCTCTGAAATGGAACTTGTAAGAGCTGTTAAAAATAGGGAAAATAAGATTATACCAGATGAAGAATGAAATAGGCAGGTATAGGTATAGATATAACTTCACACTCAGTGTACATCAGTTATTTCTTGACCTTCCCCAGCAGTTCTTAAGCCTTTTGAGACCCACAGCACATACTTCAATGTGACCCTGGCAAGATGAGGGGTAACCGATGGGAGTGCTAGAAGAACGCATACTAGAAGATGACAGCGCAGAAGAAAGACAAAAGGAGTCATTACAGAAGAATGTAAAGAATCCTCCCACTTATTATTCCATCTTGGTAATACTTTACGGGTTATTTTTCTATACTTGTACAAAATTCATAGATCTTTGCTCAGATCTTTCACAGTCATGGATCGCATTTTTGCCTGGAATCCACTACTAAGAAGTCTGAAAAGTAGTCGCTCCCTATGTACTTTATGCAACTGCTTTTCCAGCACCTTTTACAACTGAAATAATCTGGTTCTTAATTCTCATTTGTGATATTCTGGTTTAAAAATAATTTGAAACAATATGAAGAATGGTATTTGTAGCTTTTTCAAACTCAAATCTCTCTCATTTTTTGTGGTGGCAAACAATTCATTATAATCACTATTCATGCATTAATTAGAAAACAACACAGAAGACATGATAGTCAAGAATATATCAAACAGAAAATGTTGCAAGAGTAATGGATTTCTAGCATACCTTCCCTGGAGAACAATTAGATAAAAATCTGTTTAGATGAATAAAAACAAGAGAGCAAGCAACTAAAATGCAGCTAGTACAAACAAAATAATTCTGCAAAATTTGTTTTGCATATTATATTCTAATTAAATGTGACTGTTTCAAATAACACAAAGCATTGACAAATAATGTTGTAACAACAAAAAAATTAGTTGTTGATACCTACATCAGCAAAGCCATGGTAAAGTAGCCACTCCTAGAAATATTACATTAGCTTTAGAACACACAATGAGACACGTTAAACAATAATTACAGCTTTGTGTGCCCTAAATCTTTCAGAGAAACTGCAACCACATTCACTTTCTCTTTGATCACGCAGTTGTTCCACACTTCATCTGGATTTAATTAAGAGAGGTATGTTTGAGCTGTCAGTTGTACCCTGCTGTAACAAGCTTCAATCAGTAGATCTGATGGTTACTTCATCTAGATAAAGTTTTTTGGTAAAGTGAGGGGAAGAAAAAGAGAAGTCGCTCCTTACATTTCTAGGTTTCCTTTAATGCAGCAATGTCAGAAGTCCTCATTTTCTTGTTTTTAGAAATTTGAAAAAGTTGAGATCATGTAATGTTTCAAGATGTTTTGAAATTCAAGGAGGAAAAGGAATGATTTTACATCACTTGATAAAAAAGCATAGAATAAATTTATTTAAATTGAGATTTGTATAGTGCAAACAACTGTTGTAATGAAGTGTGCACAAATTCAAGCACAGGAGAAATGAGACTGAAAGACTACACTCTAAAACTCAGTCTATTTTGCACCCAAATAGTATTTTGAATACCAGTTGCACACTTAAAGCCACACATCATATATGATTTGAGTAAAACAGTGCACGTCCTTTCCCTCCTCTTTTCTCTGCAGATATGGTTACATATTTTTGGTATCAATACCTTACTGGGCAATTACTTGCTAGGAACTCACCACTGTATGCACACAAATAGCCCTGCCCCAAATGACTGGGATTAAAACAAGGAAGAGTCAGGAAAGTGAAGTAATCCCTCAAATTTCTATCTTGGCCAACAAACACTTAAGGATACTTCTTAAACAAATGTTCTGGTCAGATAGAAAAGCACAGAGCATAATCACAGGGCAATCAGCAGTTGAAATGAAAGTTTCCTATACTCAGACACACCACTTAAAAAAAAGTGTACACTTTCTCAATAACATCCTCCCCCTCCAAAAAGCTTTTTTTTAAAAAAAAGAAAAATATAAATTCATTTTGGAGAGTGGAGAAGGGTAGAGGGCAAAAAGCAGTTCCATCAACACCAACATTTTTGATAAGGCAATGTCTCATGATGCTTTGATTTTGGTATCTAATGCTGTAGCTCCAGGGATTTATAGAGTGCACTCTCCCTTTAATTTCAGATTTAAAAATAAGCATACAGCAATTAGAAAATGGATCTCTAATGAATTATCATTCTAGTACTGCACAATTCTTTACAAAAATATCTTTCAGTGATCTGGACAACTTGGTTTAATATAAATTTAAGGATGAAAGCACAATTTCCCTTAGGCAATTATTCACAATCAAGAAGCCTTTAGATTTCCATGTATTTAAGTAGAGTTTTGTTCATATCATTTTATTCTTTAGAATCTCCCAAACAAGCAGGTTTTTCTTCCTATATAATTTTTCATGTGTCTGTGTAGATTACTGTCAAAAAATTTTCTCTCACTAGTTAGCCAACATATACTCTAAAAATGCATTTCAGCAACCTTGTCATACTTTTCTCCTTTCTCGTATAAAATTTCTCTCCATCTTATTCAGTACTGGCTTCGAAGCACAATTCTAAATGCAGTCTTCAAGGTGCAGAATAGAACAGAGCTCCCTCATGTGGTACATCTACATAATCTCAGGGATTAAATAAAAAATCCAACACAAATTTATAGTCAAATATCTGGACTTAAACAGATAATTTACAAAAGTTTGTGCTATATAATTTACACAATATAATCTATTTGAAGTTCTTAATTGCCACACAGGTACCTGTTGCATATCATTACGCCTCTCCATTTGTAACGTTATCCAATTTCTTCCATTACTCATACTATAATGGAACCTACACATTGTTTGTACACTCCTGTTCACAGGATTTACAGTATCACCCAATATGAAAGGAATCAATATAAACTTATATTCCCTCACATCAGATCTTTCCTTCTTAAAAGGAAATGAAGATCTGAAGGTTGAAATATACTGTCAGAAAGAAAATTGATAATCTGCTTTGTATAATCTTATTTTCATTTATGATGTTCCATTGTTCTTGGTTTATTAATTATTATCTTTATGAAAACTGTACCTTAGTCCAGACCAGTTAAAATTCAAAGGATCATTTTCCAAAGGGATTTGTCGTTTCTTTCACTGATATTAAATAGTTGTAAGAGAAATGAACATTATGCATTAAAACATGACACATTATTAGGTGATTTTCAAGTTCAATCTTAGTAATGATTATACCTATATATTCCCTTAGTTAGCGCCTGGAACACAGTGGGTATTTTTACTTTAATTTAAGATGAATCAAATAGGAAAAAAAATAAAAGAAAGAATGTATGATAATAAAAGAAGTGGAAAGCTCTTTAAAAAGCACTGTGTGTTGAATCTGGTCGAAAGACATTTTGCAGATGATTCAATTCTTTCTGCATACATCTGAAGGGGAAAACAAGAAGGAAAAAGCAACACTAAGGTAACAAAAAATGAGTGTCAACTGACTCTGAAAATTCAGATGAACTGGGTAAATTCACCATCTGGGAAGAAAAGTTCTTCAAAAAAGCTTCTAATAGACATAACCGAGGATGTATAAACACCAAGTTTTACTTTAATTCAGAGTTTCAATACTTTTATGAAAAATCATGATTTTTCATGAAGAAGAGTTACTAACTCTTTTCTTTCATAATTTTTGGCTCTATATGCTTCTCCTTTTGTTCTCCTCCCCAGTCACATATCTTTCTATGACACCCCCCCCAACTCAACAGTCCTACTTTCAACTCCATGTAAAACAATTTGCAAACTTACCTAACTTCTTCTGTATACAGTATCTACATAGACGTAACAAAAAACCTGAAGTCAACATTTAAAATGCTATCTCTACACAACAAAATAAAGAACATATCCTTAGCAAAATTCAATTTAATTAATTTTCCTCTATGAGGAACATATGATCTGTACTGCTTTTCCAACTGTGCTTGTTTCTTGGTGTTTTACCTTATAAAAAAGAGAAGGTAGTATACAATTTCTCTTACCAACAAACCATATCCTCATGAATGCCAGTGCCCACTACTGGTTTTCTCAAACACAGTATCACACACTTTCCCAGAGTTAGTCTCACACTATTAGGTCCTGATTCCTGATTAATATCCCAGGGCCCTTTGGTATTTCTCTCCCTTGTGTTTGCATTATTTACTGATTCGTTATCTTGGAATTAAACTGATACGTTGTTTGCCTTTTCTTATAGGCTCTTCCTGAAGCTACTATACAAAAATGGACTTCATACCAGTCCCTGAAGAACCTGACTGACACCTTACTCTACCGAATCTATTGCTACTTATCATCATCATCCTTTGTTTATGCCCGTAAGGCAGTCTGCAGTCTGTAAAGTTGATCTTCTCTCAAAGCAACTCAACAATTTTCACTTAACTGGTCAAGCTCTGAAACAATGATTTACTAATATCTCTCTGTTGGCCTATAACATATTTTGTTCATAAAAGAATGGAACATCTCATGTTCAATTATGCAGGCCTGTGTAGAATTCCTTTTTCAACAATGAACATAAAGATATTAGAATACAGGAATATAAAAAAAGGGAATAAAGCCAGATACCAAGGAAAAGCACAAAGTAACATAAAAAATCATATTAGGACAAAAATAAACATCTGGAATTTTGCCCGATTAGACTTGACCAATTTAAAGTTGTCCAAATTCTATTTCACTGAGCAACACACAAACTCTATAAAATTAAACAACTAACATGAAATATCTGAAAAGTAACTCTATTATTTGATGGTATGTAAAAAAAAACAGATTAACAATTCTTTTGATGCATAGTGCACCACAGAGGAAAATAGAGAATTTCAGCATAAAGAAAATTTCATACTTTGTGTGATTAAAAAAACCCACCCCACACACAAAACCACCCACATCTATTCCAGAAAGCTTCAGTATGCCTCACTGAAGATGAGAAAAAGAGGTGCTAAAACAAAAGAGATGGCTTAGATTTGCAAATGATAGTGTTTGCTCTGGTGCAAGATAAACCTGCTAGTCCACATACCCTACAAGAAACCCTTACAATTCCACACTGGCTCTTTAAATTTACAGATCTAACGTAGAAGATGGACTGGCAGTTTCTTCCACCACTATTTCTCACATACCTCTTACTATCACATTTACTCAGAAGAACTAAAGCAGAGGGCATAAAAATGAAGGCTAAAACTATACTCAAACCTCCTTCATTCCTCAACCTTCTTCTGTCAAAGAAACAGTTTAAGGAAAATACACTTCATGTTATACTCTCTCTCAGCAGGAAGACTGGACTTGACCAAGCAGGAAAATATCAAAGATTTTTTCTACAAGGTTAAACTCATCTTTAATTGGAAAGTCTTTCTAATTCTACAAGGTTTGCAGCTTAGTAACCATGGATGCTCAAAGCACATTAGTAAATGAATGAAAATAAAGTTTCATTTTAAATGGCTAGTATAAAAACCTGTATAGCAATCCTGAAATAAGTATCATAAAAGTATTGATTTTTTTTCCCCATTAATTTAGGGAGAAGTTTATTTGGGAAAACAACTAGTAACAGTGCCATTTACTGTATGAAGTAACAAACCAAACCCAACTAGTTTTCAGTCATGACTAAAAAAAGGAGGTTCATTCTATTAGGATAGTAAACCAATTTCTCTTGTTTCAGCAATATAATTTTATAAGTTAAAAGATTCACAGCTCTCATGTGCTGCATATTACAGCAAACACAATGGGACAATGTGTTGCAGTTCTGGAATATTTACAGGCAGCAGAGACAGTATATTTAACCTTATATTAATTCAATGATGTCTACTGACCTTCATGACAAACATCTAGTCATACAAAATGCAATATCAGTCATGCAAATATTTCAAAGCAATTTTAGTGGGGGATTATTTTTTCTTTCAGGGTGAAAAATTAGGTAAGTGAAAGGATTAGTAAATGCCACAAGGCCATACTGACATTTCTCAGTGGAAATGAAATTGAATAGCAACAGTTATATCATGACTGTCACTGACCAAGATGATCTCCTAAAAAAACAACCCAAAAAGCCACAAAAAACTATGGCTTCTGGGATTGTCTCTGTGAGTGCTGCTGTGCTGCTCAGGACTGAGATCTTCTGAACGCGTTTCTGTTATTGTGCCTTCTAATTGCAATAGGTCCTGGCCACATTTCTGACCCACTGATTATCTGATGTTTAAACTGGTACTTATAAAAAGTCCAGTCTGCACAAGCAGATCATTTTGTATGCTGGGGAGACACACTCTCTGAAGACTAAGTAAAAAACTTAAGTACATTTGAGCTCAACAACAAATAGCAGTCTTCCCCCCCCCCAATAATGTCAATGGAATATACATAACTAAACATAGCACAAATTGCCTGTAATCTGATTTTGAACTTGGCAGGGTCAGTTCAATAGGATTCAAAATGCTGAGATGCTATGAGCTTGAACAATTAGCAATGCAAAAACGGAAAAAGAAAACACTTTATTCATCGATGCCCTGAATTTTCTAAAAAAGCTGCTAGTTTGGAAAAGAAAAGCAGATTATATGTATGTACTAATTCTATCTTCTATCACAGTGCTTTCAGAAGTGGGATTTTCTGCCTATGCTGATGAAATACATCAGACCTTCAGATGTACTTCTAAGAATTACAAGCACGATCAGTTTAATCAAGTGTGTCTTGGTTGCTTTAGCATATCCATTTCGATATGATGCGAGCATTCAGAGATAAAAGGTTTTTAAATGTAACCTCTCATAAAATGATATACTGTTGGTTCCCTTGTCAAAAGAGCAGGTTATGATTCTTTTCTTGCATTTGGGGCAACGCAAAAAAACCCCAAAATTTGGGGCATACACATTCAGTGCTGTCAGTCAAGCAGCCAAGCAACTCACTGGAATTTCAAATCTGATACTCAAGTCACAAATTTAGCTTGCTTAGAAGCACATGAACTTAGAACGGAGCACCCTGGATGCAAAATTGAATATACACCAATCACGTGATTGTTTTGGGTTTTTTGCTCGTCATGTCAATCAACTATGCAAATTTAGTAAAAAGCCTACAGAATATGTAGTAGAAGGCAGAACTTAAGAGCATTTTAATATCTCATTAACAATTAATTCAAATTGACCCGTGTCTGTCATGGCGGGGGGGGGAATGTATTCCTAGTACTTAAATGTGCATTCTACTGTAAAAAGTTCCTTGCAACATAAACAATTTATATTTTTGGGAATGCACTAGGATAACAGAAATCCAGAGACCATGAACAACAAACAGGAGAAAACGTTGCTTACAGTCAAAAGCAGGCCTACACATTAATCTATACAATTGCAGTTCTAAAGAGACAAGCAAAAAAAATAATCCCAACTTAAGTATAAAATTAATTGTAAAGCTTTTACAGAATAACAGGACTTATATTTACTGCTTTAAGCATTCTCCATTTAAAAAGTACTGAGCATATACTAAGAATGCCTTACAAAAGCAAAACACATTTACAACTCTCAGGGTGCAGGCAGAAAGAACAAGTTTGCATCTGTTGGTTATATTGAACTTTTCCTGCCACTAATAAGACCTAAACCTAAATCTATAACCTTGTCATTCTGACACTGTGTCCCTCATCTCAAAATCTGGATTCTGAGTCTTCATCTTTCCATCCACCAGCTACTTCCCATTCTCCTCTTACAATATAAGTCTTCAAATCTTTCTTTCTCTAGCTGATTACATTCTCACTTTGGTTTCTGTTATTTTACACATCTGACTAGAACAGAGCAATGAAATCAAAGTGATTAGACAGGAAGCTCAACAGAATCATAGCTTCAAAATTAATTCCATTCACATTCCTACTTCAGCAGTTGTCCTCAGCCCGTATGGGCTTGTAAAAATCAGAAGTCAAACAGGAAATTAGCATAGAAAGAGCCAACACACAGGACGATTTTACATTTCACCTAGCAGAGTATTTTTGGCTGTACTCTTTGTGGACAGAAAGTGAAAGGAACCCAGAGAACTTTCAACTAAAGAAAATTATTTATTGATCACTGTATTTCTAATATACTGCACATACTTGCTTATTGAGAAGGTAACTGTAACATCTCTCTTTATCAGGAAGGTAAAACCTTAGAAGGTCTTTTTTGCTCTCTTTGCTTGGGCTTGAAACTTGTAAGCCGCAAGTAAAAAGATATTGAAACAACACAAGATACAGTTAAAACTCCATAAACCAAAGATTTAACAGCAAATAAATGGTTATTTTTCTGTGCTGTACCTTCAGTATGCAGTGGAAAGTTGTCGTCATCTTCTTCCACTCACTATTTTAATTTAGGAAAAAAATAGGGGGTTTCTTGTATGATGCTAATAGAAAGTCCAATTAATGGCAAGTTTATTTTAGAAGAAATAATTTAGCTCATACTTAAATGCAAACAATACCAAACAGAAGTCTCATTAAATGCTATGGTACCAGCAGTACTACTAGATACTCATTAAAATGTGTTGATATTAAGCAAGATCCTAAAGTTTCAACAAGTTCATAAATGTTTCATAGGTGATAACAAAATAGACCATACGATGGCCTCAGCTGATCCTCTTAAGAATCAAGTAAATCAAACTTTAGAAGAGTTGAGTGAAGCTTAAAGTAGTCCATGTTTCCCCACTGGTGGTGGGGGGGAGATTTTAAAGTTCCACTGTTTTGAGCCTTTCCTCATTTACAAACAAAATCAATAATATGAATTTAGTGTTATTTGTTCTGTTTTCTCTAGATTAGTAAGAAAGACTAACAATTGATAGTTAAAAAAAATTTTTAAAATTGCTTGACTAAGCATTTAGTCAAGTATTAATTTCTTATGAGGTAAGACTTGGAGAGAACAGGTGACATTTTGAACTCAAACTAGAATAAATCACTCCTGTTTCATTTCCTTCCACTCTATGCCCTCATAAGTCTTCTTAAACAAGACTTTATTCCCTACTGCTAGCACATCTTAAGACACATGCTTTCTGCTGACTGTTCCTTGGAGTTTGTTTTTAACTGTAAGCAGAAGGCTTCACTTTAAACAAATGTTCAACACTAAGAGTAACAAAACACCCTATACTACATCCCTATAATGTAAAAAAGCCAAGCTACATCTGGAAACTAGGTCTTTCTGTTCCTTTGTTAGTCATCACAACTTAATACTTCAGTAAGTGCTTTTCCACTACCTTTTTTGGACAACAGGTTTTCTCACTGCTGAGGTTGATGGCGAGAAGAGAGGAAAGTAGAGAGGGGATAAGAACCAGGTTCTTTGAGAAGTGCAAAAAAATAAAAAAATCTTTCTGATGTGCAGTCTTCAGGCAGGTAGACCTTCTCTCCCTAGACGCTATTCAGGAAAAGTATTTTATGTGGATATATAATCATTACTTTCTCAAAATACCTCTTTTAGTCAAGAACTGCACTTTCCAATGAAAGTGTTTTCAAATGTCATTTTTGTAGATAGCAAACCCAAAAACTTTATATAAATATTGTAAGAAAAGGTACATGTATAAAATAGTCTTGAGGATTATACATGACCAAGAATTTGAAAAATCATTGAATGGTTCTCTTTTCCAGTTCCTAAAGTACTGAAAAATGCCTTGACATTTAAAAACACATTCAAATACACTCAGGCAAAAATCAGTTAATTCAAATGTAGGGGCATATACAAAAGTTCCTTTGGGGTTATTTTTGAGAAACCCCTAGTTATGAGCAAATTCAAATGTTAATGTACAGTCTCATGCAGAAATGAAGGCAGCAGTGCATTTCAAGTTGTCTGAAAAACAAAAACAGGCTTTCCTAAAAATGACATCTCAAAACACTTTAAGTGAATTATTTTTCCATAACAAGCTAGGAGGAAATCCCAAGTGTTAACAGATGACAAGAGTGTTAATGCCATTAGCGTTCTTTCAGCACTCCACGTCAGTGCGTAAATGATGTCCTGCTGCTCAGTCACTCAGAGAGGAAAAAAGGTTCACAGCCATTTCCAGATGCTGAGATTCTGATTCAGAGTTTATTTGTTTCTTCCCCAGTGGCGTGCTATAAGAGATTCTGTAGTATGGCAGTTCGTACAAGAGAATTATCAGTTGATGTTTAGTGCACATTAAATATTATCTAACATTCTCAGTGCATAAAAGTCCCACACACACTTAAAGTAGACTTCTCCCCAGATCATTTCAATACCACTGAAGTACATTAAGTAAGGAACTAATAAAACTCATTTAGTTGTGAGTCAATAGTCATTATTAGATAGAACTATAAGCATAAATACATATCAAGTGAGAACATGTGCCTTTCAAGAGGCAGGTTTATTATTTCATAAAAAGGATTCTGTTTTAATGGAAGGGTGTTCCTTTCTGAAAATTAAAATTAGGTCACAAGTTGCTGTTGTTCTATTTAACGATAAGATGGATACACACTGCTTTGAATTTTTTTTTATCTGCAGTAATTTTTGTTCTTTCATTCATGGTTCCCTTAATTTTGCAATTCTTTAAAAATAAGCTTTTAATTCTTCACATGTATGCTATCAATTAAAAAAACCAAGTGGCACCATTTATTGCTCTGGTAGACAAAAGATTTTAACAAGATTAGGCATGTTAGTATCACTAGGGTAAATGATACAGCTGAAAAACAGAAAAGCTATACAAAATCTTCATTTAAGGACATACTAGTACATCTAGAGGACTAAACCTTTGTCACTGGGGGTGCATGCACATGTTGGGAGGGGGAGAAGGTGGTATGCATTATTTATCTATCTGTAGTTCTAAGTCAAGATTAATTAATTAAGTCAAGTCTGTACAACTTTCCATTAATCCCTCTGAAACAGCTCTTCATTCTGTTATCTTTAATCTTTCTTAATAACGTTTAAAGTTAAACCTCATTAATGTGAATATCTTTCTCAATCCCCAACTAGACACTCATGTTTTAACAGCACTAAAAAGAAAACAGCATATACACCTACAGCAAGTATAAAATTCAGAGTTTTCCATTTAAAAAAATCTTCAACTAGACACACAAACACTGAAATAAAACAAGAAGTGAAAGCCAGATTTGTCATAGTCGTAATTACTGTTCTAAACTGTTGAATCAGACTCCCCAGTGCTGCATGAAGCTGGGCTAATTATAAAAGAAACCTCTCACATTTAAAGTTAAATTATTTACAATTTGCTCTTCAAGTAAAGTACAGTTCTAGCCATGGATCAGATCATGAAAAAGTTGTCTCAATCACACAGAAGTTATTTAATATAGCACGAAATACACAAAAAGAATTTATTTTTTTCCTTACCCATACTATATTCTACTTGCTGTTATAGCACAGGTGTAATCCTCAGTTTGAAATCAACTACTTCTGATGGTCAACCACACAAGTCAGCTCCATGATCCCAAAAGCTTTGGAGTCCTGTGAGCATTCCTTAAAACTCAGGCAATTAAATACTTACAGAAAATCCCAATATAAGGCAGATACTCTAAAATCCTACCATGATAGCAAGATAGCAACTACAAAAATCACTTCTGAACCCCACAGACGTATTTCCATACAGCTATCTCAAAGTCCACAGTGTTCACTACAGAGACACACGCTTACAAGATGTAGAATTGTGTCCCAGCAAGTAGCGATCATGGAAGCAAGTTCAAACTGTGTTTACTAATTGAACGCAAAGTTCAATGTATTACTCTTCCTGTCTTTGTATTTAATTCCTGAAGTAGTCCTAAGTTATTTTTAAATATTCAAGAGTTACATCAAGTAGTATGCACCAAGATGAATAATTGTATGTGCTAAATAAACTAAGTGAAATCGCAAATTAGCCTGCTTAGAAATAGGTCAAGAAAAAAATCCTAGCTGAAAATGTAAGTAGAATTTCTATTCATCTTTTTATCAGTCGCAGTACCAAATACTTATTTGCTAAAAAAAAGTTAAAAACCTAAAATTAAGTAATTTCTTTCATAGCATTTACGTCTATATTATGAACATTAATTCATTTTATTATGAATATTATGAATGGTATTTTTATTGTAATCGATCTCCTACCTAAATATGATACCAAGCAATATTCTTTTCATATTCTCTGAAGAAAGTCTCATCCACAGTTACTGGTAAACAGCTTACTTTGTTAGCAGGAATGGTAAAGAGAAACTATGCCTTTAATTATGGTATAATTCCTGCATCCTAAAACTCTCTACTGATAGATGATTTATGTTCAGACACGTCTCAAATTTTCTGAAACACTCAAGCAGTTAGAAGGATGTTCAGCCTAAAATTCTTTAACTTTCTAATCTCAGTACATGCTATCAGCAACAAGTCTTCAACAAGTTGACAGAAACAAAAGAAATACATACTGAAGACTAAGGTGTCATTTTCCCCCAACTTAACATTTATTCTTCAATCAAAAAAAAAAAAGCCCCACAAACAGGAGTGTAGAAAATTGTAAATTATTCAAGGATAAGCAGAAACAAATTTGATCGCTTGACATAACTGGCGATGACTTTCTAAAAAAGAAAAACACCATTTATCAGGTCATCTATTAATTACGAAAATGTAAATCCTTAGGCAGAATCAGTTCACTTCATCTGTTTTGTCAAGCCACCAAATTCGCTAGTATGATAAAAGCTGTCAGGCATCTACAGTTCAGGGTGACTATTTTAATTACCAGGAGTTGGTAATCTAGCTGTGACATCAATGTACGTGCACTGAAGCAAGGCTGCCCAGGAAACTTTGAACAATTAATTTTCAAAAATTTCATAGGATCCTCCTATTTTTGCTAATACAAAAAAGTATTAGGTTTTGGGGTTTTTTTAAAACTCTTTTGCATTGCCAGATGATCCTTCTTGAAGAAATTCAGGTGATAAACCGCAGAGCAGAAAAAGGTAAATATTCCTACTTGGCTCTTTTTCCCCCTCACCAAATCATTTCAGTGATGCAAATCATTTTTGTAAGTACAGTAAATACATAGGTAGCATAACAACAAACGGCAAAGCATTTACTCAACAACGGAACAATAACGTATATAACCTGTAGAATAGAGCTGTCAAGCTTAACAAGAAAACACAGTTGCAAAAGGTGCATTTCAGTATGTTGTTTTCATTTATGAACAAAAGTGCGTCTTACTTGACCGTATTCAGCCTACACACATGATGACAAGGCAAAGGACAATGACATGGCAATATTATAAGATTTTCTTATGTGAATGTGTCTCAGGAAAATAATAAGGTTGGTTTGGTAGTGGTTTTTTAATAGCAGAACAGGTAAACATGATTACTAGCAAGTCTCCTAACCTTAAAAATAAGACAAGGTGGAAGAGAATATGTAAGTAACAAAGAAACAATTTTCCACTTAGTCATGAGTTGACTCCCTTAAGCTACTTCTCTGTGGTCTTGTCAGAAATTTAAAATAAATCCACATAGAGAAGATATTTAATATCTTCTTGTGAATTTCTGTCACTGGAATCCATTCAGATAGTTAATCCTGCTAAAACTTACTTTCCAAATATACAGTAGTTAGAACCTCTTCATTACATCCACCTAGTAAATGTGATGAGCAGCTACGAATGGCTCTAGACATCAATCCCCTCTTCCCTCCCCCGCTTTGAAAAACCCACAAAACCATGACTTCTGCCTGGTTGCAGTAAGAATAGATGTCACATGAACTATCTGAGCTTCCATAAATGCACAAAATGCCTTGGATTTGGGCATACACCATACTACAAATACTTCCACATATAGAGAAACGTGCTTTGTGCAAAATAAAACCCAGTGAATTTATTTTAAGAAAAAAAATAGGACTTTTGATCATTCTTTCTCACAGTCCTGTGGGCTTCTTGCATCTACAGTATACTTTACTTGTTAGTTTATAATTTTGACCAAAAGTAAAGCTAAAATGAAAATTTTGGAGAGAAAATGGGCTAGACAGACATCATTTGGTATTCTCCCACAGATTTTACTTACTAGTTCTTAAAGAACCTACAGTCCCTACTCCCTATAGAAAAAGGACAAATCATTATTGAGTACAAAACATGTAAATACTTTTTCTTAAAATCTGTTCAAAATAAATAAAAATTATTAACAAAATTATTACTCTCCCCTTCAGAAAACAACATACCTGAAGCTAAAATAATTAATATTCTACTGCTGATAGTTTTCTAGATTGCAATGATTCAACAATTATCATTAAAAACCATTCTTTAAGGCAAAAAAACCTCCTTACTACTACCTTTATGACCAATCACTATAACTACTTACTTCAAGAAAGCTGTCTGGTTTCCTCCCTTCAAAGTCTGATTATAAATGCTTTGAGCTATACTCAGTTATATGTTTTCTTACGTTCAGCATGTTCTGTTCTGCTTTTCTCTGCACTAGAATAAAAGCATGGAAGAGAAGACTTAAAACTTATTTTCAAGTGTTGTAAATACTTAACCAGACGATCAGAATGTTCAGATCACCAACGAAGACATGTAAAAAGGATATGCTCATCTTTTCTACAAACTTATCGTGTTCATCTTGTGTTTTAGGGAAATTCTCAATGTCACTTTCTAGGCGCTGGATCTGATTGTTCATTGAATCTAGGTTGCTCTTCAAAGTCTGGGCTGAAACTAAGAAAAAAAAGGACAATGAGTAAAAAGCTTCAAGATTGCAGAAAGGGTATCAGAAGGTGAAAAACCAATGTCACTATAAATAGTCTTGAGGACTATTAAGTAGACTCACATTTTTCTGAATTACTGTTCATAAAAATCCTACTCTTCATAAAAATTAAGTGAAAATATGTAATGTAATATACCAAATCATCACATTTAATGTTGAAATGTCACCACTTAATTCTACCATTAGTTCAGATTATTCAATTGCTATTTAAACTTATTGGCAAAAATTCTAATATTTCATTCTTTTAAATCTAATTCAAAAATTACAAAGTAACTAAGGTTCAAAGATATTTTACCTTTTTAATGCATGTACTTGGTTAAATGAATGATCTTATTAATGCATGTACTCAGTTACAGAAATGATTTAAGGAACACACACGGAGAAAGGATCAAATATTTTTCTTTTATTGAAATTAAACTGATTTCTAGAAACCAACATCTGCAAAACCCTCTGTTAAGATCAAAGGTAGAATCGACTAATAAAAGTTACTGTTAATTAAAAAGGACTCACAGTATAGCATCAAAAAAGAGAGGCTACCCTAAAGAAACACTACTTGCTCTGTCATGTAACAATGTAAACCACTATTTTCATTAAACAACCACTAACTGATACATCATGAGAGAAATCTCCATTGGAAACCACATGATCATAACTTTGAAGGTGAAGCCACAAAGAAATTCCAGAACTAGATGAGCAGGGACAGAAACTCTGCAGAGAAGCTCCTGGCCAAGTTGTAATATTAAAACAAACTGAACCTGTAATACTGAGTTTCATGACATAATCTATGAAGTCCATTTGTCATTCTCAATTTAATCATAAACAACAGTTTGACAAGCATTTTCTCTCGATTGAAAGATTCATTTTAGAACCAAATTCTATCTTCTGTTGTCTCCTCTTGTATAGTTTACAAATATGTGCTTTCCAGCACAAGCAGCCAATCTCAACACCACCCTTCCCCAAAGAGCACTGGAACATCTGCACCATTTCACATCCTTCCTCTAAACTGAATATAGAATACTTCAAGTATACTCTGTTTCAGAAGTGATTTATACTCTTTAGTGACAGTGCATAGAACCCTCTCGTCAGTTCTTAAAAAGTGCCACAAACAACTTTTGATATGTGGAATCAGAGGTGAGAATATCCAGCACATTATCTACTCGAGTAACTGGCCAAGTCAATGCTCCTTATTGACTGCAGGCAGCTGCTCTACAAAGCCAACACTGTAGATCTGCATCCCAGCTAACCCAAGGATTATTTGTGTAGTGAAGATAAGCACGATTTTTTTTTTTAAAGGGGTTTCTGCTTTTTATTGTTTTTATGATGGCAAGCCATTTGTCCAAAAGTTGCATAGGGTTTTTTCCAAAAGAACAGCTTTTCTTATTTCCTTGTAATTTAAAAAATTGTGCTGTGATGATGTGAGATTAAACAGTAGCAGGAATTTGATTCAAGATGGCTTGAAAAACAGTATATAGGAAATAAAAATCCTGTAAGGAAGCTGTTCCCAGAACAAAATCAATTCTATATTCTTTGTAAGGACTGATTCATATCAGCCATAACACCACTGATTTAACTTTGCACAAGCATAATCAAATACATAAGGAACCAATACAGCTGTCTATCACAGGCATAATCTTGATTTTATGTTCAATTTTATCTATTTTATTCTGGGTGCCAAAGGAACTAATAATCATTTAATCTTAAAATTATAGTGAAACAGCTTTTTAAGCTTAATTCAACTAGGGGAAAAAAATAAATAAATCTATACTGACCACAGCATCCTTGTAGCTATTAACATTCAAGAGTTAATCTTGAAATCAACCAGTAAAAAGTCGTCTGAATAATAAACATTATCAAAGCTTTTTTGATATTACTGTCAGAAAAGGAACGTACATTTTTGCTTGAAATGAAGACTTTAAATTATTATATTTTATAAGCTGTTATGTGGTTGGATAGGGAGACAAACAGCACTGAAGTAAAATGCTAGAACTAAAAAATAAATTAGGAGGATGCAAATGATAATTCTGTTGATAAAAAGAGCAGCAGCTGGTACGTAAATGGGCAACATAACAGATAAAGTTTAACTGTTTTCAGCAATTTGAAAAATATTTAAATGCATGACCACTTAGCAAGAGTAGTAATTTATTTTTGTCTGACATTTAGAAGTGCAAAGAAATTAGCAACCAATGACAACTAAGAAGTACGAAGGAACTCTACCCAAGCAAGAAGGCTGCATTCAAAAGCTTCCCATAACTAACTTCTATATTCATGCTGAATTATCAAAAAACATTGTAGAATATTCATATTTATTCACTTTTTTTTTGTCTAGCCCAGGCAAACATACAAGTTTCTGTTCAAATAATTTATGAAGATGTTGTTCTGCTAGCCGAGTTTAAAAAAGACTACGTAACAGGAAACATATATATACACTAGAATAAAATATCTGCATTTCCTCCCATAAAACTGTTTTATTAGAGATTTACCAGTTCAGTAATGTGGAGATCAGGCAACATGAATACTTTTTACTCTTTCAGGGAAAAGCATGTAAATTTCTTAAAATTCTTGCAAGGTATTCATTTATGAAAGCATAAACTCTACCTGCAGCAAAACGCCATTTCTTTGAAACCATTCCGTAAATGCTCATACTAAAAAGACTATCACTATACTCCTCAAAGCTGGTGATCGCAAGACAAAGGCTTGTTCACCTTCAATTTGTCCATCATTTCACATGAAAATTAGGCATCCCAGTAGAAATAGTCTAAAAACCTACACGAAAAGTAGCATTTGGTTTTCAGTGGCACACAAGCACTGTTCAAGAACCATTACTAGGAAAGCCTCTCTGTAGCAGTAATTACAATACCATTCCATTTAACATTGCAGCAGGAGACAGCAATCAACTAAATCCAGTACACAAATATCTGATTTCAGGAAAGGAACAAGGCAAATACTAAAAAAAAAAAAAAAAAAAAAAAAAAAAAAAAAAAAAAGACGAAACAGAAAAAAGAAAACAACCACCAGCAACAACAGCCAGAAAAAATTCCTCCATAACCCCACACACTGTAGAATGAGCAGTCCCAAAAAAATGATGTGGCCTACAAGAAGCCCAGACATATCTCTGTATTAAGAGCAAAGTTAAAATGTTTGCCACATTTCAAAAGTAAAACAAATCAACAGCAATAAACAATCTCTCCACCCTCAGAGCCTTACAGGACAATTAAGACACACACACACCCCCCCATAAGGGAAAGGTCAGCGTTTAAGAAATGGGAAAGTTTGAGAAATCAAAATAAAGTCAAATTTGCTGACACAGGGAACAGTGGAGGCAGATGGCATAAACAAATTTAGAAAAGGATTATTTAGATTCATATATAACAGGTCCGTAAACAGATATCAAAAGGAACAGGCAGGGATGTAATGCTTAATATGTCTGAGAACACATGCGGATGGATGGGGGGAAACAGACTGGAGGAACTGCAATGTTCTCCTGAAACAGCAGATCTTGCTGCCAGCACCAGACAGAGCATCACTGTGGGCCACGGGGCACTTAGTACAGTCTTATGCCTTAAGTCAAAAAACACATAAACCCCAAAACCTATACACGGACCATCTTCAAGGCCAAAGAGAGGAGGAGAAGAAAGTAGCAAGATTTCTCAGTCTGTACCAAACTGTATCACACTGGCCCCTTATTTAGCAATAGGAAGAGGCTGGCTTGGAGAGCTGCTGCAGCTCTAAGAGGGGAAGAAATACAGCATCTTTAACGTGCGTTAACAGGTGTTAACACAAACCACTACAATAAAAGGATTTACGAGACAGGAAAAATTCAATACCAAAATTAAACATCTATGTTTCAACTAACTAAAGCACTATCACACAGATTTACTATTTACACATAGGACTAATATAAACAAGGTGAATATGAAACTATGCATATTAATATATTGTCAGATTATTTTTCATGTCAGTGGAAGACTAATATAAGCATCTAGATTTATCAGTATTCTCTCTACACAAATACTGAATGAAGCTCAGTTAATCATGCATCATTAAATCTACAACTGATTAAAATATTTTGTATATTATTATTTATTTATAATAGAAATCCATAGTCATTGAAGAGAAGGCACAATGTCATTTTGACATGAAAGGTGATAATTTTTTTCTTCACTTTACTATTTTCCCTATATTAATTCCTCCTGTGTAAAAAAAAAAAATCCAATATCTCATCCACTTATTTTGGAGAAAGCAGACTGCACGCTAAGGAAGGCTTAGTGAATGTCTGGTTAGACCACTTTAGTCCTAGAAAAACACTACAAGCAGTTAATCTCATGTTAATGTCAAATGCTAGCTAGTCCCCACAGTCAAGTTAAGCATTTTATATTTACAGTAATGCAGTAATAGTACCGAAGGACAGATTAATCCTTTCCAAAATAAGATTGCGCCAGACTAAGAGTCCTCCCCTATAACCAGGGGTGGAATGATACATTTTGATTAGGTGCAGTGTCTCTTGCATAATAAATTCAAAGGGTCTCTGATCACGATGCGAAACAGGGATGGCCATGTGCATGTTTAGTAAAAACATGTGAGCGCCAATGATATAAATGACTTCAGTAAGCAAAGGCAAATCTATATTAGGCAAATGAACTAATGGATTTGTAAGTCTAGACAGTATTTGTACCATAACTACATTCTGAGCATACTAATGATTATTTATTTCTTATTGCCTGAGGGCAGTTGGAAGTAGACTTTCACAAAAGTCTGAAAAACAGTTTGAGGGGAAATAGGTAAGCAAGTACATAATCTGCAGGAATTACAATCATTGATTACTCAACTCATACCACTAAGTTTATATTTAAGAGAATAAATGTTCTGTTCGAGTTAGGTTAACAGTGCCGCCTACAGCCTACTTGAGGATTCTGCGTCCCACAGTGTGTGTGCGCGCATCTCAGAATATGCCTGTATATTATATATGTATATATGTACATATATATATGTATATATGTACATATATTGTAATAAATCTCTCTCGCAGGTATACATATATAAATATATGTATTTTTTGTGTGATATAGATGTACCTTAATATGTATGTCTCAGGCATGTAGGTATATGTACATACATTTACATGTGTGTATACATACACATATATATCTGTGCTATATACCATAATACGCCTGTATCACACAAAACAGCCCATACTTGAAGCTTCACAGCTGAACGGCTTCCAGACTTGAAAGCAGTACAGCTCCCTTTAACATGTTATTTGTGAAATAATTAACACATCATTATTCATAGCAAAAATGTTTCCTAACACAGCTATACTGTCTACAGGACACAAACTACGATCAATCATGTTGTCACACTTTGATATACAGATAAACCATTGTGTTAAAAAGGTACATCCAGCATTAGAAGGATGACTCTGAAAAGCATGATACAGAGATGGCTTCAGTCATAATTCCTCCTCAATACCGGCGGGGAAAAAACCTGTAGATACCACACGCGTTATTTCTTTTATCAGAAACTAGGTCTTCACTACATGCTAGTGTAATAGACCTAGAACAAACTTCCAACAGTAAAAAATAACCCTATATTGAAATATTTTTCCCAAGAAGGACACTGAACTTAATCATTAGCAGTTCTGAAGAAACCAGATGAACAGTCAAGACAGGTGGAATCAAACTCTCAAGATTACATCCACCAAGCCTACTACTGATAACAAGCAAACACTCCTCTTTCCAGATAAACATCATGTGTTTTTTAACAGAACTTAGGCAGAAGTAGTAGTATTGAAAAGTACATTCATACACCAACAGCGTCTAAATTTCAAAGCAGGACCCCAAATACGGCAAAATAAATTAAGTTCATAAGCTCAAAAGAAGTGTCAGAAATGCTTAGGAGTGGAGGTTTAAATCCCTTGGGATCAAAAGGTAAAAAACAGAGAGTAACCTAATGAGCTAGGCCACATCACCATCCTCTTCCAAAAAAAGGTAAGCTTTCTGACACAGACTACTTATGCTTAACAGTCAATACATCTTGCATAATACACTTTTTTCCCCTGTAAATCTTCCACAGATTTTCCCCTGAATCTTTTACACCAACTCTGCCCAAATGGTAATGTTTTGTTTATATATTTTGTCAACGTACTGTAAATGAAAACATGTAATTTGAAAAAGCTTTAAAATAGAATTTTTAACAGATACATTTCACACATAGATGTGCATTTGTACTTGTAATTTGCATGCTAAGATTTCATTCACCAGCAGGGTCTCCGCATTTTAGTTGTCTTATCACAGCATTGATATAGAATGGCAAAGGAAGTCAATGACACAGCTACGCTTTATCATTTCAGACTTCTACAGTAAAATCATCTGAGTTAACCAAAGATAAAGCAATTGTGCATTGATTCTATTGTCCTGTCCATTTGCAAGCAGACATGAGCGGCAATTTTAAGAGCGCCTTGTAACAAGTCCAGCCCCAAGTAGCTCTTGGCTTTAAAATTTAATGAGAGATTCAGTATAAGATGCTAATTATCTCTCAGTCTGAGATTATGTTTAATGAGGCATGTACGTGCAGAAGCTCTAGATTGCAATATTGTTCTCCATCTATAGAAAGGAAGAACACTTATCAATTCTTCCTGGAGAGAAAAAACCCCACTTCCCCAAACCAAAAGAGAGTCACAATCTCAACTGTGATCAAGTCCTAACATCATCACAATACACATTTACATATGTGTATGACATTTTCATGTGTCTTATCACAGAAAGAAAACAGATATATCTGACAGAATTTAAGGAAAGGATAACAGATTTTAAACACACATCTGGAAAAAACTACACCACACGAGCTAAAGTTATAAAAAACAATTTTGGGGTACAAACGATGAACAGATTTTCAGCTTCTCAGAACAACAATAACAGCCATCTAAAGTGAGGAAATTTAATTTAAATATTACACGCACAGAAGTGCAAATGCATTTAACAAGCTTGCCTTGACAAGTGAGATAGTGGAGAAAAAAATAGAAAAAAGAAGAAGAAAACATTGCCTGTTGGGCCTAAAATCAGAAACGTCATAAGCAACATGTTGTCTTCTCTCCTCTGGAGCTGAGGAAATTACAAACAGTGCTTATAATCCTGAAACACTCAATATATCCACAGAACAAAAAGAGAAATTTCTGTGGGTAGCTTATGTTTAATAAACATATGTACAGAACTGTACTCTGGTTTTGGGAATGAATCTGGTTGTGTCTGTTCCAGCAATTATGTACAGGTTTTAAGAATAAAAGAGTAATTCTGATGCACATAACTTAAGACACTAAGAATCAATTATAAATGACAGTGCATCAGGACCCCAAAATGTGTTACCACTATCATATTGACATGAGCCAGTTAAAACTCCTTTCTAAAGCACAGCACAAAGTCATTGATCTCCTAAGTGATGTATCAGAACACGAAATCCCTTCCTTTCTTTGGACAGGTCATATTACCCAACTCATTACTGACTCAAAATGGCTTACTTCTTAAGGTTAAATTAATTGGCAGCAAAAGACCAGTTTTCTGAAAAAGAAAAAACTCTGAGCTCTTAAGATTCCTTCTGGTTGAATCCTGACAAGTATTAATCATTATTTTTGTGTCCTGCATAAATCTGTGTGTGCCAACCTCCTACTTTCTCTCCTCATCAGCCTTTTCACCTCGCTTTTCAGGTTTACCTCACTGAGTAAACAATAGTACATTCTAGAATATAATCTTTATTAGTTGAATGTAAACTGACTTTTCATATTACAAATAAAAATTCTTTGGAAAACAAATATCCTAATTTCAGAAACATAACCAGAAGTATTAGAGGTGATCAGTGAGAATAGCAGTGTGCTCAGTAGCATTCTCCTAGCAATGTGGATATCTCCTCCAGAGCACTTCAAAAACTCACCTTACTTTGATGTTAATTTAATTACAAGATCTCAAAAGTTGAGTTAATTTTGAAAACAGAGCTTGTAATTACAAAATCAGTATCTATTAAATGAGCATACTGAAGCAAAACTTCTTGGCAAAGGTATGAGGTAAATTGCAAGTAAGGCAAAGGAAAGAAGCGACTGGACTTTTAAGTTCTATTAATTGCATCCAGATTCAGAAGTATTAACTGAATATGCTAAATTCTGCTGTGTTTATTTAAAGAGCCGATATTTTGCACTGTCACTGTTTCTCCATAGTCCAACTTTGCTGGGTTTGTACATCAAACCAATACACAGATGCTGTAATTCTTTGTGAAGCAGCTATGGGACACTATATTCAGTGGTGCACATGTAAAAAAAAAAAAAATCACAGAAAATAAGGAATACAAAGAAAGAGAAGGAGTAAAGCTTTTGTCATACACAACCTATCTGTTGTTACTAGCAGCTTACTAGAGAAGGTGTCGAACAACTTCGTCCAGCAGACCTCCCTTCAGGTTCTCAACTTGTAACAGGAGTTTGGTCTTTCCCATTAACTGAAGGGCAAGCCATGCTTCCAGAGGTAGAACCACCTTTCTTACATCAATGACAGTGCAAATTCAAGAGCAGCTAAGCAGGAAAAGAAAGAAGTGCTGGTTTGTAGCTTTCACCTCTCTCTAGCAGCTTGTATTAAGGAATTCTAAATGGATTACATAATTCGAGAAGTCATTTAAAGCAGTCTTCAAATCTGAATTGGTTTAACTACAGTCAAAAATTCTTAAATGCTTTAATTTCTTTAATAAGCAACACCCCATGAGAGTCATTTGGACTATTCTTTAATTTTGCCCTTGATATTTACACTTCAGGGAGAGAAATGCATCCTGAAAATTCATGCCATACAAAATAACTTTGTTTAATGTAGAATCCAAATTGTAGCTTCAAAATATAGCTTCAGAATTACCACAATTTTGCATATCATTTATTACACATTAGAAGATAGCAACTAAATAAATCCTCAAAATCTTCGCAGACTGGGAAAATTTAGTAAGCAATTTTGCAGAGCGTAAGCCAATGAGGAATCCTACTGAGTTTCCAACAGGATCTCTCTCAGAAATTCCATCTAGAACTACAAAACAAAAAATATCTGTGAAGCTTTTGCTTCTCTGTCTTCCTCGCTGACGCTTGTCAATGAAGGAGAACACGTCTGTCGAAAAACTTTTAATGAGATGATGCATAAGCTACCGTCAATATGGCGATGCTATATGCAAATACCAGAGTGTTCTTAAAAGGAAAAAAGTCTTCTAGTATTTGATGTACCTAACTGTGTATTTGCTACATTCAGAAAAACACATTGTGAGACTTTCTGACATTTCAATATTGCAGTTTATGTGAATGAAAAGAATGATAGAAGTTACTATACAGTGCAACATTGACTTTTGATTATGATGCAAAATACCAACTTCCGATTCTATTATGGAGAGAAAAGTCACAGATGCAAGCATTAAATTTCTCATGCCAGAAGGCATTGTCTATTTTATATCCACTAATGTGCCAGATTGGGCAAAATCTGTTTCAGCAATTTAAACTGTGCAAGGTGGAAAATACTGCAGATCTCTTTGTAAAAACACAGTTTCTTCTACTGCAATGAACTATAAAACTTTTGTTTGACAGAAAAATGACTACTACTTATGAGTATGTTTTAAATCGCTATACTTTAAAGCAACAATGGCACAGAATGTTTTGAAATACTTTCCCCACTCTAAAATTATGGCATTAAATCAGTGAAGTACCTGCACAGAATTTTAAAATTAATATTTTCTTACAGTATTTGTAATAATATATTAAGTATATATATATTTGCATTCCACAGTGCTTTTGATTGCTAATGTCCTTTCTAGAGAGATGCCTCAACCATCAGAACCATATGCTTGCAAATTAAAGAAATAATTTTTTTGTGTCAACATGAGTGAGAAGTCTGTGCTCCTGTCATTAGTACTTTCTAGTCTACTACACAGACATAATTCACCTCCCCCAAGGCATCTTTTACTTGATTTTACTCAGAATGCTGTGCTTCTTTTAACAATGCTTTAAAAGAATTATTAAGAGGTGTACCTTTATATCAAGCACAGAATTCTGTATGTTAAGCACTGGAAAAATCCCTCATTATTGCTGAAAGAGACTTTATTATCTATACTGCATTCACAGTTAAGCTCAGCCCTTCACTTGGAGTTTAGGTGTTTTCGCAAGTCCTACACAACTGCTCAGCTAAACCCAAACCCCATACTCTGTCTATACATACAAGGTATCACTTTACCTTGTCCAACATGGTGGGAGAACATATCGAACAGCCAATCGCCAACTACAGACAACAGCATTCTACATCCACTCATTTCTGAAGTAAACACCGGTGGGGCAACACAAGCTCACAACACTTCGTATGACTCTACACTGCCTCGTAACTCCCACTCCTGGCAGACAAAGCAAGCAGGTAACATAAGTATGCCAAGAAATGTTAAACTTAGGACGAGCTGGACACGATGTTCAACTGATAAAAACATGGTTATATTTTCATTTTAAATACAGGCACGATGTTTAAACCATGAACTGTGATTTATAACTGTTGCTGTTGTAAAATCTGAAATTAAGTTACTATAAAATACATGGCTAATGCCCCTCCTCTTAATTTTGCGTGTTACATATTTCTTTTTTTATGATTTCTAGGAGGCTTGACACTCAGAGGAGTTTCAAGTTAAAAAAAATACATATCTTTTCTAAGGAATTCCAAATTATACTTTTTACAACATGACTTTGTCTAGAAATCCCAGACTTGTTATCTGACTTTAGTAAGGTACCTCTAAGTTTTGACTGAACCTGCAGAAGGAGATAGGAATTTGTCAAATATTTAATAAAGTCACATCTTCTAAGATGGTAAGAGCAAATACCATGAAAGGCAGCAACTGGAATAACAAGTGAACAAGGAAGAAATTTGAAAAAAGGGCTTTGCATAGTTTCAACAGCAGGGCAACAAGAGGAAGATGCTGCAGACTGCAGGAAGGTAAGTGAATATCACTTCCATCAAAGAATCCACTTTGTCACAAGCTTCTGATTTTTTAATTGGTTTTCCTTTCACACAGTCTGCTTCAAGTAAGAAGGAATACTTTTCCACTAATCTCTTGATACTTAATCAGTCTGACCTTTGCTTATACTTTCCAGAATAAAACTGTTTCCTAATTTATTTTTACTTTTCATAAACCTCTAGGTTGATCTTCCATCTTTAAAAAGATCACATATTTTATTATACCTAATATCAGATTATTGAAGATTTTAGTACATGCATGGGCAGTTCATCTAATCCCATTGACCTTTTCATATTAAAATCCAGTTTTATGTTTTATCTGCTATTTGTTAAAAAAAAATCATCCATTGTTCAGAAGCTGGTTCTTTATTGTTATATGAAAATTAAAGCAAAACAAGACTTTATTTTTATTTACGTGGAACTGAGAAAATGCACCCAAGATTTAAAAGAAGCTGAACATGAAGTGTCTTGTATTTGGAATTTTATGCACAGTTCAAACTATGAGGCTGCCTTCTGCCTAAAAATTAAGAAGCATACATCTCAAGTAATCAGACTGTCACCTGTTTAGCTCACATTTCCTTATTTAAAATTCAGACAGAGATAATATTTGCTGGTAGATTTCCTTCTATTTGATGTATAACTGATGCTAATGCCCTCATGTCTGTAGCCAATTTATTCCAAAAGAAGCCTCCTACAGGAAAAATAAACCTAACTGTCCATCCCTGAAACCACTGGCTTATAAAACACCAAACAATAAATAGGAAGTGAAAGTCTTCTCTTCCACACAAAGCATGTTAACTTCCTACACAGAAAAAGTGACCATGTGACAGAGCAGATGAACATTACAGTTAAACAAAACCCAAAAAGTACCATGGGGAACAATTGAAGCAAGTTGCACAAATCACATTTATTCTGCCAAAAATCTGCTTTGTTACAGAAAGCAAAGAAGGACTGGAAGGGAAGTTTTGCTCATTAAAAATGAACAGTAATTTATGCTTCTGATAAGAAGTCAGAGCTCTTTATAGAAAACATAATAAGCTTTTATCTTATAATATGAAACAAATTTAACTGCAATAAAATCTTTTTCATACATATTCTAAGCATTAGGATTATTAGTGACTTTGCTCCCATTAATATGCTTTCTCTCTTTTGGATGCTATAGCTTAACTAAACTGTACTAACTCTTTTGGTTTAATCCCTCAAGACAACTTACAGAACATCAGAGGCTTTGCATCAAACTATAAAAATCTCAAACCTGCAAGGTAAAGTGTTAGCCACAGGAGAAAATTAATAAAAGATCATCAAATGTGCCTGGTAAACCATAAGGCTTCGTAAAGAATTTAACAAGAGATGCAGGAAGAAAAAGATTAAACTTAAAAAAAAAAAAATATAACAACAACAAAACACCTCCAGAAAAGAATTATCAAGTGGTAGAAAACATTTCTGGAATTTAAACAAGATGACAGACTCCTATTTGCATAAATAAAATTAATCACTATGTTACTCTATCATAGATCCTTGTAAACACACTGTCCAAACCAGTGACATTTACTGGGTAAGGTTGGCAGAGAAAAGAAAAACAAAACCAAAACAAATCAGTTTGGGGAAGTTATCTGACTCCATATCTGAAGCTGGGAACAAACAACACTGACAGCAAACAGCAAAATTTACAGTAATTGTAAAAATTCTTTGTGTAATAGCCATAGTAGTGCTCAGATATAAGTAGCCAGCTGTACACTGTTTAAGCATGCACCTTTATATGTATATATCGTGTGTGTACATATATATTTTATATATAGGGTACATTCAAGATGGTAATGTACAAGTTATCTCTTCGGTCTCTATACTGCCTTCAAACACAATACCATCCCCAACCCTACATAGGCAGATCGGTTCCATTTTGTCAACAGGCATTCATGCCAGTGAAGTATTCATCATCAAAGAGGAAAGTGAAGCACGGAGACATTTCATCAATACAAATAAAATTCAGTTTATATGCAGAAAAAAACCCATCAAAAAGTACTTGCAAAGTTTGAGAAATAGCAAAAAGTTGCACAACAATCACATAAGTTTGTGAATAAGTCGGAGATGAAACAATAACAAAGTTAGGTTGATTGATGAACTATTCCCCAAGTCCCTGGGGAAACAAGAGTTCTGCCCTCACTGGGCTGAAGCTTAAGATAGAAGACGACAAACTGAAAAAAAATGATGGTCTAATTAAAAAATTATCTAACAGCTAACCACTGAACTGAAGACAGACACTGACTGATAACACTGAAAAAAAGGAGATAAAAATTTGCAAGAGAAAAACTGAATAGAGCTAGCAGAAATGTGTATCCAACTTCTTTTCCCCCTCTCTTTCCCTTCATATTCTTGTGGTTCCCCAAGTATTTATCTTCTGATGAATCAGTAATGCCCAGTCAAAATAAAACAACTTGCGTTATCTCCATCAACCACTATGACATAGCCTTTGCTCTCCATAGCTAACAAGGTCATCAAGCAGCACAGCACATTTCACATTAAAAGATATCGAGAAACAAGTGAATTAAGTTTTCTATCAGAAAACAGGCTATACTGTTGACTGACCAAGAATCAAATCAGTATTAATCATTGACTGTACAGTATAATTAAACAAAATATTTCATATACTGTCTGGGAACTTTAGAAAGCATATTTGTTTTTCTCCATTCAGGTGTTAATCAAGTGTTAAAATGAGAAACATACTGTGCACGTACACACACACACGTGAGTGTTCACTCTCAAGCAACAAGACTTCAAAGGCTCAGTGGTAACTAGACATCATCAGTACACTGCTTATTCAACTTCTGATATGTGATTTTGAAAGTACTTCACTGAAATATGCTGTATTATTTCCACAACTTACTGCAGAATGAAGTTACTTTATTACTGTTTTTCCCCTCCTTACTTTTTGTCAGGTCAATAAATACCAGAAAAGCAAAATCCACATGGATTATCAATGCTTACAGGTTACATAATCCTAGAATCTAAAATGAAATGTTGGAAGTATTTTATGTCACAGTAAACAGCTATTACCTTTAGGTGTTTTATCTATTTGCTTACCTTTACTTGCACTCTCAACATGCTGCAGTTCATCTGGAAATTTTAAGATGTCCCGGTAATTCTCCTCACAGATTTCTGCTAGGAAATGCAATAGGGTTGTTTTCTGATCTGATGATTTAGTATCTCGTATCTAAAAAGTGAACACAGGACAAAACAAAAAAAAAGCTTTTAAGTAAAAATGTTTAAATAAAGTGAACATTGCAGATGTAAACTCATTAACAAAAAGTTACCTACACTGGCTGCCTGCAAAGGAAACAAATTATTTAAAAAATTAAATTTCTGCAACTCTTTATAACTTCAGATTATAAAGGGAATCTATCCCTATGCTATATTTTTTAAAGAATAATTAGTATGCTCAGAACAAAACCAGAAGACAGTCCATAAGGTTCTGAGATTTTAGCAACAGCAGTTCAAAATGCTCGCTGTGATAAAAAAAATAATAAAAAAAAAATAGCAGTGAACAGAGATTAAACAGAACAGAATTTAGTTGATTCCTTCAATGCCCCCCTCTGCCAGATTTCCAAAGGAATCCTTCTGAAATGCCGCACAGTTGGACAGCATGCTAAAAGTCAGAATTTGCTCTTTTACCAGTCAAGTTAAAGAAACTCCTGGTCGTAAACCCACATTTTTTACTGAAGCAAAACCTAAAACATGCTGCTTTATCCTAAAGCCTTTCAGACAAATTCTATACAGACACATGAAATAAATGCACCCCGCCTTACTAGAATACAAAATGACAATGGAAAACCAAAGGTAATCCTAACTGCCAGTAAAAGAAAACTAATACATCCTGGTTTATTTCTTAAAAGCTGCACAAAAATTGTGCACAGTGTGAAGAAATAGATAATTGCATATTTAGTGCTCTGAAATAAACCAGTCCTCTTGAAGGTGAGAAGATCCTCTGTTCTCCATTAACCTAAGTGCATTAACTGCTAGAATCAGTTTATTATTTAAAAAAAATCTGAAATAATTGTTAAAATACAAGGCTAGTGGCAAATTTCCAAGTGAACATGGATACTTGTGGCTAAATCCCATGGCAGAGTGCATGTGTATATGCAACGGAACATCATGAACTTAACAGAAGGAGAAAACTTAGTTTCTCCATTTCTATGGGGATATAAAGAATGAGCATATGAGTTGAAGATTTAGTGGAAGTAGAGATTACCCCTTATTTACAGAGGCAACAGAGAGAGTAGGTGTACGCAAGAGTTTGAGATTAGTGCACTTCACTTTTTATACAGAATTGTATTACAAGTGTATCTAAAATTTTTTTAACTGCATTTTACTAAATCACCTAGTACAGTCCTTATACAGAAGCTACAACATACACAACAAATGAAATCAAGGATTTATTTAAGAAGAATACATAAATGTGTGTGTAAAATCTCCTATTTGTTTTCTCATTCTCTAAATCACTAGAAGTTCTAATTCTATAATCCTCATGACAGGCTTGCCATCGATGTTCAATTTAATACAGGCCTTTCAGCTTTAAGGATTACCCTGTTAAGAATAAATGAGTGTAGTCGAAAAACAGGCTTTTAAAAATATAAGGCATTTAGGCAATTAAGAATGCAATTTAATTCATACCGATTCGGTGATTAAAGACTAAACAATGCTCAGTAATGGTATACATTTAAAACGTTTTAATGCGTTATGTACATAGAAGTTTTTCCAACTTGAAAAATACCCATAGATTTAGTGGCTAAACATCTGCATGGTAAAAAGAAATTGCATTTCAATTTGTCTGTGAACAAGAACTGTGGGATTTGCAGTCTTTGATCTCTCTGACATCATCAAGTGGATAAAGCTTCCCCCCCACCAAAAATGGACAAAATTATTTTGCTTTCAGATTATAACAGAAACATGTTTTGTCACCAACAGTAACATCGTATTAACAAGAGTTAATATTAGCACCCGCTGGGTTGTCTAAAACCTGTAGTAAACAGTCATCCAGACTTTAACCATCTGTGTCAAATTCACTTCTTTGGCCCAATCAAGAAACGCATCTCAACTACATTCATCCCCATTTTCAATAGCTAAGAGACACAATGGGTAACATGTGGCTCTGATCTTTAGAATCAATATATCTACTTTAAAAACCAAGTTCTAAGCGTACTAATATAATGAGAAGATAAAGAAAATAGGTGGGTTTTGAGTGTAGTTAGGCAGATATTATTTAAATATAAAAATAGAAATGGAAGACAGGAACTGGAACGCTAACAGCAGCATGGCTGTGTCTTTACATTCTCTGTATTCACAGACTATAATCATACTGAGGGTAAATTTTTTGTCTCCTCTTTCTTTATTCTTGAGCACAATTTAACAGTTTTTACTTTATGGGAAAGACTACTATGTGTATTTTAAGAAAGTGAAATTTGTTTTTCTTGTATCCAGTTAAATACAAAGTCAACTTTGCAGTATTATTATTTTCCTTCAGCATAAAGCTAAACTGTCCTTTTATAAGCAAGAGTTCTGGAACATGGCAAATAAAATACACTTAGGGCCTCTGTTACATTAAAACATTAATAAACAGAAAATCAAGACTAAGTACCTAGTTTCTCATCAAAAGACTACTATTTAAAAAAACAACTTGGGCATTGACATGCCTTCTCAACTAAAGAAATGTCTTACTTGGGTTAGCAGAAAGAGCAAAACATTAAAAAAATCATTATTTTTTCCCCTTTCTTTTCATTCCTTGCACTTTTACTCATTACTTTCACAGCTGATAACTGAAGCTGATTCACAGTAAATAGTGATTAGAACTTTTTTTTTTTTAAATATGGTGTCTCTTAAATACATCTTAACAGACAACTCAATCAGAAACATACACTTCGATAAAATATTCTATGGGCTCTAAATTCCAAGTGATATTATGCGTTTGTATGGGAGCAAAAAAGGAAAAGTGACATCCATTTCACGGTGTAATTAAGCGTTCCAGCCTCACAACTGCACGTACGCACGGGCATAGGCCAGTGCAAAAGAACGGGTGGACTGTGCAAAGGGTGACATCTTTAGAAGTAGCCAGAATTTCCTTGCAAGTGGCCTAGGTATGTTAAACAAAAACCAGAACCAAATAAAATGGATTTTAAAAGGATTTTGCCTATTATGTACTGAACAGAAGTTTGTGAATCCTAAAAATCCCTGTCTTTCAAATGTTTTATGGATTATGTCCTCTGTTATTTTCATCCTTTTAATTCTCGGAGCATTACCATATTAGAGAAATCATACTAGTTCCCTGAGACTTGGTAAATGAACAAAGCTCACCAACAGTAATAGAATTCACCATTTGGAATACATATAATTGCTTTACTTCCACATCTTTAGTAGTGTTAACACACTGGAACATGAAAGCTTTTATAGAGCAGTGTCTGTATATATAGCATTTGCAAAACATTAACAATGCATGTCACTGACTTATAGTTTTCAAATTCTATCGATTTTTACAGAAGACACTGACACTGCAGTGTTAACATTTTCAAATACAGGTTTTGATTTTACGGCCTTTCTTTATCTGAGAGACAGAATTTGGGAATAACACGTTTAGTAAAAACAGACCCAAACACTCAGCAGATCACTGTAGGCTTCAGAAAGCAGCTTCCCACTGAACGTAGAAGCATCAATTTGAGTGGTCAATACTATCAGACTCATCGCTTGGGGAAGGATTAAAGACTAATATGCATAGAACATAATACTCGCAGCACACCCGTTCAAATCAAGTAATAAACAGAGTACGATGTTTAGGTCTGTCGTTCAGAAATAACATCAATATAATAAAAATCTTCTTTACATGTAGGATCTTAGTAAAGCACTTAAAACACACAAATCATACCATAACCCACTTGCAGATTATCTACTTTTTTCCCCAGGTACTTCTGGATTATGTTTTCAGGTGTGAGGGTTAAAAGTGATAGCCAACGTAAGGAAAAAAAAAAGAGTATGTTTTAACTAGTACTAGAGTGACATTTCATTATTATAGCTATAAAAAAAAAGATTTCTATTGATTTTTATGAGATTATATAACTTTTCATATCCTAAAAATCTTTCCCATCTTAACAGAAAAGGGGCTGGTAGAGAATTAATAAGTGTACACTAGTCAGTAATACTCAAACTAGATTAACAGCTTGTCTTGTATTATTTGCACTATGAACAAGAAGGGACATAATATTACTTACTACATAAAATAGACATTGATCCAGCTAGAATACTACAAAAGCTTCATTAAAACAGAGGGATGCTTGCTGTTAGTCTTTACATTAATCCACCACAAGAAGAACAGAAGTTGTACCCTGCATATGCCTAAAGCAAACCTCTTTTCTTTCAATTAAATTTCTGTCTAGGATAACTTTACAGAACTATGAGGGTTCTCCTGTCCTTGATCAGAGATAGTAATTGCTGCAACCAGGAGTTCAGAATAGCAGTTGGATCATTCGTACACATTAATCAAAGGCAACAACTGGTAAAAAGATTTAGCTGTAGTGAATTACTACAGTAGCCTCTTTGAACTTTTCTTTACTTTTTCTGCCATATTTATATTTTCACAGAGCACTTAAATACTTAGGCAATCATGAATGGTCTAGTGCATACATCAGAGTCGCTGCTACTGCTTGCCAGTCTGCGTACAGTGCATGAATTCTAATGCTGATCTCTCTTATTTGAACAAAATTAAGTTCTCTGTCTTCTGCCAAAGGTTGTTTACAAATCATTTCTTTCTTCAATAACATCATACACTGCAATATAACATCCAGAAAGATAATCTGTTTTTAAGGAATTGCAATTACTATACAGGCATTAGCTTTTTAGCTATGACCAGACGGGTTTGATTTCATGCTTTCTTTTATCATGTTTTAATAAAAGTTGTTACACAGTAGCAGATTTCTGTGTACAAAACCACCAGCTCTGTTTTAAGAACATTTATTTTACAAAAACAAACATTTATCCCAGATCAATACCTGCCTTTTTTTCTTTTCTTTGGATCATATAATGTAAGTACTGCATCTACTAAACAGACAATTAATTCTAAGATTGTTCAAGGACAACAAAAAAAATCAATACAAAAATCAGGTGGTTTTGAAAAGTGGATTTGTCAATTTAGGACATCTCATCATTAAAATAACTCTGCTTTCCATGTGTGTTCTGCAAACAGAAATGTATACACATAGATGTGTGTTCTACATTGCTGACAGCTGGCCTAAAAAAAAAAAAAAGAAAAAGTAAAAACTCTTTTATCCTGGGCAGAAATCCCACTGACATTAAAGACAGTTTAAGTTAGTGGTCTATAAAAGAAAAAAACCAACCAAACTAAAAACTTGCAAACATCAAGGCTTTTAAAATCATTGATGGAATATCCACTGGTTTCATTCCCCTTATCCTAATATGTTTTCTGGTTATGTTTTCTGAGACTTAAATCCTTGTCTTTGGGTAAAACATCAACATAAAGAGCAGCTAAAAACTAACATGAGTCAAGTCAGCTAGATTTATTACAAATTCTGTTCACATAATAGCATGTTCTGGAAGGACTTAGCTGTTATTTAACTTATATCTTTGTTCTATCAAAGATGTTACAGTGAGAGTCAACAAAAAAAGTAAAAAAATTAGACAAAGAAACAACCAACATTTTAAAACATTAAGCCATAGGGTCTTGTTTGATTTTAATATTCCTATTGAAGCAGTTCTTTCTTTAGTCAAGTAATGTTTAAAACTGGTAAGAAATTCTTCTCCTTATTTTAAAGTTGCTTAAAAGAAAGGGTAGCAGGTTTTACGGCCAACAAAAACATTAGGAGAAAGTTTCTCTGGCACATTATATCTGACTTCTAATCTAACAATGCACTTGAGGTTACAGAAGGGTGACTTAAATTGTAACATCCTATTGCTCATCATGGTTCCTATATAAAAAACAAACAGTGCACAAAATATTTCACAAAATATTAAGGTAATAGTTTTTATGTTTTACAGATAGTCTATCAAAACGCAAAATAACAGGCTCTCAAATTCCTCTTGTAAAGCTTGAAGACTGAAATTCATTCCTTGAGAGAAGAAATGGAGACACTTGAAAATTATTCAAGGAAGACCTCTCATATGGTAACAGTGCCTTCTCAAATTGCCACCACCAAAAAAAAAAATTTTGCAATGTTGACAGAGCCTTCAAACTCTAGTAGCATCCAGATGCCTCACAGAGCAAAACCACGTAAGCCCCATGACACTGGCAAACAGACTGCTACCTTGTTCTTGCTGTTAGATGTCACATTTCTCTTATTGCCTTCTTCAGCCAAGAAATACACATTAGAAATTTCAATTCACACTAAGACTTCAGTAAATAGAATAATACACTCAGCCTACCATGCTTACGCATACAGAAGTTTTCATTTTCATCATGAAGGCCAATTACTGACCAATCCTACATTTTGAGACTGTTTGGATAATTTAATAAAGCTAGTATGTGGCTGTAGACAGATATTAAACCAGTGCTTATAAAAGATATTGCCTCCTGATACAGTTTAGTATTTTGTACTATTCACAACAGTTAACAAAGGTCTGTCAGACTGTACTCTTAGTTAATAATCCAAAGCCAATGAAGCCAGCTTACTATTTTGGGTGGAAAATGAGAGCGCAGAATTTGAAAGCTATTAAACAAATGCAATTTTGAGTTGAAAATAATCAATGCATAAAGAGAGTCATTACCCAAATATAAACTTGGATTCTTAAAACTAATTAAAAAAAATATATTGTGAATACTGCGTAAGCACCTCTTATTTATAAAATTGAACATCAATACAGTAAAAGTTACTTCTCTAAATACGATACTAAAGCATAAGTACAGGTACAAAAATAATTTGAAAACAAAAAAACAACTCTTGCAAAAGCATATTATTATACTAATCTAATTCAAAATTAGAATGGCAAGTACATAAAGCAATGAAAATCAGAGCTTTAAATAGCAGAAAATATTTTTTAACTTCAGTAATAAACAATAAATTTAAATTGCAGACAATGCACATGTCACTGTCTGGAAAAACTTATCTACATTTCCATTAATTTAAGTGACTTGTTCTGAGTTTGCAACTTATGAGTGATAATTCACAAGGTTTAATCAATAAGTAGAGCTATTAGTCATATAATTTCATGTCTAGATTCTGGTGAGACCTTCTATTTTGCTCCCACAACCATCCCTGTCATTCTGGTTATTTTATTTTTAGACATCACAATATACACCTAGGACCTAAATTAAACAGCATAGTCAACATTTTATTAGGGAGAATGTTTAAATATTTTCTCTAATCTCACAGGGGAAAAACACCCAAACACTTTGCACAGAAATATCCATCTTGAAAACAACAACAAAAAGTTAATAAATAGATTTTGTTTCCGAGGGCAAGGCTGAATTAAGTAGTCATAGATTTTTGTCTCAGTTATTTTAAATGGAATTTAGCTGTAAGCACAGATAGCTATGCTTCAGCAATTATTCAGTTCAGTAGAGAACAATTTGCAGGATTAGTCAATCTACATTAGCTGTGTCAACATCTGTGGGATTTGCATTGACAGCAATTCATAAATCTATCACCTGGAGTGCAAGAATACCTTCGCAAATCTATGTTATGCTAGAGTACCATTCATGCAGTCATCACTTCCCCGCCCCCTCATTAACAAGTAGTTTTCTACTTACAACATTTAGTTCCCTTTACATTCCACTCCTACCAAAACCAAAATGCAGCACTAGAATTATTAAAAAAAAAAATCCTTTACCTTGGCCTCTCTTTAAAAAAAGCTATTAAAGAATGAAAGTATTTCTCAGGTGATGGTTTGTATTTTACCAGAAGTTACCAATATCTTTGCATTAAACTGCAGCAAGCAGAGCCTTTCTCTACTGAAATGTGTCAGAACAGACTTGCTGTGCATTTGAAATATTATTTTACCCCCACGGTTATATTTCCTTGACGTACACATTGGATTTCCTCATGGTGCCCAAAACAGAGACTTGAAACCTGGACCCTCCGATTAGACCAAACAGAAAATAACTGAAAAATTCCTCTGCAAAATTTATGCTAACTTTTTTTTTAAAAAAAAAATCTGTTTAGAAATATTGTATCCCTTTATTTTAAAGATACTTTCAGAAGTACTTTACCAACTGAGATGGTCAAGTTCAGGTCAATGCCTTATACACATCTTACCACATAAACAAACAAGCACTGCATTCTGACTGCTATAGATTCTGAAGTTCTCATCGCATCCAATATTTTGCCACCACAACTGAAGTTAAAACTGGGATAATAACATCCATCTTTAATCCCAAATACTTATTTTGGTGACACTGCTTGAGGGATAACTAGGTAGAAGACGGGAAGAGGAGTAGCTAGAGCTCTTTAATGTATTCAGAGCTCTATGCACATTCTACTGACAAGATGACAGTTGAACAAAATCAGATCAAAAAAGCTGTTCTATTTGTATACTCCGGAAAGACTCACAACATTCTTAGCATTAAACCACTGCCTTAAATCACCACTGCATTAAGACAGGGGACCATCCTAGAAGTATTTACTCTGTAGTTGTCTATCTGTTACTAAAAAGAGAGGCAGTCAGTAAACTACATGAATTCAATGTTTTTCCCTATTTAGGTTTCTCATGTGTCATGAATTTCATGAATCTGCACTTACAAGTTTTATAGCTTCTTCTTACCTTGCAAAGAAAACTGATGTTAAAACCAAGGGACTGTGCGTTTCTGGAGCCAGAGTTCATGTAGTTTCCAAGGAAGAGCACTAACTCTAAAAGCTTACTGAAGCTTTCACTCTTCTTCAACTCTTCACAAGCTAGTGTAACCGCCATAATGTCAGGTTTGATATTGTTTACGTGCTCTTCAAACATAAGCCTGAAAAGGATCCCATTGAGCCGTGACCGCAACATTTTCACTGAACTCATCTACAAAATAAGAAACATTAAATCAGAACATAAAAACCCAAAAGCTTATTTATGCAAAATAGCTCATATTAAAACACAATATTGTGCAGCCACCAAGACTACAGTTTCTGTATGTTTTCATTGCCTATCTTATATTTCCAGGAATCCGTACCTGCCCACAGGTATTTTTCCCCAAACCATACACTTTGCCTGAAAAAATTCAGTGAAGCAAAACATTGAAAACAAGTCCTTTGTGTTACTAAACCATTTAACTTGTGAATTCCAAACTCACTGGCAAGAAATGCACACTGCCAAAAACCCTTCCTCCCAGCAAAGGGCAGGTAAGCCAATTCTACCAGTTAACAAGAACCGAAAATCAGCCTGAAGGTCCACGTGGCAAACATTTCATCGCATCTCCAGCAAAGTTACCCTTGAACTCTGCTATTTACCCATTTCCTAAAACTAAGCTTCTTGTTTTTTCTTCCTTCAGGAATGGTACAACAATCTCTCAAGTGTGTGTGCTGATACCAGCACAAATGCAAACAGCTACACTTCAGTCTGATTAAGCTAAAGCTTTATACCTTCCATTTTTAGACTCTTTTACCAAGCTGACGCATAGCTCTCGACTGTGCTCCTGAGAGACCATGAATTCTGAGAGGCCCTTGTGGAAGGACTTCGGAATATCTAAGTGAGTTTGAGACACAGGAGATCACGCTTCACTAGTCAGATATTTCTATAAAGCCAAGGTCACATTCATACCATTGTTGATGAAGTATTTTCTGCCATTGTACTGATGTGAGCTGTTAATTGTGATATTTACAGATGACATCAGTACTACATCTAACAAGGTGTTTACTTTTGCAGTCTTTAATTAAAATGAAACCCAAATTAGGTTTTGTTCAGTTATTATCTAGACTTATAGCAAGTTATAAAATAATATGAATCCTATCAGTACTGTTAGTTACCAAGTAAGCTAAAAGGTATTTTAAAGATACACTATAATCTATCCGATCCTAAGACTTTTCAAGTTCACACAATCAGAAAGTCCCAGTCTGTGTATCCCAAAGAATAATCAGATTCAGGAGGTGAATAAAGAGGTTTTAGGTGAAACTGAATTTATGTAAAAACCAATATACCTAGAGATACTAAAGGATATACTTCCGGTATACTTTTTCAGTTGTGATCCCATGACATCAAGTTTTGTAGGCAACATACTGCTTGCTTTTTAACCTCTTGTCTTTTCTGCCCTTTAAACAAATTTTGTAAAACTACTGCCCAAGATATTATCACCTTTACGTTCAGACTCTTTGCAAAAGGTAGCACAATACTCATTCCTTCCTGACCCGATAAAAAGATGGCAGATTATAAATCACAGCATGGTAACGTGGAAAATGACAGAGATACTGAAAAATATCTACAATAGTGATTCATTAGTTTAAATCCCCAAGACCAATGTCGTTACGCTAGCTACCAAAATATGTCCGCGACTTTCATATTTTGCACAAGTGACCAATAATATTTCCTCCTACTTAGCAGCGGAGTATAATTCACAAGAGATATTTAAATTTAAGAAGAAAATACATAGTGAAAATTTTTAATCCATTTAAAAATTTTCATTTCAATGCAAAAACGGTTATCTTCTAAATCTAACTCCTAATTTTAATCAGCAGAATACAGAAAGATTTCTCCCCCAATGTATTCACTATCAGTGGTGTTCCCGAAGCACTTTGTCCCCCTGAAAGAAAAGCTTTGTTATGTGACAAATTACAGATCTTGGCTATCAAAATAGAAAGATTTTTATCTGCTCCTGTCCCTGTTGCCCAAAGCTTTACCATGGCTCCTTGAGGAACCATGTTTTTTCTATTGGTGTTACACACCACAGACAGCTACCAGAACCAGCAGCAATAACTTCCACAGGAAAGACTTGAATAATGATGAATTCATACTAAAATGAACATAAATATGAAGGCACTCCAGATGGTCTCAAACAATTCATATGATCAGACTGGAACAAGGAAAAGGGAAGGATCAGAAAATAAGTGTTTCAGCATAACTTGCAATCTTTTTTTATGCAGCTCCATTGTCACAAACTTCTCTGTGAGCCTCTTTAAGCCAACATCATGCAAAGTCTTGAAATATTATTCTTCTAATCATTCTGTATTTCAGAAATATCATACTGAAAACATCTGCCTTGAAAGGATCTACCTTCGCTGAGCTGCAGTAGATGGAATTAAAATTAATCACATAATTTGCTTTAACTTTTGTAGAACAATCTCCAATTACTGATTTTACTCAAAATTGCACAAAAAGCTTGTCAAAAGCTGTAGATCCTGAAAACAGAGTGCAACAAAACACATATAAACCAACAGCATGACTGAAATACTTGTGAAGTATAATCCTTTATAACACTTCAGCCAATTTGTACTTTCTTTTTTTAATGCTTTGAGGTGTCATGGAACACTGACCATTTATTTGTTTTGCAAGGTAGTTTGATCCCAAACCAGTAGTAAGTTTTAATTTAATTTGCTGATCTGTATAATATTTAAGAAGCATCTTGATAATTAGAGCTGTTTCAGGTGGGTTGTTTCCTTAGAATTCAAACCATTTTTATATACATTATTCTCTTTATGTCCCCACCTTGCCCCATTTTCTCCTTCATATGCATGTTTCTAAAAACATATCTTCAATGGTTGATGAACATATTGAATTTAAAGGAATCTTCTGAAAATAGGTAAGGTGCAAAGATTATATTCACTGAGAAAAAGGTCAAACTGTTTCTAGTTCTACAAAATTAGTGTCAAAGGCATATAAGAAATAACACATTCAAATAGGCGCATGTAACAGCAAGCATTAGCTTTCACCACAAACAGTTAAAGCAGCAAGAAAAATGGGAATTTGTTTTCCAGCTGTGAGCACTGAACTGCATGTCATTATTTCCCCTTCTGAGCTTTCATAAAGGTCCTTGTCTGAATTCTCTACCTAATCAAGTTCTTTACTTTTTTATTATCATCATTCAATTCTCAAGCCCTGTATTAAAACTAGGATCAAAGGTTATTGGAGAAAGAGGCAAAAAGCACAATTAAATTTGCCTCATTTCTTAAGGAAAAAAGCTGACATTCCTACAATACAAATTTGTCAACTTAGCTTCTTACCTATAATATATTAAACAGTTAACTTCTTTTTTCTAGCAACGTTCTATAAAGATTAATTTTTCAGCAGCTCTAGAAATTGCAATGAGGCAAAACAAGTGGCAAATAAATTCAATTAAAATGACTGAATGACTCTAAACTAATGCAGGTGCAATAAACTTGTACAATTCTTCCCACTTCATCTACCTCCCAGCAAGGACTGTTCAGGAGAGGTAATCCAGGTTATACAGCAAAAAGGGTCACGGAATCTGTATCTACTCAGTGAAACTTACCCTCTTGCATTAACAATGAAATTACTGATAACCCAGCTGAAGGCATTTTTGTATTCATTAGAAACCAGCAAAAAACCCCCAAAAACCAACCCTTCCACTTTTCCAGAACACACACCAGAAAGGGAATTCTTTGGTCAGTTCCAGGTACTTGTTTTGTTGGTTCACTAAAGAGATATTAAATAAGATTTACACCACATAATTGTGGGGTGATCTTTTTAAAAGTGGTAATGTTGTTCTTAACTTCAAAACTCACAGTTGGTGGTAAAGTAGATAAAGTTTTTTTGAGTTTAAGTACCACTGACAATGCAAAAGATTTTATTATTTGGTTTTTTTAGCCTGTCCTGAGTTGACAGGAAATAGTGGGTACTCACGCTTTACAGCACAGATGAACCTTACGCTTTTATAATACTTAAACTGTTCAACTGGTACCAAAATTGAAAGCAAGTATCCTTATTGAAGTTGCAGCTCTTCCCAGAACATTAAAAAAAAAATATTAACTCTTACCCACAAGTTTCACACTTAAAAATCACAGAACATTCTGCCTATCTTTTTTCATGTTATACAACTGACTCAATCTGTTTTTCTTGCTCTACTTCAACATCAATGCAAAGTGTTCTTTATATGAAGTTGTATTGCCTTTTTTGATTCCAGGATATAACTTCGAAAACAGATCCAATAACTATTTTGACTATATAATTAATTTTAACTTTTCATCTAAATGAAAATTCAGTTCTAATTTTCACTGACATAGCTGAATATTAAGTTAATTGATTTCTTCTAATAAGTTAATCATTTACTAAGTATGGTTTTTCTACACACATTTTAAGCAACTTATTCCAATCTTTATTAAATTGATGGGCACAGTGATTATCCAATTAACATCTCTTAATAATTAACACATCTAAATTTACATACAAATAAGGGTATACATTTTAAATACTATTTAGCATAGTCTTTCTGTCATCTTCTATTCCTAAACATATTCGTAACATCAAGGTTAGGATTACTAATGCAAAACTCTGAAATTAATTCGACACATAGCAAAAAAGGACTCCGGTCAAGTAAAGAGCTTAAGTTCAGCTGCATTGCTTCCACTTTAATGGCTTGTTCAATTAAATCAAAATCGGAAACGAAATCAGCATTTTTAGTAGTATTAATGTACTTAGAGGCCTCTAAAAATAAGACAGAATCACTCCCTGTAAGGAAATGTAATATTTTTTATTAGACCAGATGGTAAAGTTGACTAAGCAAACAAGCTTCAGGAAACACAGTCCCTTCATAAGGCAAACATAACCATTTGGAAATGTTTGATTAAGCAGTTTTTTCTAATTAATGTTCCATTAAATACTTTTAAATTCTTGACCAACTGCAGAAGTTGAGAATTCCTGAAAGGAATGAATCAACGAACAAGTGATCATGACTATATTAGTACTGTCAGAAAATAAGGATACTTTTATGACTTGTTCAATACAATTGAGTGAAAAAACAAGGACCATTTAGTTTCAATCCAGTAATAATCGTAATAATCATAAATCAAATAAATGCATGATCCCCAGGTATGTAAGACAAACAATAGAGATGATAGAGCTTCCCAAGTGACTTGCATTTATAACTGTATAATTTTCTGGGAAACAAACTGCCAGCAGAATTAGAATGATTACAAGAAGGAAACAAATCATACTACGTGTGTTGGGTTTGCGTGGCAGGGTTTTGGTAGCGGGGGGGGCTACAGGGGTGGCTTCTGTGAGAAGCTGCTAGAAGCTCCCCCTGTGTCTGACAGAGCCAATGCCAGCCTGCTCCAAGACGGGCCCGCCGCTGGCCAAGGCCAAGCCAATCAGCGCCTCTGTGATAACATATTTAAGAAGTAGAAAAACACTTAGGGAGAGCTTTTGCAGCCGGAGAGAGGAGTGAGAAGATGTAAGAAACTCTGCAGACACCAAGGTCAGTGCAGATGGAGGGGGAGGAGGAGCTCCAGGCGCCAGAGCAGAGATTCCCCTGCAGCCCGTGGTGAAGACCATGGTGAAGCAGGCTGTCCCCCTGCAGCCCATGGAGGAAGGATGAGGGGGTGTAGCGATTCCACCTGCAGCCCGTGGAGGACCCCACGCCGGAGCAGGTGGAGGCACCTGAAGGAGGCTGCGGCCCGTGGGAAGCCCACGCTGGAGCAAGTTCCAGGCCGGACCGGTGGACCCGTGAAGAGGGGAGCCCACGCCAGGGCAGGTTTGCTGGCAGGACTTGTGACCCCGTGGGGGACCCCACGCTGGAGCAGTTTGCTCCTGAAGGTCTGCACCCCGTGAGAGGGACTCCATGCTGGAGCAGGGGAATGATGAGAGGAGTCCTCCCCCTGAGGATGAAGAAGCGGCAGAAACACCGTGAGATGAACTGACCGTAACCCCCATTCCCCGTCCCCCTGTGCCGCTGAGGGGGGGGAAGGTTGAAGCCGGGAGTGAAGTTGAGCCCGGGAAGATGGGAGGGGTGGGGGGAAGTGTTTTAAGAGTTGATTTTATTTTCTCATTCCTCTACTCTGTTTTGCCTAGTAATAAATTAGATGAATTCCCTCTCTAAGTTTGGTCTGTTTTGCTCGTGACGATAATTAGTGAGTGATCTCTCCCTGTCCTTATCTCGACCTGCAAGCATTTCGTTATGCCTTTTCTCCCCTGTTTAGTGAATGAGGGGAGTGAGAGAGCGGCTCTGGTGGGCACCTGGCCCCCAGCCAGGGTCAACCCACCACACTACGCTATAAAAAGAATGAGGAATAAAGTAAGTAGTAGACCTGACAGACATCTGATAAAAAAAAAACCCAAAACAAACTATCCAACAGTGGCAAAAACTCAAGGCTACTCCTCTCCATTCAAGTGGTTTTCAGATATCTAACAGTAAAACATAAATTGACATGAATTCAAGCTCTGGTAAAAAGTGTACTAAGAACACTTACTATCTACACATACTTAACATACACTAATTGTATATTGGCGACTTCATTAAATGCTTCTGGTTTACCACTACATCAAGCTAAAGAACTATTCTTCCTAACCTGCAGTCTTCTGAATTGGAGGTAAATAATCTTCCGATAACGAGAACAAAAACATTCTCCAAGTGTTCTCGTATACTTAAGTTTTGTAGGATCTCAGTACATTTGACGACAGAAAACTTAGTTTTTGCACTGCCATTCACACTCATTGTGCAGCCAATTCACATGCAAACAGTCAAACTAGAGTATCAGTTACATTCTTTCGCTTATCAAATTCACACTCATCCAACCAAGATGAAGCTGAATTTGTGGCAAAGAGTAAAAGAGATTTATTTTTTGCAGGTTTTCTTTACTTTAGGAAGAACTTTTCCACTGCCTTGGATCAGTCTTTTGATTATCTATAATAATTACACCTGAAATTGATTTTCAGCCTTTCATTTCCAGCAGCGTATACCCAAAATGAAAAGGCCATTAGTCAACTATAACCAAATTAGCACAAAACACAAAACCTGATCCTGCCTGTCCTATGCCCTGCCAAAATTTCAGACTAAGTGATTAACAAAGTTGCAGACATAAATGAATCTCTCTCATAATACCTTCTGCACAGAGGTAAAACTGGGGAAATAACTTTATCTCCAAAAAAACAGCGAGCACATCATCTCTACGTACGTGGCTAGATATAGTTACCCCAATTCTTAAAAACCACATGCTTCTATGAAAATCTAGGCACCGCTTATTAAAAAATAAAATCAATACCCTAAAGTTTGTCAAAGAAGTCATTCATATCTTTAATTATGTAAATCCTCTACAAAAATCTCATTAGGTCAAATTATATATATGTGTGTGTGTGTGTGTGTGTGTGTGAGAAAAAGCCCCCCACACTCAAAAGGCACTTCTGAAGCCAAATTATGCTCAAATCCAGAGCTTCTTAGTAAAAAGCTGGTTTCACTCTTTCCTTTCAAGAGACATCTATTTCTGTTTTAATACATTTTAATGTACATAACACCGTAAAAATCCAGCAAAAGCAAACCTAGCTCCTGCGGAGTTAGGGATGAATTCTAAACACATTATAGAGGCTATCATCATCAGAATAATCTTTTAGACTGACAAAGTGAAAACAGGAACTAATTTGCCTAAGGACTTATCAGGTCTTTGGAAGACCAGAAGCAGAAAAAGAGTCTTCCAAGTCCTCGCTTAATACTCTGCATCAGACAATCGACTACCAGCACATATTAGGGCAACTTATGCAAATTCTATAATTTGATTTGGAGACAGGTTCTAGCCATTATAATACTCAGTATCCCTGCTTTTGGAATAGCTATATGTATTGAACACTAGTAAAAGCAACAGAATATGATCTACAATTTCAGTTCTAATATGAATCCCACACCTCTTCTGCAGCAGTTTTGCAAGTTTCTGTGTGTTTGTATATATACGTACACATTTTATACATATATACGCATACATACATGTATGTGCATATACACATGTATGTATAAAATATACACACAAACTTTTTTTTAATGAAAGCGTAAAACATGACGTGAGATATTTTGGGTATATTAACTCTTTCAGCTGTTTACTGGTTTTGATACAGCAGAATAGTTTATGAAAGTTGTCAATTCCATTGATTTAACAGGTCTTTTATGACCTCTTGGCAACGTAACTACCTGAACCTACAGTGTTCTCCATAACTGTTTAATAAACATACAAGACTTGCATATAAGGCAAGACAGTCAGACAAAAGATTTGGTCTGCCTGTTGCTCTTAATTGCATACTATAATTCTTCCAGAAAAACACCTAATATGTATTTTCAGAGATTTTTGTACTACTACTCATCAATAAATAGATGGTAACTTTTCCTACTGCAGGACTTGCAAAAACACTACCCAAAATATTTTAAACCTAAATTTTTTTTCTTTTTAATGTATTTGACAAAATAGAACTCTCCAGTTAATTATTGCACTAGTACATACCACAACTCCAAATTGTTCTGGCTCAGCAAGATCATTATATTCATCCTTTAATTCAGCCAAGGCATTGAGTTCTTTCTGCTCAGGAAGATTCTTCACTAGGTTCTAAAACAAACAAGGCATTATATTAAATTTGTTATATTAAACTAGCTGAGATCTTAAAATAACATGCTTAAAATACCACAACATGGAAATGCACGAGGAAATTATGGGAAGCTTATTTTATTTATGCAGCTTTAACACTATATAAACATTAAATCAAACCTGTAATTATTTAATACAGATATCAGCACCTCTGTTACAGTCTCTAATTTGAAGAATGCCTTCTCTGTATTAAAAAGTTAGACAACACTCCTTGATGCTATCAGACCCTGAAGAATTATACTCTATCTACAATCTTTTTTTGCCCTCATGATTGCATCTTGCTCATTAAGTATTAATTAAGAATTAACTGATCTGTGTAAAGCAAGACGTTCAAAACAGCTGTGCACAAACTTCACTTAAGAACGCTTTACACACACAAAAAAAAGAGCAACATCTCAAAATTGTACAGATCTTCTGGATGGCAAATATAATGGAACTCAGCAAAAAGTAGAACTTGCTTGAAATCTTATCCATGTCCCCAAAGGAAATGATATGATCTTGACATCTCAAAACACAGATATGCTATATGTATAAAATATACATATATTAAGGCTGAAGAATACTTTAAGAAATGCTCAGTAAAAGTTTAGGTTGTATTTAAATTTTGATATATATGTTAGTTGAAAACAAAACAAAAATGTAATTCTTCAAGGGAAAAATAGTAGACATTCAAGCAAGCTAGCAAGAGTCAATAGGCCTTTTTTGTTCAAAAAGCTTCATAAATCTTAAAATCAAAAAACCAAAGTGAATTAAAATATTATTAATTGATATGATTACACTACAACTGTCCACACACACAGAGGGTGCCCTTTATTTCACTTCCAATCTCCACTAACCACCTTTGTTTATATTAAAGAATTGTGACAGGAAAATTAAGAAGCAAAAATGACATAATATTTTGGATACTGGATACGGGTTCCAAAACACTGTAGTAACCTGGAGGTGAGCATGATCCTGTGGAGTTTCAGAGGGCAAGTACTAGCCACTGAAGAAATCAAAAAGAAATGAGTTGGAGACATTTACCTATAGAAGAGAGGCAGAAATACCTCCAGACCTAGGTGAACACAGCATCCCTCCTGCTTTCCCACTAGTGGCCCCTAGGGTGATTTTTTTTTTTTGGGGGGGGGGGGGGGGGGGAATTGCCTAACCCATTGTAAAAGGACGCAATCTGTTTCTGTGACCTAGGTGATTTATAGATGCTTAATATGCATACAGGGGCCAAAGAAGTAGTGCATTTCTGCTATTAATAAACTTCAAAAATCAACATGAGATTCACCCAGCTCCACAGTGCAATGATTCCTGTACCAAATAACTAAGAAAAAACATGCCGTCACACAGAAATAATTTTTTCTTCTACACAAACACAATGAGTCCCAAGGTACTGAATAGAAAGGGGGTAAGTCCATATGTTCTTCAACAAGAAGTTTCTATTTTACGAAGCCACCCTCTGAAACTTGCGTAAGTAAATGGTAGAACCAACGTCAGGTTTAGAGGTTTACTTCCAACACAGTGTCTATGGAATATGCAATTCTATAGCATTAATTACTACACAGATTTTAGTAAAGATACAGTAATGTGTTACAGCTACAAAAAAAAGAATCTTTTGATAATTTCTGCAACACTAGTCATAGAAGTAAAACATTTCAGAACATGCTCCTTTAACTTGAAGCTCTTCGGGTTATTAGCACATCAGTCCTCCTCCCACCAGAAAAGGTGCATTGCCATGTGTTCCCATAAGATAGGAATAAAATAGAAGGGACATGCACACTGACACTATCAGAGAACCGGTAATGACTGCTTAGGTCTATGTCACAAAAAGACTCTGATATGAAAAAAGTTACATGCCTTTTAAAAACAGAAAAGCAACCAGTGCTACAGAAGCTTTTTTTTTCCCAGATATAAAAATCTCAATTGGAGAAAGCCTGTATTATTAGAGGTACACACATCTTATTTTTAGAACGTACTAATCTTGCCATCACTCTTGCAATACTGTTATTTGTTAGGAGAATTTCATTACTTATCACTCTGCCAGGCTTGATGAAGTAGGCATTAAGGTACAACTTTCAGAAAGGCACCAGTCTAATTTGTCAAATTTGCAAGTGATAGCTAACTTAATTCTCCAAACTGAAAGAATCAAACATTCACCCATCTTAATAAGGAAAAATAACGATGACAAGCAGTCTCATACAAGCGTCCCTGTTACAGAAAGACTTTTTACACTTACACCCTGGAGCTACTGAGTGTCTGAGCATTCAGAGTTCAATATACTTGACAGAGACAAGCATCAGATTCACCTGGATGTCATACAATTAAGCTATGGCCTTGTGTTTAAACCTAAGCATGCTTCCTTTCCTATTAACCCAAAACCATGTCCCACAAATTTCTACTTAAACAAATATTAAGTATCTGTAAAACATTCTAGCTCATTTGATTGACTGTTTAATCCTGGTAAAGATCAAAGACATGAACTAACTAAATATTGTATTTTTTTTTAACCTATTTTCATTAGGTAGATTATTTACCAAATGCTGTCATCAATAATTTAACAGCATTTGTAAGAAATGTGTATTTCATTATGCATTAATAAACTTACTGTAAAACATTATTTTTCCATCAATGTAAAAATACAAGTACCTACTACTAAAACTGCCTTATTTTTTTTTTTTTTTTGAGCCATGCCACCAAAATCTGTTAGCATGCTTGATCATTACTTTTTCTTCATCCACACTCCGTTATGGTCTAGAGCTAACAGACCAACTCATTTTACTGTCAGCTTGTACAGAGAATTTGGCTCTACTAGCACTGCAGCACCCTATACATATGTTTGAATATGTTTACTTTCATTAACTGTATTGAATAACTGAAAACGAAGCTCTAAAGCATGCAGTGATCACATACTCCAATCCTTGTCAGTACTTTAGGAAACGGAGTTTCATAATGTATTCATGATGATGTGGGTTTACATAAACACAAGAAGTAGTAGAAATCTAAGGCTGATATTAAGAGGCTGAAACTATCACTCACTACTCTCTGTCACAATACCCTGAATTCTGCTAAACATGATGTTTGTTTACAACATGTTTACAACTGTATGTTTACAAGAACTTTATCTCAAAGACACACTGGGATTTGAGAATATTTTTTTCCTAGAGTGTTTTCCTCATGGAAGAGTTACAACAGTATATAGTCTACCATGTACTCAAACTGATTAATCCAATTAATTTTAATAAGTATTACAACATAAGTTTGAAAAGCAGCAAGAAACAAGGACTTGAGAAGCATAACTGAAAAAGCACTTTTCTATATGCTCAGTTATGCTATACCCATTTGGCTTTCACCACTTTGATATTTAGAACAAAGCAGTTTCCACATGTGCGTTTTTATAAAGTACAAGTTTTTCTAAGCATGAAAGAAAGCAAGGTTTGCTTTGTAAATTTTTTCCAATCAGTAGTATTGAAAACTGTTAAACTAGTAAATTAGCTAATAACTCAGTCAGAAGACTAGAATAAAAATAAACCAGAACAGAATGAACATGAAATAGATGATACAGCCCATTTACCCCAGTACATTTCTAAGAATATCTTTAGAAACACAGAATCTCTTCCGTGTTACCAGCTAAGTCTCCCTGCTACTAGAAGCAACCATGTCACACCATTCTTTGAAGAAATGGGCCAATCTCTATATCCTCAGGTTTTTTATGATTATAAGCACCTCAGTTTCTTGGTATTGCATTCATGATAAATTCATATACATTTATTCTGGTGCTAACATTGCCTTTTACTTATGCAACTTCATTTTTCTCCCCAATGCACATCACTCTTCTCCCCATATAGTTATAATGTAGTCATATTCCCTCTCAGCTATTTATATTGCTAATCTAATCAAGCCAATCTTTTCTAGCCTCCTTCTGTAGACTGTTTCTCCATCCCTCAATCACCGTAAGTAGTTTTTAAGTTCGGCTTCTCCATTTTAAATTCATTTTTGAGAAATGTACCAAGTATTTTAGATAAGGTCTTAGAACTGCATTATTCAAAAGCATAATAATTATCCTCTCTACTGGAAATACTTATCTGATACACCCTGCAATCACATTTGCCTTTTCTATAGTGCACCGGCTCTGGCTGGGATAAAGTTAATTTTCTTCACAGCAGCCCACATGGTGCTGTTTTGACTTGTGACCAAAACACTGTTGGTAACACACCGGTGTTTTAGCAACAGTGCTTGTGCAGCTTAAAGGTCTTCTGTTTCTCTTTCTGCAAGTGGCCAGAGTGGGCAATTTGCACCTATGGACAAGCGGTTGGGACTGGGTGAGGGCTTAGCTGCTCCACAAAGAAACAGCTACACCGCAGTGGCAGCTGTACTTGTCCTGTTGAGCACAGACTCTCTAGTACCTCTCCTCAATCCTTTCCAACCGATAAGCAACCATTACATTAGCTTCCAGCATTTTACAATTAACATGTAAGATCATGACCTTATACTTCACCATAACACATTACATCCTATTTCTATTAATCCAGGTCTCAAGCTATCTCTACATTTGTTACAGACATAATTATACCAATATGAAACTATTCCGCATTTGAGGTATTCAAGGTGGGGTTTTTTCCTCCCTAATGATTTTTGATTTTACTAATCCTGTAGGCTTTTCAGTCAAATGATCTGATATCCCTGATCTATGAACATGAACTTAAGACTTCTTACTTATTTCCAAATACTATCATGTGCGTAAGTTTTTTGTGAGAAGACAGTCTTACTCAGGCCAAAGACAGGGAAGGAGGAAAGGATAAATAGAGGCCCAGTATGTTAGCTAGAATGTGAATCTGTGTATGGTATTAAAATAAACCAATTCAACACCTGTATCATTGTTGTGCTACATCTGCGTACCATTTCAGGTTTACAAGTTTCTCTGCTGCACTCTCTCACTGCCCAGAGATCATGAGGAACAGTGTACACGCTTGCTCTTCTCCTACTACGAAGAAATCGGAAAGGGATGTAAAGAAGCTGTACTCCATACTTTCTTCTCTCCAGCTGAGGGATTTTAGGTTCAAAATAAGACCAAACGAGCTTGCGAGCAGGTTTGTTTTACAAATGGTTTTTTGGGTTGTAGCAGTATCCTGAAATATTCAGGTAGTTTCATCTATCACTAGTGACAATCTGAGTTGTTTCCACAAGAAGACTGATGAAACTTCATTACCCACTAGCCTTAACCTGGTAAAAGCTTGCCTTCAAAACTGAACAACTAGAATTATCTGGTATTTCCTTCAGAAAGGGAAACTTCATAGAGATTTAGAAGTGCTTTTGGTAACAGTGTCTTTTAAAAACAGTTTTGCGATCATATTCAAAAGTAGAAGTGAAATAAAAAAAGGTAAACACAACCAATACATTTGTAGCTGACATCCAGAAAACTCTACATCATTCTTACGTTTGAATTCTTATACCTTCACTGCATTTTTATGTGAAAAACAAACTACAAAGCCAGAAACATTTTTACATACCTGAATCAAGGATTCACTCAGCTTCTCTTCATCAACCTCTAAAATGATATTTTTTATTTCTTCATAAGGCAAACGGAAAGAACCCAAAAATATTGCTGAAATTCAGTAATAAATAATTAGAATCAAAAAGACTGATGCAAGGTGGCAAACAATTTCTAGCAACTCAAAAATCGTATCCTGATCTAAATTAAGATGATTCACAATTTTGAAGTTTTCTATATAAAACAAACAGTACCTGAGCCACACTGTTGCAGTTCAACTTATGAATTTTACTTCTCAGAAATGAAACTATGACAACAGTTTTAACTGATTAATCAGGCTCAATTACTCCTTTGTATTGTTACTTAGCTCTAGCAATAAAGTCCTATTTCTATGAATGGCAACCTATGTGCATTATTACCTAAAGAGACTTATTGAGCCCCTAGAAGACTGTAGCTATTATTTTTTTGCTTTCATAACCATGTATGAATAGCTGTAATGCATTTACAATTGGTTGAGTGACATTTACATGACATTCTAGAAAAAATTCCATGTCAAAAGGATAATGAAGAGCTGGGCTAAGACCAAAACCCAATACCTTAACTCTACCACGTTTTAGGGTAACTAAACTTTTACAAGGGACAACGTATATCATATATCCTTCAAATATGGGAGTTCTCAAAGCAATTTGATCTCAGGATGTATTAACATCTCAACAGAGCCCCATTCAATAAACTACAAAGCATCCCAACACAGATGGATTAGTATACCATTTTAATAAAGTGCTGTATATTCAGCCTAACTACTGTGGCTGATTTTCCTGCATCCATATTTTCAAAACAAAGTTTTCTATGACTTGTGTCATAGAGAATTTTCTGCTTAAGAAAATGTGCTCATGGATGTGGTAATAAACAATGCACAGATTTGGTTTTACTCACTTCATTTGCCACAGGCATAGATGGACTAGTGACATTTTATGGTATTTCTAATTCAAATAAAAGAATCTACTACTCAATTATTGATTTATCTCTATAATTAAAGAGAAAAGCAGCAAGTTAATAGGTGGAGCTGTTTTCCTTATAATTTTTAGTAGTAGTAGTAGTAGTAGTAGTATTTGCACCTAACTCATCCTATTTCATAGTATGTTTCTCTTCAGAAGTCTAAACCCCATCAAGGTCTATTTCCCCATCATTCTAAACAGAAAGAACCATTAGGAATGGCCTCTCAACCCCAACCCACAAAATTAACCAATGCTGTGCCCTTCCTTATACTTCCAGTCTAAAGCAATTAATGAAAGAATCAACTTTTTGTTACCAAAAAAAAATACAGTTCATTAACATTTAAGTCTACATCAATTTTCCATGTTACTTTAAGTTTTCCCAAGTTGTACTGTGATTTCAAATCATATGTAGGTAGAACACTTCTGAACTTAAGACTCATGTTCACATTAGCCATTTTTAGAAAAAAAATATGCACATGTAAACAAAAAAGAAATAAAACATTTCAGAACAGCCGTGTGTACATGCTAATTAGATATTCACCTAATGCATTTGACATCACTTACATAAGTTTTGTGCAGTTTTTCCATCCAAAATTCTTAATTCTTTAATCTTTTTCTTTGACTGAGCTGCTTTCTTTTCTTCTGATTCTTCTACTGCTTTTTTAGCTGTAAAGAACGTATTTATTAAATTTGGATTCGTTATTACAACTGTTAAATCTAACAGACTAACAGCAGCTGAGCTAGAAAACCATAATAATGCATCTATTAGAATCACTTCAAGGCAAAATGAATCCATTGCCTCAAGGTACTGTAAAATATCCAAAGAAAGAAAGAAAATTTCATTTCACATTCCTCCTAATTTTGTTAAGTGTTACTATGACATTGACCAATTTTCCCAAGCACTATCAAAATATCTAAATATATTTTAACCCACAATTTTTTTTATCTTCAGCTCCAGTTTATTCCAAGCACCTTTAAAAACACAGTGATTCGGTGTTACCTCAAAGCACGTGAGTGCCCTCTATTGAAATATTAGTAACTCAAATGTCATATGAAGTTCTTTATGCAAACCCAATAAGATACATCATTTGAGATTTTTCACACTACACAAAGGTAGGTTTTTACTTATCATTTATGTTGTCACTAGTAAAGAGCAAAATCAAATGAGAAAATATCATATACTTTAAATTGTGGTTTTTTTAATTAGCCAGGATTACTACCCTTATATTCAGTACTTAAAATTATATAGAAAGTAACATGGTATTGAAATATTTAAGATATATGCTGACTTTTTTGCATAACTTAACATACTTAATTTTCACAGAATTTTCTTAAATATTAAGTAAACCAGTTAACAAGGATTTATTTCCTTTTAAATATCACATAACATATTTGGCACTGAAGGAATAGAAACTTAATAAGCTTAAGATTAATTAAGCTTAATGAACATTTTAAGTCATTCAAAAGTAACTGAAAAACTTGAAAGTCAAATTAAGAGGAAGTTTTAAGCAGACTACATATACCTTTCTTCTCTGAGCATTGTTTTTTACTGTACTAATGTCATCAGCATGAGTTTCATTACAGGTATCTCATAAGAAAAGACATTAATTTTTAGTTGAAGAATAAACACCAAAGCCTCAGTTTCAACCTCTTAAAAAAAAGACAAAAACAAACAAAAAAAACCCAAAAACAAAAACAGAACAAAGGAAACAATTGGTTTTTTCCTTATCCACATTACCACTAGAAAAACATCTGGCAGAAAATAATTCTACTGGGTTTATACCACTTGAATAATTAGTTTACCCTGGACATTTCCATACCAGTGTAAACTAAGCTGGTACAAGATAGTTCCCTCATCCCCAGCTACCTCTAAAAAGCCTAAAGCAGAAAAAGCTAAACAAATAAGAGATTCAACAGCAATGTAATACTTGTTCTTCCCTTGCCCCACTATTATTCTGCTAGCCTAACCACATAAGATGACCAGCTTGCTTTATGTTTGTAAAAGGACAGAGCTACACATCAACTTGATAATACACAGATAATACTCAAAATAATTCCACCAGCACTGACCCTTTAACTATAATGAACTACCCTTTAAAATCCTGAAGTGACACTCCATGAAATAATCACACCCTCATCACTAATTGTTCTCAATTAAACAAGGAAATAAAACCAGGTGCTCAACAAAACAAAAACCACCCAAGAGTTAAAAATCAGTTGTCTCATGAGAAGCCAATAAACATTATGAGTTCTGTGATGTGAACAGAAGTCTAGATTTGTGTCTGTTGGGACAGGTGTGAGAAATGATTCAAGATGATGAGTGACCTATTCCAAACTTCATCTGTTTAAGAATTAAACCCTCTGGATTTCCAGATAAAATGGGGTCTCTGAAGTGTTGAACAACACACACCCTTGCCATCAGCTCACAGAGTACTATACTTGTCACATCAGTTGTGAAAACTAAACACAAACCTGTTCTGTAACCAGCTAAGACAATGCACACACAAAGCCAGTGTTAATTGTTTCAGTCTTGTGGCTTGCAAAACTGCAGAGGTAACAAAAATATGTAATCGTAAAAGAAAACAGAAAAAAACAGATGGTTTTGTTACCAAATGTCACTCCACACAAAGGTAACTTTCTTCCTACAGTGGTAATTCACATACACCTGATCAGATATAGCAAGTGAGAGAAACACCTTTGCAAGCAAGAGTTCAAGGGCAAAGGTATTACACAAGCTCAACTCAAAACACATTAAATTACTCAGCTACTACAGTATGAAAAAAGGAAGAGTGGTTTTGGGCATTCAGTTTTTGAGCATACAGTATTTTACAGAAAAAGACAGGCGGAGGATGGGCAGAGTCGGAATTCACAACAGTACTTCTGCCCATACAGGGCAAACAACCAGTTTTTAATATTATCCTTCCTCACTTGTTTCCAGACCACATTCTTCTAGTGGTTGTGAAACTAGTAACTACATTTAGAACACAAAAGACCAAATGTTCAAAAGCTTTATAACAAACCATGGCTACTCTTGCCTCCTTAAGCCTGAAGGGCTGTAACACCATCACTTACAAATCATCCATTTTATAAGTATTTAATGCCTGGGTTAGATTAAAACTTTTCCATTTGAAAGAGACCAGAGATGTTCTTTCCAAAGGTTCTTACCCTTACAAGCATGAGACTTTAAAGACTAAGTTAGCTTTATGCCAATTTACAAAAAAACCCAAAAAACACACCAAAAAAAAACCCCCCAACAAACCCAAAAAACCCCAAACCAAACCCAAACCCATGGAGAAATACTCAAAACCAGATGCTTATGTGACTGCAAGGTCGCAATCCAACATCAACACCAATCTTACCAACCTAAGACTAGAATTACTAGAATTTCTCCAACACAGTTTGACCCCTGCTTGAGATCACAGCAAGCAGAAAGCTATCAAAAGCCATGCCCTTCCCTCTTCTGTTAGTGGTTCGCTCTCCCTCTGAGCCCATAGTCTATTTTAGCAGTGACTTGACCATGACAGGACCATGGATTACAGAATTTTTTAAAATAATGAAGTAAATTAAAAGCTACGTGATACAATTCAGAAGCAAAATACTATTGCTGACCAATCTCCCCTTTTTCAGGTACTCCCTTCACAAGTGCCTGTTTAAAGATGAGACACTTTTGTTTGATGCCACAGAACCAAAGGGAGAGATGAAAAAAGGTTTTTATAGCAGTCAACATAGAGTAGCTCAAAAAAGCAAGATGAAAAATCAATCGGGAAGCTAGAGCATCTGTATTACTTCATACAGACCTTGGAGTTTAGTGCTGTGATTATTCATTACAGAGCTTTGATAGTGGCACTGGCTTACATCTTCATGCAAAATCAGCTTGTTTTCAAACCGACAAGTCTTACAGACAGTACCTAGAGCCAGTGACAGTTATACCCAGGTTTTCATAACAGAGATGGTGGTATTTCAGGGGAAAAAAAAAAAAAAAAAAAGAAAAAAGCGTAGCAGAGAGGAAATTTCCTTACTTTCTGACCACAACAAGTAGTTAAGCAATAGCACACAAAGAAACCGGTCAGCTCTCCAAGTCTGAAGCTTTATTCCACACGGTCCTTCTCCCACCCAAATCCCTATGAGCTGGCCATCCACCTTCAAGTACCCTCCTTAGGTTTGCCTCTCTTGTTTCAGAATACATCACTAGCTTTTTCCCTACCTTAAATCAGGCTTGATCCAAATTCAGCCTTCCAAATTCAGGGCTCCCCTGTTTTACTTCCCAGAACAGACTCACTAATCAAGTTCACGTCCTCCTCCACTGCCTTAGCAGCCCTGGAACGATGGCAGAATGCTCCAGTAAGCGGAGGCCTGCCCAGGTACCCTAGCAAGTCACTCTTTGCAATAGTGAACAAATATCTCCCTTAAGTTCTCAGTGAGAGAGGCCAGAAGCCCAAGTATTTTGTCACCACATGAAATAAGCCTGCATACCAGCAGAGTTCAGACTGGACAGGGCCTGTCAGGGTGTCCTCTCATATTCCAGATCATGTCTGTAATAACTGACAATGCTAACGCACTTCTGTTGCGTTGATGCAAAGCATTTTTAAATCCCTTACCTTACATCTCTGATTTTCTTCTTGAAAGTTAATCCCTTTTCACACATATTTATGTAGGTGAATAGCTGGACTTATCTGGAATACCTACGATTTATACACACACACAGGCACACACGTGTGGATTTTTTGTTTTGAAGAAATGGAGAAAATTATGCTCTTGGTTGTTCAAAACTATTTCCCCATTCAGTTGGGAAAAAAAGAAAGCAGCAAGCATTTTTTTAAAAAACCAATTAACAGTCATTAAAATGACAAAATACCCATTAATGCCTAATTATCTCGCACAGGTTACACCTAAAGAATGTTTTGGTTGAGTTTACTTCTCTTTACTGTCTACTGCAAGCAGACAGGAGAGAAAAAAGGAAAGAGAGCCAATATGATAAAGCAAAAGGAAAAAGGTAGTTTCAGCACAGGCAGATGTCTTTTTGAAGACCAGAAAACACAGACCTGAGCCCCAACATTACATAACCAACTTCTTTTTTTTAATTTATATTAGAGTTCTATTTTGTTAGTAACAACATATTTGTTTATCAGTGTTGGAGGAAAAAAGCTGATGCAACATGCTGCAAGGGATTGTTTTCTGTTCACCTTCCATTAGGCAATGCACGTGCAGCTCAAGTGTGTACCTTTAGTGATACCTTCAGCTGGGAACTAATTTAATCCCACAGAAAGTGCACTGCTTGAAACCCATGTAGGGTTTAAAGAAAAAAATGGCAACACTAAACAAAATGTTATATAAGTTTAAAATACATTAAACAAGACTAATGATAATCATGGCAAAGAACACACACACAAACATGGTGAAATACTTCAGAGACATAATTAAAAAAATTTACCACTAGTACTTTTGTATTTCTGTAGCGAAAAAAGTAAGCACACATGGCTCTAAAATTACCAGTTGACACCTGTTCATTAATTCAGCTACTAAATGGCATTAACAGTCATCATGACAAATTGTTAGAAATACGTACAGTTTTACTTAATGCTATTGGAGCTGTTAAAGCATTTTACTCTGAGCTGAAATGTCCAGTTCATACAAACCTTCCCCTTTTTTTTAAATACGCAGCGAATAATTTTAATAAAGAATTAACACTAAAAACTGTCAGTTGTGAACATGATGAGAGTGAAAATTAAAAGGGAGACAAAAAGGAGTACATTGAATTACAGTGTGACGAAAACAGAGATCTAGGTGAACTTTAGCCTATCTGACCCTGACCCTTAATCTCCAATTTCTCTTAAGTCTGTACTCACAGTGAACAAATGCCCTTATATTGTCAGAGGAAATGAATGTGTAATTTCATCTTATTTCTATCTGGCAAGTGCCTTAGCAATTGCATTTAGCAGTATTTGACAGAAAAAGCAAATATACAAAAGAAATTAATTGCTTTATTATTCCCTTTACCTAACAGAAGATCTACGGCTAATATAGGAGTATAGGAGAAAAAAAAAATAAGTGTACACACAGTTTCAAGGGGTATAAACTATACGGGAGTATGCTTGAACAGCTGAAACTATTAATTACACTGAGAAGTTAATTCAAAAAAAACCACCCCATGTGATACAACTTGGTAGAAAAATGAAATAAGAAGCTAGGGGTCTGTTTAGTCTGGAGAAGACTGAGAGGGGATCTTATTAATGCTTATAAATCTAAAGGGTGGATGTCAAGAGGATGGGGCCAGACTCTTCTCAGTGGTGCCCAGCAACAGGACTAGGGGCAATGGGCACAAACTGGAACACAGGAAGTTCCATCTGAACATGAGAAAAAGCTTCTTTACTGTGAGGGTGACCAAGCACTGGAACAGGCTGCCCAGAGAGGTTGTGGAGTTGTCTTCTCTGGAGAGATTCAAAACCCGCCCGCACACAACCCTGTGCAACCTGCTCTAGGTGATCCTGCTCTAGCAGGGGGGTTGGACTAGATGATCTCTAGAGGTCCCTTCCAACCCCTACCAATCTGTGAATCTGTGTGAATGTCACTGAAAGATTAGAAGATATTTTGTAGCACAAAAATTCAGTTAATTCTACTGTAACATAATAAAACTTCTTTAGGCCTGGCTAAATTGATGATATTGGGAAGCTAATGATAGTTTTCTATTTCTGTGTTACTTCTGGAGGCACCCAAGAATGGAAATCAAAGTTAAAGAAAGTTGGAGGAAAGTCAAACATAATGTAGTCTTTAATTTGCACTTGTTCTTCTCCCTCACCAGTACACCAGTGCCAAGTCTTTCCATTTGCCTAACCACTACTTTCCACACTCAAATGAAACAGCGCAGCAGTTCACACAAGTTAGGCCTAGACAGTACAAGCCTGTGAACTTCCACCAACCACTTGTTTCAGTGAAGTAGATGAAATATGACCAACGTCTTGTTCCAGAGAGCAGAATGAACTCTGGCAAGTTTTGCATGCTCGAGGAAGCAGATAGACAAACCACGTAAATAACCTGTTGATCATCAAGAAGTGCAAATGGGTCCCAAAAGCAGCATCCCAAACAAGCAAAACCCTGCCAATGGCAACAAGTCGGAAAACAACAGCGCAAGCTAAATGGACCGGTGACCAAGGAGGTATCCTGTAACGAATGAAACTAGAGAATATTCAATGGGTCCCAAAGGAGATTCTGGGAGATGCCGTGGTCCTGCACCTGGACTATGCATCACACAAGCTGAAGCCACAATTTCTCTCCTGGACCACGTCATCTCTCCTGCAAAGCATGGACATCACACAACTGGTAAACTACATAAACTGAGATTAAAGTGGTTTGGTATCCAAATTCATTTATAGTCTCCACACTGTCATTTATTTTAAACTTTGACAAATGGCAAACCATTTCCCCAAATACCCAGAGACAAACGAAGAGCATTAACAGATGCTGGCCACACCCTCTTGTCAATGAAGTCAGCAGCTGTCTGATTGATCTCATGTTTGTTCCCAATCCCACCTGGCATTCTGCAGTTCACCTAAAATCACTCAGTTATCAATTCCTGCAGTAAAATTAATTAAGCACTCCTGCTGACACTCTGTCCTTTCTGCAATCAGAAGAGCTAAATACCTGGTACAGCATTTAAAAAAAAAACCAAACTATTTTATTACAAAGAAAGCAAGCCACTGATCTGAAAGTAGATCTTAGTTTGAGCTCTCAAGATTAAAAAAATAAAACTGACAGGGGAAAAAGCCATGGAACCTCTTGCAATCTCGTATGTTTTTTGACTAATTAATGTAATCAAGCTGAAGGAAGTGACATCAACCCAACAGATTATGCTCTATGGAAGAAAGAAAAAAAATCATGACTTAGTTTTACAAATTAGTTTTGTCAAAAAATAGCAGGGGATCTATATTCCTATTATTCGTTCTTATAATACAATTGATTGTTATTATATTTGACCACCACATTTAATGACTACATAAAATGTTAATTTTTCTATTAAAATTACCCTAAAATGGTGGTAACTAGTCTAATTTTCAAATGCAATTTGAAAATTTGCATCAGGAACTTGTGCAGTGAAGTTGTACAGTTAAAGTGTACTTAATTAACCACTCCACATTGCAGTTGTTGTCAGCTTTCTATCAACAGCTTGAAATCAAAGTGGACATCTAGGCCACAAATACTTCATTTACAAAAAAAAAAAAGCACCCCACACAACTGATTTTGCCCTCTTCTATTAACCCTGCTAAAGACTAATGCAAAAGATGTCACTTTTGCTGACAGTAACCAAATATTAACAGTCCATCACATATAAATGCTCACAGAAATACACGCAAGTACTCCTTCTGAACATTAGAAATCGAACAGCAGCAGACAAACAATGATTAAACTGAAAATATCCTCAATGGGCCTACTTAACTGTGTTGTAGGACGTGCTGTAAGAAGCTGGAAATAAAGCTTGTAGCCTTTTCCATGAACTCTTCTCTCTCATTACCTCCATGAATATTTACATAGAAGAAAGCCTCAGGATTGTCCACCGTGTTTCTCCTTTTGCCACTGCTTCAACATCTGCAACGCTGAACACGAACATACTGGGTTTTGCTCCAAAGAGATGCTTAACCTTGGTCAGTTTTGCTGGGCACTGAGACATTACATGTCTTTGCTGCCTATATATTAGTGCTTGACTAATGACTAAAGATCAGTCAATGCATTTTAGAAGTAACATAGCAAGTTTTCATGTGGGTCAGAAGACATTTGCCTATAAAAATAAAATGCTGCCTATAACAGTGCTTCTAATTTAGACAGTTGCCTGTCCTGGTTAGATTTTTTCCTCTGATATCAGGTCATCATCACATCAGAACTGCGACATAGCTATAATTATTTTCCAGGTTCTATTCTAACTGGTACATCTGTTATCCATACAACTTTCAAAAGTAAAAGAAAAGCATCAAGACTCAGACACCAAAAAAATTCAAAATAAAAAAATACTTTATCAAGATTTTAATCAACTCATCTTACACTCTGAGTATCACTCCACAGTGAAATACACAATGTTGCATTTCCATTGACTTAGTACTTAAGAAATTTAATTTAATATTTAGTAAAAAGAATTCTATTCTCCTCTTAGAGTTTAAAAAAAAATATTGGTAATTACCTGGTATTTATTGTTTCATTACACCAGCAGAACTCAAAGGGATGCTTTCATAGGCATCAGGTCCAAAGCATAAATTTCACAGGGGAAAAATATCATATTAAAAATAATTGGGAAATTATCTGTCTTAATAGATTGCATTAATTTCTATAATCAGTAAGCAGTACCCTGTGAAGCTGACTGGAAATCACAGCTTTGATAGTTCATAAATACAAATAGCAACTTTTATCTTTATTTATAAAACGTTGAGAAATTAGCCTTCCATGAACAAGTGTGTGATATTGTGGCCTTGCGGTGGACGGTATCAAATCTAATTAGTTGCATGTAATCTATAAGCAGCATAACTTTCAGTCTAATCATATGCGGGTACAAATATTTTTGTTACATGGCAGTGACAAGAATACAGGTTATTACAACCTTTAGATTAGCCTTACAGTTTTAACCAGACACATTAGAGGACATTGACTTGTTTGGAACAGGAACTGCCACACCACGCATTGTCACAGGGAAGATGTATTGCATCTTTCCACATCACGCTCATTCTGACTAATGATCATTCTAACTAAGGTCATCCCAATAGAGTTTCAGTGTACTGTGACAGTGAAACATTTTTGGCATACTAATGTACCTCTCTGAAAAACAAACAGTAATTGAGACATCTGATGATTTCATACTAAGACAACCAAAACGGTGAGGTTGCCCCATCAATAACTGGGTTAGATCAACTGACACTTGTTAGATAATGGCCATCACTGAATGACGCATTACTGTCTGTCTTTTGTGTATCATGTACAACTTGGGGTTTCCCCTCTGCTATGACAGTGGTCTTTGAAAGCACAGAGAAAGTAAAGATTAATTAGTTATTAATGAAACTTGCAATGACAAAAAAAGGAGGCAACAAATCAGGAAAACTAGCAAGTGGCAGGATTGAAACACTGGAAAACTACACATTTTCTTGAAGTACAGAAAAGATCAATGCCATAGGTTATGAATACTAAAAGATCACAAGTTCACTGAAGAAGAAACACATTGAAGACTTAACTATGCATAAAGATGTGACCTCTGGCTCACAAAAAAACCCCAACTGTCAACTGTTGGCAGCTGGGAAATATAACTATTTGGCTTCTTCTGTCTATGTACATAGACACAGACATTTAATATATATTAATTAACTTATATTTACTCTTTTGCCTAAGCATCCGCTCTTGGTCACGTGCTGAAGACAAAACCAGCCTGAAGACAACCCTGTACGGTTGTATATGTTATTACTATCTTCTAACAGATCTACCTGGAAAAAGCTTTCTTGAGGTCCAAGTAGCACCTGGATTTTTTCAAGACCCTTTGAGATCACTGAATACATGTGCAATGATTATCTGCTTTCAAGAGGTAGAAGACAAATTACTTCCACATTACAGATTAGACTTAGGGGACCTAACAGAGTACTAAATTAAGGCACTTGCACCGTAGCAGACTAAAAATAGTCCTGAAACACACAGCTACTACTCTCTCACCTTTACTGACATAGTCAGGTTTAACCATTCACCTCAGCACATTTTAAACTTGCATGCATACAGAATGTACAGTATATTCTAAATTTAGCAGATGTAATCTATGCTCTGCTTACCTTTATATTACCAACATAAGTAAAATTTGGCTAAAATGATTCATTAAGAAGGCGGCATCTCAGAGCTAATGATCCAAATGTCTTCAACGCAAGAACAAAAAATGTCAAAAGGAAACCCTTGAAACTTATTCCACATGTACTACCGTTCAGAGTACACAACTTAAAGATAGTTCCACACTGACTTATAAAAATCAGCCAGTTTACCATACGGAGTTTTTGCTTTTATAAAGTCTTTAAGCCATAAATTTCTTATTCACTTGCCTCTTCACATTGAGAAATTTTTCCATAATAGCATTCTAAAAAAATTATATTCCCACCTTACAGAACAGAAAAAGATATCTGAAAGAATGAAACTTCAGAGAAGTTTCAGTTTCCCACAACTGCACAAGGCACACACCACTTACAGAATATACAAAATTATAATTTCAACTTTACATCCTTTAGAGATCATTAACAAGTAATTCAATAACTCAACAAAATTATCAGCTTTTTATCTGTTAATGCCTATGTACCTAGTATTTTCAATTTCTCAATTAACCGAGACACTTAATAGCACAATTGTTAACTTTTAATCCTTTAGATAGCTTTCTACTGTATCTTTCTGCAAAGAACCTTTATTCATTTAGATAACAGATCTATCATATGTATATATGGCAGATATTCTGTTCAAAGCATCTCCTAATAGCATTACAGTTGAAACAACTATCAATCAAAGGCTGCAATCTCAAAAGGAGACAAGGAATATTTTTTTCCCTTGGTCAGCAAAAAAGGAAGAAAAATCAGTTTTGCACATAAAGCTAACAGGCATGGGGAGGGGAGCATCTTTTGTAAATATGACATCATTGTAGGTCAGCACAATACATAACTGAACTAGGCCACAAAATCAGACTATATTTTGTCAGTTGACACAGAAAAAACCCACATTGTACTTCATATAAGAGAAATTTGAGAGAAAGTACATTTAGGAAGTAACGTAGCATGTACTAGGTATGGTTCATGCTGAAAGACTGAGGGAACATCTCTAATACAGACTTAAAAGACTTATTTTATAAGTAAGGTCATATATTTTGCCTATAACTACATTTTTTTTTTACACTGGGTTTCTATTTAAACAAATACATATTTAATCCTGGAACTCTGCTAGAAGCTTTCAGGATATTAAAATATAGGTGCACATTCTATTTAATAGTCAGCCCAAACTTTCCTGGGAAGCAATTGATCTGTTTTCCATCCTTTCCTCCAGACTTTTTGTATTTTTTCCCCTCCCACTTTCACTTGGGTCACAAATTCACAGCCAACTGCATGGCATTACTTCAGCTGAAGAATCTGCATTACAATGCTTGGCTTTCTAGCAGTAACTAGATAGGGAGCTTCCTTTACTGATATTGAGAGTGTTTCCAGAAAACATAGCTATAGCTACAAATAACACACAATGCAAAAGACATTATTTTAAAACCATCCTCCGTACAGTTATAGAACACAGACCTAGAAGTGACAAGTGATTGACCTCCGACTCATTATCAGTGTATTTTATGTACATGTATATATACAAACTCTTACACATGAAATATAAGTCATACTTCAGGAAAATTCCTGCAACAGATAATCTTAACAGTTCATTTAACAAAAAAATACCATAAAATTCATAGAATGGGCTATTTAATCATGTTCTGAGAAACTAGCTTCAAATTAAACAGATTTTTCTAGTAGCCAACTTAAATTCCCTTGCAAAAAATGAAGTTGCGGAAAAAATATTCGTAGAAGAGTATTTTTGAGGGTTATTTTTTCTGTTTTGACGTTAGAGAAAGCATTCTTTTCAGTCTAATCTTTTTACCTATTCATACAGAATGTGTTTTATTCCAGGAATACAGATTTTTATTTGTTTAAAAACAAACAAAACCCATTTCTTTTTTCAGTTCAAAACAGATTCTTTTTTCGGTTCAACTTCTGAATTTCTTTTTCATCGAATTCATAGAAAAAAATACTCTCTGTAAGAGCATTATAGATCAAGACTACTTCATGAATGTATTCATATTTCATGCTAATTAGTCTTTGTACACAATCCCTTTCCCTAGTGTGCCTAGTACATGTGTCTCTGTCCTCAACCGCTCGTTAAATGTGCTATAGTTTATTTGAGCACTGCATCACTGAGACTGAAATAGACATTTCAGAATACAAAACTGCCTTTCTTCCTCTGCTGTATTTTATAAAGCTGCTACAAACAAAAGCTCTATTTCCCTTAGAAAAACAAGGCATATAGTAGGTACAGAATGTACTAACTACTAACAGAGTTATCACACAGTAGGCTGGAATTCCAAACTTGTGGAATATATGTGTGTGTGGGTAACACATATTTGTGTATGACAAGTAGTGATCTTTACTCTTTTCTAATGGGGACCTTCGAGACACCAAATGGAAGAAAAAAACAAGGCATGCCTTTGAGAGTTTACCTCCTCTTGACTTTTCTTTCTAGTCAGCATTGACTCTTCCACCTTTCCTCTTCAAGATGTTAATTTTTAAATTCTGAGAACTTGGGTCTAACAAATTAATACGTGAATTCTCTAAGTTACCATCTAAAATTTAAGACATTATAACTCAGCTCAGTCTCAACATTGTTAAAAACACATACAAGAGACCTTTTAAGACAATACATGGCTGTTCTTGCTCCATTATTTTTCCTTCCAAGCCTTTAACACAAACTACTGCTCTACAAGTTCACCACAACCCCAACACCAACCACACTTTCTGAAAAATCAGTTCTTTGTACTTCCAAAATCAGATTTTTATGTATGAAATAATATGTTCATTAATTTATTGCATTTTTAGAATTCCCTAGCAGTTCCCAAATTTTACTGAAGAAATACCAACAAATACCTAAAATTATTCAAGCAGCAAAACTATCATACTTCACTTAAGCAGAAAAACTCTGATAGTAAAACTGTCATACTTCAAAGAAAATAGCCTTCTTTAAATTCTATTGCTGAAGCTTTTTGACAAAATTACTAATTTAAACTTGCAGTAAAGCTGAGCAGCAGGGGATTCTTTATTAATACTCTTCAGAAACACTTTCAGTTCCACAGATTTCTTAACCAACTGATAGTCTTACAGCAAGCATATACACATGCGACATCCTCTACAATCTTAGTTTCGCACTTCACACTAAAAAAGGCAGATAATCAGCGTGGATCTATGGAAGTCATACAGTTAGGAAGTAACTAGCAGAGTTTTTTATTTGTATCCTCCTCAAGTCTCCAGGGGGGAAGACTAACTTGTCCTAGTGACGTTTCAAAAGGCTTAAGCAGAGCTAATTACACTAAAACTGGAGGAATCACCTCCACATTAGAGCATTTGCCCTGGATTCAGAACAGATATAATGCTGATTTTGAATGTGAACTTGATTTCCATAGGAACTGTGCAGACTACGTTATGATATACCTCAAAGCAATCAATGAATAAAGCTCGCAACTTTCAAATATCCCAGACCTAAAACTATTTCCCATCTGTCTCTTAATCTGAATATAATTTAATTCACATAGAGACTACTTGTATACTTCAGTTTTTCTGAAGCTGCAATTATTACATTTCCTCATATAATGCTAACCAAGATAAAATCCAAACCACACAATCCAAACCCTTCTGACAGAACACCAATGCTCTGAAAAAATACTTTAACTATTGTGCATGTAAAGAAAGCAAGCTCCAGGAATACCGAATAAGAGATCTAGGAAAACTGCAACTATCTGACCTGTCCCTCATTAATTTTTTCCATTATGAATATACTGTAAAGCTTTTAAAAGCAGAGTCCTAAAAGAAACATAATTAAAATGTACTACAGCCCGAGGTCTCCAGTGAAATTCCTGCATCAGTTCATCCCTATGACATGCTCATTCTGAAAGTATTATTTATATAAGATTTTACAGGAAAAAAAGACAACACATAAAATAAAAATAACACAACTGAGACTGATCCTAACTTCTGAGAAAGGCTAAATAGAGTTTTTATCTGGGACATTCTTCATTTGCTGTCACATGACAACAACTCTGCAGTCCCAAACTGAAAAAATAATTATATTTCTATATATATTTTTTTCAAACTTCCTGGATGTTTCAAAATAAAGCCTTCACAAAATATCAATGTTCCCTCACATTACGCCATACCAACAGCACATCTATTTTCCATAGTATGTTTTTTCAAAATAATATATATACTCTCTGTGACTCAATGTTACAAATTACCTTCCACATAGAAAAGGAATCATTTGGCTTATTGAAAAGTAATCAGGCTAAAATGCTATTTGAAGTAAAATATGAAGAAGTAAAATTTACAAACATTGACTCCTAAGTGGCAGCTTTGTTTGTTTTGGCCCCTTCAGAATGCTAGTCTCATTTTAGTCCTTTTGTACTATGATGAATGAAATGGGTACCAATGCTCTTGAAATAAAAAGACACACACTCCCTTCAACAGGAGCAGGTGCTATTAAACAGCCACCATTTGCACAGCGGCTTCCTCATATGAAAAAATTTACACAGGAACATACGTACAAGTAATTCTTGGGAGGCCTCATCTGTGCTTCTCCTGAACAATAGCCCAGCTGCAGCGAAACTACATGCATCATTCCTAAGGTCAGTTTGGAAACCATGCTTCTCTGTGTAAACTATTGACAGTTGTTTATAAAGTATAACTATTAAGGAGTCAACTTCTGCAGTTAAGTCTTAGTACCTGATGCAAAACTGAATAGAAAGAACACATGCACCTTGTTTTCCCCGCCTTCTTTTTCTGTCAATACTTTAAACATAGTAAAGCTAGGTAGAAAAGCTTTTGTTTCATTGGTAATCATATAAAAAAAATTTTTTCCTTAAACAAGAAATATATTCTTATGCATTTACCATGCTCATTGTTTAGATAGTTCTAAGATCATTTAAGAATCAAAAATGCATATATAAATACATAAAAATACAAATATAGAGACACACAAATATATGTAAGTCTACGCTAAGTGGTAATAATTTCAGGCATCAGTTTGTTTAAACAATGTAAAGCTTTTTCCATCCCTGAGTTTGACAGTTTACCTATTGGATAAATCGAGTTGAAAAGGAAAGGAAAAGATGAAAAATAGCAAACTAATAACTGACTCCTCCTTTATGGTACTTGAATTTATTCTGTTGTTGAAAAAGAAGAACCAATTTCAAGTACACTGAAAGATAAAAACAAACCAGCCTACTTCATTTCTATGTGAAGATGAGATATGAAGATTGATTACCTAAGCATGCAATCTAACTAAATGAAATTCCTGTAAGACACAGGAACATTTGGTTACCCCACACTGCGAAGCAGTATCTTCCTTTGCTTTGGATTCACACACTTCTGAAAAGGAGAGGGCAAGGAAGGGAAGGGAACAAACCTACACGTGCTGAATTAATCAGAAGACCAAGGGAGCCACCTGCAGTTTGCAATCCAGAAACAAATACATTACGAGTTTGTGGGTTTTTTCTTTATTTCACCAAAGCAATGCATATAGCTGAGCTAGAATAACATATCTGTGCTTCATACTAGAGACTCCTGTATTGAACTGAAGCTTGCTGTCTCACACCTACAAATACAGCTGTGTTACAGGAACTTCAGACAAACTGAGTGCATTTAAAGCTTGTAAAAGTTTAAGTTCTCTGACGAATTCAATCTGGGCTTCTCAGCGTATCAAATTCAGATCCATTTTTTAAAAGTAGTAATCTCTTTTCAAGTACCAAATGTAAATGAATGCAGTTCTCCTTCAATTTTAATGTGCACCAATCTCATTCTTTGGCTGCTATTATCTCTTTAGTAAGAAACAGATGAAAAAGTAATATAAACAGAACTTTTTTCTCCCCACTAAAAATGTTTCATTACATCAAGCAAAAAGGAAGGGCTGATGAAGAATGCTGCGTAGTTTATGGTGTCATTTGTGAGTCAAGAATAACAGTGAATATAAGCTGCATAATATTGACAGAGGAACACTGCACAGAGCTAGAACCAACCTTGAGATATTACATCACCGATAGCAGAATAAAAACTTTAAAGCTGCATTTAATGCATGCAAACCTGATTGTTTCAATGAGAATGTTTGAAGCTAAAACATTCATTCTAATCAAGGAAAGAACACTATTTGCTTCAGCAGAGTAACTGGTCACAGAGGGGGTTAAAATAATAAAATTCATGTCAGAAAGACATACCTGTTAACTCTGGGGGCAAGGGGAAGGAACAAAAAGTCAACTGAATCAACAGTATCTACTGACTTACATTGAAACTAGCCTGTCTTACTTTCCTCCTCTCCTCAGTATCCGCAGTGGTGTAAATAGAAAAAAGTATGTTACTCTAGAAATTTGAAAAAAAAAAAAAACCCTGCAAAATACATACTATCCTTTTAAGAATGCGTGGTTTCACAGAAGAAACAAGTCAGCCTGCTTTATATCAGACATACAACACAAAAGATAGAGCTTTAAAATGCCCTTCATGACTAGGTGATTTGGTAGTCACTTCTACATTCCCTTATGCATAAAGGTACCTTGTGGAATTGAAATTAGAAGGTACGATAAGGTTTAAAAGACCCAAACTACTGTGAACGTTTAATGGCTCAATGAGTAGCAGTAGAAGGTCCACAAAGAAAAGTCACTGAAGACCACACATGGGTATTCCATACGTGAACACAACGTGAACGTCTGCGTGATGTTAACAAGGAAGACAACACTATTTACTTGCACATGGATATTACAGAATTAACACATTAACAGTATCAACAAAATGTGTTCAAACCAGAAGGGTTTTTTTTTAATTAAAGCCTGATAAAAGTATATAGGGCATCGCATCTTCTTGGTTTAAACCTTCTGATCTAACACGCATTAAGAAATTAAAATACAAACAGTCATGTCTTTCATGTTGCTGTACTATAGAACTTTTGTGGGAAGAACAATAATTTCAAATACTGAAGTTGTTCAAATTTTCTGGCATGTTTTCTTAACAATGGAAAATAGAAGTTTGAGGTATAATAAGGTGTTCTTGTGGACACAGCAAGCAAGTGAAAATAAAAGCTTAAGTGGGTGGGAATAGCAGCCCACCTACATTTTGGCCTTCAATTCACTACTCCAAGAAAGCTGACATTTAGACCTCAAATGACATTGTATCCACAGAAAGGAGGAGGCAATCAAAAGACTACCACAGCTCAAGTGTTAATAATTCACCTTAATTAGAATGCAGTCATCCAAGCACTTTAAGGCAGGGAAGAATAACGTACAAAAAGTTTACAGAACTGAAGGAAGTCTTGATAGGCTACCCCAACCAACAAATGCAAACAGAAAACGCTAGTCAATGACCTACTAGCAGAAATAAAATTGTCAATACCTTCTAAATAGTATTTTACCAGCAAGTCAGAACAACCCCAAGTAGACTTTTAAAGGAGGAAAATCTCCACAGTAAGATCATACAATTTGTGGTGAAGAACTCGAGATGCTGATGACTTGTTGCAATACCATTTGAGCTTCACTCTTCACGGGGACATAGAATGGGTGAGCATAACACCAGAAAAAAGGAGAGGTGGATGATAAGTTTATGTTTGAGTGTTAGTATCAAGATAATTGGAATAATGGTAAGCTTTTGTTTTATTTTGATTAGACTTAACACTATAAAGTACAAATAAGTGTTGAAGTCTCCATATAAGATTTGTATACTTTTTGTTCATGTAAATGTCGAACATAACACCTGCATACATCTATGATACCACCCACATACAGCAATAGCCAGTATTCCACCTTCATCTATTTTTAGAGCCAGTCCCTTCACTGTTTCCAACATATTTAAAAAGAACATTTATGTTATAATGTTTACAATAAACTCATTTGGATAAGCATTGTTATCTGCTTACAGTTCTTCACAAGTACAGTTTCCTGAACTGTCTAACCTTTATAGCCTAAAAAATATTTATCACCTTCAAATAAGAATTATTAATAATGTTGACAAAAAAGGATGTTGATATCATCACTATAGTTAGTCTTATTTAAACATCACCTTTTTCTTAACCTCATCATGTCATATTTTGTGTCTTCCTCAGAAGCAATGTTATCTCCCTGGACTGTTCTTCAGGTTTTTTGGTAGGCTTGTTACCCTCTGTCTTAAATTTTTCCATCAGCTTTTTCATACTACTTTCAGTTGCCCATTTCAACCCTCTTCCTCCTCAAACAACAAAACAAGTTTAGATACTAAAATCCTAGCACCGACCCAAAACATGAACAAGTTAAAACTAAGCTTTAGTTAATCCTATCAATGTTTTACTAATTGTTCATGATTACTAGTATTTTAAAATTGAGCTACAGACGAGTCCTAAAAGTTGTTCACAGAGGGAGATATCAAAGCTAGGACTGGACAGCCACCTAAGTTTTCATATTGTAGTTAAACACTTAAACAAGACCATATGAAAATAAGCTATTTAACATATTTTATACTACATATCCAGGTTTTTATTTTTATATGTATAATGTAATAATATATATTTTGTTCATGTTTTCTTCAATTATAGTTTACATGCAAGTTTATATTTTCTCTTGTCTTTTCTCACTTAAATCACCATAAGCTGAAAAATACAACCCTGCTATTGAAACTTTACTTCAATTTTGAAAACACATCAAAATGATTGTTGAATTGTATTTTTAAAGTCTAATCATAAAGAAGCAACAGAACCTTGATTGAGAAGTTCTCCCTTGAGGTAAGTTGGATGGATAATGAATTCTGTACTGGAACAATCCCAGTAGTTACAGACTATTATGTACTAATTACTACCTTTACAGATCTACTGTACACATAATTAATTTCTTCAGAGCACCACTATCCTTCTTGACTGGCAAAATACACAACCTAAATTACAAGAGCCAGAAATTAACATGATCCTTTAGGGAGAAGGCATTAACTTGCTTTGTAGTGTTTTGCAATTAGACTATCAATCAAACAGTGAAAAGTGATTTTGATAGCAGCAGGCCAGATAACTTTATAATAATGTGGCAATACTCAATGTATCTGAGGCCCCAAGCATGTGATGTATCACAACTTATCTACAGAGCCATAACATTTTAATCCTTTAATTTTACCTGCTAGAAGACACTTTATCATACAAATATGTATGTATTTAATATTCAAAAAATTAAACACCAATATAGGGAGTTTTTGAGATCATATTCCACAAAGCACTCCACAGACATCACACTGCTGGTGGTGTTCTTTTCCCTTATACCAGTAGCCAAAAAATATAATTTGAGTCAGTTAAAGGACAAAAGCAAACTTTAGTAAAAGAATGTTCTAGCGGCACAACATAATATGACCTGCTTAAATGGTTTGTAAGATTTGCTATTAAGTAGGCTCTTGCCAAGAACACTAACATTTTAAACACTTCATGGGGGCTTTGTTGGTTTTTTGTTTAAGACATTCTACAGAAATATAAACCCTGCCAAAAAGCAGTAGCCCAAGCTTCCAGAGATGTATAACCAGAGTGGCTTAATATAGTAAGCATAAATTCTTATTCAACTTCATTACAATATTTCCCTCACTAGAAAATTACTATTATGTATTTAATCAAAGATGTATAATTTTTTTAGGTCTAGAATTTTGATAGTGGGACCACTTAAAGACATCTACAAGAAGGCAGTCTTAGTTGACAATGCATCTCATTATTTCACTGTATTAACAGAAATGAATAACTTAAGATCACATAATAGACTCACAAGGACAAGATGCATTTATCTGATCACTTGGATCTCCTCTCTTCAGTTATGAGTACTGCAGGGTTCATACTATGTAATCCAGCCAAGAACGATTGTTCATTGAGTTTATTTCGCATGTTCTTTATATTCCATGAACTAGACAGGATTTTATTTTTTTTTTATTTAAGAAAATATTTATGTGATCACACAAGTTTTAAAAAGGATAACACCTTACTATGTAAAGGTTATGCTCCTTGTCAAAAAACCCCGCCTTGTCTGAAGAGACTGTTGCTTGCAAGTAAGATTTAACTGTTTTAAAAGTAAGAAGATAAGGTTGAGCTAACAATACCTCAGTAGAACTCCTTCCTCTTCCTATTTGAATATCAAAATGCAAATCAATCCATGATAAGATTATTTTGCAAACCAAATACTACTGAGTGTGAAATTTTCAAGTCGTGACTCAAAAACCAGCAAAATCACTGCTTTCACTTTTAAGCAACGCGTGATTCACAAAATTCTGGATGATATCAGATTCTCTCTTAGAATTAACCAGGTCAAAAGAAAACAAGTAACCAATTGGAAACTAATACCATCTTTACTCTTTTCCTCTGTGCAGCTACACAAGGAAATATGCATCTATGTGTTCCATTGCCACCCACAATGCAGTAACTCTCCCACATCTTAGTATCACCCAACTCATTAACAACCACCACAGTTGCCCACTCATTTTCAGTTGCGCCTGATCTCAAATATCATTTACTTGCCTAAATGGTCCGTGAGACTATAATCATTGTTTCCATCTCTGCATCTGGAAGCACAATTCCAAGCTCAAAACACTCATCTAAGATCTTTAATGAGAATTTGAAGCCCTGGGGTCCATTTGTCAGAGGCCCTTAAAAGGTATTCAAGATCATCTGTATTTCTCTTGAAGAAAAATGGAGAAAATCCTTCCAGACTGTACTGAGACAGTGATAATTAGATCTCAGTTAACTCAGTTCAGACCCCAAGATCTCAAAATCCTGTAAAGTCTGACAGGGAATACTTTTTAATGTTTCCATTGCTCCCTGTACAACAGCTGTTTTCATAACTGCGCTCAGTAACTGATTTCACAGACCAAATACTGCCGTTTGACTGTTAGTACTAATTTGAACCTAATTAAATACATTCTACATATTCATGGGGCATCGATATTAAATATCTAATGTTACAGTAGCAAGTAAGATTTAACTTTACGCATACTTTTTAAAAATAAATTTGCATCCAAATATATTTGAAGTAAAATTACTTTACCAGTCAGGGAACATTCCTTTTTGTTCCTGGTGCTCTGTGATTAAACATTCTCATGTTTTACAAGCAACTAACTGAAGAATGTAATAATTCGTTAACTAATGAAAATTGTGCTTCAGAAGTGTCTTATTATGCTTTCCTCCCGTCCCCCTCTACTTTTGATCTCCAAAAGTAGCTCTTCCCTGCAGCTTTGCCTGCCTTGCTTGAAAACAGGCAGCACTCAGATAGCAAGGCAGCACATAGTTTAGTGACAACCAACATTAAGTTATTCTTGGAGTATCTTAAAACAAAACTATGCTAAATGAGGAAAAAACCCCAAAGTTTCATTCTCATTGTGCCAGAGAATCATGAATAGAATTCAGAGGTTTAATCGGAGTGCTGCATTCCTACTGGCATTCCATGGCATGCCATGAAATACAAGATAGTAAACACGAAGTCATCACAGTTGCTTTCGGCAATTGTCAGTTTTCTTCCACGCATCCATTTATTTGTTTTACATGCTGACTGTGCTCTCAAGAGAATATAAAATGCATTTTATTTGTCTTTCTATCACTCTCCCTTAATATATTAGGAGACCACACCAAGAAACAGGACTAAAGCAGAAGAGAAATTTGATCCTAGATTATGCTTGAAATAAGTATTTTGGGGATTAATGAACCGCCTGTGGCTGTTAAGGCAAAAGGCAAGGAAGAATGGTGAATATCCTTTTAATGTTTCCCTTTGCATGCAGCAGTTGCAGAATAAAGTTGCTTGTGGAATGCAATTACTTGAGCCTGTGCTGCAACTCAATGCTCTAAGACTCTTCTTGACTTCTAGTAGGTTTTCAAGTTTTAAGAAAAACTTGAACTCAAAAAAAGACCACACTGGCTTTCTCTACTAGTCAGCCAAATAAGATTTTAATATCCTGGGTAATAGGTAGCAGCATTTTCAACAGTCTTCCCATCTTTTCTTATGGCATGTTATTTTCTAAAATGTAAGGGAAAACAGGAAAAATATCTGCAAGGCTATCACCACAGTAAGCTGTTTGGAGAATTTCTGTTGTTCCTAGTTTTAGAACTGCGACTATGTCAAGAGGAATTTCCTCTCCTATGAAAGTGACAACTAATTCAAAATTTCAAGAGGGTTTTTTCAGCATTTTTAATGAAGAGGCTTTTCAGAAATTCAGAAACATTTCTTCAGATTTCTGATGAAAGAATTCAGCTCAAGGCAGAAGCTTGTCATTTTCATTTAGAAGGGTCTCGTTCCATTGTAAGTGTTATCTGCTGTTCTTTCCCTTAAAGGTTTTCCTGTATTGCTGTCACACTAAAACCAGTGACAAACTCACATTATTTTAACCTCACTACTATGCTATGAACGAAGAATCTATCAAACTTTGGTATGGAAAAAAGTGTTAAATTACTGCAGATGATGCTTTGTACTCATGGCTTCAGAGACTACTGAAAAAAGCAAAAGCTCTGAGTGAAAGAACTGTATATTTATCCTACGAAAAACACAGCTATGACTAACTCTTTGAAGGGGTTTCAAAAGAGCACAGAAAGAGACATTCAGAAGTAACTCAAGGAATCTACTCAAGAAATGGTTCAGGAAAGTTACAGTCTTCTGAGAGACCTTCCTTAACCAGAGTTAACTTTTCAAATGCTGTATTAGTATAAACTGCAGTTCTTATGCCTGAAATTCAGACAATAGCCAAGATACCACAAGCCTCTATGTGCAATAGAACTTAATTTTGAAGCAATAAAATCCTCAAGTAATTGATAGAAGTGAGAGCATACTAGTGGTTCAAATTAAAACAGAAGAGCCCCTGTGGTTAAAATACAAAGCATCACATGAATTGTTAATTCTCAAAGCCAAAAGGTTAAGTAAAAAAGCCCCACAAAAAAAACAGCACAAAAATGCTTACAGTCAGTACACACTTCAAAACCCTAAGTGTATGTTTACTTATTCAGATTTGGCCCATGAACACTTCATACATCTGACTCCACCTTCAAGAACAGCACATCCCTAAAGTATATTGTATTCTAACTGGTTGATAAACGGACAAAAGATTTATAGCTAGATCAGGAATTCATTCTTTCAGTATCTACCACTTCTTGGACCCTAATTTGTTGGGCTTCCTCATTAGCTCCTGAATAAGTTATTATCGAACTCTACTTCAGCAGTACTTGCTTCTTTTCAGTGCCTGAAACAAATTACTGGTAAATGGCCACGTATGAAATACTGATCAATTGACCATTAACCATGGATAATAATGAAAAGACTTGAAGAGGCCGTGTGCAGCTTTGGAAGTACTCACAGACAGCATTCACTAATGACAGTAACAACGCAGCTTAACTGTTTATAATGGGGGGGGGGAATGCTTCTTAAATTACATAACACAAATTTAAATACTAATTAAAGGAGTACATTTTTATTTAAGAAAAAAGAAAAGTGAGAGCAAAGACTAAGGACACAAGCACAAGAACTTTGAAAAGAACGATGGTTCCAGTCCACATATTCCAGAATCGTGACAGTAGGCATATTACAGAGTTGTGATTTTATGATTCAACTGTATATGTTGTAACTGCTATGTTCTAAGTCTTGTACCTGTAGAGGATTTTGATTTAGTAGAGTGATACAAGCAAGTAAACTTTGTTATACAAAACCCTCCATGTGTGGAATATCTAAAAGAACCTGACAACTTACAGTTCCTGCAGCTAGGAATATTAATGCAGATAAGTATGATTTTAGGATTAGAATTCAAATTTAATTATAATTTAATTTGAAGAAAATTCACATATTTCTGCAACATACCCTGCACTTTTAAGAGGTATTATTACAAAAGGTTCCTCCCCAAGTGCAGGAGGAGCAATTCTTGTACCAAACTGCTATACTTAATAACAACATATGTTTTAAATCATCTTCCTGCTACAAAATCATTATATGAATTCCATGGTATTGCACAAAGAATAGAAGAGACTGTCATTGCACAGTTTTAAACTTAATAGAAGTATAATACAAAGTAAAAGAAGAATGTACCTTTCATTTGTGTTCCAAAGGTAAGCGCCAATTTTGCAAACAGTTCTGGGTTTTCAAATTTATCTTCTTCAGCTTTTACCCAAAAGCTGTTTTCTGCTATCTCTTGAGGCTCAATCTGAAACAAAAATGGCATCTCCAAAGTTAATAACTAGTATTTTCAATCGCCAAGTTAAAGCCAATGCTACTAGACTTTTTGGCCTAATTAAGTTTAGGTATGTTCCAGGTATTACGTTCTCTTAAAGATGCTTCCTAAATAAAACACAATCAGATGAACTGCCCTCTATCTACACAATGATTTTTACCATATTTCTCCCATTCAACAAGTTTTCCAAACAGGCTTGATAACGTATTAGCATCTGGGTTTGAAAGTGTTCTGGCTTTCTTTTGGTGACTTTCTAGACAGTTCCTCAATTCTTCACCACTGATATGCTTCCCTGCTACTTGAGAAGAAATAGTCTGTCTTACACTGCTAGAATACAGAATAACTTATTTGCAAATGATATCTCAATTTGGACCTTCCAGTGACTTAATATTAAGTCTGTAGGAAGAATTATCTTTTTAAATATCAGAAATAGTTTTATACTTAATATCACTTTTTTTTATAGTTTGAATTTGTCAAATGTAAACACAGATTTCATTACAGTCCCTTATTTGATACTGGCTATATTAAAAGAAGAAAGTACTCTGCCATATAGAAGATGAAAGCAAATTTTACTCTTCATGTATGATTCCGAAGAGCTATTTTGTTTTCTAAATATGTTCTTCTTCCAGTTTTTAAAATCTTATCAATTCTTGTTTACAAGTTTGTTAAATGCCAATTGATTTTCAAGGGCTACTTAACTTCAAGACGATATGCAAGAAACTTATCAATATTGTATTTGTAAGTCTCACTAGTATTTCACTGCAACACATTGGTCCTCCACCTTTTTTCCCCTAAGATCAATCTGTTAACGTGTAGCTGCTTTACCACCAGCTACAGGTAAGACATTTTTAAAAATAACTACCTTAATCCAACACTAATGGTGAAGACCATTACAACAAAAGGCACTAGATTAAACAGGAAGAATTTTATTCCCAAAATGATGGCTCCTTAAAGGTGACGATCAAATAGACTTTCCTCTTTTTCAGTATGACGGAGACCTTTGGCACTGTTCCCAGAGCACTTAAGCAAAGTCTCCATCTGCAATTACTTTCCACTGTCACACCAGAGTTCAGATGTACACTTTATAAATTATTTCTATAAACACACGAACATAGTTGATTATAACAAAATTGGCTGCAATGACAAATACGTAAACTAAAAAACTTATTTGTCTATATGTTTACAGCATACTAGTCTGAGTATGTTTCAGAGTTACAAAACTAGTGCAACTGACTCTAGAATCGGATATTACTTAGCAAGGACAACTGACTGTAGAAAGCATAAGTTACATGTACGGCAGGAATTCTTCCTTGCTTATGTGAGACACCTAAATAAATGAAAGAGATAAATGAATTGTAGGAGAGAAACTATCCTAACCAAAGCAGTGGCAAGTCAAAGATGAGCAGCAACTTCAGCAGAGAATAATACTGTCAATGGCATAAAAATTTTCTCCTCCCCTCACTCCCCGCCCCAGAAAATTAGCAAAATATAAATCTGTGATGAAACCTATATTCCATAAGGAAAACAGTCCAGATGGAAATACCTAAACAGATCTAACGGGTTAATAAAAAAAACCCTGGAAGTCAAAGATTGTAAGAGAAGCTAAATGAAATAATAGCCACAAAACATTTTCTGAATAGCCCAGGTGGAAATGCGTTTTGCAAACATTACAGCTCCATTCCAAAAGGAGGAAAAAGTAGTTTTAAAAAAATCCAGGAAATTATTTAATAGAAGCTTGGAAGAGAGTAATCTAAACAGAAAGAAGACAAGGACGTTCAAAGGTAAAATATCTTCAATAGACAATAAACATTTCATAGGACGGGAAGTAACCTTTCCTTTTATATAAAAGGTTTTAAAGGTTACAAAATTGTATAATTCAAATGATTCATAAAAGAGTACATGAACTAAAAGGACTTTTATATGGCTAGATAATTTCAAAGAAAAAAAAAAAAAATCCAAATCTCTGGATTCCAACACAGGATAATGCCATATTTCTCAAAGTAATACATGAGCATCTTCTCCAGCACGACAACTCACACATTCTTGTTTCTTTTTAATAATAAAACTAGGCTACTTAAAACAGTCAATTTTTTCTTCTAGAAAATATAATATATTGGTGTGGCTGGCAGGAGGTTAAAGGAATTTTGTACCAATGTTTTAAGAAAACAGCAGGACTATGTGAGTCCTTTCACATTCAGAAGCACTAAAGTTAATATTTATTCTCAAAAAAATGGTTTTCTGGAAACACATTGAGAATTAGATGTAAATAAACAAAGGAAACCCCTCACCAATTTCGTTTTGCTGCATTCTCTAGTTACTCGTAACATCACCCTCATCTACAATTCTCTAATGGGCCTGAAGTTTCCAGCACTGTGATCCAATGATGTGATTAATTTCAGAGGCTTCGTACTGAAATGAGATAGCATCTTCAGCCAGGAGCAACATCTGGCATCCCAGGTCATCCAGCTCCATCCAGGACAACTTGGTAACACCCAACTTTCTAGAAAGATATATATCTACAACCTGAAAAAAAACCCTGCACTATTTCAGAGTGAGATTTAAATTACATGTTCAATGTTAAATTGCAGCTTAAGGTCAGCAATGACCATCTGTGGCCATTTAACAGCTTACTTTCATCAACAACTTGATTTTACTAAGTTCTTGGTACCAACACACTATTGAGACAGAACATGGCTTTCAAGGAAACTGTCAGACACTAGCTAGTAGACCAAAGATTGAGTACCTTGACAAACAAGGAGCAGATATCCAGTCAAACTACACTGAACTCCAAGCTAGAGCTGAAACCAGATAGTATGCAATATATAAAAGTCCTCCTTTTATTTGCCTTGATGATTTGGTGATCCATATATTTTTTTCCTACAGTAAACCTCAATACATCTAACACATTTTATACCACTCAAAAACTGCCAACCACAAACTGCCTTTAAGATGTGATGTTTTAGTCTTGATGATAGATATAATTATCTAGTACATCAAATTTATTTGCTGTGTATGGAAGGAACAGTGGCTATACTGATCAAAAAGGGATTTTAAAGCAACACATACACAAACACACATGTGCATACTTGCATAACTTCTCTTGTCACAGTGTGACCAATTATATTGAGAGGCAAGTAATAACTAGTAACTGCTCTTCCAAGTTAGTTTACAAATCAGATTGTGCTTGCAGTTAACTGCTCAAGTAAATGTTCATATTTTAAAATGTTTTAAAAAACGAAATTTGATTTAAAATAACCACGTCAAGACTGTGCAGGAGCTCACTGTCACTGGACATTAATGGTGCCCAAACGTTTCCCTTGAGCAGTCCCATAGCTCCTCCCAGTGGCCACAAGCCTGCACTAGCACATCACTAATTTGAAACAGCCAATAAACATCTCTGAGATTAATAACCTACAAGTACCACTACAGCAGAGATACCTGCCTTCTCTGAACTTAAAACTACATTAGACATCACAAACTTAGAAGGTCTTTACATGAAATAGCATGCTGTTATCTATGTTTGAAAACTGCTTTAGGACTATTCCTAATGGGTTGGATACACGTACACAACTTAAAGCAAAGCCACAATTCACGTTCACTGCACCTAACAGAACAGTGCCCCAGCTCTTCTTTTGGGTCATCGCAGCTTTACCATCTCCTTTGATACAAACCAAGAATACAAGCAACTCTCTGCAGAACTATGAAATTCCATGAGCATTCACGCACCGATCATGTTCCACATACCTCAGGAGTCAGAGATGTGCCCTCAGACTTGCCCTCATGACAGGGCCAAAAGAGAAAGAAAACACAGCAGTTACCGACTGCCACCTCCTGCTGTCATTACATAAATCCACCAAGCCTAGTACCTGACCTCTAAAAGCTCATGGAAAGAAATCTCTCACCTAGCAATGTGCAACCCACAGACTTTTTTTAGAAGAGTTTTGTATTGGAACTAAATTAGCTTCCTGGGGTACTCATCTGTCAAACATCAAAGTTCTGTCAATAAGAATCTCATTTAAAAATTAATTATAGTATACAGTATCAACTATATTTGTAAAGTAAAGGAGGGGGGAGGAACATCAGCTTCACAACTTTAATAGAGCCATGACTAACTCAAGTTTAATATTAAATCACATACTGCTAAATCAAATGCAGTAATAAGTTTGCACAAAACTAGATAGCTAAAAATTCACTCTAGTAAAAATTTCTTCAATGCTTACAATAAAAACTGATGTTTAACACCACCATTGCCTTAAGAACCTTCTGGTAAGTTTTGCAGCTATCTTGACAGGGTAAATATCTGCCTTTCTCAAAGAAAAACACTATTAAAGTGTGTTTTGTAGTAAAACTATCATTGACAGGCAGGTAAGGCAATGAATGTCAAATTTTCTTTCAAACTTCCAGAACATATAACAAAACCACAAGAAATACAGACACAAAATAATTGGCTTCATTTCTTAATTAGATGCTTTAATTTACAGTAAATTACTGTATTTATTCAGAGGACTGATCTTAAAATAACTCTTAACCTGGTGTCAAGTCATCTGCCCTTAAACAGAAAATTTTAGTAGTTTAATTCTCTATACTTACTATCATGATACCTATAGAGTTATTTCTTTTAATTAGGAAAAGTTCTTTCGGCAATGCCTTCCCACTCTTCTGTTTTTAAGCTATTCAAGTTCATGCAAGCCTTTTAAAATGAAGCTAGATAACCCAATGAATTACCACCATAGCTGTTTCACTCATACCTCATTTTTCAAAGAAATTCATGGAAGGTATAACCAAAGCAATCATGCACTGTTCTGTCAAGAAGATATCAAAGCTAAAATTACAGATTCTGAAAGCCTGATCCACTTTCAACCTGCCCTCAAAAAAGCAAGAAAAAAAATCATAAAACATAATTTATGGCTCCCACAGCTTAACCCGGAAAAGACAAAACTGAACTCAGAGTTCTGCCTTACTTTGTCTTCCAAAATTCCATGTACCCATTAATACCAAGTTTTACTGCATTTTATACTTAAAGACTCAAGTAAAACCTCTTAATACATCTCCTTTCTCAACATTCTTTCTCATTACTCAGACACAGCTACTTCAATTAAGCAATTACAGTCTAAAACATGTAGCACTTAACTCTATACAAAATCAGCCAAAATTTTGAGAGCTGTTAGCTACAAGTATCCCCAGAATATGGGGTGTTATAGGCTCTTGGCATCATTAAACACTTGGAATTTATTCCATAGCATAAGGTGTCTTTGAAAACCAATACCAACTGAATCACAATCACTGCATTAAAAAAATGTTCTGGATAAAGAAAGGAATGAATTCCCCAAATTGATGAGTACTATTAACAATCTAACGTAAACTCTAGCACACTACCTCCTTCTTCCTCAAAAGCCACTTTTTAAATCAATGGGAATAAAACCAAATACCTTTGACCAGTTGATTCTCTTCATTGTGACTTCCAGCTTATATTTTTTCTTCTCCTTCATCCCATGTGGTAATGCTGGTATCACCATATAGGGAGCAAAAGGAACACCTCCAAGAGCTGGTGGCATTGGAGGCCCACCAAAAGGTGGTGGTGGTGGAGGTCCTGCTCCACCAGGCAGCGGAGGCGGCGGCGGAGGTCCTGCTCCACCAGGCAGCGGAGGCGGCGGTGGTGGCCCTGCTCCACCAGGCAGCGGAGGCGGCGGCGGTATTGCTCCACCAGGCAGCGGAGGCGGCGGCGGTGGTCCTGCTCCACCAGGCAGCGGAGGCGGCGGCGGCGGCCCTGCTCCACCAGGCAGCGGAGGCGGCGGCGGCGGCCCTGCTCCACCAGGCAGCGGAGGCGGCGGCGGCGGCCCTGCTCCACCAGGCAGCGGAGGCGGCGGCGGCGGTATTGCTCCACCAGGCAGCGGAGGCGGCGGCGGCGGTATTGCTCCACCAGGCAGCGGAGGCGGTGGCGGCGGTATTGCTCCACCAGGCAGCGGAGGAGGAGGAGGAGGTATTGCTCCACCAGGTAGCGGAGGCGCTGGAGATGGTGGCGCATTCTCACTTGGTAGGGTTGGAGGTAATGGTGCTGCTTCTGTCAGTTGACCTGTCAGGCTTGGACCCTGAAATATAAAAAAGGAATTCTTTTCATCAGGGAGAGGAGGAGGTTTGATATGAAGTTGAACAAACTAGGATGTCTTGTAGTCAACTGTACCTCAAGAAAAAGTGAGAAATGCAACCATTCTCCTATCTTAATGAGAAGCAATAACAATAGATTATACCATGTACCATAAAACTGCCCAGTAAACTGAATAACCTAGCATTTTTATAAAAACAAATTGTTTCCATTTTAAAGAAAATTTAATAGCAGCAGTAACATTTAAGTGAACAGAACAGCATTTTATTTCTTACCAATGCACAAATCATTTATCCCACTTAGGATATCCTGGCAAGCTGGGGCATCAGTGATGGTAATAACAATGCTGAATTTTAACAACACTAATCTACTGGTGGAAAATGTTCCACAGAAATCACTGAAGCAGCTATTGCAGTGCAAGAGGTTATGGGACCACAGTTGTTCATAACTATCCTGACATCTGGAGGAGGAACAATCATGCTTTCCTTTAAATCTGTCTGCAGTTGTTTCTGTGGTGATAGGAAGAAAGAGCAATTGCAATATCCATTCTAATAAGTTGTAAAAGGAACAATGAAGAGAAGCAGCAGCATGTTAAACCATCAGAGAGGTTTCTGTATTAATAACATGATGCTAGCCTAGTACGAATTCCTCACAGATTTTTGTCCTTCAAGACTATCTATCTGTTAAAAAGTAGCATCAGGAGCTATGCACAAACCACCGTAACAGCTTATATTCTATTTCCTCTACTAATTTTTTATTTTAAAATTATTACGTAACATAGGCTGTTCATTTAATCTGATTTGCATACTATTTCCCTACACAATTCTTTATTGTTTCTAGTTTAAAGGAAGGAAGAGTTTGAAAAAAAAAAAAAAAATCAAGCTGAGAAAAACCTCAGTGCATCTAAAAATAAGTGCCACAATATACTGTATGGGGAGCACAACACTACAGAAAAGGCATAGATACTAGAAAGTTAATGTGTATCATTTTTAATTGTATCATTATTGTGAATGAACTGTAACGTCCAGATAATCTGAACTGTTAGAATCAATATAACAGGACTAATAATTAATTAGACTAAAACTAATTATTTGGCTTTGCACAAGGCATGTGTTTGACCCATGAACTACCACACAAGTTGTAATGCAACAATTGCCAGATGACTCATTAAAATAGACTGTCAAATTTCAGTGTTACATTGTCTTGTAGATATTTGTAACAAACATTAAAATTGGCAAGAACGAAGTATGAACAGAAGTGTCTGTGTGTGAAAACAGAGTAAGAAATCGTAAGACACCAAAGGTTACAACAATGCATCACTTGTAGTGATATCAAAGGACGCAATGTACATGTTAAATGCAATGTAGGAAGTGAGATCATAGGCATTAAGTTATCCCCAATAAGGAAGAAAGGCAACAGGCAGACCTTGCCTAGCATTGAAGGAGTACAAAATAAGCCAGGCTGAGGCAAAAGCATCAAGCCACAGTATCTGTTGGTTCCTAAAGGGTATAAAAAGACCTGTCTAAAACTCAGTTCATGGTCATTAAACAAAAGGAACCCAAGAGATAATATGAGGGCTCAACAGGCAGCACTTCTTGTCCTCTCTGCTTCACAAGTGATCCTGAACAGATCACTCAGAGATAGTGTTTTCGTGCTTGTGAGCAAAATTCATGAGGAAATGAATGCAAGTGAAATCAGCTTTGATGAAACTATCACCTTTGCCCTCTATAAGGTCTTGCATTTTTTTTATATTTACCTATGAGATTGTATAAAGCTAGTGTAATATTCGTTTCAGAAAGGGTTACAGTCTGATATTCAGACTTCAAAAAAAATATTGATGTTACCAGTTCCATGCACATGCTGAAAGGTATGTATATTGTGCACACACAGCTATCATGATTTCCACATTTGCAACTAAAGTATAAAGCCTTCTAAAACAAACACTTTCTGCAAAACATACAGAAGTAGTAATGTTAAAGCATGAAAATACTTGGAGGAAAAAAGGTTATGCTGGATTCAAACTTTTCAATATTTTTCCTCAATAAATCATATCTGTGACAGGTGTTGAATATACTACTATCTGAAAAACGTTAACTCCATTAACTATCTTTAGTAATTTACGCTGGCTTAAAAACAAATCAATACAACTAGGACATACATTTCAAACTCCCTGCAGACAATATAGTCTAGAGCAATTTCCTTTCAATCCTTTAAAAAAAAAAAAAAATATTCAACTCAACTGTCAAACTTACTGTGATTTAATTACCTGCGTTCGTAGCTGTTTGATTTCTGTTTCAAGTTCTTTGATTTTCTCTTCTCGTTTCTGAAGCTCCGCTTGTGCCTCTTGCCGAGCTGTGAACTCTTCATCAAACTGTAATGATTAACCAATACAGAAGTGTTTGTCCATTTATGTCTACACTAGATATTATATTTTCAGAAACTCTTTAAACAATATCCTAACTAGAGCAATAGATGCACTTTCAACTTTAAAAAAAAAATAAAAATATTTTTCCAGTATGTGTTCTTCTAGTACCACATAATTTCTTCCATCAATAAGTCTGAGACAGAACCACTCAGATCCAGCTACTTAGTATAGCTCTAAGTTTGACTGGTTTTTCACTCCCCCAACAGAACATTGCAGATTTCTCAAACTAAAGTTGAGTATGTATCTCACGTAGCAAGCTCAACTTTGAAGAGATGTGTGCAGCTTCAGCAGTATCATCCATGAAGTAACATAAGAAAGGAGGTATCCAAATAAGCCAGTGATCTCTCTAGTCCTTCTGTCCCCATGTAAAACAGAAGTCCAGTTTACAACGTGATTGTGAAAAATTTGCTGTATATTTTCATCCTATTATTGGTTGCTATTATTAGCAATTATTAGCATCTTTAAAAACTTGTTATTCTTTCTTCCACAGGCCAAAACAAGTTACCACTAGGAAGAACATGTGTTGACTGCCACTAACAAAGTACATTATGATAAATAACTCTCCTATGAAAAAATGCATCCACATTTAACATTGGCAAGAAAAAAGGTAATGACTTCTTCATTCAACCTTTCACTGACATTCATAATCATCATGTTCAAGAACATGTACTGCCTTTTGGCCTGCAACAGGCTTCTTAGACCAGACCAGCAAAAAACAAAATTTTGAATGCTTTTAATACACAACAACATGGTATATGAACTTTAGTACTACTGCAGCTAATATAGCACATTCAGCATTTTATAACCTTATGCTGTGATGAGCTGAGATTAACAAATTATACATTAACATGATCTAGAAAACAGGAATTTAAGTAGCTTGAGAAAACATGTTATATCAAGACTTTTTCAGCACAAACACCAATAGAATCGTTTATGGTTGGAAAAGACCTCTAAGATCATCAAGTCCAACAACTGTGATAAAGCAGAAGGATAAGTGTCAATTTCTTTAGAAATACCCCTCAAAAAATTTATTACAAGAAATATACTGAGCTGCAATTCTTCCTACAGAAATAATTTTAAATGTCTAACCTCTCCTGTATCTACTAATAAATGAAAACCACCCTTGACCAAAATAGGAATTAGTTATCAAGTTCCTAATAAAAGAGAACTGAACCAGAAGAATAAAACTGTTAGCAAAACAGGTTGCAAAATGCATTGTAAGATTCCTAAACATAAATAATAAAGAAATAAACTACTCTCCTTCATAACGTAATAATTTATCATGGGCATTATAAGGAAATAAAACAGTATTTTAAAGTTAGAATCTCTGCACCTAAGTCGTCAATGCTTTTTCAAACAGTGAATGACACTGCTTTTCAATAAGTTTCTTCAGGTTCTAAAACAAAGCTAGATGAAGTTATGAACATTTTCCCTCCAATTTTTTCCTTTTTAAAGCATCTACTTGCACATTAGATATTTAACTGTAAGTATTTCAGAACAAAATATCAAGAATTTTTCTCATCAGTTATCTACAACTGAAGATATGTCCAACTAATACTATTCATCTGCTTTTGAATTCAGAGTAAACTGAATCTGAGCTACGCACACACGTACACACACAGAAAAACCCAAAACCCACAGAGCTATTAAATGTGAAAGAACATCCTGCCTGTGAGATACACTATTTCCCCATTTCCACTAAGTTTCTACTGTGAAACAAGCCTCCTGTGTTCCTGTCAGGCTTCTGTTCAATACCTTAAAAAGAGTAATGATTAGGACTTACTTTTCTGGAAAATTCTGCTGCTTTCTTTTCACTCTCTTCTACTTTAGCTTTGTCCACACATGCATCTAGAATTTAAGTAAAATACCACATGGAAGTCAGATAAAACGTATCACAGCTCTGAGGTGCCTTCCAACCATAATTACCCTACAACCTCATGACACAAGAGGCAAACTTCATCAGTGTAATTTTATCAAAGGCTGCAGAGTTTGATCTGGCCTTCTCCACAAGTATACCTGTAGCTTACGTGTGTGTTTCCAGTCAAAATATTCAGTCAATTTAAGTTTAGACAGAAGCATACAAAGAAAAATGTGCACTTCAGTAAAACAAGGTAAAATTGCTTATAGTATACAAACCAACAAGATGAGTAAAATCCACGTCCATTCTTCCTCTATATTTAAAATCTGGGTCTGTGCCACTGCATTGCAATACTATTTGTGATATGCATTCTTCTATTATCTTGTAATACTGAGGTCTAAAAGAAAACATTTTACAAGATAATAAGAACATGAACAACCATTTACGCAACATGGGGGGTGGGGAAAAAGGGGCAACTGACTCCTAATATATGAATTACACAATTAGCAGTAAAAGTATCAACTTAAAAGTCTTATTTGTACTCTGGCTAATGAAGCACCACTGTCAGTTTCTCAGAAGGATATCTGAAGTTCAGGACTCCACAAAATATTGTGCACTTCTTATTTATCATTTGCCAGACAATAATCAATAAAATTAACAACATCTTTAGTGTTTTCAATATATGTTGCAAGAATTATTTAGCACATTCTCAACACAGTGAATCCCATCACTGGCAACAGTACCAACATTCAATTACTTAGAAAATGAGTTAATAATTAACTTATTTGCTTGATATACATCTCTACACAACATCAGAAACCTCTAAGATGAGAGGATTCTGTGCTCAAAATTATTAGTTCTTACCAGTGCAAGGTAGTACATCTCAATTTCACATACCACTGAGCTCTCAAAGTAGGAAACTCTCAAATCTAAACTGATGATATTCCAAACTTTCAAATTTAAAAAAAATTGAAGATTTCTCAGGTTATATTTTACTTCTTGGTTTTATCATCTTGCATATCAATTGTTTTTATCATCCCTTTACAGCAAAAAAAAAAATAAATTACTTCTTAAAACAAGATTTTGTATTGGTATTTTGACACTGCTAGGACACTCTGAGGTGCACATGAGAGAAGCTTACATTGAAAGGACAAGATATAAGGCACTGTGGAAGTAGTTTCAATTATTATTATCAACTAACTTGCAAGTTCTTTGATGTCATGAAGCTATCAAACTTGACTAAAGGAAAAAGGGTTCAACAAGTTAAGAGATTTCGGGATGAGGGTGTTAGAACAAGGTTCAAGTCTTTGAAATAAGCATTATTATATGTAAACAAGATCTTTTCAATATTAACAGTGAGCAGAAAGACAAACACCGCATCAGTTACAGAGCAACTATCCGTGCATGATTATGAGCTACTCTGTTTACCAGGATTTCTATTCTTCCCTCCACTCCCTCCCAAAATCAAGCTAGACAGTTGACACTTACCGGATATAGTAATCACTCCTGATGAGAAGTAAGTGTTGGAGAATTGACAAGAAGTAATTTTCAGAAGAAGTATCTTTCAACATATTATTCAGCAGATGAAATACTTCATTCACATCAGTACAAACATTGTTAAGGAAACACAAGGACTTAAAACCAAAAAATTTTAAAAAAAACCCCAAACAAAAAAGACAAAAAAACCCACAAAAAACGCACTACACCACAGAACACCCACCCACTCCAAACCTAGGTCCCTCGACATTGTTTATATTGTTCACATAAAACATTTCAACACACTGAACTACTATCGTTATTAGTAAATATCCTTTTTCCACTAGGACTATCCACAAAAACTCTGTCCCTGTTCAACAATTAAGACTTGTTTCATTACTACTCAGGAAAATCATACTACCTATCACAGAAACCTGTAAATTTCACACAAAGCTTTCATTTTCATTCTCAAGTGAGACAGGCTATTGGCAAATACACACTATTCAAACACTTTAATTAAAGAAGAAAAGTTACCTGTAACAACCTGCTCTGTAATGCAACAACATTAGTGATTTTATATTCCTCTCATTGATTGCATCTACCTTCTTCTGCTTCTTAAGTACCAGCTACTACTCTCTCAAAAACTGAAAGCAACCATTCTGAACTTAGGTAACTTTAAAGTTCCCGCTTCTTCACAACTAAAGAAGGAATGCATCTTAAGTGCTTCAGAACAGACTAGAAATTTTGTTCCAACTTAGTTATCAAAACTCATTTTTCTTCAAACTTGTAATCCTCCATGGGTGTAATTTTATATCTTCATGTACTGCAAGCAAGAATTCAGCTTAGTAAGTGTTGTTTATGAAAAATTAATTCAGTTCCCAATGACTTACATTTGACATGCAAATTTAAGTACTAATTTTCCAAATAAGTCTTTACCAAAAAAGGGGAAATAAATGTGCTTGAGAAAGTCCCTGGTAAGATACACAACTATGACAAACAAATTGCACGTAGAGCATTCTAACTTACGTTTCATAAAGTTATTAAATGATGCAACAAGTTATAACACCATTTCTACAAAGGATATTCCATTTCAGCTCTGATATCATTGAGACGATGTGACAGTTCAATTAAGTCTTCTTCTTTGTTCTCATCAAACACTTTCAGCTGAATATCAAGCTCTTCATTGTCCTTATCTTTCAGGCCCTATTTTTCAAGGCATAGTATATCTTAATTTTCCCTTTTTTAAAGCATGAATTGCTCCCCTTCAAAGATTATATCATGACAAAATATAAGAAATTAACCTTTGGAACAAGAGTAAGCTGTAACTCAGTGTCTGGGGCTTTTTATTATAATTGCCCAGCTGAGAAAAATTAAGGCAAAATATAAGCCAATACAGCAGGTATGGGCTGCAGAACAAACATGAAGCCTTCTAATTGAGGTGAGTTCTCTTAATGGGACATAGTCTGCAGTTTATACTTGTTAATGTCTGAGTTTCTTCAAAAAAAATAGCATAAGAATATTTCAAAACATTAATGAAAGTGAATTTAAGAAGCCTAAAGAAGTGTAAAGATACACTTACAACTTCGGTTAAGTTAATCTAGGTCATAGCATAAAAACATCCAGAGTACACTGAGAAATACTTACAAGAGAAGCAAATAACCAAAACAAAAATTAGTACTTGGAGCAGGGAAAAATTTGTTTTTCTTTTAAAAAAATACAAGTAATTTCTCTAATACACTTAAGAACCAAGTTTAGGTTCCCACTAGGCAAATCACAAAAAAGGAAACTAGTTCAAAAGCCATTAGTGTGAATGCACTCCATGCTTTAAATGAAAATTGGCCTGGAATTCTCATAACTGGATGTGCACAAACTGAATAGCAATCACAAACGTTCCCTAGAAAAGTAGAAATTCATACCAATTCTAGTGTTTGAAAACCAGAGAAGGCTACTATGAATCTGGACAGATTAAGAGAGAAATATGGATCCTCCTCTGGATTGTTTTTTGTTCAAGAAACCCTCACTTTAAAATTTCTTGAAAATTTTACCCCTAAGCATAGATATGGGCATGAAGTTTTCTTAAAATGCTTTATCGTTCAGAAAGTTGCTTCCTAATTGAGGAGGGGGGACGGGGGGGACGGACACGGACAACCAAAAAACCCAAACAACAACAAAAAAAACAACCACCACACCCCTCTGCCTTGGACATTCATTCCCTGAAGAATTATTGATTTGAGTTCGATGTGTATGCTATAATTAACACCTTACAAATAAACAAACAGCAAGATGATCTTGACTATTAGTCGATATTACAGCTTAAATGAAATAATTCATTAACCTTACTAGAGACAGAATTTCAACACAATAGCTGTTCAACGTTTTTAGAAAAGATTGCTATCCCTAAATATGAATTGCTTTCAAACTCGTATCTGGATGTCAGTACACTCTACAAAGCTTTCTATCATGATGTATTAAAATTCAGTTTATTTGCCATCTAACCCACTCTCAATTCTTAAAGGTTTCAAACATTTATTAATTGTATAAACTAACTTTCAGTGGATTAAAAAAGCCTAAGAGTTCCTCAGGCTTTCAGATATTCTACAGCAAATAAAGACAGCAGATCACATTAATTACAAAAATTAACATACACATATCCGTAACAGCTTCAAAGTTGAATGCGCTAAAAACCTGAAGGTTTTTATTCCTGACAAATGTTGATGATTCAATAATTTTGTATCTTAAGAGTTAGAGCAGTATAAATTCTGTTTCAGACAAATATAAGCAGGTACTCTTCAATTCCTCTCATCTTTTGTGAGAAAGTGCTCGGTAGCTTAATTATACATACTCTTGATGTAAGCACCAGAATTGTTTCTTGGTTAAGAGCTACCAACCTACCCTTAAGTCCCAAATACTCATACACAACTACCCATAAAGGCATACTTCTCTGCAGCTGCATGAAGACATGCAGTCTCAAAGAGAATGCAGGAGTAGATTTGATTTTCCTTAAAAAGCCCAAATGCATTTTCAGAAGGCAGATTAAAGAAAAACAGATTTCACAGAAAACAACAGGAACAGCATATACAAAGAAAGTTAATCCAAGATTGGTTCCACAGCCAGACACACGTTCACTGCATGTGCTTTGAGCTCATCATGCTAAATTTGACTACTCTAATTTAATTTCTAATATATTGTCTTGTTTCAACTACCATTCTAGTTTACATAGCTAATGAGAGCCTAAACTTGCAACTATGCAGAATGAAAGCTGATTCGGATTGATAGTCTTTTCCAGATCTGACCTTCCCCACCCTCAATATTTCACTTCTGCTTCTCTCTTTAAAACAATTTTGTTATCTTCAACAATTGACTGTGATCAATTCCTATAAACAAATGACTTACAGGCAATATTTTCTTCATGCCACAACGCAAAAACTCATTTCTCAAGTGTATCCTGAAATCAAGTTCGTCTGGAGATGTAACAAGGGCATTGATGAGCTGCATACATGCTACCTGTTATCAGAAATACAGGCAAAAACTTTTAGTATGTATAGAATGAAAATATTGTCTTTTACTATCTCAGTTTAATAATAAAACCACATGTCAAGAGATGGATATTATTTATTATGTGTTACACATGCAATACAACTTTGGTTAATTTAAGCAACATCGAATACTGTTTTCATATTGTGAGTGCCTCTGCTATGTCAAAATTCTATCACATAAAGGATCGTACTGTATTTCAGAAAGTTATTCCCACACTACAGTTCCACACTGCAACTCTGTCTCTTTCTCCTCAGTATTCGCCAATTTGAAAACAACCTGGTTTTCCAATAATCAAAAAATAAAATAAAACACCACAAAAACAAACCACACAACAAAACCACCTCAAAAACACCCAGATACAAAATATTGCATATCACCAGGTGTCTTTTCAAGTTCTGCATGGCACTTTTGAAAAATGCCTGAAGTCTCAGGATACTGGCTAATGCTTTAATTGAACAGCTGTGCACTTTAATTGATTTACTTTAAAACAGGTAGACAACAGCGTAATGCCAAAAGTGCTGATCCACGTTAAAAGACTAAAATGGGACTCCAGGGAAATACCAAGTTTGGTAAAAGATGTTAACTGCAAAGAGAAGTAGCATTAGAGTAAGGAAAAAAAAAATCAATAGCTGCAGAGAAAAAAAAGTCAGATAAAAGCACCCTTCCTGTTTTAATCACATTCACTATTTAGTTTTAATGGAACACCTCATGGAGCCTTAAATTTCTATTAAAACACTCTTTCAAAGGCACTTCCTTTATATAGCTGCATCTTCAGATAATGTAGTGTCATCATGCTCGCCTGAATGATTCTTGTTATTTTACTACTATGACATGACTTAACAAGCCAAAGTACATGTCCAATCTGAAATTAATAGAGAGAAGAGGTACCATCTGCTATGATTGCTTTTGCCTGAAGAGACTCTGGCTTAATGGCTTGTGCTAATACAAGTAAAGAACAATTTTGTCAGAAACAAGTTAATGAGTCTTGCAATTGTATCTTTACTCATGTAAAAGTGAGGTTTGGGCCAGGGCGGGGGTGGGGGGAAGATGGGGGATGCAGAATGTTGTGTGGTTGGTTTTGTTTGTTTTAAATCAACAAGGTCATAAAGTAGGAGACAACTTCAAAATGAATTCTTTTGTGATAGCATTATTAAGATTAGAATGTCATTTACAGAAACTTATTGAACATCATTAACTCATCAGCTCTGAAACAAGAACTGATGGTAAACATAGCATTAAGACAACTAGCTGACACATGTGATCTAAAAACAGGAAAAGGTATACTTTCCATGCATGTATACCTGCCCTGCCTGAATTCTACTTTCCCATATCTTTCAGCCATGGCACCTTAGCAATACAAAATTTGTATAAATACTGTATTATGAAACGGAAATAAGTCAAAATCATCCTTTAGTTGGATACTCAGTCACTTGGTCATTGTGTCATTAATTTTTCAGAAAAAGGTCAACCATTCAATTGACCAGAGAGGGGCTACGATTTGCATTAAGGTGTCATTACCAGGGAGAAAGATTGAAAGTTACCAAAAATCTTCATAGCCAAATAAAACTTTTGACTGCAGTTCCTAGAAAATTTCAGTACAAAAAACCTTCAAAATACTTAACTATTTCAAAAGGATCTATGCTTATCTATTTTTTTCATTCAATAATATTACAAAAAGGTGAACAGTACGGCAAATGTATTCCTGCCACAGGTACTTCAAACAGTAAGATACTTGAAGTGTGTGCTCAGTTAAGACCTTACAGTTGTGGTTCTAAATTAAACTCAAATACTCACATCAAGAGCACAACATGAACTTGTTTTGTCTTTTTACAAATACATTACTTCGATGGAAAAGCCATAAGTACAGGAGGTTTTGTTTACTCTGAATGGGGCATGACAGGGAGGAGTGTGGGGGAGTTGGGGGGGTGTTTAAACTAGCAATGCAACTTAGGAGTACTTTTTCCTCCTTCTCCCTAAACCCAAAAGAGATACGGGGAGCAATGCCTCCAGCTTCTTAAACTCCAACTTCCTCAGGGCTCCAGTAACAATAACTAAAACATTTCAGAGGACAGACTGAGAGCTGGATCTTTATGGGTCCACTAAACCAGTCCAGAAGATAAAGCAGTGACAAAGATAATAAAATGCTTTCACGGACTTATTACCTGAGCATTACATCAGGCATCCAAGAAAAAGAATATCACTACTTTATTTTTATTAGGTCAAGACTTTTTAATCCTATTTTTGGGACAAGGAAGTGAGTTTCTTGGTTTCACACCATTAAAAATTAGAAACTCTAGTATCAGCAGGCCATTTCTATTTAATTTTCCTCTTTTATTGAACACTGAAGTAATAGCACTAAAAGACTTTGCTGGTAAATAATTTAAAGATCATAAAATAATACACAGTCTTCAAGTATTTTATATTATTTCTGAGGTTTTAGTAAGCATATAAAAAAAGTAAACCCACCTGCAGTTGTAAGAATTCATGGTTTTCCAATCCTTCAACAATCTGAGAAAAACGTTCTATGTTGTGCCTTTCAGCAGCAGTTGTTATAGCACCTAAAAGCCTGTCCAGACTAAGAGAAAGATAAACTGTCAAAAAGCATACTACAGTCAACGTGCTCACTTTAAAGATACTCAGCCCACTATTTACACAACTCAAGACTTTAGTGCACTGACAGAGAATCCGAATGCATTTATTTACACTTATCTTTATAAAGCTGAAAACAAACCAAGAAACAGGTGTTAGAAGATCTACAAGATTAATGTTGAATTAAAAAAGGTGAATAAATCTCTAAATTATTGTGACATTCAGCTAAGAAACAACCAAGGAAGAAAAAAAAAATTATCACCTTTGCAAGACAGTACACAAGGTACTTAGCTGACCTGTTTGACATCTGGGAATTCTAATAAATTGTCTTTTCAGAAATCAAAATGTTTTTATTTATTGCATACAAGACAGAGTTTGCCATTTTTAACCTTCAGTAAACTAAGACAGTCAATAATTCAAAGCAAACTTATGACAACTCATTATCTTTGTTTTAAAAAGCTCATGGATATGTGCTACATACTTCCATAACTTGAACTATTCCAAACTTCAGCTATAAATATAAACTTTTTGCCCTTTTCAAATCTGCTTTGTTTAGGTAGAGGTGATATTTTAATGAAATCCATAAATATGCTTATTTCTATATTATTAATATTAGATTCTAAACTAATGAAACATTTTAACATGTACTGTCAAATCAGTAATTTTCAAATATAATAAATTCATCTCCCATCCTCATGGGATATGTCCCAATCTCAATCCTCCCCTCTATGATAGGCTCAGTAGTGCCTCATGCTAACACACATTGTTCTACATTGTCTTTAAATCTAACAGCTTTCCTTGTCAGAATTAAACGTTCACAATTCCTGATCATACTCATCAGGGATATATGAAATAACTTATATATTTTTTTTTTCAGCAGCCATTTATGAACAGTTATGGCTCATTAAGTCCTCTCTTCTCTACAGTGAAGAATCATAATCCTTTCAGACCTTCCACTTCAGCCACAGTTTGTAGATCTCTGGTCATTTGGCTTTTGTCCGATTTAATATTGGATTAATGCATCAGAACAGGTAAAAGTCTCTTCATTTAAACTACATTAAGAAAGTAAAGACTTAACAGCCTACATTTGTTTCACTGACAAGTTCTCACCTGTTTCCAAACTGATAACTCATGAGCATTAAAAAAAAAAAATAATTGTTTCAATATCTTACTTACATATTGTCCTCTCCAACAATACAGAGAGCAGAAAGTATTTTCACTGTTTCAGTCATCATATGTGGTTGCTTTGGATCAATTGCTCTTGATAACAGCAAGAGACTTCTTTCATCTCCTAGAATCCTTTGCAATCCATACTTCAAGAAACAAAAAGCTTACAGTAAAAAGACTGTCATTGCCTCGAATACTCATCATCATTGGGCTTCAGATCCTTAGGAATCCTCACATCCACTCCCCCCCACATGAAGTTTGGCAACACTCTACTACAGCCTTGGACTATTACTGCTTGGGGACACAATTCAGTCTTCCTGATCTTACATTTGAGGCTTTCTGCAAAGAGAGTCAGCTCCCAAGGAAGATACCGTGTCTTGTAAAATCAGGTATCCAACAAGAGACAAAACAGTTTCTATTTTCTATCTATATCTGAAACACCTCAATAGTATGAAAAATTCACTTCTTTTCCCCTCTCCCTGTAACTGTAAGAGCTCCTGGCAAGTCAAAATAATATTTTCCACACAATGACCTATAGAGTTTGAAATTCTTTTTTCAAACAACTGTCTTATTTATTGTATATTCTATTTCACTTTCTGTACAGCTAAATTAAAAAAAAACCTTACACATTGCATTTATTTAAAAGTAGCATTATTTTTCTTTTTCATTAACTACAGGATAAACCTGCTATCTAATTGTTTGAAGTTACAGTGTAAGTGTAGGAATAGTGGGGGGAAGCATGTGACCACTTAAGCTTAATTTTCCACTTCATAAGACAGGCTATGCTGTGAGATTTTACTAAACTGAGTAACAATAGTTAAAAGTATCTTTAATGCATAGTTATATTTGTTATGGGTTAGGGGGGGAATCACAACAACACTTTAGATTTTGCTATGAATAAAGCAAAATTACAAGTTTAACTTCAATTTCTAGAAGCAGTACTCACACTTTCTGAACATGAGTAACCCATGTTTGAAACAAGTTAGATAAAACTTTGGTCTAGTTGAAGTTATATCCTTTACACACTACCTACCAACTTAAAAACTGTAGCTAAAAAGATATTAAATCATACTCAATTTAAAGTCAGGCGAAAAGTACATTATATTAACAAAACCAATCATGAATTGAAATCAGAATTTAGAAAGAAATACTTTCCTTTCAATTTCATAATTAATTTCCTAATTCACTTATCTTAAATTCAAATACCATCCAAATATTTTACTTCCAAAAAAATCAATAATATTTAACAAAACTAAGACAAAACGCACATTCAGAAGGTTTATGAACAAGGCACTCAAAAATTTACACTAAGTTTACAACCTACATTTCCAAATAGTCAGCTGACACTGGATATACAACCTTTCCTTCCTTTTCTGAGATCCAACACACTTCATAGATCTTGGAGTCAACAAAAAACAATCATGCTAGAAGTATCTGAATTTAAAATATTTCTTACTTTATTGTTCATAAATGCTTTGAGGCACTGGATAAGTTTATGTTGATTCTTCTTATCAATACTTTCTTGCCTTGAAAAGGAGGAGGAAAACAATATAAGTACAAAAAATCTTCACAAAATCCCCACCCCTCCCTTCCAAAGATCTAAGTCCTTACTGTTTCTTGTCCAGAAGCTTTTCCAATACATCCAACATAACTCCAAGACCTTCATGTCCAAAATTGTTAACCCAGCTGGAAAAGGAAAAAAAAGACGCTTTTAATTATTTCTTAATCAAATTTAAAACTTGCAAAGTTATGTCTCCAATACTGCTTGTACATCTCTTCACAGACACTGCTTTAAGTGTCACTTCCCAGGAAGACCTGATCAACCATTAAGATAAACGCTTAGTTCCAACAACTACAAGTTCCTGAGAACCATTGTGAAATGTGAGAAAATATTGCAGACAGTTGCAAACATTTCACTTTTTTCAGTGTGCTGAGAACTACATTCCTGTGCCAACAAGTGTTAGCATAATTACTGTGGTTTCAAAAAAAACCCCACAATTCTTTATTGCTAAGCAAAAACAGCATGATGAAAACTACAGCAGAAATTATTACTTACCTGACTGGATTGCTAGTTAGAGACACTCTCAAAGACTCTAGACAATTAAGAAGCTTTTCATCTGAAATTCCAGATCGCAATTCATGAATATATTCTTGCGAGGACAGAGTACATTCATGCTTGCTGTTTTTCAGTCCACCCTATCACACAAGACAGAATGTTGCTTAATGTTATATTGATCATAGTAGTGTTTAGATGATAACATGTAAGGCCAATATTTCTGCGTGAATTTTAAAAATCACCATTTTCCCTGTACAACTATTAAAGACATCTGACTTGACTTTGATTTGTCTTAAGTGCTTTAATAGTTTAGGTTTTGCATCACACAGGTAAATATTTTTCTGTAATCTTCTTCACTTCTTTAAGTGCACGTACTACATCTTGGATACAAAAATTTAAACATGTTAATATGACTGAATGATGGAATTAACTGCTACACACTCTCATTTAACATCTACTTCCCAACACTGTAATAGAAACAACCATAAACGGAGAGACATAAAAAGCCCCATACTTGTTATTAAGCTTGTCTGATCATTCTCACTGTACCTCTCTTCTTTTTTAAACGAGCTGTGCATTATCGCTATGGACATATCCTGACTCTCAAATTAATTCTCTCTTCTACAAAAGAAAGGAAGAAGATAAGCCACTGAAAAGGACTTTGAAAAGGAGCTAGTATCCACCAACTCTTAAATCACTGCTTTTAAAATCATGCAATGTGTAACTCAATGATTTCTTGCTGTACCATAATTACATGTTTGGCCACTACTACTAGAGATCGCTAGAGGATCTTGTTTGCTACAAAAGAATCACATGGAAGATTGGACAAAGAGCTCATCTCCCTACTTAAGCGTCGTTACAGAAGAATAACCACCTACAAGGTATTTCAGTATTAAAATACCTGATAATCAGTTTTTAGAGCTGAAGTATTCAAAACCACAAACAACATCAAAAACATTTTACCAAAGGGTGCAACTAAACTTTTGTACAGCTCTGACAAGTTGCAGAAAAGTAGACTTACCTCAGAAGAGTGGTTATGGTTAGTATGCAGTTCCTAAACCATCTGAGCTCTAAGTGGTCTATTGAAGAGAACCTGATAAAGATGTGTCATGGGTATAAAGGCAATATGAAAAGTGCCTGACCTAGAATAGGATTTATATGTATTTGGTTTTAACTGTATCAGGAACTTCTGACTACTGTAATCTTCTAATTGTCTCTCTTTCAAAAAGTTACACTTCTTATGAAGTTTCTGGTTTGCTCTATTCAAATTCTTACCATTCATTTTCCAAAAAATGGCACTAAGTATGGCTGATGACAAAATGACTTGTCTACATTTAAGTTAATGATTTTGACCTACATACATTGCAGTATTAATTCATATAACAGAACTATGTAAATGTTCACAATGTATTTTCAGATTGTTTGTCCTACCTTCAACAAAACAAAAATCTGACACAGATAGCGAATCCATTAAGACAACAGTGTCCTCTGGACTACATCAGCTTTGAAGATGTTTCTTACTGACACGCATAGTACCTTTAGCTGGACAACGCATGCAAGTTACACGTTGAAAGATCAAGACAGACCTAAAGATGAGTAAACAGGATATAAAGGAACTACAATCTGTCACTACCAACCTCCTAAACAAAGAGATGCTCTTCTGCTGAAGGAAAAAGAAATAAAAAGAAATAAATGGATGAAAGTTATCTTTATAAGAGTAGGAACTGACTTTAAATCAGAAAAGTATGTTAGAACTACATATTAAAAAATCATAATAGTACAGAAAAGTCATCACTCAAAGACCATAAGGTAAAGAACTAGAAAACAGGAACAGTTTTATGCCATTCATTGCATTGAATGGAAACCAAAAGAGATTATATATGTAACTAATGTGCACCACCTACACAATACTGGCTACAGTTTTTGTCATTTCAGACAACAGTCATTCCCAAAACCCTAAAAGAAGAAAACAGAAGCACTGTTGTAAGCCACAAAATCTATGAAGAGATGAGATAATGGAAATCTCAATCAAATGCCATTACATGTTAAGCTAGACCCTTAAAATCAAACTAGAATGCAAGATGTATTTGTTTTTCCAAAAAGATTCTTTCCTGGGGTTAGCCCTTCCACTGTAGTCTGCTGCAAGCTCCAAAGGAGATACCTATTCAGATGAGGCATTTCAGGTCTTGGCTACATTTTCTTCCATACTTAAACCCAGGGGTGCTCCTGCTGCCTCCTCTTTCTATGCATCAAGGACATTAGTGAGGCCCCTCTACTCTGTCCAGCCCCTTGTTTTCAGAAGACCTATGAGTCCCTCAAAAACAGTTAAAATAGGTTAAAGGTTAGAGAAATTGGCAGCATGATCGCCTAAACCTCCCTGTGTGCCTTACAGGACAGGCATACTTCTCCATTGTATGACTAAGCACCTTTAACTGCATAGCAATGAGGAACCATCTCTTCGTCCTTTTTTCTCCTCCTCTTCAAAACAGATGATAAAAGTGGCTCATAAAAATCCATTTTCAAACTCTTTCACCCAAATACTCCAGTTCACCAGAATTCTCACCTTAGCAGGATTACTTTCTGTTATTTGCTGCAATCAACTTTTCAGTCTCTAACCTCTAGCCATGCTAACTGGAGTGCTACAACCAGATGCTATTTCTTCTATTTTCCTGTTCAAAGACGGTTTGATTCGAATACTATGTTTAAGTAATGCCATGCCTTTACATGGATCAGACTGTAATATATACACTTCTCATTTACTTTGAAGTACAAAGTCTCAGTGGAAGTTACGCTCTACATGAGAGCATCCAATAAAGATGTAGAGCATCCAATAAAGATGAAGGCAAATGCAAAGTACAAAGCAACTTGGAGCATTAGGTCCCACGCCAGAACTTTCAGAGATTAAATCAATGCATAAGATCAAAAATCTTAGAAATTACTTTATGACCAGTCACCTTCACAGTATTACAATTAAGGCATAGAATTATTCATTCATGACAACTCAAACAAAAGCCTGGACCACACATTTAAAATTCTTCTCTTATAAAGTTAGAAGTGATGAAGTTTTAGTGAAAAACTAAGCTTAAGGGAACTCCTAGAAGTCTCATAAAAATAACAAGTATATAAAAGAAAACCTAGCTTGCTTTCCCATTAAGGAAGTAAATCTAATCAATTCATATCTGCATGTAGGACACATTTCAGGGTTTAAGGGACAACAGCGTCAGAGACACAGGACAGACACCTTACAGTGCAGGATATAGTGAAATATAAACAAGCATAGTTTTCTCTCTACACAAACTTTTCTTTAATATTTAGAACACCAGGCAACAATTAAATATTTTAGGTATTTTTATTTCAGTTTATCTTACTCTACTTTGACTCCAGGTGATTTCAAAGTTGTGATCTAGACAAAGAAATTCCTCACCCAGGGCCTTCGTAAACATTAGAAGGGACTTCGCAAATGGGCAGCTTTATACACTACCCGGATGTGCCGCCAGAAGTCTGTAAACAAGCTCGAGAACCAGTATCTAACAAAATGGGAAAGCAAAAGCATTTTGCCCTCCATGGGGAATAAGCAGATATTCTATCTACTTGGTGGTAAAGAACTGTGGAGCACACCTGAACCAAATGGATGTGCTGCAATAGGTAAAGCACAAGATCAGAAAAATCTGCATAAATTACTCCTCTTTGAGGCACCAGACAATTCAGACCTCATTAGGTCTTAAGCTGAAGCCAAGTTCAGCTGAAGAAGTTACAAGTATATTGCTTCAATGAGACAGTGTTTACTTCAGTAAGAATGCTGGCAGCCAGTACATTGAATAGAGATCTCACAATATCACAGGTGGGCACTTCAATTCACCAGACCTGTTCCATAATTTAGAAAAAAACATAATCACTCTTTAGATAGAAACAAAATTGTATTAATAGCAAGTATACAAAAACTCTTCAGTTAGGCATTGGTGGGGGGAAAATATAAGTTATTGCTTCCACTTCTTTAATAATTATGCTGGTACCAGTTACTTGTTTCTATCTCAAGCAAAGAAACCACAATATTTTTATTAGTGTATAATAACAAAGTCAAATAAGACAAGTTGTTTGGAAGAGGTGGGGGTGGTTTATTTGTTTTCAGGAAAGCCATAAAAGCATTTTCAATTTTTTTTTAAACAACATATACTCCCGTTGTTGCACATTTCACCTGGAAAAGCAGTATCCTTGTTCAAGCTATGAGGAAACACTCTATCAGCTCCTGACCTAGAAAGTGGAAGTTTACATAGTTCATATCCACTTCACTCTCTAGATATTAGCCAAACACATTAATTCAACCCAATCAAAACACAACTAACAAACTAATCCTACTTTAGACATCTACATTAATGACTTAGAGATAAACAGAAGCAGTGCAGTTGTCATTTCAATGCAACTACCATTGCCTATAAAAGCAAGGAAAGGTTACCTTGCAGGCAGCTAAAGTGCCAAGTGGGCACCAGTGCTTGAAATCCCAAGTAAAACTCAACTAAGTTAAAGCTCTAAACTCCCTATTAGCAGGCAAACATCTTCCCTGCAATTGTCACTACAATCCAACAGTACTAGCATCAACAGTCCAAAAACTTCTCCTTCCTAACCACAGTCAATCTGTAAATCTTCAGGAAAATAACTACATATGTCGGCAGATGCAATCAACACTGAAGGGATGAATCCTAAAAAAAACATATGCTGAGAAGCAGCACAGCAAGATGCACGCATTCTTTGAGCAATAATAAGCAGAAGCCGTACTCTGAGGGACATTTCTTCTTTTACTATTTTGCAAGTTATCTGTGCAAAAACATGCTTTCAATGCATAACTATTCTTGCTCTCCATCAGACTCAGAATTAAAAGGCATGGGGAAGAAAACAGATATTACAGAGTTTCTCCACTACCCATTCTGTATATATCAGTTTCCTTTATAAAATAATCTCTTCACAAAGCAGTTGTTCAGGCTAATTCATATCATAAGGATATTACATGGCAGAAGGAATTATTTGAAACTGGTTTTAATGTACTGATTTGGTGAGTTAATAATTTTCCCCAAAAAAATCAAATACTTTTAAATACCTTCGTTGTGCTTCTGTGTTTGCTCAATCAGCATATGAACCAGTACTGCGTACAAAAAAGTACTGGTGAATACAGACAGAAAAGTCTGTTCAAAGATCACTCTGAATAAAGCAAAGCCAACGGCAATTTCCTTATTCCTATGCGCTGTATCCTTATATATTTAAGTACATCTGAGGTAATGATTAGACAGTTTTAAGTCATAGGTTGTTCTTTATTCTTTTTACTATAAAATGGAAGTACTGAATACGCCCACATAGAAAACCTTGCAGCACCTGAAAAGCCTGTTTTGGCTGCAATAAAAAAAACATAAAGTCCATCCATAATTAAAAAGCAGAGCTTTGCTTTCAGATATCGTTTAAAATGTATATGTAATCATTCCCCCCAAAAAAATCTTTTGCCAGGAAACGAAAATTTACTGAATTCCATCCAACAAATTAAGTCCCAAATATTTGGTTGGGTTTGTTTTTTTTAAAAAAAAAAACAAAAACAAAAAAAACCCTTAACCAAACACTAACTCATCCATGACTTAACATAAAACGTAGCAGAGCACTTAAGAGAAAAGTTGTGCTGTGAGTGATCTCATCTTATGCTTATTAATTGACCTTCTGAATCCTCTATGTTAATCCTATTCTCACACTGATATCCAGCAGCTGCCACTTCCATGATAAACTATGAATGCTAACAACTAGAACATTAAAAAAAAAAAATCCACATCTCAGCAGAATGAAGTAAGGCAAATACTGTAAATTTAAAGTTTTTGTTGAAGGCAATAACTTAAAAGCAAGATAGGTCTAAATTATATTTGTTGCTCACGACGAACAGATGAGTTCTCAGTGAATCTGAAGTATTTAGAAACAGATTCCTGAAAACTTAAAAACAGATCCCTCAAAAGTACAATCAATGATCTTATATTAGTAGGATAAACGTGACTGAGATAATTGATAAGTATTTTGATAAAACAAGGATTCAGTTATGCCCACTGAACTTTTAAATCCAAGATAAAAAAATCCAGAATATTCCAGCCTAATCTCTAAAAATGGAAGTGTATTCATAAGGAAAAACGAAACTGTCATGTTCATACTCACCGGAACTTTACTTCCGACTATCTGCATGCAGTGGTCAGCCAAGAGAGGTTAATGTGTAAAAAAGATAATAATAATACATAAATAAACACAGCAAAGTACTTAGTAGGATGTAGCATCACACAAATTTTTCAGTGTTTAATTATTAGTAGTAATTACATTCTTTTATTACTTTATCAAATTGTTTAAGAGTTACAGCTTCTCCACAGGAAAACAGTAGTTCTACTGCAGGATAAATAATTTTAAATTCTTATGTTCCACTGCTGAGTCATCAGTATTTTACACATTTACAAACTAATAACTAAATACATAGCTTGAAAGACTAAGAGATATGCCATTTCGTTAAAATTTTCAGTCATGTATAAAATATTTGACACTGAGAAAACCGCAGAACAAACTAATGACATACTCATTTCCTTGTATATGTAACAACTTCATTTATTATGGAGCTTTTGATCTATTTATATGATGTCATCAGTGAATTTAATTAAGTTTTCATAATCAAAAACATAGCCTACAGTTATAAATCTAACTTGCATTTCAGAAAATCTCATGTGGCGTTTTTCTTCAACTGCTCAGTATGGATGCTTTTAATTACATGGATAATTAAACAGTGATTTACAGGATGACATCGTCTCTTTTTTACCATGGAACAGCATCTCTGCATATTCATGAACAAGAAGTTGACTTTTTACAGAAGAAACTCTGCAGAAAGGCAGCACATCTCTGCCCTGCTCTGTCACTTTGCACAAATGACCATGTTCCTGTGAACACCAGGAGTATGGACTTCTGCCGAAATACTGTAGGCCTTTCCTTGACAGCTATTTGCTGCAATCTGATAGCAGCCAGTTTATTGAATAACCACTTTTATCTGATTAAGAGCCTGAGACAGTACAATTTTGCTGAGATTTGAATTTGATTATATCTGTTCAGCCTCTACCTGCTTCATTTTCTACTCTTATCTCTTCCATTATTCTTTTAGGAAGTCTTTCAGAAGACAAGAAGTCCCTGCAAGTCTTCCACAATCACCTCTTCTCTCCTCTTCCTGATCATGCTTCCTCTAGAAGCATAAGATGGACTGTCATCACCAGACAATCTCTTTTCCCAATTTACTACCTTCTTCTCTCACCAATGTCCAACTCATTCAGTATGACATGTCACCAAGTTCAGTTCTGAAACAGAATTCTGAGCCTTCGTCATTTCCCAAATATAATTTCCATGGACAACAATCTTTCTCTTCGGTAGGAGAAGCAATCAGAAGCACAGATAATCACTTCACACCAAAGCATCCAGCTTATTAGCTTCTATCCTTCCATCCCCCAAGGAAAAGGAAAGGTTTTTTCATCCACTGAAAACCAAGGTTTCTTTCCCACTCAGAACCCTGACGACAGTACAGTGTTTCAGAAAAGCATGGTCAACATGCTGCAGATGGCACACAAGGCAGAGAAAATGAAGCACCGAATTTAAAAATAATTTGATTAAGACAATATCAGCAAATGAGAGTGATATTTTCAAATGAGCAGGGAGAGCTCAAAAGCCTAACTAAAGCAAATATGAAATGAACTGGAAGAAAAGTCACATCAACTGTTAAGTGTGTTTTGTGAGCTCTAAGCAGAAGAAAAGGACAAGTATTTTCAGTATAAAAAAGGAAGACAGATGAATGATTATCTGTGACCAAAGAAAAAGGTAGAAAATTTTAAGAAAGATCTTATTGAATGCGATCAGCATTTTCATGGAAGACAGGCCCGAAGATGGCCTGAAGAAGAGTTTGACAATTCATGATGCAGTAAAAATTGGTTAGAGTTGAATTCAACCAAGCAGAATAGCAGTTTAACTAAACACAAGATAAAATTAACAGTGAAAATGAAGTTTTGCTTTATGTTAAGTTCTCAGTCAACATTTTACAATTGAGCTCCACTAGTTATACTTTTTAAATCAGTTAAGAAACTAGCTATTTAAAGGCTAAATTAGGGTAACACGCTACAGAAAGGTCATTCATATTTCTGAACAACCTTAAATTATTCCATTCAAATGCTGTGATTCAATTGCAAGGAGAACTTACTGAAGCACACAAACTTTGATACGAGCTCTTCTTCCATCAGAAAAAACATTTCACATGTGTATAAAACATCCATACTGGCGCTGACTTAAGTTCAAAGCGGACATTCATGTATAAGGACATTTTTGGAAATTTGGGGGGGGGGGGGGAATATCGGTAGTTTTGTTAAGTTTCCCATGCTGCAGCACATATGGTGGCAGTTATGCAGTCTGTTAAAATTTACAGCAGTTACACGTGCAATGGTAGCCATGCTTTTCTTACTCAGCTACAAAATTATGGTACATGAGGCAGCTACCTTTCAATATCACTATATATAAGAGATCACCATCGTCCAACTACTTTTTGGGAAAGAATTGGAAGTACTTCCATTGTGAAGGTTTCCACTGCTACAATAAAATATTTTTGCTTACTAAGAAAAATTTAACATTGATCATCAAGTGAAGACAAAAACCTTACAACACATGATCAATAGTTCCCAAAGATAGTCTAGGCAAAGTATATTAACAGGAAATTTCATAATATTCACTGCATGAGCTTGAATAATTCTCCAATAACTTGTATGTTTAGCTAGACCACGTTTTAAGCACTGGATTCCTTCCAGGACAGACTAAAGGACTGTAGATTTTGTTTAAGATGAAATCCTGCAAGAACATCATTCCTCTCAGAAACATAAATCGCCATTTTCACATTATAATGCAAGTTTTCCCTCACTTAAGTTTATAATGTTTAATGCAAAGGATTTGCATTTAATAATTGCATGTCATTGTAGTTTTATTTTTTTAAAATTTAACTCTGCAGAGCTGATTTTAAAGGTTAAAAGAAAAACAAGTCAACTGTACTGCTTGCAGGCCATGCTTATAGATTTATTAGGCAGACACCAACATAATCTTATTTGCCAGTTTATTTCACTAAGAAATAGATTATTATTTAATGTTATCTGTATTTAGCAGACTCAGCTCTGTAGAACTGCTACCAGTGCTGCCATTACGTATTTGAACAATTTTTCCACGCAGCCTTTATTTCCAGTAACCTTTTATTGGACACAATAACTTACATGTGAAAAAGATGAGATGCATCCTAATTTCCAAAAAATAAAAGCATATGCATTACCTAATTTTATTGAAGAACTATGCTGATAGCAAGTTTTATCACTTGAAGCATACTACTGCCCCTTGGATATACAAAGCTATCCCCACACACACACTTCTCCCCAATATTGTAATACATTCAGTTCCTCAGAATTCACCACTAGCTTCTTTAAAATTCTTTATACAACCAATAGTGGCACAAATCAGGACAAAAATCTATTTGTAGGGAAATCGCTATATATGTGTGTGTGTGTATATATATTTATCTGTTTCATCCAACATTCACAAATTTTTGTGGCATATTCTCCTTTTACATAAGAACTATATTTGCCATAGCCAAATTTTAAACACACAAAAAGTATTACTGTTGTATTTTATAAATAAAGTCCCACTACTATTTGTCCCTCTACAGAAAATAAGTTCCAGTTTTTCACTATTTGAAATTGTATTTCTTCACCCCAACAAATATTGAAGCATCCAGTGGTTCTCTTACACTTCTGGCACCCCAAAACAGAGATTTCAAAAGTTCTGCATGAAGGATCCATCAACTAAGGTTTAATCAATCAACTTAAGTACAGAGAATGATCAACATGAATGAAAGGTCTGAATATATTTTTTTCCTATCAAAATATAATTTGAAACTCATTTTAAGACCATCTTTTCACTAACGGAATCATTTTATTTACCTTCAGAACAATTCTTAGCAGAATATTTAATGCAGTCTTCAAGCCAGTTACAGTACTCAACATATTCAAATTAAGCTAAAACACTGGCTTTACTTCAATTTTAAATACTTTCAATATTTTGATTCCCTGTTTCTAACACTGCAAATTGTACATCTAGTATGTACGTCATTACTGAAACCATAAAGTCATGCTGTCCCTTCCAAGAACTTTTGGTACCAAAAATTTGTAAGATGAATTCCACGAAAATATGCTCAGGTTCCATCCATTACTCTACATCACTGGATTTGCAATTTCTTACGGTTTACATGAAAGCATCAAATTTTTACATTGCCCAACAACTGAATAGAAACTAACCCTTCAGACGCAGCTGCAAGCATTTAAAAGTATATTAGTAAGTACGGATTTAACTTCCCCCCCCCCCCCAACACTCTTAGAAGATAAACCTAGACCAAAAAATGGAAAGTTTCAAGCTTGAAAAGCATAGCACTCATGAAGCTAAGCTTCTTAGTTTCCTCTGTCTTGGAAAGGTGACTACTTACAGATTTGGCAGTTGCAGAAATGTACTGGGCAACCATCTCACGTTTTGTGGACAAGTCTTTATCTCTTAAAGGAGCTTTACGTTCTTCATTTAGATTCATGTCTTCCTGTAAAGAAACACACCACACAACATCAAGATTCTATTTCATGCTTTTTATTAGTCTTTGCTGGCTTTATACTCCTTTTCTTAAACAAATGGCTCATTTACAAACAAGTGATTTCTTCCAGCTTATCACATTTCAGTTTGTTTAATTCTGAGCCATCCAATTTTCTCATTTAATTTTGACACTTCAAGTGTTCACTACTTTCAAGACTGAGCCAAAACTGTAATTTCATCAAGCGTAGTTACCATTACTGAAATTTGGCTCAAGAAACAGAACTAGAGGACAAAACAAGAATTCTACACTTCAAGTTGATCACATAAGTGGTAACTCTTGTGAAGTTCCTGTGTTTTTTATAAAATCTTATCATGATGGACACTATTCCTGCACTATCTAATCAGAAGGCTATTATTACACAGCTTGTGGCAGGAGCAGATGTGACTGTGTTCTAACTGATGTATTGAAAATAAACCTAAAAATCCATATATTCTGCTAGATTAAATCTAAAGATGTCTGTTTCAACTTCATAACTGATTAAATACAACATGTAGTCATTACTACTCATGACTAGTCTTGCCATTAAAAGTCAAAGTAACTTCAGATTAGCGACTAAGACCAGTAAATGTTACTATAATAATTTCCTAGCTAATAGCTTTTTCAAAGAATTATTAATCTCCAAGACAGACCTATTGTCTGCTTCAATTGAGATTCACAACTGCATTGAAGAGAGTAGAGCTACACAACGGAATAGGACAGTTCTTAGGCCATACTGATTGTATGGAAGTTTACAACAATTTTAAAGACTGATACAGAAAACAGTATTTCTAACAATACTCAAAAGATTGCATTTCCTGATACTTGATGTATCAACACCAGTGTGCATGGCAGAATTAATACACACCTACCACAAGTTTGTTTCTGTATTACTAACAAAAAAGCTTGCTTGTGACTAAGCACCTTGACAAGTGATCTTAAGACAGAAAATATTCAAGGCTATACAAAAATTCAGCTTTCTATACATTAAGATTTTATTAATGGAAATTACTATTTTCCAAAGGTATTTACTTAACTCTGTTCAAAACTATCCTTCAACAGCAGTATCCAATTACTGCAACTAATTAGAGGTTATCTTAATGACACAATCAACAGCTCAGGATTTTTATTTTTGGCTTTTTGCCTTTGTTTTCTCTGTAGAAGTAGACCAAGTCATTTAAACATATATAACACTAGCAGTCTATGAGTTACTCAGTTGTTTATATGTCAATTTAGACAGGCTTATCAGGCCTATGCTATGCACTCTCAAGTATTTAATATTTCCAAAATGACAACATATGAAAACCACTACTACAAAATAAATGCCAACATGAAAACAAATTGAAACCTCATAAAACAATGTAGCACATTATCTTACCATCATTTTTTCAAAGAGATCCATAACTTCTTTTTCGGATAAGTTTGTGCAACGGTCATCAGTATGTGCCTGGCCAATTGGGATTTCACTTATAGAAGGCTGAGAGTCAATAGGATGCTGAATGAGAGGTTTCTCTTTTTTCACTGCTGATTTTCTGAAGCTTGTTATTCTGTCACGCTGCAGAGACATCCATTCAAAAATAAGTAGAAATAAAAATATAGGAAAGCAGCCAATTACATGGCAGTAATACACACATTTTTAGTTAATCCAAGCAGCAGAGTTAAAACTCAAACTGAACTGTAAGTAAAAATACTCTAACATTCAGAGATTATTTTTCATAGAAAGACAACAACATTTAAGGTAAATTCATGACAAATCACATGCAAAACTATGTCTCTCAGTTTCAAAAGTATGCCATCTATGTTAAACTCCTAGCATTTCAAAATCTTGAGTTCATCTTCTGATATTACTCCCTAATTATCCTCATAGTGAATAAATATGGTACCACAAAGGTAATGTCCAAGTGTTCCTTCACCTGAAGAGCTATAAGTCTTTGGAGGACAACTGAAAAAGCCAGCGTTGGGAAGGAGGTACTCACAAGTTCATCAGGCTTATAAAAAAATCCTGCTAAAGTAAAATAAAGTTTGTAGAGGAATTAATGCTCCAAGTATAATTCACAATTTCTTGAAGTGTTTTTGAGTACGGACTCCTGAAATTAGTGCAGAATTTTAAAAAGCCAGTAATGGATTACTCACATAGAAGCAGCCACCCATAGTTAAATACACGTAACAAACATTAGTGAAAGCATACCACAGTCTGCAATGACATTTCACTGGTTAAGGCCTACTTGTTTTATGCCTTATACCAACCCCCCACCTTTTTTTTTTTTTTTTTTATAGCATGCTTAATCAGTTAATTTGTTAATATTGAAAACAACCAACAAGAGCACCTTCCTTATAAGGCCATTTGTTACTGTATTATTAATATATAACTATTCTCAATAGAGTCAGGGGTTTTTATTTAATAATAGTCTTTATATATATATGTTCATTTTGAGAACATTATGTCTATAGCAATTTTTGTAAACTAACTGCATCAACAAATACTAGTGTATTTGTTTCAGGCACTGAACAGCCTTATGAAGATGTGCTTTCATTTAATAGCAGCTTATGTAGGGTTACCAGTACCACTCATAGCAGTTATTACAATCTCTATGAAGACATCTAAACCAAAATTTATATTTTCTATAATTAAACCACCTCTGTGAGGTGTGAAAAGTTTAATGGAGTATTTCATTTGTAGGAAATTTGGATTCAATTTAGCTTAGTCCAGTCAGGGGTGGAAAAAATTGACCAAGTGTTGTGGAATATGGGGAAGAAAGGGTTTGGTTTTTTGTTGTTTTGTTTCTTTTTCTTAGTTTGTTTTGTTGTTGGGTTTGTTTTGCTGCTGCTGTTTGAGATCCTACAATACTACCTTAAATTTTTGAAGGGAAAGTATCCCTAGATAAGCTGCATGCCCTTTGAATTTCTTTAGAGGATTTTTTTTGTGTTTGTGTTTTTAAGGGGAGAGGGGTTGGGTTTGGGTTTTCTTCTTCCTTAGAAGTCTTACAATTGCGGACAGAAACACATTACCTACAAGGATACTGTTCACATCTTTAACAAGGCAAGAATTTTACTTTAATCCCATTTTTTCCTTATTTGAATGGTTTACATTACAGTTTCTGAAACTAAAATTAGGGCACAGCCTATTGAAAAGGCCAAAGATATGACAAAATGCCTGAAAGGCAGTATCCAAAATTAGTCAATACACACCAAATGCAGTTTTACTGTTCACTTACATTAAAATGCCCATTCAGCAGTGACAAAAAAAGCCATTTAAGATCTATTTCACCATATTGTGATCTGTTTCAATTATACCTTATTACCAATAAATTTCTTTAATCAGATTGCAACGGTGAAATCACTTTAAATCCATAAATAAATCTTCTACACAATTACTAGGTACAATTTCTTCATTCCAGACATATAAGTGGTGATTAACTAAGTGGCCAATGTGGCTTAACTATTATATATAGAAAATAAAAGTTTATAATTTTACTGAAATCAATTTTAATAAGTTCCTGTAAAAATACTTTGCCATAGGTTTCAAAGTATTCAGTATTATGAAGTTAGTGCTACTGAATACAAACGTTGTTTGACATACAGTACGCACTTATAACCCAGAATGGTTCCACTTGAATCATGTGGCAACTTATGTGGAAGAACTACTGTCGATTCTTTACTATTAAAAAGAAGGTCAAGAGAAATAACACTTGAACTGTTGAATAAGTTTCAGTAATCTACAGTATTACTAAAGTATTTACAATGTGGTTAAAGAAGCTTCTCCAAACAGCTATCATTAATTACTCATCTTCAACCAAAGTTACAAATGAAGATCTTTAGGAGTAGTAACTCAATTTTCTGAAATCTAATGCTTAATATCCTTATAAGAACATGTTATATTGTCCACAACATTTAAAGTAAAATAGCATGCAGCGTGGAGTTACCATTGCAAATTAAGATGTTACAAAGACCTTACCACATCATCTGCCAAAGTTTTTATTTGAATATTCTATTAAAAAAAAAAAAACACAAATCAAAGAAAAAAAGTGTTACCTACTGTTTCAGAATACAGTAGTCTATATTTCACTTATACTAATATTAAAAAGCACTTGAAATTTCAGTAAGTGAAATGAGCACGGTATCTACTGCATTTTATGTGAAAACGTGAGCTTGCATCCCATTTCGTCATGTCTTTTGAATATTTAGCTCGTAAACCTGAAACCTGTACAGCTCTAGCACCCCCACTATTTCACAAAAATGCAGGAAGATCTCTTAGAAAGCTTTTCAAACCAAACATGGACTACTGGACTTCAAACCAAGCCAGCAGATAGCTATTCAACATTCTCAGTTTTGACAGAGTTTTTGAGACTAAGAGTTGAAGAGAATTTCCTGTGCCCTAGCTTCTTGGGCCTTCTGCCTACTTCTCCTTAACACTGAGTATTGGAAATTGATAGATGAACTGGCTGAAGTCAGTGTACTGATGGTGCACAAACCAGTCACTACTATCTCTCCCTCCCTAGTACCCTCTTTTTCCTCAACGGCAGTAAAATCTTGCTGACAAAGATCACCAACATTACATCTTTATTCACGGCCAAAAAGCAATCTATATTACATACCAATATCAATAATCATATCAAGAAATCACTTGGTTAATAAACATTGCTCAATTTACACCAAGTAGTCATGAATAGCTAATTAATGTCTAGAACTTGGGGGGGGGGGGGGGGGGGGCGGGGTTGGAATTCAGAGACAAAGAGAATAACTGTGTAAGAAAAACCATGGCAGTTGATCCATAATGACAGAGCCCTGCAAGTTACTGGTTAGGAAACAGCGACCCTACCTTCTTGGACAGAAAAGTTTCAGATTCCTTGGTTATGCTCTTACCAGCCAAAATGATCAAGGTGCTTCTTGTCAACAGCCCATACCACTGCATATTGTTAACAGTGGATGAGTTCAATGCTGCTGGAAATGAACCTAAAACTGTTCAACATACACCACACAATATTTAACTTCCCCTTGGTGAAGGATATTAATACACCATGCTACTTCTAATTCTACTTTCTGTATTTTGGCTACGATTGTCAATATTATATTTCTGAAACAAATTTGCAAGACTATACAAATAGTGGAGGAGGGGTCAAAGTGGGAAGGAGGGGCAATGCAGTCATGCTTTAAAAATATAATGAAGATAAACACTCAGAAGTACCCAGGACAGTGTAGTGGACTGACCCTGGCTGGCAGGTCAGTCCTCACCCAGCCACTTGCTGCGGGATTCCCTTGCTGCCGGATCAGGGAGAAAATCACAAGTGTAAAGGCAAGAAAAACTCATGGATTGAGATAAAGACAATTTAACAAGCGAAGGGGGAAAAAATTATAAGGAAGCAAACTATGCAAAAGCCATCACTCACCACCAGCAGACCAATACCTACCCGGACTCTGAGAAACTGCTACTTTGGAAAAAACTTCTCCTCCCCAGCCCGCCACCCCGGTTTCATTGCTGAACACAACATTGTATGGTATGGAATATCTCTGGTTAGTTTGGATCAGCTGCCCTGGCTGTGTCCCCTCCCAACCTCTGGCCCACCCCATCCTACTCCCAGGGGAGGCGCAGTAAGAATCGGTAAGCCTTGACACTGGGTAAGCGCTATTCAGCAAAAGCTAAAACACTGGTGGTTTATCAACACTGTTTTGGTGACAAATCTGTAACAAAGCACCATATGGGCTGCTCTGAGGAAAATTAACTCCATCCTTGCCCAATCCAGCACAGACAGCTAGGATAAAATCTTTTTTGCTTACTACTCCAGATGTTGACACCAACCTTTCAGCTTCTTAACTGTCATATCTCAAACCTGTTCCTTACAGCTGCACCTCTCCTCTATTTTTGTTACCTGGACTTAGTACGGAGTTAAAAGAGGAAGCAATATTCATCTTGAAATCAAAACTAAGATGGTCCTTACCCTGGCAAGTAGATCTTTTCTTTTTAAATGGAGATTATTGAGCAAGAAGTCCAAATGAAGTAAAGCCTAACCATGACCTCAACCCAGAGACAGCTATGTAGGCAAGTTCTAAAACTGTATATCTGTTTTAGCAGTCACTTGTACTAGAAATACTTTTTTGTTCCCTTCTCATTTAAGTACTGTCAATCTCTCTCAGAACCTGGAACAGGATAATCTACTCCATCTCTACATTTATGTTGCATTTGTCACTCAAACTCCTCTGGGTAAAATACAGAATACTAAAGCAAGACCCCACACAGCATTTTTTCCAACATCTCAAGCGCACTTCCCAGATCTCCTTATGGTGCGTAAGCTACACTGCTGCCATGAGCTACTCAAGATAAGCAATACATTTAACAGGTAGAAGAGGAACTGCAAGTAGCTGGAGGCAGAGGCAAGGCAGTTATTTACCTGCAGATGCTCACTGACACACAATTTTGACAGTCTCTTATACTAACAAAGAAATCACCCTTCCAGTCTGATTTAAGAACATCAACTACAAGTAGTTTACCTCCCCAGGAGGAAGTTTAAGATACCACAGGTTTTGTAGTCAGTCCTCTAGCATTATTCTTTCAGCCATCTATAAGACAGCCAGAACATCACAAGATGAAAAAAATCAACCTTTTCCTAGCTTGTTAAAGACACTAACTCCCCAATTTTAGAAGCAGCCCAAAGGCAAAGGTTTTGGCAAAAATCTCTATGATAAAACACTTGCAGATAAGGGATACCAAATTAACATTTATATGTATAAACACACACACAATTTAAGACAGCAGCATATCACCTCTCTCTCCTAGTTTTTGGTATCAACACAAACCATAGAACTTCATCAACTCCTATATCAAAGGTATTTCCTACTGATTTACTTAAAAATATCACTTTCTAAGTGAAGAACTAACTATTGATAGACTGGAAAGACTACATTCAAAAGCAAGAAGCTCTGTCACTTAAGTCTTCTATTTATTCCTCCCAATTTTAGTTTAAGTATCCTACTACTTGCGCAAATACTGACAGATCATGACAATAAGGCACACAAAAATAGCATATACTAATACAACTGCATCACACTTTTTTACCTTAAAAGGTCAGTCTCAGCCACATTAACATTCAGAGTAATTGAAATCTTGCACATAAAACCAGACAGATTTTCACCATAGTTCACTACATTTATTGGTATATTAAAAAAGTCACTATTTCCTCATTCAAGTTCACTTCAGGCTACTGTAGTAACAATGTCAACATTCAAAGAACTAAACTAGAGATGATCACATTAACTTTTAATGAGAAACTCACAGCAAGTCTACTTTTTTAATTATTTTTCTAACTTACATATTAATAAAACCTTCCAAATCACTTGAGCTGGTCATGAGCTGTAAATTAAATATGCATTTACATGTGTTGATTGATCTTTCCATTCTATTTAAGTATTACTTTGACATGTTCTTAATTGTTACACTCAAGACTCTCACTTCCACCACAAAAATAGTCAAAGCAACTCACAGTTTACCACGTGTATAATGAAACAGTTATCAGCTGGGTAACTTCTAAACGTAACAGCAATTTTCACTCCACTGCACACTCCTTGGGCAAATCATTGTGTGCTGCAACACCCACTTCTGCACACAGGTTACAACTTCAGGTAACAGCTCCAACTGCTACTAGCAATCCTAATTTTAGCAATCCTAAGGGTAAGAAACAGAAACTTGATCTTCTCTTAACTTTCTTGGTTTTAAACTAACATATAACATGACTCTTTTCTAAAATTTACCTGGACTTCAACACCTGCAAAAGACATTGTAAAACTTCACTCAAGGGTAAGTGCTTTTTAACTGGCAGCAAATAAATTTGCATACAACCAGGAAGGTAATTACTTCCCATACAAGTACCTAAACCAAGGGAGTTTAAAGGGACAAAAACCAAAACTGGTTAATATCTGAAGAACAAAGAGTTGTGTGCAACTCGAGCCTAGGTCTTACAGCCACAAAATAGAATTCACTCCTACAGCCTCTGTTCTTCAGTACAGAGAATGAGTAACGTTCCCATCAGACAGTTTAACCATCTGTTACAATATTCAATTCTGTAATTAAATGTAAAAAGGTACCTAGGAAATTGTGAGAACATAACCAAGTCACATTAGCTGACAGTAGTGGGTTGACCCTGACTGGGGGCCAGGTGCCCACCAGAGCCGCTCTATCACTCTCCTTCCTTCACTAGACAGAGGAGAAAAGGTATAACGAAAGGCCTGTGGGTCGAGATAAGGACAGGGAGAGATCACTCACTAATTATCGTCATGGGCAAAACAGACCGAACTTAGAGAGAAAATTCATCTCATTTATTACCAAGCAAAACAGAGTAGAGGAATGAGAAATAAAATCAAATCTTAAACACCTCCCCTCACCCCTCCCATCTTCCCGGGCTCAACTTCACTCCCAGCTTCAACCTCCGCCCCCCTGCAGCGGCACAGAGGGACAGGGAATGGGGGTTACGGTCAGTTCATCACGCGGTGTTTCTGCCGCTTCTTCATCCTCAAGGGGAGGACTCCTTGCATCGTTCCCCTGCTCCAGCATGGAGTCCCTCTCACGGGAGACAGTCCTTCACGAACTTGTCCAGTGTGGGTCTCTCCCATGGGGTGCAGACCTTCAGGAGCAAACTGCTCCAGCGTGGGGTCCCCCACGAGGTCACAAGTCCTGCCAGCAAACCTGCTCTGGCGTGGGCTCCTCCCTCCACAGGTCCTGCCAGGAACTTGTTCCAGCGTGGGCTTCCCATGGGGTCGCAGCCTCCTTCAGGTGCCTCCACCTGCTCTGGCGTGAGGTCCTCCACGGGCTGCAGGTGGAATCTCTACCCCCCCTCATCCTTCCTCCATGGGCTGCAAGGGGACAGCCTGCTTCACCATGGTCTTCACCACGGGCTGCAGGGGGATCTCTGCTCCGGCGCCTGGAGCACCTCCTCCCCCTCCATCTGCACTGACCTTGGTGTCTGCAGAGTTTCTTACATCTTCTCACTCCTCTCTCCGGCTGCAAAAGCTCTAACTTTTTTTTTCCCCCCTTCTTAAATATGTTATCACAGAGGCACTGATTGGCTTGGCCTTGGCCAGCGGCGGGTCCGTCTTGGAACCGGCTGGCATTGGCTCTATCAGACACAGGGGGAGCTTCTAGCAGCTTCTTGCAGAAGCCACCCCTGTAGCCCCTCCACTACCAAAACCTTGCCATGCAAACCCAATACACTGACGTACAGAAACTAGAACTACATTCTCATTTAGGACTTTCAAGATCTTTATCCATGACAAAGTATTCACAGCATTACTAATAAAATCAGCAAAAATATAATTCACAAAATGTTTGCTTTACGGTAATTTTTTGGGGACTTCAAGGAGCATTCACCATGCTTTCAAAAAGAACTTGAAATGATTGTTGTAATCCATCTGGTATATCAAAGATACTTGAAGTGAGCAACACTAATAGTTTTGTTACTATTGTTGCACATTTGCATTTGGTCTATACGACACTACATGGAAAATTCTTGTTTGCTTTGCAGCTGTTCACAAATTCCTTAAATATGTACTATTTAAATTATTAAACTAAGGCTTAATCTATAACCTGAACATGAAGGTAAACATTCCCTGGGGCACTACAAAGTGAGACAAAAGAGCCTGTGAACACCTTACACCAGGCTGCCAAAATGAAGCTGGAAAGTTATTCATGACAGCATAGGGTCAGTGCTGTCAGACTGGAGGACGGCAGCCAACTTCCCAACCAGGAAGCTGCCTGGTTTTCCCCAGTTACTCTACTTTTTTGCCCAGGAGACTGACCATCCAGAAACAAGTAATCTAGGAAAAGAAGTTAGACAACTCTTCATGCTAAATAAAGCCGAAGGGTCACCCAAGTTGGTAATTATTAACAGCAGAGGGCACCAATTCTTTAATCATAGTGCTGGGAGATAGAGTGCCTGAGCGCTGCTCCCGAAGAGGAAGGAGGGGAAAACAAGCCAGAGGCACATTAATCATAGTGGACACTCACCCTCACAAATGCCACTGCCTGATCCTCAAGGGCTGAGGAAAGGGGGCACCTCCACACTGTGGCTCTGTGCAAGGGGAATACAGAGACCCTAAGGAGCAGTCTGGTCTGATTAAAAATGGAGATCGAAAGAAACTGAAACAGCTTCCTCATTTCTGTCTGATTGGCAGAACACTATCACATTCCAAAAGCAAATGGACTGTTCAAAAAACCGCCCTTACCAAAAAGCAAATTGATTCAGAAGTTTAAAAAAATAGCTGTAAACAAACTTAGATAGCCTTAATTTCAACAGTGATGTAACTTAAGATGCAAAGGATTCAAAGATGACAATTCAACCAAAATTGTTTTTTTATTTGTAGCTCAAACTGCCATTACTGTTTTAAAAAGTTTCAGACAATCATTTGTTCGTGTTCATTGGTAAGTAAGCTTCAAAAATCTGAGCAAAATTAAAAGCTTCTTCCAAAAGCTGCATTTCTAAGCCAACAAAATCACTGGTTGTGAGATAAAAAGGCAACTGTGGTACCAGGACAGTCAGTCAGATCAGCTTAGACTACTGGAGAAACAATTTCAGAAAGCCTATTAGAAGAGGCAGTTTTCACATTAGCCAGTGCAGAGGCAAATAAAGTAAGTTTTGGCATTTTCCTGCTAAAGTCCAAACATTTTCTATCAAGTCTCTGCACCAATCATATCAGCTAAGTTATCACTAAAGCAGCACAGGATCAGCAGAGTTGATAATAGTTAAGCTACATAACCAGCAAGTTCTTTACACAGCACTTCATACAACCAGGTTCTATTTCTTACTTTGATATCTAGTGATCATGCAAGACAGATCTTCCTTTAAGCATCTTGGAAAAATGTCTTGTGACAGTACAGCATGCTTTTCAGCATAGATGAACAAACTGTCTGTCTTCAGGATGTCCTACAGCTTTTAAATTCCTTGCTTAAAGCTATCAGGCAACAGTTTGCTAGTTAAGACTTCTACGAACTAGACTTTTGAAAGAACCAAGTCATAATTCCATTCATAAATTTCACAACAAACAAGTATTGCAATACTGCTTTTATGAACTGCATACTAGCTTACCAGCCATGTTCTAAGAGATATTTAACTAATCAAGATCTTTACAAAGGTTAAGAGACATGGCAAATCCTCCCATAAAACAAAGTTTTAAAACCTTTTATTTTAGTTTGAAGCTTCCATTTTTATTCAGAAATTCTACCCACTGGTTTTAGTACTTAATTTAGAAATGCATGTGGCATTGCATAATCATTAACCAACAAAAGGTTTTATAGGACATATTTTAAAGAAAAAAAACAATCAACAGTCACCAACCACAACTCACACAAATAAGTCAGTACAAAACTCCATGGCTACTTGTCCTTAAGGCCCAAAACAGTGTAATTAAGAATCTTCCACTTTAAGGATTCTGGGCAGTCTGGCAAATCTTTAAAATAAGCATAGCAACAGATACAAAGTTTCTGCACAAGAACAACAGGCATCTCCAGGAAGACCTCACATGTTACATGCAGTGCCTCAGTTGTACTAGAACAGGTAAGCACAGAACAGTTCTAGCATAAAGGATATGTTGTCTTCATATTGTCAAATATAGGTCTGCACCTATTGTCAGCAGACTAAATGGGGAAAATAAGTCAGGGAATTCTACTTCATGTACTTGAATTGTCAGGCTAAGCATATACACTGTTGCATATACATTTTATTTTTGGGGTCATCCACAGACTAGCACTGCATTTATTTTGGGCTTAAATAATTTCACTTTCAAATCTAGTAATCTTGGTAATGGATACTTTAATGTTTTTTCTTGAAGAACATTCTATTCTTAAAAAAAATCGGATTCAGATAGTTGAGTGCCAATTACGTTTTGTGCTTTGCTTGATAAGAAAGCTTATTTCAAAAGCTGCACCTCCTAAGCTTCCTTTAGTAAAATGCTAGTGTAGATTAGAAGCGCATTGGAATGATTTCAACAATCCTTTGATACACCCATGTAGCTTTCTGTACATATATTTGGTGCCCGTAAAAAGTGCCAGATATACTTTATTAGACAAGAAGCCATCTGTCCAGGTGGTTGCTAGTGTACTGGTATTGGGCAGGATTGCTTATCAGTATCGGCATATCCTGTTTACTGCACCTACAGCAAACAAATCAGTTGGTTTGGGAGAAAATTGCAAAGTGCTTTTTCCTAGGAAAACAGACTGAGATCACTTGCAAAACTAGTCACCTGAATAGTCACTGGATCAACTTCTGGGACTCAATTAAAAATGAACACAGAACAGCTCCTAGTGCAGTAAATGGAGGGTTTAGATGCTTACTGTCCTGGTTGCATGCCTGTTGCTTTTCTGCCAAGTGGGCCTGTTAGTACCATATTCAGCCCTCTGTCTCTATGCTTGTTTTTCAAAAATGCAATTGTTTGACTTCTGAGCTTTGAGTTTTTAGGGAACTTGGCTTTTGCTTTCTTGGTATAGTACTATTGTGAAGTGCTTTTGAAACATTCTGGAATAGCTAAACTGGAAAAACTACATCAAAACAATTCTTGGCATACTAAGTACAGACTTTATCTCAATTTTAGGCTTAGATACAAGCAGGGGATTTAAGCTCTTTGCTTTCAATTTAGCAGCAGAACAAAACCAGTCTTGCTAGATAGCAACATTTGATGTGCATCAAACTGCTCGTTGTCTCCCCTCCTTGTTCTGGGCTCTCGTGAGTGCAAGTAGCTGATCTTTTCATTCAGACACATTATGGAGCTGCTCAGCCTGAAAGCTATTATAAAGCTACTGAGTTTGGTTAATTAAGAGTAGTGAGAATAGGCCTCCGCCTTTTATACCTTAGTTCCTAAAGAGGGACACCTTTTTTATTGTGACAAGGTTCATCTTCACTCTTACCGAAGTGCGGTCTTAGTTTGGTTTTACCTTTTTATAGACATGCAGCCCTTTTAACTACAATTATATGCTTTGATCCTGGGATTAATCTTTGGTTAAAACCGAGGGTTTTCTTTCAAGATGACCAATGACCAGTTAATTTGACAGTGAGAGAGTTCTTTTGAAATCATTCTGAAAAATAAAGCAGACACTGTGTTGAGAAACTGATTTGAGAAAATACTTCAGCAGTTTTGCACAATTTTTTTTTTTTTTCATTCCTGCTTACTTGCTTCATATTCTGCAGTGCATGCAAGTATAGCCTAATACCCCTGTACAAATGACAGGTTCAATTCCTATATACTGCTGTTCCTGTTACATGCAGAGATAGTTTTGGAAAGATTCTTAACTGAGCATGCTGTTGGTTTCTTTTGACACATCCTTGTCTCTAAATTGGAGACACATGGATTTAACAGATGGATCACTCAGTGGGTAAGGAATTGGCTGGATGGTCACACTCAAAGAGTCACGGCCAATGGCTCGATGTTCAAGTGGAGACCAGTGACAAGTGGCGCTCCTCAGGGGTCGATATTGGGACCGGCACTGTTCAACATCTTGGTCAGCGACATAGACGGTGGGATCGAGTGCACTCTCGGCAAGTTTGCCGATGACACCAAGCTATGGGGTGTGGTCGACACGCTGGAGGGAAGGGATGCCATCCAGAAGAACCTTGACAGGCTGGAGAGGTGGGCCTGTGCAAGCCTCAAACTTCACCAAGGCCAAGTGCAAAGTCCTGCACATGGGTTGGGGCAAACCCAAGCACAAATACAGGCTGGGCAAAGAATGGATTGAGAGCAGCCCTCAGGAGAAGGACTTGGGGGTGCTGGTGGACAAGAAGCTCAACATGAGCCGGCAGCGTGCACTGGCAGCCCAGAAAGCCAACCTGTCCTGGGCTGCATCAAAAGAAGCAAGTGCAAGAAGGTGACTCTGCCCCTCTACTCCACGCTTGTGAGATCTCACTTGGAGTACTGCATCCAGCTCTGGGGTCTCCAGTATAAGAAAGACATGGAGCTGTTGGAACGAGTCCAGAGGAGGCCACAAAGATGACCAGAGGACTGGAGCACCTCTCCTGTGAGAACAGGCTGAGAGAGTTGGGGTTGTTCAGCCTGGAGAAAAGGCGGCTCTGGGGAGACCACAGAGCACCCTTCTAGTACCTGAAGGGGCCTACAAGAAAGCTGGAGAGGGACTGTTTACAAGGACATGGAGCAACAGGACAAGGGATAATGGCTTTAAGCTGAAGGGGGGTAGATTTAGAATAGGTATTAGGAAGAAATTCTTTACGATGAGGGTGGTGAGGCACTGGAACAGGTTGCCCAGAGAAAAGTTGTGGATATCTCATCCCTAGAAGTGTTCGAGGACAGGCTGGATGGGGCTTTGAGCAACCTGGTCTAGTGGAGGGTGTCCCTGCCCATGGCAGGGGGGTTTGGAACTAGATGATCTTTGAAGTCCCTTCCAACCCAAACCATTCCATGATTCGTAGAAAACATCTTGCTCTTGTGAGTACAGCAATTAGTGAAATAAGTCTCACAATCCATTTGAATTTTCCTCTGCTACCATTTGAGGAGAGTACAAAACTGGTAGAATGTATCCATTGGGAGAGAACTGACACACTTAAAAATAAAGCACAAGACCCATAGCAAGTTGCAAGAGTTGACAGTCTATACTATGAAGAGCTTCATTGTATACTGGCCAGCTCCTTGAAAATGGAGTATTTTACTTTTGATAGACTTTGAGGAAGTGAGGACATGTGTATTTGCTTTGTTTGGGTGGGTTTTTAAATAGTAAGAAAACTCCCACAAAATCCAACCAACCGAAACACAGCCCACAAAGGAACTGGCAGGGGAAGGGATGCAGTGAGCCAAAGAAGCAGAAATTACTTGTGAACATTATTCATTTTGTCTGTATCCAGCAGTCTTGGAACATATAGTGACAGGGATCATGTCAACAACTTTTTAGAATAATGTTGTCTGTCTTTAGACACAGACTTCCCAGCAAAGAGCAACTATTTGATCAGACTTTGATCTCTACATAAAAAACATTGATGGTAAAGTTACTTTTTTCTCCCCTAATAACAAACAATGTGATACTAAAACTTGGAAAAATGAGCAGTGCTGCTGCCACAGCAAGGAACTTTGGCTTCTCCTTGAAAAACAGAAATTCTAGATTGAGTAATTTCTCAGCAGGGACCACAATATATAACTCAATAGTCAAAGCGTATCAGGTTAAACTGAATTTATAGCTGCCGTGATACACACATGGGCTTTCTGTTCCTTTTCCTATTCTTTCCTGTTTATAACAGCTTCCTCAGAAGATTATTTGTCCTTCAGTGAAGTAGGAAATGAAGCAGCATGTGAATAGAGAGGAATTATATTGTACATAATAAAAAGGAAGTCAATAGTAACGTTTGACTTCAGTACAGGTGAGATCCCCTGTTAAGAAGTAACAGGGGTTCAGGAGGATTACAGATGCTTGCAACAGCTTACAGAAAATGATACCTTCTGCAAAAGGAGAAAGTAAGCAAACATCATAATACTGAAGTGTGGTACGTACTTAGGTTACCCATGAAGAGCCACATGAATTTTATAAAGGTTTTCCCATAAATTCATAAACCAATTGTTTTTATATTTAAAATGTTAACTTACAGGATTGCTACTTATAAGTCATTCAGGAATTCGTTTGAATCACAGAATACTGTAAACTAACCTTAAAGGATTTAGGAAGCCTGTCTTATCCACCCAAGCTTTGTCTGAAGTTCAAATGTGAATGCATATTTGTAAAACATGAAACTAAAATTTATGTATCTAGTTTACAGACGGAAATTTCACCAAAGGCCTACTGCTGTACTCTTTACCTTTCTAGTTTGGGAATGTCTCCAACAAACTGGAGAATTAAAATGAAACTGCACTGCTGAAAGATGGTAGAATAGTAGAGAATGGAGGAATGTAAAGGTTAAAGAGACTACAGCAGACATTGCCTGGTATAATTTCTAGCTCAGCCAAGAAATTGTGTGCTGAATCAAAAGAAGTTTCTTCACCCGACTTTCTTCTGTTGATGAGAATAAAGCAGTGGAAGACCCACTTGCCATAGAGGAGTGGAAAGGAGGAGCTGAAGCGGTTCTAGTAAAGTGGATTGTCTGAGAGCAACAGCTCCTGCTGCCCTATTATATAATAAGAGCAAAAACAAAAAAAACCCCGAACAAACCTGGTCTCCTAGGAATCAAGACTGGCAGCAGTACCAGAAATAAAGCATTTTATTGACACCAAAGTTGGGATAAAAATCAGTTACTAAATGCTTCAGTGTTGAAGCTTTGGTTCCAACTTCTGTCTCAATTCTGGTTATAAACTACCTTCTACTGATCTGTCATATTCATTAGTTCACTCCATCTGTAAGTGGCTAAGGCTTTTATAAGCAAAAACTTGCAATGATTATGAAAATAGTTCTTCTTGTATGCAAATTTATTTCAGTGTATACAAAATTAGATAGAAATGCTACTGTATGGCTTACAAAGAGACAGACTGAAGGATCTCAGTTTGAGTTCTAACTTTTTTGTGTGCTAACTTTTAAACTTGGCCAGCTGACATGGGTTTACCTTTTGAGTTTTAGATTTTTTATTTAAACACTTTGTTTTTAATGTGCCCTCTAAATGTGGCCAGCACAAAAATTAAAATGTATGTGGCATCAGTGTATATGCTTAGCCTGATATGCTGTCATCCTTTTTTTCTTCTTCATGCAAATACTTACCTGTTCTAATGCAACTGGAACACTGCCATTAACCATCTCAACTATTAATAACTGTCAAGTTTTCATCTACTCATGAACTCACACAATTACAAATGCAAACATCCGGTACAATTCCATTATGAAGCCACCTTATTTTAGAAATAACTTCAATTTTATAGGTATAAAAATTCACAGCAGGAGAATATGAAGAACCAAAGTGTAGACAGGAAAGCAGGAAACCCTATACTGTACAAGAACTAACTACTTGTATCTGTTGTTAGGAGTCTAGAATCTAATGAATCTCATGATGGCTTAGTATTAGTTCTTCACAAAGCTATACTCATAAAAAAACCTCACAGTCATCTTTAAAGGTCTATTCTAACAACCATCATTACCTCTTACCATATTAAGAAAGAAAAATAAACTGCAGAACAAACATTTTTCCTGACCAAAGTACTTATTTTGTCTTGTTCAACCATCCGAGAGACACTAGCATAGATTTCTAGAGAGCCACTTGTAAACACGTAACTATTTGTAACAAAAAGGCATGCTCAAGAACATTTAAGGTGTGTGGTTATTTCCTTCTGTCTTCATCCCTAAATATGCATTATGATGCTTTTTTGTTTATGTGATCTCATACACGACAAAGTTATTAACGTTTGACTAGCTAAATCCTGAACAAAGAAACAGGAGAGAAAGGGTCTGCATACCTTCAAGCCACCCTGCGTCCACCAGTACCTTTACTGCAATTCCCTTGGCCTACATAACCCAAAATTACTGTTTCTGCTTTACTGGCTGTACAGTTACAGTCCCATAACTCCAAGTCTTGGGATTCTACAGTACTATTCCCCAAGTGTCTCAAACTTAACTTTTTCATTTAGAAATCTCTTCCAAACTACAAGGTAGCACTGCTCTGAAAGTTTCACATTCCTCAAGCAAGTTCTCCTGTATTTATTCTCACATAAAAAGGTATGCTAAAAATGTTAATTTGGTTTTGTTATAAAGAGCTAAGTTCCTATTTCCACTACAATTACAATAGCAGTAAGAGTATGTTGGTTAAAAAAATAGACACACACAAATCACCAAGGAATAGAAGACAGTATTCTTTCCAATTATGTTTTTTTAATCAGCTGATGACTTTTACATTCTACTTTTTCAGAACAGTTTTAAACACACTTAACCTATGAAGTATACATTGAAAATACTTTTTAGTAATAAAAACAGTTTTCCATCTTTGATGTCCTCCATATCTGATAACACTATGGAAAGAACACTTACAAGCAGCAAACATGCACCACACATTCAGCATACCTAATACTTTCTCCTCCAATACCATCTTGTCTCCAATGATTTACTCAGAGGATCACTAAAAGAGCCAAAAAGGGAACCTTACAAGAAAGCCACCTGTCACATGCATTACTTTCAACTTCCTCTTCTCCCACTCTCCCTCAAAAGTCTGAAATTAACACAAAAAATAGTTTCCTGTTTCCACAGGAAGAGCTCATATCTATTAGAAACTCTTAACATTTTTGCTTTATATAAGAGAGAAGGTGTGGTGATATTACAGTATGTGCTACACCTGAAGACCAAATGTAACCACACCCAGATGGATAGAAGAACTGCAGTAGCTGTATCAAACCATACAACATTTTCCATGTGTGGGCTTGTCCCAGAATTGACCTTCCAGGTATTTCTCAATTTCTATGAATCAGACGAGCTTACGCTTTATATTGTGATGTAGGTTACAAAATCATTTAACTGCCATAGCAGATCCTTTTCCAATTTGCCCACATGCACAAAATGTGCTACTTTCATACTACATCCAACTGAACAGCTATCATGAGAAGATGGCTGAAAAGCAGGCACAATCATAATTTAATAGTACTAGTGCATAAACATTAGACAAACCAATAGAAAGAGAGCAATTCTAGTGTGCCATAACACTAGTGTTACTAGTTCTAGCAAATAATTTAAGAACGAGTAATAAAGGAGGGGTTTTGACTGATTCAGTTTCACAATCTGGTTTGTCCCACTGCCATGCAAAAACTTAAGTCAGCAGAGCACCAAGGTGGGTATAGAGACTGGTTAAGCCCACACTGATGCCTCAATAAAGCTGATTCTTTAATTGTCACCCCTTTCTCCCATACAATTTATTGTTAACAAGTAGATTATATTTGCTTTTCAGACTGTGTTAGTACTACTATTGTCAAGCAAGAATCTGCTTATCTACCTATTAAGAAGTTATGCTTGAAAGTTGGAAACCTAGAGGTGCTCACTCCACCACTAGGAGTGTGGGAAAAAGCTACTTGATTCACAAGATCAGTTTGATACAAAAATAACAAGCAAGTTTAATGTAAGTTAGTTTTGTCTACCTGCAACTTTATAAATTGCTACACAAATACTAAAGAAAATTTTGGGAGATTAAGAGTTGAAAGACTATCTGCTCTACCATCATCACCCTTTATAATAAAAACCTTATTTCCTCCAAAATAAGGTTATTAAATGATTAAAAATATATTGAATGTAATGACTGACCATGATATACAAGTTGTAAGGAACTGCGTAAAAACATTCATTTTAGCAATTTCCTAACTTCTTGTGGTTTTAAGGTTGAACAAGTAAACTGATGAATAACCAACTGAAATTGCCAGTTGCTTCAGCAGCAACCGCCATCTCTTGTTCTACTTCACCTTTAAATTTGGGTAGGGATTAAAACAATTAAAGGAAAGTTATTAGCCATTACTGCTTACCTCTAAAGAACTGCAATTGTTGCAAAGATGAGGTCATCTTAACGTTTTTAAGCCTATCTTTTCCTTCTATCTGGTCATCAGCAATCACAGTATCATTAGCACGCTTTACAGGTTATTTGTAATACAAAAACAAAAGTTTGTCCTCAATAAGTTGGATATTCAGCGCCTCAGTGCTTAAAATCTCAGAAAATGTCACTTCTATTTGATATGTACACTGTCACTGTCTTTCACATTGCCTAGGTGGAGGCTTTGTATGCAAAGCTTCCTGTATCATGCAGAATAGCTCTACAGTTTTGTTCTACAAGTAGTAGTTCAGGAAGTTTAATTACCACAAGCAGATAGGCTTATCACTGTATCTATCACCTCATTTAAACAGTGTCAACATCAATTCACATTAAAAACTAAAGAGTTTACCTAAACATCAGCACCAAGCATACCCTACTCTACCATATTAAAAGTAGTGCCTAATCAGTATACTTTTTTAGCAACAGAACCAAATTTTCCCCAAGACATTAATTTTACTCTTCAGTAATGGCTGCACCCTAACTAACTTTACTTGCTGGAATATCTTGACTTTGATCTGATAAGGCCAAGAGTCTTCTAAAACACAAGCATTTCAGTTCACTTTTTCCTCAGGCATCCACTTGAAGTAAGAATCTTCTGCTGGCATGCAGTGATTTTACTCAGAGACACTATGATCTCAAATGTAATGCATTTTATTCATTTGCCAAAAATCTCGGCTGAACCTGACTCATAGTTCATGTATGCAGTATATAAACATCTAAACAAGTCATGTGTAAGGAGCACATTATGTCTCCACAGGAGAATGACTTCAAATAACCTTAGGAGTCAAAGGTGAGGGTGCGATGTAGGTCCTGCAGCATCATAGCCTGTCTGACAAGGGCACTTGTTAAATCCTGCACAGATATGGGTGGAGCAACATAGCTGGGAAACCTATCATCCCAAGCACACTCACTTCTGTTTTAAAGCTAATTGATGAAAGCTTTTATTCCGTTGTTTGACACTACTTTATAGCACATTAGTCAGAATGTTGAGTTCATAGCTTTTGATTCATCTCAAAGCTCATGGGGTTTAAAAGACTAAGCATAAACAATTTCTGCTTTTAAAACAAAGTACGAGTTGCTCCTTGTTGGATGAATCACCAAATCCACTTGCACTCCAAACACATAAGCTCTCTCTTACCCCTAACAATTTGTTTTTCACATTATACAAGATCTTTCTCCCAATCTACTTTTAAAGAGAGCATCACACTCAGAAGACAGCCCCTTTCAGAAATTTAGTTTGTAGCTCAGTGGAGGATCTATCACTGAAAAACTACCACACAAACCTGAAGTGAACTTGGGGGTAATGGAACATGCTTTTAGCGTGGCACTAGACACTACATGCACAGAAATTTTTCTACATATGCTAATTCTAAACAGACAAGATACATTATTAACTTTAATTAAAAACACTCAAATCCCACTGGCCATATTAACTTCTAGTTAGCCAATGTTCTAATAGTCAGGAAGCACCACAAATCCTGTTATAACACCTCTTTTCAAGTACTGATTCATAAAATCACAGATGTTAGAAAGGATCTCATTCCTTTGTCTGTTTAGTTGAAACTCCTGCCCAAAAAACATGGTCAACACCAAATTCAAACCAGCCTGCTAAAGGCTTGGTCCAGCTTTCCAGGTCTTGAAAAAACCTCTATGGATGGGGATTCCAGCGTCTCAGTCAACCAATGCTTAATCATGCTACAAATGATTTTTTTTCCCCCTTATACTCAAGTCTCCTCTCCAGCAACCTCGCCTGCTCCTTTTTATGACCTGTCTCGCATTCTTCTCCCCTGAACTTCTGTAAAAAGCCTGGCTTCACCTTCTCAGCTAAAAAGACGAACAACTTGATAAGACTTTGTGTTCAGCTAAGCTACATTAGCTACGTCAAATCAGATCCGATGCTTTCAAGCACTTACCCATTTCCTAGGCACCCAACAAAATTATATACTTCCATGTGATATTGAAGTGTTAAGGAGAGCAAACACCACCCAAGTTGAAGATTAACAAACAGAGGAATCCCAGCAATCTCCCTGACAACCTTAATTTAGTCTGCTTCCCCTAGTATAACAAGCTTACTTTTAAACAAGCAAGACAAGCACATTGCCAAACCTAGTTAAGAATGTAACTGCTCATTGCCATCTCATGCCAGCCTATTCTCAGGGCTGGCATGAAGTCAGATGATTGTTTGCCAAAACACTTTAATTTTTTTCTGCCCATTTCATTGTAAACAAAAATAATGACAAAACCACCAGGCATTCATTCCCACCTCCAGTCCTTGTGCCAGCAAAAAATGGGGGGGGGGAAGTAAAATCAGAGCTCTTTCAGCTCTGATGTGTGTAATGTATCAAAGTGATCATACAACAGACATAAAATTTCAGAAAAATACTCTAGTTTACACATTACCAGTATAAAAACTCAAACTAAATTCTCATTTTGTGGTTCTGTCACATTCAACAAATTATAAAACTTGAATGGCTCTCAAAATGACCTAAAGCAGGAAAAAAAAGGTATTAGTAGCTCTAATATAGCCCATCTTCAATTATTTGTGTGCATACATACACAGTTACCTTACAAAATACTACTTTAAACCATCATTTTCTTTTCTAGCACAGATCCTCTTGATAGTCTAGTCTTCAGAATAAATGTCATCGATCAGGCTTCCACCTTTAAAAAAAAAACAACCCAAAACAAACCCACACACAAAAAAAACCCAAACAAAAACCCCACCAAAACCACTATGCTTCTACAGGCCAAGCACCATTGCCCACCTTTTACTTTCAGCTGAGAGCATGGGGAAACAAAAAAACTTCCACCTTCTTCTAGAGTCCAAATATAATGACTTTAGCTTTCCCAGCTCCCCATCATCTAGAGCCATTTTTAGTCTGTCATAGAAAACTCATTTCCCTAGACTTCTTCCCAATGACTTGCCCAATTTCAGCTGCTATGCCAGGAACTAAAAATAAATCCTCTGTTATATGTAGTTGCAAACTCTCTCCTACCAAGCCCTTGTTCAGCACTCCACTTAACGTATGAAATAAGTTCTGGAAAAGAGACCAGCTCCTCTCAGCACGCTGTAGAGTTCCTTGAATTACACACAACAAATTGACAGTGTGCAGGTTGATTCATCTCTATAACTCTGCTGCAACTTGATGAATTATAAGTTACAAAGCTGAACCAAGAAAACCTCCACACCAAACTCTGAGAAGCTTCATATACAAACTCAGCAACAACTTAACACTTGCATGAATAGCGTGGCTTCTCTTACAGGGGTCCCAAGTGTATCTCATCCCTGTTCTCTTCACTGTGCAAATAAGACAAAAGTATAAGTAAGGTCGCTCTCTGAGTACCTAAAGATATTCCTAGCCTCAGTAGAGCCAATTCCTCATGCAAAATTAAAGCCCGCAGAATTTAGTAAGATTATTCCTCTATAAAATGGATGAAGCCTTTCCCTGATTACCGTCTTGTTCTTCCCTCAAAAACCCACGGCAGTAATTGATAAATCTGGCTGTCCACTCACACTGCCTCAACTTAAAACACACCTGAATCCCACCCCTTTTCTTCCTCAGAGGTCAATCTCTCTTCATGTCAGTTTGAGACACCATTCATGCACATCGTGTCCAGAATGAAAAAATATCTACTTTCCCATTCAACTTGTTCACTCAATTATATCATCAGAGGCTAGTCACTTTATTTTGGGGCAAAGTTGTCTTTCAGAAGGTATCTGATCCAAGCAACATACCACTACGCTCGCTGATCCATGTTCCTCCTGAACTGTAATCATCCCCTCCTCAAGAAACAAAAGCATATGACTACATACTAAGTCAAATATTAACATAATGTAGTTTTTCCACTAAACGTAACAAGAAAAGTCTACTCTAGTGATTCTAGACTAACTGAAAAAAACATGCAATGGAAATAGTTGTCCTGTTCAATCCAATTTAACTTTGATTTTTTAAATTATGTATTTCTTTCAGAACAAAGTGTTCTCCTCTGCTAGAGGAAAATTCAAATTTGTCTTCACAGCTTCCAATAGAAGGACTTTCCAGTGTGATTTTTAAATCACTTCCCTGCAGGCATCTTCAGGCAGCCTTGCCAACTACTTTAGCTAGAAAATAGTAAAAGTAGTATAAACATAAACAAACATCTTGTTTATGGGAAGAAGTTTGTTTATATTTATCCTATTCAAGGATGTATGAGTTTGTTTCCAATAACACCACAAAACAAAATAAGACATCTGATTACCTTTTGCTAAGATATATGTGGTCACTTTTAATACAGGCACACTTCAAGTTACTCAGTATTCTGGCTTTCTATCATCCTTTTAAATAATTGTAACTTTCAGTAACTTTTCAATGCCTCATACGTTAGGCATTTAATATCTTCCCCACGTGCATTCTAACTTAGTTTTGAGTCACAAAAAAACATCCGTAGTTCTCAGGCTGATCAGCCAAAGGCTCTGCAGCACTATACTCCATGAAAAGAACACAAAGCGGGAGCACTTGCAACTTGACTTAGTTTTACCACTATCTGTGAAAACCCTTGTGCAGATTAAATAAAGTTTGAAACTGGTACTCTATTCAATAAGAGAAGTCAGGTAGGTTTTAAGTGTCTGCTACACTGCTGCTCTTGAAACTCCACCAGAGAACTGAGCTAAAATGAGTTGATTTAAAGTTAAAACAAATAAATGTAAGTAACAGAAATAAACAATTAAAAGAGAGAATTTGTGTGCTCAGAGGCTTGTCAGGTCTTTCCAAAAAGACTGGGCAATATCCACATTTTTAAATTATTTTCACATTAATTCAGAAGTGCACTTGGGAAGCACATAATTTGCATCATAATCACCAATACTGTGGATGCTTCAACATAAAGAAAAAAAACCACAAAACCACTTGTGATCTTTCACTCAAGAGGTGAGCAGAATTGAGGGTACACCAACAGGTCCTGCTCGCAGAGCACTATTGCGCCGCACCTCTCCCCAAAGCGATAGCCCACGCGACACTCCGCCGAGAAGTGTCCCCCCCACCCCACCCCCGTGTCCCCTTTCCCTCAGGGAAAACATGGGAATTCCCGGCTCCTGCCAGAGACCACCCCCGGTGCGTTACCACAGCGAGGCCCTCAGCGCGCCGCACGCCCCCCTCCAGCTGTCACCTCCCTCTTCCAAAGAGCACCCAAAAACCGCCACGGAAGCTCAAAGGATTTTAATAAAAAGAGCCTTTAATTCCTGAAAGCCCGGCACCCCCAGGCCCGGCCGCACGCCCCTCCGCCACAGATTCTTTCTCTACTCGGGAAGCAACAAGACCGCATCCGAGCCTCCCTCCTCCTCCCCCGCCTTCCTCCTCGTCTCCTGCCGCCCTGCCAGCCCCACAGCTCGCTCACCAGCTTGGGCTTGTTCCGGCTCTCCTCTTCCGCGGCGCGCCCACTCCGCTTCGGGTTCATCCTGCCAGAGCTCAGGGGCTCCTCGCCGCCGCCAGCGCCCGGAGCCGCCTGACCCTCCATCCTCCCACCGGCTCTGCGCCCCAGCAAGAAACCCCCTCTCTCTCCGGGGCTGTATCCTCAAGGCCCCATAGGGCCAACACGCACCACCGGGCGCCTCCCCGTCCCCTCGCAGCTAGAGCAGTTCCTGGTCCCGCTGCCCCGCCGCCTCCTCCCAATCCACCGCCTCAGAGACGCCGAACGCCTCCACGCATGCGCCCCGCCCGGCCGGCGTTATCGCGCATGTGCCAGCGCGGTGCGCATGCGCTGTTGAGGCAAGCGGAGGCAGCAGTACGCCGCCTGAAGGGCGGGAGCTGAGGAGTCTTGGCGGTGCCCGCTCGGGAAATGGCGGCACTTGGGGGGTTTGAACAGAAACGCCCACTGGAAAGGTGAAGTGCGAAACAGAGCTGACCGGTCTTGGCTTTGGCAGTACGCAGTCGGGGTGTTGGTGGATTTATCCCGAGAGCTTCCAGCTGAGTCGTTCCTCACGTTGCTGGGAGGAGGAAAGGTCGAGCCTGGTGCCTGGTCGTCTCTTTTCAGACGGAGTTGGCTGGTCCGTGGGCGGCCAGAGAGCTGAGGCAGCCAGGGCCCGCTGTGGTAGTACGGGCTTTCGAGAAAGCAGGATGGCTGGCCACGGCCGTATGTGCTTTTGAGCAAAGCCTTGTCTCTGTATGATCATCTTCACAGAGCAGCTGCTGGGCCCCATGTGCCGAGCGCCCAGACACTTCACACACGTGGTGTTTCCTAATGAGGTGGTTCTGGCTTAAGTACGTTTCCCTGGTTTTTATTTTGAAAATAAATGAAACACAAAGGATAACTGGTGTTTTAACAAGAATTGTAACCACAAACAAAAGAATTTTTTTTCTCTCAAATTTGAGAACTCCAGTCCCTGGTGTCTGAGTCATCTACACGTGCTCATGGTTCACAACAATGAAAAATTGCTTAAAACCGTTTCTGTGGATTAGAGAATCCCTTTGGCTGAGCCTCACTGTATAAACTGAAGGTCTCGCAGCATGGATATATCAGTGGATAGTGGAAACAAGGATCGCAGCCCTCATTATTAGAGGGCTCATGTTGACAGATGTCTTCATGTGCTGTCTGCATTTCTTATGACTCTGAGGCTTACCTGAGTAATGGATTAAATAGTATTTTTAAAAAAAAATCCAACAGTGAAAGCCTGTTGATAAAATCCAACAATACCCGCTTTCAAATAAACTGACAGCTCTAAAACTTGCAAGGGCCTTAAAATTGGAGTAGAATCTTTGCAGCAGAAGTTAGTAGGTTATAAAATGGGCCAGTTGGGTCAAGCTGCTCAGTTCTAAACTTTCCTTTGGGATGCACTTCTTTTTAGTACAAGTTTTCATTTTATTTCATTTTGCTGATTTTAACAGTAAGTATTTGGGCATAGTTTATGCTGTCTTCACTCCACATGACTTTGGAATTACAAAATTAATCAAGTAATCATATATTTAATCAGTTGTTTGCAGTGACAAACAATGTCATGTTACTTCCAATTACATCAGTTTATAATTTACAGTGAATCATCCTACACCACCAGTTTGCTACCACAACACTTTGCCAGTTTCAGTTAAAGAGAAATGCTCATCTGTTTGTTTCTTCTCTTCAGTTAGTCCTAATGGCCATTTTGTTCTTCTGTGCTGTCTTTATTTGTCTGTATGAAGCAGCACCCATAACTGGAGCAGAAAGGTCAGTCATTCCAGAGTTGCAGAGAACAGAGAATCATTTCCAATTGCCTGACATCTCTGTGCACAAATTTAAGAGTTTTTAATTCACGCTGTGTAGCACTATTTGTTCAGATTAACTCTTAAGTGCTCAAGAGCTTTTTTACCCAAGTTTTCTGAATTTGCCACAATACTACTTATACTGCTTCAACCAAGTCTTCTTCAGCAAAACTTTTACATTGGACTGACCTCTAAGATTCAAGAGCAGCAGGCAGAATGTTACAAAAATACTTTGAGGTATGGCTGAAAACAAGTGCACAGGACAGAACTCAAGAAAATTGACCAAATGTACATTCAGGCATTGAATTAATTTAGGTTTTGATGGAGTAAAACTCAGATCACGTTCATGATCTTAAGCAAAAGAGAAGAAAAGCACTGAAGTCAGTTTTAGGGACATTGGAAAGAAAACACAAAACATTTACTATTATTAGTGCCAGTATGCAATAATAACGGTACCCTTATCTAAAAGATAAGTTTAAGAAAAGATGTGCAACCATCAGGCTATAGCTACATCATGTGATGGAAGAGCTCTACCCCACAAGCACTCTTAGTTCCTCTTTTCCTCCTGCCGTTTGCTTGCTCTCCTGGGACAAATGGCTGGCTGGTTAGCACAGTTATTGTCACTTTTTTTTAACTCTGACTTACAAATATTTTGCAAGTCTCTGCATAGAGTGCTCAGCTGTGACTTAAAATTGTTGAGTTCTACAAAACCACTACAGGATTTTCTGGAGACCTACTTTTGAATAGATTACTATAAATCAAGCATCATTAGATCTGTTTCACAGCCTCCTCACTGGATGTTAAAGCCTACTGTGTTCTTTTTGAAAATGCTTTTAGTCATACGTCAGCATTTTAATTTTTTTTTTATCAGTTTCCAGGACCGAGAAACAAATAGTCCATGTGTGAACCGAAGATCTATGAGCATATAAACTCTGCAGGCAATTCTAAGCAAAAGGAGAGAGGTGAAATAATGCAAGTATCCCAATTCGGAAAATTTAAGTGGAAAAGCCCCTCCACACCACAACAAAATAAAACAAAACAAAAAACCAACAAACAAACAAACACCAAAACAGAAAACCACAACTCTGCTTAAGGCAACCAGAAAACCTCAGATCACTTTGGCAGTCAGTTTGCAATGCAGTATTTTGGCCCATCTCCGAGAGCAACATAGTATGGCCTGAGGGTGGAAACTAGTATTTGTACAAACTGTTCTTAACTTGGCTTCATGTCTGAAGAAAATGTATTTTAAAATGATGCATTTTACAAAAAACATTTCACAGCATTAAAAATGTGTAACTACAAAGGGCCACTGCTATGCAGATGCTAACATTTCTCCTTGTGGTTTTGCTTGTAATCTCAGTCGCATTCAGTCGCATAACCACAGCAGCTAACAGTGGCAGAGAACTGCAGATCTGCATCTGTAAAAAAAGTCACAGATTTATCTTACAGCAAAATGATCATAGACATGAGACATTTTGAACCTCCCCAAAACAGGCACTATGAAGATGTCTGGCTGACCCAGCAATATAAGAACTTACCACTCTAGCATCCTCCCTCTTAAAAAATGCAATTGTGCAAAGTTCCAGAAGACACGCACTGCTAAGTATATCTGAAAAAGAAAAGGGTTCTGGGTTTATGAGATTTTATAAATTCAGTGATAGAATTTCCAGTTGCCAGAGAAGGCTTAGACTTCTGCTTAATAACAGCAGTTATAAACCAGCTGTAGTTGACTGGTCACCGAACCAGCTATTCAGGTTTCAGTCCTTGAGAAATGTTTTATTCTCCAGGTTTCTAGTATTGAAGAACAAAGTTATCAATGTTGAAGTCTTTGTCCTAACTGCACTGGGAAAAAAAAAAAAAAAAAGGAATTGTTCTGTATACTACCAGGAGAGAAAACATCCAGTATTTAAGTTAACCACAAACAGGAAGCATGCTGCTAAATCACCCAGTAGCACATTCCCCAGCTTTTCATCCAAAAATTGTATATCATTAGCACAACCACTCTACCACAGAAAACATACCACAATCCTTCCGCTACTCCTGTTGAGTTGTAAACTTTCTTCAAATTTTCTTGTCTCTGTTCCTGATCAGTATCAGCACTGCAGTTGGTTTTTACTCTCCTGCCCCTTCCTTCTTTTTGCACTTTTAGTTGCAATATATTTACTTTTAGGAATTTAAAAAAATCCCAAAATTTATCTTCAGAAGGAAGTCAGTCTGAGATTGTTTACAGTGCACGAGAATGTGGTAAATAGTAAAAAGAAAATCACAGGGTATACAGCTTATCTTAACAGGTAGGAAAATAGGATTAGAAGTATTAACTACTAAGCAATGAAAATCAGTGAAGATCACTAATTGTGTACGAAGAGATATTCGTTATTGACAAAATAACCTCACTTGCTAAAAAATACTCTCTTTGACTACTTAATAAATATGATTTACTTGCAAATCTAAATCCAGAGAAAATCCACTCGCTGATAAGATAATTCCAAGAAATACTTGTTTGCTAAAGCTTTATTTAATCTAAACCAATAATTTCCTGGCCTGTTAGAGGCAATAATTGTACATTCTATAATGTTTCTGTAAATTAAGTCACAAGAAGTTACTATCATATTTATATAAATTTTTTTAGTGATTGGAAGGTACATTAAAACATCCTATATTAACCATTAAAACAAAGTGACATTTCATGTTACAATCATGAACAGTATCACAAATGTTAATTAAAAGCGCAGCTAATTCTGAACATTTCTATAAATGGATAAGGATTACAGCTTCAGCCAGGTTAATTTTCTATGGCTACAGCTACATTTTATTTTTAAGCAGCTGTGAGATGGCTGCACAACAGTTCACTTACTAGCTATAAACTTTTCATTTTAAGTCAACTTACACATTTCGCCTGTACGTATTTATAGGAAGAGGAAGCTGACGGCTTCTCACCTTTTGTTTAAAAAAGTTTCCATGTTGCATTTGTTAGCAAGGTAATTATCTCTGTGGTCACAACAGACTTATAGTCCAACTTTACTTACTATGTCTAGCTCTAATTTGAAACCTAAGGCACTGAAGCTAGGTAAGGTATATCACTATTAAATGATACTTTAAAAGTACAGAGTCTGCTTGTGTGAGGGCACTTTCTTCATTAAAGTGGCTTACAAATCCAGACATAAACTGAATAATGGTTTCAATCTGAACAAATCTTTAGTGATTTTAAGTTACTGCAGGCCAGGCTCCCCTAATACGTAGGAATTGAAACGTCAATATGCTTTATAGGTTTATATTTTCCGATGTGTTACTTTTTTTGTTACAAGCCTTCTCCCTTTTTGAAGCAATTAACCAATTTAGGTGAATTCTGTTGTCACCATTTTCTGTATTTTGACCACTTAGTCTAGAATTCTAGATCATAACTAGGTTTGTCTTCTCCAAATGACTTTTTACTTTCAGGTTTTAACAGAATAGTAAGAAAACAGCATTCATGCTCCATTTATGTTTTCTAGAAACAACACCTGTATGAAAAAACTGCACGGGGTTACTTCAGAGGATGATGTAAAAAAATCAGTAAGACGAAATCCCTTTTCTTGATTTTGGGCTTTTTCCATAGGAAAACCAAAATAAAACAAATAGCTGATATATGAAGTAGCTAATATGCATGGTAATTAGTTAATAATTTATTATCTTTTTTCCTCCTTTGCTTTTAAAATACCAATCTTTAGTCTTACCTGGTACAAGAGGTGGTTATTACTACAACTGTTATCTCAACTTCCCATCTAGTGGTAATTTCTCAGTATCACTGGCAAGTAAACTGCCTACTGCCTTTTTTCTTCTTCTTTTTTTTTTTTTCCAATAGAATACTCCTAATAGCATCATATAGAAATTCTTGGGCTAGTACTTCCATTTTATCACAACATTTTATGTGCCAGGACACAACTACCCTATGTGAATAAAGACAGTTACGTCTGATATTGTAATATTGAGTTTTCTTCCCAGCCTGAAAGAACTGGAGATGATCTATAGAGAGAGAGAAAAAAATGTAACATTGCCCCTAAATACTATGTCTCAGTTTTGAAACGTACATTTAATATTACTCATATGTGCTACCTTACCATTTTTAACAATATAGTACATCTTTTTGATTTAGACTCAAATCCCAGTAGTTACTGTGGATTTAATTAGAGTATTAAAGGTCTTAGCAAAAGCTACTAAGTTTTTACACTTTTTCTGTCTAGTATTTTATACACCAAGCACCTATGTACTCTCTGTATCTGACAGTGTAATTCAGAGACGGTCTTCTACCATTGCCTGCAAGGCAATAGAAAAGATGTTTCTTCAGAATGTGGCATTTTTCCCCCCCTCTAAGACTACTAGGGGATTCTGTTGTCTGTTCTGCACATCTCCCTACACCCTGGTGGCTGAGTTGCACAGCTTATCATGCTGAGGTATGTTCCTGAAACTGTTTAGAAAACAATGTTCCTGTCTCACAGCACAATTTACTTCTCAAACATAACTAAACAGTTCAATATAAACTCCTTTTATTTACTACATGGGTTTCCTTGGCCATATTCAGCAGCAGAGACCTTTCTATTTATCTTGCTTTTCTACATCTTCACAGCTTTTCACAAAAACTAAATACCCTACTGCAGCCATTCTCTAGCAAACCCTTCACACGTGCCTTGTAATACCCAGGGCTGGACAGAACAGGACAGAACAGAACTGCTCAGGCTGCTCTATATGGTAACTTTCCTACTTTGTTTATTTTGTATACAAAGAAAGCTGTATCATGGGCAAATAGTGTTTATAATTTCTGTAAATGATATGAATAGTTTTAAATGTATTTCACCATAGCCAATACTCCAACAAGTAGGTTTCTGGGTGGAATAAAGAAGTTCATTTTGATGGAAATATACACATATTTAAGGCATTAGTAGATGCTAATGAAGAGCTTAAAGGCAGATGGACAAAAATAGGCCTCATTAAAGCTAAAGATCATGTTAAGTAATATTTGTTCAAGTTGTTCAATGGAAGAATTGGGTAAAACTTGTGGAATTTTCACCATAGTAATTGCCTGTCTAGAATATTAATAATAGTTTCCCTTGCTAGAGATAGATTGAGTTTGGTTTTTTTTTAAACTGTTCTTGTCCTTGGGTGTAGCACATATCATTTATTGCTTGTATATACACTGTATGGAGGGATTACCATCACCAGATCTGCATCAAGGTTTTTTTCATAGCTATGCTAACTCCACTAAAGACCAGTTTTGGGGAGAATGGTGGGACACATTTTAAAAGTGTATCCTTTTACATGAGCTAACAATGGGATTATTTAAACAGCTTATTTAAAGGGAGGTAAACTAGTTATATGATGCAATTATTTAATAGGTAAACTCATACTATTTCATTATATAATTTCTTCATGGTATTTAAAGGATTTACTAAGTTAAATGTCTTGAAAAGCAGGTATTGCAACTTCGAGGAATGAGAAAAATTACCCTGAGCTGGAATGTATTTGGTGTACTCCCTATAGTTGTTCTGGTTCACTTAATCTTTGTGTTTAACTTACAAGAATCTTTAGTAACTACCACTGAAATAAACTCTATGTATAGCTTTTCTGATGGAAAAACCAAGCTCTGAAGTCTAATGTGCTTCCTTATCACCTAGTACAGTTCTAGCAAGATGGTATTGCGTGAGGCTTACAGAAAACAAAGTATCCTCTCTTGTTCTACATTTGTCATTTGTTCTGAAATTTTGTATCTGTTAATTCCTTAAATATCGCTTACAATGAATTTACTGGTGAAATGCAGAATTCTGGAACATGTAATCTAAATTCTTTGCTTGTCCACTTAGTCCTCTTTATAAATGAGTGGCGTGTGGTAAAATAATACCACCAGTGAGAGGCAAAATTAACTCTGATCTTACCCTGCACATGGACAGTTGTTTATTTTTAGTCAGACAAGTAGCTGAAGATGAGTTTGAGGCTCAGCCCAAGATAATGTGATTTTTTTACATGATAAGAACACACATTAGACTTAATTTAGTGTAAGAGGAGGTGACTCTTAGGGTGGTGAATGGTATATATTTCCCTCTCTTTATCCACATGCAAAATGTATTTGTTCAGCAAGCTTATGTGATACAAAATTAAGAGACTAAAAAAAAAAACCACCTAATAGTTTTCTGCCAGATTAGTCTACTGAGCTAATTCGCATGTCTGTAGTATCCCTAGCTCTGACATAAGGAATAGGGAATGAATATGCAGTGAGAGATTAGCAAACTAACAATAATATAATACCAAATCCTCATTACTCTCACCTTTAACTCTCCACTAAAAGTGCTCTGATTCATGAGATGTGACAGTTTATACTGCGACAATTAGCAAGATTTTTATCCTTTCCTGCCTGCCATATTCTGACTTAAGAAACTGTCTGCACTCAGGATGCCACAATTCACAGCCATGTGTTTTAAGATCAACTGAAATTGTGCAAAAAGAGCAAGGTGTATAGGCTGAGGGCAAGTTAAGCTTGGCAGCCAGATCAGTGTATATTATTGCCCTTTTCTGGGTCAGAACCCTAAGCAACAGGCACATTTCTTTGGCATTGTGTTCTCTATTGTATCTTCAGTGATGGGAGTGAATACAAAGCTACCAAAACAAAACACTCTCCTGCATATACCTCTCTGGAGGAACATGAGCACAAACATGTGACACATGCTTGTTCTATTGCTTAATGCACTGTGACACAATACTAAGTGATAAGAATGGTACAAGAACTGCATTTTTCTTGTGTGGAAGCATATAGGTTCAATTTGCAGGAATGATTACTATGCAGTTTTTAAAAACACTTATTTTTCTGACAATCTTACATTTTCAGAATAGAAATGGTATGAAAATCTGTGCATGAAATTGTCCAGAGAGAAGACAGCAGGAGGAAAGAGTTAAAGTCCAGAGGAAAGGGCTCTGTAATCTGCGTAGACAGCTGGAGAGTGGAGGTGAGACTATCCAAAAAAGTGTCTGAAAAAGAATCAGGAGCAATAAGAGGAAGCTAAGAGAGGGCAGTGAGGTAGCTATGTAGTCAGCTGCTAAAGGTGTCTAATGGCACCAGAAAGGTCAGGGTTTCCCAATTTGGCTCGAAGGTCATTCCAGACTTTACTAAGAGTGGTTTCACTACAGCCTAAGTCCAGTTGAACTGGCATGGAGCTCCACAGCCACTGTTTCAGCTGGCATTTGGGGCTCTGTGGTCTAAACCACACTTATTTCTTGGGGCAATTTGTCTCTTTAAATCCTCCAAGGACTTTAGAGCCTCCCATCCCTTAATTAAGGAAATAGTTTTAGCAACCTGGGGATATTGGAAGTATACACTGGTAGGGGACTGCTTATGTGGAGGTAATAGTTCAGTTAGTTCTGAAGTTTTTGCTGTGAAGTTCTTGCTTTACTTTGCTTTTTCTACATATAGTTCTTACAGTTCTACTAATGGAAAGTTATTACTTGGAAGTTGCTTCAAATTTTATTCAAACTGTGGTTTCACTTTAAAAAGTTAGCACTGCTGTCAAAAGATTTTTTTTGTTGTTTCTGCCTGTTACCCTTTCCCGTTTCCTGGTGCTCCCTTTTGTGTACAGCAAACATTTACGTGACTGTTGTTAGGTGGATTGCAAAAGTGATCTCGGTTAAAATTTGCCTTATTTAAAAATGGTTGGTTTTATCATAGCTTCAGTTCCTTGATCCTGCCTATCACGTGGTCTCAGAAATACCTGCACTGGTAGAAGGGGGAAGATAGGTAAGAGGGCAGGGTAAATCCCTCTCAGCATTCAGCTGTCCCTTTCAGGAATCCAGCTCCCTGCTCTGATCTGGCCCAGCTGCGTCATCTTGGCTCAGGCTGCTGAGGAAATTGCTAAATTTTGAGGAACAGCTGTGAGAAGGGTTGTAAAACAGAGCCACATGAGGTGAAAAAAAGCAGAATTACTGGCTGAGGTAGACTTGGTGGTCGTTTAAGGATTAAAAAGGGAAAATGCTAACATAGAAACATAACTAAAAAGACTTGGGGATTTAATGAAAGATAGTCATATAAAAATAGTAAGGCTGTATTGCTGCAGCTAGTGGAAGCTAATTTTTATCTCCTAGGCTTTTGCTTGTTTGGCCAGCAAGGGTTCCTTGGGTGTTTTATTACCCTGGTGAGTGTACTACTCTTCCTGAAGTAACTTGTTAAATCCAAGCTATCTTTTATGTGTGTTAACTTTTAAATTACTGCTTTATATTTTTAGGCTGCATATATGTCTTGTTTGTGCAGTCTCTGTTTGTGGCTGAAGGTGCCTAAAAAGGAGACTCAACCAGTGATGGAGGGTGTATTTTAGTAGTACTATCTGCTTGTGCTATGTAACTATAGAATGGGATGTGTTTTGACTTGTGTATATAGGAAGTATCAAGAAACAGTACTTCTAGTTTCATGACAACAGAAGAGCCTTTCTGGATTTAATTCCTTTTAGACAAATCAGTTTATGTAGTGGTAAATGTTTTTGTTTACTTCTGGACCTTTTTGGATCTTAATGTGGTTTTTGAAATAAACTGATGTTTTTAGGTCATCCTGTGAGTTCTAAATGGTATTTATGTTATTTTTATTTACCCCTGCTTAATGAACCTAATGTAGCTGTAAAACACTTAATTTTCTTAGAAGTCTTGTAAGTAATTGCTAAAACACTAGTTTTACTATGACTCAGATTTCCTTTTTCACTCTGTGTGATCTACTAATTTAATCTTAGTATAATTTTACTAGTCATGGTTAGCTAGTTAAATTGACTCTTGAAATTATTTCTCCAAGGTAAGTCTGCACTTTAACAAAGCCATTTCTTTTCCTCTCTCTCTCTAATAAACAAATACCTGTCCCAAGACAGTATCTGTAGTTAAAAAACTACTTAAAGCTTATTGAGAGACCGGTAGTTAGTATACTGAGTTAAAACCCTGAGTTACTTTCTAAGTATGGGAAAAATAATGAGAGTTAACTTAGTTCAAATTCTGTCCTGAAACAATCTGACTACAACATCATTGCAATCAAAGGAAGGTGTGATTATCTGAAAGTATTATGAAATGCTCTGTGTTGTTTGGTGGTTTACGTTGTTTTGGGTTTTTTTTTTTACTTTTAGAAGAAAGATGAAAAAATATTGCTAGCTTTCTAATCTCTCTCAAGGGTGAAATTTAATGGTGATGTTTTTTTGTTAGATCTTGAATGACATCTAGGCAGACCTGAGTAGGTCTGACAGTGTGTATCTTGAAAGCGTATTGGAGTTGTTTATTCTTTGGGAATGGTTTTCTTGATCTTCTGCACAGATGAGTATTGGAACATCATGGCTTCTCTGGATTGTATAAAGCACAATGTTTCTTGGCTTTTTTTTTTTAACAATACAAAACTATACTTATTTCTGTTTGGAAGCTAGTTAAGCACGGGCTGTAAGTGTGCTCAAACAGGCTAAGGCAGAATAAAAACCTTGATGCATAGCAGTCTCCAAAGTTACCTTTGTCTTACTGAAAAATTAGCATATTACCAATAGCAATGACATCATGTTGTCTCTGAACTGATTAGTCTGAGTTCTCATGGCTCTCCTTAGTATTGAGGCACACCTAAACAAGCGAGCATGGTAGCGGAATATGCTGTAGGAAATTTTACAGTGCTTCCTTTGGAGTACCTCTTCTAGCACGTAAGTTTGTCTTTTTTAAGTCTAGTTATATAGATTTGCTTTATGATAGAAAAACAATTTTGTAAAAGTAGTCTTCAGAGCGCAGTATGCCCTTTCTTCTGTGTAGTTTTTGCTAGACCAGTCATTTAAGTGAGATGAGTCACTGAATCACTTCATGTGCTTGCATGGTCACTTGTTTATGGTTGTGTAGATGAAAGTTAAACATATTTTAACCATATTAATGTTTAGATAAAGAAGATGACATAATTGTGAACAACTCCCAGTTTTTAACAACTGAGCCATTACTTTAACTTCCATAATGGGTCCTTTGGTTAATTGGGATTCTTGGGCTTTACATCAATTATGTCACACTCCCTGAAATCCTCAACAGTACTTTCCACAGGCTTCAATAATATCTTATTTATTGTTATAGGAGAGCTAATCAACTAAACATTCCTCTGCTACTAAATACAGCCAGCAAGCTGCTTATGAGTCAGGCCTCTGGCAGATAATATTGCTGCATATCAGTGAAAACTTTACTGGCTAGTCATCATGTTCCTTACATGAGCAAATATCAACTTCTTGGATCTGGTTTTTCACATTCTATGTTTACATTCCAGTAAGCAACACTTCCAGTGTTCACTGTAGTAAGCTTATGCTTGTAAAGGACTAGGAAAAAACCAAACAACTTCATCATGTAATCATTCTGGAGTGCAATAAACAGTAAATTTGCAATGTTACATCCATGGTTGATAATTAGTAGTTAGGCTTTAAAGTTTTACATACAGAGCAGCAGTTAAGGGCAAGTTACTGGTTAAACACAGTGATATCCAAAACTAGAACTATATAACTTTTATAGCCGGATTGAAAGTCTCTGGATGTTGCAGCTTTTTAGGTGGGAAAAGTGCACTGTAAACTCACATTTGTGATAAAGGGGTATATAGAATATGACTATTAATTAACTACTCTATAGAGACTGTGAAATTAATTTTTCCCTATATCAGTAGTTTGGGAAAGACCTTCCTGTTAGTTATGTGTGTATCTCCTGCCTAATATCTTTCAGTATAATGTATAAAATAGAAAAGTGGCTGCTTGTCAGCAGCTTTTTCAAATTCCTTAAATTTAATACCAGTTTTGAAAGGCAAGTGATCACTCAAGTATGTCCAATGCTTACACTTATCTCTGTATAAATATTTTTATATTTAAAAGAAGCTAGCATAATAAGAAGCTTGTTATCATCTCAGATTAGCGGATCAAGAGTACTCGGTGACTAAGCAGCTGTACACTTGGCTGAGAGGAAACAATCTTTGCTTGTTCCTGACCAATTACTTGAACCTCAAGCTTTTACAATGTGACTGCCCTGACAGATGGGTTATATTAAGCTAATAATCTTTTTATGAAAACAACAAGAAAATCAGAAAAGTGATTGGCATGTTTTAAAAAAATATATATTCTCGTCCAGAGCACTATCTGGGGGATTAAACTGCCAAGTTCAGCTCAGTTGAGCAGAATGCCAGAATTGGTCTTCCAGTGCCAAGATGAAAGCTCTTATTGCAGGGATGGCAGGTACCAGACGCTTCATTCTGAAGATGGGAAAGCTTTTTTTGAAACTGATGCATCTTCTCCAAAGCATGCTGTTCCTAGTTCACATATCCCCTGCTATTCTAGATACTGTTTGTATTGCTGTGCTTTGACTACTGCTCTTCCCAGTTCAGACTTCCGTTGACAACTCTGTCAGCACCACTGATTAAACACTGGCACAAAAAGGGTTAGTACTTAGCAGGGCAATTCCTGCGCTTTGCCCTTCCACAGTCTAGAAACAGTTTGGTACACACACGCTTCTCTTCCCACTCTAAAACAATAAAGCAGAATGTATATAATCTTGTTCATTGATAATTCACAATTTTTTCCACTATTCAGCTTCACATCTGTAGTTCAACTGCAGAATTCAATGCCTTTTGCTGTCAGTTTCTGCATATTTTATTTACTAATTAAGTGTAGGAAACATAATGGAGTAACTGTTGGAACTAGTAGAATACTGTAATTTAACATCAGTTCCTGGGCTTATATATTCTTATTTTGAACTGAAGCTAATGAGGTGTTAAAGTGATGCACAGCAGCCAAGATTATGCTAATCTGGTTTTAGTGACATGAACAGGAGAATTTTAAAGCTTCTTTTTTAAAATCAAGTATCCTGTTCAAAGGAATAGAGGAGTTTGAGTCTCTAAAATGAAATATATTAGGAGCATTAACGGTTGCTTAAAACACATTCCCAACTTGGCAGTTTCTTTTTCTGTTTTGCATAAAAAGATGGTTTAAAAAAGATATGCAAAAATTACCTTGAAATAAAATGTCTGGTACTAAAACATGTATGTTAATTATTAAAACCAGAAACCTATTTGATTGTAGAATCATTTTGAAGGAAAGTGGTCCAGGCAGCTAGCATAAATAGCATCTTTGGAAACTTTTTTTTCCTTTGGAAATGTCTACAGAAACAACTACATTGTGCTTGTACGTTAAGGTGTGATTCCAGTGTAATGGCAGTTGTTGGGAAGTTAGTATCATATGTTACAGGTGTCAAGGTTCTTTTGAAACCGCTTCATTTTATTGTACACATTTTGATAAAATAAGTAATAACATCATGAATTTTACTTCTGTGACAGTAACTGTTTATAGATTGCTGAAAGAAAATTAGTTGGGGGTACTGAGTTCATTATTTCTTGTGAGTAGCATAGCTAGTGCTTTTATCTATGTTAGATGAATCCAAATTGCATACTGGAATATACTGTCTAATGTAACTCTTAATCAGATGCCCAAGCTGTATTGGAATTAACTTTTATCTTTAATATTTATAAGTAATTGAATTTTATTAAAAATTTTTGTAAATTTCAATGTTTAGGTGTTGGGTTTGAAACACTGCTTGTCTATGTCTCAGCTTACTTCTCTAGGTCTGTAGATTTTGTTAATGGATTTGAGAGTTCTAACGAATGACAGCAATTAGTTTAAAAATGCATCTTAAGATCTCATGATTATTTGTTCCACCTCGTTGATACATTCTACAAATATGCAGTGACTTCCAGATGCTCAGAAAAAAAGAAGATTGTAAGGAGTCATTATTGGCTTAAAGATTTCCTGCCAGAACATTGCTTTGTAGGAGGAACTATATGTTCTATACAGTAGAGCACTTAAACATATTACTTCACCTTTTTTTACAAGCTTCGCTTTATTTTTGTCACTTTTTTCTATCAGTGAGATAGTTTATACCTAGACATCTATTGTGCTATTCACATATTCATTAGACAGACCAAAGAGATAGAATTTGAAATTACAGAATACAGATATACTTTCTGAATGCATAGTCAGTTCAAAGGAGAGAATTCTAATGTACTTCTGATGTAGGAAGGAAAAGAGTTTCATAAATGTAAGGTCAGGGAGTAGTCCTCCTTCCCTGGCAGAGCTCACATTCCAAAAACCTCAAGTTCTCTCAGCTGCTGGCTGAGAGCAAAATAGCATACATACAAAGAGCCTTAGACAGAGATGGTGTTTGTTGGGGGTTTGTTGTTGTTTTTTTTTTTTTTTTTTTTTTTAAAAAAGGCCCACTTAAACAAGTGGATTGCCTTTTGATCTGGGATCTGTTAATCTCACAAGTTTAACATCCCTGCATTTTTAACATAATATACAGTAGGAAATGAGAAAAGTGGTTAAAAATTTGGGCATGGTTTACTTAACAGAGAGAATTGGACAAAATTAATGAAAAAGAATAATTCCCTTCCATGCCCCTAATCTAAATTTTGAAGTCCAGTGGATTGGAGGTGAGAATTTCTGGGTTGATGTTTGCATTTCTGCATTTTAAATGAACTTAAAATGTGTTGTAACTCTTGGTTGGCATGATTGCTGTCCTTTACAAAGAAATCTGTTAGCTAGTGACTTTTTTATTGCACATGATGCTACTGGGACCAATAAGGTTGTGGCTTTCATTAATTCTTTTATTAGTTAATCTTTTATTGATGACTGCAAGTGGTATTCAGATGCATAGGGTATTATTTCTGCTTGTCTCTACCTAAAACTTGACTAAACTTCCTGTTCAGCACTTGTAGCAGTGAAATACATGCTTTGTACAAATGAGAACAACCTGAAACACTAATAAAAGGTTAGACTAATTATATTTATAAATGGCTAGTTAATTTGGGAGTTTCTTAATTAACTAGTAAATGGAATGTTGTTGCTATGTCCTCAGATTATCTTGGCACTATAACCAGTTTACTAGGGCAGACCACTTCTGGGGTGGGGTGGGGGGGAGAAAGGGCTTCTTGATCTTAACATAATACTGCAACACTGAGTGTTCTAGTACTTATTTTTTTTCTGTGTGGTATGTGGCCAGTAGCCATGAATAAGCTAATTTAGTCTGAGTCATAAGTGATAAGAAATACTTTACCATCACACTGGTATCCTGTTTCAGGGGTGGTTTTATCTCTGAGTTTACACTTGCCTGAGATGTACTGACCTGTTTCTTTCAAGGGCTATTTAAATTTCTCCAGTGTGAAGTAAAAGTTTATTTCACTTCAGAAATAGGTGTGTGTGCTGACTTATCATGGGGCAGGACCCTTCCATCCATTAGATCTGTTTTTTCTACCAGGTCACAGCAGCTGCATATCTTTCTGAATGGTGATGAAAGATGAGGGAAGGAATAACAGGAGAAAGGGAAAATGTGATCTTTGAAGAGTTAGGGATCCTGGGAATACGTGGGCTTCCCACCTACTCCTCTGCTTTATGGAAAGGTTATATACCTAGCCAACCCCTGGCTGCAGTTCAATTTTACTAGCTTGGAGTTTCTCCAGTTTTTGGCTGCTCCTAGCATTCTCCATTTACAATAAATCAAGAAATTCACTGTATTCACACCAAATGCATTTGACCAGTGTCATACTAATAAGAACATCACTGTAAGGGGAGACAAATTACGTATCTTGGGGGGGGTGGAATCTTGAAAGACAAGTGTCATAAGCACAGGCTAGACCTATGTGAACAATAAAGAACAGGTACTTATGTAAAATCCATTTGCTTTCTCTTTCTATAACAGTTTTGCTGGTGGGTTTTTGGTAGGTTTTTTGTTTGCATTTTTACTTATGATTGAGTATATCAGTGTGTGAAAACAAGTGCTTTCTCAGTAGGCAAACTTAAGCTGGTGTTAGTTAGATTATGAATAATGTGACTATACAGTTTGCAGAAAACAGGAAACAGCTTGTTGTCATACTTCCTTTTTTGTGGGAATGCTTCATCATGACAGTACTGAAAATGTAACGTTAATTTGTCAGCTGTGGGAGACGCCCAGTGTTGCACATTGAAGAAAGCAGGTGCAAGAAAAGTGGTTGCTAGTATGACAAATAATTTTTTTCCTCATCAGAATAATTGACCAATTATTCAGTTTCTCCTTGTGCTTGTACAGGAACTAAAAGGAAGCTTTCAGTAGTGCCAGTAATCTTTCTACAAATGTAAGAATTGCTATACGCTAGATAATGACATCTTATGAGAAAAGATTAAGTACTCGGTTTGCCGTAAGATCAGTGAAGATGCGTTTTGGGGGTTTTTAATTAAACAAGTAAATCTAAATAAAATATACATTTAATAAAAATGTGGGGGTTTAAGCAGCAAAATAAAGATATCATTGAGCATAAACTTAATTTAATGTGTTGAAATGACTCTTTTTATAAAAAATACTCTACTTAAAACAGTGTTTTCCAGTTCACAGACAAGTGTAAGTTCATGGAATGTTTCTTAAAAGAAACCTAGGTTTCTGCAGTCAGTCAAGACTTTTTTTTTTTTTTCCTTCTCCATGTAGGGTCTATGATTCAGTTTGAAATGTTTTAGATAGCAAATACTTGTGGCTGAGGGCCTTTGACTCAGACACGTGTCTGAGTCAGATACATGGTAAGAAACAGTCTGTATGTTCTCAATGGCAGTTTCAGATTTCTAGCTGATCCAACTTTTACATCTATAAAGTGAAGGATATTGTTTTAATTTGCATTGGCAGCAGTGGTATAGGGATGATTAACAGTTACAGGTTTGCTTTGTGAGTCTTGCATGTAGCTAGAAATGAGTAGTGAGTGAAAGGGAGGTAGCCAGCATTTACTGGCAGTATCCTTTAAACACTTAGTGATGACTAGTATGTTAATTAAAACATGAGTGACTGCGGCTAATGATGTCCCATTCTGTATTTCTGGAGCTGAAACACAGACCAGTCTGACTCATTATAAACACCCCAAAAAGCTCTTAAAGGGAGCTGCACTAGACCTGTCGCTGCATGGAATTCCTAAAGTAGTCATTTGGTGGGGGTGAGGGAGAACACATTGCTTCTAGGAGAGATTTTGAAAGCCTAATGGTATTTATAAAAACAAAATTCTAACAATACGATATTCAATGACTGGAAAAGAGCATTGCTTTCATTATTAGAAAATACTATATATATGTATTTCATCTTTTATTTAATTTCTGTTTTTCTGGATGCTTTCCTTAATCTAATTCCTTTTCACATTAAAACTGAACAAATACTCTGCTTTGGAAAAAGGAGTGCGTGCATCTTCTTTCTACATTGGCTTTTTGCAGATAAGGCTTTTCCTTTCCAGACCTCATTAAGCAGTCAGTTGAGCAGGCTAAATGAGTGTTCCAAGTGGTAATGGATACTTACTCCGTGTAAGTACAACAAGATTATGAGATACTGGAATGCTGAGTACTTAACTGGCACAGTATCACTTATATTACAAATAAATACATCAAGTGAATAATTCAGGCGTTTATGATAGCACACATGATCTCCTACCTGTTAATAGGATAGATCTGGATCACTAGATGAGGGGATTTTGTTTCCTACTTTGAGCCTTGTATCTTTCATTCCACGTATCTAAGAGTATCTTAGCCTTTTCGGAAAATAAGTGCCTCCTTTTAAGGTATTTGAGCCTGAATGGAATATGAGTAGGCAGAACGCTTCCAACAAAATGTGTTTGTGAAAATCAAGTTGCATTATGTTAACCCAATTTAAACACATGATAAGTTCTTACTTTGTTTTGTAACATTCTAAGTTGTTGTTACAATGCTTAGATAGTATTGCAAAACATGCCTTGGTTTCTCCAAGCTCAGATTACAGTTATTCAAATATAAGTAAGTTCAGATTCAAATAATTCATGCTTTGGGAGTTGTGAAGATCATAAAAACAAAACTTAAGACTGTAAAAAGATGATTATCCTTTTAAGCAGCAGAGTTTGTGAAGCTTGACTTCCCTAACTGTCTAGCTCAGGTTCTCATATCTAAGGTATAAACTCTGAAATTATTCTAGTAGATGAGGCACTTACCTCGCTCCCATACAGATTCTCTGGTGTATAAGGCATAAATTTATGCTGTTGCTTTTTCCGTTCAATGCAGAATTTACCATGGACCTCTTCTGTCTTGCTGACTTTCTTCAAAGATGTCTTTCTTAAAAGCTGTCTTCTAAGATCTCTTTGTGAAATTTGGTTAAAATGGGGATTTAAAAAGAAAGACAAAAGAGCAGAAGTTCTTTATTTGTAATGCTGGTAGTTCAAAAACTTTGGAAAGTAGTTTCTTGCTGATACTGAAGGCTTTCTGGTTTGGCAGAATCAGCAAAGGTTTTGTAGCGTGGGTAGGGTTTTAACTCTCTTGTGTCATCTGTGTCTATTGGTGTTCTTTAAATAATTAAGTTACCCTTAACTTTTGTTTTCCTTACCAAGTGACTTGTGAAACATTAAATAAGCAGTGGTAACAGTGTAGTACATGTCCCAAGGAATGATGAAGATGACCTGATCTTCATCAGTGTCCATGCTGCTATTGGAAACAGGTTTTCCACATATAATTATTTTTCTCTTGGTGAACAGAGACCTCTGTTTTCTCTGGATTATCTCTCATGAACATTACTGAATGTGCCAACTCATCAATAAGAAGGCTTTTGAATTTTTTTTTCTGACTTTGCAGCATTCCCCCAACATCAAAAGTGATGAGGACATAGAAAGAAAGATATGTAGAGTTGCTCAGAGATTAGTCCTGTACATCTGACCAGGGAGGATGCTTTAACTAGTCAACCATATGTGACAAAAAAAATATCTTGAAATACAATGGCATAAAGGCACGTAAGAGGTGGATCAACTCATCTTTGTTACACAAGGCATTGGGCAGTGAGGGAATCCCGTATTACATGAAGAGAAAGGGGATCAACTCTGTGTTTACTCCCCAGTACATCAGTGTTGCCATGAGGTACTGGCCCACTTGGTGCTGTGCACTGATTTTTAAAACAGGAGATGGTGTGAACTGTGTGGGTCTAATACCTGAAAATGAGAATTGCTACTCTAGATGAATCCATGAAACATCGACCAGATATTTTTTCTTTATAATAATTAATTTTCATAGCAATAAAAATATTGGCAACTATGCCTGAAAATAATAAAGGTATTATCTACTCCGGGTCTGAGTGTAAATCACCTCTGGATTGTATCTAGTTCTCTGTAACTGTTAAGTAGTCACATGATGGAAAAATAAAATCTGCTTACTCAAAGCAAGTTACACAGATAAGAATGTAAGTACATGTCCTGAAGAGCAAGGCTGGCTTGTGATGTCTTTTCTACTGCACCCCAAAATAAAGTTGCCTATATATTGCCTGCTTAAATAAGATGAAAGAAATAAGGATGGATTTCACTACTGAAAAATAGTATATACCTTGACAGTTACTTCTGGGGGAAGAAAGTATGTTGTAGAGCAGATGCTGTGTATAGATGCTTCACTTACGGTTTCAAGTAACGAATAACCAAACTCATCAAGTTATTGCAGGGTCCCTCATGTGACTTGTAGAGTAGTGATTAATATCTATTTTCTAGGCAGTGGTTTCAAAGATGCTTAAAGCCACACTGGATAAGATTTCCTTCTCACTTGGCTACTCTAAATATGTGCCGTTACCATTGACAGAAACTGAATAACATATAATGTCTGCTTAAATGATTTGTTGCACTTGTGGACTAGCTCATTTTGTTTGAAATAATTTCTTTTCCTCCCCTGTGAATTAAATAATCTGTAATCCTAGCCTGTATTTGCATGTCTGTTTATAGGATAAAATTACTTTAATGACATGAAAAAAAGGAAAAATTGGAAAAAAATAATTAACACTTATGATTGCACTCATTCACTCGACCACTAACTTGAATTAGGTATAGCAGGTGATTTATATGTATGTGTCATGCATTTCTAATTGGCATTGGAAAAAAAAATTCTCAGGTGCTGTAATTTTCCAAAACAGATCTCTCAGCCATATGGAAATGTAAATTGCAAATTCAGTGCACAACAGAGTAATCCCTTGGTCTGGAGCAACCAATTACACTAAGCAACCACAATTAAATATGCTTAAATCTCTTACAAAGCAGCTTTATATTTAACTTCAAGTAGTAAGTAAAAATAATTCTGCAGTTATGAACTGTGGATTACTTACCAGCATGTTAATATATACAGATTTTTCTTAAGTTTACCTAGGACAATGATGATCTAAGATAACTTCCACAGGAAGCAGCCATAGCTGTTAACCAGGACTCAGAAACAGTGTTAGACATCTTAATCATTGTCTTACATATAAAACACTTAGCTTCTGAATGTTAAGTATTGCCTGATACTGGGAAAGGCATGCTTGTCCGCCCCACTCCCAAGCTGGAACAAGTCCCACAGTTGTAGCAGCCAGATACAAGGTAGTTCTTCAGAAATGGAAGAAGCTAACAGTGCAAAGGGCTGATTTCAGCACAGAGCAAGGCTCATGTTTAAATAGGCTACTAAAGTGGCTCCTAAAAAGCAAACCAAAACAACTTAAGCTTTCTACTACTTAACTTTCTAGACAGCAGAGCAAGCTTAGCAGATGTTTACTTGACCATAATTTATTTGTGGAGATTTGACAAGGGTTAGGGGCTACAGCCCTATCATTTTAATATTCTCCAGATGAAAACCAGTTCACTCTTGAGTGTTTGCTAATTAAACTCAGCTTTGTTGCATACCAGACTTTGCAGTTGCATTTAATGTTAGTACTTGTTGCTCTGGAAAATGGGGCATCATCACTGTACACTAGTAATTCTGTGAAATACAATTTTCAATGAACCTGCCTTTTCATGAGCATGCTGAAAAGTACCAAATGCTTCCAGGCTCATACAGTATTCTGTACTAGAAAGCAAAACAGAGTGAAATAAATATGCTTTAAATAAGAAAACACAGATAGTTCCTAACAAGAGGCAATAATATTGTAGCAAATTTTAGTGAAGCAAATAATCTCAGAAAGAGGTGCTTTCTATGAAATAATGAAATTACCTAAATATGATTAAATGTGATAAACATGATTTCATCATCAGTTTAAGTGTTCTATTGCTTTATCATGTCAAACTCTTGCTAGTGAAGGAAGATAATTTTGATCTTCGGTTTTTTACATTGACTTAAATGTAAACTTCAATGGCTAACATTTTATGAATTTACCCTTATAGTCTAATACTTTTATCCTGATTGCATTTTGGGGTTTATTTTGTGCTGTGAAACTTTACTTTGAAGCCCTACTAGAAACTGCTGTATTTAAGAAATGCTGTTTTGCAGTATGTAATAGGGGCATAATGTAATTGGATGAAGAAACACCTTTTTTTCTCTTTTTTCTTTGTGGTTTTTTTTTAATCTCCTGAAGGCCAGAGTAGAAATCAGTCACAAGTTAATGGCATGGGACAGTATTGCTTCTTAAGGTATTTGAGAAGTCTACAAAGTAATTGAAGGTGAAGCTTAGACTGCAGTAAAAACTTTCTAGAAATAGTCTCTGACACTTGGAGACTGCGAAGTCATTACAGGTAAAATACATGTCACTAACCTGCAGTAGTAGCCAGAACATATAGTCTTGGAGAGGTTGCGTATCTCTGAAAGGAGGCACGCATGGATAACAAACCCATCTTTGTATTGAAAAGACAGGAGTGTGTTCACGTTTTATCCACATACGTTTACCCTCTATACAGAGCACATTGACTTCTGTTGAAGAAATTCTGGATTTGACCTTTATCAGCACAAATGGAAGTCTGGTTTCTACATGTTTCTAAGAAGTAAGTTTTGGAAACAGGCACATGAGTACAAAGAATGTGTTTGCAGTTCTGAAATCAGCTGGCAGTACAAGCTGTGTGGAGACAGTACTATACACTCTGACAGCTTTTCTAAGTGTCAGAGGTAGACAGTTTTATAGTCATCAGCTGAATCTCCTTTCATATAGTTCTTCTTTCTTGTTATTTTAAGTACTTTACAAATTCTGCCACTACACAGTGCTGTTGATGTGTTTGAATATATAATTTACAGCTTGTTTTCTTCAGGTGGGGAGTAGAAGCTAAGCTGTTGAGGCCTAACTTGTAAATGGAAGTAGATCTCTTGAGACTTGCTTATCTTTAGTCCATCCCAGTTGCATGATTCCATAACTCCTCTTTAATTATGCTTGCTTGCTTTATGTTATGTAGTGCCTAGGGGCAAAATAAAGGTCTTGATGTGTGAATCTTAGATATGGAAATAATGTAGTCATGACACTAGGTAGTTCTCTTCATTAAACTCTACCTTAGATCCAGACATGCTTGTGTAAATGAAATCTCTGTTTCTACAAAGCAACTGAGCCCACTGTAGCACAGAACTGCATAAAGAAATAAATAAAAGCATGAATTAGGAAGTTTGGATAAAATATCTTACTTTAGCATAATTTTCATGCCTGACCCTCAAGTTTTCCACAGTTTTTAAAGTCCAGACCATGGAACTGTCCAAACTGTCCAGAGATATAAAATCACATAACAAATGGGATGGTTGGTTGTGTGTGAGAGTTTACTTTTACATGTATAAATCTAGCATATATTTTTGCAAGTCTCAGTATCTTATTATGATATTAGTAGCATCAAACCACCCCACTGTTTCCTGAGTCTACAGAGAGGACATTGGGGTTAACACTGACTCATGGATAACATCGTGATTTATGTCCTCTGGAGCTTTGTTAGATAGGAAGTTATGGTGAAACAGGAAACCAGGCATTGTATGAAAACATCCATAAGTGTGTAACTAGAGGAAAAAGCTGCAAAAATAATTTATGGAAGATATTGCTGTATACTTCTGTATAAAAATAGATTTATTATGGTGCAGATGTGGATACGGTAATTGATAATAATGTAAGTGACTAACTTGATCTAAACCTGACTTTTTAATTGAACCTAAGGGCTCGGGGGAGGAAGAAGATGAACTTGCAGATACTGACAGAAGCAGCAATGTTTTGGTGTAATCAGGGCTAAAAAAAGAAAGATATTGAATGTGAAAAAATGAAAAGTTGTGAAAAACAGAAAAAACAGTATCCTTAAATAAGTTTGAACAAGTTCATACATGCTTTTAACACTAGTATTGTAGAGTACTATACTAGTGTATTGATGACGTTTTGCCCTATATTGAAATTTAGTAAAAGCAATGTGACAAAGCAGTTGCATAGTTGTATTTTGTGTTGAAGAAGTAACTGAACTTGACCTAATCAAAATGACAAGGTGAAGTTTTTGTGTATCTGTCTTTTTTTTCTTCCCTTTTTTTTAAATGGCTACTGAAGGACATGTGAATATATTTATCTGAACACTGGAAAACACTTCATAACATCCTTAACCTTGATCACCTTTTTGACTTGTTTCACTATACAGCAGTAGTACTGTATTATGAAGTTAACTGTTTAGTTTGACCAAGTTGCTGATAAGTTAAGGAGTCAAGGTTAATTCCTACTTCGCCCAGTATGATAGGCTTTGAAGGCTATAGTTACTTTGTACTAACCTGAGTTTGTGTATGTGTGAATAAATTATGGCTCTGGCTAGGGAGTTTATCCTCCTTACTATTTGGTTATAGGAAATATAATAGAACACTTTGGGGCTGTTCTAGGATAAAATTCTGTAAGAGATGGGTCCCGCTGAAGCACATGAGAAGTCTGGAAGGTGATCACTGTTTCTTTTGCTGTCCAGTTTAGGACTAGTATTTACAGTATTGAATATTTATGCTGTATGGATGTATTCTTCTGTTCTACTTTATTCCATCTTTCCACAACCTCCTAGGTGTTTATAATAGAGCACATGCTTAAAATACGTGTTCTAAGACTACAAGTAAAAATTGTGTGCTTCACAATAGGTCCAGAGGTGTCAATGTCTTGCTTGTAATCACAAGCCACTTTTGAAGAAAGGGTTCATAGCACTGTTATGTAGAGGTTAAATAGTATGTTTAGTTGTGGTGAATTTAAGGACTGTAGATCTCCCTTTTATTTTTTGGGGGGAAAGAAACTCAACTAAGAATAAAGACACTTGGTGCTTTAATTCATTACTTCACTGTGTTTTTCATTAAAGCTACCCATTTGGTTACGTATTCCTTCTCCCCCCAAGTTTGTAGCAATTTGATTTAAGCTTTGCATAGATTTGAGTTGACAGCATGATTGTGGCACATAAATCGTCAGCACAGATTAGGCTAGCTGTTTCCCTTGATTTACTAATCTGTATAACTTTGTCATAATAAGATTTGTCCTGCAATTCTAGGAGTTTAGACACTGAAAGTAACTATCTGTCTTTACTAGAACTTGACTGCAGTTGCATTTTAAAATTATTTCTGGTTTTGTGCTTCAGATGAGTCTTTCAGAACTCGGAAAAACATCTATCTGTGCTACCCAGGATTTCTGTTTGTTTTTTTTAATTTTATTTTTTAGTCACTGTGTCTCACTTGGACATATGTAATAACTGAAGTTTTCTGTAATTGCAATACCTCAACTAAATTCAATCATATACATGTGGCCTTGTTGGGCTACAAGCGATCTGTGGGTAGATGTTGAGAATGCTTATTCTGCTTACTTTCTTTTCCCCAAAACTTTACAACAGTACTAATAACCAGCAAAAATGCAGAAATATCCACATACTGAATCTGTTAGTGTAACAGTTCTCTTCAATGTAAGTTTTACTAAGTAGCCTTAAGTAATAGTATGATTAACTTACGCTCAAGTTTTGCATACAGAAAGGAAAAAAACATGCTTTTTGAAGCTTTCCCACTCAATCTTTCCAATGTAATTAATCCTAGTTAAGAAAAAACAGAATGCAATTTGGCAAGACAAGAGGAATTAATTTTTTTGTTTTTCTTCCAGAAAGGGTGACACATTAAGGGCTTACACTTTCAATTATTGAACTTGGGTATCTAGGATTTGTGTCTCCATTACTCTTTTAAGGTATGACTCAGTCAACATTGGAAAGCAATACTTCCACAAAAAAGAAAACCATCCACAGAGATATTGCTGAATTTAACTTACTGTTTTCATTGCACTGTATTTGAATACACTTGTATTAAAAATGTTAATATACAAAAAGTTTTCCCTATGCTTTCCAGAGACTTGTACATTATAACAGATAAGATAGTAGGGTGGAGAACAAGATGTGCTGCATAATTTCTTCATGTAATTACTGTGAAAAAGACTAAAACAAGAAATTAACTGAAGCCAAGCAATTAAACATCTCATGCAACAAATAGTGGTTTCTGTATGGAGTGTGATGAGAGAGATCTTTGTGGAGTTATTCTTACCCTGGATATCAGAAAAAATACCCATTTTCTATTTTCCAAATTCTTGTAACTCTTCTTCATATTCTTCCTAATGGCATAAGAGCTGAATGGAATCTTTAAAGAAGTGGTTGTAAGGATGTCAGTCATCGTGATGTGCGAGAAGAGATTGCAGGCTCTTCAGCTTACAATGCTTGAAGGCTTGGGGTGGGGGTAGTGTTGATGTCTTGATCAGTAAACTGGTGAATGTATTAAATGTGATCACTAGGGAACAGAACATCCTCAGATATGTAGATCCACTTTAATTTTTAGAATATAGCTTTTCTTTCTCCGGCAGTTAGAGCAAATAGCCCATTAAAACTCTCAGGGAAAACTGCTGTTAAAAAACAAGTAGTTTGCATGGGATGCTAGCCTTATTTAAAATCCAAGTAGTGACAATAAAATGAATGAAAATTGAACCAAAGCTGTCTTGTACATTCAACTGAACAGGCAAATTCATTGCTAAGTAGCTGAGAATAGATGCATTTTCATACAAATGTTAGTTGGATGTTCCTGGTCAATGGCAGACTAAAGATTGCAGGTCAAATTCCATGTTAGAAGGAACAAGTGTCAGGAAAACCTTTCTTTTAAATTTTTCTTTTCTTTTCCTCCTTTCAGAATGGAGAGGCAAGTTCTCAGTTTAAAAAAAAAATCAAATTCATAGAAAGTTACCAACGCAATAGCATAATGAGAAATAGCATTTAGCCCTTACTCATTAAACCTGTCTGAAAATAAAGGTGCTTGCTTTACAGACTGTAAGGTTAAGGCACAGCTACACTAAACTAAATGTTGTCTGCAACTGAGCACTACAGCAATCCTTATTAAATAAATATACTGATATATATGGAGGGAAGAGTCCAGTAACTCACTTGAGCAGCTCCAGAGAAAGAACTAGGAAGGACTAAATCATGCCTTAATCAGTGCTTTCTCTGACTTACTGCCATTTCTAAGTTCTGTTAATGAAAGTTTTCTGAAGGATACTTATGAAATGGACTCAGATGTACAATTTTATGAATTAGTAATCAATTCTTCATATTGAAGGCTAGGGTTTTATTACTTTAAGCCTAGTTTTTGTTTCTGTCTGATGTAAGCTAACAAATGACACTGGATTGTCAGCAATAACTATAGAAGGAGAAATCACTAGGACAAAGCTTTTCTAGATCTCAAAAACAGAGAGAGCAATTAATGACCACTTATGCTTCCACATATACCAGAAACAATTCTAGCTTGAGTGGTCACGCTCAGCAGAGAATGCCTGTCATCACAGTCCAAGACAGAATTACCTTTGGACTTGTAATATCACTGAAATGTGATTCACTTATCCAGGTCTTGTTTGTTATTGAAGGTTTGCAGCAAGTTGTTGGCAGTATGACCCCTAAAAATACTGTTTGTGGACTGTCTATTAGCAGAGTAATAAAGAAGTGATAAAGAAAGGCTCACCCGTCTGATTGTAAAGAGAGAGTTAGAAATAAGGTTGGAGAAAATTGGAGATAACTTTGTCTCCCCTTGTTGCTTTTGAGCCCTGGAAAAGGAGGGTACATAGGTTTTTTATTCTATTGTGAGTGGTAGATTGTGCAGGCACGGTTTTATATGAAGGAAAAAGCAAATGAAACTGGTAGGGGAGTAGGTTGAAGAGAAGAAATGTTATGGTTAAAGTTGGTACAGCTTTTTCCACTGTTCCCTAGCAAGGCACTGCGGAGAGTGCTGATTGTAATTAGAGGAAAGAATACAAAACAAATATTTGAAGTTGCAATGGATTACAAGATGGTTTTTAATGCTGAAATCTGTTTTGGTTGTTCTTTTTTTCCCCTCATAGTACTACATGGCTGCTCATGGCTTGGATGTGACTGTTCATGGCCTAGACAGGCATACTCTTTGCTAGGTAAAAAAAAAGCGCCTGGGCCCAAAGAGTTGTGGTGAATGGAGCTAAATCCAGTTGGTGGCCAGTCACAAGTCGTGTTCCTCAGGGCTCGGTATTGGGCCAGTTCTCTTTAATATCTTTATCAATGATCTGGATGATGGGATTGAGCGCACTCTCAGTAAGTTTGCAGATGACACCAAGTTGGGTGGGAGTGCTGATGTACGTGAGGGTCGGAAGGCTCTACAGAGGGATCTGGACAGGCTGCATCGATAAGCTGAGGCAACTGTATGAGGTTCAACAAGGCCAAGTGCCAGGTCATGCACTTGAGTCACAACAACCCCATGCAACACTACAGGCTTGGGGAAGAGTGGCTGGAAAGCTGCCTGGTGGAAAAGGACCTGGGGGTGTTGGTCAACGGCTGGCTGAATATGAGCCAGCAGTGAGCCAAGGTGGCCAAGAAGGGCAACAGCACCCTGGCTTGTATCAGAAATCGTGTGGCCAGCAGGACTAGGGAAGTGATCGTCCCCCTGTACTCGGCACTAGTGAGGCTGCACCTTGAGTACTGTGTTCAGTTTTGGGCCCCTCACTACAGGGAAGATGTTGAGGTGCTGGAGCATGTCCAAAGAAGGGCAGTGAAGGTGGTGAAGGGTCTAGAGCACAGGACTTATGGGAACTGGCTGAGGGCTTGTTTAGCCTGGAGAAAGGAGGCTGAGAGGAGACCTTATCACTCTCTTCAAGTACATGAAAGGAGGTTGTAGCCAGGTGGGTGTTGGTCTCTTCTCCCAAGTGACAAGCAATAGGACAAGAGGAAAATGGCCTCAAGTTGTGCCAAGGGAAGTTTAGATTGGATGTTAGGAAAAATGTCTTCACCAGGAGGGTTGTCAAGCACTGGAACAGGCTGCCCAGGGAAGTGGTTGAGTCACCATCCCTGGAGGTCTTTAAAAGATACGTAGATGTGGTGCTTAGGGACATGGTTTAGTGGTGGAGTTGGCAGTGCTAGGTTAACAGTTGGACGTGACGATCTTAAAGGTCTTTTCCAACCTAAATGATTCTATGAGTCTACATAACTAGACAGCAAATGTTAGTCTTTCTGTGACTTCTGGAAAAATTAAAACTTGGGGGAAAAAATTTATTTGTTTAAAAAAAAAAGGTATTATTCTCAATTTGACTTCTGTTCCTGAATTGTTTTGCTTTTTAAAAGTATGGTAGGTTTATGGCATGGTAATGATCAATGAGGGAATGATTTTTAGGTCAAGCCAAGTCACCAATTTGTTGCAAAATGCAGTGCCTCTCTCACTCTGTGATAATAGCCTTGAAGTACCAACGCTTGTTCAGCTGTTAATCTGCTTTTTCCCCATCTTTCTAATTCTGTTGCTTTGTAGAGAATCTCATGGGTTTCCTATTGTTGAGTGAAAGCATCTTTTTAAAGCTGCTAAAACAACTGTCATGTTTGCTGGTATATCAACCTGCAGTAAGAGCTTTGGAACATGTTAAATAGTACTTGTGTGTCTGTTGTGCAGCTTTTCCATATCTATTTAAGATTAATATTTTTTCTGTACCTAGAGACAAAATCTGTTGATGACCTTCTTTTAAATTTTGGGTGAAGGAAAAAAAAACCCCAACCAAAACCAACAAACCAAAAAAGCCCACAAAAAACAAATGACATCTCCTCAAGGCAATCGGCTTGGTTTAACTATTTACCTGAGGTAAAGCACAGGAAGAGAAATATCCCCAACTATGTTAAGTACAGAAGACAGAAGGACTTTACCTTCAAATTACCTAACAGCTTCTGGTGGTAAACTAAGTCAATAACAAGTTGAAATGTGTACTCCTGGTATATATATATATACTTCTTAACTAGTTCTTCTTATATTAAGATCTTAGTTGCTGTTGAACAGTTGATAAGCTGTTGAGGCATTGCTGTGAAAATACAATCATTTTTTTTTTTTGCTTACTTATTTGGTAATGGAAACAAGACTTAAGCATAAAAGTAGTGCAGTGTGTGTGCACACTTGTTACCAGTCTGTGAACTGAGATTGAATGAGTTGAGACCTGAAATATGGTAATCTGCTAAAATTATTTTTTTATTATGTGTGTTGATCGCCTAATAAAACTTTTGGGTTGATGCTGAAGTTCTTGTCATGTGTGATATTATAAATGTATTGAAATCTTCATGCTTAACAATAATCACTTATCACATGAAAACAGGAAACCATAGAATAGTTATGGATTTGCTTCACCAAATGTTTCTAACTGCCACTGTGATCAGGGAAGAACTGAGTTTCATAACATTTAAAAAAAAAAAAAAAACAACCAAAACACAAAAACAAATAAACAAAAACCAATACCACCCCCCAAAGGACAAACTGAACTCTAAGTCCAAGTAAAATATTCATGCCAAATTTAAACTCCCCCTCACAGAATGTTGCCTTATGTGTATCCTTCCTCATGCAACAGTACTTCAATGAGCTCCAACAGCAAACATCATCTGATGAGAGAACAGCAGTTGTCTTTAGTAGTTTCAGCACTTATGCTGTCCTGTACAAGTAAGTCATAGCTTTAAAAAGCCTAATTGGGCAAGTACATTTTTTGAGCTGAATCATAAAATGTTCAAACTTGTGGTGGTGAATTACCGTAACGATGCACTGTTAGATTTGGGAATGTGATGCTTCCCTCTACTGGCAGACCCACAGAGAGTAAGTTTTATTTGATGAAGCAAGCAACAAAAATATTTTAAAAAGAGCAGCCTATGCTTAGGACTGAGGTAAGAGGATTGTCACTGCAGTCTCTTACACAGGAAGAATTAAATCCCTTACCTGCATTACAAAGCAGCTTTATATTGTAAAGTAACTAAATTTACATCAGCCAGTTCTGGGGAAGAGTAAGTACACTAATATTTTAAGCCACTTCACATCTACTGGTAACACTAATGTTGAGTATTTGCAGTACATCACAAAGAGCATGCAATGAAATATTTGAATTTTGCAACAAGACTTTTATCCAGTGTGGAACCCATGAAACATATAGCCTCTGACTTATATTTAAAATGGACTAACCTTTCAGCTTAACTTCAAGACTTTAAATGCTCCTTTAATTTTAGATGAGAATTTGTGCATAAATATCATTCTATAGTTGATGCAAAAACGACACAAATTTCCTGGTCAGTCGCAGTACCTAAGATAACAAGAACAAATGCTTAGCTTTTGATTGTAGTATATTCTCCACGAATTGAATTACCAGTGAAGGTAATATTCTAATTAACAGGAGCATTCAAACATGCTCAGTACAGTTTCAGACTGCATTGTATATGAGCCTCAAACTGCCAAAGCACTAGCATATCACACCATGCTCTTCCAAGTGATTAAGAGACTTCTATGTTTGTACCACAATTTCTTTCTTCCTTAAATGATGCTACTTTGCCTCTATAATGTGTAACACTGCAGATTCTTCACCTTTGTAGCTAGAGATGAACAGCTCGCTGACCTTTTTTTCCCTTTAAAATGTAAGTTCTTATGTTAAATTGGTTGTAGCTATTGAGAGGCTGCTCAGGTTGGCTCCCCTGAGATCCGCAGAGACCGAAGGTCTTCGCTCAGCACTGTATGTTTGTTCAGCTGGATCCTCTACACTTCCTTTGTGCAGCTGCTATCCTGTTGTGACAGACAGAAGGTTGATTGCTGCTGGTGTCATGAATGCACATTAAAAAAACAAAAATACTTTGCAAGATTAGAATCTCTTGCGGTGGGTTTATGCGTATTGGTTAAGTGCACAGAATTGCAGTTTCTCACTAGCAAGTGCAAGGTATAGACAAAGAGAAATTGTCTTCTGAAAACTTTTTTTGCCACTCCCTAACAGATGGAAAACTGGCAAATTACGTGGCTAAGTTGAAATTCTTTATGTTGTTTTTCACATGGGAGATCGGAGTGATATTTCCTGCTGAAATTGGATTTTTTTAAACAATTGATAATTAAACCAACTTCTGCTTTGAATCTTTGCTGAATGTTCCAGCACTCATTAGCAGACATCTATATGGCTACAAAATAAATATGGATGTTTCCCTTATGTATCATTTTGGTACAGGACACTCATAGTGCCACTTACTATGAACCTACTCTTCTTTAATCAAGACCCAAGACTCCATTTGGGCAACAGCGAAGAAACAAATACTTTTTTATAAAGTATGATCTAGCTGGTCTTTTTCTATTTGAACACCTTCCCATACAAACTTGCATATATAAAAAGGGGCCAGTGACATTAGAACTAAAAAAGTATATTTGCAGCAGGGGGCTGGTAATACCTAATTTGAAACCCCAGTAGTACGAGTCATCAACTCTGTTCTAGGGTTTTATAGATGAAAAATGCTAATATTTCTTTAAAATGCTTTTCAGCATTGAGTCTCTGTAAGATATGCAGTGGAATCTTAAAATACTAAGCTCTAAGAATCATAGAATTTCACTTACTTGTTCAAAAAAGCCAAAGCTAGTGTTAGCATGCATTTATGGTAGAGTTTGAATACTTCAGAATTTCTAGATTTGGCTTATTAGGTTTCTCGAATAAAATTAGTGTAGACTGAAGTTAGGAAAAAGAACTTCATCAGGAAGAAGAAATCCTGAACAGCCCATCCTCATGGGTCCCAGGAATTTTATTGTTCCCTAGGTGGCAGGCAGAATTGTGTAATAAGATGAGTTAACTGGCTGTAAAACTTCAACAGAAAGGAGAAGCTTGAACAGTAATGAAATTGGTACTAAGCCTTAAAACACAGGGGTTTTGTCTACTCAAAGCAGGTGTCTAAAGTGACGAATGGCATTGGACAAACTACAGGAGACTTGAGTACAGTCTGTTTGCCAAGGAAGTGTAACCTAATCACTCTAAGTGTATGGTGCAAAATAATTTTCCATGGAGTATTTCAACACTTCAAAAAGTGATTGGGTTCCAATTTTGAGCGAACAACAGTAGAGCTTCTGAAAAAAGGATAAGGCTCCATTCGACATTTGCATAGACTCATCAAAGTCAGAGGCACTTGACTTGGGGCCACCTAGCAGGTAAGCCGCAAAAGAGCCCAGCGGAGTACTACATCCAGCTCTGGGGGCCCCAGTACAGGAGAGACATCGAGCTGTTGGAGCGAGTCTAGAGGAGGCCACGAAGCTGATTGGAGGGCTGGAGCACCTCTCCTGTGAGGACAGGCTGAGAGAGTTGGGGTTGTTCAGCCTGGAGAAAAGAAGGCTCTGGGGAGATCTAATTGCGGCCTTCCAGTACCTGAAGGGGCCTACAGGAAAGATGGTGAGGGACTGTTTATCAGGGAGTGTAGCGACAGGACAAGGGGTAATGGGTTCAAGCTGAAGTAGGGTCGATTTAGATTAGATGTTAGAAAGAAATTCTTTACTGTTAGAGTGGTGAGGCACTGGAACAGGTTGCCCAGAGAGGTTGTGGATGCCCCATCCCTGGAAGTGTTCAAGGCCAGGTTGGATGGGGCTTTGGGCAATGTGGTCTAGTGGAGGGTGTCCCTGCCTGCAGCAGGGGTGTTGGAACTAGATGATCTTTGAAGTCCCTTCCAACCCAAACCATTCTGTGATAAGGAAGTGTATCTGGTACAGCTGTTGATTAGAAAAAAAATCAGAAACAATCCCTGTGGAATGCCCTTCAAAAAGATTAGTAGTTTGGCCACAGATTAGATCTGAACTACTTTAGCCAGTTGTTATGATGATGCAAGCACTTTGAACTTAAATGGTACTTAAAGCAATTTTTGAATATTGCATTGTTGTAATCAAACTAGGACCAAAACAGGAATCAAAATGATAGTGCGTTGAGGGGGTTTTGTTCTCCAAAGTTAGTAGGCTAGTGTGAGATGGTCTAAAAAATAAGAGATAAGTTTCTGCCAAGACTTTTTATTTTGACAGCTGAAAATAAGCTACAAAGCTTATGAAACTAATAGCTATGAAATAGGCACACAATTTCTTTCATTTATATGGGTCACAACTTAGTTGAACACTTCGACACCCTCATGAGTCTTCTTACCCACTGAGACTGACTATCAGTCAAATATTCCATGGTGGTAATATCTTGATAAATACTTGCTGATCTTGGTCTATTGATTAATGTAGGTACGTGATTGTATTTATTTTACATAAGTAGTGTAGATTTCTGTACTGGATAACAATTGGTAAATACTGAAACTGCCACACTTACCTTACTCTTTGAAACAGAAAGAAATGCTTTTCAGAGAACCAAATCCTTAATCCTTTAGGATACTTGTAATGCCTATTTCTGCCAAAGAGAAGAATTTTTTTGTGTGTTGCTTTGTTTTGGTCATCTTGCTGCTCTCAAAAAACTTGCCCAAGAAACTCGATGGCAGCATTAGTTTTTCAGAGATACCTACATCTACCAAAAATAGTAGTATACCAAAGATGAATCTACCTTATCTTCTCCTCACTCCCAAGGAAGATTGCAAGTGTTCAATGGTTTTTTTGAACAATTATTTTGTCTTGAACTCTTGAACTGTGACATAACATTCCTGCAGCAGGAAATCTAAGTTCTGAATTCCAAATACTTGCTTAAAATTCTTCAAGCTGTTTTTAACCCTTTAGCATTTTCTTTCCTCCCATTTGTAACATGGTTGTTTTAATCTTTCCTGATATGCGATGGTGCGTTTGTGTTGAATTCCACCTTTTGGCAAATGCATGCTTTTTCTTCTTTTCCTAAAGATACTTTTTTTATTATTTCCCTTCCCTTCCCCCCTCCCCCATTTTCCTTTTTCTGCTTGAAAGGTAAGAGTGATAAAAAGAATGAGTCCATAGGTCTCATACCAAGCTTCAGAGCTTTTCCTGTACAAAGGGGCATATTCCATTATTCCAGAAAACTTTTGTGAAATCCATTATTTAAAAAAAAAAAAGGGGGGGGGGAGGGGAACCGCCCCACAGTATTGAGTCTTCCTAACATATATATTTTTTTTATCACTACAATTGCAACAATTAAATTTTTGATACATTGGCTTCATTTCCTATCAAATTCTGTGCTTTTTGGCATGTAACCTAAGCTAATTAAATGATGTTCCCTCCTGAGGGCTGGCCATTTTGGCAAGCAAGGCAACAGCTGCACCATGCTGATGAGGAACAACAAAACTTGTATTAGAGTGGTATTTCTGCCTTGTCAGATACAATAGTAAGTCGATAGCATTGAGGGCTACAGGAACCTTTCACAATTGTATAGCTGAACTCACACACAGTAAGAATTCATAGCGGAAGGCTGTCTTTGGCCAGGCAAATATGCACATTGCTGCCTCGTTAGAGTTAGCAGCTAGAAGTAGGATGACGCTTGAATTTCAGTTCCTGTTGAAGTTTTGACCTTCAGCAAGTCATTTGGAGCCTTTGTGCTGTAGTTTCCCTGAATTTGAGTCACAGGAGCGTTGGTATATAATTTTCATAGTACTCCACAATATCTTAATGAAAGGAGGTGTGTAAGTACAATTAACACTAGACGAGTCTGAATTGCACTCTCATCAAAGAGAAGTCTTTCAGTTAGCCTACAATAAAATTGTAATTATATTCCTAGTATTCTTGGCAACAGATTATGGTCCCAAAAGGTGATATTACAGTTCAGTATTAATTACTGATACAGAGATCAAAAAGAACAACAAAATCATTTGAACAGTTTCCAGGGTGTAAATAAGCATTATGTAAGAAACATTAAATGCATTGTACTTCTGAATATATAGCGGTATGCTCTCTAAAGAAACAAACAAATCACTTGCATAGTTAGGACATGAACTTTTGAAAAATTGTATGCTCGATGATTTAAATTCATACAAAAAGATGGTATTTATTGGATATGGATTAGCTTCTCAACAGGGAATTGTATCAAAATTTCTTTTTAAGGAAGATAGACTGTGAGACACAAGGATTATCAGTTGATGAACTGAAGATAACTGGTTTTTACAGAGGAATTACCTGACTATAAATCTGTGTGTTGTGGATATATTTTTAAACACTCTGCAGTGTTTCATGATAAAGATTCCTTATGCTTTTGAGCCTGAGCTTTAAGGCCATGTATAGGAATACAGGAAACATGTTCTCTTCCCTCATCCACCCCCTCGGAAAAGGTTAACGTTGTAAAAAATAGTTATTGTCCACATACGTAGTTTTAAACATTTCCCCCGCCTCCATTTACTTTCTACTCAGTACTTTTTAATGGTATAGTTCTTGCCGGTGCACAGTGAGTTTCCTTTGCCTTCCCCTTTTCTCCCTACTATGAAATACGAACCAATAAAAGTAATAACCTTAGAAGCCAGAGTTCTTTTGTTTATTTTTGAAGAAAATATTCTGTCATCATCTGGATGACAAACTCTCTGCATCAATTCCTAGCTGTACCATCAGTAAGGAAGATAGAAATGAGGAGAAAGTTAGCAAGGTGTGTGAAGAATATTTGTGGAAATAAGATCTTGGAAACAGGATAATAATGAATAGAAGGGAAAGGTAATGTAGGCATGTGAATTCTAAATGCTTTCCAACCCAAAAAGCATTGGCTGCTGGGAATATATTTTAACTGATTTTTGTGTTACTACTGAGGCAAAGAAGAATAAGGCATAATATTATTGGTGGTATGACATAGTTTGAGTCTGAAAATTATGATGACGACTGCTTTGAAGTGACTTGCTTAATAGAAATTCCCCCCCCCCCCAATTTTGAGCCTAAATTTGGGTGACAAGAACTCTGTGATTTAGTACATAATGATACATCTTACCTCTTTCAGATTTGGTTACTAAAGTTTATTCAAGTGTACTTGGTACTAAATATCAAGACCTAGTTTTATTTCAGTTTAAATAAAGATCTTTATAGGAGAGGGAAGACATCAGAAGACAAAATACTTTTGTGATTATTTATTTATTTACAGTTTGGAGCCAAGCTTTGTTTTCTGTATTTATATGGCTGCTTAATACAGTAGCAGCCTTATGCTATGACTTTTTTTTTTTTTACAGGAAAAAACAATGATTTAGAATGAACTGTACGAGGATATACTGCTAGTGTGCACATGGACATGCATGTGTGCATCTGTTACTGGATTTCAAAGTTGTGTATTTTAATTGTCTGGAACTTCTGAGGTAAATACTTTTTTGTCTTGCAGATGGGGTGGTAGTGGTGTTCAAATACTTGTGCTCTCGCGTTCAGCTACCATAAATCTGCAAAATAATTGGGCTTCAGACTGTGTACTTGAAATAACTAACTGAAGGTTTAGGAAAACAAATGTTAGCAAAAACTATTCTGTGAATAAATGTTGAAAGTAATTTAGATGATCTAATTAATTATAACTTATATTTGTCCTAGTTTTTGTCTGAGATAGTTAATTCTCTTTCTAGTAGCCAGTATAGTGCTGTGGTTTGGGTTTAGTATTACAGTAACGTTGATAACACACTGATGGTTTTAGTTGTTGCTAGGTAGTTGTAGTGTCTACACTAAGCCAAGGACATTCCAGCTTCTCACGCCCTGCCAGGTGCACAAGAAGCCGAAGAGCACAGCCAGGACAGCTGACCCAGACTGGCCAAAGGGATGTTCCCTACCACAGAACGTCATGCTCTGGATAGAACTGGGGAAGCTAGCTGGGAGGTGGGATCGCTGCTTGGAAACAGACTGACCGTTGGGGTTTTTATCTTTTTGCAGGTGGTGAGCAATTGCATTTGTGCATCACTTGTTTAATATATATTATTATTACTCTTATTTATTCTTTTCCTTTATAATCCTATTACTTTATCTCAACCCGTGAGGCTTTTTTTCTCTTTCTCTCTCCCCCCCGCCCCATCCCCTCTGGGGGGAAGGGGTAAGTGAGCAGCTGCGTGGTGCTTAGTGTCTGGCTGGGGTTAAACCATGACAACATTTCTAAAGCAGAAAGAACATCCCAGCTTGAATTATCTCTAGATTTCCTGTCAAATTTTATAGATTAGATTTAGTTTCTTATTGCAAGGCACTTTTAATCCCTCTCTTTTCTCTCAGTCCCTGGAGGTGTAACACTGCATTGCATACTCATTCTGCTCTGTGTGATGAGGAACTGCTAAAATACTTGTCATAAGGATACGGATAACTGTTCTTCTTTAAAGTTTAATAGTTTAATTTTGAAGCAATTGTCAGGAAAACTTGCATCTAAAATAGCTGTTACACTTTTATAAGGAAGCTGGAACTGCTACTTCTACTTTATGCCCTATCCATACAGGGATGATCCTGGAACTCTGGTTAAACAGACATTTAATCATTCTTGAGAATTCCCTTTTGGTTGAGATTAAAAGTGGATGAATGCTACTTTTCTCTGTTGCTGTACTAGATGGTACAACTGTCTGTGAGGCCTGATTACACATAGTCCCTGTACTTTCTAAAATAATGCTGAACTTCTCTTTGTAAATTTCCAGTAAAAAAGTGAAATTATCCTGTCCAAAATGAAGTTTGCCCTGTGTTTAGAAACTGGCAATAGTCAAAATAAGAACAAATTACTTCCAGTTGCAAAAATAGTGATCACTGATAGTCCTCCCTAATGGTGGAGAAATTATTTTTTCTTATCAAAGTTCTTGTCAGATTAGCACGGCTGCAAATAAGCCTTAGATGTGCCTCTAAGGAAGATGTCAGTGAGAATGCCAAAACTGATCTTAAAATGTGTAGGGTAAGTTGTGTACTTCATTTATGTAAAAACTAAATGGCATTTTAAAATTTTGCTAGTAACACCTGAGTTGCTCTGTGAGTTAACTCTGGAAACTGTAATTTTTAAAGGTGCTTCTTAAGTATATATACAATTTTGGAGGCCTTCTTAAAATATTCAGGAATTTGTTATGCAGTGGATTAGATCCTGGAAAAATAAGAGTTCATTTAATTTTTTAATTTATATTAATAATGTAATTCTAATGTCTACCAAAATTTTATGTGAAGTGTCAAGACTGTCCTTCAGATCTAGAGTCTGTAAGTCTTCTGCTTCGTACTGACAAGCCCATTTTTCACTTACTTTCACTCTAAATGTACTGAATTTTTTCTAGTTTACTGTAAATCATCCTCAGTTACCTGCATTAAGTGCTGTTTGATGCATAATGTGGCTAATGAGTGAATAGATCCATATCAATACCATACTGTATTTTCTAATATCACTTTTGTTGAGGCTAGGAAAGCATCTGTTCAGACACAGAACGTTGGCTACGGTTATCATGTGTGATGATACAACCAAAGTAATCCTTACGCCTTGTGTCATCTTTGGAGAACTATAGGCATAGGAGGCCTGATGGTGCAAAAAGTGTTTGACCCTTCGCTGACAAGCTTTACTGAGATTCTCAGAAGGGGTAGGCACTGGAATAAGAATAACTGGAAAATTTTATTTTTGCTGAGAGTCTATTACTCATTTTACACATTAGCATTAGATAGCATGGGAAGAACAGTGAAAGGAAAGGAAAAAATAACTTAGCTCTGGAGCACTGCAGAATGTTACTATAGATAGGCTGCAAGATTAAAGAGCTGTCTTGGCATGTTACGATTCAAAGACCTGCAGCCTCATCTGCCTTTCTATCCGAAGGAGTTTTTCTTAGGAATTTCATACTTCAGGTATCACGCTATAACGTGGGTCAAATTTCTGCATTTTTTCTTGATTTTTTTCCTTTTATCCTTTTGTTCTATCACTATGCCTTTTCTCTCTCTCAGCTTGGCTCTAACTTATAACATATGTAGTTATTGGAGTAATTTGAGAAACATATACCAGTATTGGTTAGTTGGGTGCTTTTGTACCGATTAGCATGCACAACAGTAGATCCCAAAATTCAGATGCTAAAGTGTCTGTGATAAATGATATCTAACACTGGCCTGGCAAGTATTGCACTAAAAGTCTCTAAGCTATTTGTGTGACACCTGCAAGTCATGTTTGCTTTCATGGAGCTCTGTGAGTCTTCAGCAAAGAAGGATGTAATGTTTAGTGTGATGAAAACAGTGGGCTGTAATATTTTACATTTGCCAAAAATAGAGAGATGAATTAATCAGTTTATTGCTTAGATGTATTAAATAAAAAAACAAAACAACAACAAAAAACCAAAACCCAACACCACCCAAACGCGACTCTTATCTAGTAGCACTGTAATACTTATGAAAACCTATTTTCATAAAACGAAGAGGAAAATCATTCATTCTGTTCCTCTGACGTAGAAGGGTACTCAGTGGCTGATGGTGAACCAGAAGTTCCACTGGGGAACGGAGCTTTTATTTTATTTTCTATTACGGTTAGAAAACTTCTTCGTTCCAAGTCTCATTTTATTGTGTAATGAGAGTTCAGCAAAGGTTCTTCAGTTCACTTAACTCCTCAGTTGTGCTTGAGAAATCTCTGTTGAGGTCTGTCTTCAAAATGTTGCATTCTCTTTTTATCCCGGGAGATTTTAGTGTTTGCTGTACTGAAACTTGTTGGAAAATGAGAGCGTTACGGGATGCTTTGACTTCCCTCCTCCAATATTCACCAACCTACAAACATTGACCTTAAGGGTAGTCTAATGTTCTGTGCTGTGGAGCTATTAAATTGAGGATTATTTGCTGCACAACTGATAATTCCTGCTAAAAACTTCAGTTCCTTTACTACTCTTGTTAAGATTAAATCATTGGCTAGCGTCCCTTCCTCCTCCCAAGTAAAAAGATGTAACAATGGATAATGTTTTATTGGAGACTTAATTGTTCTGTTCACACACCTTTGGTGCAGGCCATCCAGTTCTGATGTTTTTCTGTAGCTTTGCTTTTCATCCTATCCCAGTAAATCAAATGTGGAATCTTAACTTTGCTACTTTTACCACTAAACCACAAAATAGTTCCCCCCCTTTGCCTATATATGGTGAAAAACAGATATATATCTGCTTAAGTCTCATAGGTTTTTCTGGGCTTTTTATGGCCTGGGCAGTAGAAGCAGCATTGAGACTGCTCTCTGGATAGAATTTTTGAACTAAATGATGAGAGTTTTGGGGTAGCCTGCAGTCATAAATACATTTGCCAATTTAACTTTTGGTCAAGTAAACATGCCCTTAACTTTTGAAGGTGGTAAATTAGTTTCTGTCCTCTCTTCTTACATAGCTTAAGGTCTCTCCTGTACTGTCAAATGACAATCTCATATGTTATTAATCCCATTTAATGTTGAGCTGTGCACAAAGTTCTGCTGACTGCCAAAGTGCAAAACTATCGGAACGTTGCATGTGGCTTGTGCTGTGATGCTTGACGCTTTCTCTAAGGAAAGCAGAGAAACTGTGGAAAGGTAACGTTGATTTTAATTTAATACTTGATCTCTGTAAGCATTTAGAGGGCAGGAAATTCTTCAGGAAGAAGTAAGGGATGCCTAAAAGTAACATAGGAAAGTAGCTGTTGAACTGTTAGGAGATCACTTGCTCTATGTAGCTCAGCACAGTGCTCACCCTTTGAGAGCTGTTTTGGTGGGGTTTTTTTTGCCTTGAGAGTAGCTGGAAGAGTTTATCAATATTGGAGCTTCTGTGGTAAAGCTGCTGAACTTGCTAGTGGTTACCTGTAATCTTTCAAAGAACTGTTGTAGTTTAACAAGGATGAAAGCTTCTAGTTTACGTTGTGTTGTGTGTGTGCTCTAGGTTGTGACTGCTGAGAAGGAGAGGGAGATTGCCCCTTGTTTAAGATTAGCTGAACAAAACTTGCATATCCTTCCGGCAAGGAGAGTAGGACAAGCTGGTAAGTAGGGAGTTCAGATGGAGGATGTGCCTGTCTGGAGTAGAGAGCACAGTGGGACACAGATCTGACAGGAGAGGGGGATTAAAAAACACTGCATGGAATCTTTCTTCAGCCATTAAGGTTTTCTGGACTGGAGGAAACAATGTACCTTGCTATCTCCCCACAGACAGAGGGGAGAGAGTCTTAAAAACCTTGTGCTTTGGTTTCTGTTATTTAGTAATTCTAAGCTTCACTCTATGTAGAATTTTCTTGTTCTAGTTCTTTTTTTCTCTTTTTATTTCTAATAAAATAACTGGTGTTATTGTGTGATGTGCTGGTGGAAAGCAAAGGAGGAAGTAGCTGTACTTCAGGCACTGGTTGGCTGGGAGTCCCACTGCAATGGCTACGTGAGCTTTAGGGTCTAGGTCATGCAAAACAAGCTTGCTATCTAGGAGAGCTGCTCACAATGCTTGCATCAAAGTTGGTTTATGATCAGTGAAAGATTACTCATCTGCCAGCACTAAAATGTTTGCTTATTGAATAAGTTTGGAAGTATTTGGTTTTTTGCTGCTTCATGATAGGGAGAACATCCCAGTGTTATGTACCTGGATGATGTTAAAGTAGTAGACAAAGCTCTCGGGGCGGGGGGGGGGGGGGGGGGGAATAGTGCTTAAACACGTAAGTGAGTACAGTAGTAGAGTCATATATAACAGTGAGAAAGTGGGGCAGTCTGTATGAGGAACACAAATAGCATAACTAACAGCTTCTATTTTTGAAGCTATTAATAATGTTCCAGATCCTGTTTACTGTACGTTTTAAGCCAAGCAGCCTTTATATGCACAAAATTTTTAGTGTTTTCTCTGAATGTTGACAGGAAGCTTGCAAGTATTGGATAGAATGAGTTTGCCTAGTGCCTTTTCTCGGGATTCTTCCAAGTCTGGTCTGTACTCAGCAGGAAGCTAGGCTGATTGCAGGAAAAAAAGTATGTGATGTGGATGAGTGCCTGAACACCTTTCTACCTTCAGGGTCAATACTCTTGCATATGTACATCTCTTGAATGTAGTCAGCATGCCCATGCTTCTCAACCGTTCTTGTGTCCACAAGTGAAAACATATACCAAAACGAACTTCATTGACACGGTGATGGAGGACTGCTTCTCTAGTGCTACTTTTCAATTTCTGTCTAGAACAAGGAGCATTGCTATATGAATGGAGAGATCTAGCTATTCTAGATTTCTTTATTTTAGAGAATCTGAGTGGGATTTAATAGACTCACTTTCTTAAAAGATTTCCAGTTGACTGTAGATTTTCTTGTTTATTCCTGTTATGCTCACTTGTCATCTATTCTGGAAGCTGTATGGATTTTTATGTATTTTCACAAGGCTATTGTTTACGCATGTCTGTGTTACTTTCAGTCTTTTTGGATTTTATCTACTGCAATGAATTTATTATTCTATTATCAGAATATAGCATAGTCTTTTCCCTGGTTTTTGAAATCTAAAAGTGTATGGTAAAGAAAACTCTCAAATCTTTTTCAAAATATAAGTGAACCTCTCTGGTTTATGAATCAGATAATTACAGGCATGACTTTTATCAGACCTTACCTCTTGTTTTTATTTCTGTAGCCTTAAAAGCTTCAGTTAATCATTCTCAATACACTGAAAAATAGTTTCCATGTAAGCTAATAAATTTGGAAGCATAATTTCTAAACCCTTTAACTGATCCTGCAAACAGATGTTCAGGATAAATATTGCTCATCTAAAAGCAGATATTGCTAATGTATAATAAGAACAGCGTAAAATTGCTGGAAACTCATGTTTTTGTCTTGAGAGAATCAGTGTTAATAAGTCAGATCAGTCATTTTTATTTAGGCAATACAAAAAAGCATATGTTTTCGTGCTTTACCAGCTGTCATAAAATTTTGGAGAAAAAGGTTTTTTCCAAGCTTTCCAAAGGGAATATTTCGCAGCAGTATTTTGACCTTTATAGCTTACAAAACCAATTGACTTCCTTTTCCCATAAACTATTTTTTGGCTGAGATTCTTCTACAGGAAAGCTTTAGTTGTGAGGAAGAATATCAGCTCTTAAGAAAATAACTGGACTGCCTTCTAGTGGTTTTAGTTATCATAGATTACTCTTTATTAAAAAAAGAACTCATATCTTCAAGTGAACTGTATCATTCCAAATTTAATGCCCCCCCCAAATATTTCTTAATATTCAACAATTACAGTTGCATTTTAATGATATTTGCATTTTAAGAAATGCAAGGCAGGTTGTACTAGTCACATTTCTTTAATTTGTTTGTTTTTAATCTTAAGAAAAGACCTTTTGCCTGGGTTTCTTATTTTGAGCAATGTATAGGCATTTACTGCTAGATCAGGAGATAGTAATTTCAAAGTAGATGGCTGTTCTTTTTTTTTTTTTTAAATTCTTGTGGATAGCATTTTAAAAACAAACAAAACCCCATAACAACAACAAAAAACCAAAAAAACCCTACCAAATGACACCACCCCATGCACCCCTCCCCCCATATCATCCCCAGACCACCACTAAGGACCAAAAGAAAGATGTGTGACAACAGAACCATTAAATTGAATATTAGGATAGTGTAAAAACTTTCATGTGATAAAGTACTGAGGAAAATAATATGTTGTTAATAATTTTAAATTTCATTTGTGTCATTAGACACCAGCAGAAGTGCAACTTATCTAAATCTAGTGAAGACCTTCATATTGTAAGGTGTAGGGGATTCGAGTGTTTTGCAATAAACAGACCTAATTGTTGGAACTCCTTAGTAAATTTTCTTGTTGTCATAGCAAGTATTTAAAAATATTATTGTACGCTTCTTTTCTGCTATATTTGCCACTTGTAGAATATATTATATAATAAGATGTCTGTTAATAGATGTGTCTTTTACCAGATACAGACTTTAACCTACATACAAGGATATATATTGTCAGTATATTCTCCTGATGACTTGTTTGTAGTTCTTCATGTCGAGTTGATAGAAATCAACACCTATCATTATCATCATGATTACTTCCCAAATTTGTGTAACCTTCCACGAGGTATTTTGTTTCTCCATTGGACACTGAAACTTATACTGGGGAAAGTGAAGAATTTTTTTTTCTGTTAGCATGATATAACAGAAATTACATCATAAATTATATCCTGAAATCAGGCCATCATAGAAATGCTGTCACCTTCAGTAAGAGTCCTAGAATTGACACTTCTCCTGGTTTTGGCTGGGATAGAGTTAACTTTCTTCCAAGCAGCTGGTTAGTGCTGTGGTTTGGATTTAGGGTGAGAATAATGTTGATAACACACTAGTATTTTAGATGTTGCCAAGCAGTCAAGGACTTTTCAGCTTCTCACACTGCCCTGTCAATGAGAAGGTGGGGGGCACCCAAGAAGCCAGGAGGGGACACAGCCAGGACAGCTGACCCCAACTGGCCAAAGGGATATTCCATACCATATGACATCATGCTCAGTGTATAACTGGGGGATGGGCTGGAAGGCGGGGTGGCTCAGGAACTAGCTGAGCTCCACTGGTGAGCAATTGTGCTATGCATCACTAGTTTTGTATATTCTTTTATTTATTAATAATAATTCTCTTCCTTTTCTGTCTTATTAAACTGTCTTTATCTCAAACCACAAGTTTTACCTTTTTCTCTTTGGTTCTCTACCCCATCCCAATGGTAGCGGGAGGAAGTGACCAAACAGCTGTGTGGTTGTGTTAGCTGCCAGCCGGGTTAAACCATGACAACATGGAAATTCTTATTGTGAAGAAAAAAATTACTTTTCTCTCAAATTCAAATTAGCTTCTAGAAATAATATAATTACATATGCAAAGATGTTAGTACATTTGTTGTGCACTGATATTAAAATAAAAAAAGATGGAATTTTAGCAGGGCAGTGTCATCTTTAGTCTGCAAACTTCTTTGGAGGTTATATTAAAGGCAGTTTTCTGTGCTAATGTTGTGAAGGTACAGTTGAAGAGCTGTGGAGGTTGCTACAGTTGTATAGTAAGGTAGGTTAAGGTGTGCTCTACAAGAAGGTGAATACTCGCAAAATTAACCCTTAAGTAAGCAGAAAAGTAATAAGATCTTTCTTTTATCTGGATAACAGCCTTGCAAAGATCCTGAAGAAAGGAAACTGGTAACTGATGAGGTGTGACACAAATTGTGGTATAGTAGTCTTAACTGAAGGGATAAGCATATACAGAGATGGCAGCAGTGCTCAAGGCCACTGTAATATAGATGGTGGCAGGAGAATCTTGAATCAGCAAATTATGATCAAGTTTCTGAAGGTGCTGACCACTGCGGAAGATTTATAGTGCTCAGTGTGAAGTACTAGTGTACGTGGGTCCTTTTAATCTCTGTCGTTAAACTTAAAGGAAACAAGGCAGTCGCTGTCTGTGCTGCCCAAGGTAAGTAGCATGTAGAGGCAAAAGTCACGAGAGGTATTAAAAATGGTCCAGCTATTTAGTAATACAATAGGAATAACACTTAGAACTGCAGGAGGAAAAGCAACTCCCAGTGGTGTCAGAAGTCTTGTGGTAAAGCATGGCTGCTGGCTGTTAGTAATAGCTTCAAAATGTGAAGCTATTGGATTTTGAAGTGATGGCACTGGCTGACACTTAACTCAAGCTATTCAGTATTATCTGTAATCTCTTCCGTTCACTCTTTCCTGCTGCAGTGTGTGTTTTTACTCTTTTTCCTTTTCTGTTCTGCTAATTTCCCTACCCTTACTGCAGGCATTAGTGTAAGAGATTTGTCAAGTAAAATGTTTTATGTGAAAGGGAGTTCTGGTCTCACTTCTTTTCTGTACTACCTCTCCTAGATACAACTCAATGCAGTTATGGCAATAACTTCTCAGTAACTGTTGACAGTGCATGTGTGATCTAGTTTGGTTTTGTTTCAAATTTTGCTTAGCCTTTAAATCCTCAAACATACAAGCTTAGATGCTTCAATGGACTGACTTGAAATCTCTACTAGTGCTGTAGCACAGAAAAGTGCACAGAAAGCTGTAGCACCACTCTCCTTTTAAGTATCCAAAAGACTACTAATGCTTAGTAGATAACTTCTTACAGCACACAAAAATTAATAAACATGGTCTATTTTTCAAGCATTCTTTTTTACTCTTATTTTGCCAAAGTATTATGATATTCTAAGAGTTCTTCCACATGATTCTTTACATTTATACCTGCTTTTTGTTTGGTGGTAGCATAATACATGGAGAACTCTGAAATAAACATGTAAACTAGTACTTTGGCTAGTAGTCCACACCACTAGTAGCCCAATTGTTTAGGGACCATTTGTAAGTTTTTTACATATTGTTGTAAATACTTAATGAAAAAAAAAGTCAGTTCTGCTCCAGATAAAATTTGAATGTGATTTTCTGAAACAATGACAAATGTCACTAATCCATGATGTTTGTGACATTATTAATAAAATTAAGAAAACAAATATTCTGAATTCATGCATGCTCACAGGCTTACAGCTGTTAATATCAAGCTGACTTCCTGTGTTTCCCTAGCCAGCATTGGTGACTAGTAAAGCTACATAGTTACTCCCCCTATCTGCAGCCTTTTTGAAGATTTCTGACCTAGTATACTCTTCCTTGCCCTTGGAAGAAATAAAAATGAGAAATAATTGAAAACCCCAGGCTCTTACTCAACTACATAAATAAAGTCAAATGTCTTTCAACTTGGTATGGAGAGGAAGTTTGGTGGGTTTTTTTGACATGATTTTTAAAGTTCTTATTGTTTAATTCTGCTGTTATTTTTTTGAAGGACACTATTTGAATTAGCAACATAATTCTGAAACTTGAATTTTGTTTCTGTATATGACTCTGAGGAATAAATAACAAGAATTAAGGAGAAGTCATTCTTCCATTACTGCTTATGAGTCTGATATAACTATTTTCAAACAGCTGCTTTGAGAAAACAAAGAAATAGCATGGTGCTAGAGAACAAGATGACCTGAGAGAACTGGTTTTATTTATCCTTCAAGTCTTTTTTCCTTATTGGGAATATATATATATATTTTTAATTTTTAATGTATGATTGAAGTTTAATGCTTGAGATGTTTCTTAAATTAGTAGGACTCTAAACCTGTCATAGTTTACATACCTATTTTTACTGCGCTAAGTTAAACATGACACTTGGAATTTTTAAGAACCAAATCTTAATTTTCAGTAGGATGTAGCCTTAATGGGTGTTTAAATTCAGCTGGCCCCCAAGAAGTTTTGAAGCTGTTTTTTGTCATTCTAGTTTAGTATTTGCAATCATTGTCCTCATTTCTGTAATAAAACTGCATATACTTTTCATGTTCTCAATGTGGTAGTTACCTGAGAGAGAAACACATAAATGGGAATTAGCATTTGTCAAGTAATTTCAGTGTTCACCTTAATTTGTTTTGATTCTAGAAATCTGTTGTGAAAGATGGGGTAGGTTCCTTGCAGCTTCTTATTTCTCATTGACATCTCTGATTTATTCAGATGCGCTGCTCTAGATCTCTAAAGAGAAGTAAGGTATAGGTTAAAATCTTTCCTTCATAAAAATGGTCAGCTACCTGACAATAATCAATTAAATGCACAAACTGGAGGTAGGATTAAACTAACCAAAAAAGTTAGTTTAAAAAATAAGCTTTAAAGGACTGAAATCATTATTGACTAGAAATTCTTCAGGGACATTAACAATGTATTTGATAGTTGCCAAGGAAACATAACCTTCCCTGTACCAGTATGCATTGCACATAATAAGTAACTGAAGTAATTCTGACAATGACTGATCCACTTCAGCATACCTTTTCTTCCTTCAGCCTCTGCAAAAATTGCAAATGTGTTTACATCCAGCTAGATTAGCATCCGCTATATATATATGCTGAACCGTTAGTACTTCATATTTGATGTTGCAAATAGATTCAAAACAAAAGCAGGATATCGTTTTTTTCCTGAGGGGAAAAATTGTCATTTTGCACTGAAGCGGGGAGCGGGTGTGTGTCTGGCTGGCCATTCTTGATTAACCATAGGACATTTTAGAGAATGTAGAGGCTAATACAGACTCAAAAAATGGATTATGTTTATGTTACATATTGATGCAGTACAGAAATAGTGGATTCACCCTAGACAGTCTAGAGTAGCAGCAGAAAGTTTTGCAATGCTTAGTGTCCTTTAGCCTGGGCATGTAGTAGCTCTGTACTATTGTAGCAAATGCAGCATGAAGGTCTTCCATTTCACCTTAAGGCAGGAAAAATAAATGAAGTGTCAAGTGGAAGAAGTTCCTTGTTCAGATATGGTGCAAGTCTAGTGATCAACGTAGGGAGTAACCATAATCCGCTTGCAATATAAAGAATTCATACATTATAAACATTAGTACAAGGTATCAAATGATGATAATGGAAGATTTAAGAGTTGCCAAAGCATAATTATCAAACTGCATCATCTACCAAAATAAGCGACCTGGGTCCTTGAAGTGGTTATGTAAGGTGTAAAAGAAGAAGAAGCAATGCTTCTAACAGTGGTAACATCAGAAAGATGGGGGTTTCCAACTCTATACATTCCTTAGAGCTGTAAATGAGTCAAGGTGACCTAATCTGCCCAGAACTTTGCTAGCCAAAATGAATGTTTTAGACCCAAAGTGGTAGTGGAAGCTTTTATATATATTCACAACATACTTTTATATAATACTTTTGGAGGAGGCTAATGTTGCAACTGTGAACAACTTGGAGCACAGGTTATACTTGAGGAAACACATTGTCTTTGAAAACTTGGATTTCACAGTGAAGCTGCTGTAATTGTGACTCTGAAAGCAGTGAAAGACAGAAATGCTCACAGTGTTATCACGTGTGTCATGCAATGTTTGGTAAAGTTCTTGGGTACGGCATCTGCACAGGATCTCACCTACTTTCCAGGCAGGAAATACACTCTTACTACTGAGCAAGTACAGTACAGTGCTATAGAGGTCATTTGTTTGCAGACTTAATTACATGAATTCAAGTAAATAGATGATATATAAATTTAAGGTCTCCTGAGAAACATTAAAAAGACTGAATAATGGTTATTTCTTGCCAAATAGGCATTTGCACAAATTTCACCTTGCCTGCAGAATTGATTTTTCTACATTAAGGAGATTGTTTTATAATTTAGCTGTACATAATTCTTATTTCATTTTGATGTTGGCATTTGGATGATTTTTAAATGGGTCTTACTAAGAAATGAAAGCTAATGACTTAATTGAACAGTGGCTGAAAGAATCCCAAAAGATGTCTTTTTACTTTGTAAATTAATACAAGTTGTTGTCAGTACTTTATATAAATGATTGGGGTTTTTTGCCCCACTTTCTATGCTCACCTCTGTTTTATAAAATAAATCAGAGTGAAAATTCAGGGAAGACCTCCCCATTTTGTACTCTGCATGAAATATGCCTGTAGCCATTATCCAAGTACGATTTGAAAATTGATCACAGCTCTTGCTCGCTGCCTTGTTACTGTGATATTTGGCAGCCGGAATGTCATTTCTAAGATGGAGAAAGAAGTGACTGAGAATAGCTTGAATTAAATATGAACCTCATCTTTATGGAGGAGGAGTCAGGAAGAGATTAAAATCATATAAAGCCTTTCCTGAGGCACACAATCTAGCTAGAACTAAATTATTCAGAAAACCATAACTTTGAAGTTATGAAATGCAAGGGGTATAACTTTGGTCAGCCATCCATATGGCTTTTGATGTTGTTTTTCTACTGGCAAATAAGATTAAATGTACCATAATTTGGGACTTCTAACTGGGGATTTCCTGAAGATGTTGCGTACTAACTGTTCACTTTTATCCAGTGCTTATGGCCTGGGCATTGACATCTTGGTGATGGAAATGTTTGAAAAATATGATAGCTATGCAGTTAAATTATTATAAATCAATCCTTGAATAATTGACTTCTCTAAGTCAAGCATCTTATCTTTGTGTGGAGCAAGCAGAAGGTTCAGACATTTCCCAAATACTTGTTTTGTTTTCCATTGATCATACTTAACAAAATCTTCAGTACATGCAGCTGAATGTGGAGGGAAAAGACAAACACATTATTGTATATGGAATTGAAGCCCGTCCACTCTTTTGGCTTTTTTATTAAAGATCTAATTAACAAACAAAGTCAAAGTGAAATATACAATAGTATTATTTAAGTCATATATTATTGTCATGAAAAGCATTTTTATACAATTTAAAAAAAATAGGATTCAGAGCTTGTTTTCATCATAAGCTTGTAATGAAGTTTTAAACTAAACTGGAGAGGTTCACTTTAAAAAAAAAAAAAAAACAAACCCAAAAGTAAAGTTTAGTTTGGTAAAGTTTAAATTTGGATGCTAGCTTTTGGAGAAAGACAAACCTGGTTTTATTTGGTGTAACTGATGCAGAAGTATTTATTCATCTTAATCTTTGGAACTGTGAGCAAAATGAGCTTGTAGGCTGTCTCTGACTTTCAATGGGGAGATTTGTCCTGTGATTTACCTTCCTCTCTGTTGGGCTCTGAGCAGCCCAGGCATCCCCTCCTCTTTCAATGAGATGATGCTAACATGGAAAAGTAATAATGGGGATTAATCTTCTACTCTGGCCATATGATTTGCTGTTAGGGGAGTTAATAAAAATATACAGTAGAAAAGAAAAAAACCCAAACAACAGTATGTAGTGGCCTAGGTCTACGAAACAATGTGTAAGTAATTTATTTAGAATCTGTAGAAAATTCCAGTCTGTGAGGTCATTAATGAAATGCTTTATTGATAAGATTTGTATCTTGTCTGGAACAACAACAACAAAAAGTTGTGAATAAACAACAAAATCAAATAACTTCAAACAGTTTGGGAATAGCTCTTCATGGAAAATGTGATATTGGCATTCCTGACAATGTTTTAATTAGCTTTTTTTTTTTGCATTTCTTTCACAATAGAGCTGGCTTAACACATCCTCTTTTGTGCTCACTCAATATTATATTTAGCTATAGTTTCTGGATGTCTGCAGAGACATTTTAGGAATACACTAGCAACCAGAATCAATGCCAGACAGGATTTTTTTGTTTGTTTGTTTTAACAGAGCATCTCATTTCTCCCTCTTTTTTCTCCCTCTCCCCCCCCCGCCCCTTCCCCCCCCCCTTTCCACTGAAGCCTGCTATATACCCACTCATGTACATGTAGTTTTTTCTAGGGGGAGAACAACTGTGCAAAAACTCTTCAAGCCAATTTATTTCATCCTTATCACTTCTGCAGCTTGGTTTTGGGTCTGTTCCTGCTGTAAGCAAGTCCCTGGCTCCTCTCTGGAGTCTTCTACTTTTTCTTCCCAGGCAGTGCGAGTCTGTTCAACTAAGAGAAGCTGCTGCAATGTGGAGGAGTGAGAAGGAGGAAAAATAGCAATCAGAAAGCCTGCAGCATATGAGCAATCTCCTCCTTCAGCACTGTTCTCCTTGAGCTTTAAGATGGCAAACTGCAAGGAAAGGACAACAGGAACGGGCAGCTGTCACTTCTACTGTTTAGCCACAGTCATTTTAACAGAAGACAGAAAACAGTACATCAGGAGTAAGCTGAAAACAAATAGCTATACCATCTGTTATGGTGGGAGTAGCCATATGGAATAAAGTTCAAAGGGTGTTGTGTTTTGGTTGTTAACTCTTTGACTACATCCATGTTGTACTCAAACAAGTAACTGGAATGAGGTAGTTCCTGATTATCAATGACTGTCTCATTGGAGTAAGATGGAGCTTATTCTCCCACCTCATCAATAGTATCAGAAAAAATTTTAATATAGTATGTGATATCTGAGGGTCTGTGAGCCCAATGGTAATCAGGAGTGGCAAGGGGAAAAAAGGTGTATTCTAAGGATGGGTGGCAGGTGTTGCATCAGTGCTCCATTTCACCACCAGCTTTGGCTTCAGAATCCTATATATATGCTAATCTAAACTGGGAGAGGAAGTAAGTAAAGAAGTGACTTTCTAACTAGTAGCTCTGAACATGTGGAATGCACAAAAGGCGAGATGATAACATAGAGGTGGATGTTACACTTTTTAATTCTTTATCGTATGTTTTGCTCACTTTCCCAATGTAGCTGCATTTTCACTAACTGAAGGGAATATAATTTTTTACATAACTTGCTAGTTTCACTGTTACTACACTAAAGTTTCTTCAAACATCACTTCCTTTTGACAGGGATTAGGGTACACTATAAAGGACAAACATGCTATATAGTGCTGCAGTCCCTTACTTGCATGAAGTTGTTGTAGAGGAACTTAAACTGTTTTGAAAGAGGTAAAAATAAAGGATCTTGTAAACTTACCAAGATTTCACTGATTTCATCTTCTGCTTTTCTATCTATTCTAAAATGTGAATAGCAAAATGACTTATGACTGGTTATTAAATCTCTGAATTGATAATAAATAGGAAAATTTGTATTATTACATGTTGATAGTCTGCAATGAAAATAGTAATATCTCCATATTTCATGTGGTGGCAAGCCTCAGACACATTAAAAAATGTTTCAGTAAGATCTTTTCAGTAAAATGCTGCTTTTTGTTGTTTTGTGTTTATACATGGGAGCAGCCTTATGTCAGATTTCTAATATCTACATGCTGTGGAAAATGACCTTGTTACGGATATAGTGCTTACTGTTAATCTGGAGATACACCAATAAGGATCTAAAGCATAGTCAGATGGCCTTGTAGCTCAGATTTTAATCATATTACTGACTGACTGTGGTAGTTACTCATCCAGAGATCCCAAGGCACTCAGGCAATTTATACATAATTGGTTACTTTGGTCGCCGTTGTTTGATGAGGCTGTTCAATGCCATTTTCTGCTAGATGGCAACTGAAGCACTTCTGTGCTAATGACAGTGCTACCTTGAATACCAGTATAACAAGAATGGGAACCCACTGATTGTAGGAAAACTAAAATGGGTACTTGGTGTGTCCTAGAATTTCCAACCAATATAGTCAATCGGGTTTCACAGATGTTAAGACTGATCTTTTCAGAACAATAACAACTAATAAAGGCTAACGAAGGCAGGACCAGTGGGAGTGCATGTGTGACTCTCTTTGGAGCATCAGAAATAATTCTAAATATTTTATATAGTGTAGCCAGGAGAATCTTTATTTGCAATAAGGACCTAAAAAAATCAAAAGCACTCTCGCTGGAGTTTAAAATGTTACACAATTATCTGCCAGAAAAGTTCCCCTGTAAGGAGAGGGATAGGACTAAATGGTCCCCTTAGGGTACGTTCCAAATCTGTGGTCTCTAAAAACCAAACTGATCTCTGTTGGGTAGCAGCCACCTCAGTAACTTTTCCAGAACTCCAGCACTAAAGGTAATCTACAATATCAAAGCAAGGGGGCAAAGACTTTAAGAAATGTGAAATAACTATGTTATATGCTCTTAAACACAATTTCCAAATTGTATCAGAGGGAATTTATTTGCAATCAGAAGCTGTTAGTGTTTATGGTGTGATGATGCAATTATTAGCTGAGTAAACCTCATCTGAGCATTATTCCTTATTGAACTACAATAAATCAAAGTTTAATCCTTACAGGTTAATCTACCTCAGTTTTATAAATTAATTTGGACAGGGACTTAGCTTCTCTTGATTGACCCAAATTAGAAAGAAGATGGAATGAGATTAAGTCCATCAATGTGGGGATGTGAGAAATCTGATGGCTTTAGCTGAGAAAAACTGATTCACAACACCAAAGAAGTGACAGCCATCTTTCAAGGTCTCCCCCCTGCCTTCCCCTTGCCAAACAATGCCCTTTCCATGGGGCTGTAATGTAGCTGGTGTGTAGCCAGCGGTTAGGGAACCCCATGGTGAGAAGTCCCTCATATGCTTCGTTGTTACTCAAAGCTGTCATCGGGTCATGACAAAAAGTGATATTCCAACTTCCATTGTTACCAGTTTTTTCTATCCATAATTCTAATGTTTTGAAATAGCAGGTATATAAACTGGAAAACTTCACTGTGTTTTTCATTCTGGTTTTTTATTTTTTTATTTTCATATTACTGTAAGTCAAGTGCCTCTCAAGGTCTAACTGGATTGTTCTTTCTAATATACTGGCCGTTTACTTGTGCTTGTAAAAATTCATGGTTCACTTTGTTAAAATATATTTACATCTAACATTTGATATCAGAAATGCTTAAAAGAGAAAGTTTAAGGAATTAATTCATTTAGTATGTTGGGATTTTGTTTACTTTGTTAAACTGGAAAGGGTTTGTCTTTAAACTAGAAGTGCAATCAGAAATTAGGATAAACTCTGATGAAATTTTATCTGCAAGCACAAGTCTTGCCCATAAGAGTCCAAGCCATAGGTTTTACTGTTAGACATTTTGAGGTTGTTTGCACCAAGCTAATATAGACAAGATGAATGCATCCAAAAAGACTTTGACTCAGTAGTAAATCCACAAAGTTACATAACGAGCATGCCAACAACTAGGTTTGGTGTGTAACGAAGAGATCGTCCTTATGCTTACGGGTTTCTTTTTTCCCCTGGGTTGCAAATTTGTCACTAGATAGAAATTGAAATGTTCATACTTGTATGTCAGAACAGTGCATCTAACTGCAGAATACGATCTACTTAACTCACTTTCAGCATCCGCGTTGTCATGGTAGTATTTTGTATATGTAGGAGTTAGATGAATACTGCAAAATATATGTTTTGAATATGTAGGATTGAATTTCTTTTCAATCAGAAAGGTAGTTTGTGAGCAGGAGAATAACTGAATGCTGAGGACAGTTCTTGAGCTGTGAGAAACCCAATTTTAATTCACCTGAATGTTTTAGCCGTTGGACTTTTAGATGGGTTTGAATTTTAGGATATTTAGGACTTCTGTTGGATTCTAGGTTTTGGGGGGATTTGCTTGCTTATTTGTTTTAGACACTACTGAACAAAAAGAATTTTCTTTGTTCTGTTCAATATAGAACAGAACTGATTTGTCAAACTCCCTTTTGTTTTAGGATTACAGTTTTCCTGGCAGCTGTAACACAACTGGTTTGTTTATGAAATACAGGCTTGTTAACTTCAGCTTTTTATTATGACTATAATCGGGGTTTTGCGTCTAATGGTTATAGAACAGATGCCTGTCTGCCTGCCTCTCTGCCTGTCTTTCTCATAGAAAAAACAACAAAAGTAGTTTTGAAGGCTGTAGTGTAGTGGCACTGTGAAATAGGTAACTTATGCAGGGTATATAATATCAATATGCAGAAAAACTTCAAGTATCTTTGTAATGAACTTGAAATATCAAGGGAATGTTATGCAAACATAATAAAATTGTGTATCAGAACTGTTTTCTAACTAATGATAATTAAAACTTTCCCCTCTGCCTGCTTCCTTAGGTTCAAAACATGATTGATTGTATTGAAGTTTCTCTGATCTAAATACTTCAACCCTGGGGTTAACTATATTTCTGGATACTTAATCTTATCCAAAGCAAAGAGGGAAGCAAAACAAGACAGGAATGCCAATCACTTTGTGAAATGGAAAATAATATTGTCCTGCAACAATTAATTTTCTATCTCGGGATGCTTCCAAAATGATCAGTTAAAGACTGCAGATAAATGGAACCAAATAATTTTATAGAGTGAACAAAATGTTATCCAGGTACAAAACTAATTTAGTTTTTTAAAACTCTAAATTTATTTCATAACTTTTCACAGGCTAACGTGTGGTAAATGCTATTAGAGCTAATACTGCAACAAGAGGTTCTATTATGGAGCTTCTAAGCTAAGGCAAGCAAGAAACCCATGGATTTAAAACTCTTTGAATAAAGAGTAACTGCATGTCTTTGCAATGACGTAAGAAGTTCTGCCATAATGAGAACAGATATAACTTCAAATTCTACGTTATTGTTCCTTTCTTTCTGCAGCTTTGCTTCATGAGGTTGATGCATGTAATGTAAAAAAACATTTGTTGTTTCTAAATCCAAAATTATAATTAGCTCCCATACTTCATGACTAGCTAGCTGTTTTGTTTTGGTATTTATCAATCCAGATTGTATTTTAATTCTGCAGTCCTGGCTAATGATGCTGGACCTCAATTTATGCATTTCCAGTAAGTTTCTTAAAATTCTGGTCTTCCTCTTTGTAAAAATGTTCAAAATTACAGTTACAAGCTATGTAACAACAGTTCATATTAAATCAATGGGGGTAATATATATTCTCCTATATTATTCCTTGTTAAAACAGTTCTCTGTTGATAATTGCTTTTGTTTAATCACATAAATTTATGTGATGAGTTTGGCAGCATGTTGTTTTTCTGTACAAATTAGGAATGCCCAGCAATAAGCTACTTATTACAGTTACTAGAGCATCAGACAAACTGGCTGCAAAAAATGCTAATAATTAGGCGTTTTTATATGTGTTTCAATATGATCATCATCTCAGGCTACAAACAATATCCTCTGAACTGTATGGTGGAATAAATTTGCTGTTGGATTTCTAATAGGCATCAAATTCTTCAATTTAACTCAAGAATGAAATGTGCCGTTATATTAATTTATTATTTTGTTTACAATATTTTAGAGTTTTCTAATATGAGAAGATATTCTGTAGATTATTAACACTTTATGTCAATAAATAGTGCTAAACCTCGTATTTGGAAAATTGAGTTCACATTTGCAAAGTTGGAGTTGCAGTGGTTCTACTTCCAGTCTTGTTACTTCCCAGTATAAGAACTTTGTCGTGTACCTTCAGTTAACTCACTGAAATGTATTTAGATACACCCCTTCCTATAAATAGTTATCTTATAAGGTAACTCCTGTTTATTTTTGACTTCCTGAGACCATCAGAAGCATCAAACAAGCAAATGTTTAAATATGAAGTAAATCTGAAAACACTGATTACTGAAAAACAGAGAACTGTAAAATTCTACTGATCCTTGCATTCTATTTCTGTGGCTGCATTTTTTCCAAGATACTTAATGGAGTTAGGTCCTTGTGTGGTAAAGGGTGGAAATTTGATTTTTGTAGGGAGCAATGGAATGGCATACGTTTTCAGGGCAAGTGCTATGTTGAAATTTCCTTTTATCTAGCTGTTATTTTGACAATATCACATATGCTGGGGCTGTGCTGTAACTAAAAAATTTTCCTTAAATAGTATGTTTTGTGGCTATAAGTGGAAACAATGAATGTTGATTCATCAGCAGTGATGCTTATCTGAGTTTAGATAGCTGATGTTACAAGTCCCATAATTCAAGCAATGCGATGACTCATTTTGTTAATCATACTGTGACAAAATATATTTAAATTAGTTTCTTGTTCCCTTGAGCAGTGAAAGCATTAAGATACGAATATAACTTAACCACTTGAATGGCAAAATTCCTTGAATAAAAACCCAAATAAAATTTCTGCCTTAAAAATTGTCCTAAACTACACAGCAGATGTTTGGGGTATGTAAATAAAGGGTTGAGATCAGATGAGAAAGAGACTGAGACTCTGATCGCAATGAATGCCCTTAATATGCACCTTCACCGTTTGATAGAATTTTGAATGTTTGTTTCGGCATCTAGCACGCACAGTCAGGGTTGTTTGGGATGTTTTTGTTAAGATGCAGAAATCATCCTGGGTAAATTACAAAAGCACAGGCCTTTGGTTAGGCAGCTTCTAGTTGATGCTAACCAGCAAGAAATCTGTTAATCTACTTTATTTCGAGTCCAAAACCAAATACAACAGCCAATATTTAAGCCGATATAGATAAGGGACGATGAATACAAGTTGCATCAAGGAAAATTCTGGTAGGATGTTAAGAAAATGACAGTCACCAATACTGGAAGAGGTGCTCAGGGTGGGAAATCTGCATCTTTGGGGACAGTCAGAAGTTGGGTGACACATTCCTGAGCTACCTGCTTCAAAATTGAAGTTAGCCAAGTTTTGAGCCATGGTGTAGGAAGGGGCTGGAAATGACCTTCTGAGGTCATCTTCCCAAATAAAACAATTCTGTGATGTTAGTAGGGAAGTGCAAAAAATGCCTTAATGGTGTCTGGATCACCTTTTTTCAAGCCATTGCCTTTTCTGTATTAGAAAATTTATATCCTGAAAACCTTAAAAGGCTAACATAGTTTTTAAAGATAGTATCCAACTACATAGAATAGTAGCTTTTTTTTAATACAGATCTGCTAAACTCATTATTTGAATCAGACTTGGTAAAAGGTGGTGTTGACTAGGTATTTTCTTTCATCTCTAAAGCAACTTTGATCCATATTTAATATTTTCATATTCTCCACAATGCTGATTTTCTTTCATGTTCATTCTTTACACAAATATATACTTAAATGGAGGAATTATTTCTTTCTCCTAGGAAATAACTTTGAAAGCAGAAAAAGCATTGACTTACTGTGGTCATACCTGTTAACCTTGATTCACATGCAGTATTAGAAATTTCCTATTTAATACTTACAATGATATTTTAAGACTGCAAGACAAATGTGCAAGCAAAAGTGAAACCCCCAAAAGGGGATCAGTGGTATAGTGAAACTACTGAGCTAGAATGCAAAATTGCTGGTTATGTATAAAGTGATTTATCTGGTCTTAGAAACTCTGGACAACTGATAAAGCTAACAGACCATCAATACTGATTTTTCTAGTTCTGCAAATACTTAATGTGCTCTCTGCAGGAAGTAGTCTAAGCTGGAATTAAAAAGAAAATGCTGAGGCAATTTTATCATGGTAGATTTTTTTTTTTTAATAGAGGGACATTCGTTCCTAGTGCAACTACCAAATGCATGCTTGCATGTGGTTTGGAGTGATTTTGTACGAATTTCTTTATAGTCAAAATCTGGATGAGCAACAATCTAGAACTGCTACTCAGGAGACTCTAAAGGGGAGAAAAGGGAGAACTGCAAAAAGATGCATGGTATATGGGGTAAAAACTGTCAGGCTGCCTTGAGGATGAGCCAAGATGAGATTACCTTCAGTCCTTTTAGCGCTTAAGTCCTTTATACAGATTGCAAAATCAATCCTTTGGTACTTGTATCTTGTGACTGTTTCAGTCTGAACTTGATAAAATATTTTAGTTCTTTTTCTTTGAACCTCGTTGGGGAGCAAGTAGGGTGTTGATTCAGAATGGAATACAAGCAAAGGGGATGCAAAACTTGTCTTCCTCCACTTTCAGCATGACACAAAGTTTTTAGTACCTTTGCTATACATCCCTATTTTTTTTCCTGTGCGAATGTGGGACTGAGCTTTGAAAGTTTGTTTGAACAGAGCTGCCTATCCAAACGCTTCTGACTATAGTCAGTATTTATAGTGCCTATTGCTAGTAATTTTGCTGTGTAGCAAACCTGAAAGCTTTAGTAGCATTTTCAATAGCTCAGACAGTAACCAGAATAGCAATGTTGGGGTGAATGAGGAGCCTTTTAGAAAATGACTCACTTGGTGAGATAATTAGGCTATTTCCAGATTATGCAGAGACAAACTATGGTAATTCTACTGGTAAAATAATACATATATAAGGGAGTCCTTTTGTGTTTCAGTCCAGTTATGTAAGAGAATTTCTTCTAAGTTGTCATTTTATAAAATGACATTGTTATTCCGACTTCTAAAGAACTACCAGCAATTTAAAGGGATTTTATAGTTACCTGGCTGCTGGTCATTTAGTGAAAATTGCACAATGGAAGGAGGAAATTACAGAATAGAACAGAAAAAAATATCGGTTACTAAGAACTCACAAAATAGAGCGTGAAGAGTTTTAGCCATCCAGTCACTGATGGAATTTTTACATACATTGCTGAAAAATAACAAATCAGAAAGCATCTGTTATGTTACTGTAAAATCCTTGGTAAGTGCTTTTGTCTTGAAATATCTTAATTTCAAAAAGGATATAGAAGAAAAAGAAAGAGTTTCAAGACGACCAACAGGAATGGTAAGATACAGAATGCTTCCCATATTAGGGATGTGTAAGTTGCATAGCATTTTCCACTTACACAAGAGACAACTAATGATATAATATTATAGAATCTGTAAATCAAGAATGACATAGATGAGTTTTTCATTGTCTCCTGCTGTAGAAGAATCATGGCACTATCTAAAGGAGAGTGTAGGTGAAGGACTTTAAACCCTCAGAAGATTGTTCTTGATGCAATAGGCTGTCGATGTGTGGAACTTCTGGCTGCAAGAAGGTATGGCTATTAAAAATTTACATTGTTTTAAAAAAAAAAAGTAGGAATAACTAATTATTGGGATGAAAAACTCCACCGAGAAGTATAAAGAGAAATAATAAAAGCATGTCTGGCTCAGGAAGCTTGAGGAAGGCAATTGAGGCTCCTGGGTTGTGACATGGGTAAGCATTTGACATTTAACTTTGGCAAAAAAAGGATTATACTGTTCCATCAAACTTGCATACCTTATTAAATAAAATTTTATAATTATTTTTCTAGAAGACTTTGGGGAGGGGGGAAGTGCTAGAAATAAATGAAAACGCGTTGAAGTAAAGGTTTTGCAGTGTTGTATCCTTTGCAGTTCTGGTAGAAGTAAGGTCTTTGATTTCAAACTGGCTCTGATAAGAAGCGTTTCTGCAGCCTTGAGTCAGGTAAGTGACAGAAATGTAGAAGAGAAATAGGTTATGAATTCTGTGATGTCTGGGGTGTTACAGGGTTGGTTTGCAGATATTCCTTCCAGACTATCAAGTATAGAACTCAAAAGATGAAGGCTTCTAAACTATTTAATAATTTCTATTTACTATTAAAATTAAGTAGAACTACTTTGAAATTAAAAAGAAAATGTATTATAAGTATAGATACATAAAATATATTAATGCATTGACTTCAGTTAAGGAATCTCAAAAAATTTTAAACTGCTTTTAATTAAGCTGAAGATACTTGATCTGTCCCACTTTGAGAACAAGGTTTTAGATGATTTGTACAGCTTCCAGCTTTACCAAGCGCAACATAATGTGGAAACAAAGGTTTGGACTTGCAAAGAGATCCTCACATTTTCAGTCTCCCCTGGAGAGACTGTCTGAATATGATCTTATTTGGCATGAATTTTTATTATAATACTGTAAAGTTACTCCTGTAGGATAGATCATAAAGTAACTTGCTTCTTTACAGTAGGTAGATGCACAGTATGAGTCATCAAAATTGCAAGTTCTTAAAAATTCCTTCTCTTTCATTTTTGAACTTTAGTGGGTGTTAGAGAAGGTGGGAGCTGTTATTATGCACAGTATGAACCTCTTGGAAATGCAGACAAAGTGGAACCATTTAGGACTGACTAGGTTAGCTGCAAACCCCTACGTAGGTGGTAATTTAATCTTGCTTCTTGTACCTCCTGCTGATTTATTTATTTATTTATTTCCTTTTCCCCCCCCGCCTTTATTTTCAACTTACATACTGACTAAGGTGAAACAAGTATCTTTTCACAGTTGACCTGAATGGAGGGCCACATCGTTTTTTGGATTCAGTCTCTTGAGTATGACTTCTGTTAAATGAAAAGACTCTGTAGTGCTGTCACAGATAATGTTCTGTAGTTAAATGGCAAGGTATTCAGCAGAAAAAGTATTTTAAATTAGGGAAGAATGGTGCCTATTCTGTTAAATGTACAAGTGTTTAATCAGTGAGAAGTTGGTCGTTTTGAAGGAAACAGTCGAGGAAAAGTCAGAGTGAGCATGCAGACAATGAGGTGAATGCCTTGTGGAAAGATGCAGAACATGATAAACTCTTTCAAAACACAAAAGCTGTGGTTAAACATCAACAACTGATATAGTGCTGTTACTTATGTCTTTTAAAAAATGTGTGTGTCATAAAATTAAGGAAATTATAATAATTTTATTTAATTATTTGTGTTGTAGTTTTTATGGTGGTTTGGGTGTATGTTGGAAGTGCTGTGATAGTGAGTCTCAATTACATTTAAATCTCCTACCTGAGGAACAAATTTGACTGACTACTTAGTCTGTCTGTCTTTGATTTAATTTAATTTTTTCCCTCTGAAAATAGGAATTGTATCACAAGTAAATTTTTCCCTGTTCCTAGATGGCAAAAGAGAAGAGTAGAGAGCTTCAACTTTTCCTATTAGCATCAGTTGCTTAAATTTGTCAACTTGGGAATATTGTAGAACTTTGACATATGCATTTTGATGATCCAAAGGTATTTACTGTGTTCTTCTCCTGAAATGACCACACGAAGAGCTGCCAGTAAGGGCATTACTTCATTTTATTTTGCATTACATTTGCTTTTGAAGATAGACCATTGTAATGTATTTATTGCTTTAGTGCTGTTACGTGTGGAAGAAGTGCAGGTCTTTTAAGCTGAATGTTTTGCAAAAACTGCATTAAAAGCAAGTGTGGAATTTTTTATTTTCTTTCTCTTGGTACATAGTAGCACTGCCACAGTTGTCCTCCTAACGCTGATGAAGTTAAAACTAACATACATTACTCAGATTGCTTATCAAAGCACCTTGCAAAGCCACTTGCAACTGTTTGATCCTAAACTCTGGGTGAAACAGATGTAACTGACGTTGTTTGTAATAGAATGCCACAATCATGACGCACAAGAGGAAAGGAAGTACGCAGTCATGACCTTACACTGTAGGAGTTTGTCACTACTTCTTTCGCTTGTATGCAGTGTGTAGACCATCTTACTTTTCTGTGTTTGCATCTCATGCTGAACTGACTTGAATGCCTTTGCTGGGGGAGCTTTTTTCTCAACTGTTGCTAAGGCCCTGAGATAGCTCGCTTTTTTTTTTTTTTTTTTTTTTTTGGACTGCTGTGGACTTCCTTGTGTCTTCTCTTAAAGCACACACCGCCCCCCCTCCGCCCGCAGCATCTTTTCTCTATGTACGAACACAGCAGTTTTCTGGCCGCTCTTGTAGTACCCACCCCCATCCTTGCTCTGCAGACCCAAGGATAGTTTGGTGTATTCCAGTTAGTCTTCCAAATAATTTGTCTGATAAAGGAAAAGTAAAAAAACCCCACGAAGTAAAACTTGTTCTGTGTGAATATCAGTTTAGGCAAGAACTAATAAGATGAACTTGTATGATTCATCAGCGTTAGGTTTTTCGGATTTGTTCTTTAATTTAGAGACGGTAAAAGAATTTTCAAGGCTGGTTGTAAAGGCTTACATGTTCTACCTCCTGAAATGAATGAAATGCAATTCAGTCTCTATTACTTTTATTCATTTGAATCTGCCAAGACAGGAGCCAATTAGTGTTACAGATGATGCAAGCAACGAGACTGAGACTGCCAAAGGGTTCCATGTAGATCAGTGAAACATCCTGGCTTCATAATGACCTTCTGTCACTTCTAGTGATGGTGTGACTGTACAGCTAGTTTTATAGAAGTGAGAAGCTCTGTGATTCTGTTATCTTCCTGAAATTTCTAGCTTTCAGGTTCCTTGGAGTTAATAGGCTCATAAGCATGTCTGGAAAAGCAAAAGTTTCAGAAAGTTTGCAGATGGCTCATTATAACGTTATCATAATGACCCCTGTCTTAACAGTAAACACTGTTTTAAATTTTATTACTGATCTTAAGTGGCTTGCCACTAAATATGTACAACTCTTATTTTCCACTTCAGATGTTTTTTAAAAAAGTCATCAAATGATTATACATTCTACTCAACCTTTACTGCAGACATTTAAAACAGAAACTTCTTTTCCTTAGTGAATAAATACTCTTAACTTTTCTTCCCCTTTCATAATTTTAAGGAGACACCATCCCTGATAGCTACCATTGTCTTTTATACCCCTGGATGGACAGCTAGGCTACCTCTTCGGACTTTTTAAACTTTGTGAGAAGACTGTTTTTCACTTAGCCAATTTACCCTTCATGGCTGGGAGTGATCTTACTGTTCTGTGCTTCCATTCAGGCTATATTGTGAAGTTGGCATTGTCACAGCTTTCCTGGAGTGGTGTTAGAGGCAGTACAATTTTGTGTTCTGAGTGAGCAGCTGCTCAAAACCTGTTGAAGACCCACCTTTTCTCATCTCTTGCAAGGTGGCTTGCGTTTGCTAAAGCACACAAGACAAGCTAGATGGTGTTATTTCGGTGTTTTTGAGAGACATCGTGACATTGTGTACTGGGTACCAGTGCAGGTTTTGTACATCTGCACTCAGGATTATGTTTTAGCATCCCTGAAGCACTTACAATGGTGCATCCCTTTTGTTAAGGTGGGGTGATTTCATTCTTCTCTTTCCTACTGTTTAATTCTCGCCATTCCCGTTTTGGTGTAAGCCCTGAAGTGGATTTGTGTTAGAATGAGGGCAGCAGTAGAAAACTGCGCAGACTTGGTTTTTCTCTATGGATTTATAATAAACGACCACATGATTGATATGGAGACTGCCTCTGTCTAGAATTTAGAATCATCAAACACCTGTAGATCTTAATTTTCTTTAAACTGTTAAATGGAAATCTGAATATGGGGAGTGTCTGTGGAAGGGGCATTATATGAAGCACTTAGCAGCAGAGTACCTACAGATTCAGCAGCTAATAGATTGTTATCTGCCACAATTTAAAATCCTGAGACCAAATAAAATTCTAAATGTGTATTCTTATTCCTGTGTGCTGCTTGAGCAGTCTTCACTAAATTGTTCTGCACATAATTTAATGTTCATCCTTTTAGCTTTGAAGGCATATTGCCAAAGAATTACTCATAGTTAAAGAAACAAAAAAAAAAAATCAGCGAGTGTAGCCCATAAATGAGCTACACAATCTTACTTCCCTTTGCAGGTTTTTCAACAAATGATAAAGGGTGTACTCTTCAAAAATGCATTTACCAAAAAATAAACCTTTCAAATCACTTCCAGTACATACAGCTATGGCTCTTAATGACTGCTGCTGTAAGCTTGGTAAATTGCTTTAACTCTATTTTAAGCACATTTATACTTAAGTGTTGTTCTTACTGTAAATTCCATTGCTGCCTTTGGTCCTGATTGGTAGTGCTTAGCATTTTAGATGGAAATAATGCATTGGAGATGGAAAGTAAGTTTAGTAAAGTGATAACCATCACAAGTGATGTTTATTATAATGAATGTGATATGAGAGTATACATGACAAGCAAGATACCATAATTAAACTATTTGTTACAAATTGTGGAGATGTTTACTTCACACAGTGCTTTTCTTTTCCTAATGATGGACGACTCATCACTGGACAGCCGTTTTTGCTTGGACTGAAAGTTAATTGCTGTTCTTGTTTTCATTATTATACCAAGATGAGGTATTCGCAGCATTATACATTTGTTTTATTGTGTCTTACATTTTACTGTTCCTCTAAAAAGACAGTTCAATTATTGATTATGTATTTGTGGCTAAATGCCAGGCTTCTATTCCTAGAACCAAACAATATGGCTCCAAAAGTGAATTTCAATGAAAAATCCCCAAAATATCAGCCTTCCTTTTAGGGGCTAAGCAGACATCTGATAAAAGTTTCAGCCCTTCTAGGTTCTGTAGGACTGGATTATCCTTAGCATTGGAAGGTGTTTCCCACTGTCTAAACAGAAGATCCCTTGCTGCAGTTTAATCCGTTGCTGCCTATAATGCGCAAAGAGAATATATACTCCTTTTTTGCAGCAACCTATTATGTATTTAGGCAGTTATCATATACGTCCTTTTATTGACTTCTCGGAAAACAATCCAAATTACAAATTAGTAATTAGACGTGTTTTCTCAGCATTTTTGCAGGAGAATTGCTCCAAGTAATTCACTGTGCTTCTGTGGTGCTTGATGCTTGTCTGGCGGCAGTAGCTGTTGGGAAATCTGGGACTTGTTCTACCGTGTACCAAAAAGCTAAACGCATTTCCTTGAGGTACCTCTTGTGTGATTATGAAAGCAGGGTAAGGAGATTTGCAGTCGTTACTTTTATAAGACTTGTTTTGAATGTCAAAAAAGAATAAAAGATGCTAAGTATGTGGGGTACATTAGGATCCAGAAGCAGCCTCTTCAAGTTGAGGGGTAACTGAATAAAAAGGAGAGAAGGCAACAGCAGTAGGAGCCTGCTGAGGATGATGCTAAGGGAGAAAAGTGGAAGAGGTCAATATACTTAAGTAGGTTTGTTTAATGGGTTTATAAATTATATGTATGAGACTTGAGTTATAAAGTTCTATAGTCTAGGTATTTTTTTTCTTGTATATTTGGGGATACAAAGCTGCATAAATGGAAGAAGAGAAAACATGCTTGGAATCAGTCTGATATATCAAAAAACTTGACAAGCATAGATCAGAAAACAACTGATGCTACAAATATTATGAAAATAATGTGTGATTAGTAAATATTATTGGCTTCATTAATTTACATGTAGGGGAGATCTGCAGCACACTAATAAAAATACTGGTTTTATGGAGAGAAAAGTAGCAAAATAAAGGAAATGGTTTCTCTCCATTAAGTACATTGAAAGAATTTAAGATTTTTGAAATGGTTTTGAAGCATTAAGTAACACAGACACAAAATATATGCTTTAATGAAAGTACTTATCTCACCTCTCTGGTGGAACACGTTTCTGTTTAAAAAAAGATTAGTGCAAAAAGACAGTCATTCAGAAGGACAAAGCTTAAAACATTCCTAAAGCTTACATGTTTCTTGAGTTTTGTTGTAATTCTTCCAAAACCACAAAATAGAACTCAGCAGAAGTAAGATACTAAACCACCTTGAAAAATACTAAGCAATTCTGCATATAGAGGAAGATGAAATAAAACTGCAATACAGAAATTCTATATTGCCTGAGATTAGATGTTGCTTTCAAAAGCTGCATGAAATTGAAGCCATTAGCTTATATTTGCATTTAAGCAGTGGAGTTGTAAAGCTAGATAGTTATAAAATTGTAAATTATAATCAGACGGGTAACTTTACATGTTATAGGAAGATGTCTCTACAATGTCTGGTGGAATCTTTTAAAAAAATATTAAGAGCTAGAGCAATAAAGCATTGGACTGTTAATATATATAGGCATTTGTGTCAGCCTACAGAGATTATGTTTGCAAGTGGAAGCAGCCTTTTGTTCCGGAAAGAAATTAACTGTTATGAGCTTTAAAACATGTTAGTTCTGCTAACATATTGCCACCTCTTCCCTCTTCGTAGAAACTCATAGTTTCTGTCATTTGTTTGTAGGTATTTTTCAGTGCTTGATATTATTTACTGAGAAATCAAGAGGAATCAAAATTATACATAAACGGCTATTAATACATGCTCAGATGACAAGTTTGTTTTTTTTTTCCCCCTTACCCTGTAGAAGTTTTCTTCTGAGAACATGGAATAAATGAGAACTTCTAGCATTTGCTTCTTCTAACATATAATGGGGCTTTTAAGTTATCATCTAAATGACATGAACTGCTAGAGAATTGCTCTCAGGGAATACAAGAGCGTCTCTCCCAGTGACAACGGTGCTGCCAGCAGTCTGAAGGGGTGAGGCAGGATAGGTGGGTCTCAGTTGTAGGATGAAATATTTTTTAAAGAGGGTGTGCTTTTTTTTTAATTCTGTCTAATGATGTCCAGTGGGATTTGGGGCAGGGGCAGTTTGTGTTTAGATAACTACAGTCTAAGGATGCCATAGGTATAGACTTTTGTCATGATCCAGTTATAAATAAATACATGTAGCTATTTAAAAAAAAATTATATGATTATGTGCATAGTACTTCAAATTTATCAAGAAAATGGTGTTCATCTTTGGACCTGCAAATACAGTGATACTTTGCAGTTGTCTTTTCTTTCCTATAGGCAGGTCAGCAAGGAGAACAGTCTGAGAGGACGAGAGCCAACCACAAGAAGAGAGAAAATCATTTTGTCAGGTAGGAGTAGTGGGGAGGTAGGGACACCAGAGTTCAAGCTGTACATGGAAGTCAATGATAATCAAATGTGTAGATTATTGCACTCACAATTCCAGTTATAGTCTAGTTTCCCACTAAGTTCTGATGCCAAAAAGACTTGATGAAATAGTTCCCTTAAACTGTCTTCACCACAACTGACAGTGAAATGCTCATGTGTGACTAGAGTCAACTGGAACATCTTTTTGCCAATGATTAAAGTAGTATCACCCAAGATCATTAATGAGGTTAGGATAAAAAAGGTATCATTCCTACTAAAAAAACCCAGTGTTATATTCCCATTTTTTTTTCTTTTTACTGAATACACTATCCATTATTCAACTACCACACTTGTTTTCACGCTGTAAAATCCTATGCAAAGTCAATAAGTACAAAAATATGAGTCTTAAAATTGTATTCTGGTATTTGTGTTGCAAACTTCAGAACTGATAGACCTGTTAAACTGAAATATCAGCCTTTCAACAGCAAGCACCTAGCCATAAGCTGAACTATTTCAGTAACTGTAAACACAATAAAAATCCTTATGATGAATCTCTGAAAAGTTCATTTGATGTAACTCGTAAGAAATACACTGAATTAAAAGGAATGAATAGTCCTGCATTACTGATAAGAGCTAACTAAATTTTTTTCAAGTGACAAGAAGAAGCCATGTTTTGTTATGGAAGTAACAATACAAAATAAACGCCCAGAAAAACATCAATATCTCTGTAACTGAAGTTCATTCTTCTGAACTGATAAAGATGCTTCTAACTTGAAAGAGCCTTTTCAAGACAGTGCATTTGTTCTTGTGGCAATATAAGAGTTTCTTAATTACTTGGGTATTTTGGTGAGAGAGTCAGTTTATAACTGTGAATTATCAGGATTTATACTTCAGTCTGACAAGTAAGCCACTTGGGCTTGTGGCTAGCTCCTCAGTCTCAGATGAGGAAAAGGATTAGTTTTAAATTGCATCAAAATTTCAACATTGAATCTTTTGGCCACAATAGAGAAGAAACATCTTCTGCTTACTTGACCTAATTAAAGTGAAGAAAACTGTGTAATAATTTCCTGAAAGCACTGGGAAAAGGAGGTGGGCGCTTAGTTCAGAAATGCTGAAGATGTGTTTGTAATTCAAAGAAACAAGTTTTCATGGTAGCATGAGACAGTTCAACATAAAAAGGTGCAGTTGTAAAGGAAGTGTATGTTAGCACAAAGGTGCAAAACAATTCCTCTTCATTGGATGGCCCTTCATGCAAATGCCATTTTTATGCAGTAAGCGTGGAACAATACAATAATAACTTTTCTTAGCTACACAAAATTAGTGAATGAAGGAGATTAATCACAAACATTTTACTTACTTTTAACTATATTAGCATCAATTGTCGCTATAGTGCTGCAGTCCATCCAGATGGCTGAATCTTATGCTTAGTGTTCTGCTGAAGCAGGCTTGCTTTTTGCAGGACTTGCGCCAAGATTCTCAACAAGTGAATTCAATTCTGGAAATGTTCCAGAAGACAATCAGACTTGGATTATGTGACCATTAGCAACTATTGTGGTGAAGTAGGCGTAGCTCTGTGCAGTAAGACAGTGCAGATGATATCCCTGATTTTGGGGTGGGAAGGGAACATTTACTTGAAACTAGTTCTAGTCTGATCCTGTATGTTCAATAAACCTTATAGTGATTAGGATATATCCCGTGTGTTACTTAAGCACACCTTCTGGTTTAATTTCATCTGCAAGGAATTTGGATTAATGTACGTCAGTCACTTCAAGATGTGAACTAATGTGTGTCCACTAGTGGGAACAATCAGGAGGTACACTTCTCACTTCTGTGAACTAAATGGGAACATGAATGCAGCGATCTAGTAAACACACTGATACCTCTGTGTTAGACACCTCTTTCCATGGTTAAAGGCTTTACTGGTAAATGCAGCTGTTCAAGTTGTACTAGTCTGATTCTGTGACAATAGCATGGATAACTTAATGCTATGGATGTCGGCTATTTGTTTTGTTGTTTTGTTGTTTTTTTTTTAAATGCTACACCTGCTGTCGTAATAGTTCAAATAAAGCATCGTTTGTTTGAGGCATATTCGTTTTGATAAAAACATTATGGGCAATATGTCTTCCTGAAATGATCTCGCTTAACCAAGCACTATTTAATCTAGCCCGGCAGACTAATCATCTATACATGATCACATTTCAGAAATCATCCTGGTGAATCAAGTCAATGTGCTTACCTGCTATTTCGTTAGCATTGTTTAGATTGGTATGTGATTGCTTTTTTCTGTTGAAAGAATGTTTCTTAATGGATCATGTGGAGCTCTGTGATAGTAAGTTGGCCATAGAGGCAGCTTAATGCTATTTTAATAGCGGAGATTTTAACCTTCTGTTGTGAATTTGTTCTCCTTTGGTTTATGTCCTTGTTACATATCTAAATAATTTTCTTGGATTTAAAGGAACAAAACATGAATAAACATGTTCCTCTTTTCTATTTACTTTGCTAGTTATCATCAGTGTGACTACTCTGAAGTCTTTGGTCTGGAAACTGAGAGCTAAGATGCCACTCTGTATTCTCTAACAAAGTAACATCCGTCCACTGGTGATGGCTCCATCAACCTTTTCTGTATGTTTTTTCTTCAGTTAGGCAAGTTAAGAATTATCAGCAGTGGAATGTTCTTGTTTGTATTCCTTTTAGTCTTCTGTAGCTAATACTAAATGTGCCTCTTTCTCCCTGGGAAGCTTCCAGCTCTTCCCTGCTAATGAGATTTCACACATTAAAGTATACTGATAAGAGCACAGCAGAGCTAAGATTACATATCTAAAGTTGTTCCTGTTGCTAGAAAGTGATGAACCTGCTATCTAATGTGCTGATTTTTCTTCCGGAACTATCCAATGTATTCTGTTAATTTTTTCCTATATTTAAGCCATAAAATTCTCAATTGTTAGGGCCAAAATGTAGAGCACATTAATACTTTGAGCTTAAAACAATACTTTCATACTTGAACTAACAGAAAAATGAGTATATTTACCATTTTATATAGTATAGACAAGGTATTTTCCCTTTCCTGTAGCATCTTAATCTGCAACATGATTTAGGAGATCGTTCCAATTGCTTTGCTGATTTTTCCTTAAATGTCACATGATTTTGGGCAAGCTCTCAATTTTTCTTCCCTATTCCCCAACCTGAGTATTGTCATCCCAAGTCTTACTGCCTTTGCAATGAAATTTTTCCTTGGGAGGTACTATTTTGAGCACAGATTTTTGTAACGGTGGGAATTATTATCTGTGACTAATAACAATCTCTGTGGAGCTTGTTATACAACGAAGACCGATCACGTGCTTGAATATATTCCTGTGATTGCTTGCAGCTATGAGTAGCTTAAATTTCAGAAAGTTCCTGCCTTATCAAAAGAGGTACAGTACTGAACATTTTTTTCCTACTGAAATAAGGTAAATTATTTAAACTACTGCTATTTTAACTCAAGTTAAATAACACTTAGATGAACTTCCAAGCAACAGTCTAGAAAAACGTACAAATTAACAGAGATTAAGCTGGTCCTTGAACTGTTCTAACAGAATGTTTCTTGAAGTGCCCCATAAGCGAGCAAGTAAGATAACATTAGAGAAGGTCTTACTTGGAACCCTTTTTTTTTTCTTTCACTCTTTTATTTATTTTTAAACAAATGTTTTGACAGTGAGGTACCCTACTTGGCACTGCGTGGTGGTTTCTAGAATAGTTGGGGCTTTGAGGAAGATGAGAGTCAGGATGTTTTCTCTGGCGATATGGCTGCATTTCATATTCTAATACTCATTTAAGAATTTTTATTGGAGGAAACTTGAAGGCAAGGTAATCTGTAGAAATAAAGATTATAGGACTGGTTGTAGTGTAAGCATGGAGTTTATTACTCACCTTGTTTTCTGTTGATTGTGTGGGTAACAATATTTACTCCTCAGCTAGTCACGCTGTATATAAAATAAAAACCAACAATCAAAAAACCAAACCAACCAAACCCCGCAAACCCCAGCCTGTGGATGGCATGGTCCCTACTATCTGTCCTGTGAACAATCCTGTATTGTATTGAAAGCAGAGCTTGAAATGGTAATCTCTTGGAAACAGAAAGCTTTGCTTTCATGTAGTTAAGCTAACTGATTTATTAACAGCTGCAAAATATAGCCATAGCTTGATCAGATTTCACTAGCATTGCTTATAACTCAAGGAATGCTGTATAATTGAATTCAATGTTGTGTTTTATAATAGCATGACTAAACTATAATTGTCAGGTTGTCGTTCTCCCTCTTGCCATGCTTATGGTCAGATTGCTCATGACATGCGTTGCTTTGGTATTTCAAATAGTAAAACTGGATCTCATTGAAAAACTACTGTGAAGTGTCTCTTACAGTTATGTTTCATGAAACGAATGATCCAGGTCTATTTTCAGAGTAATTCTAAACTTTGGTTACTTTTGAAGGGAAGACTGATTACTGTTGTGATGGGCCACCAATACGAGGTAAGAGAACGTACACAGATTTTGTAGTCTGAGTTCCACTGAGAGATTTGGCTGACCTTTAATTCTAATTATTAGTTTGTCTGCATAAAGGTTCTTGCAGTAGATACTCTGGTTTCCCTGCTCATAAGTGGTGAGTATCAGTCTTGTGGATATGTTACTGTAGTATAGAAATTATAGTATGATACCTGAAAATAACTTGCTGCTTTTTCAGTATAAAAATGTAGTATGTTTGAAAACATCTAGTAAATTATGACATGGAAATTTGTACACAAGGTAGAAACTGCTACTTTGGATTTGCTTCTATTCAGTCAATACTGAGGATGTAGAATAAAAGAGATTGTTACTCAAGATAAGAGCCACACTTTAGATAGCAAATAAGCTCAGTAATGATAGCCATAAGGAACTCGTATACTAGGAATCCAAATGAAAATGAGGATGCAGTAGGTGTGCTGCTGGTGGGCGGGAGGAGGTGTGAAGGATGGAGGGTGCAAGCAAAGAAAGGAAAGTAATTAGGAAATAGAGAAGTAGTTTCCAAAACTCTGTATGGATTTGATTGCCATTTGCATGCGCCTGAGTTCTGTCACTTCAGAATATAAACACAGCATGAGACACAGCAGGGGAGGTTGGACTAGATGACCTTTAAAGGTCTCTTCCAATCCAAACTATTCTATGATTATTGAGAATTAAAGTGTGTTCCTAACATGGAGCAAGGTCAAAAAGCAGAGTGATTTGAGTTGTGCAAATTAGACAATGATTTTGAGAAATACATCATGACATAGAGCGATCAAAAAATGGTAACTGAAGAAAAGAGACCAGGGAAAAGGTTATAACTCTATATTCTTAACTGTATGAAGTTGTCAAACAGTAGAATAACTTAATTTTAATGAAGCAATAAGACTCCACAGAGGGTGATGAACAGTCAAGTAAATAGTGTCAATTTAATAAGGTTCTAAACGTTGCAGGCCTTGAGCAAAATCTAGCTTTTCAGCATCTCTGTAGCACGCAGTGGTATGTCAGCAGCAATACCATTATGTCCTGGCATACACTAGTGATGCAGTGAAATAACAGAATGGGAATACAACATTAAACAAAAGTAACGATGTGGTCTAAATTTTGTAGTTCTCACCTAAAATGCCTTTTTTTTTTTTTTTTTTTTTTAAAGAAAAGGCAAAACATTGAAACAGGGGCACTAAACTGTAGGAGGAACAAGCGGTACATAGCTGGTCTCTACTCGGGGGTGGGAAGGTCCTCCATTCCCTGTACGGTCGTTCTGTCAGACTGCTGTGTTGTCTGAGGTGAAGAAAGCTCTTCAAGCCTTGAAATTTTATTCCAAAGTAGGAAGATCATGTGAAAGGAAAATTGCATGAGATATCAGAAAACAGTTACATTCATTAAGACAATGAAAATCCATGGTGCTAATTGAAGTACCTGTTAAGCGTGTGCTAGTCATGTAAGGCTCTTTCCACATGAAATTAAGCCAAGCAGAAATTCAGGTTTATGTGACCTGTGTGTCTTGTTGATGAGACCCCAAGCAAAAGAGCAGGAGAAGTGAATTATATCCAATTACCCTTTGGCCATATATACTAATATACTGAATTACAGAATTTGAAGAAAATTGTAGGGCGCATTAGTTTCAGCAAAATCAGTTTTCAGCACTTTTTTAATATATATGCTGCTATGATGCAGCAATGAAGAAGGAATTATGCTCTATAATTCACTGGTGTATCAGAACTAAAGTCTTAAAACATTTGTTAAGTTTCTGCCATACAAAGTAAACTCTTTTCAGATGGGATGTAATAAATAACTGAGGTGGCATTTATTTACCAGGATGTCAAGCTATGCTTACGTTAATTAGAGTGTTTCTCTAGCAATAAAAAGTAAAATGGAAATGTTAATAGTTTTGCCATTTGTATTGATTCATAACTTCTAAGGCTGTGATTTCTGACTGAAAGACATAATTATGTCCCATGTTACTACTGAATCTCTCCAATTTTGTCTCAGAGCCACAACCGAATAGTTCAATCAACTTCAAAAAGTGCTTGAATTCACCTCCCCCTTTTTTGTGTTAGGTCTGGGTTTTTTTCTTTTGTTTAATCAACTCTGGGTTTTGTCTCAGATTTTCTTTTTTTTTCTTCAGAATAGCCTCTGTTTCCAAAGAGTATTCTGAAATATTCATGGTCATATAGCAAAAGCTTGCTGAAGTCTGTTTTTTAAAAACAAGCAAATATAAACTTTAATAAGCAAAGAGAGGGAGCAAGTTGTTAAAAATATGTGTGTATCTGTTTGATATTTGTAACAAAAAACCCAAGTATTTTTCAAGTATTATTCTTCAACGTTTCCTTCAAAAGAACTCACATTTTTAATAGCTTCTAATAAATGAAGAACTATTTCACAACATGGAGCATTATATAAAAGACAGTCATCAATCTAAACCAGTGTTTTAATATCTGTAGATATTTGCTCAAAGCAGTTGAGTGGCAGCATATATAATATTTCATATAGGGTTCAAAAGAACAGAAATCAGTTTCTTATAGCTGAAAAAGTAGCTCAACAGTGATGCCTGTGAATAAATGCTGTGTCTTCTGCAAACATACATTTTCTTATACCTTAGTTTTTATGTAATAGTAGTATAAGCGTGTGCTTAGATGGCTCTAAGACTTTGGGTTTTTAAAAAAATCTGGTGTATTGATGTTCAGTCTTTGGCTGCAGTGCAACTAATCAGATGTTCTTTTGCAGAATAAACAGTGTGCAGAAACACACTTAACATCCAAAGAAGTCCGTTGTGCACGTTGAAGTTAGTAGTTATAACTGAGATAATAAAGGGAGTACATATCATAACAGTATTGATCATATGCTGTCAAACTGCATAATTCTACCTTGTGGTATTTCGTATTTTAAACCCTTTAAAACACTAACGGGACACGTACGGATCCAGCAGTGTTTTGCCAAGACTCAGTTATGAGGCATCTGCTCTGAATCACCCTTGCTCTAGTAAAGCTCAAACCTGACACTGTTTACTATCAGCTTGTGCTCCTTAAAGTGACTTAAAAACGTTATTATAGGCTTCCATGTACGTGGTACAGTGACTGAAAAAACTCTATCTAGTGTGCTGAGTTGATTTATTTTTTTTTAAAATACTTTTCCAATTGCTCTCCTTGAAAAGTCACCCAGAGAATGACAGAGATGCAATCTTGTGAAGCTCTGAAAGATGAGTTGTAATTGCATTAATGCAAAAGTGATGCCTTCAGTGTTTGTCTTGGCCTAACTGGCTGAGATTTAGGACAGTAGTCTACTTTCACAAAAGAGTTTCTGTTAACTTGCAGTGCTAACAGGAGATGAAGGCAGCAAAACTTGTTTTGGCTTTGCAAGACAACAGATGAGGTCGAAAACCCAGGGCGATCTCTCTCCTTATTCCAAAGCCCTTTTTGCATAGATGCCTTGCAGAGCAGTACTGCTCTATGAACTTAGAGGAGGACTGCTCTGACACCGTTACGGTTTGAGTTTCTTTTATTATGTGCCTATTTTAATAACTTACTCATTGATGCCCTGAGAGCATTTTCTCATCTCTGTTCTTTTGTATTGTTCTAATTATGTATTTTAACTTCCTTTTGTCCTTAAATCCTCAAAATGATTACACTTATACCATCCGTATGAGTTTTTAATTCCTTATTACACTGGTTGATAAATAATCATAGTGTCAAATCCTGCCTATCTTAGTGTTTTTCAGCTGGTAGGATACTCTGGATAGCTAATTAAACTATAATATATAGGAAAATTTATTACAAATAAGTAGAAAAATTGCCAGAAACTACATTACAAAATGTCTGTCAAAGTTGACTAGCTTAAATATTGATCAAGTCAAACAGAAGAATCAATGTCAGATACTGGGACAGATTTTAAGTAGCAGAACACAACTTCATTTAGCATTATAGTTTCTCTCCCACCTCTTACATAAATAATTTAACTCATTCTAATATAATAGACTCCAAACACGTCTAGTACACTTCATAAAATTCACAGAAATTTGGTGACAAATTTCAGCTTATCAAATCAGTACTTTTCTGAGAGGTCGAAGATCTATCGCAGGATTCCTGATTTGTTCTACACTTGTGAGATAAGGACCAGAAGGGTTAGAAGAGTTTATCTGAAGTGTCACGAAACAACAGCAATTCCATTACCACTCAGACTTCTTGTGGTTTTGCGTGGTTTGGGATTTTTTTTTTTCTCCCTTCCTAATTCAGTATTAAACCAGAAGTTGACTTTTGTCTTTGACAAATGAATTCTATTGCTCTGGAACACGTGGCTCCAATGAATGTCCTTGTGTTCAGTTCTCTCCAAAATTACATTTTGCATTTTTTTTTACTTAAATGTTTTGCAGAGGTAAATTGCAGTTCAGAAATGGAGGAATTCCTTCCCTTCCTGTGCTGCCCCCCCCCCCCCCCCCCCCCCAAGTGCCTAGCTGGGGCTTGTCAGCTCATCTACTGCCTACCACTCTTGGATTTTTATTTTATTTTTATTTTTTACTCAATAATACCTGATACCCTGCAACAGGACGACTGTCAGTCTGAGCTGCAAGTGTGGTCTAAGTCTGGCACTAATAATCTTTGAGAAGGCCAGATATTTTCAGGTGAGATTTGTTCCTTTGTTGTGTTTTCTGCCAGAACTGCAATGTATTAAGTTATGCATGCACTACGCCATATTTCTGTACTAATCTATGTACTATGCTGGCTTTGGTATTTTGTATATAGTACAAAAAAATACAACCTTTTCTTTGAAATTAAGTCTATTGGACCATATAATTAGGTGTCCACAGTTTTTGCAAGGCCAGCATTCTAGCCTAGCACTAATGTTAGCCCTTAAGTAATTTACAGCAAGTTTTTGTTCATTTGTTTCTCTCAAATATCGCTGTAACCTACACACAGTACCATCTTCAGTGTATTGTCATATATCTGAAAGGGGAGCGTATCTGCTTGGTTTCCTTTCAGAGATTCTAGGCAAAAGGCCTAGAAAACTCTCCAGTGTCCTCTTCATGTTTAGATATAATGAGATAATAGTTGGGAGTTTTTTTTATACTTGCATGCCTGAGAATCAAAAAGACAAAACATTTGTTTTATACAAATAGACATTAAAAAGGTTTCATAGTATGCAATTTTGGAATCTAGTGTAATCCCTTCTGTCAGTGTGTGGAGGGATGAGAACTGGAAAAGGGGAGAACACAGGAAATGCATTTCTTCATCCTGTTCCCACCCCACCCCCCCAAAGGAAAAAATACAACCCTGTTGCCATGGAAGAATCAACATGATAGAGAACTGTTGGATCTCCAACATCATTTTTTTAAATCCAATTGGTTGCAGCTGTACTGAGGGGGAACAAATGTTTTGCTGCCTTTGCTGCCAAATAATAGATTATATTTGGAAGCATAAGACTAATGAAAAAAATACAGTTCAGAAACCTAGCGATTGCTAAGCTTCAGGCAGAAGAAAGGAAACTGTTAGCTTTCTTTGTAAAGAATACTGTGCTCTAAAAATTTAGGTTTTACTTTTTTAGATGCAATGTTCAGTTATATATAATATTGTTTCCCGGGGATTCAATTTTTCACTATGGCAGTGATCCCAAGCTTCATTCTTTCTGCTGGCTGTAATTTATCTATTTACCAGCAGCAGCCATCTGCTTGAAAAATCATTAACTCAAACCTGGGCGGAGGGCGGCAGCAAGGCAGGAGTGGTGACAAGAAGACAGACTTGTCCTGTGGAGACACAGCGGGCATGGCGTTCCTGATTGTCTTTGCATGTTCAGTACGGGCGGACAGCCTTCTCTGGAGACATACAGAAGTGGCGTTTCACTGAGGTACTACCATAGAACAAACCCCGCTGGGGCATGAGACTTGGAATCGCATCAGGATTTTTGGTGTCTCAGAGTGTGCTGCTCATTAGGGCCTTTCTCTCTGCCCCAGCGTGCAGAATTTTCAGCTACCTTACTTGGCTGAACTTGGAGGTTTTGGCAAATTCAAAGGCCGAACTTGCTGAACTTCACTCTTACTGAGTAGAGTTATCAGTATTTGGCTTTCCTGGAGGTTGCAAAGGGTTTGACATTAGTCAGAAGCGAAGTGATCTGTAAGTTACCAAGTTGCTGCTCACCAGCCGAGGTCACCTGCTCCCCACTGCAGGGCGACTTCAGCCAGTGCTACCCATTTCACGTGTACGCTGGTATAAAGCTTAGCTGAGGACCAGCAGCTCTTAACTGAGGTGACTTTACCATAGGTGACCAAATCATTAGGTGCCCTTAAAGGTTTTATTCAGATATGGAGAATCTATAGTTTCATTATTTGCAATTATTAGATATAAGAATGAAAAAAAGAAAATTATTCTATTAAGCTCCTTCTAAGCAGATGTAGAAGCGTATAGCATTAAATCTTGTTAAAGCAAACAAACAGGCTATACATTTTTCAGTCATCTGTTCAGTGTCATGATAGAAACACTGATTTGTATCTCGTAGAGATCTATAATTGCAGACTTGTAGCTTAATCTGGCATAGGTGCATGGAAGCACTTTTTCAGTGCTTCTGTAAGAAACTAGTAAGCTAAATCAATAATGCCATATGACATAAAGGAGAAAAGAAATATCTTTACAACATCAAGCAAGGGTTTAGCAATCTGATCCATGTTCATGGTATTGAGCGACTCATCAAATATCTGGGCAACAAGCAGTAATTGATTTTTACAGTATCTGACCACCTGACATGAATGTATATATGTTATATAGTTGAGTGGCATTCATGCAAACTTTTTTCTTTTGAGTTGCTGGAAACTGGTAACATTTTACTAAAACATGCTGTGGTTTATGAATTATTCTTTTTTACAGTTTGCTGGTGATGAATGATGTAGGAATTTAAACCCTGACCTTTAGAGGTAACCATCTGTTACAAAACAGATTGCTGATGTCTCCTTTAGCAGTGTGATGCAGTATGGTAAAAATAACTGTTACCTCTGACAAAGAGAGTTAACCAATGGACTCCGTGTTACTCACCACACCAATAGCATCCTTTAAAAGCTGTATGTTTTATCTTTTATTTGAAGTATGCGGATCAGGCATTCTTAGAGTGAAAAGCCAGGAGAAATTGGCTTCAGCGCTCTGGGATGGCTGGTAGTGGAAGGTCGAAGTTGCAGCCTTCTGTTGGTTATCAACAAAGATGGGATCAGCACCTTGCCAGTTCAGCATCTGCGGTCAAGCTGAAGCCTATTTGGCAGCATGATTTTAGGTGGGTTAATAAAGAAGTACACGCTTTCCTCCATAGTAATGAAGGATGTTTTATACTGGATGTTGTTGGATATCACAAACCATTTGTTTATATCATTTTTTAAAAAAATTAATGGAAAAATGCACTTTAACTCTTTTAAAAGCTAAAGTATATCTGGATTTTTAAGCTTATGTTACTCCTAGTATGTATAGAATTATTGAAGAATTGTATAAAATAGAACTCTTGAAAAAGCAGAATAATAAATAGAATTCAAAGACTTTTTTACTTGGATGCCTATCTTGACTATGGACACTGTGCTAGATTTTTGACTTTAGACAAGGAAACTCAGATGCTGAAAGCTTGCAAGTTGCAAATACTTGATTTGTTTAATCAAATATAAAATATTAGATTTTGGAATTAATTGAATTCTAATTAGTGATCTCTTGATTGTTCACATGACTTTGAATTTACTTAATGATATTCTAATTTTCAAAATATATCCTTTGCCTTCAGGCAAACGCAGTCATAAAAATGCAGGTGTGTTTAGCAGCTATAATAAAACTACGATAAAAGTGCAGGTGTGCATAGCAGGTTTATCAAGTGATGCTTCTATAGACTAAAACAAACTATGTCTTTATGTGAGTTGAGGTAATCACTAGTGCTGTGGCTTTCCGATTGCCCTTCCTCCACCATTTTCTCTCCAGTTCCAGAGTGGCTGTGCCATTTTCTCAGAGTATGCTATGACTCACTTCCCTGTTTTATTTTCTCTCGCAGATGGCATCATTTCATCTCATGCTCTGAAAGTGACAACTGACACTGTGGCACTGACTTTATTGTATTAGGGTGTACTAGCTGTGATGAATATATAATCTGTGTTGCAACTTTCTTTGTCTCTGTCTTACACAGCAGTGGGTGAAGTAAGAAAACACAGAGAAGCTAATATAAGGTTTCAGATACTACTGCTGTGACTTTGAGCATGAAGGCAGTATCAGTAATATCATTATTGGTCCCCCCGTAGTAGCACCGATAATGGGTTTTTTTCTGCTGTGCCAGGGAATATAGAGGTGTACAGCTGACTCACTGGCTGACGTTGTCATTTTGGCACACGAGAAGTTTGTAAAATGCTGCCAGTTCTGTCTTACTGTGTTGGGTCTATTTGCCCAGAGCTTTTAAATTCCTTTCCAGAGCTGGCAGTTTTGGTGGAACTCTAACCTATGTCTCCCACAACACTTGACTTTTTGAAACTGTGAGACATGAAAGTGTTTGATGTGTTGCCAAAGTGAAAAATATTCTAAAACCTAATGTGAAAGGTATATTCTTTTTATGCTGGTGTTACAAATTTTGTTGGGGGAGAAGGAGGAGGAATGTGTTCTGAAAGACCTTCCCTCCACCAGCACACATGCTCTATTTCATCTTTCTTCAAGATTTGCTGTAGCTAGCTGATTTAGAGATGGTTTGATGGGTGATCAAACAGATCTACATCTGTGCTTGGTAACGAGGGAAATCCATTACAATATCTTCACGTGACTGGATCTATCTTGAGTGGGGAGGACCTGTACTGCACAGTAGAAGGAGACGATAAATGGAATAAATAAAGCACACACAGACATATCACTTGGATTCATATCTGGCCATTATTTTTTTGATAATGTACGTGCAGGCTTTATTGGCCAATAGTCTGATCTTCGGCTCTGGAGCAGTTTTGCTGTATTGTGCTGCTCTTTCTACCACTATCATTGTCATGCAAGTCCTGAGAGCAACATACCTTGGAGTCAGTATGAGAAATGTTGAAAATATTCACAGACAAAAAATTATCGGCATCACAAATTTCTTTTTTTTTATACTTCCCCTTCTGCAAAGATTTTAAAAAGTCAATTTTCTATCCTGAACAGAGTGTAATTTTTCTGAGCTTGCGTTCAGTTGAAAGGGACATTCCGTAGGAGTTCCACTTCCATTTGGGTGTTTGTTCTCTGCAGTGACTTTATTGACCACATAAAGAACAATGATTTTTATTCAGTAGTTTTTCGAGAGAATCTTGTGAAGCTTGGGTGGATTTGGAGAGGGAAGAGAGGTCAAGATAACAAAAACCTCTTCCAGGTAAATAAGCCTATGTTCTTGCCTGCAGTAGCATTTCACTAGCAATTTCCCCTATATAGCGAACTAGTGAATACCTGGAGTATGGGGTTTTTACCAAATGATTTTAATAGATATTTTTCAAGCTTTTAACGCTGTATAGAGGTGATTAACTTATTAAGCAGGTCTCATAGCGAAAATTGAGTGACTATTCCCCCAGTAGCATATAGGGAAATGAGGCACTTTTAATGTTTTAGGGTAAGTGGAAATTCACTTCAGAGGTCAAGGTCATGCATGTTGCAGAAAATGTGCTTTTAAATGCCTGCCCTTCTCTGCCATGCAGGACTTCACTGTTTGTTCTGACTGGTCCTATCTCAGCATCCATGTCTTCACACTACTTCAAATAGCAGTGACCAAAGCAGTCAAGTCGAGAGCCAGCCATTGTTAACTTTAAGGGAGTCACTGCTGTTGAGAATAGCTTTCTCCCTTGCGTTGTTTTCTTTGAGGAATTAGAATTGGAGACCTGGACCAGTTGTAGAAGACCGATGAAGATGAGAGGGAGAACAGTAGCATACTTGTGTATCTCCAGGAAAGATCGATCCTGCTTAATTTCCTATTTAGCTTGGAAATAGTTACACGTAAACCAGAAAAACTCTTTTGTTCCAATCGCAATATCTTCTATGGCAACAGAATTGTGGCTGAATTTCAGGGGCCAAAATCAGTCGAGTTCTACTAATTTCACTTGCTCTGTGACACCAGAATGAATCTGACCATGTCTTGATCAAACTTCTCTCCAAATACATGCTTATTGTGAATAGAACAAAGTCTGAAGTGCTGCAAATTCAATTTACTTTGCTTCCACTTTATCTTGGAAAAAAATAGCCTCTGCATTCAGGCGAAATCTGAATGCAAACACGGGAATATTGGGTTGTGGGGATTTTTTTTTTTTTTTAAAAAGGCAACAAAACAAAGCAAAAAAACCTACAACCCACCAAAACAACACACCCTCCCCCCAAACCCAAACACCCCTAAAGTAGAAATTACACTTGGATGAAGATAGGATTTAATCAGTTTTTTACGTAAGGTCCACAGATGGAAAAAGATCATTTTGTCTGAAATGTTGTTTTAGGAAAGCTTAGTTGTCTTCTTTTAGCCTTTATCCATCTTCCCGGTTGTAGGAGGTCTCTTCACACTATCAATATTTTAAGATGTCCTGTTGGGTACATGTTGACAGTACAGTGAAAGCCTCAGCTGATAAATCTGGAGTAGTTAATATTCCATACACCAGACATAACATAATAAATGACTTTTTAAAATGTATTGCATTCTGTTCCAAAAACATTGAGTTAAAATTCCAGCTGCTGTATTGAATTCTGCTAAACAGCTTTGAAAAATAAACCATGTATATCCATGTAGATACACTAGTCAGATGTCAAAGATGCCTATACAGAAGTTAAGCAAGCGCCATCTCATAACAGCTGGGGAACTAGAGCCAGAGTGAAGCTCTGAGTCCCCAGTGAGCTTTTCTGTAATGTTTTCTGACTTTGTAAATCAGTTTGAACTGTATGTGTGCAGCAGTATTATTCATCGGTCATCTTTGGGCATAATGCAAATGGTTCAGCCTGAATCTTGTACTTTCAATAGCTTCAAAATATTGATGTGCAGTTTAGGAGGAAAAATCTCTTCTGCGAGTATAGGGAGGACAGCATATGAAGTATATATGTATTTTAAAGAGTTATAATAATATTGAAAATAATAATATTGCTATATACTAATATTATGTTTTAAATGTATGAGAAGTTATGCATTAATTTATTTTCATACAAGACATATGGTTTCTCTTCAGAGTGAGCAAGAAGTGTATCGTATATCACAACTATATTTGAGATAGTTTATAAGAATCTAGACTGATCTTGTTAATAGAAATACACCAATTCCTGAACAATGACAGAAAGTTAAACAAAGCAGATTTTTTTTTTTTTTTAAGAAATCCTAAATGGGGAATTAATGTTTTCTAGGAGTCTGTGCAAACTGTTGCAAGAAAATGAATTAAACTTAAATTAGTTTAACCAACTGAAAGATGACTTGCCTAATGTACTCCATTATTATGAATAATTCTGCCCTTTTGCCTGTGTAATAGTAGTAAATAATGAAAGAATTCAAACTGTGGAAATTAGACAATCTTCCTCTTTGTTTTAATAACTGTGCCTTTGAATCTCACTCTGACCTTTAACGAAGGCTCCGGATCAACACACAGACAGCATGTGGGCATCGAGGGTGGGGGGCGCTGTTAACACCAAGAGGAAAAACAGGATCATAAAATTTTAGGAAAAAAATTTCTATGAAGAGCTGCTTTTAGATAACTGAAGAATGAAATGGATTAGTTAGTGAATGCTTTTGGAGCTGGTTTGATGAGGTCAAGTCATTGCGTAGAGAATTGCAACTTTTTTTTTTTGATTGACAGCCTTGCACTCTTCCAAAGATGCTTTTGGTTGCATGAGGAAGTAAGCATGTAAGTAAATGCTTGATTCGCATCTGGAATGTGAGGATTGTAATGTTTGATGATTTTTGTGATGTACAGATTTGGACTCAAGACTTGACCCCACAGATGAGATGTGAGGGTTTTTTTCACCATTAGTTCAATTCCTCTTTTCTCTCAAGCTCTCCAATTTAGCTTGCACAAAAACCATTCACTGGGATGGACAAAAGCTGCTGAGACATTTGAAATGGTTGTGGCAACTGGAAATGCTACCTTTTTTTTTTTTTAAAAAAAAAATATTTTTTTCCTCTCCAACCTCCCCGGATACTGCTGCTGAAAGATCTTTTTCCAAATATATAATAGAAAGAAATTGCCAAACCATAGAATACACAATAAACCAGATTTCTTTTCCAGGGGGCTCTACAGAGATGAGTGTTCAGCCTCCTGAGAACAAATGACTGGCTCGATTAGCAAGCAGTAAGAGTAAATATGTAGAATAGAACATGATGCTGAGGACAGTGTGTTGCCAACAAGCTCCAGTCTAATCAGGAGGTTTGCTTCAGAAGTGTGCTCCTCATACAAATGAAAGTGTAATGTGAACACACCCTTAATATGAAGAATGTGTATTTTAAGTAACTGTTTTAAGGAATTTTTTTTGTCTACATTTTTTTGGTCTCACAAGTCTGTTACCAGTAGCTTGTGGAGATGATTGCAGACACTGAACAGAAGATAAATCTGGTCTTCTGCATTTTTTCAGGCAGACGGGAATGTCTGCCAGTCCAGCACTGAGCCAACCAGAAGCTGTGGCAATATGGGCAATGTGAAACAGGATTGGAGTTGATATTAGCATGCCTTTCAGTAGGTTTATTGACTTGATTTCTGTATTGTGCTAACTTAATCCATGCAGGTTCCAGTTGATTTGGAGTGATGATTGCTTTTGTCTGCAAAATGCTTTCCAGGCATATTCCGAAACCTGCCAATAAACAAAACCACAGGTGAAAAGTGTGACTGCTGAATGAAAACAGCGGGTGAAAAGGCAATTGCTAGAGGTTTGGAACCCTAGAGAAAAGAAAAAACAAAACAAACCAAAAACCTCCACCCAGATTAAAAGCATAATTAGACCAACACTGTGAGAGGATAACCAATTCCAGTTGCTGAAAGGATGCCGTTAGTCTTACAGTTGCACTGCGAGACAACTTGACCAATGAAAGATGAATTTGTTATTCCAGTTAGTGCATGTGGAGCATTCCTGATCTTATACAGGGCTGAAAACTTTTGTCATGCATTAATTATGAAATAAATCTTTCTTCAGTGTTCTAAGCAGTCCTTCAATACTATCACGATCTCTAGGCAGAGACCCCAGCAATAGCCATGTGCCTCAGTTTACCATAATAATGGAATCAAAATTTACTGTACCCAAAGCAAGGCCATGCATAAACCTTTTTGGAGCAGGGGTCTGTGGTGTTTATGTAGGTGATGCCACCTATGTAACCTTTTACTGCTTTTACCATTTAAGAGAAACAATAATGTCACAAGTGAGAACTACCCCCCATCCCCCAGCAGTTATTAATGAACTGGACAGAGATTCTTTAAAGCATGAGATTACTAGTAAATATGAACTACTTCTGACCCACAGATTCATACTAATATTTCAGAGAAGACCCAAATTAATGGCATCATTGTTATAAATATCTGGGAGGAAAAAGGTGGCTTATTGTGTAGAAAAAGTGCACATAGAAAATGTCTTTTGTGGCCTTGTTTATTAAGAAACACATTAAAACTTCCTATTTCACTGTTTAATTGCTATGAGCAATGTGAGAAAACTGGTATTTTGCATAGCTTAGTCAACTGAATTATGTGTAAGCATTATCACAGCTGTAGTTGTTACAATTATTTAGAAGAGGAGAAAAATGTGCAAGTCAAACCTTTCTGCCTTGGAGGGCAGGGACCAAATGGATGTGATAGACGTCATTGATAAGATGTTCTGTTCAGTTAGACTAGTGACAAATGACAGTTGAGTAGGAGTCGTTGCAATAAATCTAGTGGGACAGTATTCAAAATACAGTCCTTTACTGTGAACACTTTATCAATTTCTCTATAGTTAGATGTAATGCTGAAATAAAACCAATCTATATTTGTAACCTTGGATTAAAAGCATAAAGATACTGCTGCTGTCAGCATTTAGTCTTGGTAATGCCCACACAGTCAGAATCTGATGTGGCAGAACTTTGAGATGAGTCTGTTCAGGTCTTTCCTTATAGGAAGCTCTTCAATGATCAAAAAATTTTTAAAATGAAAATGCCAGATTTATTGGAGTAAACATTGAATTACCAAACTCTTTAAATGCATTCTATAGGTGAGATAGAGCACAACAGGAAAAGATTTATAAATCTGTCTGTCATCTGCTGCTTCTTCTCCTGCTTCCTTTCAGGACAGGTCCTTGCTCCAGCCCTGGTTTCAGCCAACTTTTCATTTTAGGACTAGTGGCAAACTCCACACAGCCTGATCTAGTCACAGGGAATTTTTCTCTTGTCCCTGCTGAGAAGTGTGTGTTTTCCCCTCAGGAAGGGGAAGGCATGGTCCCTTCTCGAGCTGCAGGTTCTCAGCACCGTGCTGTGACTTTCTTCCCCAGTACACCACACAGTTTCTGGCATTGTATTATTCGGTTGTTCCCTAGGAAGAGCTGTTATGCTAGAGGCCTGCCCCTATGTCATCCTTCATTTCTTGGAACATAACATAGACACTCAGAACTGGTTTAGTCTGTTTTAACATTAACATCCACCTGCTGTTCAAAAATAAGCAGTAGACAAATCAATATGGAATGGATGACAGTGATGAGATATTGGAGATGCACTTTAAAAAAAAAAAGGCATTTGAAACTAACTAGACATAATAGACAATCAGCAAAGTAAGATGAATCATTTTCTCTTCTAAGAGAAAAGATGCTGTCTGCAGGGAGAGCCTGGCCTCACTGCGTAGTAGGTTTGACCCAGAATGGAGGGAAGAGACAAATTGCTCAGGTGTTGGCAGAATTATGAAATAAAAAAAAAAATATATATATATATATAGGGGAATACTTTTTTCTCTTACAAATGATTTGAAACAGAGTTTTTTGACCAACTCTAATACATAATCCTGAAACTAAGATGTTCTTGGCAAAGAACATGCTTCAGCTTCCTTCTTGTTAGAAGGTGTTACTCCTCTCAAAGCTGATTTATTTTAGTTTGGTGTGACGTTAGCTGCCAGGCTTTTCAGCAGTACAGGCAGAATTTGGTTGTTCTGAGAGGAGAGGGTCAGGTGCATAAAACCCCTGCTGTGAAAGTGAAAAGGGTGAGAAATGGCAAAGCATGGTAGAGAACTGCAAGGGAAGAAGAAAAAGCTGCCAAAAGTGAGATTTCCATTTTGTTGCTATGCACAGAATGAGTGCTGGTTGCTGGCTTCTAGAAGACAGTCCTCTTTTTCCAGCAGCAGCGGGTGCCCTTACAGCACCCTGAGCTGTCCCTGTTAGCAGCAGCAGCTGCCAGCCTCATGCTCCAAAGCTCCTATTTGGAAAAGGAGCCCTTTGCTTTTTTTCTACGCAGCGGCAGTCTGCGCCCTGAGGCGTGTAATATCATCGCTCCCACCAGAGGTTTAGCGTAGAGAGTACAGAGGCTTTATCTTGGCCTGCGGAAGGCCTGAGTCTTGGGCCCGAGTCTCAAGTTTATTAAGCAACTAAACCAGATGCTTTATTCTGGTTTCCTGTTTCACCACCAACACTTGTCAGTTCTCTATTACAAAGGCTTAGTGGAAATTCGACTATACAGAGCTGTGAACAGCACCTGAGGACTGATAGATTTATTACCATAGTAGTTCTCTGTGGTTTGTAACATTCGAGTGATACATAATGACTTTATAATTGTGTGTGATAGCGCACAAAATAACAGAATTCTAAATTAATAATAGCTGGGTGTTTATTAGCTAGCCTATTGTTTGATTGATAGTTTTTTAGTAGTATGTTGCTTAATAAAGATTGTGGTCTTTTAAATTAGTTACGTCTTAGGCCTGCAATTAAAGAGGGAGAGTCAAACCCATAAATAGGGCCGTACGTTGCTTGGGCTTAAGCTAGGTCTCCGCGAGGATGGGTCCGTGCAAATCTCTCACAAAGAGCATAGGGCTCTGAAAGCAAACGGATGCATTGGTAAATAAGCAAGATTAAAACCAGTGTATTTATTCAACTCTCCAAAGAATTATGAAGAACAGTAAGTGGGAACTCACTCAGGGAAAGTAGATGTTCCAGTTTTAGAGAATACAATATTTGCATACTGATGTTAACATAGCAAACATTCTTAAGTCACGTAAAGAAGAATTGCATTTGCACTGTTGTCTCAATTTTCCATCGGTATCTTGGCACATCATGCAGATACTTTGAGCAGAGAATAATAGTTTCCTACTTCTATAGTCCAAGTCAAGGTTAAAGAGCAAATTCTTAACACAAATGTTTCATATAAAATTGACTTTCTTCATTCTGGTAAATCTGAGAATAAACAAATTCAAGCAGTGGCAATGCCTGTAAATATTTTGTTTGAAAGCGTTCACATAATCAGAAAAAACAGGACTGAAGGAAACTTGAGAGGTCATCTAATCCATTGAACTGTCTCATAAATCTTTATCTCTGCTTAAAAATCTCTAGTGAAATAGTTTCCAGAACTGCGTTAAGTGGCAAGATCCAGTTCTTCACCAACTTACAGCGAAAAAGGCTTGCCTACTTCTGATTCATTTCCCTGGCAGCAGTGAAAAGTCGCCGTTCTCGTCCTGTTCAGTGGATGTGGAAGTTATGTTCTCCTTTTACCTTCCCCCCCCCCCCCATTTCAGAACATGCTTTCTAAAACTCTTAATTTTGTTGCTGTGCTTGTGAGGATCTTGTGCAGATGCTGACACTGCTGGGGAGGGTGGAAGCATTGCCTCATGGTTTATGTATGACATTGCGGTGTATACCTGCTGGTATTCAAAGACTTTTAGTGGTTCGTATTGGTGATTTTGTCTATTTATTTCTGCTCAACTCGAGCTAGTTCTCATTTTGAATTAGTTCTCTTGATTATTCTTACTGGAGTGTGCTACTCCATCCAGTTTTTGAAGTACAGTCTTCTCCTCCTGCAGCACTTCTCCCATCCGTGCAGTCCAGTGCCAAGCTCCTTTTTTTGTGAAATGATGCAACTTGGGTGCTTACCCGTAAATTGTAACCACTTCTTTGGAACTGTTAAGAGTAAAGATTGAATGTATTGTATCTGAACAAAGGTAAGATGAAAAAGACTATGAAAGGTACAAGTATCCTCAGTGTATTTTCTATGAGGAAGGAAGGCATCGTAAATAGGCTGATGTATTGTACAACTATTATATCATCCAAGAAGGGTTGGAGGATTACAGTAGAAAGCTGATCGATATGTATAAAGCGCCAAGAAATGTTTTTTGTCTTTAAGATTGGTGCAAGTTGAAAACTTGCTGAGCAAAAATATTTAGAAATAAGGGCAATGGAACTGGCAGGAGTGTAGCTAGCCTAATCAATAATAAAAGGATAATCTGTCTTTCTTTGTGGTACACAAAGCAATAATCTGTTCTTCAGATTGATTAAATGCCTCAGCCCTGCTTCGATTATTAATCAATCTCTAAAACAGCTTATTGTGAGTATAATACAAAGTAGTAGAAATTAGGGATAGTAGTGACAGTGATGTTAACAGAAAGTCGAGAGGAGTCCTGTTTTCATGATGTGAAAAAAGCTGAACTGAGGTGGATTTTTTTTTTTTTGGACAGGCTTTCTGCTGATATGCATACGAGTGGCTTGACTGCAGTGTCAAGTTGCAGAGCTCTAGAACAGGGTCCAAAGGGTGAGTTTTACAGAAATCACAATGATTTTGATCTCTGATACACAATTGTAGGAAATGCCATTGACTTGACAGAAAAAGAACGTGAAATATGAGGACTAAGATCTCTGGAAGCTCTTGGCTAGAAAAAAAACCAAACCAAAAACCACCAAAAACCCCAGCCTGATTAGTTACCTTTTGGAAATACACTTTTGCTGATTCATTCTTTGCAGGAGTAACTTCTTTCATTGCTTACTTACACCTAAGCTTATTTGAAGTGTGGGCTAGCCTAGGCTTTCAGCTTTTGTGCTTTTTAAGTTATGAAGAAAAAAATTTAAACCCTGCCATGTATTTTGCACCCAGAGGTCCCTTTCAACTTAGATTATTCAGGAACTCAATGATTCAATGATATGACATGGAATAAAAAAAAATATTTGGGATCTTAACCTTTAAATAGATTTGGTGCAACTGATGAGAGTAGTTGAACTGATATTTATTTATTTTTCTCTTTTGGAGGGCTTCCTTTCACCGACACTTAGGAATCCTTGTAACATGAGCTTCTCTATCAAGCTGTCTTCTCGTCACTGCCAGTTATTCATCTTGGTTGTCTGAATCCTGCAGTACTTGGAGGAAATAAATGGTTGTCCATGATGGGAATAACTCTAGTCTCAGCACCCATTCTCTGAGGTAAATCTGAGGATTTACATATATGCAATGGATGCATATTTGTTTGCTTCCATTCTTTTAGGGTAACACTGAACATCCATGGGTGGTTTACAGAGAAGCAAAGGATACCATTGTGAAAATTCTGAAGAATTTTTGTCTTTTGAACGGCAGTGACCTGCGTGACTAATGATGCATTATGCTAAAAGTATAAATTTCATTGCATTCTCAATCTTGACTTCTTTCCAATTGTGTTGTGTTTTGGGTATTGGGGTTTTTTTTTGGGGGGTTAATTGTAGAATGAAATAATGAAGCTGGTGATAAAAGATGGCTATAAAAATTCTGGCAAATTTATTACTTGACAACATGGGTTGTTTGTTTTTTTTTTTTCTCTCCAGCTGGTCATCGGGCCTTTCCAACTGTCACTGTCTCATGTAATCTCCTTTAATAGCAGCACATAATTAGCTTTATGCTGATCAGAGGCATTGGGGATGGTGGTGGTAATATTCAAATCCAAACATCAAAATCCCAAGGAAGATAACTAGAAGAGACATATGTCTAAGCCAGCATTTATGACTTTTAGTCCTAAAGTCTGTAACTGTTGATTTATGCACATGAGCTTTGAACTATGGTATGGAAATTTATCAATTAAGAATCCAGAGGAGTTTTGGAAGGAAAGTACAGATGTCTCTCCAAATGGCAATATGTCACTCACATATTTTTTTTTTCCATGCAGTCCCATTTTCACTTCAAATATTGAATTTCTTCTTACTTGTCTAGTTCTTTGTTTAAAAAAAGGTAATGAAAATTATAGTCTTGACTACAGGTCTATTAGGAACAAATCGTCTCCTTTTGTCATCTTAATCCATAGCCCTATATATATAATCTATAGATATGTGTACTTCACAAAAGCGTTTTCTTAATGGCTGTTACAGGATTGCAGTTTTCTGGTGGGTTTTGGGGCTGATTTTGAGGTGGTTTTGTTTTACTGCACATATCTGATAGGTGATTTCAGCATTTAAAATTACCTAAGTCAAACTGGTCCCAAACTCTAAAACTTTCATGTAATTCTGGAGATGTTTCATACTCTATTTTGTGTACAACTTCAATCTGAAGCTTGGCCTCTGAAAATATAACATGGTAGCCATTGTTAGTAAGGCCATTGAAGAGTGTTGATGTTACTGCAACTAGGATGTCATCATAGAAGTGTGAATTTCTCTCAATTCTTTTAAAGAACACTTTGAACAGCTGGCTGCCAGAAGTGTTCTGGCTTGCCTATGGGGTGGGACGAATCAGCTGTTCAAGAAGTACCCAGGTAAGTATGGGGCAGGATTTCAAACACTCCAGATGTATATTTATTGACTAGATCTAGCAAATTATTTGGTTCATGTGCTGCCTGGATCCCAGACACCACTTCATGATGCATCGATTAAGGAGTCCATGTGCTGAACATCAACCTCTGTATTCTGCTCTACAGTCAGCCAGAATAAACCGAACGGGACTTCAAACAAGGAAATGCACCCTGACAAGTGAAAATTATGTCTCCGGCATTAAGGTTCTTTAAAGCTGGAAGTGTCTTTGAATTTAGGCTTTCAGTTCTTCAATAAAAGATCACAGTTCCCTTTTTGTTCTCTGACATTGTAATCCACTTGAGGATTCTGTCAACACCCCTTTCAAAAACTGCATAAACCTGTTAAGATTTGTAGGAGAAAAATCAATACAAGTTACCTTTTACTCATAACTTGAAGTTCACAGCCAGAGCTTCCTTCAAGAAATATTTCAGTACTAGAAAAGGAAAAGCAGACATCTGTTTCTTTATGGTTCCCTATTGAAAGCAATTAGTGGTACCACTATAGAGATTATTTTTGGCCTAGACTTTTGCTCAGGGATTATTTTGGTTGCCCACTACTTGCTCTAACTGACCCGAATGTAAGGACACCTCTTAACTCGGACAGGACGGTGGGATAGATATCAAGAGAGTAAGCACAGCACTCGAAACTTAGATTAAATGGGAAGCGTGTTGACTTCTCCCAAAAGAGATCTGTCAAGATTCATTGCAGGATCTATTCCTTAACTTCCCCTTTTAATTTCCTGCATCATTTAACCAGTATTTTCTGTGGCAGAACTGCTCTGTACATTACTGCTTCCCTTTATGTTTATTAATAGTGGCTTCTTCTATACAAGATTTTTTGGCGTGTAGCGGTGAATGTAATCTCTCTGGGTTGCAGATACAAACTGAAGACAACTCCCAGACCTTTTAATAAGAAACCAAAACCTGTTAATGATGCATGGGAAACAGCCTATAGTTCAAAGAACAGTTTCCCCATGCGCTCCCTCCCCTTCCCCACCCAATAAATTTAGTTTAAGATTAAACTCTTTCTCAAGTCTTTATGTTCATGTTTTCTGGCTTCTCTCTGGAACTCATTTCCTCCAACCAAACTTCCTCATTCCTCAAACTACCTCTGGTCAAAGTGTAGTTTCAGGGTGTAGGGTGGGGGAAAGGGAATGCTATTGTTCTAAGGTCAATCAAAAAATAATATGCTAATGTACAAGAATAGGCGAGAATGTTTTTTAAGAGTGCAATTTGATATAAAACAGTACTAAATATTTTGAGCCATTTAAATATGTGAGCTAAACTCTATATGCAAAGCTAGTGAAATATCTTGAGGCCCTACAAAGACCCTAAAAGGACTTGCTTTCAAGTTAAATTTAACTGAATTAACTCTAATTCAACTACATCTATATTAAAAGAAACAGAACAAAGTCAAGGAAGCATTAAGATAAAGTTAAGCAGAAGCAAGAGGCAAAATTTGGCCTAAATGAAACACTAAAACATTTTCTATGCCTGCTGAACCAGTCAACTTTCTGAATCACTAAACTTGCAAAGGATCTATGATTCTATGATATTATGAAGTTTGCTTGTAAACCAGCCTATTGACTGAAGGATATTGTAACCATTCTAACCATTGCTAATGGTTATTGCTAATGACAGACTTTTTTTTAAAAAAAAAAAACCCACTCAATTCTGAAATGAAAATTAAATATATACCCAATGCTATATCTTGAAAGCCTTGAAAATATCCCCAGAAGTCACCTTTAACATAATTATTGATACTTTGAGGTATATGCCCTACGAGACATGAATAGAAAGCAATAAATTGGAGAACTTTCATCAAAACAACTGATAACTTTAAGAAGTATATTTTTTGTCACCCCTTCTGCTGATGTGCAATGCCATGCTGGGTTGGCTTTTTATTTATATATCTGAAACTGAAGTCATGTATGTTCATGGAATAGATTAATACAATATTGATTTCTTTGTGAACATACTTGTTAAAGAGGTATGGATGACTTGGAATGTGGAATTATTAACAGTCTTCTCTCAGACAAGCAACCTGTTTTGCAGAAAACCAGGAGAATTGGAGAGCTGAAGATGGACTGCCAATAGTTTCGCTGATATTTGATCCTGCGCTTTGTTTGGGGGTCATATTTACTGCCTGTAACTGCTGTCTGTTCCTTGTCACTTCCTTCTTTCAGAAGTCCTTCATTTTTATCCAGCAGAAAAGAAAACTTTCAGTAGCATAGAGATGGTATTAAAAAACCATTATAATATAAGCATCCTTAGCACTAGTTTATAATGCGATGCTTTTCAGGCTTGTTCCATTAACAGTTCCTTAAGAAACCAAAAACCCTGAATAATGTTTCAAAACTTGATTCCAATCTCTTTACTGATGTTCTTGATATTATCTCTTATACATGCAAAGTAGTTCTACACAACTATTAATTGGATCTTTTGGGGAAGATCAGCAGAATTTCCACTTTTCAGCAAAACCAAATGGCTGTAACTTAAGGCTATCCTAAATCAATGAAAGAATATCAGCTATGGGAATTTCACCCTAAAGAATAAGTCCTATAAGAACCTTTATCTTGCGGCTGTCCTATGCTCACACGTTTTTGCCATCAAAAGGAATCTAGAGGAATGTATGCCAAAGTGTTCTGTGGTGCAAAAAGTGGGCTGAAAGTAATTAACATTTATATCTGTGACAGTGAAAGGAATTTTGTGCTTTGCAAGATGTCAGTGTTCTAAGAGAATATTGTTTCATGAATTCCTTTTGCCAACATTGCCTTAATCTAGCAGGGCTGATTTCTATTACCTGTTACATTGAGATCGGTTTACTAGTGGCTGCTCCTGTATTTTTAAGGCATTAGTTGGATTAGTCTTGTTAGTATCTCTCCACTAATCTGTTAGGAGACTGCAGGCTGTTCTTGCCTCCTGCTGGCAGAGGAGGTTATTTCCCAGCCATGCTGCTTAAAGTTCCTTTCCAGAGTTTATTTCAGGCCCAGTCCAGAGGAGCAGAGTCAATCCACTGAAGAAACACACAAACAAAGAAATGTGCCGCCCTGCAGTACAAGTAACATTGCTCTTTTTTCAAGTAAGGTGAAAGAACTTCTTTTAGGTAAATTACTTATCAGTCAGCTCTCTGAGCCACCTGGGAACGGTCCTGTTCAAGTGTGTCAGTTAAGAAATAAGCTTCTACAGTGATTCTAAGCATCTTTGCATTTTTCATTACACAGTGGAGTCAGCTTTTCCGCTGGTCCTTACTGGCTTCTCTGATATATCCGGTTATTGGATGTCTAAAACTTCAAGTGGAGTAAAACTACTAGAAGCACTAGCCAATACACTCTTTTTTGATAAGTAGTTTAGCAACTACCAAAACTGGAGAGAAAGAGAATTTCACTTTTGTGCCAATGAAAATAAAGGCAGAAAGAGAAGAACCCAAGGAACAAGAAAAGTATGGGAAGGTTATGGAGGTGGGTTAGAATAAAGCGATAGCATTTGTTTATGTGCTGTTCAGAAGTTTGTATCTCTGCTGATACATTAAAGCTATTTTGAAACGCTTCCACCACTTCCACCCCCAAGAAGAGGGAGCAGATTCATGAACTTAAAGAGTATTAGTTAGAAAAAAAAAAAATTATTACATATCAAAATTCAGGAGTGTTATGTATTAAGCCCAAGTGCAAGACATGAAATTTTGTTGTATAAAACTAGTTTACAGGTTAAATCACTAGTATGACTCTTTTTAGGACATTCATCAAAATTTACTTACACATACTAAAACAAAGAAACGTGTTTGTTTGAATGACTGAATTTCCTGCTGCCTCAGAAGTCCTTTTTATTCCTCTTTGAAAGTTATTTACTTAATTTTTCTTGTTAAGTCAGGTAGGTATCATAATTGATAATGTAAGATAACGATTATAAATTCTGTTGATGCATCACAGAATGTAGTTGTTTGAAATCACTGTAAACAATCAGTGCCGATAAAAGTAGAAGAAAGTAAACAGAAGGAAGAAAATAGATGTAAATATTAGTGGACTCCAGTAAGATTATTGATTTCTTTTCAGTTGCTTGACAGATAAAATGGTGAAGCAAAAGCTCCAACTTCAGAAACATCACTTGCAAAAAATATGGGAATGTGGCAGGGGAGGAAGAAAATGATGAATGCTGCTTTGTTAGAGAGAGGAAAAAATTCAATCCTTCTGCATGAAGTATTCATCATTTCCCTTTTTGTTCTGCAGCCATTTAGCAAGCATTTGATAAACGTCCATTTAGCTGTAGTAGGCAAAAATCATGTTTAAAGTCTCGGTTCATGGGTCATCTTTCAAAGCATTACATCTTAATAGTTAAAAACTTTATCAGGTTCTGTACAACTGTTTAATGTCTGAGGCTTCAAGCAATTCTCAGAAGAGAGCAGTGAGGAATTTCATTCTGAAGAGTAGTGCCTGTTGTAACGGGGGTATAATGCATATGCATTCACATCAGTGCTGAACAGGTTTTATAAAAACGCCACTGGAGATATTGGTCTCAGAGGAGAAACACATTACTCCAAATACATATATTCAGAATAACAATGAAAGTGCCCTCTGAGGGTTTCTGTGAAGTTACATGTGAACTGTGAGTGTTATTAAAAAGTAGGAAGGAAGGAAGGAAAGAACACATTCTTTATGGTGTTAACTCATGTGCAGGCTGTAACACACATACATAAAGATGTTTCAGATGGAAAAAGGATGTAAGCAAAAATGCTACATGTAAATTTTTGGACTTTTAAAAATGCAATCTTGCTTATCTACAAAGAATTATCTACAAGTTCTGTTTCTTTAAAATTTTGGTGAAGAATGAGCTGCAAATGAGAGATGGAGAGGGACTTTTGCTGGCAGGTGCCAACCTCCTTAATGCCACCTTCAGCCCCCCCTACAAAATGCTCAGCTAGTCTGAATCTCGTTTGTAGTCTCTTGCTTCTTTCTCCTAGACACATTTGTATGCAAAGCACTATCCAGGAAAGTTTCTACTTGTTTCTAAGTTAAATTACCATAGCAGATTTCCATGTGTTTTTGGAAGGTGACAGAGACAGCAGTTCTGTTCTTCAGGCAGGTACTGTTTCGTGAAAGATCTTTACTATTTATTACATCTATCCCTGGTGGAAGATTGCAATTACTATCCTACTTCCAGCAACTCTTTGCCTGAATCATGACAGCTCTTAATTATGTGTGAAAGTAGAAGTTATATACAGAGAAATTTCTTAGAGAGAATTACCTAGGAGATATATTGAGGCTTAGAACGGTCTTCAGCAGGGCTATTCTTCTCGTGGCTCTCAGTCTGTTGTTTTTGCTTCAGGAGCTATGAAACTTTGCCTGACTTATGATTTGCATTGGGAAGGAATTTCTGCTCCCTCCTTCCCAAAATTTCTCTCTTTTTTCAGTCGGAATTGGTCCTGTCTGTATTTCTTCCTTTAAATAAGCCTCTTGCAGTCTATTGCTGAGCATACTGCTCAAGAGAACACAAAGAAATAAGTAACAAGCTTTCAAATTTCTGATCAAGCTTAATACATCAAATCTTATTATTCAGCTACATAAACTTTATTACCCTTAAGTTATAAATGTTGCATTTTCAGTTTCAGTATTTAATGGCAAAAATTTATTAATGTCTGTATTTAGAGAAACGTATCACAATGGTAGTCGTGTTGGAGTTAATTTTCAAAATAATTTCAAGCCTGCAAAACTTGACATTTCAAAAATGTCCTATTCCAAGCCATACTAAATCCAAGATTTTAAAGGATGTCCAGCTTTGAGACTTCTCTTTATGTGAAACAAATAAAGATACCTGAGCCAGGACAGACATACAGCTTCCTGACCGGGAATAGGTAGGGTGGGAGGAACTCTGCCATTTCATATGGAAGGATGAAATTCAAGTGAAAGGCAAGAAAGGCAGTCGAAGTCTGGTCTCTTTTATCCCACAGAAACACCCTGTTGGGCTGTCATGATGGGACTTTAGTGCACAGTCCATCTTCGGAGATTTCTGTTTCTGTGGGAAGTTGGGGCTTTATTGTATTGACATTTCCAGAGAAACTGTTTCCTCTGAAAACTTCCAGGAAGCTCTCGGTGTTCTACAGCAATTAAGTTGTATTTATTATAGATTGTTATTTCCTGCCTAGTCACCCTTCATTCGGGATTATTCAATTATGGATGGTCACTCTGGTTTTTAATAAGCCTTTCTCAATTCATATTTCAGTGTGAGGCTCAGGATGGCTTGAAATAAGCATCATTTATTAAAGGTAACCCTGACAGCACAAGGTAGGTTAAATTATAAAATGCTAAGAGTTTGAGGAAAGAAATTATCATTGGGGATTGTCGCAGTAATTTGATTTTGTTGATTTACCATCATCGATGACCGTTCTCTATTCAATGTGCTACAGGAAACAGCTACATGTGTGACTCTAGTTCATCTTTGGTTGCTGTTTCTGCTATTAAGCCATCAATATAATTGTCAATAAAGGAGCTGACCACTTGTTGGAAAGCTAACATCCATAGATAGTAGAGAATGTTCCTGTAAAAAGACATTGGTCTCCCAGCAGCATTAAAAGTTGAGTTTCAGCATTTGTGCACTGCAGTTTTTCCATAGTAGGGCTAAGCATTACAGGGACAAGGTCATCCCCATGCCCTCAGTGGAAGGGAACAGCCCAGCTGCTTGGGGGACTAGAATTACAGGGGTTTTTTTCTGCCTAATTAGCAATATTACTTTACATTTTGCAGGTCCTTTTGCATGCATTAGGAAGAAGTCTGCAGGGAGCTCATTATGTTACCAGCCTTGTAGTTATATGCTTGCAAAGCTGTAGCTTCAGGGACGCGGGAGGTGCGTTCACTTGAAGAAATTCCATATCCAGACTGAAACACTGCTGAAGACTTGTAGGAACTCTGCAGGATGTCTCCTGTGGGGCATGCTTTATCCTGTCCTGCGTGTTCCTGCAGAGAAGCTGTCCAGATGAATCTTTCTTGACACATTTTCACTTTGAGATAATGGCTGAGGGCAGAATTTTTCCTCATATGTCATCTGTTAATGAGTTTCTACCCAATGAATGGGTTTGTGAAGAAAACAGAGCCAATCAAACCTTGCGTATCACCTGGGCATGATTTTTCAGAGCCTAGCGTGGTTCCTATGACTGACATCTTCCAGAAATACAGTTTATTTTGAGGGCTTTTTATTTTTCCTCCTTTCTTTGGTGGAGAGAGGGTAACACATGACAGAATCACACTCCCAGCACACTACGATACTAACACGCTCAAAACTGTGTTGCTGAGAATAAGGCAAGAATCTCTGAAGAAAGGATATAGGGCAAAAGCTAATGACAACACTTTGAGGAGAATAGCATGAACGTTTGTTGCAAGAATGTGTACCTGAATCCAAATTCATTCCCTTTTATTTAAGCTTTCGTCTTCTGAAGACTGGATCCTTAAATCAAAAAAGATGGCACAACATACCTCATAGAATTATTTTGTATAACCAAATTAAACAGAACTGAAGAAAGTATTCTGTTGTTATTTTCTGGCCATCACGAAACTATGCTAGCAGCTGCTCCTCAAAAAGTGTGTTTATCTTTACCCAATGAGGATCGTAGTGGATGTTTCTATGTGAAGTCCCAAACACTGGAGTGATCAGTACCTTAAGGAGAAATATTAATCAGAGGTTTATAAAAAGATGCAATCAGAATGTCATGTACTTTCCCCAGCTGATGATTGCACCTTTCTTCCTCTCGCCATTACCAGATAAATGATTTTGGATTTGTATAATCATTTTTGGGCGCTACACACCTGGTGTGTAACATGTCTCGTTACCCTGTGGAAAAAGTGGCTTGCTAATTTAAGTGCTCACAGACATAAAATAGTGTTATTGACTTACCTTTCACTGAAATACAAATGCACAGAAGCCAGAATAACCCAGAATAAAAAGGCCAGTCTCATTTTAATGGAGCCTAGTTTGAAAAAGAATAGTTTTCAACAGCTGAAGTTTTGATCATAACTGCATTATGATATGGTGACACATTTTTAAACGTATGGTACGTAAACATACTCTATGTAATGTGTAGAATTAACAATATACATAAGCATAAATAGTAATTTTAACTATAGATAATTTTGTCATAAGAGTTTTTCTTCATTTACGTAGAAAAATTGTTTGAGAACAGAATACTTAGTGGAGTTGTAGAGGTGTTTGTCAGTGTGGGATTTGTCCTCATCAATGTGAGCTGCCCCTTTTTGCAGCTTTCTGTTGCTTACATCGCTTCAGTTTCCAGCAAACTGAAGAATGCTCACCTTGTTCAAGTCTATTAGTTGCAACTGGCTTAATTGCTTAGAAAAATATCTTTCCAGGGCAAAGCAGAAGCAAACAAAATGCTCCAAGAGCGCAGATGAGTAGACTTCTGACAAAAAGGAAATGGCACAGAAGGTAAGCCATTTCAACATACTGATCCTGTGTTATTTAATGAGTACGTAAAGAAGAGAGACCAATACTAACTGTGTAATCTTCAGTGCTGCAAAACGTCTTGTTCTTGCAGGTTCAGGGAAAACTGTGTTGTGAGATTTGATTGTAAAATTTCTGAATCCAAAAATGTGTGAATTTCTGCAGTGTACTAGGTCTGTCATTCTAACATGTTCCAGCAAAAGACCTTTGGGGTTTGGGGTTTTTTCTAAACATTATTTGAATATTTCTTTTGGGATGGGTGTTCCTTCTTCAATTCTGCTCTGTGGTTTGTAGGATGACAGTGCTATCCTTTATAATCAGCATGTCAAAGATAGAGAATAGCTGCCAAAATATAGGGTACAGCGTGTCCTAAAGTATTTATCAATCTTTTTCCTAATAGCAAAGTGTTCATTGACTACATGTATGACTGGACATTCAATTATGCTTACTTACTGGATTTTAAATTGCAAAATTGGCTCATCCATAAGTGCTTTGTCTGGAAATAAAGATTACTCATATACTCATAAATCTGTAAGGCTCTTAATTTACATGTCTTTATGTAGTTTGTCTTGAGATAGGTGGACATTTGTGTTTTGTTTTCTAGCTGCATTACTACTAACCTGGAAGATAACAAAGGCAAAAGACCCTTTAATTGCTGCTATTAGCGCAGCTCTCGCACTGTTCGGACAGAATAATGTGCTGTGTGTGCTTCTGAAAGTATTTTCTGAATAACCTGCCTCAGATTTCAAGCCAAGTGTTTAGACTGGGGCAGATGAATAAACGCACCTTCTGCTGGAGTGGAACCGTTTCAGGGTACGATTGGCCTATCGAACCTTCCAGCAAGCATTGCTGATTGCAGCCTTCTGTCACCGTCTTTCGTGTCAACGTGTTACCTGCGTGGAAAGTCCCCTGCTCCCTGCAAAATGCATATGCTCAAGTTCTAGAGCTGTTTAGTGATATTCAGTAAGCTTAGGATGCCTAGGTTCAGTTAGACTTGCCAAAGAAATGATAGTTTTCATTTTTACAGCTATTATGAATTTTACTACTTTTTAAATATATTTTTTAATGGATTTATCATGCCTCTTACTAATCCTTTCTGTTCATGTATGTGTCTTCCTCAGAACACGTGGTTATGTCCTCAGTCATCCCCAAGAGCTTTTAAATGTCTAGCAGATTTTGGAGAAGTCAGAGGTGGATTATTTTTTCCCTATCACATATGAAATCCCATCTCACTTCTTCAGAATCTCGTTCTCACTTGTCAATAACAGAGGCAATCATGGGATGGTCTTTGATTCACAGGAAAAATACCAACTTCTGATTAACAATAATTTTAAGATAATTAAAAAACCACATTAGTTTAATGTCTTAATAAGCTACCAACTTTTTTTAAAGTAATTGCATAATAAACAAATTAATACTTAAAGGAGCAGAACATAGATATTCTCAGTTTCAGGATAATCTAGATTGCTGTGGTCAGACCTGGAGGTAGAATTCAACTGCCAAGCCTGAAGAATGATGCACAGACATGAATAACATAAATAGCATCCACAAGCACTGTCTGAGATAGGCTGAGCCAGATCTTTAGCTGTTCTAGACTACTGATTCTCTGTGATAAGCTGTTGCAGCTGTGATAAGCTGGTATCAGCAAAATGTTTGGACAAGGAAAAATTAGTTTTACTGTCTGCTTCTTTGAAAAGAAATAACTAGGCAAACTCCCGTCCTCTTCCCACAACATGTTTGTTTTCTTCAGCGTAGTCTTGATTGAATTTGATTTTTGTCTTGAGTTTTGATTTGACTTTAGAGAAAAAGTGCACTTAGAAGTAAGAGGATGAAATTAAGCTGGAATGAGGACTTACACTTATTGCTGTAGATGCTCGGGAATCCTGGCAATAGAAACCCTGTGGATTTCCACAGTCCAGGGCTAATGAATGCATTCAGAAATGCTGACCGAAATATGTGTCTCATTCTGCAAGACACCAACACGCTTCTGAAGCTGTGACACTATCTGGTTCCTCTTCTGATTACTGCTAACAGTTCCAAATTAGGTAATCCTTTAACAGAGAGGTCATCCCATGTGTACCTAAATAGCTATTCACATAGGAGTAGCTAATTAACTAGGGGTCGAGCAATGGCAATACCTAGCATAAGCATGTGGGGATAGGAAGATTTAACTCTTAATTATCTCCATTAAGGCATACTTAATTTTAGGTGCATTTTAAGAACTTTTTTGTAAATCTAGTATTAATGTTTATTTAATATATCAACATTAATAAATTTGTGTTCATATCTGATAAAAGGAAGCAAGCAGATTCTTAATGTTTAGGAAAGTGGTTGAAGTTCACAGAAGTCAGTGGGTAAATCTGTCTGGGAAGTGGAGAGCCAAGACCTAAATTTCTGAAATCGCAGGATTTGCCACGAACTAGCCTGCAAATGATTCCAAAAAAACTAACGTACTTACGAGGCAGAAGAGGGAAAGTGCAACAAAAGTAGTATAAATTAATCACAGGAGTTATGACCGGTTGTGCTAGCTGCATTAATTTTGATAGAAACCGTAGAATTTGTGAAACTAGGCACTGAGCTATTGAGAATTGACATGCCGAGAGTTGTCAGCTCTCTTTGTATTTCCAAAGCAACTTGTCCCAAATACGTACTGATGTCAGCAGCAAAATGTGTGCATAGTCAATTAAAATGCTTTTCAATTTTTTTTTAAATACTGTAAATTCTGTGGTGTTGTTCTTCAGCTATCACCTCCTAAAGATGAAAAAGCTACTGAAGCACCCCTGTGTAAGACAGAATACAAAATGTCTTCTCATCCTAGTGACGCTTTGTGGTGACAGTTTCAGTGGCAGCAAAAACTAGAGCAGCTTTAGTACCACTACAGATCTTCACTGTCTGCTCTGCCGAATGGTTGGGGCCCGAGCTACCGATACGGGCTGGGCAATGGGTCAGCAAACCTTGTGAAACAATGCATCTTCATGGGTGCAGTCATCTCGTAAAGTGAAGATGACATCATACCTGAACTTAAATGTGGCTATTACAAACTATCTTGGCAACAGAAAATTGAATTGCAACCTCTGTATTCAACAGAAGAATAGTTTGGGTTTCTTATTTTGCTTTTAAGTGATTAGCCGAAGACCAATCCGTTTCCAGGAAAGACTGTTGGAGAACTGGGCAAATGTTTGTTGGGGAGCAAGTCTCATTTCTCATCACAACTTCTTTGTTTTCCCTTTAGAAAGCAATATAATGCAGTTCTGCAAATCTTGCCCCCAGTACTGGAGAAGGACACATTTGGAGATGGTGGAAGAGGAGTCTCAGTGTGTACACGTACTTCACTTCTTACCACAGAAGAACTGAAATATCAACATTAAGCTTTTTTCCTTTTAGGAGTGTAACAGCCAGCAGGAGCCCCGCTAGCTATTTAGTTGGAAGCCAGATGGTTGATAACGAAATTGCAAGTAGCAGGTGACAATTAGCACTTGCAGCCCCTTAGAGTGCCTGCATACCCCAGGACTGAAAGATTCGTTGATCAGGTAACACACGTTAGTGCTCCTGGAAGTTAATTATTGTGTTTTAGGGTTAAAAATATGAAAATCTGTTCACGTAGGGAAAAATAATTGCTACAACTCTGTTTCGTTTGATTTGGGGATGATCAACCTTAGTATTTCTGGTTTTATTAATATGACAGGGTTCTAACTGTTTAGTCTGTGGGATGTAGAATAGGTTGGGATGCTGGTGAGAAATATGCTGTCACACGATGCCTGAACTATTATGCAGAAAAAATTTACCAACTTCCCTCCTCCAGTTTATCCTGTTTGGAAAGATGCATGAATAATAAATGGTTGTTTCTAGTGAAAGCAAGTGCTACTTCATCTAGAATAAGCATTCTGTCATGAGAAGATTTACAATATTAACCATTCTCCACCACTGTCTCAGTCTTTCTCACTCTGCTTCTTCTCTGCTCTATTTTCATTTTTGGAACTTTCCTCATTTGCCTACTAGCCTTTTTTTCAGATAATCTGGAAGGTGAAGAATGACCAGACAGAACTCAAATGCCGTTTTGTTATGCTTAATAGCTGATTAAAAAAGAGCTGGCCCATCTCTCGTGTTCACGCGCAAATGCTCTCTCTCGGGTTTTTTAAATTGAGTCATAATTGCCTATGCCAAAAGCTGTCAGTACAACAGGATGGAAAGCAGTCAGCTCTTCTTAGCGTTGTATAAAGTTGTCATTTTGGAAGAATGAGCAATGATAAAGAACTGTTGCAGTGCTTTTGCCCATTTTCACAGTAAACCACGATGTTGGAGTTGCTTGTAGTGTTGATCTCTTTTCTAACATATTAAGTTTGTCTTGTAAGGAAAAAATTCAAAACAAAGCAATGGGAATTTAAGCACAATATAAATAAGGAAAATGGGGCTGGATTTCTAGAAACATTTATATCAAACATGTACATTCCTGCATGCAGTCTCATAATATATGAAAAGATTTAAGACTTTCATGTAAAACATGAAATCGAGTGTATTGTTTCTACTGCGGCAAGTGTGTTAGCAGACGCTAATGTCTAGCTGTACATTAAAATTAAAATTTAATATAAAACATTCTACACTCTACATATTATACATACACCATAGCATGCTGAGTTCCCTCATCACACATGATTTCATGGGTAATATAAAGCATGATTAAGATTTGTAGTGTTTGAAATCTTATCAGAGAATGTTATCACTCACTTCTGTAGTATCCGCTTTTTCAAGTGGACAACGGAATTCCTACTGGTTTGAGAACTCACTTCTTGGCTTTCTCATTAACATTCAAATTATTTTTAGGACAGTTATTAATGAAAATTGACATTGTATAATCTAGCTCTGGAGCCACTGTTTTTAGTAAGCAATAATTTACTTTTAGCTCTCTGTAACCTACAAGGTAATGTTTCCAAAATTCTGTATTTCATAACCGTAGCTGAACATCAGTCTTCAGAGTTCTAGCTTCTGTGGCAACGTGTGCTCATGCATTAATTTGCTGAGTCAATGTTCCAGCTTTCTGGTTCACCTCTCTTACTGAGGCGATAACAGCTTTTCTGAAGCTGTTCTGCAACAGAACCGGCTGCTTTCTCAACCAATGACTCATTGTTTTGTATATTATGCTTTAAAAACTTCACAGGGGACGATCCGTCCCCATTACCTAGACATAACTTCTCTAGGTTGCTCATATGCCTCCTAGTGCTATTACTTTTCTGTTGTTATCTGACTGCAGCGATCAACTATACAGAGAAAATACATTCAGCTGACACACGAGCAGAAATCCACCTGACTGCAGGCTCCGTAAATCTGCCTTATAAATGCTCTTTGCCTGGATAAAATAGTGAGCAAAACTAGAAATGGTGAAATTCTTCTGGAAAGCGAAAACCGCTTGAGCATAGAGGAGGAAGGCTTAGAGAGGAAATGTTAGACGTGTGTGTTTGCATAAATGGAGGTAGCGCTTAGTAACTTAAATGGGAACATGGAGGTGAAGTGTGTTCTTATAGCTGATAAACTCTCAACATGGAAATGATTCGTTATGTTCATGTAATACTAAACTAGTTATATGAAGCAAACTGCATCCAAAGAGACCGATTTGCTTGCAGCTGTCGGCTGTTTGTACTTCCTGTGTGTGTCAAGTACCATAAATATTATTTAAGTGGTGGGATTATTATTTTTTTTCCAGACAAGCAAAGCGATGAAGACTGACAATGACAAATTGGCTATTTCTTTCAACTTTGTAAGTATCCAGGTTATGTTTGATCATTTGAAATTTAGATTTGGTGTCTGGGCAAGTCACAAGGTTGGAAGCACAAGAGAATGGCTTCTGTGTATAATTAACCCCGTTCCAAAAATCCCTAGTCACAATTAGATCAGACATAAGTAATTAATTATCCTTGGCATGAGAGCTTTGACATACACAGTAGTTTTCAAGATTAAGTAATGAAAATCTGGAAAATTTAGTAGCCTTGCTGTGTAGTACCTGCGAGGAGATGGATACTGGGATAGCATTACTATGTTATTTCACTGTTACTTCTAAAGATAGTTTAGCTTAATACTGCGTGATTTCCTAATGAGAGGATATTGCTGTATCTCTCAGTAACGGTGAGTTCCTAAGCACCGTTTCTCAAGATGTGTTCTAAGGCAAAGGTATTCTTTTGTTTGCCCTGGACTTCTGCTGTTTCCATTAGCAGTCCGTGGCCCGTTGAATCCCAGGCAGCTTGTTACAGCCCCACGCCTGCCGCTGTGAACGTCGGCTCCTTTGCCGGTGCCACAGTCACCTCAGAGCGGACCGAGCAATCAGTACCGGAAGACAAATATGTGAATAAACTGTGTGCACTAACCTTAGCATTTTCCAGCTTTGGTTTCGTATTTCACATAGCACTGCGCTAAGTTGTCTGCCTTTGTCATGGAAATCTTCCTATTTGGGAAAATTACATAATACTCCGATTCCTAGTATGCCCTTGAGGTTTAAAAAAAAAAAAAAAAAAAAGAAAGAAGAGAAAAGTTATTCTCTATTCAAATCAGAAGAGGGTAAAGATCTCATGAGCAAAGGCTTGAAAGTGCTGTAGTCTGTTGTGTCAGTAGCCATATAAGAAATACTAACTTCTGGGTATTTCAGGGTTGTTTCACCTGTCACATTTCATATTTAACTTGATATAAAGATTTTGGAGGAAAAAATAGATGACAAGCGTATCTTTTAAGCCATATCTACTTTTTTGTTTGCTTTTTTCTCTTTTTCAACTTGGCCTCTATTTTTGATTAATCTTGTGAGCAACCATATTCTGTTTTTCACTCTACTTATTCGAAACACTGACTCTGAGATGTTAATTCAAAGCCAGAATGGTATTATTGTGTTTATAACATAAGCATATTATCAGTATGTTTGCAGCAGTATCTGACTTTAAAATGACTCCTATTTTTGCAGGGGTAATAAATATAAAATAATTTTTCGCAGAGTTCTATAATTAGCAGTAATGATTATGTGCTTCTTTATATCAATAGATACTACATAAATTTATAAGGTGTAGTGCTTTATGAAAAAGTAAGCCTGCTTTTTATTTTATAAGAGTATATAGAGTTGATTTTATTTAACACTCCCTCTTTTTTTTTTTTTTCAGTGTAAGTATAGCTAAGATAGGAGGAGGTTTTCAAAACAGGGACTCTGGCAATATGACTTACACAATTTCAGCCTCTAAAGGTCAGATAGTGTTGTTCGTTGCACATTAAAGACAATTTTCTAAGCTTTGGAGGGGGAAAAAATGTTTCCATTCATGACTCATGTCCAGGCTAATGCTTTTATTTCCTACAATAATTATCCAGTATCACCGTGTACGGACACAGGCTTTAAGTGTTTCTGAAACCAGCAGTAGTAGTAGCTTTCTGTATTTGTTGAAGTCAAGTCAAACCTTGTATCACTGGGCCCTTGGCCATCTTCGCCGCCGGCGCTTGCGTTCAGCAGCAGAAGTACAGATGGTTTCCATCTCGCCCATGGAGGGGCCTGAAATCTTCAGTTTTGGGGCAAAAGGGAGTGAACTTTCTGCCCTTTATCCTGTGAAAACATTTGACACCTCTGAAATAGCAGACATGCCTGAGAGTAAACTGAAGTCACCCATCTGCCTTGTTGCTCTTATCTGAATGAAGTGTTCCTCAGCGGCTTATCTATCTACAAATAAATATTTGGTAGTGCTGTGCTTCGGTAGCGCTCTTCCTGTTTTCAGATGAAAACAGCAGGAGAGAGACAAAATGAAGGGGAAACTATTTGTCTTTCCATGAAGAAAACAGTCTCTAAAGCTGCGTGTCACTTGTGGGGAGGGCTGGAGGCAGACCTCTGGAAATCACGGTCTGATTCGACTTCCCCAATATGAAAACATTTCAGAAACAGAATTACGTATGTAACAAGGAAGGACATTAGGGCAGTGGATGCCATCCTCTCTTTAAAACTAAGTATTGCTGTCTTTCAGTTTGAGGGCACTCCTTAGTTTCTAAGTAGCTTACATAATAGAAGAGATAATAAAATAACTGATGCTTATTTGAACTCGTGCCATAACAACTATAACTTAAAATCACTACAAAAAGACTGTTTTCAGTCTTTGTGGAAGTCTAATACTCTGCGTGGCACAGCTGATGGCAGTAGAGGCTGAGAAGTTGTGAAAAACTCCTTTTAATGCTTAGGATGCTCTTCTCTATTGAAAGGAGAATTCCATGGCAATTGCGCAAAACTCTACAGAGTTCAAAGACAATCTTAGATGGATTCAAGTGTACACTCAAAGCTTCAGAATGTCGTGACTCAATGGGATTGCTTGTGGTTAGACTGTTACGCCCTCAAGAGGCATCTCTGCAAATCTGGCAGTAGCACAGCAGTATTCACAAGGCAATGGCAATTTTAAATCTCTTTCTTTAAATTTCTCACTTGACTTTTCCTGTGTTTTCCCCTCACCCGTTTAATTCTTTTCTCTGTAATACGTTGGACAAAATTATAAGTTAACGTGGTTTTACTTGTAACTCTGTCTCCTTTTTGGCTTGCATCAAAATAATTTTCTTAATAATGCCACAGCACAGAGCACTTGTACAAATTACCCTGAGAGAGATGTGTTGAAATTGTTATGAGACTCTTTTGCATTATTTACATCATGACGTTCTGTCAGTGTACTAATACTCAAGACTGTTTATATTTCTGGATTTAACAAATATGTAAATCAGGTGCACATTTCCCTAGAAATGTCTCTAATGAGGAAAGACAACAAACTTCAAAACAAACAAACAAAAGAATAGAATATGATAAATAACTCATGTGAAAGAGAGGAAAGAAATGTTGCTCAAGTGAGTGGACCAGAGATACTGGGCTGTAATCCTTGCCCTGGGATTGTTTAATCAGCTCATCTTGAAACTCTGACAGATCAATTGTTTCTTAGCTGGGAGAGAGCTGGGGAAGAATGGCAGCCAGACAGAGTTTTCCCATAACAAGGCACGGAAACTTCTGGTTTTCCTCTCTGTGGCAATCTATAGAGCCGAGAGGATTGACTTTCTCTGGCTGAATTTGTTAACTCTGGTAGAACACCACTCCGAAGGGCCCCAGCTCTCCAAAATACTTTTTTATATTGTAATAATTAAAATAGCTGTTTGATTTCAGTGTATAAGCACAGAATGGGAATAGCATCATGGTGAATTGAGTTTAAGTATTATAGAAGGATTTGAATGTCCTTCAGAGAAGCATTCAGCTAGGATTTCGTGTCAAAACATTGCCCTGATTTAGTAAGGATAACTGATATCTTTGAATCATAATGCTCTAGATTGAGTATATGTATAGTGGGAATGTTCTTTATTGTGCTGTGATTGTGCTATGCTTTTTATTATGGATTGCTCACTGAAAACTTTATCTTCCATTAAAAGCTGAATTGCATTCAGAAGTGCAATTAAGCAAAATTTGCTCACTAAAATAAGACATCATTTATTTCAAGCTGGCTTCTATTTTGAATTTTGATGGCTTCCTGCTAAATATGCAAGCTTTCTTTTCTCTGAAGTTAGTTCAGTATCTAAAAATCTGAATTGCTTGGTTTTTTCATTTTTCATTATGTAACTTCAGCCCCCGAAGTACTGGTAGGCATTATATTTCTCAATTAACAGCCATCTTTAAGAAGATCATTATGTCTGACTTCTCAAAAATCTATGAATTCTGGATAATGTATGCATAATAAGTGGGGTAAAATGTTTTAATCAATGTTCCTCAGTAATCCTTTAACTGCATATTGTATGTAACTATTGCCTTTTCTGTCTATTTTCAGTCTTTTAACTAGAAAATGTGCTTTGTGTCTGTTACAGTGAGAATGTCAGTTGGATTCTGTACGGTGACAGTGCCACATTCATGAAGCCTCTGTCTCATTTGTCTCTGTCATTATGTCTCTGGTCTTGCTTTAACACATTCTCATTTGTTTGTACTGGTAAATTGATGGGTAAGGATCATTAGTAGTACAGCAAAACCACCTCGAAAAATGCTATCTTGATTTTTCCCATGTGCTACTTAATCTGTCGTGGAGATATAGATATTAGAGTGCTGGAGAACAAGTTCTCTTAGCACAATTATTTCCTGATAAAATCTGTCCCTAAGTTCTGCCAAATGTCCACATCCAAACATCTACAGAAAATCTAAAAATGACGTATCAATAGTATGTGCATGTGGTAATTCTTTGAAGATTAGAACACGTGGAGGGCTACTTTGGTAACTTTGACTTCTGCTAACCTAACTTCCATCATAAAGGAGAAAAGGGCTACAACAAAATCAGCTGACATAAAATTTATTTCTCATTTCTTTCCCAGTATTACACTTCCAACAGCTTTCTACTTTCCCTTTCCTACAAGTTAACACCACGTAGGAGGTGTTAGCTTTGTACTGCTTGAACTCTGAAACCTCGTCTCTGGGGGAGTGAGGAGGCCGTAATTACTATGAACTGCTGGTGCTGCGGGCGAAAGAAAACTTGATAGTCACAAAACTCTCAGTAGAAGCTAGACTAGGACTTTATTAAATTGATATCTCTAATACCTCTAATTGATACCTTGGCCAGGTTTCCAATGGAGCATGAGTTCAGTGACTTTCTTAAAAAAATATTGTTCACTAGATAGACATTAAATTGACTTTTAAGTAGTGTACAATTACTCTCAGTTACAATGCTACCCAGAAATCTGAACTGTCAGGTGCCCTTAAGTCTTGTTGATATGGGTGAATGTTCTAAGTACTACCAGAAATTATATGTTTAGTATATAAAAGCAATCTTCAAATGTAGTCATAACAAAGACTATTATTTAAAAGGCTCAGACCCTCAATATGAGCATGTATGCTTTACTCCAATTTTGCACAAAAACATAAGAAAAAAGAATGCGTGACAAAGTAGCAGATAAATGCATTAGTTTATGGTAGTAAACTTGTCAGGGAGGAGAGAGCTTATTGCTAGCTTTCCTTGGGATTTGCAACTTTGTAAAAAAGAACTTTCAAGTCAGGAATTTTTTAATTGTTCAAGATGAAGCTGGTCCGAGGGCTGGAGCACCTCTCTTACGAAGACAGGCCGAGAGAGTCAGGGTTGTTCAGCCTGGAGAAGAGAAGGCTCCAGGGAGACCTTAGAGCAGCCTTCCAGTGCCTAAAGGGGCTACAGGAAAGCTGGAGAGGGACTGGTTACAAGGGCATGGAGTGACAGGACAAGGGGTAGAGGCCTTAAGCTGAAGGAGGGGAGATTTAGACTAGATATTAGGAAGAAATTCTTCCCTGTGAGGGTGGTGGGGCACTGGAACAGGTTGCCCACAGGGGCTGTGGATGCCCCATCCCTGGAAGTGTTCAAGGCCAGGTTGGATGGGGCTTTGGGCAACCTGGTCTAGTGGAGGGTGTCCCTGCCCATGGCAGGGGGGTTGGAACTAGATGGGCTTTGAGGTCCCTTCCAACCCAAACTGTTCTATGATTCTATGATCCTCCAGCACCTTTCATGTTCTCTTCTTATGTTCAAACTGCTCATTGCGAATAGAACATAAATCAAAGATAACCAAAATGTGAGATGTGGAATGAAACATTCAGCAAAGAAAAAAATGAAAACTTTAGTAATCAGCCTGCCTTTTCATACTGTTTGAAAAATTCTTCTTGACACTATATTTTTGTTAATTATATTTTGAAATTACAATTTCTTTTAAACAAGACATTTTTACTGGACAGCTAGTGTCCTTTGTGCCAGAAGTCAAATATGAAGACACACCGTGATGTACTACATTGTAAAATTGTCAGAATAAGACATGGATTAAAACTACAGGAGTGAACAGAAGAGATGAGCATCATCTTTGTTCCTGTTTGTGATTATTTCAATGTATTTTTTCTATATAGCATCATGTATTTGCTTTTATTTTAAAATAATTTTGTCTTATTGACAACTTAATGATTTTTTTTTTTTTTGAGGTTCCATAGGCAAGTATAGTTCCTAGTCGTCTGCTCTGTTCTCCTTCTCAAGGATAGTGGGAATGAGGGTTTTCCTTTCTGAGTTTATGTTGCTCTCTTTCTAAAACTAATCCTTACCACATTGATTTCACTGGCTTTTTAGATTTTAAAAGTTTTCTGAAAGAATGGAGAGGAGAAAGGCTCTAGAACAAGGAGTGCATCTTGGTTTGATTTCTTTATGAAACAATTATGATTTCTTTTTCTAGATACTTTCTTCCAAAAAGATTTGAACCTATTTTTAGCAGTGGTAAATGTAAAGTCTTTGTGGATTTCATTTATACAGGTTTAAAAAAAGACATTACAATATAAAAGTTACTGAATAAAAACATGGACATGAAGTTGCAGTGTGACCGTTACCTGGAAAGTTAATGAACGATAATTAGTATTGGAGAGCTGAGAGACTGCGCTAAAATCTTCTATGTGGAATGTGATGGTTAATAGTTTGTGTTCACGTTTGTTTGAATTTTTGTAATGTTCTGTTGGTTTGTGTTGGTTTATCTTTCTCCCTTTGCTGAGAATGGATTCTGTTCCATCTCAGTGTTTCCTGTCATCGCGCACTATAAATATATCACTTTCCTCACGGTTTTGAAACTTAAAGGAATTCTGCAAATCCTTCATTCTCAGAGATCAAAAGCTTCTGTAAACCTGGGTACGTCAGCTTTGCTAGAGCTGTTTGAAGTAATATCGGTTGACAATCTACCTACCAGATTTCTTGCTTGCCTAAAGTGGCTGTGAGCCAGTGAGTTAAACAATGCTACAAATTTGATCAGTATTCTTATTTTTACCTAGGTATTACCTCTGCTTCTTTACCCTTGGTTCAGTTCTCCTCTGACCAATTCTGCTTAAGAAGTAGTGGATATTTACTGATCCCAAGTGGTTTCAAATTCCCTCAACTTTTTTTTTTTTTTTAGGAGTCATTCTCCATGTTTAAATAGAAGCAAGTGGGAAGAAGACAGTAGTGCTTAAACAGGGCTATAGCTGAAAATGTTTCCTTCTGAGCTCAGTTAACTTGTCATCTTTAATTTCAGCTGGAGCTTTGACTACAATAATTATAAAAACCAATGAAACAACCCCCCCAAATAGAAGAGAGTGACACCAAGTTACATAAAAAAAGCAAAATAACACTGTTTTGCAGTACACAAATGGAAGAGGAGGAGAAGCCACGCACAGAACTCTTTACTTTGTGCCTTGTCTTGTTTGCTCTTAGTTCTTACCTCTGAAGAGTAAGGATTGGGTAGAATATATGGGAGCTCTTCCTGCTGTAATTGCTACGCTACATGGCATTCACATTGCCCCAGTTTGTTTTGGGCTTCACAAGAAGCCCGTCTTTGTTTCTACACGTTTAGAGTTTGTAATTTGTCTTAAAACCAGCAGGACAGATAAAATACAGAAAATGCAGAAGGAGTTAAGGGGAAGCTCACATGAAATGGACTTCCTACACAAAGAAGTGTTTCCCCTGACCCTGGTGAATGCAAAACTTGATATAATTAAACATTTCTTTTTATTTTTACATTATATAGCAGTTTTCAGCATTATGTACAGAAATAATATAGAACCACAGTTGACAGAATGATGGTTTTCTGGGCAATGTACAAAAATCCTAACTCATTTTCGAGTGCGGTCTTCATAAAATCTGAGTTGTGTGGATTTCAGGGTCTTTCTCTATTCATTACACTGCATTTCAGAAGTTTTCTGTGACCCCAAAATGTAGTTGTTCTTCAAAATATGCAGCTTTAGTTTGGTATGTTTGTTTGAAAACTGAATTGTAAATCTTCCCAATGTTGAGATGTTCCCAATTGGAATGCCCTTTTTTTATTTTAAATGGTCTCTTGGGTTTCTTTCTGCTGTGTTTTAAATGTAGACGAGGAACTCATCCAAACGGTCTTTTTTCAAATTGCTGGATTATATATAATACAAATTTGTATGTGGATTTAGCCAGGAGGTACCGGATTGTATGGCTGTATCTGGCTGCCAGCATTGTTCCTGGTAATGACTGCGGTACCGAGAAAAAGCGCCGTCCACAGCTTGAGCTTGATTGTACGCTCTGTTGCAGCAAAAGTCAAGGGAAATACAAGCTTTCATTTGTGAAGCAAACAAAAAAACCCTCTATGTTCATTTCAGCTGTTTCAGTAAGAGCAAAATAATCTCAGAAAATCAAAGAGGCATCAGACTGGGCTTCCTACTGCTCACCCACTTTATGCCTATCAGTCAATTTGTGTGAGGAACAAAATTACTGTATAAAGAGTGTGTCCTCTGAAAAATACTTATGACATGCTTATTCCAGCTTATTTCCTTGCTTTATTTTATTTCATTTTGTTATTGAAAGAAAAGGCTGATATATTCCTCGGTAGCTCATGTCTTTAGCAATATTTGGGGTAGTCCCAATGATTACGATTTTCATATTCACGCAGAATGTAATCAGCATGAAATTGCAAAAAGAAAGCCATCCTATTTTGGCAATGAAAATGCAGAATAAACAACTCAAAATTTATGTCTTTTATCTATCTTAAGTACACAATGGGTTAATCATTCCTGAAATAATTGTTATCTTACAAGTATGACTTAGAACTCAAAAGAAATGAAAAATAAAGTGAGTACCACGCTGTTATTTTTCTCTGTTACTGGAAGACATTCCATGGTGTCAGTGCACACAGGGAATGATGGACAAGTGTTTGAAGAGATTAAGCTACTGTTTGGGGAGGATTTTGAGAGAAAACTGGAAAAGTTATTATACAGTGTGCTACTTCATATTTTTGAATGTTACAAAAACTTGCAGAATAGGTAACAAGACTGAGTAAACAAATACTTGGATGCCTTCTGTACTACTAGGGTGTTTGCCTAAATAAGAGAGACAGAAGCTTTTAATTTTTAATACAAGTAAACTTTCTTTCAAGTACCACTTTTTGTGATACAGCAACTGCAGATCCTACAAAAATATGGCTGAAGTAAGCTTCTCAGAAAGAAGTCATCCAATTTATTCCCAACCCATAAGAAAGGACCAACTAAACCTTTTATGATTAGTATTTGCTCTGTTTTCTAAATATCTTCGTTTAGTACGTCAGTAGTTTTAGTACTTTTTTCTACAGTGAGGTTTTCCCAAGACATTACGTACATCGGCTTTTGGGTTAGCATCCTTAGTGCTTCTTTGTCCTCTCCAGTTTCTCATGGACTGGTGTCGTTGTCCCAGCCTTCCCCCACCCGGCTTTTCTGCCTCAGTAATATTTTGATATTTTAGTTCCTTTCTGGTTTCCTCCATTTTTCTCTCTTGCGTTTTCTAGCTTGTGCTATTCATTCACATTAAGCTAGATCAAATCACTACAAGTTTTTGGTTGGGTTTGGTGGGTGGTTTTTTTAAAATTTCAGATTAATGAAAAGCGTTTAACTTTATCCAAGTTGGTGGGTTTTTTTCCTGTTTCCATTCATCCACTCAGGAAAAGGCTTCTGTTACTAGAGGAAGTGTCCACTGAACCTTGGACAACTTCACCGATGATGCGTGAGGTGAGATCGTGGGGTGGGTGGGGTGTCTGCTGCACAGGCCTGGGTTCTGCTCTCAACTGCCACATTATGAACTCTGTCTAAATGAGTTTCTTCCAATGCAGTAGTCTTTTGCTTTGTTTTTTTCCTCCTTCCCCTCACCCCTCCTATTTTTTTTTTTTTTTTTTTAAAAACTATAAACCAGTTCCCCAGTTTCACTGCGCTGACCTGCGAACACATGATGGTTTGGACATAAAAAGGGAAATTCATGAGAACCTCGGGGAACTTCACATAGAAGTTGCATAAGAGTCTGACGTTTTAGACTCTGTCTTAAAGGGTACTTAAGAAGGAGAAGAAATGATGGGTAGAAATACCTAAATTTTTATGCTTAAAAATCTTTTGCAACAAACAAATGAACATCTCTAGCTACACGTAGCACCTGTTTTTGAAAAGAACCAGTCACTAAAAAGAAGTTTGTTTAAATGAGTTGTCTTTGATCTTAGAAGGAAATGGGAATTGTGGACAAGGCTGTTATTCTTTCAGTGTCTCCCTGCCTTTACCCCCCAGTAGCAGAAATAAGTGTACTTTGTGGAACTTAATGACGGAGAAGTTCTCTTAAGGAAATCACGTCTCTCTATGCATCATTTGTGATCTGTATGAGGAGGAACGTGATGGGTGAAACGGCAAGTCGAACAAAGCAGCGGGAGCACGGCGGAAATACGAGCGGCAGGCAAGGGTCGCTCTGTGGGAGTGAGACTGGCGGATGGTGGCTCTGAAAGGCGATGTAATGTTGTACTGAAACGGAGCGATCAGAGTGTCTGAAAAATATCAGCATCTTAATGCGAAAAAACCCACAACGGAGCAATTCTACTTAAAGGCTACTTTAAGTACTTGTCTCTGAAAGTAATGTGTCTGCCAGTCTTGGCATTACAATTGGGCGTTTTGTGTTTTATAGGTTTTATATTATTGCTAGCAATTATGTTGTAGTGATTTCTATCCATTCGTACTACGGGGGAGTTTAATCAACTGGAGTGTGCGCTGGTAACAGCCATGAAGTCATAGGTCACTGCCAGTTTGTTACAGTATTAAAGAATGTCATGGTGGGTGCGTTTTTATGTCAAAAAGAGTTGCAGAGTTAAGTAGGATAACATTACTGTGTCAGGATAGTGGGAAAATAAATGCATAACAGCTGTTATTAGACACCATAAGTACAAAATAAATCTGTTCCCAGGAACACCATTGTGAATGAAAAAGGAGAGAGAGAATAATCCCTTGCTAGTAGCTTTTAGCATAGCGGGATAAGCTGCTTTCTGCCTTCTTTCTGATGTTTTTCAGGATTTCTCCAGACAGGCTAGCGACTCTTACACAGAGATTGTTGTGTTTGAGTTTTTAGGTACTGCACTGCTGATCCATCGCCTTCTCTGGTTTCCAGAAACCGGTATGTATGAACTTGCAGTAAACATTAAGTGATTAAAGCCCTGTAAAGGACGGTGAGTTCCATGTGAAAATATCTCTTCTGAATTAGCAATAACATGGGAAGTATCAAAAACAAATCAGTTCATGTAACACATGCCTTTTGGGTTCCCAGTTCCCGTGGGAATATGTCGAAGACAAGCTACGTTATTAAGTTAACCAAACACAAATTTGCCTTACAGTTTTTCCGTTCATTCAAATGGCACATGAATATTTTGTTTCCTAATCTGCACGATTACCCTGGAGCTCATGTTGCAGTGTGTCACTACAATGACAGCTTCTCCTGAATGACAACTCGCAGCTATAGTGAAAAATGACAGGATTTGTAAACTAAGGTTGTTTAAAGAAAAAACTTGGTTCTTGAGTGCCTCTCTATTTCTCAGTGGCATTGCAGTTAATCGTTACTGCATTTTACAATACACCTTAAATATACTTATTTTAAAATGGTTCTAACTGGCATGCTTAAATGGACTGGTACTAGTGTATAATTTTGTATCGCAGAATATGTTGTACTAGTACCTGCTAAGGCAATACTGTCGATAGCAATTAGAAGATGCTCAGAGACATTCTATACATTCTACAATGTGATCTAGTAAATCCAAGTCGGTAGTAATGGGTCTCAGAGTTTGTAAATGTTCACCTTAGTGGCAGGCTTTTTTATCACGCCTTTTGTTGTCGCTTGGGCCGTTACTGTCACTGGCCTTTTTTCTAACGGAGGCCTTCTTTTGCCCGTAGCATAAACTGCTACTTGTCTCCCTGAATGTGCGTTTGTGTGGAACTCTGTTGCATGCCATACTTCATTCTATTTATCCCTGCACTTCTTTAATGGCATCTTGCTTAACAAAAAGGGTGAAATGAGTATTTTACACTTGCGAGCTTAGGAAAGGAGTCTTGGACTGAAAGCTGACTGGGAAGCTCTCACATGATTTTCATCCTCGTGAATGTAGCGAGAAGTCTGAATGTAAATCACCGTAAGGTTTGCAATGTATTTTAAATACAAGTTTTGGAACTTGAACTCGTAGCTGTACTATACATTGACTGCATTTGTACTTGCGGACTGGGGGAATTGCTGCAAAATACATATCTAAGTCTAATAATAATGTGATTTCTCCCCCCACCGCCAACCCCGAAAAAAAAAAAAGGAAAATAACTGCCAACATTATAAGTGCTTTTGAATACTTTCAAAATGTTCAGAAAGTTTTAAGGTGTAGTAAGTCTTAACATAAGTATACTGCAGACATTAAAGAGACTAATGTTGTTGTCATGCTGATTTAATTTTTCTTTTGTTGTATAAATATATAGATATAGTACATAAAAAAATATTGGAGATGATCTGAATTGGTTCATAAAACCTTGCTGGTTTGCAAATCATTACGATATTTTAACTGCATCGCCTGGTTCTGAGTTAGTATCTGTAGGCATCTTACATTATATTATGCCGTGGAATTGTACCTGAAACTTGTGGCTACACAATGCTGTTCTGGAAACTTGGTATTTGAGGTTGAAGGAACAGACCAACTTCTGCGTGAGATCTCTGGCGTCAGATTCTGGTTGTGGTGACTTCTGTAGCTTCTCCTTTGTTTAAACACTGCTGATGGTTTTGCCTTTGCACTGCACTGCAGTGGAAGAAGCTTTTTTTTGACTCTTTACTTTCAGCGTACCTTCTTAGATTCTTCATGTTTATTCCTGCAACACCTAAGAAATTCTTCTCTAATTAATCATGCCATATATATTTGGTATCAAAACTCAGAGACTTTGAAATGTGTGTTGCTTTCTAGAAAGTGTATACATCTATTCGTTTTATTCAGTATATGTAGATATCCATGGTGTTGGTAAATATTTGGTATGTTGGTAGTTGAAGAAGGTCTCTCTGAAAAGGATGACTCCCAAAAGGATGATGATTTTGAATTTCCAGTAATTAAATGATTGTCAAATAACTTTACAAACATTAAATAACCTTAATGAATAAATAGGATTTCTAATGTTAAACAGTTAATGACTACAACAATTTGTTTTCAGCGGTTGAAAGGCATTTAAAATATTCCAATATTTTGCTGTGTTAATGCTTAAATTATATCACTTAGGATAATAATAGGACTTTAACTTGTATTTCTATTCCTTATATGCCCATAAGATTCCCACAGATAATAGCACTAGCCACTGTGGGACAGCTGACTTGACCTCATTACCATTCTCAAGATCCAGTGCCTCATTCCCCCCACCCCCATGCTGTATCTACTTTCCCTGTGATGGGTTATAAGAGCTCTAATGCTGAGGACTCAGTAACCCATTTTTTAGTAAAGTTGGTTCAAAATGTTTCGCAGTCACAGATAGTATTGCCTGGGCGTTTTACATAAAGCAAAGCCGAGTTTATGTAATAGAAACTGAATATATAATGGCTGGTAAAAAGTATTTGTGATCTCTCTGCTCCCAAATTCTCTTACCTGAAAGTGAAGGAATTGTTTTGGTTTGTTTCTGTTTGTGATCACTAATTCACGTTTTTCCAGTGTCCCAGGAGAACTGGTCGTAAATGAATGGGTCTATGTCTCGTGAGCCCAGCAATTATTAGAAAGACTTTAAAAGTGGTTTTTAGAATTGATGACATGACTGACACTAGATGACAAAACATCTAATAAAATACTGTATCTTCTTGAGAAAAACGTAAAGTTAATGTCATACAACATTTATGTGATGATAGATAACCTAATGTAAATGCATAAAATAATCGTCATCACCTACATGAAGATAAATAGCTTTTCCTGAACTAGCAGGCTTTTCCATATAAAATGCTGCTATTTTACCAGTTTCCTTCATTTTTTGTCAAACAAATTTTATAATGGCCATAAATGGAAAGTGTGATATGTCTGCTTAAGCATTACAGTATTAACAGAGGGCATTTTCTTGTTATTCTATGTAATGGAAATCACTGACATTTTTACCTGAAAAAATTGTTTTATAGTGCTCTCACTTGAAAGAAATGCTGTTTGCTTCCATTCCCCCGCATAGCTAAAAGTCAAAATGTGTGGAATCAGATGCACGTGGATTGTGAGCATGTGTGTGGCTGGAATTTTATGATCCTAACGCTACCTTTTGCCATAAATCCCTGAAATGGAGATCTTCATCTGTTATCCTCACAGACTGGGAGAAGAGGCTGTCACCTGGTATGGCGATGTTTGAGTGGAAACATCACAGCGAGTTCATTCTGTTCTGACAACAGCACTACCACGTCACAAGGATTTGCCAGGAGAAAAGTGTCCATAGCACATTGCTGGTATGAGAGAAAGGTCAAATAGTATTATAAAAAAAAAATTATAATAGTTTCAAAGTTTTTTGTTATGAGTTGGAAAGTATTTCCACCCACGTACATGTAGAGGGAGTAGAATGAAGATAAATCTTGTAAACATGAAAATTACTGACGATTCCAGGCCAAGATGGATTAACTGCCAGGCAACTGTTTGATATCATATTTGGTAAGTTGATTTAGGATGCAAAACAAGTTCTCTGAAATTTTTACTGGAGGTGTAGTAGATGTCTGCATTTCATCTGACACACGGATGTCCCACACTTAATGACAGTAGCATTTCCAGTGCATCAGTAAACTAAATCAACACGTATTCACATGAGGAATTAAATGATTTTCATATCTGCTCTGTACTAACTATCCTGTACAAGTTTGCACATCTCCTTAGTCTTGTTACTCCTGTTTTGTGGGGAAGCAGTTCTCATTTTGCTTTTTGTAGCTAACAGTAATTTAACAGATATTAGCTGACAGCATTTGAAAATGTATTTATTTCTCTAGATCTCCTACTGTAACTCTTTCTCCTCAGCCTCATTCGAATGATCAGGATGCCTAATTTGGTCTCGGAGACCACCATCTTTCTTGTTAGAAACTTGACAATTACTTCAGTGTATTTGTAAGGATTCTCCTTATACAGAGTGTCTTTCTCTCTCCTGGCTTTTTTTATTCAGCTAGCCTTTGCTTTAACTTCATAGCAAGCAGTCAGTCATCCTAAATACCATAAATAGTTATACAAAATAATATTAGAGTTCCTATTTTCATGCTGTTACTGAAAAACGTCTATGAAACACAGGAAAACCATTTTTTCTTTTGTCACTTAGCTTTCTCATTTAGAGTTTTATGGAAATAATGTCTGAATGTTTGGGTGTGGGACGCCCTGTGTTTGGTAATCACAGGAGTGGGCCCAGCACCAGGGCAGCAGTCTATTTTCCGACATGTGATTATTCCTAACTTGTGCCGTTAAAATAAGTAATGCGGTTGTTGTTGATACACTAACAGCTGCATGCCGTTTCTTCCACGCTGTTGTGTACTGACAGTCCGTGTGGGTGTGGTGTTAAGGCATCACTGGCAGATGTTTCGGATGACTTCAGTATTCACAGCTGAATTATGGAGGTCACCTCAAATGAGTTACATTTCTTGAAATAAGCTGCTGTAAAAATCTTGAGTGTCTGGGTGGCATCTTCTGCGCAGCCAGGCTAGCGCAACTTTTCACTCGCTGCGTAGCAGTAATTGTCCTGTATAAACACATTGGGAGTATCCTGCGTACGGCCTCATTCTGTGTGGTGAGTAACAGAGAACATGCTTTGGGTTTAAGCTGCATATGCCTTTTAAGTTTCATCATAAGAAGGTACACGTGAATGTACTTTCACACAGCTCATTGGATTACAACTTGAACGGTATTTGAATATTTGTGTCACTTTCACTGAAGGTGTTATCACTGAAGGATTGGGACCCAGTGAGCACGCTCGTTAATGACGCATAGCTTTCTGGCTTGGCTGGAAGGAGATTTCGCTGTTCCTGCCCGAGTATTCTATTGACTTTTTAAGGGCAGCTGATACTAAGTGGAACATTGCCACCTTTTGGTCATAAAGAAAAGACATACCGTTAAAGAAGCAGCGTTATGCAAGTTGGGGATGCTGCAGCAAAACTACTTAATAGTATATTCATCTGTAATATAGCTGCTCAGTAATGGAAGCCCAGTTCAGGGGAGGCTGTAGGCATCGTTTGCTTTGATAGTGTGTATTTCATACCTTGGTGATGTGTTTAGAGAGAATATATTATGCTACATACTAATTATGTTTTCCTGAGGACTGAATTACATATGCGTTGTGAAGATAGTATGAAGGCTACCATGGTTACCATTGTGCACCCAGCAACTTATTTTATACAGTGCCAATTAATCTGAAGTAATGCTTGAGAGAGAAGAACATTGAATAAGGAATGCTAATGTCTCAGCTGAAAGATGGAAATTAGATAGAAAAGCACAGCTTTTATTGAAGATTGTATGTCAGGGTCAGCATTTACAAATGAATCCACCTGTGAGACTAAAACCAACAGTTCTGTCTTACACAAAAAACCGCATCTCTCTGGGCCTAATCAACACACAGAGCACACTGCTGCTTTATCAAGGATATTCTCTGAATAGGAGTTTTTTCCCTTCTCATGATTTTAGCGCCATATTCCTGCAGTTCAGACTATAATTGGGGATTATTGCCATGTCAGAAGGAGGGTACAGTTTCATGATGCAAAGACGTCTAAACCCAACGCAGGTTCCAGTTGCTAGGGACAAAACTTAGACTCCTGGCCAAAGCCTTCCAGACGGTGAGGACTGAGCACAGTACCGCTCTAACTCTTGCCTGTTCCCAACAGCTCAGTTTTGCTGAAGTTATGTTGCTGACAAGGCTTTTTAGTCAACTTGTACCATCAGTGTGAGGTGTATGGCAAAATTAATGTGCCAGCCATACATAATGTGTGGTTATAATTCTTACATGTCCTTCTTTACATGTCCCCTTTGCATTGGGACACATCATTTTAGCAAACCAACAGAATCCAGTCTGGAGCAATCAGTTCCAGATTCCTCCCCTATTCTGAATACAGAACACTGCTGTTGTAATTTCTAGATGAGAACTTTTTGAGGAAGGGTCAAGTGAAGACATCAGATAAGCTCCTGACAGAATTGCAAATTTCCTGCTTGAATGTTTTCATTAGATTCCCTGTACCCGTTTATATCAACACAGCATAAAAGCATTAGGAATATCTGCAGAAGAGCGCTCTGTAGCGTCATGGCCAGGCCTCTTGATGCTTTTTTTGCTGCCATAGCAGTCTTGTAGAGTTGTGCTGTTGATTCTCGCTGCAGCAGCTGTAAATACCCAGCAACAAAGATCTAACTTGGCCCTAATGAAGCAAATCACTTAAAGTTTGACAATATGAACGTTTTAAAGCTGTTTCAGACAAACATTGAGATGAGTTTAAAAATCCTTTTAATCCTTAAATTGGATTCGTACCATTTTGCAAAAATGTATGTAACATTGAACACCGAACATTTAATCTTTAGAAGAAATTCTATCATTTGTTTTGCTTCACTGAAATGCATGAACAGTTGGATTTAAGTTAACTTAGCTAACTTTATACTGAAACAGATGAGGGAATCCTCATTTCATGCATTCTGCTGGCTGAGCAACATCATGTTCTATGGGGCTGGCAATTTTTGGGAAAAGCTTGATGGTAACAAACAGTTGGGAGGCAGTTACTTCAGCTTCCACAGATGTTCCAGCAGTGAATAGTTGCCCAAGGCAGAAGCTTTGATGCCTAAGTGATGGAATGTTTATCTTAAAAACTAGAAATTAAGCTACTAAAATGCGTAGGCACCTTTTCCAAGCATTCTTCATTAACACAGTTCATTGGCTTATGTGACTTGTAACTATATTATTACTATTTTTCTTTAAAAACGGATTTGCTGTACATAGTAAAGCACTTCAATGAAAGTAAAAGTAAAGCATTTCCAACAAAATTCCTTGATAAAAGAAAATACTGAGTTTCAGTAACTTTTCACTCTTTAGTGATAGTAACTTTTAAACTGATTCTACAACATTCTTAATTCTCTAGTGTTAAGTATGACTGAAGATGCTTAACTCTGCCGAATTAATGACTGGACTCCTTTCACCATATTGTATAACGAACATCTCTCTTGGAATGCTTTGAGATGTAATGTGGTCAGGAGTATCTGTCATCTGGACGTAAATCAGAAATATTTTTTCCCTGCTCACTTTGTACTTTAACAGAGCCTTGAGTTTCAAATACATCTTTTTTTTTGTTTGTTTCTAAGAATGTGGCTTAATCAATATTTTTTGCTGAAGCTTCTAATGAGAAATAATTCTTCACTCAAAGGGTTATAACAGAGAAAAGTTGCAATGATTTATGATAATCAAACATAATTAAGGTACTTACAAAAATGGTTATATATCATGCACACATTTTCTTTTTTACATAAGGAAACTTTCTTATAAGGTATTTTCAGAAGAAATTTCAGGTTACTAGCCAAATATTTTGAAAAATGATTAGCTGCTGATTCAGATCCTATGTATTAATCTTTGTGTTGAACTAAAAGCGCTGCATGGATGTGTAACAAAGAATCAAGGACATTTCTTCGTATCTGTTGAAGTAAGTTCACATTTAATCATCAAGTTCTTGGCAAAAATATTTCTGCAACCTGCGTCAGTGGAATATATATACACGTTTAGACAGGAAGTTTATATAATTATCTCATTATCTAATTTCAATAATAAAATAATTAAGTTGTCTAAATGCCTACCAGTGGAAAACCAATGGAAATATTAGATCTGGAATTATGCATAGAAACATTAGCTTCTCATTCTGATGAAATCTGCATACTCTCTGAACTTTTCTTCCTTGGTGAAATGGTTGCTTTCTATTAGTTTTTGTTATAATGCTTCCAGTTAGTGATTTCATTTTCTATGGGGTTAAAAAAAATGATCACATCAAAACCTTTTGCTGGTTTCTCTTTAGCTCTGGCAGCAGAAACAGTTGACTTGTAAAGAAAACTCTTGTACCTAAGCAAGTAAATATCTGAGGGCTCCAGGTAGGTCAGTTGTTGCCTTTGCTTGTAGGGCTGGAAACGGCAGTTATGGTAGAGACATATTTCAGATACTGATACATCAGGCAAGGTGGATAAGGCGTTTTTCAGAGCATCTGGTTCTTTGGATGGATGGACACACAGATGGAGAAGTTCTGAGTGACTGAACATTACTGAGGTTATTCAGCAAGCTGGCACAAATTTGTTTCTCCGTTAGGAAGCTGCAGTAGAGCTGTAGGCCATTACAACAGAAGACCTGGAACTAAAAGGACAGAAGGTAATAGGGGAATACAAGGAAAACTACATTAATTAATATTATTTTTAGAAGATTAACTTTTAAATGAAAATCTTAAGATAACTAGTTCTGGAGGAAGTTTACACATCAAGAAAAAGCAGGAAATGGTATAAAAGCAAATTATTCCATTTACAATCCAAATCAAGTACATAAAATGGGGGTTTTTTTGCAATTTATGATACTTTTAGAAATTAGGACTTTTATCCTACAAACACAAACCATTATAATGAGACCAGCTAAATTATATTCAAATAAATGAAATGTTGAATTATTTACCTGTTAAATAACACATTGAATTATCCATTTGAAGAAGGGTATCCGTTGCTTCTAATGGTGTTAGCTTATCCCTCCCACCCCTTCTGCTTTACCAATTTATAATTTCCCTGATTTCTGGCAACTTTTGGTTTTGTACTTAAGCTGTATAATTTAGCATAGTAAATAGCTGAGACTGGCAAGTGGTGTATAACTGATAACATATCCAGCAATTTCTTTTATGTTTTGGGGTAATTGTAAGGACAGAATAAAACATTATTTCAACATGTGTAGCAACAGTCACAAAAGTTGATTTTAGTTTTAGATTTTGTCTATAGTCAATAGAAAGAGGATGGTACTCTGTGTCGGCTAGCTTCTACTGAGGATGGAAGGAGCCAAGAACTACCATAACTACAACTTAAAAAGCATTCCCATGAATCTGTTTTGGTATTGTGGGGAAAAAAGTTGGATTTGTGTACTGCCTGCAAGCTCATCACTTCACTGTGGAGTATTTTATACATCCATTCTCCATGAATGATGCTGTTTGTTGTCATGTTTGATTGTTAAGGCTTTCTACAAGGTCTTTTAAGGCATAACTCCATTTGGAATAACTTTAAGGTTATTCTGTCCTTAAGGCGGAAGTAGTAAGACTCTCTCCTATTTTCACTGAAGCGCACGTAATGTAGAGGAAGACAGTGTTACCAGTGAACTAAATTCTTCAGTGTGGAAGAAAAAGAGAGTCCCAGTGAGCAGACTTTTGCTCATTTACTCCCTGCAGAGAAATGACATTTGTTCTCTACAGCATTTTCTCTTGAGAGGACCGGTTATTGGCTTATGTCACAAGCAGTCTGCTGTTCCTCAGTGATATATTCCTTAAGGCATACATGGATCACTTTCAATACTCAGTGATCCAAATTCAACTCTTATCGATTGTATGAATGTGCTGTGGCTGTGAGAACAGAAATTGTTCCTGTGTATGTGTTAAAGTTCATCTGGTTTTCTTTCTGACACAGTGCCGCTAGGTGTTTCTTCCACTGTGTCGTGTGTGTACGTACGTCTATACATATATACGCTTATATGAATAAAAGGCTTCAGCGGCCTTTTACTACTAATTGGCTGGCCCTAATTCTACCCAGCCTCCTGCCACAGATAGACTTGCAGAGTCTGTCTACAGAATCAGAATAGCAGAGACGCCCCTTCTTCCTTTACCCACTGCAGCTTGTTTGAGGGTAAGTAGCCAACAATATATATAAATAATAGACAATATGGCTAACTTTTTTGTTGCTCTGAGGATGATTAAAGCAACCAAATTCAGGACATGTTGAGGGGAAAAAAATTACAATGAGAAAGTGCTGTAAAATTTGATGAAAAGCATATGGTATCTCCCCACATCCCATATATCTCTATTATTGGAGTTCACTGGTGACATTAATTCCTTAATTTTTTTTTTTCTCCTAGAATAAAACCTATATTCTCTCTCCTATGGGGAGTTTTAGTATATTCTGCTCTACTTTGCTTTTTGAAGGAGCCATAGCTGAGATTAACTGTATAAGAATACAGTAAAATAATTAAATGCTCTGGTACCTGTTGGGGTGAGCAAGCCTCATTGACTTGGCTTGGGCCGTGCAGCTGAATGTCAAGAATACATATGGTCTGATACAGTCAGCTAGAAGTCAGCATTGATAGGAACTAGCATTTTTGTTATTAAGGTACTGCTGTATTGCAATATAGTTTTGCCAGGATTGAGTACAAGGGGAAAAAAATTAAAATTTGAAAACAATCTCAGTCAAAGACTGGGGAGATAACCAACTTATGAACTTACTCCAGCTTGGACTCGTGGCTTTTATAGCCTTCCTGGTTAACTACATTAAGCCAACTGTTCTGGTGCTTTACACAGTACATTAAACAACTTAATCATACTGTCCTCTCTTGCATTAATAAATTTAGCATTTGTATTCCTGAAGCAGCTGTTTTCTTCTCTTGCTCTATTTTAGTTCTTCTTTGGAATACAAATTCCAGCTCATTTCCATTTTTTCCAGACCTAACACTTTAAAAGTTTTGTTTTCCTGTTTGTTTTTTTTTTAACCCTCTAGACCAAAAATTGAGTGCTTTGAGGACCACTGCTATATTTTTCCAATAAATATTCCCTTTGTGGTTAAATATTTCCCAGTATTCTTGAACAATCTTCTTGAAGGAGGGTGTTCTTGGACAATACCTTGGAGACAGAAGAGCTTGTTCCTTTTCTTGAATTTTACTCAATCAATTGCTTTCATGCAGCACTAACTGCCATGTTTTCACAGGTAAGTACTCATTCTGGATGCACCTCGGTTTTTACACATCAAAGAATGAGATAGACTGTAGACATAGAACTTTTAAGATGGAGATTAATAGGGTGTATGCTTTGTCCTTCTGACAACCTCAGATCCAAAATATCATGAATTTGGCAGTTTCAAGTTTTGGTCATAGTTGCAGGTACTGATCAATCCCACCCACAGCTGCAGAACTAACTACTGTACAGTGAAGTCTGCTTCTCTTTAAAATCTGAAAAAGATTGCTTAAAGGAGAGAAGTTTAAATCTCAGGCTTAGATCAAACAATTTAAAATTAGTATTGTTTATCAAGACTTTTTTTTAAACTCTGGACTTGTAAAGGCTATCAGGGCTGGTGGTGCACAAGAAGCTGGGAGGTGACACAGCCAAGACAGCTGACTCCAACTGACCAAAGGCCCATACGATATGATGTCATGCTCAGCATTAAAAGCTCGAGGCGAGGATGAGCAAGCAGAGACATTCAGAGTTATGGCATTTGCCTTCCCAAGTAGCTGTTAAGTGTGATGAAGCGTTGCAGAACAGTGGTTTGGGAAGTCTCACCTGATCCATCTGAAAATGGTGCTGCAGGGATCCATGTGACTCCTGTTGTCACCCAAACAGTGGCCAACCATCCTGCGAAAGAGATTGGATTCCACCATGTAAGTGTTACTGTATGCTGAGATGATGATCTGTTTTTTTATTATTATTATTAATTTAAAAAAAATGGTCTTTCTGTGTAGTAAGGGGGAACTGTAGGATGAAGCTGGGGAACCACGTCACAGGTTAGAGATTTGTTTTGCAGTACTCATTTGCTTTAACCTACTACAGAAGTAGACTGCTGACTAGAACTCAAGATTTTGCATTTCTCACATGCACACTACAGTGAATGTTACATGGCAATGGCTGAAAGTGCAGTATATCTTAAAACAAGAGAGAGCAATTTAGAAAGAATTGCTTGTAGCTTTTTATGTTTTAAACACAGCCTTCCTGGGAGTTTTGGATACTATTGTCAGGCCAAAACATCATTTTAACACTGCAGGAATTAACACAACATGTTCTACAAAGACTGAAGGAAGCTGTCTAAAGTTCTAACATTAGTAATGCTTGAGAAAAAACTTCTGCAAACACTGCAGGATACTGCAAATTGCAGCACTGGAATCTATTTTATTTTAGCTGACTAGCATCTAGTGCTTTACTGTTATTTTTCCTCAGATCCTGCCTTTGTGTGCTACACAAAGGAAAGCGTATGTTTTGTTTTATTGCCTTTACTGTGCCAGCAAACATGCAGAATAAGAATGACTGATGTTCTGTGAGATTTCTTATCTTTCATGATATGATTTCTTTAACAACCATTCTTACTCTTCTCCCTACATATTTTTGGTGCTGAATGCAATTCATCACTTCACATCTTTTTTCTTACTGCCATTCTCTGCATTTTCTACTTTTTCTGGCTTAGAGGACAGCAAAGTAGCTGTAACAATCATTGTTAAGAAAAAGAAAGGCAAAAGGAGAACTCTAATTATTGTTAATACAGAACTATTTTATCACAGCAGATATTAATAAACCTTTAATATAAAACTACATTTTCTTTTATCAGGTCATTATCTAGGAAAGCCACGGGTCTGAGGATCTTTCTCCCCTTCAACCCCCCTGCCTTGCCCCCTACTGCCAAAAAAAAAAAAAAAAAAAAAGAGGGGCACATGCCTGAGTAAGTCACAGAGCAGATTGCAGTCTTGTCCAGGAAGGACCATACTTGGAAATGAGGGACTGGTTTGTTATTTTGCTCTGCTTGTTAATTCCTAGTTTCCTGTGCTGAGACTTCCCATAGGATGCCATTTAGCCATAAGGTTTGATGCCAGCTGTTGACTGGACAACTGGAGCACGTCCATCAAGCTTACTTTACAATAAGCCACTTCGTAACCATAATTTCATAGTGTTCATTTGTTGCACTGAATTTTGCTATTGATATAAAGGTGATGGCATTTAAATTGTATTATACTACTTAGGAATCATACTTTAGTAGAACTGAATTGATGTACAGATTGTTATAGAGGGAATGTGACAGTGTTTACATTGAGGAGGTTAAAAAGCCCAACTTCCAATTATAAAGTTGCTTTACTGCCTTAGGAGGTCACTACCTATATAAAGAAGACACAGCAAAGGGTGGCAATGAAAAGGAATGAGTTGAAGTGATTTTTATAGAAGTCACACAGCAGGTCAGCCGTAGAGTGAGGAATAAATTTCAAGTCTCGTGAGTCCCACCGCGATGTCTTTGCAGCAAATTCTGCTGTTCTAGAAATCTCATTACTTACTGAACAGATGAGAAGAATGTAAAAGTTAGGTTATGCACACTGTGCCAGTTGGCAATCACTGTGCTCTCTTTAAAAAAAAAAAACAAAAAAAACCACTATTAAATCCAATTAACCTTCACCTATTCTGATTACAAAAAAATCCAGGAAAGATGAAATGTCACCTGTACTAGCATTTTATGATCTCTTCTGAAATAAAAACATCTGGAAGCTAGAGTTGTGGGAGAGTAGTAAGCACTCACGGGCAGAGACAGCAATAGAAATGTATCAAATACATGGACGGCCTGGGCTGGGACGGATGATGCTGCATGCTTCTCTCAGGTTTCCTACTTCTCAAGATCTGGGGAGTATTGTTCTGTTCTTAATTGGGTAATATTGTCACCGAAACCCGGGAATAAACCTCGTAACACCAATGTAGTGTTAAAAGGCAGGCATTCTTTATTGCAGCGCTGGATGCATGGGGGATAGCTCCACCTAACGTGCATGCCAGGTGATCACCAACACACAGGTTATGTAGGATCAAAACATACATATTGATCGCTTTTCTCAGAAAAGGCAGTCCTATGATAATAATTTATTGGAATTGATTTACATATTCTCCTCCCCATCACGCACGCTCAGTGATTTGAGTCGGTGGTCTTCAAGGGGTCTCTGGTGCTCGCCAGTGGTCGCGCACCCGTGTCCGCTGGGTGACCCTCTTCTTGTGGGCATGCGCAGTATCCTTGTTGTGGGTGCACCTATCCATAACAATTTACTTCATAAGATTAATATTCCCGGGCCTATTGTCCGGTTGGGTAGGGACTGTACATGGAACATAGCAGCATTGTACCTTGCCATGGTCAGTTAGCTTCATTACCTATTACCTTGGTTACAAACTAATTATCTCAAACTGATTCTATAGTTTCTGTTTCACGGCCCCTATCCCACGGTTACAATATTGCCTATTATGATTTTTTTTTTAAACTAGATCTATTCTTTGTTTAAAAAACACCCCATTATATTTTCAAAGCAATTTTTTTATCTTTTCCCAATTTTTTTCCTTCACCACTAGAAGTGGGGTGTTGTGTTTTGTTTAACCAATGCTCAGAGACCAAAAAAGTAACTTGTGATTATATTCTGCAAAGAACTCTTCAAAGTTATAGAAAGTGTTGAAATTGTGTCACTATACAAAAATTACACACAGGCTCACTAAAATGACTTTAAAAATTCAGCTAAAATTATTGTTCCTTTTCACAGACTTACAGCACCTAGTCTAAAGCGCAGTGGATAGAAAAGCTTTCATCATAAGCACACACTTGGGGAAAAGATCTGGCAGACACTAGGTAGATTAAGAGTCTAATACAAGATGTGGAAAAGCTTGTCTAGGTTTCATTAATGCCATCTTCTCACTTTGTCTCTATTCCCTCCCTGAAGGCCAATCTGGAAGTATAGACAGACAACTGCAAAGTAATTTGCAGCCAGCTGACAGTCTGTAGAAAAACATCCTGAATATCTAAAGTTTATAGGGGAAAAAAGAATTTTAAAATCACTTCTACTGCACCACCAAGATCAGAGGACACTTCACAAACAGACGAGGATAAAAATACTCAAAAATGATGACTTTCTTAATTGGAATTGAGACACATAATTTTCTGTCATATGACCCATGTAAGGCTCTTTTTTAAAGAAGAGCTTTCCCATGTACTAGTGTATCTGAAGATCCTTATGGCATTGCTATTCTGACGAATACATTAAACAGCTGGGATAGAAGAACATGCAGAATATTTGTTCTAGTGCAGCTGGAGATGTCCTAACCACACCCACAAAGCATGGATGAAAAGAAACAGTTTTAATAGTTAAAGCACAGTTTAATAGCCAAAGAGGTCTCTGACATTTCCTCTGTGCTTCCCTTTTGAGTATTGTAATGAACTACATTGACAGGTAGGGATGAAAACTGGGTTGCTGTTTTGATAACCCTAATTACTGGTGGTAACAGACATGACCAGTCTACCAGTGTGTTATTTCTTGCTTTGTAATGCTGTCACCTATCTGAAGTGCAGCAGCGTTAAGAAGCTTCAAGAGGAAGATGGCCCACATAGATTTGAGTTGTTAGTTTAAATTCAGGTACTTTCTACATAATAAAACTACACACAAATGTACAGACGTGTAAATTGTTAAAATTTGTCACCAGTAATAGTATAGATGATTATATTTGGCACTTAGTGCAGAACATACCTGTGAAACAGGAATTACCATCTAAATGACTAAAACTCCCACAGAGATGATGGAACATATTTATTAAGTAACTGACAAGCTGATATCAAAGATGATATAACTGTAACTCCAGCTTTGTCAATTTAAAATAACAATACTAGACAAAGATCATACATGAACATAAGCCTTAGCTGTTGTACCGGGTGTATGTTGCAAGGTTTTGGTCGGTAGCTGGGGGGTGCTGCAGGAGAGGTCTCTGTGGCAGGAGGTCAGGGCTGCCGGTGCCAGGGACAGCTGGCTGCAATGGACCCATCACAGGATACAGCTGAGCCCATCAGCAAGGCAGGTGGTGCTCTGGGAAGGCATAAAAAGCCAGAGCAAGAGGAAGGAACAAAAAGAGTAACAGAGGGAACCCCAGTCTTGGAGAAGGAGGTGCTCCATGGTGCTGGAGGAGAAAGCCCTGCTGCAGCCTGTGGAGGACCTTTTGTTGGAGTAGATGAATCTTTCCTGAAGGAACAACGGTCTGTGGAGAATCCATGCTGGAGCCAAGGAAAAAGGTGAGAAGGAAGGAGCCGCAGAGACTGACCTGTGTGTACTGACTATAAACTCCCACCCCACCAGTGCTACTTAGGGGGAGGGTGGTGACAGAAGAGTTGGGGGTGAAGGAGTGAAGTTCAGCCTGAGGAGGGGCAGGGGTGGAAAGGTGTGTTAATATTTGTATTTGTGTTTTCTTACTACCTGAATGAATTTTAATTTGCAATAAATTAAGCTAATTTTCCCCAATTCAAGTCTGTTTTGCCTGCAACAGTAACTGGTAAGTGACCTCCCTGTCTTTATCTTGACCCATGAGCTTTCTGGTGTTCTTCCTGTTTCCACCCTGGTCCTGCTGAGGGGGTGAGCAAGCAGCCGGGTGGGAGTTTGGCCGTTAGGCCGGGCTAACCCACCACAGCCATAGACAATTACTGGTCAAAACTGCATTCCAAGTTAGACTATGAAGGGAATGAAGTGCTAAATGCCTGAAAGTGAGATCTTCCCAGCAAGTAATCACATGGTTATAGCAATCACAAGTTGTTCTAAGTTACTGTAAAAGGAGCTGAAATATTGATTCAGTGGGCCATTAGTACATAAATTCATTCTGTGCCTACATCAAATGCTCATCAAAAGAAAGGCATTAAAAATATAATACAAGTCCTCTCCAAAGAAATGGTGCAACAACAGACACCTCTTCAGGATTGTGTCCACGAGGACAACTGCAGCCCTTTCCACCTGATGGTCCTCAGATTCCAGTGCTGTGAGTCTTTCCCAAGCACTCTGTGTGCAGCGAATTACTGATTTCACTCCCTTCTTACAGTGCACAAATAGCACTACAAAGTATAATAAACAATGTAATTTTTATGTTTCAAATATCTGCATTTGTTTAACTCATTGCAATCATAAATTGCTACTCTTGAGGAATACATTCTGAGGGGCCTAACTAGGCACTTTGAAAAGAAAATGAATTAATAAAGTATTCATAGCTTTTTCCTTTACAGTCCCAGTGCAGTGAAACATAATTCTCCATGGTGTGGCACAGCTGTGTACTTTTCACAGTGATAATGGTGCATGGTAAAAGGTGATGTTTGAAATGCCTACCCACTTGCCTGAAGAGTGGTCTGAGTATTTCCTGAATCATCTAAAAACATCTCATTTCAGTAAGTAGGACACTGAAGCAAGAGTTACAAGATAATAAAACATACTGGGTTTTTTTTTATGGGGGAACGTAGTGAAAGATGTGTTTAATTCAGCTAAAATTAACCATCTAGTTGCTGCCAGTATTAGTAGTAGCTTCTGCCTGAAGAATTATGTGCTATTCTGAATCAAGGAAATTAATGTTGAAATGAAGTAATTTTGACTTGTGTTGGATTAGGCAGATTTAAGATCCAGAAAAATAAATTTCAGATACTCCTCAATTATGAATTGTATGGACAGTTAGACTCTGTATATTGTTCACTGGTCCAAAAAAGGCCAACTCAGCCTCACAATAATCACAATAAAAAACTCTCCAAATCTTTTCTCATTCCATTTTAGTATCTTTAGGCATCCATAGTTATTTATGTCCTACTGTAAAGCCACTCATAAAATAAGTAATCTAAGGAGTACTCATGAGTCAACATATCTAGTAAGGCATAATTCATATCCAGGCCTACTATGTCCAGGAGGAGATATTGTCATATTTAATTTTCTGTTTGGAAAAAAATAGATCAGATTGGAATACAAGGAAATTGGAATTGAAAATTCACAATGAATCAGTGGTCTATTATGTCAGACATTATACAAATGTCATGAGGAAACATGAAAAGAAAAGGTGGTTTGTTTTTGTTGGTGGGTTGGTTTTAGCAAAGAACAGGTATGAAGAACGTGTCCTGGAATAAATTTAGATTGGAAGCTGCTTCTTAACTATCAGACAAGCGAGGAAGTAGAATTACCTCTAAGGAGGATGAGTAAGAGCAAAATTCATCTAAAATGAAATGTATCACTTTATGGAGGGTTTATATGATAGCTGCCTACAGCAGTGAAGCACTGTACTTAGTGATGCAGGAAAACCTTTCAGTCCCTATGTTTGTAATGATTATACAGAAATTCCTCCTCAGCTGTGAGTTAACAAATATGATGTATTGCCAGGCTCCTGAGAAGACTATGTTTATTTTCGTGATGCTTATAGGTATATGCAATGCCTTCTATCTTGAGACTATACTTTTACAAATCTTAAATCTTTCAGATGTTTTTATATATATTATTGGTACATTTTACTGTCCTGCAGTGAATCACACAGCTTGTGTAACATGGAGCTTAAAGCCAAGTGGAGGTTACTGCTCTGAGCTGGTGGTACGGATTCCGCTCTTCCACTACTCCAAGGAAGTTTCATGCCATAGGGAAGGCTGAACCCTGTGAGGTCACTGCTGTCACCAAGTATGACATCTGGATGCCCCACGACAGTGGGAAAAGGTGGCATTCAAAGACAGGGAAAAAGTCAGGATCATGTTCCTTTGTTTACTTAATCAGGTAGAAACTCCTTAACTTTAAAGAAACAAGAAATTAAAAACAGCTCGGTTGTACCAGTTTTTATACGCAGGGCTTCAACCACATAAGGCATGGTGCAAGTTAGAGACTATAAATAGATTTGGACGACAGCTATTGTGTTATTTTTCAGTATTTTTTTCCCAACTGCTAGTAAGGAAGGGATCCAGATATAATTTACTATTTTCTTGTTTCTGTTGTGCTAGGAATTTCTCAACCATACACTATATATATGCACAAACCTGGCATATGAAAGAGATGACTTCTGGTTTTAACACAGGACTTTATATTAAGTCTTTTGTCACAAGTTCTGGAACTAATCAGATGGAAATACTTACTAAGATACCTAATTTCAATATTTTTCAAAGTAAAACAAGAAAATGCGATTTTCCTAACATTGTGTGTGAGCTACGGTGTTAAGAATGCAAATTGAGTGGTTTTCTTAAGCATCAAGCAATTCAACAGACTGACAAAATACGTCTGAGTAATGGAAGTATAGCACAGCTTTAGGTGCTCCTAGTCCCTATATATATACCTGAGGATGTTTTACAAGCAGTGCTTAACCAGCAGGCTAAGAAAGATAATTTCAGGACATATCTTAATTCAGTATGATCTTGAGGAAGGGATAGTATATCAGATGCACTTTTCTAGTGTCATCCCTGAAAGGACTGTATTAGACATTACTAGATGAATTCTCTTCTGTTTTCTCCTATCTCTTCTCATGGGAAGAAAAAGCCACAAACCAGACCACAGGTCTGCCAAATAACTGCTCAAGCAAGTATAAAGCAAGAAAGGCTAGGTGCAGCTATTGTGAACAGAAGGTGAAAGAAGTGACACAGCCGTGAAACTGCTCCTCTGTTATTAGACTGGCATGAAAAGAGATGGACATTTCTGCACATTTGCTCCCAAAATCTAGGGGGCCCAGTGAGAAGTTTAAAATACTAGCATAAATGGACTAGGCTTTAATTAATTATGCCTGCATCTATAGCTCCCAAAGCTTTTCAGTTAAACAAAAAGATCAGAAAAACAAAAGGCTGTTGCTGAAAATAAAACTAAGATTCCAGAAAAATAATGGTTGATCAGTAGTGCTCTAAGGGTTGTGAGTTTGTATGTGTGTAATCATATATACACGCACACACTCATACACTTATGTCTAAAATAAAAGTTAAAGGCAAACTGTTGCTAGTATAGTCGGCCAGGATTTTTTTCCAAGATTAGTTTGATCAGAAAGTGACAATTTATTAAAAGGTTTTAAGAAAAGGTCAGTTTCTGATAAAGCTTCAGAAGGAAAGTTATTTCACGTCCATCATGAGTACCTGATAATGAGAGATCTAGCAGGCTGGTTCTTATGGCATTCATTAAGGGGTGAGAGAAGCAAGATCTTAGGTCTGATTTAGTGACTATTCCTGTCTTCTCCCTCAGAAAACTTCAGGTTAGCAGAAATCCAGAAAGTGAGTAAGAAGACGACACCTTGCAGCAATTCTTCTAGCTCCAGTCATAGTTTTACATGAGGGTAACGCCTCCAAACAGTATCTCCCTCACTTTTTATCACTACCTCAGTTACTTTACAGCAGTTTTATTTTCAATATTGCCTCTTTACCAATGAAAGTGATAATTTTTTTAATGATTAGGGTATTCAATGAAGACAAAGATCACTGAACCCCGAAATAGCCATACACGTAAGTCTTAGGTGGTAGTCTACTTTTATGTTAACCATTCCTCGGTTCATTCTGTCCAAGCAGATCCACTCTGTACATGCTGAAGTTTTGAGACTTGAGTGTTCTCATGTTTTTCTTGTGGAATCAAAAGTAAAATCCATTGCCTCTGTATTTTACTCTAAAAATCCTATTTGTGACTGGCGAGAGCGCAACTATTTCATTAAGAATGCAGTCAAAGTCGAGTGCCAGCAGAGTGACTCATTAGACCACTGCAGCAATGAACTATTCTCTTAGGCAAGAGGCAAATAATAGATTCAGCTATAGATTTTTCTCTTATTTCATCTTTTAGATATTTTTGTTTTCAGAGGGAATCATCTAATGCCTTTACACTGGTAAAAGTCAAAGCAAAAAACTGGTCAAAGAACTTGGTGGTGCTTGAAAGCATCTACTGCAGTTTGCCAGCATCTGAATTTCTCAGGTGTCTCCATATACTTGATTTCTGCCTTTAGCAGCTGTTTTAAGTCAAAGAGACAGACCTTGACTTGTATAAATTAGTGCGGAATTGTAACTCAGTAGCTGGGATACATAGGTGTTCAAATAAACATAACATCCAATTCTGAGGTCATAATTACACTGTACTTAGCTTTCCAATTACAGAACAGCAGCCTCATTTATATGCAGCACAGTTAACAGTACTTCAGCTTTAGCTAGAGACAAGAAGACAATGTCCTTATATAAAAAAATCAGAAAGTCATCCTGCTGAAGAAGCAACAAATTAAACCAAGTTTACAGTATAAACGCCATTTAATCTGAGCATCAGAGGGCCAAATGTTGATAGGGAATACTTTGGGAGATGTCTTAGGATATTACTAGTTTAACAGTAACAAAAAAGTCCACATACAGATGCTGAAAAATATCAAAGACAGTTGTAATTGCATGCTTTCACAAAGGTGTCAAGGAGGTCATAACCATCTGTATTCCTTCTTAAGTGAAGGGCGAAATAAATGCCATGATAAAAGCAGACCCAGTGGCATAGATTATTAGTCTTTGTTGCTACTTCCATACTTAATTAGAATACAAAGCAAGACAAATAACTAAAAGCTATGCTGACAGAGTTATAGAAATTTGTGAAAATGTCAGTGTGAAAACTCACGTAGGTCTCTAGCCATGGTATGAACAATTATCAATTAGTAACATTTTGTGTGAGCGCAAAAACTTTAGTGAGTAGCATCACACAGTTATAGGCAAAAACACTGTCAAAAAGTGCTGGATACCTACTTTCAGGATTTAAAAAATGCTCATAGGCAAAGTAACGGATGGATGCGATTTATTTTTTTAAGATGAGCTTATAAGCTTTTTTAAAATCCTTTACTGTTGCTGGTTCATTCTTTCTCTCCATCCCTCCTGTATGTTGTGGAACTCCCAAACTCAAATACAACACGAAAGAAATGTAAGCGTATGCTTCATGTAACTGAATAGCTGTAAAGGAGTTTAAGGACCTCAACTCATTTTTTGAATACACAGATGATAGAGACATAAAATACATCAAGTCAGACTTTATAACTTTTCTCCTTCTCAAAAAAACCAAGAAAGTCTTTTAGAGTAAAGTGGACTTTGGCTGCAGTGAGGTTTGGCAAGTGTTCCTGACTGCCACAGCACGTTTGTAGCTACACTGACAGCACGGAGTCTCTAAACATCCAGTGTAGCCAGGTTTATCACGTCGTGGTTCTTGATGTTTATAAATTAGTCTTGCTCCTCTCTCGTAAAAATTCTTGTAGCAGAACCAAGTATTCAGCAATTCTATGACAGGAGACGCTATTGTTTTGGAAGCACAACTATTTTTCTTCAAATGATCTTGTTGACAAGAGGAAAACCATGCTGGAGTCACTCAGAATGTTTCCTGCTACATGACAAAAAACCCCACTCTATCACTTGCAATTGTAATATGCTGTGCTTTTGTGGAGGAAAGAACTTTATAAACTGACATCTCTATGCCACCTCATATCTTTATATCTCAAAAATATTAAACTACAGGTCAGTTCTTGAAAGCAATTCCAGATGTGCTGAAAGGCTCAAAAATTAGCTTTTGTCCCAATTTTAACCAATCTTTGGATTGATATCCTTCTCAATTTAAAGGTTTAAAATGCCTCAAACTGTTGGTATAAGTTTTCCATTACAGAGAAGATAAAAATAAAGATCACCATATGTGTTGTATAAGATTTAAGCTCTATCCTTCTGAATTAGATTAAACCAAAATCGTTGTTGCTTTAGTTTTAAGTGCTCTGCTACTGGAGTCATGTTATGAAGCATTACAATTTAAGACCAGAAAGAAAACAGTATTCAATTCTATCTGCTTTCACAAAGAGAAACAGAGAGCAGCAGCATTGCTGTCTTTTAATTTAAAACCCCCAAAACAAAAATGTGTTGAAGCTTTATGCAAGTGTATGACCACCACCAATGACTGAAAAACAACTGAAATTCTTGCCCTCCCCCTTCCAGCAGCCTTCTTACAACCTACAGTCCTTCCCCAAATGTATAGTTGGCAGTTTTACCAGCATGCAGCAAAAAGAAATGCATATGATTCCATAAATAGCAAAAATCCACCCCAAAACATGGCCTTAACACCCCCACCTCCAAATTCCACAGATTTCTGCAGCACAGCTAGAAACCCACATCCCAGCTGCAGCAATCAGTATTCTTACAAAGCTGTACAGAGAGGAGAAGGGAGATGGAGTGATATTTTTTTGCTTTTGAAGCGCAGGACCTCAAATAAAAAGTTAGACATTCTACAGTTTTGTCCCTTTTACATTATTGTAAGTGTATTGTTGTTTTCCAATATTCAAAAGAAAAGCTATTCTAAGCAATACACTTTCCATGGAAAGTACAGCAGGAATACTCTTGAGTATAGATTCTGATTAAACAGTGGTGAGCCTTGCTGTCAGTAGCCTATTTGCTAACCACTCTTCAGAGACAAACAGGGATTTTACATCTGTGCTTTTCTCTAAAAGCTGTTAGTGACATATGAAAAGATTTGATTTGTAAATGTCTAAGGCAATAGACTTCATCTTTATAGCATACAGAGAAAGGAAGCATGAAGCAGTGAATTGCACAGCTGCCTAAAGAACCACATTCTTTTCCAAGATCACCGTTTATCAGACAGATGAAACAGGAATATTTCTGTGAGAATTGTCTCAATAGCAGTACAGAATATATATATACTACCTCCTCAAGCATGTGCAGTTTTAATGACTTTCCACCTGCCAAGAAAATCTGAAGTTCTGCAGACTCCCTTACCCTCCACTACCCCTTTATTTCCTCCTGTTAAGATCTTATAATGCAAACAGTATGCTCTAACTTTATATAGTGGCCTGAATCCACTGCATAAATAATCAATCAATTGTCATCCTTTTTTTTTTAAAGGAAGAATCACTAATCACCCTTTGTTCTTAGTAAGAAATAATAATGATCATTAATCATCCTTTGTTTTTAGGGTGTGAACATCTAAAAACTCATAGATGTGAAGCTTTCAATGTCAGGGAATATGTGATGTGAGCTATGAGGTAAAGGTGAACTACGCCATAATATGCACTAACTCATGATGATTTTTTGGTATCTGCAGATACAAACAACAAAACCTGAGATAAAGAACCACTGGAAAATTATTTATAAACTTGTGTATTTAGACAGTGGTAGCGTGTTCTTAGTAGGACACATCTATTATCAGCTGTGAAGTCTTAAATGGAAAATATTTTAAGGCATTAAGATGTTCTTTAACTCTCTGCAGATGCGTCCAATGTACAGCAATAACGGTGTAGCTACTACTCTTAGAATTCCAAGAAGTTCAGGCATTGGGGTAGGTGGGAACTCTATTTTTAGAAATGGCAAAGGATTTCAATCTAAACTTCAGTGACTCACTTTTATCCTATATTGAAGTCAGTTATAGAAAACAACAAAGGAAATAAAATTATAGACAGAGCAGTGTTAATAATTTAAAAAAAAATATATTTCAGTGACTAACACTGAAAAATGTATAAAACTTTAAACTGAGCTAGACAAAGAAGATAAAATTTTCCTTTAATAAACCTCTCTTAGATATTGATTGCTATTTCTCTTAGAAGAGTTTTGCTAGCTATCTTAAAGAAACTGTCCTTTGAGCATAAAACCAGTAGAGACCAATTAAGAACATCCTCCAGTAACTTACATTGGACAGCCAGAACTAAAATATTTTTAGTGCAGCTTAGGAAGTCAGAGCATTCTGAAAATTGCATACTCTGATCTTTTTACAGATAAATGGGCAGGAGACTCAGAAGAACTAGAATTTATTTGAACAATTGCTTTTTATATCTGGTAATAAAATATGCAAATATAGAAAATCTTTCCCTATCCCATGTTTAAGTTATCTGAAACAACTCTCCATGTATTTCTTTAGATTTTAAGTCAATTTTAATTAAATGTTTCACTTCTCATGAAACCAAGAGAGAGATCTCAAAACTTCAATCAGATATTTGAAGATAAATTTCACAGAAATAAAAAAAATAAACTTGCATACTTACTGTTTCTTCCAAAGAAGCTTTAAGCACCTGTTACCTAGAATCTGTAAAATATGAATCTTAGATATGATATTGCACATAGAGTCCAAATTGTTTGGCAGAGACTCACCTGGTAAGGTGCTAAGAATCAGAAACATTTATTGTTTAAAGCATCCTCCACAATATGTTTGGACAAAAGTGGAAAAGTTTTTGATGGGGTTTTTTTGTTTGGTTGGTTGGGTTTTTTTAAAGCATATCATATGGGTTCCTCAATAAAGTATTTAGGTCTGCTGTTGTTTATAAAGGCTCCAATGTCCATTTCTGTGCTTTGGAGGCTTCATTCAGTCAGTGAATATCATCTGTACTTTATTGTACATTAACACCCATCTCTGGTTACTTTAAAATGTGAACAGGTTTAAGGAACTTACAGTTTGACTCTCACTGAAGAAACACAACTAGACATTGGATGCTAATAATCCAACTTTTTCCGTAGCAGCAGCAGCAAAACAGGTCACCATCTCTCTGGCACGGGTGACGTTGGCAGTCTGATGTTTTTAGCAGCTAATTTGTCTACTATTGTCCAGCTCTAAATCTAGACTCCAGAAGATAATGTGGATAAATTCTTTTTCCTATTTCCAAAACTTGATTCTTTCTACTGTGTTCTTTCCTGATCTTTAGTCTGCCCTTCCTAATCTTTATTCTGTCAACTGCAGTCTGAAAGTCTCCTGGGTCCCTCGCTTCCCCCTCCTGAAACTTCAGAATCCTCTCAGCCCTTTTTACTCACCTTTGTATCTGCAGACCTCTTGAATTCTCAACATTTAACTTCCATTTCTAAAACTTCTGCAGTTACTCTCCTCCATTTTACCCCATTTCTCAAGAGCCCAGTCAACTGCCAGCGCAAAAAAAAATGTTATTTTTTTTCCTATGGTGCTGAAAAGACTTGAGCTATGTCTACACATCACAAAAGGTCCTCTTATCTCACCACTTCTGTTGTGTCAGCAAATGCTATGAAATCTAAGCAAGCTTTCTGTCTCCATCAGGCATTGCTTCATGTCCTTTTCTGCTGTTCAGCTCTAAAACTAATGTTCCCAGACCAAGGTCGCACTAGCTGTTGCTTTTTTTAGGCTTACATCCCTTACACACAGATCCTGCCCTATTATCACATTCATTTCAATCTGTTATTTTTTTCCGCTGCATCAGCAGGGGATTACCAAGAACACAGGCTCCTCACTCTAACCAAGAGCCCTTTCTCTGCACCCCTCCTTCCAGCTCTAAGCATCACGAAGCAGCTGTTGCACTCTAGGATGGCATATTTCCAGTCCTTTCACTTTCCAAAGCGGTGGCAGTTGGTGCAAACTCAGTTAGTCTGAAGAGATAGTTCATTAAGAGTCTGGACATGTAGATGCTGTGTGAGAACAGGCAATATCCAGTCTGCTCAGGCAAAAAAATGTTGCCAAGGGCTTGCCTACAATAACAATATACCTTTCCAAGAATTAAACAAAATTTTTAGTCTTGTGACTTAGTAAATGTGGATAGGTTTTCATAGGGTCAGCAAAGGCATAGTAGTGCTAAAAGCCATCAAATTAAGTTTCTGCACCAAAGTCTAAATTTTCTAAAAAGCAAAGGCTCAAGAGGATGAAGGGAAAATAAAATCCAAACTAAAATACCTAACAAAATAACACTATACTATTTCTTTAGGTTAACTCTGAGACATTTGCAACTTCTTTGGCTGAAATAGTAAAATAAAACAAAACATTAAAGGGAATGTATATCTCTGTGTGTGTATAAAAATCTAGAAAAGCCATTTGGAATGGAAAAATTCACATAGCTGCTTGCCAAAGTTATGAGCTAGTGAGAACGACATGTTATTAAATGTATCAGAAAACCTTAATGATAGCCACGCTGACATCCCCACCTAAAATGTACACACTATCAAGACAGCCAGCAAAAATTCTCTTCCTAATGGGGCTGTGCAAAGTAGTCTAGGTCTTCAGCTTTTGTAAAATGGAACCCCCAAACCATCAAACCCTACACAATCTCTTGTGTGTTTCCATGACAAGCAGCCTTTATTTGCATTATCTTTTCACAGTAAGCTTTTTGCAGCAGAGTCATAACGACCCCCAGGGAAATGCATCAGTTATGCTGTCCTTAGAGAGTACATTTATGCCATATCATTGCTACCTTAAAAGAGGTTGCTTATTGTCCTCAGGAGAACATTTCAGTTGCATTACCCTGGCAGCAGCTGCTTCCAAATGTATTTTCATCCTCAGGAAGAGCTGATGATGATGCTTTGTTGATAAGAAAATCAGAAGAGTTTTCACAAACATTTAAATTCAGCCATACTAGAAATTACTTGTCAGCCTATGAAAGTATATTTGAGAAGCTAAGCATCGTAGGCTTTTTTCTGGGTTCATGGGGGTTTGTGTTAGTGGAAGGAGAAGTAACTGAAAGTTGCTCACAAAAGTGCAAAGAAAAAACCCAGCAACCCAGTGGGGTAAAACTGGGCATCCTAGAGCACTACTTTATCTGTTCCAGATCCACTTAAGAAATCTTAAGAATATCTTGTCCTTTAATCTAAAAAAAAAAAAAAGAAATCAGTGCCAGTCACTCCTGAGATTAAGGTAACTTAATAAACTAAGGTAACTCAGGGCAACCTATTTTATACCTGAGAGGTATTAGACTGAGGAAGGATGGAAATTGAATCTATCCTTCATCCAAGTTGAATTGTGAGTTTCACTCAGCTTTTTAAGATTACGTTTGTTTTTAATCAACTTTATTAAGAAAACAGGGATAAACAACATCAGAAAAGACCAAACCCCAAAATATTCTAGGTTTAAAAACTGAGAAATATTTAAGGGGAGATGAATCTCCCCTGCAAAGCATCATACAAAACATTCGAACAAAAATCCCTCTTTGCACTTTCATTACTAAGGCAGAAAAGAAAAGCAAGTGGGAATGACTCTGTAACCATAGCAACATTTGCCTTTTTTTTTTCTCCAAAGAATTTCTGAGGCACTAGAATTTGGATTCTGCATTCTGAGGATAAAGTTTGTATCAAGGAAAAGAATAGAATAACTTTATTTTGTTGCAGGTCTTTATGACAACTTTTTAAAAGATTTTTTTTTTCTCAACAGAAGTTGCTTCATTTTTTTCTTAAATAAGGTGCAAGACATCGTATGTAACTCTCAGGAGATGGTATTTGGAAATTATTACTATGCACAAAACCATACTAATTTAGAATGGTTAATTATAAGAAATGTGAAATAATGACAGAAAGTGTGGAAAAATAATTATAGTTTCCATATAGTATCAGCTTAATCAGAAAATGTTATTTTTCATAATCATGAATATAGATTTCCTACATACTGTTGCTTGGGTCAAATATGAAAAGCTTTCTCTCTGCCTCTCTTCTCCTTACTGGGCATGTATGATCTCAATTTATATTTATTACAAAGAATTGTATTCACAGTAGTTTACAAGCACAGCCAGTTCTTTTACCAGAACCCCCCCACCCTTCCAGCTTACAATTAATACACATTGTTTATGAGAAGCCGTACCCAGAAATAAAGATGCAGTCACAAAATAACACACAAAATACTTAAAAATATTGAAGATTAAGTACGTTCAAATTCTAAGTATTTTAATCTATGATGAATCTGAACTTATTATTTCAACATTCCTACATAACCAAACAGCTCAGATAAGCCAAGGTCACTGTTAAGGGTTCCAGGAGATGCATTCGATCTCTTTACAATGTACAATGTCTTGACAGATAGAGAGAGAGAGAAGGTGACAGAAAGAGACTTGCTCGTTAAAATAGGTTCTAGTTATCTGAAGAAAGAGTAGTGGAAGGAAAAGGACAGTAGCCAGCAATTGGAAGACACGTTCAACAGCTTACACAACTGCAAATACACAAGTCCTTGCTCAAGTTACTTTATCTACATATTCCATTTCTCTTTGCAAAGTGAAATAGTATCATAATGACACCTACATTACAGTCAGTCAGGCACTCAAGTACCACCAAAATGGCAATCATAAAGCCAGGACAAATACTGCCCTACATCCTGGAGCAGCATCTTGATAAAATCTTGCATCCAGTTTGCTTTTTCTTTATTTTCTTTCTTTAGCATTTCTTGTTAGAGCTCTCAATTAGGGATGTTCTTCCAGGCTTAAGGTGGTCAACTTTATGTGATTTATTACCTAATAAAGGTAAAGCATTAGGATTTTATGTAAATGGTATGTAGCTCCCATGAGGTAGTTATTCTTCAGGCAAAACTGAGCTACCAGTTTTTCTTTTGGATACATGACAAGTTATATATCCTTTAAGGACTAATGTATGCTATACGTAGCAAGATTTATTTGGATTTACATGAAGGTCATATTGGCAACAAGAGAACTAGAATTCCTGAGATATAACATACTTTAATGCATCACGCCAAATGAGGAAAGTATCCTTTCAAATTGTTATGAGAATATATCAGAAGAGAATACATGATAAAACTCTGCATGTAGCTGATATAATTCATTTATCCCGGCAATTTCAAGTGAACTGAATATTTGACTTCAAATGAGCATAATCACGTATGCTGCAGCCACTCACAGAAGCAAAGAGTGTATTTTACTTTGGGATCCTGAGCTGGGCAAAGTGAATGTTGTAAGGCTTGGCCAAATGAGCCCATTGACTATATTAAGGCTTCAACTACATCAGTAAAACGAGGTTACTATCCCTTTTGATCTACTTTAGTGTGTTTCAATTCAAAGCTCACTAATTTACTTCAGGCAAAAAGAGACTATTTAAACTCTTCTGTCCGATTGTGTCCAAGACACATGAGATAGTATTTTGCATGAACTGCTTAATTAGCAGACTGCTGGTGCATGACAGTGTAATCTCCAAAAAGAGGGCAGTGAGAAGCAGCTGCAGCTGATAACCTTTGTTACTTGCAAAATTACCTCTGGAAGATATTCATCCACTGCTTTGCTCCCTGTAAGCACCTACTGGAAACAGAACAAAGATGAAATGAAGTTTTTGAGGAACCTCTACGGAAGATCAAGCTATCTGGCTTTCTGGCAAATCATCTGCCATGTCATCATATGTAAACCCTACTTCACATTGCAATCTCATCCTCATGAGAAGTAACAGCAAAGTTACAGCAACTACTGAACTAGAAAAGGACAGATGTACTGACTGAAATCACTGTCCATGTTTGCTTGTGTGCCTGTTAACAATAGAATTTGGTTTCAGCAGGGTGGTGACAACTCTAGAAACACTGCTGGTGGCGAAAGCAAATGGTCCTCCCGCACATGCCAGTAATTTATGGTGATTTTGCCATCACAGTTTTCCCCAAACCCCACCTCCTACAGTACTTTTCCCAATAGGATCGTCTCTGCACTGCTCTGACAGGACGGACAAAGAACACTTTGCTACTACAACAGAATGGACTGTGTATGGAAGTTTTTTTCAAGACAGAATGCTGATGGCCACTGACTCAGCTCTACTCATTTGCTGGTAACCAAGAAGTTTATGCAGTCTCTTTTGCAACTGCTGCTATTACGTCTGCCCTCAGCCAACAAATTCTGTTTGCATAACGTCCTTGAGATGATAAGTACTCTTTCAATTATGCAACAATGGCAAATTCCATCATATACACATCACATATCAGCTCATTTGTATCAGATCTTCCTTTCCTAAGGTTTATGATTCTTAACCCATTCTGGTAGTTTCTGGTAATAATTTTCTCCCTTTTCCTACTCCATTGATTTTCCATAATGGTAAGCTCTCTTTTTCAAACTCATAAGGCAGCTTCTTGCAAGGAATGTTAGGAAAGGGAATTCCAATGTTTTAATCAAGAAGAGATAAACTCACAATATCATTGTCACTGAACACTTTCAATTTCTGAATTACAGCTTCATGCAGTGTATGTAAGTTACATTTTATTTATATAACAGATGCATGCAAACAGTAATATGCACACAACTCAATACAATAACTTTTTTTCTTGCTCTTCCAACATTTAAAACTTTAATTTTATGCTATGTAGGAAGCCAGGTATATGTATCTGTGACTTTTTTTTTTAAATAAGTCAAGGCTAAGTATAAAGGCAGTTGTTCTGTCACAATGACAAATTTCAGTAACATCTGAGTAACTCAGGGATTTCTCAAGCTTCAAAATCTTAATTTGGCTGAAGACAAAAATTAGTCCAATAGTGGCCTATTTATGAGCTTCTGGAAGTAATTGTTTACACTTGTAAAACATTTAAAAATTATAAACTGTCAAATTACATAAGAAATCCAAAGCACCCAACACTCAGGGAAGATTTTTGCACAAAAGCATCTTTCAAATGCAATTTATAGGAATATTATATAAGTAAACTTACCTGAACCAAGTGATGTATATTTACCACTGAGAACTGAATAATGTAAGTGCCATAACCTGCCAAGATATCAGTTCCACGGCACATGACAGATTTTCAGAATCATCCCCTCGCTTTTTTCAATAGGAACAATTTTATATAAATCACCCACGTAAATCTTCTTAAGTGATGTCTGTATAGCCTCTATGTTGTAATATGTAGAACACTGCATTCAAAAAGACAATCTTTTTGTTGCTGCTGTTGCTGTTGTTTTAATTTTATCTCTCTCCTTAATTTAAAAGAAGAGATGCTAGATAAGAAAAAAATATCACTGTTATTTGTGAAGGAGCTGGCATAAGAGTAAAACTAATAATTCTTAAAATACTATAGAGGGACACCAAAGGCAAAAAAAACCCCAACCCCCCAAAATTCACCATGAATAATATTCAGGAAATAAATTTAGAAGAATCAGGAAAAAAACTCCACAATTGCAATATGACTTATTTGTAATATTTTATTATATGGCAGACATCAGCTAGCAGGCAAGTAACAAAGACAGCATAGAGGACAAGATAAGAGTGCCTTACTTCCCTGCAACGACAGCTCCTTAACTTGTAACAACAGTTATTATGCTCAATTTTAGATCTTAAAGTTGACACTTAAAAATCTATTTCTATCAAATCTCAATTGATTTAATAAACCTTAATCAGATGCATAAGCCTATGCCAAAATATTAAATCATTAATTAAAATAATTCACTGCCTCTAGAAAAGCCACCTACTGTCTTCAAACAACCTGTTATAAAAATACTGCTGACCAGGGAATTACGTCTGCGCATAAGACACAATGCACTGACACAAAGGAACTTAATCACCTATGAGGGCAACAATGCACCAGGTAGTAATTTTTCTACCTTGAATCTCTTTCTTTTTAATCTTTCTTTTTTTTGTGCATGATCCAAACATAAATGACTCAATGACAGGTAGACACAACAAGCTATTAGGTCTATTGTGCTAATTATCTGCAAATTAAACTGTAGTAAACCCAAAGTAAGTCTCCATGCTGGAGTTGTTAAGACCTTCTCTGTCAATAACCTGCATAAAATGAATTATACAATTATACATCAGCACAAACTGTAATGACTACAAATTACAGCAGTAATTGTATTATACAGCAAAGTGATTTGACTCATTGCTTACAAGGCATAATTAATAAGCTGAAATAAGATTATCTCTATATTCCATCTTTAGAGTCGATTTTTCTGCAGAGTAGTTTATTGGGATTTTTCACCCAAAATCTCATTGCTCTGACCGCCAGAAATATTTAATGCATTTTTGGGGGGGTGAAAGTCATGAGCATCACCTTAAATTACTGAGGTAAGTCTGGTAGGGTCTGTAAAGAATCAGGAGGCATCACTACTCCCAGGAGATGAAATAAAGAGATAAACAGAGATAAATAGAAGGCAATCTTGTATAGCAGAGAGCTCTTTATAGGTATCTCTTGATGAGCAAGGGCAGGGAACTGACTAAAGCAGATTACATTTGCATTTCTGTTAGGTGACAGTTCATTTTAATTTCATTGATTGTTGTTAAGTTAGGATAACAAAATAGCCTTTACTATTTCCCAGGGGAAAAAGAATTAGAAGGATAGGCCAGGCTAGGGTGACACCTCACGGACCCAGCTTCCCATCCCAAAAAAGAAGCAATTAAGTTTGGCAGAAAAGCCACTCTAAGCAGTCCCTCTCATACAGGGACTGCAGAGACTGAGTTAACAGAGGAACACTTGGTGGACTGGGCAAAGAGAAGCATCTGTAAGTCAGACAAAACCGCTTGGGCTAAAGTTCACAAGAATGGCATTCTATCTTAAGGACATAAGGAAGGACCTCCCTATATAATATCAAGTCATCTGTGCTAAGCTACAGAGTTGGCAGAACAGCATAGACATTTTTGCAAAAGACTGACATGTCAAATTTGGAAGCAGTATTGCACAAGAAGCTGTAAAACAGAAAAAGAAGGAAAAATATCTTAACTCTGGACTGTAGACAACTTGTTAAAGGTTCTTGATAATGAGAGAATGAGTGGACATGATCATTAACAGCACACCTCTAAATCCTTCATATTATTGCCAAGTTTTCTTAAAGCCTGCTTTACTCTGTTAAGATATTTTTAAATACCAAGAGGTAATCATCTAAGAATAATAGAGAAAGAGGGTAACATATACAGTACTTTCAGTTTCTGTCCTAGTGTGCATCTCTATTCATTTCAATCAGAGATTTTGTTGGGGCTTTGTTGTTGGTTTTGATTTATTGTTTTTTAAATAAACAGTCCTCATTTTATAAGCCAACGCTATTCTCCTCATTACAGAAGTTTTTTCAGTGACTTCCAGTTAGACCTTTCTGTTCTTAAGGGCAATATTAAATAACACATCTGCCATGGAATGCACTTATCCTCATCCTGCAGTCAAATGAAGGAAATCTGTGAAATCCACTATTTGTCTGGAAAGATAAGGGTCATAGAAACAAAAGCTTTAAGAGTTCTTGGGTTGCTATTTTGCTCAGTAGAAAAAAGGGTATTCATTTATTATTAGAACAATCTCCTTAATCAAAATGCTGATTCAGCTTGCTCTTTAGTAGATAATTATAATGAAGATTACAAAAATCAGGAAAGAAGCCAGAACAGCAATTGACTCTACTTGGGAATAAGCTGAAGAACACCTGAGAGCTTTACAACTTTGTCCTTTGACATGATCTGGAAAAACAATTTTCAGCATCTTCAAACAAGGATGTTGGTCACTAGAAGAAGCTATGTTAGTTTACTTTTACTTTTCTGTAATGTGTACTTTGATAATATTAACAATACTATTTTAAAATGTTAATATGAAATTCCAATGAAAAGCCTGAATTTCTGAATGCTTGTATTTTTACATAACAATCTCTGCAGTTGCACTCAAACAGGGAGAATAATCTGGATGTCAAATATTTGACAGACAGTTTGAGCATAAGTACGTAACTGTGGAGCCAGGAATCATTTTTAATAATTGAAAGCACTTCATATTCATGCAAACTGCATATAAGAAACTTACATTTTAGAATACTTTTCATCCCAAGAATAAGGTCAATAAACCCTTAATTTTATAAGGATTCTTTCTTTTCCGCTCACATAATTATCTTTAAAAATGTATTACAGCTGTAGGTCACATTTTTATGCAAATGAAAGGGTTTGTTGTTTTTTTTTAAAAATAAAGACACTTCCTATTTAGAGATATGGTACCATCAATTATGATTTAATTGATCTCTCTGACAGAAGTTCCTTATGCATGTACAGTTCAGGAAAAAATCTTTGTCTATTGAATTTTGATTACAGCTGTGCAGTAGCAGGAGACATGCATATTCACATAGCAGTTATTTTCTCATTTTAATAAAAAAATTAGATAAAGAGGAACTATTATTTAGAATATTATTGCAGCTCTTCCCACTTCCACCACAAGAAGCACAGCTTTTTTCCTTCCATTCAGTAAGCCAAAAACATAACATGCTTTCACACATGTACAATAAAAGTGAAAGGAGACTGGAACATTCTGATTAAAAAAGGCTTTCAAGTCATGAAAATGAGCGTTATTATAAAAGTTGCCATTATAAGGCAGTATATGAGTGCTAGACTCATTTTATTTAATATACATCTGAAACCCACTTATCTTAGAATATATTTCACCAACACAGAAAGCACACCCTTCAGTTTTTATACAGGAAAATTTAGAGCAAGCATTTGATATCACTGTGTTCAAAGGTTTTTCTTTATTCTCCCAAATACATTTAGCCATATTAACTTCCAGACAGCAAACACAAAAGATTGAAAATATGCAGCTACTTTAATTATGAACATACTTAAGCATCTTGGTGATGTAGAAGAGTAAGTCCCGTTATCTTACAGTAAATCAAACATGTAGACACCTTAAAAAAAGCTTTTAAGGTCAGAAAACATTTAAATGCAAAATTGTTTTATGGTTTATTAAAATTATCAACTAGATAAGAGTGGGGGAAATGGAATGCATTCTCAACGTAAAAACTACATCATAAATATCTGTAAGTAATCTGGCAAAGCAAAATCCATAAAGTATATACATAGCCCTTAATCCTAAACAGGGACAGGCAGTCTATCTGATTTGATCAATCCTAAGTCTATTTATATAGAGACAGCAATAAATGCTTAGCCATGCCATGGTAGTGAATACACATTGGTTACTCCAGAAAGCAGAAAAATATATGTCCATTCATTGTGCAGTGTTTGCTATACAACATACTGATTTTTAAAAAGGTCATAATTGCAAATTTAAATAGGAACACAGAAAAACCTTGTAAGCTCTCTACCCAGAATTTTTCTTCTACCACTTAAAAGCAGCATCATCATTTTCTAAATTTTGCACACTGTTTTTTGCAGGACTAAATTAAAATGTATAGGCTGAACTGAGTGCATTTTTTTCCACATAAAGTAATCTAATGTTCTAATACATATGAATTTTGACAGCAATGTAAGAAACCAAACAACCCCCAAACAAACAAACAAACAAAAACCCAAACCCCTGACTTGAATTGCCCCTTCCTCTCAGCAGCTCTGCTGAGTAGTAATTGGCATAGGAATGGTTCTCTTCCATTAAAGTTTCTTCTTTCATAAACCAGAGTTGAGAATCTCTCTGAACATAATTCAAATAATTGACTGTCTGCATCTATTTTTGTTGATATATGTCACACTGCAAAACTAACAGAGCTGTTAGTTAGCTAAAGCAATTGTATAGTACCAAAAAAGGCTATCCAAAGCAGTACAGTACATTAAATACTTGCTTTTATGCTCATTACCAACAAAATATTTTCTTCTATTTCAAAACAATGCAGGTATCCTACAACACCAAAATGAAAATCTACCTACAAATAAGGTAGATTTTAGACACTGTGACATACAACTCTATATGTTACTACTTTTCAGCTTCCAATTTTAGAGTAATGAAAAATCGAAGTTCATTGAATTACACCATACAAACTTCTGGCTGAAATTCAATTAAAGAATCCATGAACTGGTATTTTTTTCAGAGCTGCCAAAAAAGAAGTGTAATCAACAGGGTGGAGAACTATTGAAATAAGGAAACTATGTTTAACAGTTCTGAACCACAGTACTGGATCCCTGTTCTACCATCAGCCTATTTTTTGTGTGTACAAGCATATGTTCCAAAATGCAATACAAATGTCTTTCAGTATGAAAACCTTAATATTCTTTTACTTTTTGCAGCAAAATCGGCAACAATTCTGATACGCTTATCAACACAAAGAGATGCTGTCTGTCTTTGTTTTTAACACCCAGTGATGGATATACTGGAACTATTTTAGATTCTCTGCTTCTTACTTTCCAGGTTTTGTACTGAATTCTATAAGCCTGAGATAACTATAGCTTATTCTAATGCATATCATTCGTAACACTTAAACCCACAATGGTTCATCTTTGACTGGAAGGGCTATTTCTAAATCTCAGTTAAAGCTCACTTATTCTGTTTTTTCAGGGACCTTTAGCTGTTACGTGTCAAACAAAGAATGACTAAAACCACAACACAGTGTAGTCATCACAACTATACATCCCTCTCTAGAGGTGGATAAGTAGGTCCATATTTTCTGCTTTCTTCCATGTGAATGCACTATCCCTTGAGCACAAATTGGACCCCCCAAAGCTAATGCACTTCCTAAGGCATTATCCCCACCTTTCTCATATGCTTCTGCCTCCTTCACATCAAACACCTGTATAAGTGAGTCTCAGAATAATAAACCCCCTCATCAAGATGAAGCTGCTGCACGAGCTTGAACTATTACATTCTCAGCCATGCTGTGAAATCAACATGAGAAACAAGATAGTGTAGCACATCAGTAAAAAATCTGCATCTCTACTTGACTTCACAGATCACTAAGATACTGTTACTCTCCTGCCAATATCAATATACCACGAAGAACTTTCCCAACGAGCAACGACACAATAGCTAGCCCTTTTCTCAGATTCAGAATTGCACCAATGTTTTTTGCTGCCCAGACTATCAGATGATGCCTGATTCTGTGGCGCCTCAGACCAGCAGTAATCCAAACTGCCAGCACAAGGTTCTGCTGTCCATTTTTCTGTACCAAGCTAACAATGCTGACAGCACCTCACGTCCTAGAAAGTAATCATTGTGGTGAAGATACTTGGGTGGTGATGATTATCTCTGCCTGGTGCCAGCTTTTTTCTCCTTCATTTTCTTCATTGTTTTAGCGACAATTGAAAAGGCTGTACAAAATCAATACAAAAATATATTACACTAGCACTAAACGCTGGCCATCTACTTGCGCTGATTAGACAAAACTGTTTCAGTTGAATTTGAATTTCACTGGGAATCCAAAACATAAATGTATGGAAAATTGTGGTGATATATGCTTTATTTTTACTTGTTTGCAAAAAAAGCCATAACTTTATCAAACATTATAAACACTTTCACTGCTGACAACCCTCTTCAAACATCAACTACCGTAATTTTCCACACATTTACATAATACTGGCTGATTAAGCTGTCAGAATTTTCATTGCTGCTTGCTGCAGAAATCAAAAATAAAAACACAGCATTCGCAGTAGTTTGCCCTCATAAGATTTTGACACTAGAGTGTAAGAAACAGTAAAATGTCTAATCGGAAGTGTATGGGGGAGTATTCTCCTCAATTACTAAATCTCTCATCCATGCAGAATTTAGCTTCTTTCCCCTGTGTAAGATCTGCCCCAGCCACACAACAACCACCCAAACCATGGATCTGCAGTCCTGCCTGAAGAGGACCACTGAAGTGGACACCCTCTTCCTTCACAACTCTTACTAAATGACAGAGTCTCTCACCCTGACAATTTAAGTCTTATAGGAACTACAAATCCTCAAGCCTGAATCGTGTGGGAACCTAGAGAGCTACTACAAGAACTTACCCTAGCTCTCCCCTATGTTATTTCAGTGTAATGAAATACAGTCTATCATCTGTTCTGGCTTATATTGAAGTAGTGTTGATATTCATCTCAAGATGCATATGGCAAGATATAAGTTATCATATGAACATACTAGATTTATAACAAAAATTACCATGTAATTATCATTGCTGCTTTTATGTTGCCATGCAGTTTCCTCTCAAAATAATACATGTTGTCTCATAGCTTATAACTAAATCATAATCTCTGTAACTTCCACAGTAAGACCAAAGTTTTGAGGCTGAAAGGGAGTTCTACAGAGAACCACCAATAATACAGAACATCTATAAAGCCAAAGAAATAATCTGTTGTGGATAACAGAGCATTTTGAATTCCTTTCCTTTCTGTAGAAAAGGATAGGTACGAGAATTTTTGCTGGTGAACACTTTTTAAAATATAATTTTAAAATATCACAGAAAGATAAAAGTGATCAATCTATCCCCTATGAAATCATCCCATCTGGTTCCAAAAAATATTAAAATAATCCATGCAAAATAAAACAAAACAAAACAAAAATAACCCTAACCACATATACCAAAAACACTATTCCAAAAAGGAGTTTAACGATCCACAATAATCAACCCTGAAAACAGCTTCATCAAAGCTTCCCAAGCCACAAGAACTTATTCTTATGAATTGGTCTTCCTAGCATCAGCAACCAGTTTAAGACATAAATCAACTTTAGAAAGACAATTCTAAAATAAGAACAAATAGAAGTTGTCTAGAATGTTTGTATAATCACACAGTGAGAATTCTGACATTCTTTTCTCCCTCAAAGAACAGCTTAAATTGCCTCCAAACTTCCATTTGAGAACATTCAATTTCTCTGTTGTCATCGTCATACTCATTTACAATAATTTTCATGGTTCAAGAAAAAATATCTGGTAAACAAGAATATGGATTTTATTTTTCTTCTGAAAAAGGTACAGAATGGTCAGCTGAACCGTGATATAGCACTGTGCTTCTAGCCTGATTTGCAACTAATCTGCTTTCCTCATTGAAAGCTATCTTTTTATCTTTGACTTTTCACAGGGGAATTAATGATACTCTTATTACGCTTATTGTGAAGTGTTAATGTCTACACTATAAAGAGAAAAGACACTTACAATTTAGTATGCCTTTAAGTATTTTATTTTCATCAAAGCTATACCTGTTTCTTCCCTTATACTTCAGCTGTGCATTCTGAAAGTCAAACAATAGTAGATGCTTTTCTTTTCATCCTTTATAGATTTGGTCTAACTTCACTGAAATGAACGCAAAACCTCAACTCAACTGAAATCTAAGTAAAACTGTACATAATTATATAAATATTTCCTTTGATCTGAAAAAAAACAAATAGGTCATTACCTGTAGTTCTGTATCTCTCCGATAAAGGCGGCCTATGCCATTTGAGCTTTTTGGTTATTTTTGCTGTTGTGTTAGTGGCAAGGATGAAATAACTGGAGCTGGAAGGAAAGTGGGGATCATACTGGTCATCTAGTGAATGCAACTGTGTATTGACTTCTTACTCTTCATAAAGCTGAAATTAGTTGCACCATTTCAGAAATAAAATCTAAAATTAAATACCATTGTATGAATGGCAAATTTCTAATGCACTGATTTACACTCTGGCGAAAAGTTTTGCTGAACTTTCCCATCGCTATAATTATGAAAAGGAAGCTAAAATTACTTTTTCATGGAAAGAAGAGAACAGATGCATCTTTACAAGACAGGTTTTCAGAAGCAATACTATACTTTTGCTCCTGTTACTCAACAAATTTTGTAAGTCTTGAGTCATTAAGAGTCTATAAAGAATTCTTTCAGTGAAAACAGAAAAGCCAACATGATTTGCTTAGTTTTAATGGTAGCACGTTCTACCTATTTCTTCTAGGATCCACAAGACATAGAGGTGGAAAATGAAGGACGGAATGTTCCCTTCAAAATAAAAGATCTATCAGTTGTATAATAAGAACTCAGGGAACTTAAGCAATTATGAAAAATTGAAAGGCAACTGGAGAACATGAACGGTTAGTATAGGGAGAGAATAGGGGCATTTAATGATATTCCATGCATGAAGAGTCTTGGATGATCATGGAATTTCAGGTGATAATGGCAGAGGGAAGATAGGACACAGAGGCACAAAGCTCCAATGAGCTTCTATTAAATAAGGGTCAATCAGGCTCAGAGGGAATATAAGAAACTTCAGAAGATTATGATTGGTTTAGTGGTCTATATTTCTCTCTTCCACAGCCTATCCTATTAGTCTCTTTTCTAAGACCTTCGCTTCCTCCCCCCATTTCAACGAAAAAATACTCTTATTCCCCCCCAGACCTTGCAAGACTTCTCCCAACGTGTTCTCCAAGCAGCCTTGTTATCTCCATCCTTTTGTAGGATCCAGATCATCCTTTCCTAATACCATCCAGCAAAAAGCAGTTCCCTCTGCCCTCCAACAGCATTTCAGAAAAACCCAGGGTTTTCCTTTCTCCAAGCTTCTGGGAACAAATGGACAAGAAAGAAGAGGGTGGAGCAAGAACTACCCAAAGAAAGAGGAGAGATATCCATTAGGAGGACTTTGCTACTTCTTTTAACTGGGAATAGCATTTGCTCTACAGCAAAGTGCTGCCTCATGACACAACAGACTTCAGCAAACTGTATAGCTCTCTCCAGCTAGATTGGGGAAAAAAAATAATGCCTGTGTCGCACAGGGACTTTTTGGTTGTTATTAAGAGATGCTAAACATTTTGTATGAATTTGAGGACTTTTCACCATACCCAGTTCTTGCTTTATTTGTGTCGATATATTCCTTCCAAGTTGTAAAAGGTTAAAGCAAGATTAATTTTGATGGGGATGAGAAGGGAGGCTCAAAATGTGTTAATATTATTACAGACATCAAGTTGTCTGTACAACCTTGATGAATTATTTCTAAAAATAGTACTGATGCAGGTAATCAATCTTAAAGTTTTTGTCAAAAAAATAAGCCTCCCCAGCCCAGATACTGATTGCTTACAGTAGGACTATGTTTAAGAATGATAAAAGGCATTTTGGTCAATGCAAACTGTGGTCACAGACAGCTTGAGGCACATGCAACAAAAAAAAAGGGTTTGGGTTTTTTTTTTTAATATTTACTTCTCTTTCTCCTTTAAGTGCTGCCAGTTACTCAGCTCTCACAGTAATTGCTGTTCTACTTATTTCTGTGATTATAGTTTGCGGTTATCTTTTAAAATAACAAATAAATAATGGTTATTTTTTTGCAACAACAGCACCTCACAAGCAAGTCCATAGGCAAAAAGGGGGGAAAGAGAGAATGATGGGCATGCTATGAAATGAGTCATTTTCCCACTGGTTCTAACACTGATGTGATGGCTGTATTATAAAGACAGCAGATAATATTCTTTTATATTAATTATATGCTGTGATTTAAAAGCTAAGTAGCGTTTCAAATCACAAGGTGACTTCAACAGTATTCACAGAAAATGCCAGCAATATTGTGCCAAAAGTCTGACAAGAATTGATGCTAGCAGTTTTGAGACTCTCACAATGTATCCACTGAAAACCTCAAGACTTGAACAGTACAACTAGCACTTATCTACAATGAAGGCAGTTACTGCTTCACTGTAAGAAAAAATCAGAAACTCAAATAAAACTATATATCTAATTTCTTATTCAACTCAAATTTGTATTAAAGGACAGATGTCAAGGTTGACAAAATGTGTTTTCTCTTTATAGGCAGAATCTTTGTAGATTTCACATGTATGTTTTTCTTAATAATTCTACAAAGGCCTTCATGCCCACTTAAAAAAACAAACCAACAACAACAAAGACCTGAAAGCCAGATTTGCTACAACAGTAAATCTATGCATATACCTGAGATAAGATAAAGAATTTCTGAAATGACAAAAAATAATATTCAGCACTCCCAAACCCTGCACCTTCAACTTTCCACAACTATCTTATAAACAAGAAGACAGACAAATTTATAAGAAATTTATTCTTAATTTTATTATTAATACTAATAAATGGCATCTGTAAGACACAGATAAGCTGTATCCATATAGAGTTTCTGAATTACACAAGTGTGTTTTAGCATATCTTGCGATACTGTATGCCCAACAAGAATCCTTCATAATTCCTTTTATGTGTTTCTTAGATGCCAAATAAAGTGAAATAAATGGCAACGGAAGATAAAGTTCCACATACTGTTTCCTCTCCTCTGAAACATGACTGCCTTTTGAGATATTTCTCAAAATACTCAAAAACCTTAGCAGTATGGTTATCCAGGGGGCAAGGGTGAGCTCCATGTATGGTTTGACAAACTTTAAGCCCAGCTACTATCATGTAATTTAATAAAAAGTACTCAGAACAACAAATAACATGAAGTCAAAGTAAGTTGAAAGTCTCTTCTAAAAATAATTAGATCATACATTAGCTGTAACACTCAGCTCAAAATATACTTTGGTAATAGATCTGTCTGATGCACGATAACAATTATTGTGGGCTCACACCTGTGTTTTCCACTTAGAACCATCTCTTCTCTCACTTTGTGACAAGTAAAATATCTATCTAAGAATTAGGAAACCTCAACAGAACCAAACCAACGTATTTTGCTACCCTATTCCTGGTGAATATCGGTTCATACCAATTGTAACTAAATCATGAGCAACATGCCAACTGACTTTCTTTCCCTTCATTTACCTGTCATCAGCTGCCTTAGGTGTCCCATTTAGGAAATCTCTCATTTGCATTCTTGAACTTCTGGTTTATTCAGGGCCATAACTCTTACTGCTGGACTGTTTGACATAATTATATCCTAGTATCTGTTTAATTTGCATGTGAAATTCTATGTTCAGAGCAGGTAACGTCTTATCCTAAGTACTATTTAAAAGTTGCTCAGAAATTCAGACTATTAGAAAAGATGGATCAATTAACAGAATACTAGTAATGTATTAATGATTGTGAGGCAACAACAGGGTACTTATCATTATGTAAATTTCAAATATTTTGAAAATAAATTATTATTGAAAAGGATAGTGCAATTCTGAGCTAAAAAATTATTCCCCTTATAACATCATTCTAGATTATTCAAAATTTTAAAGTGTGCAGAATAAGGAACTATACTGCTCTTATATGGTGAAAACAGGGATTTTAAAAATGATTCACTGTCCTGTCAGACCATCTGCCTGATGCCAGACCAATTCTGCTAACATCTTTCAGGCTTCCTCTCCCATTCAAAATATTGGTAACAAAAATACTCTTCCCTCTCCTACCTTCTATCATGTTGTATTGGAAAGAAAAACAGAGGAAGAGGGACTATACCACAGTGATTTCACAGTGCATATCTGTGATATTTAGTAAAACAGGGCAAAGGGGGGGTTTTTTGTTGTTTTTTGTTTTAATTAAAAAAAGGACAATGTTCCCATGTTGTAATACAAATGGTGTCGATAGTAACAGGTATATTTTGTCCTGGACTACACAGATAACTCCCACAATAATTTCACAGAAGTCAGGCTTCCATCTGAAGCCATGTCTGCTTCCTTCATTTCACTTCCAAACATTTCAGCCCTTGTGAATGGTACTTTCTGGAATCTCATTATAATAGATTGTGCATGTTTTATGTGTTGCCTCAGAGAACTGCATATTTTAATACACACACATCTCATCAAGAAATACCAGATCTGCCAGTTTTACTTTATCTACCCTTCATAGATAATTTGCCTTCTGAACAGAACTGCAAAGAGATTTTAAGTGATTTTAATACATGAAGAAATCCAGCAGCTGGAGCCAACTGTTAAAAATGTTGAAGTCATTAATTTTTTATCACATGTCCAAAAGGACACTGCTCTGTGTAGATTACACAGGCATATTCAAATAAGTTTAGGACAGAAGCTTCAGACATTTGTCTCAGAATAATTTTAAGTAATGGATAATGATGCCCATGAAAAGATGAGTGAGAAAAAATTGCTAAGAAAAATCTATTTTGATCAACCAACCAACTACACAAGCGTGTCAAACACATGCATTTTCATTTCTCTAAGAACAGGTTCAACGAAGCATTAAAGAACATATTACTACAGAGACAGCTGTATTCTAGCATACCAAATCAGGAGACATACAGGTTACTTTCCTGATTTATGTATCCCATAGCATCTTACTGCCAAGGCTGAGTCCCATGACAGAGAGAGCAGACTAATTCTAAAGACATATGCTATACTTCATCTTTTCTCAAACTCTCAAGCCATTGTGATCGTGGTAGAATCTGACAGAGAAACTAAAAGATTTATAGCACTAAGCCTTGCACAGCTTGCAAAGATTTGCTAAGATCACCAAAGCAGCACTTATTTCATACACTTACTAATTGTATCATAAAAGCGAAAGCAGTCTGTTTATAGTGATGAAATCTCACAAAAGTTAAATGGTAAAATATATTTATTCTAGATTTTTGACCTTTCTCTTTAAATTCTCAACATATAGGGCATAGGACATAAATTCTTTATGTTCCCACTGCAGCTGGGATCTTTCTTCCCTCTTGCAAAGGTTTCCCTGCCAAAAAACTAATACTAGTCACTTACTGCATGCTTTTATTCAGTGTTCACCAAAACTTAAACTGCATCTCAGAAACCATCATTGATAAATAGCAAAATTTGAAACAGTATCCTCTACCATCTTGTTAAAAAACCTTGAAATGACGAACAAAAGCTCCATATTCCTTGGTACATGAACAAAAAGCACTGCTTGTATAGAAATGAAAAAAAAAATTAAAATCATGTTAAAAGATTTCAAGCAACTATAACCAAAGTCAAGCTGAAAGCAAAGTTAATTTTTCAGTAGTCTAGTCTATCACTAAGGATCAACACACATCTAGATAACAAAGCAACAAGCTGCAGCTTACCTTGCATAAGTCTAGTAGCATATCCTCTAACAAAGCAAAAGCATTCTTTAGTCCCAAAAAAGTATAAATAGAAAATGCATGGTCCCAGTCATTACTCACAAAGAACATGGCTGAATCCATCTAAGACTTACATGGATTTTAAAGGCAGGGATAGTGGCCTGGACTAGTAAATTCGTGAAAATATTGTTTATGCTCTTATTACCAAATTACTTAATTATTACTGCTTATTAACAAGAGTGGATCATTATCAATGGTGGAGCAGAACAAGTTAGAGGAGTTCAAAACAGAAAATAAGACTACATCCTTGGAATGACCTAGGTTCTTTCTTTGAGCATATTGTCATTACATACCTTATTTAAAGTCAGAGATACTTTGAGAAAAGGAAGCAATGGACCAAGCTGCCACAGGAAATTGTGCAGTCAGTGTTTCTAGAAAGATTCCTATTTCTACTAAGCTACCTATTAAAGGAAAGTTAGGAATCAAGCCTGCCATGGTGCAGAACAATAAAACAAATGATGCGTTAGAAATACCTTTCAATCTAAATAAGAACAACAACAACAATCTTTTCTGTTTCTCTGTGTGAATAGAGATCACTTATAATGCTGAACCAGAAACTGTATTTACATCTCAAATTAGCTTTTTTTTAGATAAAACAGAAATCACTTTTTTTTCCACTGATATTGAACTATCACTCAAAGTAGCCAATCTATAGAGTCTAGGAAAGCCATCAAGATGCATTTTACTCACTGCAACTAAAATAAACAAAATATACCATTCATGGGTACATAGGGCTTTATCCTCGGTTTTTATGTTCCACTTACATACACAGTTACAAAAAAAAAAAAAATTAAAAAAAAATTACTACAGGTCCTTGGTTGTCTTGTAGTTGTCCATCATTTTACAGCCCTCACACAAGATCAGGGAAGAAACATACAAGAGCTATCATTCATGTACATGTTTATATCATTTAAGGAACAGAAATTATTTTATAAGCCTTAGCACAGACTCATGTGAAGGTCAATATTCTGTATTTTCGTGCTTTAACACTGGCTAGATCAAGACAGCACTGGATGTAACCAGTGTCGTAGATACAGTATGTTTTCTATTGCTATTTAGTATCTGTTTATTGCTATGTACCAGACTTGAGTTTCTTCCCTCTCTATTCAGCGCTTTTAAGACTGCATTTCAAATACTCAAACCAGGTTTAGATCTCCTTATGACAAGAGAAAGTGAGTTCAGTGGAGGGCCACAAGGATCAGTAGGAGACTGAAGCACATGAGGTAAGAAGAGAGGCTGAAAGGGCTGGGTGTGATTAGCCTGGAGAAAAAAAGAGCTGGCAAAAGCAGCAGCTAGTTTCAGTCTTCTACTAGTGAACAGGAGTTATAAAAATGAGAGACAGACTTTTCTCTGAGGTGAGAAGAGATAATAGGCTAAGAGTCAGCGGACAGAAACTGCACCAATGAAATTTTTTCCTGGTCATAAGAAAATAATTGACAACAAGAGTGGTCACCTACTTGAAGAGGTTATGGAATCTCCATCTTTGGAGATACTTGAAACTTGACTGGAAACAGCCCAAACAAGATGGATTAGCTTTGATGGTACCCGTGCTTTGAGCAGAGGGTTTCACTAGGCAATTTTCAGAGGTCTCTTCCATTCTGAAGTATTCCATGATGTCCTCATTGCACACTATGTCCTGAAGTAATTTCTGAGCACTTCAGGATTTTCAAAATGTCATTTAATGCATAGAGCAATGGCATCTCATTTCCAAAGGTATCTGAAATTAAGTTCAAATAAATGGAAAGGGTTTTTTTAAGCAATACTATGAAAAAAAACCCAAAGAAAAAAATCAAATGTGATGATCAATCAGCAGATCAGATCTTTTTTCAGGTAGTTCTCTGTGATATCTTACTACAGGGTTGTGGGGTTTTTAGTAAAAAACCTAAATATGAAAGGGAATGGACAAATTAATTGTTGCCTGTTCAGGCTGCATACAGGTATCATAAAACTCATTGGTTTTAAAAAAGCACTTTAATTCAAAGTGTGTTACAAGACAAGCAAACAGTACAAAAATACAATTGGGTTTTAAGAGTTTTAAAATCTTAAACAAAAGAGAAAGCTGTGCAGAATACCACACATTGCATGATAAATGCCACCATGAATTCCTAAGAAAAACAGAAAACTGATCCAAAATACTACTCTCTTCATGGCCGTCCTGTTATCCCTGATTACTCTTGTACAGAAGAGCTTTGCTACCTCCCACTCATACATTTAACAGAAACTTCTGACAATAGCACACACCTGCATAGAAGGATTTTATTGGGAAAATCTTCAATCAAATGCAAAGTAACATAAAGCAGACTGTGAATTCTGGTTACAAAGAGCAGTAAAGATGAATTTATCAACTGTATTGACTGTTAACTAACTTAACACCATTTATTTTTAATAAATTCACTGCATGTATTCCTTCTTTAGGGTGTTGCTTCTATTAACACCTCTAGCTCCTAAAATACAGGCTATGAAAACCCTTTTAGAATACTATCCAGTCACCTCAGGGTAAAACCAAATTCAATATGAAATCTCATGTAACAGGAACATTGATTATTTAAAAAAAAAAAAAATGAACAAAAAACCCCAACCAGTCTTTCAATACTTTGTCATGTTACATTGTCCTCAATTGTGATTCGCACAAATGCAAAGATAACATTGAGCAACTAATAAATTGAAAAAAACACTTAGCATGTAAAAAGAATACACTGCATATTGTACTAAGCATACTGTAGACAAAGTATAATGGAATGCTCCTGAAGGCTGATCTATATATGCATTATTATAACAGTTATCTTACCCACACAGATATGGCCCCTTAAGACGCTGCCTATTTTTTAATCTTCCAAGAGTAGATGAACTCTATTCTATGCACATTTGTCAAAATCAGGTTAGAGATTTTCATAATTGGCACTCCCTCAGCTTGTCATTTTCTTTGCTTGCAGTCAAATGACATTGAAGAAGGGATTGGAATACTTTCATATGTTCGAAAGTGTTAGAAACTCGTATTTCTACTGTAATCCTTGCGAGTGCCAGCTTTAGTGAGGACAAGCAACAGTGAGTGCTACTGCCTTTTCTGAAGTGTATTTTGGTCTGTACATAGGAGGTAATGACCATTAAGTAGTAATCAGTAAAAGCAGAAACACAACCTATATGGTACCATTCTTTCTGAAATTTGCTAATGCTGAAGAACCTCTAAACCAGAGACAGAAACAGCCATTGTATTTTTTGTATTTTGTTTCCTCACTAGCTGTCTGTGGTAATAGCCTGGAAAAGCAAAACTTCAGAAAGATTTAAGATGTACAAAAACAAATAACAAGAACATGGTGCGTGGGAGATTGTGATTTAGTGGAATGAAAAAAAGTCCCTGAACATAGCTGTAACAATCTCCCAAGACAACAACAACAATTAAAACCTTTTAAATATATAGAAAGCTCTACAAGGCTTCCCTACACATGCACATACATGTGATCCATATGCTAGTTGCATGAAAAATTGCATAAAAAATAAGGAATTGATTTACTCATGCAGAAAGGTTTTTTTGTGTGTGTGTGATAAACCACTTTAAGAGTAAAAGAATGAGCTTACAGACAGAGCTTGCATCTACTTGAATTCTGAAAGTGGACAAATGATTGGGCACAAAAGTAAAAGACCACCATAATAAAAGATCCCAGATAGTCTGATTTCACATTACAACTATTATGGTAGGGAGGACTAGCAACTGAAAAGAGAGAAATATCACCAGTTATCTTGATGTTAGGTGGTTTTGGCTTTTTTAAAATCCAGGACCTGTGTTGAAGGAGCTCCATGAGAAGATGAAATCTAAGCAAATAGACAGTTGGAATCTTTCCTCCACAATTCTGGAAATGGTACCTTTTACTTATTTTATAAAAAGAATTACATGAGCTGAGGATGTCCTTGGAACAACATGACATAATTTTGACTTGGTAATTTACCAGACGTTCAGCTAATGCCAACTTGCACTGCAAAGAAAATCCTACCTGGAAAATGAGAGTATTCTGTTAATTTCTGTACCTTTATTTCATCTTGATTTCCCCTAGGTATTAGATGGTCAGCTTTTGTATGGATCTCCTATATGTAGATAGCACTAAAAATTGAATTTCATGTTTTAAAACTTCCCACAAAGTTTAATTGCTAATGAAATCCATTTGATTGCTTCACTGTCTTACCCTGAAGTGTTTAGTCTTAATTTTCATTATCTGGAACATTTTACAACTTGTGTTTTTCTTGTTGACGGGGAAGAAATACAGGTTGTAGAAGCACTGAGGCAAATATGTTAGGCATCACAAATATTATGTGATCAAGCACATCTTGGAAAGGATCACAGAAATAAATTAGAAAAAGATAGGAGTCCTTGTGCTTCAAAGCTTAAAATGTCTGCAGGCATTAGGAAGAAGTTTACTACTGCTGAGTTTGGACATATTCTCTTATCTGATCTCAAAATCTTTCGACAAAGCAAGCAAGACACAGCAATGAACTAAATGGACTGTGCGTCAACCATAAACAATCCTACCAGGAAGTACAGTAAGCAAAGCTTCCATTGAGAGCAGCATAGTTATTTGGCTGACGAGACCCAAATCTAGTTCTGCTTTAAAGAAAAATTGTTATTATTTCTGGCCTTTTAATCTGGCCTTGAAATGACACAAGATGAGCATAATCAGATATAGAGACATATAATATAATATAATATAATATAATATAATATAATATAATATAATATAATGGAGGAAGAACAACAAACTATGTCCCAAACATGTCATCTTTAGTTATAAATTTTATATTTAAAGGTATGTCTAGAGTATCTGTATGAAAAATGTAACTATAGTTCAGAACTAGCAGCATTTTCTTTAGTTACTGAAAGTAACAAAAGGAGCCAGTGATTTTTCACAGTGTGAAAAACAAATACTATACATACTCTATACTTAATTTTTTAAATAGTTTCAATATATTTAAGTTTCTATACCTATATCTAACAAACACATGCAGTCATACCCTAAGAATATCCTTTGTTGGATATGTTTTCATTAAAGAATCTATTTTACTGCCTTTCTCACTTCTGCACTATTTTAGTGAAGTGAATAGGAAAATCTTTATTTCTAATTCTTATTTTCATTATCCTTCGGTGCCATCAGCAAAACTATTGCTTAGAGGCTTTTCTTGTCAGCTTTATCAGACAAGTTTACTTAAGACATCGTTTTTGTTACAGCCACTGAGTTTCAATCTGCACCAGTGTTTGTTCTCACTTCCTCTGCTCTGTAAAGCGCTTCTGAGACTATTTAATGGAATCATTATTTCAAAAGGTAGAATAATTACTGTTAGACTCATCTTTATCTCGAATACCTGTCAGCTGTCCTGAACATGTTCAGCTTAGCAAAATATAGAATAATCTAGATTTTTCCCATCCTTTGACTAGGATAAAATTGAGTGATTTTCAATTACATTATGAAATATAGGTTCTTTAACTCCATTTTACTGAAGCCATAATGTGCATAATGTGCATCTTGGCTTTCACAAGATAATTTAACATCTGAAATGACTTATGTTAAAGAGCTTGTGCCTAATAAAAAAAAAAACAAAACCAAATGCCATCCATATCCTTAGAAGTTACCTCTCCTTCTTTAGGGAAAAGTTTCTAATAAGAATAATCTTAAAAAACATAAAAATTCCTTACAGTATTATTTTAATTATTAATTCCAATAAAAGATTTTCATTACAAATCTGCTAATAACCTATGTTTCTATGCAATTGCTGAAAGGATGTTTTTGCATTATATTCTCAGAAAGTTGTGGTTACTATTATATACTATGTGTATTTTATAAATACTGTAATTTTCTACTGAAGCTGAAACATTACATAACTTTTCAGATGACAGCAGTAAAGTTGCATTCAGTCATGTGCACTGAGATGACAAATCTAGATTAAATGTGTTTCTGAAAGCCTTCCATCAATCACAGATGAGACAAATCCAAACCCTGATTCGTCCACCACCAGCACCCCAAACTTTCAAATTCATACTGACAGTAATTACTGAATGTTATGGAAAACTGGTCTTGAATTTTGGATTTAGATCAATGTAAAGCAAAGGAATTCAGTAGCATACTGCAGAGCAGCTGTGCAATGACTTTCCTTCCCTCCCCAATGTATTTCAGTTTAAGTAAAATGAGGTGTGTGTGTGTGTGTATATATATATATATATATATAAAAAACTTTCCATCATCAGTATTAAAGAACTGCCTCCACTTCAGCACATAGTTCCTATTCCCATCATCCCTAGGACATTTTAAACAATAGAGTAAAACATTACTTCTACCAAGAACTGCAGCTTGGAAGAGAAAGGATGCTGCAAGTCCTGAGTGACAATGAATTGTGCAGAAAATTTTGCACTGTGTCCTTACCATAAAGCAATCAACATATTTTTTTTTTTTTGGTGAAACTGTACAGTTAGGGGAGTCTGTCTTTATTCAAGGAGACTAAAATAGAATTTACTGAAAAACAAGACAGTAAGTAGAACTTACTCTACCTAACTAAATGATGTTACTGGATATTATTAGCTACAATCCTGTTAGTTACGTAACAATCTTATACATTTGCAGCATAAACATTTTAATATAGTATCACACTTAAAGCATCCTTAGAGTTAGTGCTTAGCCTCCTTACTTCATTAAATGCCTAAACCATAGTTTGAATGATAAGAAATCTTTCATATTACTTTGTAACGGCAGCCTACTCTGTTCATCCTTGCTTTTTTAAGCTTTAAATTGTACAAGGCACATCTTACACTATAGCCTCCATCCTGCATAGGATTTGACATAAATTTCTTTTATTTAGAGTGGAAAGGATAATTATTTTTCTGACTCTTGCTGGATTTTTCAGCTGCAATAATGTACAAAGAATATAGGGGAGCAGGGGGGAAGAATGCATTTTTCCAATTAGTTTCTTAATGTAGTATCACATGACTTATACACACCTTTATCCCCATCATTTGATTAGATTATCTTCTCATGTGATTCTGAATCATCTGTGCTTGCCATCTGATTTCTAACACTTTGATCCTTACCTGTCTTCTGAAAAGCAATTCACCTAAGTGAACTCCTGTACCTGAATCTGGCAAGGTTTTGTAAGACATGAAAATTCCTCCAGTTTTACACTCCAATCAATCGTACTTCTTCAATTCAGTTTGCTCTTACTAATACCCCTTTTCAGTAAATGTCTAGGTCATTTGCCTGAGGCAAAACCATCATTACATCCCAGACTTGGGAGGTATCCCACACCCATTTTGCTTGAAAATGATTGTTTTGACTTTATTTTGAAATGAAAGCTTCATCAAGCTTCTGCTGTAAACACTGGGTTTGTCATGATCCAAGACTGACACTTTAAGGTGTTATCAATAAACTAGATAAAATTCTATTGGCCTATTGGTAGTCCTATTGTATTAGTCAAAACCAGACAAGTCAAAATATGCTTGAAAGCTATTCTGGCTCTTACCTCAGATCCTCTTTATTGGTTTATAGGCTGACATCAACCTCAGCTTATGCATAATCAGTCCGCTGCTTTTTCACTAAATTTAATTTGTAGCCCTAGTTTGTCTTTAGAATGCTTTGATGCCGTTTATGTTCAAGTCTTAAAACTTACATGCTCAATTTTCATTGTGTAATTATTCTGAAAGCCTTCCTTGGTAGCTTTATATGATGATTCTATAAAAAACCCTGTAAACTCTGCTTTAGAAACTTCTCTTCATATTATTTCAGTCAGTATTTCTACTGACACCAGAGAATGTATTGTCTCTCAGAAAGTATGAATTTTGCTTTCTGCTCTAATTTGTTTGTAATGCTCTGTAACTCTGCCACAGACAGTCTCCCTCAAGCTGTAACTGATATCAGGACCTCTCCTGATGTCAGTAGTGGGTATGAGTGGTTTGTCTCAGAAGAATGATCCATGAAATGATGTGACTAGATGCACTTTGGTCAATTATTTTAACCAGGTGCATAGAACAGCTGGTTCATTTGTGTAGGGACATTTCCTTTTATTCATTAAAATGTCATTTCTGACATTTTAATAATCCTTATTGGATAAGAAACATCGCAGCATAAAAAGAATATAAAAGAACTTCTGCTCATCTTAGGCAGTTTTTGTCTTACTCTAAATAAACTGTCAATTCAATGAGATTTTTTTCTTATTCTGCAATTTTATCTATATTAGCTATGTAAATTTATACTTTACCTAGAAAATAATAATAATAAAAAAGTCACAAAACTACCTCCTATTCCCATTGGTGAAAAATACAGAGAAAATATTTGAAGAGCATCCTTCACATTTTCTTTCACTATTTAGTGTTCTGCTAATGACTTAATAACTTACAAAAAAAAAAGGTAGTTAGACCAATTTTTAAAGGATATTTTAAAAAAAAGATCGCAGAAGTTTTCTTGATGAAAAACACTTTTTCTCTTTCAATTCCATGCATGAAATGAAACAACTTTGTAAACAAGACAATAGCTGTCTGTCTTATTGCTGGGCTAGGCATATTTCAATATCTCCATTCACTCACTTGTAACACAAAATGTCAACAAACGATTATTTCTACTTACAACATTTCAAGGTATAAGTGCAACTTACGTTTAATTAAGTCTGATGACATGCAGACAAGTACACCCCAACAGGAGGACGTGCAAGCTGGTCCCAGGCTGAGTGACAGTGTTTTAACTAGCACCAGAATTAAGGTAAGCCAGTGCTCGCTGCCAGCTGTTTTGAGAGGTAACATGGTTCTGCTTTACACAACATTCGCCGGCATTTAGCCCAACGTGTAGTCATGTAAGTAGTTATTGCCCATTCAGCATAAGATTTTTGTCCTAATGGTGAAAAATTTACCAGTTATTCCTGCTTCCAGCTATATATAGCTGTCAGAAGGACGGGACTGGAACAGGAGCAGCTTCAGTGGAGGAGCGAAGCGCTCGCCATGTCACTGACTGAGGAAACGGCTCACGATTTGGAAAGCGCTCTGTGCATCTTGTGGCGCTTTCACAATAAATCTAAAAGGAAAATCACTGAAATCTGAAAGCTACAAAACTTTTTGTATCTCGGTGAAAACTAAATTCACGGAAATGGATCTAATTTTTGCTTGATTTCTGTATTTGAACCTGTCATCTCAAAAAGTTCAGCCAGTAAACTAAACCGATCACGCTATAAGCCCACTGCATTATCTGAAACTGAGCCCCGGCATAAACTCCTTTATGCACCTGAGGAAGAAAGGTGGCTGGTGCTCGGGTACAGCGTACTGCCCAAGCCGCTTCCCTCAGGCCACGCCGCCATGGCGGGGCACTGTCTGGCTGGTCAGTCAGCGAGTCAGCACTGGGCATGCGCAGAGGGGAAGCGCCTGGAACGTCGCGCGGCGGGCGGGAGGGTGCGGTGCAGCGCGTGCGGGACCCCTGTGTGGAAGCTCGGGGCGGCCGGCGATGGCCGCGTCTGTGGGACCGCAGAGCCGGGCTTGAGGAGAAGCGTCGCTCTCGACGGCCATCGTGGGGGTAGGTTTAGTTTTTAAGCCTTTTTTATTTGAAGTGCATCGGCAGGTGAGGCTGCCCTCTGCCCTGTTAATTCGGAGCGTTGTTTGTGGGTTAGTCACAAACCTGAGTGCTGGAGGGGAAGCGCTGTCCTGTGCTCGCCTTGCTTCCCTGTCGGGTAAAGTTACAAGTGTCTGCCCTGCTCTTCAGAGGCACGTTCAGGGGTCTGCATTATCTTGAGAGCAGCAAATGGTACGTGAGTACCTTGTCCGGGCGCTAAGGAAAGTGTTTCTTTTGAAAGGTAAATAACTGCAGTGGAGTTGGTTTTTTGTCTGGTTGGGTGAAACGGCAAAGCTGGGGTAGGTGGAGTAGCGTTGTGCTCTGCTGGGCCCAGCCTTTCCTGCTGACCAAGGCATGCCTTGGCCTTATGGCTCAAAGGACGGCGTGGTGGTTGGTGCAGAGCACAGGCACCAGGTCCTTGCTGTTTTAAGAGGAATGGGTTAAAAAAGCTGTTTCGTTTGTAGTCTGTGTGGTGAAATAAGCTAAAAAAACCATAAAAGGTCTACAATTTTGCATTATTTTAAATTGGTGCTTTTTTTTTTTTAGGAGATTTTTGTTCTTATTTTGTTCTATGTTATTTTGCTCTGGATTTTTGATTATCTCCAAAACATGCTGTGTGCTTTATCTTTCTATAATGTTACTTTAGCATTTTCCACAGAGCAATGTATGCTTTTGCTACCTTAATAAAAAACCTCTAAAAGTGTAGGGTTTTTTTCCCAGGATGTGAGGTAGTTTTCTGGTTACTAGCTTTTCCCAACCATAAATAATGTCAGTGTTCCTTTCCCAAAACTTCAGCACAGCAAAGTATGTAGCTGCTCTGCTGAATTCTGTGCATGACAAATTTTCCAGCAGTGGTGCTGCTTACAGGGTCAAGCACTTGCACGACAGTCAGCGTCAGTACTAATCCTGAGCAAGCGCTCTCCCATTACTATATTTTGAGACTAGGTTTATAACTCATTCTTGATGTTCTGTTAGATTGGAGTTTGTGAGAGAGGTGAACTCTATTTCTGAATTGTAATGTGTCTCATTTTCTCAGAGGTTCTAAATTTCATTGTATTTTTTGCAGTGCATCAAAATAGCTCTTAAATAAAATGTTAGGACTATAAATGTGTTCCTTGGTCTTGTGGTGTTGGAAGGTATTGACTCTGCTTGCAGAAATATCATGTCTTTCATCATGCCGAATATCAGTAATGCATGTTTCTGGTCCCCAGCTGGGGAAGTGTTGAGAATTGCACTTGCTATTAACACATCTTATTATTTAAGGTTCCAGTAAACAAACTGGCTAGTTTTTCAAATATTATTTGTGAAGCATTTTCGTTTGCCTTGTAAAATCGTGTGGTAGTTAAGCCACTTTTTTTTTCTCTCCACTTGAAGTGTGAGCACACACATGTGTGTGTATGCAAACATATACACACACACAAAATTCAAAGCCCAGTTTTAATAGCTACTATTTATATTTTAACAAATCCTATCTAGCTGCAAAGATGGTAAAAAGAAGACGCTGCCAACTGCTTGTGAGTAGTTGCCATCCAGAAATTGCCCAAAAGTTATCTGTAGAAGAAAGCGTGCTTGTGTATGTCAAACACAGAAATATGTGGCTAGGAACAGAACATTAAAACTGCAGCAGTTATTGACTAGAATTTGTTGTTCAGGCTGTAGTTCTCATTTTGAAGTAGGGTGCTACTGAATTTGAACTCTGAATTTTGATTGCTTGACTAACCAGCAGTAGCGAAAACAGATTAATGGCTTTTTTGAATGGTAGCATATCATGCTTACTACTAGACAGAAAAATTTGAAACTACTTGCAGAGTAAAGGAGGATGAAGTGCTTTGAAGATAATTTAAAGTAGACCCAAATCCGTGCTTGTTCCAAAATGAACACTTATTAATCTTCATGTAGAAATGTATATCCCTCTTAGCTCCTTTTATTTTTCCTTTTTTTTTTTCTTTTTCTTTGGCAGCCACACTTGTTTGCACTTCTATTAGTGGAACATATGCAACAATCACAGGCTGCCACATAGCTAGATTTCCTAAGGATATACCTGTTTTCTGAGGACATACCACTACCTCAGGAATGATTTGCAAATTCTTTAATTCAAGAACATTGATAAAAGCCAGCTTTCTAGTGTGGAGATGGTAGGGGAATAAACTAGACACTTTATAATACCAATTTAGTCACAGTAACCATATACAGTTTTATAGTTGGATTCTGAAAACATAAATCAATAGCTCTTTATGTAACTAAATGAGAAAGAAGTTGTCTTTGCTCATGCTCCCCTAAAGTTAGCACTAGCTTTTAGTAATAATCAATAGTATCCTGGACTAGGAAGGAAAATCATATGCTGATCAGCAAGTTGCCAGCCCTCAGAAAAAGCATCAGATCACAGAAAGTGAGACTTCTAAACTTAATTTAGACAAGTACATAAACTTTGTTAATGCTTTTATTTAAAAAAAAATTCTTTTTTTTTTTTTGATCTGTCAGTCTCAGAAGCAAATTTAAAAAAAAAAGTATGAATTTATGAAGGCATGCCAGGCTGCAAATAGGCTAGGTCTCTGAATCCTCCTGATGGCATACAAAATCTGTGCAATTTTAAATATACATGCTGTGCTTTTCATCCTGGATTTGCTGCTGTTTGGTTTGGGTTTGCTAATGTTTGGTTCTCCAACTTGTCTTACATTAATTGATGAACAATTTTTTTTGTTAACCTCACTACTGTTTTTAAACTTGGAAATTCACTTTTGAAAGTGCAAATCTGTATGTGCTGCAATAACTCCAACAAAAAAGTTTCAGATCGAGGGGCAACATTTGCATTGATCATAAAATGATGTTTGGATAATATCAGTGCTTTGTAACATCAGCTATTGTTGAGAGCACCTTCCAAGGTTCTGTCTCCATTGCATTTTCCAGGAATAATTATGCCCTTAACTTTTTGTGTCCTACCGCTTATGACATACGCTTTCCACTAAAGACCAAGTTTATGGGGAAACTTCTGTTTTGGGATCATCGCAAAATACAACATTTATCATAGTTAACAGAACTCTTTAATTGTGAGAACAGAACAAACTTACCAATCCAGAATATGCTGTATATAATAGTAATAATAATAATAATAAAAAAAATCGTTTTTTATTCTAGCTAAAGATTTACCACTTAAGTTTGCTTTTCCCACTTAGTAAGGACCACATCATACCACCCAGGATGGTATTAAAATATTTAGTGCTCCCATGACCTATTCAGCATCAGTGTCTTAAATCATATTCTCAAGCCAGTAACTTGCAGCAGTGTTACTTCTGTTCATGGAGCAACCTTGTTTGAGAGGCTGTTTGTTTTGTAATGAGTTTATGTTTGAAAATGCAGTTGTAGTACACATGTTGCACCTGTCAGATGACTCATTTTAATACGATGTACACATCTGAGTATCATTAACACAGCACTGAAAGGTTTCTTTTACATGACCTGAAACCTGTGTGTTTCATTTCATGCTCCCTTTAGATAAAAAGTATGTTAGTATTTTGCACAGATATTTGTCTAGTGTATTGTCATACTCTGTGATGAAAATATTGTGAAAACGAATATGGTGTGCCCTTCACTTCCCTAGATCTAGAATGGCTGTGAGCTCTCTGCCTTTAGGGAGTTTCCAGCTATTCCTTCTTAAGATAACAATATTTTAGTTTGTTCTTTATGTACCGCTTGTTTTGCATTCCAGGTGCTCAATTAACATTGCGTTAAATCGCATCTTTCCAGCTTTGGTCTGGAGTAACTTACTGATGCCTAATTTACATCATCATTACTCTAGGTACTGAAGTGTAAGACTTGAGTACAAATTAAAAGAACCTAGAATTTTCTTGATAGAATAGAATGTGTGTGATGAACTGCTTGAGAAAATTTGCTGTATTTTCTGGGTGCTTCAGGCTAAGGCAATTTGTTAGGTCTGAAACACAAATTTTAGAAATTAATCAATAGACTGGTCAATGGTAAAAAACCCTTCTGTGCATCTTATAATAAATGGGAGAAGAGTTAGCGTCTCAACTGAGTAATGCTTTTAAATTCAAATTTTCTTTTTCCAAAGTAATTGAACTGACACGTTTCCTATGTCAACTTGTTTCAAATGCTGAAGTCTACTATCCGTTACTTGCCCTCTCAAGACAGCATAAAATCCATCATCAGCCTGTTCTTGGTGTAAATGCAGTTAACATCTTAATCTCAGTCATGCAGATTAGTCCTAAAAGCAGCCAGTGCTGTAAACAATTCTACTCTGACTTAGTATTTCTCTTCTGTTCGTATAGTATTCAAGAAACATCTTCTAATCAACATTTTATCGACAGGTAAATTTGCAAGAAAAGCTTCTCCAATAAATACTTCTGGTTTAAAAATGTCCATGCCATTTGTAAAAACTATTAGTCTGCTACATCTTCACTTAAGCAAGAAGCTATAAAGGAGAAAGAATGAAACTTGGTGACATTAAAATGAACAGCACAAGTACAGTATCTCTATAGGCAACAAGTTGGAACAAAGTCTAACACTTAACAGTATGTCAGTACTACGAGGGTGTGATGTACTGTGTCAAATGTGAGTTCAAATAAAGTATCTTCCAGAGGATGATTACCTTTCAGCTACACTTACTAGCAGTCATTCAGTTATGCAGTATTTCATGATGTGAATAATAGGCTTAAAGTAACGGAATAAATAATAACCCTATCTAGCAAAGTTAACTATTACGCAGTCAGTAGGTTGCTGGACTCTGTATTAGGTTTCCTCTGTTCTCTCTCATAATGAGTCGTCCAAGTAAAGTATGACAGAAACTGTCAGTACCCCCATACCTGAGCTAGTAATGAAATTAACTCCAGCTGTAAGTCCAGGAAACATCACCCATACTATATTCTTAATATGAATCACTGTGCTTGATTTCATGTGGCTTATTGCCAAGTTGTAAGCTTTTAAAACATTTGTAAACAGATATTTACAAAACTAAACTGGTGTCAGGGATGGAGTCATGCACCTCACTCATAAGAAAGAAGCAAGGGTATACTTTATTGATATAAAACAGTGAGTTAACAAAGTTCAATGGTAACTGCGACAGTGGTTTAACAAGAGATGATAGCAAGGTATACTTGATTATTTACTGCATAGAGGACAGGGTCAGACAAACTGTCAGGGAGACCTTCCCATTGAGTCATGAGGTTCAGAAAAGACCCCCTTGCTTACTAAACAACTCCTCGAAGAGGAATCTAGGTGTGGCTAGATCCAATCCTAGTCCCAGAGTTGATCAATGGTTTATGTCTAAAGGATTATATATGCACAATCAATCCTTTTTATCGCTTAGCTAAGATTTCAAAGTTTAGCATGCTATTGGTCACTTACTGAGAATCTGTTGTGGCAAGGACCCTCTCAACCTCGAGGAGTAACCTTGAGAGGCGTCCCTACTCAAGGGGAGTGCAGCTGTGCAGGACAGCTTAAAGGCCTCTTGGGCTACTCACTATTTATGGAGTGAGATGATTGATTTATAGTCATATTTGCATACTGACCACAGATGTTAGTTTCTTCCAAATTTGGCTTGAGTTGGACATTGACCAGCACTGTGGTTAGGTGGGTGCATTGCTCAAATTAACCCATGGCCATTGTATCATTATCTGTCTCTGAATCCACTTTGAGTCGGATGCAGCCATCACGACCAGATGCATCCATTAGGACTGCCAGAGGTGGTTATTGCTTGTGCGGGATTGTGGGAAAGAAAGGTCAGGTTGGGGGGGCAGGGAGCACACCATCACAATGGGTTCAGGTCAAACAATGTCAAAACTGAATTTCCTGAGAAGCTTTTGTGACAGCCAGTCACCAGTTCTCAAACTGTATGTACTGAAAGCATTCAGCAGGCAAATACTATAATAGAGTCCCATTCTACTGTGTAATTTTTAATTCATACCAGGATTTTGAAATTAAATGTTGCCATGTAAATTATCTTCTCAGTTTTAGACAAAACCTACCTTTCCAAATGTGTTTCATTTCCAAAGGATGTAATGACATTAGGAATGTCTTTTCTAAGAGTGATACACTGAGTATATTCCTTGCTGTCGTGTCCTCTATAACTTTATTTTCTTGCAGATAGACTAAGTAGAGCCTGAGACTACAGATATGATACATGGCACACGAGCAGTGTTTAATCTGCTCTGCCTTTTTATGGAAAAACAACAAACAGCCCTTTCCCCCACTTACACTTTTTTCCTTCAGTTATTCGGGACTACATTAAATTACACAGTTAAAATTATGGGGCTTTAATTACATGTTCCCTCAGGTTCATTGAGACTATGGGGTGTTACTGCAAAGTAAATGTGACTATGGAATGAAGATCCCCTCTGCAGGACTCATGCATTAGGATGATAATATTCTTGCCTCTGGTTTTAAGGAATGCTACATCTTTCTTCAAAAGCGGCTTTACATCAAGAATCACAAAAATTTAAACTTTTTGTAATTATAAATACAGATTCTTTGTCTTTAGATTTATATTTTTAAAGGCAGAGAATCCTTGCTTGTTTCAAGGTGAATTATATTTGTGGACTTCTACTTGAATATATACTCATTAACTCTGAAAAACCTTTTTAGTTTTATTTCTGTGATTTCCTCTTACTGCAAGGTAGTAAGTCAGATTTCCCAGTTATTTTTAAAATCTGTGTCACAGTGTATAAAAATACATATATTACATAGTGTATGAGGAATGCAAAAATAAACATTAATTAATGTCATAAAATCTGTCTGTATTCCATCTTCTTTTCCCTAGAAGAGAAAAGTCCTAGCTAAGACTGAATTTTATGAGCCTAGTTAAATGCTGATTATTCTTTTCTTGGTACCCAAGGCATCAACAGCACACTCATCTGACTCTCTAAGCACCATTAAGTCAAGTCCCTATTGCTACTGTGGAGTGTTACTAGTGCACATAATTATATCTGCTCTGTGTTTATCAGCAGGGTTCACTCTCAAAATGGCTATGTTCAGAAGTGATGTTTCCTGTGGGCTACCTTGTGAAGATACAGTACCACGTCAATAAAGCTCCTCTCCATCTGTTAGAGGGTGTTCTTAACTACATATCTTGTTTCACTCTGGAGAGGTACTGTATTTTAATTCACATGCCATTTAGAAATGTAACATTCCAAGCAGCAAGAAATAAACCATTGACTTTGAGCTGAGCAGTAGAGTAATAAAGAGGACAATTTAATGTGATAGTATGCAAATATTCACAAAGGAAAAAATAAATTTTAATTGCTGAATTTGACTGGCAGCTTCTTTTCTGACTGAGACAATAAATATTTCTTTCTTGTGAGCAGCTGTGAATCTTTTGCTCACAAAAACAACAGCTAATACCTGTACTTAGTCTGTTTTGATACTATTCTGATTTACAAATCTCATTGCCCTTTGGCATTTCCTTTATTTCTATTGAGCTTTAAGAATCTGGATCGCACTTTTCTGAAGTTGATGTTTACTTAATTCTGATAATTTTGAGGTGTATTACATGTGTATTGTATTACACTGTGGGCTACAGAGACAAGATAATGAAAGCAGTATAATCTCTGAAAGTTATGTGAAACATTCAACTTATTTTGGTAACAAAAGTAATTCTTTCAGAGCAGTTTACTGCTCTGTCTGTTACTGTTCTCTCTGAAGCCCAAATTAGAGTAGGTACTGTGCCAAGGAAGACCGACAAGTTATTTTGGCCGCAGGCTAAGAGAGGTGTGAGATACGACACCTCTTCAGAGCACCAAAGCTAGTTTACATGACATCTGTTGAGAGCCAAGATAATAGCTAGCCTCTTGTTGGGTAACAACCAAATTATAATATATGAATTATTGCTAATTATCTTGATTGAATTACTTCATAAGGTAACAAGACTTTAACAGTGGTTTTAATTCAATAATGCATTTCACTATGTATGCAGCTTTACGTGGAACAGTTTCTTTCAGATTTAATCATGGTCCAAATTTTGAGTAGTATGTGTGGGCTATAGGAAGTTAACATAGGCAACTGTCATCAGTTAATTTTCAAGAGGGGTTGAAAAGTATATTTATATTAAATGTTGTAAGTATATAGTTGATCTCTGGTGGCTACCTGTGAAAGAAATGGTCAAGTTTCATAGCAGAATTTGCTGTCCCTTGCAGATTTTCTGTTTGATAATCATTAGTTAAGATCAAGTTAATGAACAGTGCTTGAAGATAGCTGGAAGTGGAGTGTTTGTTCTACATAGTTTTGAGAACTCTTTAGGACAAAAAAACCCAACCAAGACATCGGCCCACCAGTCTTAATAATATATTTATTTTTTTTCCAATTTTGCTGTTACTTATATCTTTTTTTGCCCCAAAATTTGTTTTGTACAACACTATCCTATTGTGAAGTATAAACCACATGCTCGTTGAGGCTCCCAGAGACTTTCCCTGAAGACCACTGCTCTCTTCTCTCAACTAGGTTGCAAAGCTAAAGCTTGTGTGCACAGTAGTGTTATGCTTTATACCTAAAATAGTTACATATGCACTGCAGTTGTCTACAAAGCTAACTCTAGGTAGAACTGATTTGGATTGGAAGACTGGGAGTGTTTTTCATTGAAACTGGATTATATAAATAGCACTGAAACTGTAACAGTTCATAGGACTGAGGAATGATCATCTTCAGAGAGGGTTTTCCCTGCAGTTTGGTGTATGAGCATGTTAATGTACGTGTGGTTCTGATGAGGAATTGTCCAGTACAAGGGAAATGCTAGCTATTAACAGTTTTTCCTCTGTGTGATTTTATCCTTTTTAAATAGGAAGCAGTAAAACCAAAATCAGTCTCTATATTTTGTTGACTGGGCTCTGCAGGGTCTTTTATCAGAATAAAGGGCTATGCGTGGTAGTGGTGGGGTTTTTGTTTGTTTTGTTTAAACAAAGGACCCTTGGATCAAATACTCAGTAAAAAAGTATGATAAAACAGCATTACTATCTCTGTCTCCCCCACCAATAGTGCAAGTAGACAGGAAGAACCATATGCAGTTTAATTAAACACCTGTTGGACCAACATGTTAAAATTTTCATTCAAACCTTGACATGACCTTCTATAAAAGGACAAAAAATTTAGTCCAAAAGCTGCGTACGTGTTCAGTATGTATGGGTATAGAAGTTGGATTGGACTGCAGTGTGGTGTTTGTACCACAAACTAGCTTAACATGTAAACTCACAGCTTTGGATTTCAGCCTGTGACTGTCTCCCATTAAATACAAAGGGCGAATCAGGCCCTAGGTTGGGCACGCAGCTTATATACCCAAGTTAAGTGGTCAGCATAAGCCAATTAGTTCTATACAAATTGAAGTAATTTCAAGCTTTTGGCTGCTGTTGTTAAAGCTCCAGAATGCTTTTGCATGTTTGTAATGATTTACCTGTTGTAGATACGTAGTTGACCAAGAGTAGATCAGAAGACGTGCCTTATGAGTTTTGTAAACTCCGTGAGCTTCAGCTGCATGGTGTAGTGGTGTAGTTTAGTCGTCTTTTCCTGCTGAGATGGGGGCAGAGGGGACACACACTACACCACCAAAAAACCCACAAAAAGATACCCAGTCTGTTAGCCAGTTAAAGTCTGCTCTGGCATAATACATTTTGGAGTTTACAAGTGAATTATAGTTTTTCATCTCAGAATTGTACATTTATCTTCATAGCAATTGAAGCTCCAGGAAGCTTATTCTTTTTTTTAATACCCAAGTGACATAATGGGAGAGCAACGGGTTTGCATTTATATAGTACTTCACGCATAGCAATGTACATGTACATTCTAGTGTGCTGTATAGCATAATGCAGTTCTAAAATATGACTGGGAGTTTTCCAAGTAAATTTGGTTTTTAATTTCAGTTTTAAATAAAGATGCCATTTGGATACAAACAAACTGCACTTATCTCTAACTTGTATCCAGACTTAGAAACAATTACTAAAGGCATACTAAAGCCTGCAGAGATAGTCTAGAACTTACTTAGTAAGATGGCAGAAGCATACTTTATTATATTTCACCTACAGGCATATTCACAGGATTGCATGAGTTTAATGAGTTCCAGTTTTCCTAACTTTCAGTAAAGGCTTATTTAATGAAATAAAAGTGGAAAGGTTAAGAATAATGTGTTATTAAAAGCTAGCATAATACCTGTTTAGAGTATAGGCAAGGTGAGCTCTGTTTAAGTGGCAGCATGTTTATGAAAGACAAGTCAGCCTTATCTGCAGCTTTCACAGTGTAGAGGTCATTAATATGAACCACAAAGTTTACAGCAAGTTGTTTGTTTGTTTTTTTGGTGTTTAGGGTTTTTTCTTTTTTCTTTTTTTTTCTTAATAAATAATTTATGGCTTAGTCTTTAAGGTTTTTGATAAGCTTAGTAATTAAAGTACTGAGGGAAAAGGAATACTGTTGACTGTCAATTATACAGGGTTCCACAATTACTGCCTACATTTTGAGACACTGTCTCTTTTACTTTGCTAAGTAAAAGAGATTATAGATATCAGAGTATTTCTTTGCCAGTGCCTGTCCCCAGATAAGATAAAGCAATATGGAGTAAAAACATTGATAAAATGCCAGAAGATTATTCAGAATATGCAAGTGGAATTGAAATGGACTCTACTATGCAATTCCTGTTTTAGTCACCTATTAAAACTGTTGATGCTGCTAAGAATGTAAATCTAACTGTAAATTTTACCATAGAAATTAATGAAAATGAGCAAACGAAGGAGGAGTGGTTGCGTCTCCTCAAGGCATCTTTGAAGAAGAATCATCAAACCTATCAGAGAATTTTTGTTGTCGGGAATATTTCATAAGTGAAACTAAGAGAAGTGTGAGCTATATCATTACATGCATTTTAAATTTGGCATATTTGGGAGGAGAAATAAGGAGATTTCCCATCTAGCACCCAGCAGCAGTTTTAACTAGGCTTGTATTACATTGTGGTCTCAGTCTCTAAATTGAACACAATACATATCAGTGGTGGCTAGGAAGATAAAATGATGGTACCGAGATGGGTTTCCCAAGCCCTCTTATTTTGCAATGTTAGCTTTGATTTCAACAGCTGGCTTGAATAAGCTGCATGAGGAAACAAATGTATCCCAAACCATAAGGCTTTGCAACAAATGTCATACTGCTGTACCTAGAGGAGAGCTAAATATTGCAGACTGTACTGCCATATTTCTTAATAAGAACTTAATAAGGAAGGCTTACTGCTTCAGCATCCATTTCAGTGTTGTCACAGACTTCCTACATGTATTGACAAATGTGAAATAAGCACTCAGCCCCTCCACCTGTTTAACTGAAAACAAAGGAAACCCCAAAAAGTATTTACTTGGTGTTTTCATGTGACAGTAGCCCTTCCATGATTTTAAAATATATCTGCAGTAATGAGCATCTCCACAGTTAACTTGCAAAGTGCTGAATTACTTAGACTAACAGGTAAAGCTGTCTTCCATCTAGGACTGTAGCACCTGCTTTCTCAAAACAAGTGAGAACCACCCCTAATTGATTAAAGCTTTTTTTGTTTTTTTTTTTGAAGGAAAAAACTTCTATGAAGAGTTCAAGCTCCTGTACATAAATTTGCATAACCATTTCTTTCACAGTCATTTTTTAAACATTTTTAAATATTATTGTAAAAATTCTATGATTAAAGATTATGATATGCAGAATTTTATTGCTCTGGGAAGAAAGACATGTTAATTTCCACAGATCCTATTAATTTGGTTTATTGGTGCTTATCTGCATTATGAATCAATTAAACTCATCAAATAGTGCTAAACCATCAACTATTCTAACTCAATTATTTAGTCTACTGTAATGTTGCAGCTGCTGCACTACTGACCTGTAAATCTCTAGATTGAATATGTAGAGTGTAGAAAGAGACTTAAATAAGCAAAATATTAATTTGATTTATATGCTTTATTTGATTTTTATATGCTTAGCTGTTTGGAGTACTTACGTGCATGCACACTTTCCACAAGAGAAGAGTTACAATTTCGAGGAAATAAAGCAGTTACCTGAGCACAGGGTTTTTTTTAAATTCATAACATACGTCCTTCCAGTTTGTTCTTTTTAGCTTGATTTCAGTTTGAGTGCTAAATAGCTTTGGAATTAACAAGAAGGTTCCTCTTGGAGTCCGGTGGGGTTTGTTTATTTTGCAGTTCCCTTAACAGCATGTAAGACTACTTGATCTTTTTACTAATGTAGCAAACTCCAAATCAGCAAAAGTGGTTCTGTTTGTAATGCCATAGTCTTGAAACTTGCAGACTGTTATGGAAGTAGTAACATAACTCTAAAATTATACCTCCTGTAATCTGAGAACCTTCTCTAATGTGAATGGTTTTTGCAAGAAGTTCATATAAGTATGTAGTCATAGATTCAGTGTTTTCAAGAAATGTGGTGAAAAAGGGAAGGGCAAATTGAGGAATACGGATGCTCTCCACAGGATCCGCAAGTGATACTGCTTTAAAATTCTGTAACTCTCCCGGAGATACCTGGAGCACTGTTATTGGAGAGCAGCAGACCTTTTACCTTCAAGTTGGTCTGCACCATTCTTTCTACAGGAAGCCGAGGTGATGGCTCCTCTTACTTGGAGAGAAGCTTCTGTGCCTAAAAAAGTGAAGGTAGAATTCCTATTTCTAACTTATTTTCTGGAATTCAGTGGACTTCAGCTTCTGACTGCAGGATTTTGAGGACTCTGTAGATAACCATTAAAGTAGTATTTAATAATGCCTTTGTTTCGTTGCATGGTGCTTAGTGTACAGCTGCTTTGGAAAAAGGCAATGCTGTTAAACAACGAAGTCCTGGAGAGCTTCGGTGAAATGTATTCTCCATCTCTTAAAATGCAACTCCTAAAATGTAGTCTTTAAGAGTTGCATAAAGTACTCCCTAGCTCAAAGTAATACCACATACTATTTGGTGAAGAACTCTGGAGAAAGGTCAGTTAGAGGATGTTTTAAAGTTAACTGATTCTTTGCATCTGAAAATGTAGCATCTCTGCTCTGCTGCAAAAGTCTCTTCCACTTCCAAATTTAGTGTCTTGTTGGCTCTACAAGCCCAAAGGAAAACTGCCCCTGTAGTAATATGATATACTTTTATAAATCATCTTAGAATGTAAACCTGGTGAGTGCTAAAACAGAGTTGACTGTTGCCCTTTGAACTTTCAAGAACTGCTGGTATATTTTTCTGTGAAAATGCACATTGGGAACAGGCTGAGTCTTGAACTTAGACTGTAAAGGTAAAAGGATTGAATGTATGCTGTTTCTGATTTGTATTAAGAAAGCTGTATTTGTAAACTGGGTGCTACAGAAATGTCCAGCATATTTGTGTATAATAAATAGCTCATTTTAGACAGAAGGCTGAATATTGCAGGATGGCAGGATCAGGGAGACCTGCCAACTGAAGTGTCAACTGGTCAGAGAAAACTTAAAATCAATTGTTAGCTTTGCCAAACCTATATCTTTTATATTCAAAAGTTATGTGCTGCAGTGTGTGGCTAAAGTGTATTTTGTTAGAAGGAATAGGATAAATAAAGTTTACCGTGCTGTAAACCAACTTTTATCATACAGTGTAAATAGGTAACTCACAACAAGAGCTGGAGAAAATTCCGTGAGGATTTGAAGTTGGAATTTGATTCAGAGGCTTACAATACCTGATACTTTATTTCTTAACTCTGTCCCTGGGAGACTGGTGATTTTCCTCACTCAGAAAAAAGTTACTTCCTATTATTTTTTTATACAAATAATTATCAAATATTCTCATTAATTTTAATGATTTTTGCAGAAGTCAAAGTTTCAATGACTTTTTTCCTTCAGAACTAGTAAATTCCAAGGGAATGGAGTTTGAAATGAATTGAGAGTGAGGTTAAATTCCCCCCCCCCCCCCCCCCCCCCCGGTATTGTAGTAATTTAAAAAATCTGCTTGCTTTGGTCACCACTTTTTTTTTTACGGATGATTTGGATGTTGCAGAAAGTGCATCATTTGTTGCAGAAATGTGTGTTTGTTGTTTTTTATCCATTCTAACATAGCTAGAATCATCAGAAGGATCGGTTCTCTCAGTACATAGTTTTGGAGGTGACGGAATACAAATATGAAAATATACAGTGGTCCTGATATTGGTCTGGTACCCAAAAATGTTCCTAATGAATGCTGACTCATTCCTTGTATCCAAAATGTTGAAGTACAATTAATAAATGTTCCTCAAGCTTTTTTCTTTCTGATACAACACTACAAAAACCTGGGGAAACTGACAAGTCCGAGTGCTCATTTTCCTAATTGTCTTTTGCATTTTACTATTTTGAGGATTTACAGCATGGTGCTACTGAATGAATTAATTGTATTCATTAGTTTACTCTTACATGGCATAAATCTTCCAACCTTATTAGCAAAAGAGGCTTTGACCAGAAGTGCTACCTTGCAGTAAATTGCACTTAACATTAATGTGGTTAATAATTTTAACTGTTTAAGAAAGTGCACATCTATGCAATATAATCTGTTAATTTTAATGGCTAAAATCTTGTACATGGAAGAAACTAAGCATGTGTTGTGGGAAAATTTCATGTCTACTGGTTGAGGTAGAATAAAGAGCAAATAAGTGGAACTTCTTTTAGGTTTGTTTGCATCTCCTGAGATTTTGCTATTAGATTTCTTCAGTCTGATTAATAGGACTGTGAACTTCATGTTGGAAGACATGTGTTCTTATTCTCTTTCAGACCTAAATAGCTGATCTTAGGTAGATAGTTTATTGGTAATTTCCTCAAGTTTTTCCATAGTTTTCATGGTATTGTTTCAGACAGGGATTGCCTTATACAATTAATAAATATTAATTTTATATTTCTTTGCCTGAGCCTTGCTTGTGCCTGATTTTGCCTCATTCCAACTAACAATCTTGAAGGTAGTTAGGCAGCTCTTACTCAAGCAGCAACTGCTCTTTTGTACTTTGGAGTGACAGAGACTGAACCTTTGATAGAAAACATAACCAAATAAAATCATTAAAGCATTGAAAATTTTGGGAGGGATTGCAATGTAGCAGATGTTGCTTCTGGCTCTTAGTGTAGTATTGTAGTTGCTGCAGTTGCGTAAAGAGAAGTGAAGAGGCCTTCTTAGCGTGTGGAATCAGTAATATCTATGGCTTTACATGGGATGGAATTTTTGTGAGATAATTTTTTAAGGTGACAGCAAAAGCCAAACCTTTATCATTGCTGAGCAGACTGAAGTGCTTGAGGGCTTGAATTGTAGACTTGGAAGAAATGCAAGATTTCTGTGAGTTTCTCTGCTAAGAGTGTGCTGTAGACGTAATGCTGTATTTTACTTGAGGCTCTCACCATTTTTGACCTTGTCTTGCAATCTGGAAATTAGCGTTTACAGATTTTCTTAGTATATTCAAGTAATATTTGATTATATCATACTCTATAGATAATGATGTGAGAAAATGCTGGATTTTTAAGAGAAAACATTGCCAGGTGAATTTCATGACAAGTATTTTTATCTGGGTAAAAACTGTGCAATGGCTACAGTATGAAGTGGGCTGTGGTTTCATGGGTCTTGGTACAAATTGAAGGGGAAATTTAATTTGTAACTGCTCAGCAGCGGTAATTTATGACCAAGGAATGATCTGGCATGGATGGCAAGAAGGCCCAACTGCAGAAGGAATTAAACTAGCTGGAAGCAGGAATGCCAGAGACAGAGCAACTCCTTACGAGTGAAGCTTTCTGTAGTTATGAGAAATGAAACAGCTAGAACATTGTCTTGTAGCCATCCTGGAATTCCAGAGCTCAGGGGCCACCTTTGGGCAGCAGGGCTGGGCAAGGGGATGGACTGAACACCAGGGTGAGGTGCCCCATGCTGATGCTTACAGGAGTGGCACTGCTGCAAGTGTATATAATGAATCTGCTTGTGATGCATCTTTGCAGGCTCCTTGTAGAACTGCTTGTGGCCGTGGGACTCTATCCAATGTGTTGCTCTTTTTTTATTCTTTTTTAATGTTTGAGCACAAACATGTTTAATTTGCCTTAAGGGTACACTAAAAATTCCCCAACAAAATAATCATCTGGAAACTGCTGAATTGCTTGGTCTTTTAGTCAGGGTATACCCCAAAGAGTTCTTAGTATAATGCAAAACTGGGGGCTCTAGTTTGGACAAATTAAAATTCATCTGGCTCTAGCAATGAACTTTTCAATCTGTCTCTAAGAATCAGTTATTTCTGTGAAAGCATTGAGAAAAGATTGAGAAATAACCTATTCTTTTGTCATACATAGTGTTCCATCTGAAAAAGGGCTATGGGCCTGTAGTTTGTTTTATGGATAATGGTTTTTCTTATCCCATTTGTACTTTAAAAGAAGGTTCTTTGATTGTTGTAACAATTGGTATTTACAAGTGTTTGTTGGTATCTGATAATAATGAATTTACAATTAAGGGACCTCTGGAGATTGTGTGGCCCAACCTCAACAACACTAGGGTTGGCTAGAGCAGGTTGCCCAGTCTAGTGGGCAACCTTGTCTAGTGCTATGAGTATCTCCAAAGATGGAGACTCCACAACCTCTCTGGGCTGTTCCAGTGTTCAAGGACCATTCCAGTAAAAAATGTTTTCTTGTGTTCAGATGGAATTTTATGTGGCTGGGTTTGTAACCATGGCCCCTTCTCCTGTAATATATACTTGTTTCAAATGTTCAAAAAACATCTGTTAAATAATCTGTAATTTTTCTGGTATTTTTTTTTTCTCCAATTTTATGTTTCCCCTAACGTGTTGTCTAGCAAATTGGCATTTCCATGTCTGTACAACACAGATTGAGACACCTGAGTCATTAAACTCTGAGACAGTCTTTTAAAAATCTATACATCCTTTTTTCAAGTTGATGCCACTCAACACTTACTAGTATGTGAAATACGGACAAGATTCCTAGTAGTAGTATTTGTAATTGTTCTGTATGTTGCCAGATCCAGTTAGATTCAATCTATTAAATGGAAAAAAAATCCAACAAAAACCCTACCCAAAAGAAACCTAAGATTGGTTTAGTACTCTAATTTGTAAATACATTTTCCAGAATTTTATCTTTTTTTTCTTGACTGTATTTCTACTTCTGCATGGAATAATTTAATTTTTATCTATCTTCTGAGTGCTTTATAAAGATTTTTTTATCATCAAGAATATAGAGGGTGTATTTTGCCTTTCCAATCTGTGGAGAGATAAGGGAAGTCAAAACAATCTTGGTGTACTTACAGGAGGAGAAATTGGTGAAGGAAGAAACTGATGCTTTGCAGTTATTGTTGTGTCAAGACTTAGTGTTGATTTTCTAGCAAAAGTAAGGCTTTATGTTCAGTCACATACTGTTTAATATCCATTCTCTAATGGGATGTGTTTGGGAGTGCTATTCTTTGTCTGCTTCCTGACTATTTTTTATTTTAATTTCCTTTTCAGCCAGTTTTTCACTTTCTGCTCTGGGTGCAGTAAATCAGGGAGAAGCATGTGGCCTACTTTACGTTCATGCAGTGAGATTATCATGGCTGGGATGGAAGCCCCAAAACACAGTGGTGAACTGCTTACTCAGCAGGTGATTTCGAAGGCAGAAGAGCAAGCTTGTGTTTGGCTTCTTGTTTAATGTCTGGGGAACCAGCCTTGGGGCTGGTTAAACAGGAATTCGGCACTTAATGTAGCAGTTGGAGGAGAAGAGGGCAGATGTGGGATCCAGAAGCATTGCATGATACGCTACAAGATGGTTAGTCTGCGTGGCTGTGGTGGTGATGCACCGCAAGACAAAAGTCTCTTCCATCAACAGGTGTGTCAGAGGTCTTGATTTGGATGGGACTTATAATAGGCAATGCTGCTGTCCGTGTCTCTGAAAGGTGTGCCAGGTAATTTAACCTGAGGCTGGGACTGGAAGCAGTGGTGGCCTCATCTGTGGAAGGTATGCTCTGTTCAAGTTACTGAGCTGACAAGTGATGGAGCTATGCGAAGACGTGAGCACACAGCACAAGTATCAGAGACAATAAACAGGAGATAACTGTTTCTTCTTGAAAACCAAGCAGGGGTAAGAGCCAGAATCCTGCACTACATGCAAGGAGAGAGACTCAAAAGCCTCACTTAAGTGGCTGGAGGATGGAGTGGAATATTTGAGCTATGTACAGAGTTGCAGAATTGTAATCTAATTGGGAATGAGAGACCTGGTGATATGAATTGCATGCAATGGCTTGCTACAGGGTCTTTAGGAAGATAAGGGAGAAAGGCAGTGCAGTTACTACAATGGAGCAGCTCAAGTGCACGGAGCTTTGCTGTAGAACAGGCCATGTGAGCTCATAGTTCAGAATCAATTAGAGGAGAGGCCAGCAGGAGGGATGTGTTGCTGAACACCTACAGGCTATCCAGTCAAGAAGAGGAAGTCTCGGTGGTGGTGGTGGTTTTGACAGCTGGAAGAAGCTTCATGATCATTTGCTCTGGTTTTTCATGGAGGCTTTAATTACTGGTATGTTCTGGAAGGTCAATGTGGTGGAGCACAGGCAATCTAGAAGCTTTCTTGAGTGCACTGAGGTTATGTTTTGTTGTAGGGGTTAAAGAATGTGTCTGGGGAGGTGCTGTGTGGCAAGGGAGGTTGTGATTATGTGTAAGGAAAAAAAATCTTCACAGTGAGGGTTAGTTAAACATTAGGACAGAGGGTGGGAAAGGTTGATAAACATCCATCCTTGGAGGCACTAAATATTTGTCCGAGTAAGTCTCGGAGCAACCTAAGATAACTTTGAAATTGACCCTGCTTTGCCTTTGAGATTCAACTAGATGAACTCAATATGATCTTTCTGACTGAAATTGCTTTATGATTTTTGTTATATTTGCCTATCTGGGAAGTTTGTGTGATGTAGTTACTAGAACAGGAAGCTGAAGGAAGCTACCTGGTTTAGTTTCCACTTCTGGGATGATCTCAAAAAAAAAAATAGCAGACTGTGTATCAAGTTATATATGGTGTTTGCCTTTCAGGATTGCACACATTATCCTTTGTGTACATGGGAAGGTGGGTGAGTGACTTCTGAAGGGAGTCCTGTTAACTCTGTTTCTCAAGACTACCACAAATGAAATGAATACTGTCGAATAATATTCCTGCTTTTATGGAGCTGTTGCTATGCTTAATTAAATATTTAAGGCTGAAACATTGAACAGCTGTATTTTATGGTTAGCATAATCTCAGCAATTTCCATTGCACTTGAGTTTGTTTATGGATAAATGAATTTTAGAGAACAGAGTGGGAAAATGCACTTGGTGTTTCCAGTTGGTTTATGAATGCCTATGGCATGTATATGTAGGAGTTAAAGTTCCAGTCTGTTCTGCTAGAAAATACCCCCTTTTTGCACATAATTAAACTAGCCATGAACAAAAAGTTGGACTTTCTCCTACTCCTTTGAGGTTGTTAACAGTTCTGAGTGTACGTCTTTTACTTTCAGTTTGACAGAAGTTCTATCCTGTCCCTGAGGCTTTTTTGGTTTGTTTGGTTTTTTTTAAAGAACATTTGTTAATAAAATCCCAGGCATCTCTTGCATGGGATCATCTCATCTGAAACTGTTAGGAAACTTCACTTTAACTTAGTCTTAAGTTATACTAATACATACCAGGGACTTAGAAACTAATGCCTAAAGCAAAAAAAACCAACCAACCAAAAAACCCAAAACAAAAAAAAACCCAACCCAAACCAAAAAAACCCACCACAAACCCAACAACAACAACCAAAAAAACCACAAAACCAAAAACTAAGCAAACCCCAGAACGATATTCAGCCATACTGTGCTTGTCCTGATTTGTTTTTCTCATGTATTTGTTCATGCTCAATGTTTTTGGTTTTTTTCAACAGAATGCTCTGTATTTTTTGTTCCTCTTCTCCATGGTAAGACATTATTTATGGTAATGTGCACTTATTTAAGGCTGATTAGCGAACTATTTGGATTCTTTGGCTTTGGATTCTCATTTTATGAATACTACAATTATACAAACCCATAATACTAGATTCAGTATGGCAATAGTCACCAGTGGAGAGAACTGTGTTGCTCTGCAGACAGTTGTCTTGTCTTTTTTTTTCCTTTTATATTACCTCTTCAGATGAGATGTTGCATTTCAGAGGATGAATGTGGTAAAATGTTTCTTTGTGCATTCCCCTAGTTGTTAATAAAATAAATAAGATCAGGGAAGTCAGTGTATTTCTCAGCAAAGACTCTTTAAGACTCTTTTTTTGTTTGTTTTTGTTTTGTTTTGTTTTGTTCTGCTGTGTTAGTTGGAGTGTATTTTTGGTTTTCATACTGCATCAGACTACTGTTACATCTACCTTTTCTATCTTTTACCTAGCTTTTAATAAAGCAAGACAAGGGTGTGGTTATCATGAGGATATACTTCTGGAATCGTGTAATAAATGAGGTCTTAAGTTGGAAACACTGATGATTTATGGCTTTGCTCAACACTCATTAGGCATACACATCAATGTGTAACATCCTATAAATTATATTACATGCTGTAAAAAGCCATAAATTGTCATTTTTAGTGTGAGTTATTACCATTAAAGACTTTTATTCCCTGCTGCTAGTGTGAATTTCTATGGCTTCCTCACCAATTCCCCGACTAATGATTTCAGCAACTGCAGGAAGGAGACCAAGAGATACAGTGGCTGATTAGGTAGCACAATTGCCTTAAAGCTGTTAAGTCAGAGGTTAAACTACTTTATAGAGAAAATATGATCTACTCATCTGGTAACATCCTTAACATTGAGCATTTCTGAATATCATTCAGACCAACTGTATTATTTTCCTTTACTGCTGTTAATATCTGCCTACTGAAAAACAGAAATGCTTTTAAAATAATGATACCAGTTTGTACTGAACAGTCAGCTCCAGTAGAATGAAGATAAGCTAAATCCTATGAAGCAATTCAGTCTCTCTCACTGTTCTGCCCGTCACAGAATTTGCAGCACTACCTCAGAGGAGATATTGCTAATATTACTACATTATACTGCAGTAAATTGTAATATTTTTAAGTGATGAGCCATCAAAATACTGGGTTGTGTGTCTTACTCTGTATTACAAGTTAACTTGAACAGAGCTAAATAAGGTGAGGGAATTGCAGGTAGTACTTACTGGCTTTTTTTTATGCAGCACTGCTATGGCATTTGACTTCAGGGAAGGTATTGCGTTCCTCTGAGTTGTAGTGGTTATCATTTCCAACTCTATGTAGAGGTTCATGCAGGAGGAAGACAAGAAACGATGTATCAAAATTTACTTAACTTCTAAGTTTAGACACCTTTGGGAATACTTTTGTTTGAAAAGTGAGTACTACTACCTTTCAGGCTGCTGGCTACAAAGTGTCATTATGAAAACTAGCTACTGCAGGTTGCAAATGCAATGCGAAACCAAAATAGTTTGTCGCAGCTTTTCCAAGAAATTCCTCCTGACAAGTCTGTTCTGTTCTCTGGAACACTTGTGTATACCATGGCTTTTATGGATGTTTTTCTTTTCCATGCCTTCATTAAACCTTAGTTTATAGCAAGTATCTTTCCTCATCAACCTCTTCCAGTTCAGGGTATTGAAGTGAGAGACATCTCTCAAAAAAGCGTCTTGCTAATCTTGTTTTAGGCATGATGAAAAGGATAATTCTGATAAAAATCAATGTTAACATTTTGCTAGCCATTTTTGTTGCATTTTAAGAGAAGAGCTTTTTGTATTCCTCCATCCCCCCACCTCTCGCCTTGCTGACTAGACCACATTTCTGGCTAAATCATGCCCTCTAGTGAGTCAGTTTGGTGAGATGAAAAATTATAAAGCTTTGTTGTAACTAAGGTGGATCTTTTTTTCCCCTTTTCTTTCACATGTAGCTTGGAGAATTAATCAAGCATAGTTCTTATGAATAAATAATTTATACTTTTTGCTAGGTGAGAGAAAGGTCAGTGTTTTAGTATTTGTAATGTATTCCTAAAGCTGCCACACTTTCATATCATACCATGCAGGAAAAGGAAGCAGTGCTATTTGTACTTTGTAATCCTTATGTAGCAATAATTTAAGAGCTGTCAGTTGCATGGATGACCTTGATAGCAATGCTAAGCTAGAAAAGAGGAGGCTAATTATAACTGAAATCTTATTTTTTAAAATAGTTCTGTAGTGTATCTAATTGATTTACATGGAAAAGAGCCAGAGAGCATCAAGAAATTAAAAAAAAAACGTTACTTGAAGTAAATACCTAAGCTGAATAAAATAGCTGTTGACTTAAAGTCAGGAATACCTCTTAAAGTGAGGAGCGATGAACTGCTTTTTGCTGATTATTGATTCCAACCATTGCTTGAATTCAGCTTGAAGATTGTAGTATATTGTGGTCTGGTAATGTCAGGAAGGTCATCTGGCATTTTAAAATGTTAATACATTTTATATATTCAATTATGTTTCAAATTTTATAATAAAAGAAACAGTATTTGTAAAATGTACGTTTGGCATTGTCTAGTTCATTCAGATTCATTGCAAAAGCAGATCTGGTGCCATAATGTTATCTTTTGCCTGCATCGTGTATCAACAAGACTTCTATGATCAAATACTGTGCGACACATCCCAAATAGAACTTGTGAGTGAATGGAAAGAAGTGGTTTGTGTTCAATTTGTATTTAATGAAATGGGCATCTTTTGTGATGAACTTTGAGGGTCTAATCCTATTGAATTATTTTGCCACTGTTAAGAAACAGAATTTATTCATATGCTGAATTTTTTTTATGCTTCCTAACTGTCATGGCTTCACCCAAGCCAGCAGCTAAGCACCATGCAGCCACTCGCTCACTCCCCCCTCTAGGTGGGATGGGGGAGAGAATCAGAAGAGTAAAAGTGAGAAAACTCATGGGTTGACATAAAGACAGTTTAATAGGTAAAGCAAAAGCCGTGCACATAAGCAAAGCAAACCAAGGAATTCATTCACCACTTCCCATCGGCAGGCAGGTGTTCAGCCATCTCCAGGAAAGCAGGGCTCCATCACATGTAGCGGTTACTTGGGAAGACAAATGTCATCACTCTGAACATCCCCCTGTTCCTCCTTCTTCACCCAGCTTTATATGCTGAAGCATGACATCATACCGTATGGGATATTCCTTTGCTCAGTTGGGGTCAGCTGTCCTGGCTGTGTCCCCTCCCAACTCCTTGTGCACCCCCAGCCTCCTCGCTGCTGGGGTGGTATGAGGAGCAGCAAAGGCCTTGGCTGTGTGTAAGCACTGCTCAGCAGGAACAAAAACATCTTTATATTATTCACAATGTTTCCAGCACAAATCTAAAACATAGCCCTGTACTAGCTACTATGAGGAAAAAATAACTCTGTCCCAGCCCAAACCAGAACACTAACCGAGCTTTCATGATTCCTCAACTCTTAGATTAAAAAGTTACGTAAGAAAATAGTTTCATTGTTATGGAAACTTGATCTCATATGACTTTTGATGCCGTACTTGATTTGCATTGAGTAATTTTTTTTTTTATTCTGCTTTGAAATGAAAAACTACAATTTTGAAATGTTTCTGAATGAAATATCTGATAAGATCAGTTTGGCTGAAAAATTTTGAACGTCATGTACTTTGATGTTGTTTCTAAACGGTATTTAAAAAAAAATCAGTGCTTTGGCATTTTGAAAGTAGAAGATTTTGACTTCATAGAATCATAGAATGGTTTGGGTTGGAAGAGACCTTAAAGATCATTTAGTTCCAACCCCCCTGCCATGGGCAGGGACACCCTCCACTAGACCAGGTTGCCCAAAGCCCCATCCAACCTGGCCTTGAACACTTCCAGGGATGGGGCATCCACAACCTCTCTGGGCAACCTGTGCCAGTGCCTCACCACCCCCACAGTGAAGAATTTTTTCCCTAATATATAATCTAAATGCACCTTCCTTCAGCTTAAAGCCATTCCCCCTTGTCCTGTCACTCCATGCCCTTGTAACCAGTCCCTCTCCAGCTTTCCTGTAGCCCCTTTAGGTACTGGAAGGCTGCTCTAAGGTCTCCCTGGAGCCTTCTCTTCTCCAGGCTGAACAAGCCCAATTCTCTCGGCCTGTCTTCATGGGAGAGGTGCTCCAGCCCTTTGGTCATCTTTGTGGCCTCCTCTGGACTTGCTCCAACAGGTCCATGTCTGTCTTGTACTGGGGGGCTCCAGGTGAGGTCTCATGAGCGTGGAGTAGAGAGGGAGAATCCCCTCCCTCGACCTGCTGGTCATGCTTCTTTTGATGCATCCCAGTGATTTTTTTCCTAGTGATTTTTTTTGGGTGGTGGGGAGTGATCATATCTTGGAAAACATTTGGACTTTTAGAATAATTTATTTTTGATGAGTTCAAGAACTGATCTTTTTCTCATTAACATATCTTATGCATAGGAATTCACATGTCAGATGACACTAAATGACTTTGCGGCTGCCAGCTAGAACTTGTCCAGTCCAGGTTTTGATGTGATGTTTTCCTTGAGAAACGTTTTAGTGATGCTGTGTGGAAGCTTTGCTTAATTAATGGTATAGGAAGTAGTATTCTTTGGTAAAGTAAAACCATACAAAGCTTTGAACAAAGCCTTCCATCTACAGAAGATGCTGTGATTCAGTGGGCTGACCTGTCTGTGAAACTAGTAAAGCTGTCTTAACATGTTGCTGTAGCTGTTCAGATAAGACATCGAGATCAAGATGGTTATTTCTGTGGCCAGAGTTATATTGTGTGCAACCTTAGACCCATGCTGTTTGGATGTGCTACTGTCCAGTGTCTGATGTGGTGATCTGTGACCTTGTTGTATAGGGTGGCTGTTCAACTCTTAAATTTTTAAACAAAAGGTATGTCTCCATTAAGGAGAAATGGAGATGGATGGATGGGGAAAGAGAGTGATTTTGTTTCTTTCTTTTCTTTTTTTCTTAGGCTGCATGCCTGAATGTCAGTGTAAACTCTGAGATCAACCCTTCATTCATACTGAAAGAGAAGAAAATATTCTGTGAAACATCTTAGTATCTGCTATTATGGAAGAATTCTGGCTTGTGACCTGAAACTTGTGTATTGAGTTTGGATTTCCCTGGATCTCTTTTTAGCTAAGCATCTTGTGCTGAACAATGTTACGTATTTGGTTCTGGACATCAAGTTTGGTTTGTAGAATGGAGAAGATAGATTACGTGTTTTAGAACAACTTCTTTTAAATTGTTTGGGTTTGAGTTTTATTTTTGTGTGTGTGTTTATCTACTGACTGAGCTGATCATTATCCAAGTTACACCAGTAACAGTTGCAAACTTTGTGCAAAATTGTTTACCTTTCTCCTGAGATTATTGGAAAAGTGAAATTAGAAATATAGAATATGCAATCTAACAGTTGCATTTAAGGATACTATAATGATATCTGACTGTAATTAGCATTCGAAGACAATCAGGTGTGGAAATTTATCTTCTGTGACAGAGCCTCTGTATATCCTAGGTGAACTGCTGCATCATGTCATACAAACTTTGTAGCCAGTGGGAGATGAACACTACCAATTTACAAGGCCATCCATAAGTAGTAAATGTGTGATGACTGAGTCATGTGGCTAATGTACAGCATACTATTCCATGTTAACATTAGGCCAAGTTTAAGAACAAAAAAAAAAATACATGTGTTAATCACAGTAAAGATTATGCAGTTTATGCATAGGAAGCTTAAAATACAAGCAAAGGATAGAACTGATAAGTAGGATATTTTGAGTGGTAACTTCTGTTTTGGGGACCATGCTTAAGGGAGTTTATTTTACTCTCCTAGGCAGAATGTCTGCTTTCTCTCCTGCTTCCCATTCCCTGTGATTCCAACTGTGTCAGCATGCTCAAGGTCTGTTTTTCAGTAGCAGATGTGTTCTTCCACTTTTGCACAAAGTAACTGCAGCTGATACTTAATTATAAATATCTCTAAGAAGATATTTTTAAATTAAAGTGATATCAATTACTTCAAAATTGTCACTTGCTTGAAATATACACACTGCATTTATTTGTTTTGAATTGATGAATTGTTTATGGAGCACATACATACATATCCTTTTGTTCCAAAATGAATGGGTAGAAAAATTTGGAAACATTGGCTGAAAAGGTTCTTTCCATTTCTAGCTCGCCTCTCCCTAGCTATTAGTCAGCTGTGCTGCATATAAGAGCTCTGTCTGAATGACAATAAATCAGTTGTGCTAGTTGTTAAAACTAGCTTGATTGTTTTCTTCCAGTTGCAAGGATATTAGAAAGCTTTCTCCTTCCAATGGTTAAAACCCTCTTTCCGATTTCTAGCCTAAATTTATTTATGGCCACTCTTTGTCTTTCTGACTTAAGACCTTGTAAGGTCTTTTACTGAAATATCCAAACTAATGTATATAATAAAACCCAGTAATTTGCTCTTCAGAAGAATTTTTAAGAGCCCAGTGAGAAGTCATCTATGGCAGGAAGTGTGGTAGTATCTTGAGTTGGAAGAGGAGAGCTCTGTTTAGGTAACAAATCCATTCTTATTTTCTCTTCCCTCTGGGATGTTTAACAGTAATTTCCAATTACTAGAAGGAGAATAGTTGTTTTTTTTTTCTTAATTTTCTCAGTGTCTCTGTGTTAGTTGCTATCCAGTATTTCAAAACAGGCTGCATTAGAATATTGCTGACACCTGCCAGCAAATCCCACCAGGTGAATAACAGCTACTTCTGTGGAATGTTTTATTGAAAAAGGTCTGGTAGTGTATACACATAATGGACTTCTGAAGACATTGCAGTCTCCTTAACTAAATTTTTATAGCATCTGTGACAAGGTCAGTAATCATTCTACTTAAGCAAATAAAATGGTGTTTTTGCAGGATTAACTTAAAATTAACATAAATGAAGAGCATGTTATATGAAAGTTGCTTAATTTTCTTGTGCCCGTAAAAGAAATTGCTGACTTATTAACTGTTAAATGATAATCAACTTATGTAGGTCCCCCTGAACTCAGACATTGGCAAGTAAAACTTTTTAGTGAAAGTATTATAATGTCCAAATTCTTTGCTGACTAAAAGCAGTAGTTGCATCAAAATAAGAATTGGTCCAGATTCCTTCATCGGAGTCAAATGTGGTGTCACATTTTGTAAATACATTATATAGTAGATAGATGAAAGTGATCAGTTGTGCAGTATATCAGTATGTAAAAGTGGGAACATGGAGAAGGAGAAGTTGCAGACAATATGTCCTGAAGCAATTCTGGCTTTGTCTTCACCAGTTGGCTTTTAATTTACTTCTGTATGAAAAGTAGCTGATACCAGGTTTTGAAACTGGTATTCATTAATTTTAAATGTCTGAAATGAAAAACTAAATCTTATGTCATGTTTAAACTCCACTCTTATTCTGCCTTCAAGCTCAAAGGTTGATTATGGATATAGATTTTGACCTTTTGTCCTCCCTTAACTGGAAACACTTGCTGCAAAGGATTCTTACAAGTTCGAGGTATTCCAGTCATCATTCTACTTCTCCAGAAGAGACTGCAGTAAGGACAGGGTGTCATTTACTGCTTGCTATGGAGCAAGTATTTTCACCTGGTAGCTCAGTGTAAACTAGAAACTGATGAGCTTGTGCAGGTGTAGATTTTTTTTTTTTTTTTTAGGTTACATGACAAAAAATGCAGCCTGGTGTGAAAACTCAGCTGCTAAATTTATGAAACACTTACTGATATCCCCAAGGGTCTTCAGAAGCTGTTAGTGCTGAACACTATCCAGGATACTCAAAATAACATTGTACTAGAAATTCTTGAAATTTCTCTGGCTCTGTAGCAGCAAGTAGAAGTTAAAATCAAGAACCACATAGTACAAATTCATTGCTACTACAGCATGTAATACCATTAAGCTGAGAAAATGAATTATCTTTAAAAAATGTGAGTAGATCACTTGATTTCTAATGAAGCCTTTTAAAGAAAGGATACTGATGGGGGGGAGCAATAGTACTTTGAGCTAGTGTTATTTCTTTTTACTGTGTAACAATTGACATGTGACTTCAGGTAGACAATTAAATGAATACAGCGAATTGTTTCTTCTATACATCACACTATGCCATTTGTCAGACCACTCTTTATTGCTCCCAGGCATCTTTTCTTCCACCAGTTAGAATCCAACATCTCCTGCTGAGATCTCTTGTCTTTCTCTCTGCACTTCCAGCTGTTAAACCCATGCTACTTCATGAATGGGACTAAGCCACCCTGATAGCTTTATGAACTTGAAGCAGAGAGTGGTGGTGGGAAAAGACTGCTTGTAGTAGCCACCTCTCTTCCTATTTTTTTTTTTCTTTTCTCCTCTGGAGATCTCGAAAGTTAAAATGCCATGGGATATATGACTACATTGGTATACATCTTTTGAACTAGCATGTATAAACTCTGACATGAAATGCAGTCGAGGAAAGTTACTGCTGCTGTGTACTCCCAAATGTGGCTGCACTGAAATTGTAAAATGCCTGTGAGAGATCTTTCCTTTTCCTGGTATCTTCTTTACAAAAGTACCTTTTAGTTTGGTTGGTTTATCATGTGTATGTTTTGATGAAGACTTCTTGTTAGTTTTCTTTTAATATATTGTTACTCTTGTTGGTAGAAAAATTAAATTAATGCAAAAACACCTGAATGATTGCTGCCATTTTCTAAATACCCATGATTGTAATAATTCCTAGGCAATATATTTGTGGAATTTTTAATAACAAATGTTGTGCCTACTATGACTTTAAGGATTAACATTGTACAAAAAAGCTGTGAAGCTGTACAATTACTGGAGTACTTTATGACTCTGCCAATCAGCAAGTAATTAAAGAAAAAAAAATTGGTGGACGTGCTTCAAGGGAATAACGAGGTTGACAAGACTGCATTGTTTGCCTTCAGCAAGGTAATTTGCTAACAAAATGCTGTGTGTCAGACCTTTGATTCTTATTTTGACCTCTATGTAGAAGGTTTAAGAGAATCAAAATAAATCTCAGAACAGCAGTTAAGAGATTTAAAAAAGTAGATAGTTCATGTGAGCCGATAGGCCAAATGCTGAAAGTAGCAATGATTACTGGGAAGAGAGACAAAAAACCAGTGGACATGCTTTTACATATTCTGGAAATGGTATTGATAGAATAGTTCCTACTGGCCAGACATAATCAGCTTTTTGAAGACTGTAGGAGAAAAAAGTGGTGAAACTTACTGAGTCATTCTGAATAGGTACTTCACAGTGGATGTCAGTGAAAGTAATTTTTTCTTGAAAATGTTTAATGACATGTTACAGTCACCTCAAGTGTATTTATTTTAAATGGTTAGTAGAAAAATACCAAAGAATGATTTTTAGATTATAAATGGCTTGTGAATACAAGGTTAGTGGTAGTATTTAAAAAAAAAAAAAGGAAAATAAAAACCGCACATGTTTCCATCAGCATTCCAGCCCAGCCAGCAGAATTTTATGCACAAATGTTCTGAAGAGTGGGAGCAGATGTAGAAAGTAGATCAACCGGAATTAAATCTTATTAACGAACTTTTAAAATTCACCCCATCGACAAACTGATAGGGAAACATTTTATCACTCTCACTTCTACAGGATGTAACCTATGAAGCAGCCTGTGTTGGGAAAGTAGATTGAATCTTTTTTTCCTCCCCCTTTGGATGGTGTTTGTATATTCTTTATTTTTGTATCCATGTCAAGAGATACAGTATCTTTTGAATGTTTATGAAGATTACTGTTTATTAATTCACTGAAAAGCTACTCTGTTTATCTTTAAACATCCTGATCAGTGTCTAATAGTTATAATCTTAGGCTTTGCATACACAGAACTGATTCTTAACTCTCCAGTCCTTCCTTGTGCTGCTGCAGCACTTCGGGAGACAAAGTGATGCTTTAAATAGAGCACAAATGTTTTTTACTGAGTGTATTCAGAATAATTCTAGGTAAATGTCAAGTGATTGTCATCTCTTGCATGTATAGTTCTGCAGTGGGTCAGATCTACTTGGAGACAACTTAGATTAGTAAACCAACAGAGTAGAATACAACAAAGTTTTAGAATTGGATGTCTTACTACTTATCTTTCTCACTTGGTTGTTTCTCTGTCAGTATCACCTTTGCTTTCTCATATCAAAACAATGATCTTAATGCCAGTTTGTAATCAATAATGATTTCAATACTTGATAGGCACCTGGGTGCTGTGGCACCAAACACCATTTTGTTTTGGAATTACCAGGCAGTAGTTGGTATCAACAGCTATAGCACGGAAAATGGGAACAGCTAGTGATTTTAGTTATGGGTTTGTCTTTGGGTGTGGTTTTTTGTTTGGTTTTTTTTATTTTGGGGGGGGGGGTTTGAGGGTTTGTGGTTAGTTTGGCTTTTGTTGTTTTGTTTGTAAGACAAAACAGTGGTAGTCATAACGTTACTTGCAGTGACACAGCTAAAAGCTGTGGCAGGCTGTGTATTGATGAGGATCTCTGGCCATGGCAGATGTAGTACTAGAGAAGTTTTCAGTTGCCCTGCCAGACAACTAGTAGAGCCAAGAGCTTTATTTCTGACAGTACTAACTGGAATATGTATAGGACAGACACATATCTTATATCCTTAAGCCACATATCCTTATAAATAACAATAAGAAACAGCATTGAAGGAATTAGCAATATTGAATGCACACGCACCATTAAGCATAATGCACGTGTTCTGTCCTTGGACTTCTTGTTTGAGCTTTGCTGTGCTAATAAACAGATTATATATAGTTTTGACCTTACAAAGAATGTTTTAAGCCAGACCAAATCAGCTCATGATGCAGCCAATCCAACTACTGACTTAAAGCTCTGTGCGATTCTGAGAAAATACAAGATTTTTAACAAGTGTGGCAGAGTGACACAGGGGTTGTTTTGTGCTTCTATGACTACAAGTGACTTTGTCTTCCAGCTCTTTCTTGCACCTTCCTAGACATGTATTAAGGGATTTGTCTAACAACACTTTCCCTGACTTTGAGCTCAAAATTGAATATTTACTGTAGAAAATGTCAAATTCTGAAACAGTTTTTACTTTTAGGTAGTTCAGTGACCTAAAAGTCTGTTTCTTAGATTTCCACTGGTGAACAGATTATTAGAAATTTTGTAGGTAAACATGATGTTCTTACCATGTGTGACACTATCCACCTTCAACCACAGCTTCAGTAAGTATTTTTATTTTTTTTAAGCAGTTTTTAATCAAAGCGCTGACTTTCACTGAACAATTGAGTTTCGTGAAGTAGATTTTTTTAATGGAATATAGGCAAGTTGCAGCTGGCATGAAAATTTGTATACCATTTTTTTTCTTCTATCAAAAGAAAGAGTAAGTTATATTTACATAACAAAAATCTTGAAGTAACATAAGATCAATACTTTACTGTGCTTTGCAAAGTTGGGGAAAATAATAATATTTTTTTCTTTTTAAAAAAAAAAAGCTTATCATATGCCAGACTAAAAATGTAGCTGTCCTAACCAGCATATGGGAGGAAGGAGGAACAGTAGGTCTTACTGGACAGTGGTGCTATGGAAATAGCTGTCAAAATAAATTGTTTCTGTACAGCCACTTACTTCAAAGGATTTCTACTCCACAAAATCAATAACAAGTGTTCATCAATCTTAACAAATTAAAATGACAACTAAAAGTTTTAAGAGTTAGCAATTTATGCTTTAAAATTATACACAAATTAGTCTTCTGTATTTCTACATAATAGAAGGATAGTAAAAAAAAGAAGGAAAAAAAAAAAGAAAAAAGCAACCTCTTTAAGAAAAAGTTAGCTTATTCAGTTTTATTTCTTCAACTTTACCTGATACAATTTTGTGAATTTGGAAATGTTACTGCATTTAGTGTTTGCTAATTTGTTCAGTGTAGAATTTTATCACTTGTTCATCTCTTGGTTTTTTGTGCATCAATGTTTAGCTGCAAACTATTGAGTTAATATGTGGTAAATGGATACATTTTGTACTGGTTTACAGTAATTAAAATTAATTAATTGAGCTACTCTTGTGTTTGTGCTAAGTACAATAGTGTGTTAGTACTTAATAGCTTTACCACTTAGTTTTCATGATTTTACAGTTGTAATTGTGGACTCTTACATACACAATGTATTTCTTTTAATTATTTTTCCTTTTAATAGCCTAACATTTTAGCAACATTTTTGGTTGAGTACAACTTCTCCTGCTCCCTGGCACTTGCTAATGGAATACAAGCAAGAAGTACATATGTATATGCTTTATACATATGAAATCACTACGATTTTTGCTTGTGAAAGAGCAGTGTCATACATGCATTTTTGATATTAATGTGAGTAAGTATGGTCACGGTGTACTCTGTTTTCCTTGAGTGACTCCTTCATATATAGCTCTCCTAATAGGAACCAGCTTATTGAAAATACGCAGGTTTAACTCAACATTACATCTGGTTATGAATTTTTTTCAGAATTTTTCTCTCCTTTGGTCATGTGTTCTAGCCCCCTGATTATCTTTGTGACCTCTGCTGAACACACTGCAGTATGTCAGTGTTTGTCTCAAACTGGAAGGGTCCCAAACTGCCCACAGTGTTCCAGATGTGGTCTCATGGGTGCTGAATAGGGAAAGTAATCACTTCTTACCACTTGGTAGCCACACTTTTGCTAGCCTGGTATGTCCTTGGCCGCCTTTACAGCAAGGGCACTGATGACTCATTATTTCAGAAACTATATTTCAAAATTGTGATTTAAACATTAAGTAATGTTATAAATAGACGTGAACTACAGTTTTGAAGATTTCGGGTTTATACTCTCACTATTTAGGGATTTTTAAATTATTATTCTTTTTGCTGCTTACTCTTTCCCCCCTCCCTCCAAATTCTCTTACTGGCTCACAGTGTGAAAACTCACTAGATCAGAATCCACATTTCTTTTGATTTGTTGGTTGTTGTTTTTTCCCCAAATATGTCCTAGTGAAAATAAATCTGACTTCACTGAACAACTGACGAATACAAACTGTTCTAAAAGGAAGAGTATGTTTAAGCATCAAATCTTTTTATATGCCTATCAATGTGAGTCACATCTGTTTAAATGTGTGAAGCACATCAAAAGCTTTCATTAGTGCTTCAGGTCTCATGGTATAATCCTTTTCTGATTAGTAAGATTAAATGCCCGTTGTCACATGCTGATGAAGTAGAAAGAATACATTTCTAACCTGAAAGGTCACCTGAATGTAGGGAACTCCTCATCATGTACTAAATCGTGTCCATAGGGTATGAATTCATGGTTTCTCAACAGCTCACACCACTTCAGGTGCATTCTAACCTTCTGTCCGTGTCATAGATACAGCTGAAAAATGGTTGATGGTGCAGTTGACTCCAGTATAGAGCCCTGGTGCAAAACTCAGCAGTCTGCTCCAGCCCTGCTCAAACGTTCAGCATACTGCTACTGACACGCTGGGCTCTGAAGTGTCAAGAGTCTGCAACCCTTCTCTTAGCTTCCTGTCCTGGTTTCAGCTGAGAGAGAGATAATTTTCCTCATAGTATCTAGTATGGGGCTATGTTTTGTTTTTTTGCTGGAAACAATGTTGATAATATAAAGATGGTTTTGTTGTATAGAAATGTTTCTGTTCCTGCTGAGCAGTGCTTACACAGAGCCAAGGCCTTTTCTGCTTCTCGCACCACCCCACCAGCGGGATGGCTGAGGGTGCACAAGAAGTTAGGAGGGAGACACAGCCAGGACAGCTGATCCAAACTGACCAAAGTGATATTCCATACCATATGACGTCATGCTCCCTTTCTAAGGGGCTTAGGGAAGAGGAAGAGGGAGGCGGCGGCATTTGAAGTGATGGCATTTGTCTTCCCAAGTCACCGTTACACGTGATGGAGCCCTGCTTTCCTGGGGATGGCTGAACACCTGCTTGCCGATGGAAAGTGGTGAATGAATTCCTTGTTTTGCTTTGCTTATGCGCGCAGCTTTTGCTTTACTTATTAAACTGTCTTTATGTCAACCCATGAGTTTTCTCACTTTCACTCTTCCAATTCTTTCCCCCGTCCCACCTAGAGGGGGGAGTGAGCGAGTGGCTGTGTGGTGCTTAGCTGCTGGCTGGGGTAAAACCACGACACTTTCTCTAGTAGGAAGGAGAGGAGGTTAAACATTGATCCTGTTAGAAAATTGACATTAGGCTTGACAACTTAAAGCTGCCCAGCAATGGATGTTTGTCCTTTGTTGGCTTGCAGTTCTGAAAGCTTCACTGTCTGTGTAGTTTCACAGAGTATCTGCTAAAATTCATAATTGTCGATGTCACTCTTCCTAGAGACCATTGCAATAGTGTGTCCCTTAATTGTTGCAAAATAAGTACATTCCTGTCCATGTGATAGATGTCATTTTGAATTTGAAACAGCTTTTCAGCCAAGTTTATAGGAGATCTAGGATTCTTTGAACAAAGACTGATGAGTACACTAAAAAAGGGAAATGAAAATATGCAAGGAAATGTAGAAAACTCTTCCTGTGGATCTGAAAAATTACTTGCAATAAAATTCTTAGTATTACTTTTATCATAGCATGGGGCTGAATTACTAATGTAGAAAGACGGAATACAGTATTCTTAAACATGTGATGTATTGTTTCCTTTGAGCATAATTCTTGTAGGAAGAAGGTCTGTCTTATATTAAGTGTGATCTCCATATTTGTTCTTTCTCCTCTATGATATTTCAGTTCAGATGCTTTTAAGAAAGATTTCAGCCGGAAGTTATGAAACTTATAGTAAGTTTGAGAACATAAAATGTATTTTGACCTTTAATTGTGCTTTGCAGAATTACTGTGTAGATCACACTAAACCTTCTGCCTGATGGTGAAGGGAAACAGCCCTTGCTCTGATGATTAACCTAAGAACTGCTTTGTCATTTGTGGTACCTTAAGAATATTTCCAGTTCTAGTCCTGCAAACTTTTCAACATGTTCAAATCATAAAATCAGTTACCAACAAACTGTATTTTTGGATGACATGACACAATTTAAAACTCCACAAAAGCGATGACGAAAACCTGCTTTTAGAGTGATTACCCATCAAGTTATTTCAGATTCATTCTCTTTCAGAATGGGTTTGTGAACAGTTTCTGCTTTTTATTTTTTGTACTTAATCTTTAAATAATGTAATAGCTAGCAGTAGCAAAAAAAGCTGAATAAATACCCAGCGTGTACCTTAAATCAAAGAGATTACTTTGAGCTAAAACTGTAACATCCCATGTACAATCCTCATGTGAGAGGAAAGGCTAGTTCTTTCATTCCTTCTTGTAATAAGGCTGTATCCATCAAGTACTCCTTAACAGGAAGCAAATAACTTTCATGGAATATTCCTTAACAGTGGCCGCATTACTTATGATGTCTCTTGCTTTCTTTTTGGTTATTGTTGTCATCAGATTTAATTATCATCTGTCATTTTCTCCCTTCTGGATTTTCATGGTTGTTGGGGAAGAAGTTTAGAAAACTTTGTTTAGAGAAGATGGAGGTACAGATAATCTACAACCCAATGTTCAGATACCTTAGTTCATCTGAACCTGTGGATGTCATTTAAGTTGTTAATATACACTAGCTTGGGTGTAGGAAATCAGATTTTAGTTTTCTGTTTTGATAATAAAAGTCTTCATCTGTTTTACATAAAATACATGTCTCAGGTAGATAGCTGTGTCCCTTTCAGTGTAATGGCATAAAGCTTGCTTGGAATTATGATGATCATTTTTTTTAATGAAGTGATCTTTATCATGTGAAGAGTTAGTCATTTGAATCTATTACCTCCTAGATCTTCCAGCTTTTGGAAATATTAAACTGAAATATCTAAAATATAGCAGAGCCAACAATTTTCTGCCCTGAAAATCAGAGAAAAGAAAGATTACATGTATTGCTCCAACTTTTCAAAATCTTACTGACAGGAACCAGATGAAATTAGGAGGACGTGTACAAGTCATGCTTTAGTACATGAAAAGTGTCTTTGAACCTGTGATTTGCAGTGAAAAGTCTTCTAATGATTAATGTGTACATCTTTGTGATGTGCACATACACTTGAGTGTACTAAGCACCAGTTGGACTAAGGCATTTTAGCATCTATACGTCTTACGTATAAATTAATTTATTGTCTAAGGTTCCAAAGATGAATTTATTGACCGCATATCCCACACACTGGACTCTAAGGCATGGTGAATTGTGGAAGGTTTCTAAATTAATTTAAAAGACCTTTTTTGTTTGATTGTTTTGGGGTTTTTTTGTGTACATGAATATTAGAAATGATCAAAACTTTTGGCCAATAAATAGTCTGGAGAGAGTGCCATAAAAATACCATAAAAATGACATGCATTTTTTGTCTGGGATATGAAAGCCTATGATACTATACTGCAGCATGATACAGACAAAGATAATGCAGGCTTTCCTATTTATCTTTCAGAGAAACAGGTAAGATAAAGCAGAAATAGAAGAGTTGCATTAGGAGACAGAAGATAAATTTGGTACCTGTTCAGTCTGTTTTCTGAAAATGGAGCTGAAATTTCACAAAAAGCCAGATGAAAGTATGTCAGTAGTTACTGTTCTATCTTGATATTAATATGAGTTCTGAAAGCCTTGTAAAGAAAGAAGGGCCAACATGTTAACCATCACAGATTAACTATTATACTCCTTTCTAAACAAATTTCAAATAGGTTTCTGAAATACCATTTAGGAAACAGTCTTCACTGATGATATTGAAAATGTTTGCTATTTGATTAATAGAGAAATTGGTTAAGTAAATCTACCACTTAGGAAACAGTCTTCACTGATGATATTGAAAAAGTTTGCTATTTGATTAATAGAGAAATTGGTTAAGTAAATCTACTTAATTAGTGCTGTACATTTTCATGTTTCATTGGACAGACTGGTAAGAAAAATATATCATGAGGGGAGAGAACTGGAAAAGCTGATGGAGAATGTGGGATGAGAATGGGGGAAAACAAACTCTACTTGTGTAAGGGGTTGTGTTTGTAGCGTGGAAAAGGTTGATGAAGATGGAAGGAAATGTGGCCTCGGAGATGAGTTAAATTTGAAAAAGATAATATGGTCTTTACGTATGCAGAAAGCAAATGTTATTTCTGTTGTTCTGACTGTTGGTTGCTATGGTAATAAAAAGGGTTGACCAGTAAGTTGAAATTCAGTAGCTTTAATATCTAACTGTTTATTAAGTCATACCTTGTCAGAGGATTTCAGAGCAGCAGGGGCATCTATTTTGTTAATACTTGTCAATTTTGTGTGTATTTTTGTCCTCCTTAGCCATATTTTCAAACCCCAAGAATGTTAATAGCATCTTTTTCCTCCTCCCTCTTACTTTGTTTCCTGATTTTGTTGTTCAGATGTACAAATTGTTTTCTTTTCCTCTCGACATGAAGGATGTTTCAGTTTCAACTACTTTGAAAAGTTCCTGTTAGTAAAGTTTATCTTCTCTTAAACCAGAGATTGTATGAGACTAAATTACAAACATGTCTTTCACCAGTGGCTTTTTAGGATGAGAATATGTGAAAAATTACTTAGAGCTATGCTGTATAGCTAGATGGAGTATCGGCAAAGAAAGACTAAATGAGATAGGTCATTTTTATTTCATGTACTTTTGACTTTTGGAGTGATAATTTTTTTTATACATTTTTAAGAGAAACTTACCTGAGTTTATCAGTTAAAATAGATTATGTTGATACAGTGCAGTTACTTCAGTGTGTTATATAGCTGTCATGTATTACAACTCTGCAGTTTAAAAGCAGTGGGATTTGGTATTGATAGTAGGATTACTCTATGTCAAGTTTAGAATTAAGGCCTATGCTTCCTGTGAACTCTGCAAAAGAAAAATGTAATTCTGACTTTAGTTTGGAAGGTACGTGCATGTGTTTCTCAAGTAAGCGCTCTCCTATAAAATATCTGTGTCTTTCTCCCAAAGTCAGGGTCAACATCATAGCCTTAATTTAATGATAAAGGCTAGTCCTTCAAAATCATGTCAAAAATTAAGATCACAAAATTGTAGACTAAATTGAAATTTTGAAAAGATATTACATTTTGGGCTCACTTTATTCACTTTCTAGTTTTTTAACTCCTTAATGCTTCCAGCTTTTCTAACATAAGGGCTGAAGCTACTGTTGATATGGTTTGTTTGGGGTTTTTTTGGTTGTGTTTTTGGTGTTTTTTTTTTTTTAATCCAATCATCCGATACTGGTACCCCAGCTGGCAACTAAGCACCATGCAGCTGCTCACTCACTTTCCCCCCTCCCTGACCCCAAGTGGGATGGGGAGAGAATCAGAACAGTAAAAGTGAGAAAACTCGTGGGTTGAAATAAAGACAATTTAATAGGTAAATAGCTAAAGGTAAATAGTACGTAAAGCAAAAGCTATGCACAAGCAAAGCAAGACAAGGAATTAATTCCCCACTTCCCATTGGCAGGCAGGTGTTCAGCCATCTCCAGGAAAGCAGGGCTCCATCATGCCTAACAGTTACTTGGGAAGACAAATGCCATCACTCCGAATGTTCCCCCCTTTCCTCCTTCTTCCCCCAGCTTTATGTGCTGAGCATGACATCATATGGTATGGAATATCACTTTGGTCAGTTTGGATCAGCTGTCCTGGCTGTGTCTCCCTCCTAACTTCTTGTGCACCCTCAGCCATCCCGCTGGTGGGGTGGTGCGAGAAGCAGAAAAGGCCTTGGCTGTGTGTAAGCACTGCTCAGCAGGAACAGAAACACCTCTGTATTATCCACACTGTTTCCATCACAAAGCCAAAACATAGCCCCGTACTAGCTACTATGAGGAAAATTAACTCTATCCCAGCCCAAACCAGCACAACCAGGAACAAGGCTTTAAGAGAAACAGAGAAGTCACAAGAGTCAGTCTTACTGTTGTGTTCCATGCAACTTATAGAAGAAATTGCCTATTTTTCACAAGCCTTCTGTAGCTGCTTTTATATGCCTCTTTATTTTTTTAATAGCCCTAAACAGGTTGATAGGATTGTAGAAAGGTAATTCAAATATTAGATAACTTTTTAGATACCAGAGGTATGTATTATTGTTTTGAAGTGAGTTGTCACTGTTTAGTACAAATAAAAAATTCAAGTTTTATTTTCTAAATTTATTTAGGGAAAACTAAAACTCGTGTACTGGATGGCATAAGGAACAGGAGTACTGAAAAAAAATACTTAGAACTTAAACATGCTTAATAAACACAACGGTCTTAAATTTTCTGTTTAAAGACTTCAGAAGTAAGCTCTGGACCCTAAATTACCTGTTTCAGGTTATTATTTTTGATTATAAATATGGATAATGGAATTCTTCAGGTCTAACACATCATGTAGCTCACAAGAAAGCAGAGGGGCTGGGACTGCCCTCTGCTTACCACTGACAGGATAAATATATTGCAACTTTTGTGGTGTTACTGCTAAATGTTATTGTTTGCACCTTATGGGCATCAGAAGATCAGACAAGGAACTGAAAACAGAATTAGGTAAATTGGGTAAAATCAAAGGCTCATCCATGTCCGCTTCTGTCTCTTGAAGTCAATCAGTAGTGGAAGTCTGTGGGGAGTATAACAGTAGAAGAACATGGGGAGCTATTTCCAGGATACTCTTCTCAGACATAAGTCTGTCTAACAAAATAATACGTGTTTCCTGGTGTGAGGCTTGTAGGTGTGCTATGGACCTGCAAACCTGTGCCAGCTTTTGGAGCTTGAAAACAAGGCATAAAATGTTTTCTAAACCCTTGGGAAAGTCCCAAAACCTGCATTATTCTTTTGGATTACAGGTTGAAGGCAGTGATCCCTCACCCTTGGGCAGTAGGAGAAGACTGCAGAGCAAATCCTTTTCTGTGGGCAGTTCTGTTGTCAGTTGTTCTGTTGTCAGTTTTGTACTTCAGTGAGAAATGTCACTGGCAACCATGAGTGACATAGGAATGTCTTCTGGGAATATCCTGACCAAGAGTTGGGAAGTGCTGATACGCAGTCTTGATGTTGTCTCTTTTCACATAAAAACACCAACAAAAAAAGTGCTTCTCGCGCTCCATTTACTGTTGTCCTTTCTCTTTTAGGCTGCTTTATTTCAAATATTATTTGATTTTTTTAAAAAAATTTATTTCTGCTGCTTCTTTTCAGAATACTGAAGTTGAAAGTTGATACCTCTGAATTCCTAGGTATTTTGGTTTAGAGATGGCGTTTTGTATTATTATTATTATTTTTTTTTAAATAGTCTTGTGTTGATTTATTGGGAATAATCTCCTGATGATGTGTTGAATCTATCCAAACCTTACATCTGGCTATCTTTAAACATTTTACTGTGTCAACAACCCTCAATTGCTGATAAACTACCTGTGAACAGAGGAAAAAATGAGGCTGTCTGAAGTCAGTCCTTTCATCATATTACCTCTTTCTAACTCTACAACTGCTAGCAGCTATTCCAGTTTGTGACTGTGAGACAAGCTGTTAACGCAGCCTTTGTCATTTCAGTTTTTCACACTTTTTTCTTTGTAACAGTCTTTGCCATTTCAATTTTTCGTACGTTTCTGTGTGTGTGCTTGTCTTTTATATGGTACATGTGCTGAAGACTCATGTTGGCAGGCGTCTGCCACGGGCCATTCATTGGTAAGAATATACTAGTTTTAAAAAAAGGAGGGAAAAAAAAAAAAAAAAAAAAAAAAACAACCCAGGCTCACCTCCAGCCCTGGGGGTGGGGAAAAAAAAAAGCCAACAAAACCTGGCTGCAGTCAGTGCTGTGGTTTGAGCTCATGCAGTACCAGGTTGCTGCAGACTGGAGTTGGAGACCACTGCTTCTCTGTCCTGTTTCACTGGGGGTCATCAGTTGAAAGACTCTTTCTGTTGTGTGTTAAAGAATGATAATTGTAGCAGTGAACTTCAAGTGTATTTGGAGGAGATGTACAAGGGATGAAGGATGTATGGTAAAGGTAACAAAAAGAAAACTTGGAGGTGTTATGTGAATGTAATCTCCCAGCATTTATCGCGTCACCTGTTTGGGGAAAATGCAGATAAACAAAGGAAACGGATAGGAGAAGCCTAGCATCTCTGGAACTTGGGAGATAATGCAAACCAAATGAATCCTAAAAGTTCATCTGACTTGTTTCCTGTGTAAGAGAAAATTAAAGTAGTCTGACCATGTATGTAGACTGCACATATTCTATTATATTTCTACGTTCTTCTATTTAGAAGGTTGTTGGGTTTTTTATTTTTAGCTTAAAAAAATGCTTGAAGGTAAGATCACTAAATGCTGGTAATGAGCTGTTATAAATTAACGAGCTGTTTCCTGGTTCCAACCTGAGCATAATAGTTGAACTTAAAAAGAGATGAGGATGAGAGGGTAGAGATGAAATCACCCCTATGGTCTCGACGCGCTGTTGATTCCTGAATGTACAAGATTTATTTTATTGGGTCATTTAATGTTGAAAGCTTTCTGCTGTGTCTCCGAAGTTAATTATACTACAGAAAGGTACTCAGTGGGTGGATGTGGGTGCCAAGGCAAATTCCTAAATAGAAAAGCACCTGCTGAAACCTTGCATGTTCTTCTCTATGACAGTGCTTAGCTCTCCTGCCTTCTCTGAGTCCAGCTGATTGTGAAATCCTGTGGTGCCCTCTGGTGGATAAATTGTAAGTGAATGTATTGATCTAGTTGGAATAGGGCTCATGAAACCCACTCAGAAAACCAGCAACAGCAAAAATGCTATGAGTATTCAGGAAAAAAAAAAGATTATGAATTTTGGTAGACGTATGAGTGCACAATATTACTGAATGGTTTCTATGTAGGGAGCAGTTTGAGTTCCTCTTGCATTTTAATGTCCTTCTCAAATTTGCTGTTGACTGCTTGGAAATCAATTTTACATTGTTCCCTAAAGAATTGAGGATTTTCTATCTTGATAACTTGCAACTATCATTATGTGACTTCTTAGTTAATATGTATTGCCCCATCTTTACAGAAATAACATAAGCTATTTTCTATTCCTGAACTTTTAATGCGCAGTCTTCAAATAATTGAGATGCTAAATATGCGTTAAAAAATCCCAACAAAACAAAAACTGAAAAGACAGTGGTTTAGATGCCAGGAGAGTTTCATAAATAAGCTTAAGAAATACATAAGGGATTAAAATCTGAGCAAAGACTACTGTGCTCTAGGAGAGCTCTATAGAACACAGGATAAGATCATCTGGATGGATTACTCTTCCACCCACCTTACACACTACTAGAAACTGCTACAAGTCTCTCTGTTGTCTTTTCTCTCTATTATTCTATTTTCTATGAGGGGTATTAGTTATGATGTCTTACTGAAGAGACTGCAACATTATACTGCACTCTAAGATTACTGTGTGATAGTATAATTCTTAGGACATTTTCTACATAAATATTTGATTTTATTTACATGGGGATTTTTCTAGAATGGACAAGTGGGGAGGGAGGTGACTTTAGACAATCATTGACAATTGGTACAAATCATTGAGAGCAAAATTCAGAATTAGTCTCGAGTCTAGTTTTGTGCCCCGATAACTTGAAAAACTTACACAGTGGCCAGCAATATGCCAAAATCAAAATAAGATGCTAAGATTAAAGGAGTCTTTTTCTCTAGAGAGATCAAGATGGATTTTTTTGTGTAAGTTTTTATTTGGTTTTAATTGATGATGACCAGAGAAGCGTAGTAAGTTGTAGAAACAAAAGATTTTGTAACTAAAAGTAGGTGATATACTTTTCTAGTCTGTCTGAAGTCCAGGAATGCAGTGTTCTTGCTGTTATATGATTACTATTTTTGTATTGAGAAGGTAGTTCTGAGAATTTCTATATGGAGCAATTCAGTATAACGTGAGAGGCATTGTAGGCTATAAGTTACATGATAGCCTAATTTAAAAAATGAAATAGCTTTAATGAACTGTTTGTAGAAATATATATTTAAGATAGACTTTGTATTGTTTATTATAATAAACTTTTTTGTGCTTTTACCACATTTACTTTTGCTAAATAAATGGTTTTTGTATTCATATGTCAAAAGTTTTACCCATAAAACAATTTCAGGACAGAAGTTGTCACTGTAAATGGGTTTTTGGGCTGTAATGCCTGTAGGAAGTGAGTGGTAGGGTGGGACAATCTCTGTGGGTAGATAAGTAATGGTTTTGCTTGGTATCACCGTGAAAGCCTATCTTCTAGCACTGCATTTCAAAAATTGGCTGGGTTTTTTTTTTATTTTTTTTTTAAAGTTTTATCAGGCATCTGGGGAAAAGGAAACATTCCACTGTAGAAGGAAGATGATTAAAAAAGGGGCTGGCAGTTGGTATCCTTAGAAGGTGAAATGAAGGTTGTGACTTAATGTGCCCTTACAGTATATGCTATTAGCGCAAGTAAGTATTCTGGCAGAATTGTTTTTAAAGAAGGTGGTGCTCCCCAGATGGTTTAGTGTTCTAGTCTCCATTTCAGGGTTGTGATCATAACTACTTTACAGTTTGGCTTTATTTACTAATAATATGTATAACTAAAATTGCATTATAGAATGAAGAACTAGGATGTCAAAGGTTTATGACTTCTGTTCACCCCCTGCCCCACCGATTACTAGAGACTCAGATAATGATTTTAGGTAGTTGCTTGTACTCAAAGAGCTAAGTATGAGAATCGGTCAAGTAATTAGTCTCTTAGTTAAATGGGAGCTTGAATAAGCAAAGGAACTTCATTTAAAAGTGATTAATTAACATACTGTACGTTAGGCATCTAGTTGCATCTAAATTAAACACTTGAGACACTGATGTAAAATGCTGTTCTTAGGCCACTGGTCAGATTAGTTTACAGCTGTTGTATATCAGAAAATTATGGTTTTTGGTTTAGTATTTATGAATGTACTTTGATAGATGTGGACTAAGCAAAACAGATGGTAAATTGTTACGAATAGTTTTTAAAAAATAACTTTCCGGGTGGTAATGGGAAATAAATTAATAGCCTGCTTCCATACTCAGACTCTCCTTTGAGATGTGAATGTATCTCATTTCCACTAACATTTAAATAAATAAAGACATAAAAATTGGTATTCAGTTCTGGCAGCTCTGAAATGGATAGTATATTCAGTAGCTTCAAAAAAAGAAGCTGAATTTTGAGATTTTTCAGGTCCTTTAAAGAAACAATAACAGCTATGAATGTTCTAACACAGGCTCAGCATCACTAATTTTTAACTTCTAAGAGGTCGGCTCTTTGATTAGGGCATTAGGCAAGTGTTGTATGGCAAGAGTTAGTAAAGTTTAACTCACTAAGATATGTAATGCATAAAGAAACATTAAAGAGAGGAAAATATTTTGACTACCCCCAAGTGTTTAATGTGACTCCTTATATGCTTTTTAGGATTAGAGATTACTCAAAATAGTTACGTGTTCGGTGAAAATAATAACCAGAATGATCCATGTTGATGCAGTTTATGCAGGGCTGTTGTTAATGTGTGCAGATAACTGTTAATAGTTTTCATGTCATGACTGAGATAGTACGTCACTTAAGATTTTATATGATCTGAGAATGTACCTGTTGGTCATATGACTTCATTTGCTGATAATGTATTAGGATAGTTTTTGTCATGTACTGCAGTTTGATGACTTCTGTAATGTCATTTTAGTCTGATCCTCAGTTTTCCCCCCATTATTTTCCTTCCTCGTGTCATTCTTGGAAGCCTTGGAAGATGTATAATGCCTTACATACTTGAAGGTGAGATTGAAGAGAGAAGTATTTATTTTTGTTACTTTATATGTCTGAGATTAGCTCTTCCTTTCATGTTAGGCTATATTATCAGGAGCATAAAATTTGGGGTTTTTTTACCCATCTACCCACAGAAATTCTTTAAAAAAATATTTATAGTAACTCTATGTTATATTTAAGGGAACAAGAAAAACATGGCTGAAGTTAGACTGTTGAGTCACTGTTCATGCACATATCTGCCAGGATTGCTGCTAAACACAAATCAGAAAAGCCTCACGTCTCTGTGTCTGTGATGTTCAGGTATGTATCTTTACTTTTAAACTTTATGTAGTCTCTGTTTTAAAGAAATGCTGTGGTGGTGTTACACTAGTGCCACCAAACAGCTGTTAGAGCATCTGTGCTTGTAGCTTTTGGTAAATAGAAGATCATAGATGCATGAAAGTTGTTTTTATTAGGATGCCGTTGTATTCTTTTTACTGTTTATGACTAAGAGAACTTACAATGCAATTTAAAATGGGCAATATTACATTAATTTACCTCCTTTCCTTCCAAAACTGAGTACAAAGTGTCATTATTTATATCTGGAAAATAACTTCTTCTATGGGAAATAACCTAGTTATGAAACAAAAAATTACAAAATTTTCTACTGGGAGTGATAGCTTAGGTTGTGAATAAGAAGCCCTCAAACTTTAGGTGATTTATTCAAGAGAAAGACAGTAAGATAATTTGATTCAGAAATACTGCTACACAGTCTCAAACCCTCCCCCTGCTGCTGCTTTTTTTTGTCCCCCCCCCCCCCCCCCCCCCCTTTTTTTTAAAGTTGGCTTCCATGCATCAGACTACTGCTGTTTTCTCAGGGAAGAGAGTTTATCTAGGGACTGTCAGAACAAAGCATTGTAAGAGAGAAAGTCTGAGTGAAGATTCTGTGTTCCAAAGCACAAACTGCTAACCACAAAAGAATGTGGACTGCAATGAGGCATCCCAGCAGTCTGCCTGGACCAAACATGACTTTGTTTTCTTAAACAGTCAAGCCCTATGTGTAAGTACATACAGCCACTTCTTTGGGATGCGGTAATAAAACTGAATTTAGGCTGCGCTGATGGTGCAGTCTGTGTGCAGGTAGAAATTTCTGTTGCATTAAATGAAGATACATGCTGCTCTGGTCTGTACACCTATCCCTGTCTTCAGGATGATTTGCTTTAGTATTCCCAGCCTCTGTCTGGTATTTGATTTGGGATTTTCATATTATAAGTGAATTTTCTTAATGATGAATTAAGCTTTCCGTGAATATATTATGATATAGAATAGAATGACTGGAAGGAGCCAAGACACTAATTGGGAAGCCTTTTCATTTTGCAGCATGTATTTTAATAGCAAAATGTACCATTAAATGACTGACACAGCACAAAATAGCAAACTATTTCTGTGGTTTCCTTAAATTTGAAAATAATTATTGTTAGAGAATAAAAATCATTTCTCAAGTGTTAGTTTCATTTAACATGATCTTCAATAGAATTTGTGGTAATGGAAAGAGATTTAGATCATGCATTTGCTTCACTTTAAAAAATTGATAATCTGTGGACAGGACATAAACAAGAAAATGATAGTTAATTTTTATTTTCTGAATAGTTCAGTGAGGTGAATATATCCCTACTTGCATATTTTTCATTTTTATTTGTCAGTTTGCCTGAAAGAAAGCACATACTGCCCATTAGAATCACTGTACGAGGATTTAGAACCCCAGAGGGTCCTGTTGAATTCAGCTTTATGTTGGCATAAGTATCTCAATTGTGTCAGTAATTTACATTTAAGGAGAGTTGAAGTCCTTGCCCCCTTTTCCCCTCCTGTCCTTGAATTGATAAATATGCTTAGTCAGTGTAGAAAATTCAGCAAAGCTAATGCTTTTTGATTTCATGTCATTGTCTGCTCTTTTCTCCTGATCGGATCAAAACAGCAGTCTCAGTCATAAGCTACTTAATATACAGGAACAGTTGTAGTATTTTACTGGTGGGGCAGTTCTTTAGTTGGTGGAAGTAGATATAGTGTGTAAATTCTGAAGCAGCTGTGGACAGGAAATTAATTCTCTGGATTCTCAGAATTAAGTTTCTGGATTTGGACTTGCCCGTGGAGGAAAAAAAGTTAAAAGTTGAATAGAAAGTTACTTGACTTTCTAAAGGGCGGTGCACTTTTTCTGGAGACAATATGTAACTAGTAAATTGAGGAATAGAACATGCTAAAATAAAAATTTCTTGAGTTATTTATCTGATATTTTTAGAGTTGTAATTTTCATGTCATTAGTAGATACGAAAATTACACAACTGTGGAGTTGGCTTTTTTATGTCATATTTTAAAATAGCTGATTGAAGACACTTCTCAAGTGGGGAAAAAACATCATTTTTTTGGAAAGAAACCTTCTCCCCCGGTTTCAAATTTCCTGCATGACATGTTACATCTTACATTTTTGTCAAATTACACCTGTCAAAACATACTGGATAACGTGACAGTACATGAAACAAGTGAAGCAACATGACATGATGTATCAAATATAATGCTTCATGTAGAAAGTTATAAACAAATGCTTGGATTTTACCAAGGATGTTGATGTACTTTTCTTTACCCATAGCAAGGCATATTGAATAGTACTTTTTTTGAAGTTACATTATATGGGCACATATATTGATGCTATGGGAAAACCCTTGTATGGTTACTTGATTAATTTAATGAGGATTTTGAGAAGCTTTGTGCTAGTTCACAATAAATATCTCTGCTGATGTTCTGTTTGTGTTTTTTTCTTTCTTCTGGAATTCTGACCTGTCCAGATTAAATTGCAGTGACATGTCTTTCAACATATGTGTTATATGACAACTTTTTCAGCCATGGACTTTTGAAACCAAATGACTAATATTTCTCATGTATGCTGAAGTATCAAGTCTGTATACCTAGCAGTGGTAGGCTCTGAATCCCAAGTGAAATGCAATAAAAGTACAATGGTTTCTTGCTGACTTCTGTTACTCTTGCTGTGCATAGTACAGAATAGAGCATCCAGTCAGTGTGTCCAGTACATACCTGGCACTGGATTGATGAAAGGTAGGCAGGTAGTACTGTGTGTGTCCTCAGAAACACCTAGCTTCGTGTAATTGGTCACTTTGGTAATCTTGACCAAATTCCTTACGTATTCATTGAAACTCAACTTGAGTTTTTTTAAAGTGATTTCATGTAAAACTGAAAATGATGAGATTTTAAATGTTAGCCTTAATTTAATTTACTTGTTCTAATGCTGTCCAACATATAGTCAGATGTATTTCTATATTACAAAGGAAAAATACTTCATGCTGGACTTCTGTTGCAAAATTAATTATTTTAACGGAGTCATGATGTAAATTTGTGGGGAAGTCGTTACTAAAGTCAGGGGTTTTTCCTCTTCAGCAAGTATGTAAAATTGATACTAGGTCTGTAATTAAAATGCCAGATGGAACAATAAAACCTCATAGAAAGAGTAGTAGTCAATAATGAAATGCTGCAGAGCTTTAAAAAAAAAAAAAAGCTAGTAATCATAAAATGTGGGTACTGCTGTAGAAATAAACAAGACTTTCATATGAAGCCAAAAAAAACCCGCATGTAATTCTTCAGAAAAAAATCAGATTAGAAATCTGTATGAGTTACTGCTAGAAAACGTGTATTTTATATTTGAAATATTTACTATAATATTTTATTTTAAATTTACTATAATATTTCAAATTTACTATTAAAATACAGGATATGAATTATTATATTTAGGTAGATGTGAATCATCTTTGTAAATACATGGGTTGTTTCCCATTACAGGATTGTTATTTCTGAGGCACCTTAAAAGTGGGACTTTTGGAAATAAACCTTCTCCCATGGTTTTAATTTTCCTGCATGACATACCATGTTTCATTTTGTCAAATTACACCTCCCATAAGACCAAATGGCAATATGGAAACTGAAATCCATTCAGATACCAGAACACTTTCATCATGGATACATACAAATTGCATGACTTCCCTGTTCTGTAGGAGTCACGATGGAGTCCTCTGCTGTCTCAGGACAGTTCTGGATGCACTTGCATTTCTTGAGCACAGAAAAAACACTCAAAGTTCATTCTGTTGTTTGGGACAAGAGGTTGGTCATATTTCATCTTTTAAAATAAGTTTAATTTCAACAGTCTTTAGGTAGCAGCTATGCTAACTAAGCCTAACCCCAATGTTAACTGCCATAGCGGCAGATTTTGGGCTAGTGTGAAAACATCTAACTCAATGAATTAGAGAAATTTAACCTCTTCAGAGTGTTTGGCCCTTTATTCCTCCTCAGTGTGGTGCATTTGTCTTCATACCCCTTTTCACGCCTTGGTTTTGCATGCGGAAAGGATGTTTCCGTGCATCTTGGATGAGTTTTAATGATTGTTACTATGTTAATGTATGTAACAGGTTTTTTCTGTTAATTTTAATTTAATGTCCTCCATGAATTTTCTCCTGGTTTGTTTTAGGTTTTAAAAGTAACTCCATTTTTCTATGAAGAGTAGTTGCCTGTCTTTCAAGCTCTTCTACCATTTCTGAATGTGCAAGTTGTGTGTTTTAGCTTACCACTGGATACCTTTAGCAGCGCAGGCGAGGATTCCAGAGTATATGCTATACGACCTGATTGTATCAGTACACTTTTAAAATTATCTGAGCTTAGATCAAGTATTTCTTTTCCTTACACGTATGCCAAAGAGGCATTTCTACATTGTAACCAAATGATGTGGATATAAGGATAAAAGAAAACGTGATCTGGTTGATCATAATATACCCCGTATAAGTGAGAACCCAATGGATTAGATATGAGTTATGCTACAGCATTGCTGTGTGTACAGTTCCTTGGGGTTTTTGGTAGCAGTGGCAAGTGATGACTCTGCCTATCTAAAAGTATAAGATGAAACATAATTGTCTGTACATCAATGGCTATGCCAATTAAAAACTTCGTTCATGTTGTGTGTAATAACAGTCCCTCACATTTTGGTGTGCTGGACAGCATTTACAAAAATTTACGTTTACAGATTAGGAACTGCGTGTGTATGGAGGTGGGAAACATGGGTTGGCAAGGTGGGGAAGGCAATACAGGGTAAGTCCTGATTTGGAGAGGCAGGTGTAATCAGTAAGAATGGTGAAAAAATGGTTTTGGGGATTGAGGTTGTGAGGTTGAAGAGGGAGGAAGAGGCAGAGGTAAGTTTACAGCTGAGCATAAGCAAAGCTACTAATAGAACTCCTCCAACTTTGTTTCATATAATGTTAACTTACTTTGAAGGTATTCTATGTTTGATCTATGTAGCATTGGATGTCAGCTCTGAGTACTAGATACTTTTGTAGTTCTATGTAGGAAGAAAAAATGATAAAAATGAGGTTGTAGTCTGCTATGTGAAGAAAAGATAAGTACTAAACTAGGGCTGAGCTTTGGGCAGTAATACAGTAGAAATACAAATTGCAAGTGAATACGTTTTTTTTCCCTTTACTTTTAAGTGACCATTCAGCAGATAAAATGTAGGTAGTTTGCTCTTTTTGTGTGTTTTTTCAATTGCCTGTTGTGAAAGAAAATGAATATGGAAGAGAAGTTAAACATGCCTTAGTGTGTTCTGTCTTTGAATCCATTGAAACATTACTGCATTGAAGAAGATTACAACATGAACTCGATTACCACATTTTACTTCCACTGTAATTTTTCTCAATTTAGAGGCTGCTTATTCTATTAAAAGAGAAGACTTGAACTAATGGTGATTGGTGATCTGCCCTACTGACTTTTTTTACTGATTTAAATCAAATTTAGTTGTGCCATTGAGGATATTATTTAATATCTATCAGTTCATTTATCCAATTTAGACATGGAAAAGGATTTATAACGCACATTTTCAATAACACAGAGACAACTGAGGACAAAACGGGTAAATTGCGAATAAGGGCTGAATATATACTCAATTGAAACGTGCCCAGGAGATGTCCTGGGTGCTGGGACCCAATTCTGTGCTGGCAAACTGTTAGGAAGGTCCCTGATACGATTTGGGCACGTTCCAACTAGTGAACTATGAAAACAAGTCCCAGCCGTGGCTTGGCAGTCACATGTTCCAGAGAGTGCCTGTACATGAGGCTATGTGTTGTTGTCTGCTAGTGTCCCAGTGCGTTTTCTGCAACATCAGCTGTATGCTAAGCCACTGGAAATTGTTTAATCTCTTTTTTCCATCCCTGGTGTATTTATGATTTTAAGCATTAGAGCATCTTTAATTACCATTATTGAAGGTCTTTCAACTTTGAAAATTGGAAGTATATTTCACCAGAGACTACGCCATGGTAATTGGCATGTTGTTGCGATGTCTGCACAATGTTGTCCCTATTTCAGTCTGTTAAATAAAAGATTGTTTGCCAATTTCCCCAGAAGTATAAAATTAATTCAATCCAGGCTCTATCAAGTAATTTTTGTTTGTGGAAGTGAAATTTTAATTTTTTGAACTGTGAATTTTTAAAGTCTGCTTTGCTCAGAAAGATAGATTGAGATACAGAGCAGCATTGTTTCCTTTTATTTACGTTAATCAGAACAATATAGTTGTCACAGCTTAGTGACATGATGGGAAAGTATATAATAACAAGTGTCAGAGTGCTAAAAAGTTTATATAAAATACATGTGACATTTTTTCAGCAAATCATTACTTGGTGCTTTCACCCAACTATATTCAACTATAAGCAGTATTTCGGCATAAGATTATGAGGGGGAAAAAAAAAATTGCTGGCAAGACAGTCCTGAAGAGACTACCTCGGAGCTCCTTTGTGCTTCTCAGTGACATTTCTTGAGCTATGATGTGACTATTCCATGTGAGCAATTAAAAGCGCATGTGCAGGCTGATAATTAGTTTTCTGCATTGAAAATTACGCATTCTGAGGATAGTTAACCATTGGTACAGGCTACCTAGAGAGGTTGTAGGCTTTATATCTTTGGAGGATTTCGGTGATCAACAGGACGAACTCCTGAGCAAACCAGTCTGAATTCAGAGCCTCTTTTGGGCCGGAGGTTGGACTACAGACCTTCTGAGGTCCTTTCTAGTCCGAGTTTACTTTTAATTTAATTTATTTTTTTAATATGAGATTTTTTTTGTAGTTTGTGATTCCAACACAAAACTTAAAATATCATGTGCTTGCAAAGGTTAATAACTAGTTAAGTTTTGTTATGAGGAAGATTTTTTCCCGATTTAATGTACTTGAGAAGCTGTTGTTTGCTGGCGGAGATTGCTTAAAAAAATAGATCAATTCAGTCATCTTTTGTTTCAACAAAAAAGTTTTTCAAACTGAATCACAGAAATCTGTTGGAATACAGTGTAATATATTATTATAGACTGAAATATATCTAGGGAAAATAAGGCATTATTATAGTAATCATTGTCTGTAACTTATTCCACCTTACGTAGATCTGTAAGAGGTGAGCCATGCACATCTTATTGTAATGTAAGCAATAATGTCACTTGACAGGAAGTTTAGAAAACTAACTGAAATTAAAAACTGAGCTGCATTGATGTGTTGGAGAAGATAACTTTGAGGAAAACCCCCCATTTCCCTAAGAGAGTTTCAGATAACCACACACAGCCTGTGAACCATCAGTCATAACTTCAACATGCACCAAATTGCGCCAAGTACCCTGAAGGCCTGATGTTATTTCTGGGGTATTCTGGGAGATGTAATTTCCAGCACCTTGAATATTCCGAATGCTTGGATACTCTGATAAATTCCGTTAGCTGTCCTTCCCTTCAAATTTAGAGAGGACCTTTGGTATGTGGTCCATGGGTGCTAGTATTGGATGTTTCTTGCCTTTATGTTGAGCAGCAGGTGAACTCATGTTACGTGGCAGAACTGGGAAGTATCATACACAGGGTGCTGTAGGTCTTTCTCTGTGAATCTTTTTGAGTTTCTTATTCTACTCTGCTAGTACTATATTTGTTTCGAAGAAAAAATTGTAATACTGTTGAATAGTTAGACTATTAATGTCTCTTATTAAAATACTAGAAAGATCCTCAGGGTTAACTTGACAAGGTAGTAACATCTTGGGTGCGCCGGGACCAATTTTGTGAATGCAATGAGATGTCATCTTGTGTGTAGTTTAAAAGAAACTAAGTGCCATGACAGTATGAAACATTAGCTATGAAAATGTTTGTCTTATTTTTAGCAATTCACATTTTTTCATCCTTGATGAGTCAATAAATTCTTTCCAGCTGACATTGGGGGGTGGGTGGTGTTGACCCAACCACAGAACAGTGCTTACTTTGTAAGTCTCTATTACGGAGATGTAGTTAGCAGATAATGACAGCTGAATCTAAGGAACTTAACTCTTTTCCTCATGTGCTGGTATCCTTCCTTTGCCAGTTGTGTAGTTTATTGTTAGTTTTTGGAGGTCCCAAGGCCAGCTTTATGCACTTGAAGCAAGCAGGAGGTTTTATAGACTGTGTTATTGAACGTACTGCGCAGTGTTTGTCTGAAGCGTAGTGGGAAACAACAGAACTATTGTACATGAACAAAACATGGAAGTTTTTTCCTGTTAGTGCTGTGTAGGAAAGCAGCCAAAACAAACAGAAGAGTAAAAGTGAAATAGGAGCATAGCATGTTATTTGTGAATTGTAAATATGTACTAGTTATGTACAATGTAGCATTTATTTACTGAATTGAGGCAAAAGTAGTAAACTCTCCAAGTTGAAGATAATGCCTGGAAACATTGAAAATACATTTTAATGTACACTTTCGCATTATTGCAGTATCTGCGTGGATGATACTTCCTTGCCTATTTTCCAGTCAAGATTATATAATGGGGAGTGGTTTGCATTGTTCTATCACATTTGCTCCCTTGGTATTGGATCTAGAACAAGTCTGTGGCTGTGTCTGTTGCACAGAGCTCAGACCTTTGCAAATGAATTAGTCTACGTTGCAATTAGTAAATTTGTGTTCTTTGAAATGTTTCTTTAAAGCAGAAGGTTTGCTGTAAGCAGAGGCTGTTCTTGCCTTTCACTATTAAGAGGGAATGTTCCCTTTTGTCTTTGGAGATGTCTTGGGCTTGATCAGTGGAATTAGTTTCAGGTTCTGCTCTGATGCTACTTGAAAGCAGATACTTAGACTCCAAATGCACAGAATTTCCCCCAGCAAGACTTGACAGCTCTTGTTAGAACTTACAGAATGAGTCAGCCTTCTTTTTATTTCCATGTAAATTGTTGAAGATGGCAACGCAGTATGCAGTGATTCTGGGAACCTCAAACTGACCAACTGACCTGTGCAATTTCTAGAGAGTGGGACTGTCTAGGAGCAAGCTTCACCCGAAAGGGAGAGGGGACAAGACAATTTTTCACTTATACACACAAAATGCATTCATTCAACTACTGACACATGCTTTACTGTGTTTCTTCAGCAATTTATTTTCATTCATTATGAGCTGAATTTTTTTATGTGCTTGAAGACATAAATGTGAAGAAGACATGAATATGAAGGAGTCTCATATTACCAATCAAACTAAAAGCCTTGTTATAGCAAATTGTCCCCTGTAAAGTAACAAGTATTAAATTCTTGCAGATGATCTGTATGTATTCATATGGATCTCCCTGGACTGGGCCGGTATTTTGAGAAACTTTAATGTATTGAAGGAAATGTTTGGTATTTAATTTGTAAGACAAACCTTTAATTTTTTTAAAATGTTTTTTAGATAGAGAAAACCTAGAATGACAAAACAAAACAAAAAATCATTTGCTAGATTTAGACATACCCTTCAGAAGAGAGAGTTTACTGAAAAACAAAAGCTAATATGCTATTCCCACAGAGTTCCTTAAGGAAAAAAACCACAAACAAACCAACAAAAAAACCCCAATACAAACCCCCTCACTGCCTACTAGTACATTATGAACTTAACAATTTAAATGAGAAATAGGCTATTGTAAAATTCTTTTGAAAGAGGTAATATTATCTCTGTGTTTTAGTGAATGTGTAATGCTGAACTTCTGTTTTAGGAGCTCTGTGTTTTAATGGTGCAAGCTAAGTCTGGATACTTTTCTTCCAGGCAAATGGAGATACCATCATTCTACAAATGGTAAATTCATGAGTGAGTTCCCGTGAGTTTTCAGAACATCACAATTGTCTGCTGGTAGATACAGAGAATTGATTTTGTTATAAGTTGCTGTTTCTGCATCCTTTCCTGTGTCTTTTCATCCCCTTTTCCCAGATTTTTGTGAAAAATTATTTTTCTTTCTGTTCAACAGGTTAATAGAGAATCTAGAGAGCATACTTTTCCTTTCCATATTCCTCTCTGCTGCTATTACATTCTTCTCTGCTGCTATTACACTCTCTTAAAATACTGTTTTCTTTTTCTCCTTAAGGAACAGTGTGTGCATATTTACCTACCAAACATATGTGAGAGCACTACAAATAGAGTTTAGTCCTTATAACTTTAAAGAATGTAGTAATTTTTTTTTAGGTTATAGTTGGTAAATCAACTGTTTTATTACTTTGTGAAATCATCAGATGTTAAGTTCAGCAGTAAATTGCTGGTGATAGTTGATGAGTGTGTTATTCAGGCCAGTCAGACATTCAAGATTGTTATTGATAGTAGCTATGGACCATTACTACCTTAAATAGAATTTCAGTTTTTCTTGAGAGATTTTGCCTTTCTGCTAAAATGTTGTTCGTGCATAGGTAATCGTGAGCTCCAATTTGATATTGGTTGTTCACCTAGCAGACTTTATCATTGAGGTATAAACATGAGATTATCTAGTTAAACTTTATGAACAATTACACAGTTCTAAAATCCCAGATGGTGGTAACCGTGAGCATTATTACTGAGATTCTTGAAGTCTAGTTCTTAATAATGTAGCGCCTGAGTAAAGAGGAGGGGAAACAACCTTGTCAAAATTCAGGACCTATAAAATAAAATTGGTGGGAAGAGTAAGTGGTATGTGACAGTGGTAGAACATTTTTCATCCTGATGTATCATATTTGGCAATACAGTCATCTTGTGTATGTGCTTTTGAGATCAGAGGGATTTTTGTACTGACTCAGGTTGATAATGAAGTGACACACAACTGGTTTCTTATGGTGAGGCCCAAGAACCTTGCTATGCCTCTGTAAAACTCTTGTGTGTCTTGTGTAGGTCTTATCTAAAATTTCCTTAAACTGGGGTGCACAAAGGTTGGTATCCCTTGTAAATTTGCAATTGCCACTGTGATGATTCTGGGTGTTCTTTGTAGATATAAATATTTAATCAGTTTTTAAGTCCTGTTATTAGTAATGCTTGTGGCAGTGGCTTTTGATGTAAGAAAATTACTAGCTGGTTTTGAGTTTTCCACACATTAATTTAATCAGACATCATGCTAGTTCTAGTATGTGTCTATTAGCTTTAATACATGTATGAATCCTACATAGTAATTTTTTATATTTATTTTCAGTCATACTGAACTTCTTGAGATTTGAGATCTCTTATGTGCTGAGAACCGATTTTATGCCAATGAAATATTCCAAACCAAAAAGTGAAACCACAACAGCCGGATAAATTCCTTCATCCAAAGCAGCTCCTAATTATCATCTTGAATATTAAATAGTGGCTTAACTTCATTGACATTTGTTTGTATATTCAGTTTTTTGGAATCCTTCATACTATTCCCAAGAAGTAATAATAGTCCCTATAACAAAATACGATGTCTCAAATCTTAAAACACGTTCCTGAACCTTGCTGAATACTCCTTGAAGATGCCAGGAATGCTGGTTCAGACTTCATGTACATATAAAGGACACGGTTTCATAGGCCTAAGCTTTTAGTGTGTGCTGTGACAGGCTTTTGTCTTCATCTTGCTGAATTTCTTCCATTCTGTTGTTTTGCTGATGGTCACATTGCTGTTAATCTTTCTCTTACATTCAGGTTTCTCAGATCCATCCTAAGGTTTTGGGACACTTGGGTCAAGAACCTTTTTTTAAAAAAACAAACAATACAAGATTGTGTTGTGTTTAGGTCACACTTGTGAATATATATACTTGTAGATCTTCTGGAATTAACTGCTCAGAAAAACTCTGAAACTGTAGTTGAGTGGACAGTCAGGACCACCTATACTAGAATTTATTGCATTAGGAAGAAGAGCTTACATGGGAGCAAGAGAGACATGAGTCTGTGCACAGACTTACTGTATTCATTGGCCTCTAGCAATTAATGCTGTTTAACTACTAAAGTACCAAGGCATGAGTTATCATTATGAATTATTATATCATTAGATCTAGGATAGTACTGGTTGTAATTTGTTAATGATTCTCACTGCAGATAGCGTTGATATTTTAAATAAATCCCTAAAAATTTTTGGCACCGCTGTGCCACCAGCTTTGTGCTGTTCTGGACACGTTGCTTAATTGCTTGCTTCTGTCCTATTTGCCTGATTCCAGGTTAGTTTATGATGTTAATTCCATCTTGAGATGCTTGGATGACCCTGTTCTCTTGAAAGATGTACAGGATCTTTGCTTTCTTTCCAAATACAGTGAATAATACACAGGCTTAATCAATTATCTTCTCAAAGTTTGTCATTGATGCATTTTAATATCTCATAATGTGCTGAATATGTTAAGGAACAAGACAAATATGTTGACAAGAACTATAAATGACTTTGGTATTGACCATCAGTCATTTTAATTAGCAAATCTTGGAAAACACTGGAATCAATTAGTTAATTTAGAAAGTAATACAGGTAACTAGTCAGGGTATATTGTTAGTTTTGAAATTCTTAAAATGGCAGTATTAGCACGTGCTAAAGACAAAAATAATAGGAACAGCTGGAGGAGAAATGGGGTATTGTTAAATATGCTCCTGTTTGATCATCATCTTTTATAAACATTTTCTTTGAAGTGAGATGACGATGAAATTGGTCAGTTACTGGATTTGTCTTGATCATTTGTATCTACTGAATAATTGCAGTTAATTTTTATGACTAATAGCTGGTAATCCAGGACATAAGTCATGAAACTTTAATTCAATAATTTTAACTTGTTCATTCACTGATTTAATTAATAATTGTATTTATTTCCTAGAGGCTGCTGTAATAACAACACTGAAGACTCTGATTCTTTCCTGCCAGAACTGACAAACAACAGAAGAGGTGTCAAAGGCTGCCTGCCGTCTCATTCCTCTGGTGGAGCAGAACATCTCCCCATAGGATTATTTGATGTCTAATGTTTTTAGTCTTTTGTCTTCTCTGAGACAACAAATAACAGTAATTGTAACAAGGGCTGTTACAAGAAACAAAATGGGCAAATTCATCCATGGTTATAAGCCTAAGATGAAGACCTGTTCAATTAAAAAACCACAACAACAACAAAAAAAACCCCAAACCAAAAACAAACCCCAGATGTAGTTTGGGTTCAGAGTTGTGATGTAAGGTCACAAGAAAATTCTCTGTTATTATTTCTAGTGGTTCATTCACATCTCATAGGATATTTTAGAAGTGCAAAAATAATTTTAAAATAGACTGTGTTGTGTCTGAGATCGCTTTTCCTATTGATTACCTCCCTTCTAGTGCCGTTTGTTTCAGAACTAATATGCAAGTTAAAGGGTGGCAGAATATTTTGCTTGTAGGTGTTGTGGTAAGACTTGTGATCACAGAACTTGCTATATTTGAGTCTGTTGTATAGGTCAATCCTGAGGCTGGCTTGGAGCTGTCAGTGCATATCAGTGCTGCATAAAGCTGCCATCACCTCTGCTGAACTACATTTTTCCTTTTCTTTTTTTTTCCTCCTGTGTTTTGCAGTTGGTAATTAAAGGAACCCTAGCTGTATTTCCTGAACTATTTGCTGTTATGGAAATTAGGGGGACAGGAGAGAATTGTTTTCTGCTGCCCGATGACTCCTGAAGTTGTTCCTTTTGTGCAGTTTTCTATCTGCCTTGTGTTTTCTGAGCAGTTGAAACTGATTGTTGATCCTCAGTTCCTGCATGGGGAGTTTTTAAGATAAATGCCTTAAGTCATGACTGGAAAAGCAGAGGTTTCTAGGTGTTCGATTGAAGTGTGTTTTATGCAAGCATCTCTGCTAAAAATATAGTCTACTTACATCTGCTTAGTTTTTTGTCAGAGACTAGTATAACCTGGTGTTCATTGTTATTTTTTTCTGCATACTGACTAGTGAGCTAGTAGTGCAGTTGTCATTAGTGCAGTTTCTCTGACATTTGTCAGCACTTTCTTTCACCAAGGTTTACTTTTCTCTAGCAAAGAAGGATCTTTTTAACTTTTAACTGTGCTTATGAATCTTTCTTACATACTGTCTAATTTGTTACTAATACTGGCTCAAGGTGCTTCACCTCATTCTGGAAAGGTATGACAGCTGATAAATTTTCTGGGATTATCTCTTTTTAACGAACTCGGATTTCTTAATTTAGAATGTTCAAGGTTTTCCTTACTGATAGCATGACAAATTCTGAGTGTGATGGGTAAAGGAGATTGTAAGACAATACCATGTTAATCCAGTAACTTCAATTAGACTAAGCTCGGGCAGTTGCATACTTTCTCTAATATTCTGGTTTTGCTCAAGAAAGAGAGAGAAAGGCATATCCATCCATTTCCAGTCTCAGACTCTTTTCAAAAATATATCTATCTATACAGTTGGCAACTGAGTATGTGAATGTTGGGCAGTTGCTGTATTGCGCAAGCCAGTAAGAAAGAGCTGGATCGTGCAAGTATTTACCTTTCTCGAATTGTTAAAAATAGCATAGAAATCAAATTGCACAGTTACCCTTTCATATCTTTCTCATCCTTGCTTCAGGTCACTCACTGATGAGCTTCCTTCTTTTTGTATGCGAGTGAATTTATCTTGATGAGGGTTTTTACCAGATGACTTCTTCCTTCCCCAAACTCTCACTTCATGCCCTGTGTAGTTCTTCTAATGGAAATAAATTCATAAGAATTGTAGGCTGACTCAGTAGAAGCCAGGCCTACAGGAAAGACCAGGTTTATAATGAGGAGGGAGTTTGTATTGTGACACAAACATATATACAGTGACCATCCGAACGATGACTGGAAGGAAGAGTTCCCATTTAAATGGAATAGCACATCAGTTAGATTAGTTTATTTTCCTAAAATACTTTGTTTCTGCATGTTTTGATATCTAAATGTTGTGATTTTTCTGCCTTTACCTAGACTGATATATTTGATGATACCGGCCATCAAATCTCATAAGGAAATGTACCTTATCCTCTTTGAAAAATAGAGCACTCAGGAGGTTGTTATGAAAAATCTTGATCTGAGAAGAATTGTGTCCCCAGGGTACGCCAGCCATTGCTACAGTTGAGTTCGTCAACACTTAACATTATGTGGCCATATCTGAATAAACTCTGTCCATCATTTCATAGTGTTACAGCAAATGAGAGACTCTGTTGCTGCTGCATCAGGCTAGAACAGAATTGTATTACTGTTATTAAAATATATTTTAGTAGAATGACTAGTTAAAGTCATGGTGGGTTCCCATACTGTTCTCTGCTACTGTTGCCTTTCTCCTAGAAGCCTGCTTGGTTTGATGGATATCTTTATTCCCACCACCTCTTCAGGCTTCCCGCTTGGGTCCTTGCTCCCAGTATGAACAGCATTAGCGCCCCAGCGTCTTGGTTATGGCCCCATGCCAGTCTGAGTGAGTTGGGGATAACCAGGGAAGTCCCTGCTGTGGTCTGCTGTGCAGTGCAGTATGTTCCCTCTTTTGATGTGTTGTGCTGCCAGGCCTGGTGCTAGCTTGTGCATCACCTGTGCTTAGCATAACAGGGGAAAAAATACTTGGAAGGATTTTAGTGTGTGTTGAAAAGTTCAGGGAAGGATGGATCCTCACCTAAATCCCTAGTGTAGGAATAGTCTGTATACTGGCAGGTCAGAGACTGCTGGAGAGTGCGTCAACAGCTGTGGGAAAAGAGGGCAGCAACAGAATGCAAGAGTTGGGAGATGAATATCTTAAATTGTGAATGTTAGAAACCTTTCCAGAATTTGCAGTCTCAGCAGAGAAATCATGCACTAAACTTTGCAGAATAGAATAGGGAACTTACACGTTTAGTTTGCTTTCAGGATTTGAATACACTGGAAGAAGGCAGAGATATTGCCTACATTGTTATTGTCCTACAACTATTGTTTGGATTGTCACTCTGAAATTTTCAATCAGCTTCATGCTTATTTAAAATGCTTGCATTATTGAATCAACTTGCATCATGTGAGCACCTTGGATTTTGGTCATGCTTGACTAAAATCAAGGAAAGATTTCCGTACACTGCCTTAAAGTTTAATTTAATATCTAGCAAATAAGCCAATGACAACTTTAAAAAGAGCATGTTTTCACACTCCCAGAGGAGTTCAATGCTGAGAAACTTACTGAGGTGGGTGGTGCTGGTGTGGGGGAGTGAGACAGAAGATAGGGGAAGAAGGTAATGTGCTTAATTACAACAATCCAATGTATAATATATAATGATAAAACATGCTTGCAGGTAGAAACCCTCCTTTTTTTTAAATAAAATAAATCATATCTTTTAAGGCAGACATCAAATTGTAAGCCTACAGAGAATACAAGTGATATTAGTACCCCCAGAGGGGCAGTATGCAGTATACAATCTCGAGATACTTACCTGCTATAATCATACCACATCATCTTGAAGCAACAGATTTAGAACAAACTGCTGTTGAGTTTTACAGGCAGCAGCAGTTCACAGTAAAAGAAATTTTCTTAAGATTGGCACATTCTCTCTACTTCTGCAGTGCCAGAATTGGAGTATCTTTTAACTTGACTTCATTGCAAACAGTGTTGAGAAATAATCATGAGATTTACCTGCTTAGACGGTCTGTTTGCTTATATTTCACCTAATGGTAATGAAAAATGAGTGCTATTTTCCTTGCTTGTCAAAAACAAGTTATTTAACCCTGATGAATGGAGAGTATGATAATGTAGGTAATATTTTTACAGGTGGTGATACAGAATTGTAGAAATTCTAATTTACTGTGCAACTCCAGAACACAAATATGGTAAGGGACACCTTTTATTTAATAGAAAATTTTTCTTTTACTTTGCAAGAGCTACTTGCACAGAGTTTGACATTTACAAGTAAGTGAGCTAGTGTAGATGTAATCCACAACTTCTGTAGTCTTTCATCAGTAAGTCTAGCTTCAACCTTTTTTTTTCTGATCAGCAAGAAAAATATGGTCATTGAACATCTACTGAAAATATCCCCATGATTTTGCACAGTTAGCAGAGAAAGGTAATGAAATCTGTCATGATTGGCATTCCTACTCAAGATGGAGGGTGATGAAAGTTTTGGCGTTTGGGAATTAGGTATATTAGTAGTCTTGGATGAAAAGCTGATTTTATGCCTGTTTAAAGCTATTTTACTATCAGCCAGGGCTAAACTCTCTACAAATGCAAGCTAATAACTTGTTCATCTAGAATTGTGACCTTCTCAGGCAATTTTAATAAAGATCATTTTGAGTGAGAATATAATGGCACTGTTTAGAGAGCAGTAAAACTTGTCTGTTTGCAAGTTTCCTGCTTAATGAATTCCTGAGAAACCTGAAGGATAAAGACAAGAGAGAAGCCCACCCCTAGTGCAGATCTTTGAAAGATTGATAGATACAGAGATAAAAGAGATTAACTGTAAGAAAGATAAAAACTGCAAAAGATTAAAAAAAATAAGTCTGAAGTAATAATATAGATTTAGGAATAAAACTGGTACAAAATGACAAGTGAAGAGAATGAAGGGTTTTGGGAATTAACAATAAAAGCAGTGGAAGCTGAGAGGAAAAAGAGGGGAAGGCTGCAAGGAAAGCTGAAACGTGGAAATAAAGATGTACTAAACTGAGGAGGAAAAGAAAGCCCAAGATCCATCCACAAATAAAAGCACCAATATTTAAAAAGATGATGTGTTACTGTGGGTGTGATGTTGTTTTTACAGGCAATTAGTTTTGTGTCTTGGATAGTATTTTAAGTTTTTTCTGTCTATTAAATAAAAGTAGCCTTAAGGACAGTATCTATACTTCCATTTTTGTGGAAATCAAAATGTTGACAGCCTACTAGGCACCAAAGTGATAATTAAACCTTGGTGTGTCTCCTTCAGTCTTTCTGCATATGGGATGAATCAAACTTCACCTCTATTATTACTTCTGTATGGCTTCACCAGGCAAAAAAAATCAGGAAAAGTGAGATGAGGCAGTCGACTTCAGCTCTTTTTCATGGATGTTGTTAATATCCAGTTCTTTCTAGATGAATATTTCTCAGTTGACAAGTATATTGATAAATATCTGCCTGGATGTAAATATTATCTTTGTAGTCTGCCCTTTCCTTCTCCTGTTAGTAGTAGTAGCATGAATATTGTTCTGGACAGGTCAGCCCTGAAGTGGTCAGGCAGTTGGATTAGATGATCATTGTAGGTCCCTTCCCACTGAGCTGTTCTGTTCTATTGAACACGTGTGAGTCAGATTAGGTGAGTTGCTGTCAGCACCTCCGAAGTCTCCTCCTTTTTTTTTTATTTGTTTCTGAACCTTTCCTGTATTTTGTCACCTTTCCGTTCTGTCTTAAATCTGCCTTGTGAATCTTGCTGTACCTGTTTAAATTTATAGAATCATAGAATGGTTTGGGTTGGAAGGGACCTCAAAGGCCATCTAGTTCCAACCCCCTGCTGCGGGCAGGGACACCCTCCACTAGACCACATTGCCCAAAGCCTCATCCAACCTGGTCTTAAACGCTTCCAGGGATGGGGCCTCCACAACCTCTCTGGGCAACCTGTTCCAGTACCTCACCACTCTAACAGTAAAGAATTTCTTTGTAACATCTAAATTGAACTGATTATAATGGCAGAACATTAATTATTTTTTGCTTGGTTTACCTGGAAAAAAGTTATATAGGGGATCTTATACTTCTCTAATTCATGAAACCCTCCAACATGAGTTTAGTTACCTGTATCTACATGCCTCATAGTTTTTAATTAAAACTGCATTTCATTACCATTTTGGTAATTTACAGGGTAGTAATCAAATATCCAGAGGTAACAAGATGGATAACATGCTTCTGCATTTTACCAATACAATATAAAGCTGTTGTTTTTTTGAGCTGCGGTGTAACCGTGAATGTCAGGTTTCAGCCATTCAGTAGACAGCGGCATTGCATTTATTTTTAATGTAAAGCATGTATCTGCCAAATGGAAGAACACCTACCGTGCACTGTAGGTGGGTTTTGACTGAACAAATTGATGTTCTCTCAGCCATTGGTACTGCATTTTTTAAAAGGAAAGAATAAGTATAATTGCTCAAGAATAAAAAAAGAAAACAAACAAAAAAGGAAATCTGAGTAGCTTAGTGTTCCAGGCAGTCAAGTATTTTCTCAGATGCTTTAGTCGTGGCTGGGGCATAAATTTGTTTACACTTGTGCTGAGCCTTTATCAGAGATGTGTACCAGGCCGATGAGTTTCTTAGCACAGAGTAATATCACAGCTGTGGCTTATAATAGTAAAACATTTTTAATATTAAGTTGATAGTTTTTTTAAATCTGTGTATCTTTAGAACTATTAGAATTGTGTCTCATTGTTAAAGAATAGTGACTTTGAGTTTATAAAGACGGTGGGAGTCATTTGTACTGGCTGTTATGCTGTGCAGGCACAAAATTCTGGCCTTTAAGTGTTTCTAAAGTATATTTGCATGATACTGGTCATAACTTCAGGAGAGTAGAAGCTATATAAATCTATGAAATACTTCATGTATGTAGTTGCTCCAGGAATTCATATGGGAGGCTGTGGTTTCACTAATGTGGCATTTTTAGAAGAAAACAGCAGCCTTACAAGGGGCACTGGATTACTAGTGTCACTAAAAAAAGTGTTAATAGCTTGGTATTTTCCACCCCTGTTCAAAATACTGTCAAAATTGGAATGTACTTTAGAAACAAATATTGAGAGAAACTAGAAAGATCAAGATTTTTTTCTTCAAAGTGTAGCACTAAAATGTACTATTACCAAAAATAAGATGAAAAAAATGTACTATTACCAAAATAAGATGAAAAAAATGTATAGGTAACTACAGTTCAGCTTGCATATGAAAATGGCAACAGTCAGAGTAATGTGGGATTTTGCTTGGTGTTCATAAAGCTGCTAACTGAAATAAATGGCTCAATTTGTATGCATGAAGACGCAGTTATTGGATGGAAATGGCTCTTGATTACAATAGACCTGAGCAGATAGTATTGGCATGCAATACAGCCATCATCAAAAGCGGAGCAAAGTTTCTGGTGATGTGCAAGCTTTTCAGAGACAGTTGAACAGTTAAGAAAACTTTCCATTTGAAGTTTCCAGTTCAATTTGCAGTTAATACAAAACTTGTGTCAATTACTTACAGCTCACAACAGCAGGTGAAGTATATGTTACGCACTTTTTTATAAAAGAGGTACAGTGAGCCCAAAGTCCTAGCCTTTAGTGAGTATTTTCTCTAAACAAGCTTTTCAGACATATTTTAAAATGCTTTTTCATCCTGCTGCTGTTGCTTTACCTTTTTTGATGCATTTTTTTCTATCTTGTGTCTGTTAATGTATGCATTCTTCCTCATTTGCTTTTTATTCTGCTTGTGGTGTTCACTTATTGCCGTAACTGTCTTTTGCCCCATCTCTCCTTGATTGAAGTCCTGATTACAGTGGCTTGAATCTTGGTGGAGTGGTGGACACACTTGTCAAAAGGCACTCATAATCCACCCCCACCTTGAGATTGTTTAATCTTTACCTTGCCCTTCCTACTCATTATTTACACATATTCTGTTTTCCATGCATAACTGCAGAAGCTCTCAGTAAGTACCCCAACTTCTACTGATGCTCCTTTGTCTGGAGGTGGTCGCTTCTCCAGAGAGTGCGCAGATGACTTGCATATCCCAAGCCCTCTGTCTCTTTCTGGCAGATTATTTGAATCTTCTCTGCAAAGGTTTTTTTGGCCTATACAGACTTATTTTTAAAATATGAATTATACAGTCATTTTTTTTTTTTAACTGAATTGTTGAACATGACTCGGAGAAGCAGACATAGAAGAATCTTTCCAGCCTGGTGCAGAAAAGCTGACTGCAGCAATTGCTCTGAAAGATTAAAACAACCAGTTACCCAAGCATAGGAAGGGGCTGTGCTTACGAGCTGTTAGCTCATTGCATAGGATATGGTCAAAGTGATGTCACAGGCCCAAAGAAATAGAAGCACATAACTTATACCTGGTTTCTGTGACCAAATTGTTAAGAGAAAAAAAGCTTAATATCCTTATTATTTTCTAGCTTTTGTGAAAGAAAAAGAACATGAAATCTATTTTCAGCATTCAAAATACCTTGGAAGAAAAAACCAAGAATTTATGAAAGCAAGAGAGAGACAGTTAGAATCATGGGAAGTAATTTCTTGGATATTCTGTAAGAGCTGTGTCGCCGATGTCACGGTGGATTGGCACTGCAATATTTTTCTGCTGTCTCTTCACACAATCACTTAGAAAGGAAGTCAGTTCAGAGAAAATTATTTCTAATTACACAGAGATATAAAATTTTAGAGTGGGGCACAGGGATTTAGCCATGTGACACCCATTAATGTTAATGGAACTCATGCAGCTAAATCACTCTTCACTTTTATGAAAAAGGTATCCTAGAGAGTTTACATAAAGACATAGTTGTCTGTCACACAGCTGGACTATAAATCATTGCTACTATGTGTACAAGTAACATAGCAGGAGAGATGAACAATTTAGTATAGTGACTTTTTTTCCTGATTTTGGTGGAAAGCCACTTTATACGTACTTTAAGGCTGTAATTTTTCTAATGCTTTTTGATAATTAGCAGTTTGAGCATATTAATAATTTGGAGTAGTCATGCTACTGTTCCTCATGACAGCAAGTGATGTACTCAGCATCTCTGTAGTGGTGATTCTACGGTAAGCTGTAAGGTTAAACAGTATTCTGCTTGATACAGAGCCTTTCAGCTCCTTGCCTAAATTGATTCCCCTATTCACATTACCTATCTTTAATGGCTTTTCTTCCTCTAGTGTCACGGAAAATATGAGAATGTAAAGCCCAGCAGCTGTTACAGGATAGAGTAGCTCTCGGTCTCAGATAGTCTATATCACAGTCATTAGAAATCTCTTAAATTGTGAGTGCATAGTGCAAATATTATTTAAAAAACCTCCGCAAGTTTCTCAAAATGAGTTGCTGGTTTTTGTCAGCTTAGTGTGTTTCCAGTCGGTTAAATCATTAGGCTTTAGAAAGCTTTGCTAAGTAAATTACTGTTACATTAAGGCATGTCTGGAGAGCAAAGGGCCTAATTCCAAGACAAAATATGATCAGAAGATCAGTCATCTGCCTCTAAGGTACTTCTGTTACGCAGACTTGTGCGATGAAATGCTTGGAACATGAATCTGTATTAGATGGGTTTAGTCATGTTCGATGTCAAAGAATACATATTGTGTCTCATGTACTTCTTTGTCCTCCAACCTACTGGTGAATTTATTTCAGAAATTCCAAGATACCCATGTTTTGAATAGCCAGAGCTTCCTTAGAGGTAGGGTACGGGTATGTATGCTGTCTAGGGTGAAGCATAAATCCCTGTAGCTTCAGCGGGAATTGGGTCAGGCTTTGTACAACTGTTATGTTGAGACCTTTGATCAATGGCTGCTCTTTCTTGAAGGAAAATTTCCAAATCAAACTTCTATCAATGATATTTTTTTTTCCTCCTATTCCTCTTTTTGTTTGGGAAAAAACCCCCAAAAGTAACTAAAAAACTAGCAGAAACAAAACCACGTCTGGATAAAGATTTCTGTCATATTAATTCCTGGTTCACAGATAAAGTGTTTATGTTTTTGTAGTAGAGTATCTCAGGGGGTGGTATTATAGATACAAATCTACATTCAAAAAAACCCCAACCAAACATAAAAACCCCAAACCCCCTGTCCTGGTTTTCGGCTGGGATAGAGTAAAGTTTCACAGGAAGCTGGGAGGGGACACAGCCAGGACAGCTGCCCCAGACCAGCCAAAGGGGTATTCCATACCATGATGTCATGCTCAGTTTTTAAAGGGGGAAGTTGGCCAGGGAAGAGGGGTCACTGCTCAGGGACGGTCTGGGCATTGGGCTCCAGGGGTGAGCAAACTGCATTGTGTATCACCCGCTTTGTATATTCTAAGTCCTGTTGTTATTTTCCTCTCCCTTTGCTGTCCCAGTAAACTGTCCTTATCCCAACCCACAAGTTTTACCTTTTTCTTCTGATTCTCCTCCCCATCCCACTGGGGGGCAAGGAGTGAGTGAGCGAGCAGCCATGTGGTGCTTAGCTGCCAGCTGGGGCTAAACCACAACACTCCCAAAAAAAACAAACCGCCAGAAGAACCTAATGACAACCCTAATTTGGTTTATCTTTTTATGGCTTTTAGGATTCATTTGATGCCATAAGCTTAAAACTGTTAGCTAAGTAGGAAGACCTCTGGCTGGCTTTCTGGCATGCTGTTCTGTTACCATGAGATGGATAGGTAGTCCTGTTAATCACATCCTCTGGTATGTGTAAATACAGTGATTTACATCATATGATTTAATCTCCGTGAAAACAGGACTTACAGGATGCTTCATAAGTGTTCATTTATCAGTAATAACGTTGATAGCACATTAGGTCTGCTGAGCTCAGGCTGTTTAAATTCAGAAAGAATTTGTCATCTAGTGATTCTGTAACCTGTAAGCCTTTTCCACTGTCTCTAGTATGCTGTAAGCCCTAGTTATGCTCTGGGCCGTGGTAAGGCACTGAATGGCAGTAGAGCAATGTTTGCATTCAACTTGAAATCTTTTGGCTTCCATGTATTTCCTTCATTTGGCGTACTGCAGCATCTCTGCTTGGGCATATGTCCCTCTGACATACTGGATTACTCTGGTCAATGCTTTGTTGAGAAATGCTTTCCATATCCAAATTCTAATTAATGTTCCATTAATTTTCAAATTAATTTCTTTAATTTTATTATAAATACAATCTTATAAACTTAAACTTTCTTTCAAAACCAGTGTCAAAGTAGATTTTGTGTTGAAAGTACTAGTGTTGCCTCCTCTCCTATTTAGCAAGTTAAAAAGAGTAAGTAGGGCACTGATAGGTGGTTTTTTATTACCGTAGTTCCATTCCTTCTTTATGGATTTTTTTTTAATTTTTTTTTTTTTTTAACTAAAACTGTTATGGAAGTGAATTACATAGCTTCTGGTAGTAAGTGGGGGAAGGGGAACCAAATAGGGATGTTGAATTTTTGACCCTGCTCAACCAGCATCCATCACTGCAGATCACAAAACTGATAAGAAAGTTCATTTCATGTATGACATCCAGCAAACTTAAACTATTGAGTACTTTAGTATAAAAATAGAGATATTAAAAATACAAATTTCAGTATAATAAAACCTCTTTCCTTGGGAGATAACTCATTACAAAAAGGAGATGAAAGTAGTTATTTAACATCTCATTAGAATTCTCCCTATTCATGTTGTCTGAATATCTAAAATAATTACTTTAAATACCTTTTGGTCTTTATTCTTTTTTATTTTACTGTTACTTTATTAGTGTCACTTTATTACTATTCATTTTTAGTATTTTTTATTATTTAAAATTACATTTACAAAAGAGAAGTTTTTTGATTTTAAGGAACTAAGATTTTTGCTCTCTGAATATAGGAAGTTGGAGATAGAAAATTAGAGAGGATGAATAAATAGAGGATTAAACCAATAAATAAATTCTACAGGTTTTGTCACTTGGATTGAAGCCAAGATTCCAGTGATTGTATTCATCCTTGACTGAACAAGCTGCAGGAGGAGAGCACATGCTGAGAACAGTGGAATATACAGCAGAAGCAGTAAGGCAGAAGCACAGCTAATTAGAATTCCTGTAGGCTTTATCAACAGGTCTGCAAAATACAATAATTAAGATTTGACTGTGAAAACATGTCACTTTGATGTTTTTGAGATGAGACAAACTAGCTTAAAATTACCCTGTTGAAAATTATCACTTAAAATCTCTTCTTTTATAGTCATATATATAATGCATGTGCTACTACAGTGATTTTTGCAATTACTGCAATCAAAGCTAGCACTAATTTAATTTCTCAATAAACTGTACAATACATACATTTCTGCAGGCTGATACTAAAATGAAGCTAGGTTGGTAGAAAAGTACTGTATCTTGGTACAGCAAAAATGTGTGTATTTACCTGAGAGGTATGTTTTGAAGTAGGAAAATGGCTGTATGCAGTAGATTTGCATAAAGACTGCTTGATATTTATGTCTGGTAAATGTTCTGGGAAGATGTAGTTAATTGAGTCAGCTATTTTAAAATGAAGTTGGTAGTGCTGGGCAAAGTCTAATAACAGCTGAAGATTTAGTTTGGAAGGAGGAAATTGATGGTGAAGCTTGACATTCCACCTGTAAATTATCCTGTAGAAAAGAAAGATGGGGAGAAATACAGTAGTTGACAGGTTGATGTGTCAGTGCCTATATTAAAAATCTTCCTTATAGGTAAGGATAGGGGTCTGTTTTAAACCTGCAAAGCATTTTAAAAATTTCTGCCATGCTATCCTTTAAAATGTTTACAGTAGAATAATGTAACTAAACTCTTTCTTGTTTGATGATTATGCAGCTGGTGAAACTAAGTCGATAGAACGTGCAAGTGTTGTTACAGTAGTGTTGTCACCGTGACTGTCTCATAGTGGTGGTCTGAGGATGAAAGACGGGTAAGATGGGGAGGGAGAGGGTGGTGGCTCTTTACTGGTTGATTTTTTTTTCTTTTTTTTTGTAGGAGAGGAAAGGTGAAGGGAGAAAATAAGAAAATGTTTGAGATTTTTATGAGAGAATCTGTATTGTTTTGCTGACTTTGTTTTTGCTGGGCTCTCTGCTTTGCCATTTTTATTAGCAGCTTTAGTGAGAATATGGCTTTTGTAGGCTCCCTGACTGCTTCCAGCCACCTTTAAAACATTAGATTTAACTGCAGCAATAGCTGCAGTTCCTTTATCTGGAATACCAGATACAACACTGCCCTCAAATAATGTATTACTCATTTGGGTATTGTTTTAACAGAACTAATATATAAAGTTATTGGGAACTCTGTTCGAAACTGTTTCATTGTCTTAATGGTTTTTGGTATGTGAGGATAAAAGAGAAGGGCAAGTGTCACTTGGCCATGCTTTCCAAAATAGTGATACAGTGGTGGTAATACTTAGAAATATTACATATTTTTAAGTGTTCATACTAGTTCTCCTGATTTTTTTTAAAAGGCTTAATTTCTTAAAAAAAAAAAAAAAAAGGGTTTAAAAAGATTACCTTATCTACAGGCTGTTACAGAAATACATGCATGCGATTAGGTTTATGGATGTGAATGTAAGCATGTAGAAAAGGAAGTAACTTTGAAGGAATATTACTTGCAACACAGCATGTTTTCATCTGATATGTGTAAGAACCCTCTGGATTTTTTTATTACTTCTGGTAGTTCTTGCTGTACTTCAGATGAAGCAAGCCTAATTAGAAAAGATATTAAGAAAAGCCTTCTCTCAGGGAATCTTTTTTTCCACAACTATTATATCAGTCTTTCAGGAGGTATTATTATACTATCAACCTAATAACTAATGTATAATAAAGTAGCTGTGCAGTTCCTCCCCCTGCTCTGGCTGCGGCAGAGGGGCCCTGGAGCTCTGGAGCTGCAGTGCCATCTACTGCGGAGAGGCCAGAGCCGGGGAGAAGCATTGATAAATCTTACAGCAGCCAGTAGTGGATTCCTTTTTTTAATATGATGATATTAAAATTGTAAGTGATTTTTACAGTGGGGTATTTCACAGTGCATATGTAGGCTGTCTCTCCAATACAGCTTAACTACAGAAAGAATATAAATGCATCAGGAGCTAAGTTAATGAACACATGATCTCTAGACCTTTTTAAATACTTGAATTTTTCTCCCTAGGATAAAATTTAACTGTACCCTAGAGTGGGTTTACATTTAGTCGTAAACTACAGCAGAATTAATTGTATGTTGCACTTATTCCTGTTGTCGTTTTCCCTAATAATATAAAATTCAGCCAAAATTTTACAAAAACTGTATATTGAAATCGAGGTAATTAAATCCCAACATGACTTTCCATCATGTTGAGGTATACCTGGCAGCCTATCTTTAAATGACTTCCCTTCTACATGCACTGGAAGCAGCAGGTGTTCAGAACAGCTTTTGTATGGTCTTCTGTGAAAGCTAAAACTATTCAGGAAAGTTATCTCCAGTGTTGTGGTCTTATCACTGAAGAAAAAAAAAATTACAGAAACAAATGACCTTTTTTGTGTCAGTGTGTCTTTTCTTTCTGTTACTCCACTGATAAACTAGTGCATGGAGGTGGAGAGCTTCTATCTTATGCTTTTTTTTTTCTTCCCCTGAGTAAATTCCTAATCCTGATACATATATATATATACATATATATGTATATTTGTAGTCATTCATCTTTGTTATCCTAATTTTATAATGGCGTAGTTTACAAAGAAAGTTTAACTTAATAGCTGGATGTCATGTTCCAGGAAAATATGACTGATTTGTTTTTACTTGTAAGTAAACTGCAAAATAGCATGCAACTTTCTTTGCACAAGTACGCATTGAGAAAGATGAGGTAGACTTCTTAGAATTCATGTTCCTTTATTATTTCCTTCTTTCCCCTAGGTAAATACATAAAGTCAATAGGAACACCATGGAATAAATGTGTGCGTGTGTGAGAGCACACTAATCTATCGCACAGCAACTATCAGATGCTGAAACAGAAGTTGCCACGTTCTTCTTGGATTATTTTATGCTACCTCTACAAAGGAATCAAAATCATGTAGTTCACAGACTCTTGAGGCTGGAAGGAACCTGGGAAGTGTTTAGTCCGGTCCCCACGTTACTGCAGTGTCTGTGCTAAATTCAAATTGGGTGCTGTTTTCGGGCTTACTCCAGTTGGGTGTTGCAAAGCTCCAAGGGTGGAGATCCCACCAACCTCTCTGGCAGCACGTTCCAATGCTTAGTTATTCTCAGAATGAACTGAGGAACTTTTCTTTTCTTGTATCTAGTCAGTCTCTTCTGTTTCCATTTTAGGAAGAAGGAAAGTTTGGAGCTGGAGTATGGGGTTTTTTGAGTAATCTGTGTGGTTACTGTAACTGGATTTCCACACACAGTCACTTAAGTATTTTTGCACCTTAAAGAAACAGATGTGACACTTGAAAATAAGCGTTTGTCTTTCATGAGGGCACAAATAGTGTATTAACTGATGCTTGGGAATCAGTGTAGATGAGCTGTATGTTGTAATTAATTCTAAGAAAGAAATTGGCTTATATTTTGAAATTATTAGGATATTCTCATTTTACCATGCCGAGGAAAAGCTGTTTCAGTAATTGCATTTCTTGTTTTCTTTTACTGGAGACATAATATGGACATGGACATCTTGAATTGCTTTTTTTATTACACATTTAATGAGGATTTTGTGTACTGTGATGTAAATGGTAATGTATTTCAGTCATTTAGGGGTATAGTTAACTTAACTTTAATTTTACCTCTGAGCTAGCAGAAAATGAGACAGTTCATCTGGTAATGAATGAATACCTATATAGTTTCAAAAATAATTACCCTTTATGCTTCATTTGTGTGTGTGTATATACATCCTGTGAGATGATGCATTGATCTAGTTGAACTGACTGCTCTTTGCTAGTAGGAATGACTATACTTGCACTTAAATTCTTACAGAAAGTCAGCGATTGCTGGAAGGAATGGCTTAGATATAGACTAAAACCCTGAAGGAAATACATTTTCTATACCTAACTTGTATCAGCAACCAAGTACATTTTTGCTGCTAGCTTTCCAAGTCGAAGCAGGTAGTAACACTCAGTTTCATTGTGCTGTGAGCAAATACAGTATATTTTCTGTCTGGATACCATAGGAAAGCAAATTTTTGAAACAAGGTATTTGTAGAATATTAAACCTACTATCATGTCAGAGCACCAGCTGGAAAATTGTCTGTAGTTCTACATGCACAACGAAATCAGGCCTGTGTGGCTTTTTGTGTATGGTGTGGACTTAGGTCTGACAAGTTAATTTTGAGGTATTATATTCTTGTGACGCTTCACTGAGATTAATTGAATTTTGGCTAGTTTTGTCCAGCTCGGTTACCATAACTAATATTTTGTATGTTCAGAGAATGATGGCAGAATTAACTCCTGCATCCTCAAGTCATAGGTGGCAAAACACAAGGGAGCTGCATTAACTATGTTTAACAAGTGTGGCTTCACAATAGACTTACTACTCTTCATAGGCTTCCTCTGTGTCACAAGTAATATTCAGCTGAATTATTTTTATGTATAATTCCCTCTACAAGACTGTGTCTGTCATCAGTGCTATTGGAAATAAAATACATGTATTCTTGAATTTTTATGGTTATCCTAGGACTTTTCTTGTCTTTCCAGTTCTGTTAAGTTCTGTTAAGTTCTGAAATAATGTTTTTATGTGTTTCCTTCCATATGTCTGATTCTAGCTTATAACACAGACTTAAAACTTGTGTATAATAAATTCTGCAAGTAAACAAAACAAACAAAAAAAAAGAGAGAAGAAAAAAGAAGACCAATGCATATATAGAAAGAGATCTATACCTGTTATATCTTTTATATATGTAACTGGGCTTTTTTGATCCTGTAGTTCTTTGAACTGTATCTTTTTGAAGACCGTAAGTAAAAAAATGTATGAAAGCAATACTTGAGGTATATTTGACAGATAAAAATAGCATTTAGAAAAGGTGTATTTCACTTGAAGTTGTAAGAAATCCTATTTTGCAATGAGGAAAGAGATTCAACTGTTACAAGGTATTGCACAACTTTGATGTCAGTCTTCTATTCTCAGTCCCCCGTTACTACTCAGTGCTTTCTTTTCCCTCTAACAAGCTTCAGCCTTTACTGGAAAAGAAAGAAGTTCTGGGAATGATTATTTAGCTTTGAAAACCTTTCTGTTTACTTAACAGAGCAAACATCAGACTCTGCATGTGTTCTTAAGTATTAATAGATGAGCGAGTTGTTCTTTAAGTAAGTTTGCAATAAAATTTCAAGCGCAAAAAGCTTTATTCAGAGTTCTCACTGGTGGATATGCAGACTCCTTTGCCTCATTCTGCTCCTGTAATACTAGAATAATAATTTAGGGAATTTCTGATAGAAAGTGCTCTTTCCTTAAGGCATCATTCTCATCCATTCCAAAATTCTAAGAATGCAGCCTTGTTTTATGTTTGTTACAAAAATAGCTTTAATCGTGCTGTTGAGATTTTTCCATACCTTATGCTGCTAGTGAAGTTGGTTTTCACTGATATCTTGGTTAGGTATAACGGAGCTTCCTGTCAATGTTTTTCCATAACTCTGCAGTGAGTCCTCAATATATTGTGTTTGATCTAGATGGGATGTTGTTGTTCTTGCAATACTGTGATGTAAAAGATAAAGCTACTATACCAATTATATATGTAGAGAATTCCCTTGACGGCTGAGTAGTATTAAAAAAAAAATTCTGAAAACTCTCCCAAACTGAAAACTTGTTATATTTGAGAGAAATACAGATGAAGTCCTGTCATTATTGGCTCCATTTGAAAATCAGATTGTGTAAAGGAAGTATTGAGAGCCATCAGCTGGCATTATAAGTACCACAGTGTTTCCAACACTGTTAGTTACTTAGAGCAATAAGTCATTAGTAACATCTGGCTAATGTAGTAAACTTAAACCAGCAGCTCTTGGACAGTATGCCAGGGGTTAAGAGTTAAATAGGCTAGCACAGTGCACAGTAAGAAATAATTCCCCCAAATTAATGTTTCCTTAAACCAAACAAAAAAGAATTTGCAAATATCAGGGAGGGTGGTTATTATTTTTTAAGGCTGTAAATTCCCAAAGTGTGATGCATGCTGGATGCTTGGATGATACTGTTAGGGAAGACTAACAAAATAAACAAAAAGCAAACTAACTTCTTTAAATAGTCTACTTCATGATTTATGCTTGACGTTCAGTGTAAGAACAGTCAAGTTCTTATTAAATATTTTGATTTATTGGTAAGTAAATAGCATATTTCCAACTAATATGTGGCATGAAGAAATATCAGAGGCAAAAAATACTCTGTATAATGACAGTTCTTACACAGAATATATTATACATATGTGCCACAAAGACAGCTTTTCAGTTGCAGTCAAAACAGTTCTACAACAGAAAAAACAAACAAAAAACCCTCCTCAAATTAATGTCATTCATCATCTGGTGGTTTCATGGAAAGAGGTTATCAAGGGCTACTTGAAATACAGTAATCTGTTTGGTAAGATTTTTTTTTTCTTAAGAACTTTCAACGAGACTAGGAAATGTTGGCTACCCTGCGGTTTCACTATGAAGTAGTGATTTGAAATACTTATGGCCTTGAATATTTAAGACATACTGGTTTCATGAGACTTTTTATGAACTTAGATCTACTCCAGTGGTTGTTTGGAAGATAAATAAGTCCAACCTCTCTGAAGTACTTATGAAAATTTTCCCAGAGGTTACTGCTATAATGTTAGTATAGACTGCTGTTATGATAAAGGTACCAAACATCTAGAATTTCCAAAAAAAAAAAAACCAACCCAAACCCAAAATGTCTTTGTCCCTTGTATGTAGGTGAAGGTGATATCCCTCTTTTCTTACAATAATATTTCTAACCCAGAAAGTCTTAAACCATTTGTAGGAAGGATTAAATCACCTCCTATTCTGTTATAGTGATACTGTGACACTTACCAAAGTACTGTACAGATTTGACACTATCCATTTTTCATGTTTGTTTTTGTTTTCAGCGTTATTCATAAGGCTGTAATAGGCATTTAAAGAAATACTGTAGGATGATACACTTGTATACAATCTGTACCTAAATGAAGCTGTAGTTACTGAAAACTTATTTTTTTTTCAGCACCAATAACATAAAAATGGTATAAAACTCAATTTGTGTTTTGAAGTCAGTTCTAGAAGGCTCATTTTTTTCCTACCCAGATCCCCAATTTGAAATTTTAAGTAGTATACAGGTATTTTCCTCCAAAGACTGAAAATATGGAGCTAATGCTGTGTGCTTAAGAAGCCAAGGATGGTATGAATTGCACTTCTGAGTCCCTTTTTTTAGTTAAGTACCACTTTACAAGGAAATTTACACATACCTCGGTTGGTTGTAATACATCTTAATTTGATGATGTGTTTAAAAAATCTTTTTCAATGAATTCTTCAGAGACTGATTTGCTTCAGTGCCGAAAATCTGTTCATCTCCTGCTTTCCACTGTGAATGGAAATAAAACTGTCCAGTAACATGAAGTTAAGATGCTGATTATTAGTCTCCTTCCTTTTGAAGAACAAGAAAGGTTAAATTAGCTTTAGAAGATCTTGAATTGTGAATAATTTGTATCTGATTCTATGATAAGAGTTAAAAATATTCTGCACAGGTTTTGGGGTAAATAATGTTGACTTGCATGTTGGAAGCACGTTCTTTCTGTTGGCATTATAAAAACACGTATAAAATCAGTGATCAGAGTTGATGCACAGTTACTATAGATGTTTTTTTGCCCATGGCTAAAGTTATGACTGATTCCCTGGTGAAGACTGAATACATAAAAATACAGTTTTTTGTTGAGATGGAGTATATGAGAGTGGATGAGATATTGTACAACTATAGATCTTTGTTCTTCTTTGCCATTTTCAAACTTACCTGCTGTGTGATCTTGAGGTATAGTTACAAGAGTTAAGGACAGAGTCCTGAAAGTACGTTGTCTCTGCATCTGCAATGTAATGAAATAGGTTTTTGTGTTTTGCTGTGGGACATAATAGCCATCAAAAACAGAAAAACAAGACTTTCAAACATACCTGAAACAGTGCAGCCTGTCATAAAATGAAAGTCAATATCAAATACTTCAAAATGAAAATATTGAGCACAACATTGCCAAATGAAATATTCCAATTTGAGAGTATCAGAACATCGTTACTGTGAAACACTTTCCTGTTGTCAAATCGAGTTTTCTTCTGCTTTTACCTTCTGTTCTATTAAGTATGTTAGTAGTTCAGTAGAAGGAAAATAAAACTTAGGTATTAAATTTCTGACAGTGTAGAAATGGTGATTTTTATCCTTCCCTACCTTTATCATGGATGTTTTTACTAATGTCACCAGCTGAGGTTTTTAGGGCTGCTAGAGTCCCTTCTGCAACTTTAGCATCAAACCTGACTTACTTATAGTGTCCGGTGATGCACTTGTCAGGGCAGCGACTTGTCTTTGATAAAGTTAATTTAGAATTCAGAGAGATGCGAAGTTACTAGTATAGGGGAAAAAGGGAGTCACTAGCTTGCTTGTGCAAGAAATAAAAGATGGACAAAAGTCATGCTAGTTTGATGTGTAATGGTGAGCTGGAGTGCTTTAGACCTTATATTTGTAATAGGAAAATTGATGGCCTGTGCTGTACGAGGTACTGAAAGCTGCATCAAGAATAATAAACTAAGTGTGCAGATTTTGAGATGTGGATTCTTTGTCCATGGAAGCTTGACTATCAAATTGGGTTTTTTTGATGAATTTTTTCATGAACTATTTAAAAGCTGCAGTTTTATAATTAGCCTTAAGAAGAGAGAAATTGTATGACAGCTGGTTTTAGCTGATAAATGATTCTCTGCAGCATACAGTCACTGTTTATGGAGATTTGGTGTTAGCAGTGCATGAGACTGATCTATCAGGGAGAACTCTCTCATGAGATGAAGGACCACAGATGTGCAAAGCTGTCAGTGATACTTTAAGACTTGAGGTGGTTAATTTTTGTTTGGTGGAGAACAGGAGAGGAGGAAGAGGAAGAGAGAAAAGGATATAAGGTCAAAAGGACAACAGTGGCCACATCTCTTCACTGTTCTTGTGGTAGCTAAACTTTTATAAGGCACCTCATCAGCAAATCTGGAAGCCAGATCTTACTTAAAGTGTAGCATGTCTGAAGATACCAGGTAGTCTGTTTGTAAGACAATTAAATGTGCCAGCTGAGGACGAAGGTGGTAAAGACAAGGTGAATTGCCATGTAATTTGTATCTTGTGGCAGACTATTAAAAAAATGCATTCAGTAGTGAAACAAAGCTTGATAAGTTTTCTTTGCTTCAGAGGTAGAAAGACTCCTGAGAGACTAACTTTCTTAATAGACAGACAGTTTCTGCAGATGTAAGCAATCATGACATTTGTGAGGAGGGAAGAAAAAAATTGCAGAAAAACTTCTTGACTGCTTAATTTTGCATGAAACAATTCTCATGTAAAACCTGAAGAAAGACCAAAAATTAGAAATTTATTGATTTTCCTTATTTACTTGCTGGTTCCTAGGTGGAAAAGCCATCTTTGTAGGATTTTATAGTCTTAGGAGAAGTGGAGAAAAATGTGTGACTCATCAGCAGTGATAGGCAACCACTAGTCTGATGGCATGAGAGCTGGTAGTAGCTACTGACTTGACCATGATTTTAAATTAATGACATTTGTGAAAAGTACTCATGTTACCAATTTCCAGCCCCTCATGTCCTGACTTTTGGGTCCCTTAGAAGTGATTAAATGGAAATAGGATTCATATTTTACAGTCTGTCAATAAGTCCCATCATATTTTTAGAAGAAGATATAGTTTCTAAGAGGCATTCACTGACTTAGGATTATACTGATTTTCTTAGCTGGTAATTACAGATACCATATAACGGAGAGGAGAGCAGGATGCTGTCATTCCCAAGCCATAAAATTGGAGAGGAGATGTGAAAGAATTATACTGGCTTTAAACAGATGGAATTTTTGTGTCAAGTAAGTTGGAGCTTTCCTTGTTGAATGATATTTCTGCAGTAACTCATCCAGTTGTTCCTATTCTGTTCCGGAGCCAGAGCGTTACTTTGAGTGACTGGATACAGTACTGGGAAAATGGGTTGCCTTTTACGACATGGATACCACTTTTACAGACCTATGTCACTGGGTACTTTGCTTTCAAACCACACAGATGATGGAAAGTCTAGATTTTTGGCTCATTTGTAATGAGTAAAGAAAATAGCAATGACAAAATGGTTAGTGTACTTATATTTATGCTCAGAACAAAAACAGAGAAAGCCTGCCAGAATTCAAAAACTGAAAACACAGTAGTTGATTGTAGCCCGGTAGTTATAATAAGAGCAGGCACAATTTATTTTGGCATTTATAAACGCCATTAGGTTAAATACCTCAAGTACATTGTCACCTCAGCTACAAAGGAGAAATTAAATTACGTCGATCAAATCACTGACCTTGCGGCTCAGCAACCAAACCTGAATGTGTGGGGAGGCATTGTCATTTCAGCTTGGAAACAAGCCACGGGGTTTTTCTTCACATTGTTCTGAGTGATGATGTTCAATAAGTAGAAGTTTGGATTTAGTGTATCTAACCCAAAATCTCCACAATGAGGTGAAGTAAAGTTGGTAGCCAACTAAAAGCGAAATGAGTTTGCTGCACACAGCAGAATGGTTGCCTGTATTATAAAAGAAGAATCAAGCTTGAATGAACAACAGTACCATTAGAAACGTTAGGCTTTTGATCCTGTATGTCTGAAGAGTTCTCTTTGGTATTTTAATTAAACCTTTTAGTGTGTTTTATTACGTGATTAATGCTGATGTCATTGATGAATATGAAGATTATTATTTTCCTTTTATCACTTAGCAATTGAGTTTTGTGTGTAATTTACTGCTCCACCTTTTATTATAAAATAGATCAAGGGAAGTTTCCATTAATCTTGTTCTTTTGGCTGCAGTCGACTTTTTATGGAGTGAATAGCCATCAGTGGAGGCAGCGCATTAAAAAGAACAGTGACAAAGAAAATTTAATTTGCTCAATAGCTTGGTTGCAAAATGTGTTTGGAATGGCGAAGAGATCAGGTCTGTATTACATGTTTAACATTGAAAAAATTGTCAGGCTTGTACTTACAGTGTGACTAGTAATATGTAGAATTTTGATTCTGCTACCTTATTTACTGTTTCCTGTCTCTTCACAGTTACTGTTTAATGAACAAGAGTGGCTTGGTCTTATTAAGCAGCTGCTGTCCTGTTTGGATGCCATCATAATTGAAGAGTAACTTTACCCTTTCTTTGCATCATAACAAAACCAGATGTGACTGCCCAGTGCAGTAATGATTTTTAAGCCTTCTTCACCCGTTACCTAGTGCAGAGGAATCTTAAGTCTATAGACTTAATTTTAATTACCAACTTTGAAGCTTTCTACAGTCATAAATGTCTGCTTTCCCATTTCCCAGCGTATTTAATAAATTAAACTATTTAAAGAGTGTTTCTAGGTTGATTTATTTGCTTGCTTTGTTTAAAGAGTATTTGCTGTATGTTTGAAACCCAAAATACAATTTCATGGTAAGCACTATCTAGTTAAATAAGTTTGAACATAACATATATTTATGTATTCAATTAAGAAAATATATGTTTAGCTGATATTAATGCTAACTCTCCAGCTTCTGGTACTTGAAGTAGTCTCAGCCACAACTGGTGGCTCCTCCCACCCCCCAAGCATAAGTAAAATTTGGGCAGAAATAAAATTTATATATATATGCTATTATATTGCCAAAACTCAGAAAATTAAGGTTAATGGATTGAAAGCAAGTTTCATTCAAAGACAGAAATTTTAAGTTCGAGGCATTAACTTGCTGGAGTGATAATCATCTTCCTCTGAGCCCCTTAAGGCAGCTTGCTTTCCTTTGTCCAGAAAATGAAAACTGATTGTGTATATGTCTATGAAATTTCAGTGGAGGATTGAGTTTAGCACAGTCGGCCTGGCAGGTGCACCCAGACTTGGCGTTGAGCTGGTTAGGTTATACTTTACAAAGTTGTTGATGTTCTTAGTGTTGTGCTATTGGAAGTTGCCGGGAGAAAGCAGCGATCTTCACTATTGCTTTTTGTAATGCAGCCACAGTGTCTTTCTCTTTTATTTATCCCAGAAGGTAGATTAAGCAATAATGTGTTATATTATATATTCATATTTTTTTCCCCTTGACTGATTCCTGAGCAAAAACTAGTAAACCAGGAAATAATTCAAATCAGGCTTCTCCCCATTCCTTTCTCAGGTTTTGTGATTAAATACATAAACTTTACGTGAATGAAGCACATTAATCCTGTCTGTTGTTTCCAGTGTGACTTTGTACAGAGCTAAAGCCTCTTGAATTTGGCTTTCCTTTATCAAGTGAACTGTATTGGATCTGGTAGAATTACATATTGTAGAGTTTCATATTTTTAAAGTAATCTTTAATGAGAATGTTTTTGCTTGTTTGTGTGGTTTTTTTGGTGGTTGGGGTTTTTTTGGGGGGGGCGGGGGGTGGTCTTTGTTTTTAACCCAAGTTATACATTGGAGATGTTCGTGGGTGTTTTCTAGTGGGGACAATTTTGCGCAGGAATCAATGATCTGTCTGCAGATGGAAAACACCTGTTTAAGCAATATTTAAAGTCATCTCCAAAGTACTGTTTGAGGTGTGATCGTGGCTAACTTGTCATAATTGGGTATGCTTTGCAAATAATGTTTGAGCTGGAAGTACTGTAGTGGCACATAATAAGATACAGTGTGCAAGAGAGATTTTTCTTCTCGATGGGGGAAGGAAATGATATCTGATGATTACATCCTAGTTACCTTCTCAAGTATTTTGATACTGTAATGATGATTGGCTCTTCACTCATGATAGAGAGAACAGTAATGACTAACGCGTCTCTTTAAGGATTCAGTTTTAAGTGGGGGCGATACTTAGATTTGACGTGCAGCCAGGGATTGATCAAGTGCCTAGACAGCAGTTGAAGAGTAAAATGCTACATCTAGGAGATGTTTAATTCCTCTTTCTTGATATATTGTTTCTCAAAGGATGTTACTTTTTGTTAAGATTCCACTTTCCTAAAGTACCACTTTTGTTCTGCTGCTCTAATGTAGATATTCAAGGTAATGGAGTTATTCTCTAATTTTTTTTTTGAATGCAGAAGCTACTGACTTTTACTTGAAGCTCCGAAGAGGAAGGGGGGAAAAAAAAGCTACAGACATAATGATTTGATGACTTAGAATTCTGATGACTTCCTATTGCACTACAAGTAAGAGGACAAGGGAATATGAGTCCATATGTTATCTTGATTATGAATCAGTGGGCAGATTGAATTGATTGCATGTAGATTTTTTTTTAGGTACTCCAAAGGAAATTTTTAATGTTTGTGAAATCTCTGAGAAGAGACATCCTGAACTCAAATAAAGGATTTAGTAGATGACTTTAATTCCGATATATGAATGTTTTATGCAGACTGTGTGCACAGTATGCTAGCTGTTCACTGGAGTTGAATAGTCTATAAAAATCAAGGTTCCTTAAATCAGTGTGGGACCAGCAGGAGCCCTGAAGAAGGAATAAGAAAGTGAAGCATGAATCCACTGGCAAAGTCCAAATTAATCAATTTTTCTGTAGAAGCAAATCTGTTCCTGTTTCTAAAAGAGAAGAAAGCTGTTTAAAGATCTTAAAATAATGTGATCTCTGGAATGGATAGTAAATTCACAGGAGAATAATCTATTAAATAAAAATCTGATACAAATCTCACATGAGTAACAAAATTACTCATCTTAGTTGACTGTCTACCTTTGAACTAAAAAAGACTAAACCAGTTTTATATGCTTCTCTGACAGTTCTTATTACTGATTACAATTATGTTGACCAGTTATAGCGCTCATTATGTGCAGAATATAAATCTTTCCTGGCTGATTCTCAGCACCTTCATTTACCAATTTATTATTTTTCTAGCTGATGTATATTATCCTAATTGCATAATGCAGATCTCCCATTTCAGGCTTGTTTGCAGGAGGGAAGGAATTCTAGACAGTCTTTCTTGGGAGCTAACTTTAGCATTTAACTCGCCATCAACCTGATGCTTACACAAGTGGAAAATTACTTCCTCAAAGCAGTTGAATTGCATTTTTTTTTACTAGAATATTAGGATCTTGCAATTTGTTACTGATCTAACTCACAGATTTTTTTAAGACTAGACAACGTAGTCACAAGTATTGTACAAACAATTTTTAGGTGACTGTTTAAAGAGAAATAATTTTCTTTAAAAATCGAGTTTAAAAACCACCACACTTTTTATTCAAAGCAAGGCACAAACCCTTCAAACAGATATGTTTAGGTGTAACATGAGCAGCCCTAGTAAAATGTTTTATGAGATACAGTAATTTTTTTTTTTATGTTGTCTAGGCACTAGTAATAGGATGTATTATAATACCATAGAAGTTGATGTGATTTAAGAATGTGGCTAAACAGGGAAGAAATGCATGCAGTCAGTATACGTAGCTGTATGTGGGATCAGACTGTGAACTTGTATTAAACAAATACGAGTTGTTTGATCTTACTGTTTATTAATCAGCTACTCAGTTGTTATTCCTATAATTTTTATAGTGCTTCACTTTGTATGCATTGTTTCATACCTGATATAAATCTTTGTCATTCACAGTCTTTTCCTTGCAAAATGACAAATTACATATTTTGAAAAAGTTTTTTTTTTCTTCCACAAAACATTTTAAGAGCATTAGAACGCGTTACTACTTTTTGATTTATAAAGCTTTAAAATACTTACAGCCTTGTATTCATAAAGCTTTAAATGGCTTAGGAATTACTTTTAAGACTACTGGATTACATGGCACCCTATTGAGATAGCTGGGAAAGTAAACTGTAGACTTGCATGAGTCAGGGCAAAAAAGAAAAAATCTGGAAAGAAGTTATGTATAATGTTACACTTCGGCTTGGCCAGGATGAGGGATGATGGAGGTAGGAAAGCAGTGCTCCCTCCTGGAGGACTGGTTTGGGGTTAGCAGGCATCAGCTCTTGCACCCTTCCACACATCTCGGTAGTCATGGCAAAAACTATGCCGACTTAAAATACGTTCCTGTAAAATGCAAAATATATTGTGCTGGGAAAGGGATGTGATAGAGGAACCTTTTCTGCATGGGCCAGCCTTGAAGTTTCTTTCTCCTGGTTGACCTACGAGGCTGGAACGGACTCCAGCTGTGGTCTGTGGGGAGTGTTGTCCTTTGGGGAGGCTGTCCAAGGCTGCCAGCAGAAGTAGAGCATTAAGTGAGGATTCGCACTCCCGTGTGCTTGCTGCGGGGGCTGGCAGGGGCTTAATCTAATTAGGTTCTGGCAGAACCAAGTAGGATGTGGAGCCGCAACTCCCAGTTCAGTGATGGGTCAGACAAATTGTGACAGCTAAAGAAAATTGAAGATGTGGAGGGAGAGTGGAAACTTTATTTAAGCTACCAGGATTCTTGTTATTGCTAGTATGGCATCAAGATTATTTTCCACCCCTGACAGAAGAAAAAATGCAGGTCATATTTGGAACTGTGACCGTACCTACTAATATTTTTACAGAATTGATGAACAATAACAGAAGCAAGCACAGCAGTCTCTGGAAAAACTCTCTGGGGTAGGTTGTCTCAGAAAGATTTGGGTTTTTAAGGATTGTTTTGAACACAGAAATCTGACAGACACAGAAGAATGCTTTTAAGTATTTTATTTTAAGTTAGAACTGTATTTATTGGAAAACCTTCATGAAACATCTTGATCAATGCTGACCTCCCTTCCCCCATACCAATTCTTGGTGTTCAGGCTGGACTTTCTGCCAATGTGATAAATTTAGAGATAAAGTACTTTGTAATGTTTAACAGCTAATATAAAAGAGAATTAACATTTATTGGCCACCTATACTGATAGCTGGAGAACAGCAATTGATGGAATGGGGGTGGTACAGAGAGGGGCACAAAGCATGTGTAAGTCTTGTTACCAATGTGAAAGGATTATAGTTTGGCTTTGTCATGTATTTGGAAAATAAGTAAGTGGAAGCAAAGCGAAAACCCACTCTTCATGGTACTTGTTTTTGCCATATTCATGCTCCCACCAACCAGCAGCAAGGTTGTAGTGAAAAGCATAGACCTGATAGCATTATCGTACATAAAACAGACACTTCCACAACTTGTCTTGGACATTGAATGATATATAGATACATAGAATAGATTAAATTGGATCAACAAACTACTTTCTACTTTCACTGTCTGTGTCTCTCTTGTATACTGTTATGCTAGTTTACAGATTCTGTATAATGCAAAGGTTGGACTGGCTGTGTTCGTTCCTTGCAGAGGATTATTCAATCACAAGCGTTGTATAGAAGTGCAGATGAAGGTATTGAGTCCTGTGCAAAAAAGATGTGAACCAACTGTTATTTTTTTAAGGGACAAAACAAGAGCCAGTGATAGCTGGTGTAAAAATCTGTTTGATTTATCTGGATAAATTCTAAAATCTGAAAGGAAAGTTGCTGATACTGTTTATCAAGAAATAGGTAGTCTGTTATGCTTTGTTTGTTGATATTTTTGAAGAGGGTATTTTGGCACTGCGTAAAAGCTTTTGATGAGAATTTAGGTGCCAGGTGTCCTATTCCCAACCCTTATTTCTCTGCTGTGCTGCTGTTAGTTGGAGACAGAGTACTGGCTTACGTGGGTGATTGGTCTGACCTGGCAGGGCAGTTCTGTTAGATAATGCGAACAGGGTGAAGAAGTCCAGTCCATGTGGGGAGCCCTGTTAAGACAGTCCCTGTGCTGCTTGCCTTCAGTCATAGAGCAGAAACTGAAGAAAAATCTGAAATAAACCCCAACAAACTAAACCCCTAACTCTTACGTGTTTGCTAGAAAAAAATATTAATTTTGTGGATTGTCATTTTGATTGACTTTTTTTTATTGTGTAAATTTTTACAGGTACACACCTTGAAATGCTGTCACTTAAAAACAACTACTGCTAATAGCAATGAATTTACATCTTTTGGTCAGAAGAGAGACTAACTTCCCTTAGGATGATACAGTGTCATTCCTGGTTTTCTTCCTGGAAATATGATGCACATTAGTAAGTCTGTAAGTAAAATTCCATTTAAAATCATCATAGTGCTGCAGGTAGATGTGGTAAAAAACAGGGAGTGGCTGTACTAAATAATTACTTTGCTTCTGTGAAATAGTCCAAAATGATATACAGGAAGTGTCTTCTGAAGGCTACATGAATAAACTTGCAGAAGGGATAAGTAAGGCAGTTACGAGAAACATTGGATGATATAAGAAGGATTACTGTCTTGTTTTGGTATTAGTCCCACTGGACTCTTCTAGATGCCTCTGGGTGCTGCTGTTATCCTTATTATGGTTAATCAATATGAAATTTATACTGTAAGTAGACTTCATTAGATTAAAAATTTCGGTCTCTATGTTACAAAGAAAGCCAAGAAGAGTTCAAGAGGAATTACTGTGAAGTTTGGTGCATAGGATCAAATTGTCAGAATCTGATGCTGTGATACCAGATAAATAGCAGAAATGCTACAGATTTAGGACTAGGGAAGGTGGCACTGTGGGGACCAGGGACACGGGCAAAAAAAAAAAACCCCAAAACAACAACAAGACTGCTAACTTGATAGCTTTGGCACTCCCTAAATGATTTGGTTTGCGGTCTCTTTCATCGCGTGCAATCAAGGAAATCTCCAGTAGAAATTTCAGTATTGGCTGTGTTGTACTATTTTCTAAATTATGTTGGATAAATTATAGAAAGTAAATATATTTTATCAACATTATTATAGAAATGATGGAATAAAATAGTAGTGGAGTAAGTCAGAAGTGGATCCAAAGCAGTCCTTATCTTGAATAAAGCTGAAGTGTGGCTAAATCCCAGACAGGAATCAGAACTTGTACTGCTGAATTTGCTTTGAGCGCAGCTGTATCCACTGAGAATATTTTGCTACCTGGAATATAATCCTGTTTTCTCTCTGGTTCCTTATGCTGTATCTAGATTAAGAATAGCACTTCAATAAACACTGCATAGTTATAATGAACACTTCTTGATTTCAGCTCTGAAAAGCTTGGGTTTTGTCATCATTGTTAACTTAATGCCAATTATGACTGTAATTATGGTTGCAGTCCCAAAGTACTTCATCCTCGCTGAATGCCTTTATTAAAACATTGCTATTGCTTTGACAGCGTGCACAAATTGCGCTCAGGATTACGTAGACACAAGAGCCTAAAAAGAATTTAGAAACCTTTAATCAGAATATTCTTAAAGTTATATAAAATAACTTCCTATTTCGTTCTTAGCTGTGGCTAACTCACTGTACTGTGGAATGAGGAGTAAAAAATAACTTTGCAGGTTTCATGTTGGGAAATGCAGTTATACTATCTTGAGAATGAACTTCATGGTACCATTATAAGGATGAGGAAAAAGCTAAAAGCTATTCATTGGTGAAGGTAGCATACCCTTATACTACAATTTTACAAAGATGAGCATTGCTACAGCTAGGAATGTGTTTCTGAAAGCTCTTTGTTCAAAATTACTTTGCAATGTTTTCCAACACCAATTATCAGATATTTGCAAGTAAAAGGTCTCTTTCTGAGATGTATCTCCCTTCCAGTCAATAAAATTTAAGCAGGATCAGAGGCTTCTGGGTGGCTTTAAAAGACAGGGCACTTAAAAGTGATTTTGGGTTCTTGCTTTTGTGATAAAATTAATTCAAAATTGAAGACTGTTGTTTATATGATACTGGATCGTAAGCTGCAAACCAAAAGTCACTTAATACAGCAGGGACCATGAAAGCACAAGTAAACTGAGAAGATGAACACGTGTGAGGTTATTCAAAGGAAGAACAAAATGTTAATGGGTCTTCTGGTGTCAAGTTTCTGTTCAGGTAGGGAAGTCGGCTTCCCCTCGGCTTTGGTACATGGCTTTCCAAAATATGTCCTTCACTGTCTAGCTTTTTTAAACATTACCACTGCTGCTGATGTTTATTATGCTTGTGACATAGCTAAAGTGAAAAAGGAAAACACAAAGCAGGAGCATATGCAGCCAATTAACCTTTAGATGGAGCTCTTTCTCCTTGGATGATGTGAAAGTTGCAAATACTTAAGGTACCTAATAAGTAAAGTAAGAATGGACTGATTTGTGCTGTAGTTCAGAATAGAATTTTTTTTTAAAAATGCATGTCTCTGCCAAAGAAAGAAACGTGTATCCTGTTCATACCTGTTAAAATATCTCTTAAAAGAACTAAATATTGATAAGGAAAAGAAGATGTATTATAATATTTTGGAAAATATGCAAGTATATTCTGTTTAACTCGAGGATAATTTTGTAATATGAAAGAATGTGAACACTGCATGTAAGATAATGTTACACAGCGAGCTGAGCTTCTGAGCATTTAAGTCTTTCTCATGGAGATGAGGAAAAGTAAGTTTGTTTTTTCCCTGTGAGTGGCAATGTGTTTGTGGGAGTGATCCTCAAAAGGACAAGAGCTGTTTGTTTCCTATCATGATTAACACACACCTTCATTAACAAGAGTTTCACGGTTTATCAGATTTAACTCCAGCATACCCAAGGCAATTCTGTTAGTGGGTCCTTGGGAAGTTGTCAATCTACCTTTGGATTAAGTGCCACTTCAGAATGATGTGTTCTCCAACATGCATAGTTCCAGGTCTCTGCCCTTATGCAGGATAAACCTGTTCAAGTGATCTATAGATTCGGTGGTGCCCACCAACAGCTCATCAGCTACTCCAGAGCGTGCAGTTAATCTAGCCTGCAGTTTTTTTGCTGTCGAGAAATTTGGGGTTGGCTATGGGCCATATTGTTCTGGCAGCAGTAGCAGCCTGCTTCTGCCTTTCCTGTACCACTCTGTTACGAGACAGGGGCATATCCATGATTTGATGAGAGAGTAGAATCATCCCACAGGGACAAAGTGTCTGGAGTTGTCCTGGTGGCAAATGACCAATATATTTAGCCCAAGGACTTCTCCCTTTTTTCTCATACAACTTGAATTGTTAAGAACAGAACTGACCTGATGGGTACATTGGTCCATGTAGGCCAATACTTGATCTCCAGCAGTGGCATTTTAGAGTAATACTGTTTAGGGTGATTGTGTGAGCCTAGTCACTCTTGGTTATCCATTCTCTTTATAGTCCTCCTGCATCCACACTTGATATATTAGGGATGTGTTCTGTGTGTTTTGGTAGTGTGGGATTATACAAATAACAGTTCTGTATTCAGATGGATATGTCACCTTCATGACTTTGAAAATGTTCATTGTATGTCCCCTTCAGCCTTTTCCTTTCCGGATGGAAGAGATCTAGCTTTCCAGCCATCCCTTGTAAAAGCCACTGTGTTCCATCCCCTTGGATCAATTTAGTTGCCGATGTCTCCCACCACTGTATCTTCTTAAGAGAGAGGCCAAAACTGGACCCAGTACTCATGATATGGTGTAGCCTGGTAAATATGTTTTTGCCATCACTAGTAGGCAGCCATATACCTTGCAGCAACCTACCAGTGCAGGTTCTTAGGACTTTTCTGAGCTTGGTGTGGGCCTGAGCTGCTTTTGGCTTGTTCTCAACAGTTGTCTAGTGGGCAAGTGACTATCACTTGACCTAGTGTACTTTTGAGATGAGCATTTCTGGTAAAGGCTTGAGATTGGATACTCACTGCCTAGCAACCAACAGTCCTCTGTGGCAGATGGGGCTACAGGGAAGCTATTGTGCCATTGCAATAGAACAAACAAACCCAAACCAAACAAAAAAAACTAACCCCAACCATCTATGGGAAATGCACTAATATGTGGTCCAGCTTTCATTTTTCATCTTCTTTGAGACAGCATTATTCTGAAATGAAGCTAGGATAATGTCAAAGCAATAAGAAACTAGGAGGCTTTGGACTAGGGACAGACACTGTGGAATGCAGTACAAACATTTTTAATGATTTTTTAATTATTAGCTTAATAAGCATTTAATCATTAAGCAATTTTAAATATAAATTATATTACTTAAACTTTAAAGGTGCTTTAAAATTACTTATTTTCAGGTCACTCATGTTTTTTTCAGCCTTGCTAAAGACTGTTTCCAGGAACAGCACACAAAGCATTAATAAGTGACTGTGACACATTCTTACAGAGAACTTTCCTGCTTATTACTGGTTGCCACACCAACTTTGTCTGGCCAGTGTAGGTGAAACAGGGCCCATTCTGTTGCCCTTAGGATACAGCAGAAAGTAGGCTACACAAGTGAAATATTTATCGAGGTACGCAATGCTCTGACTTTGCAAGCTTGTTAGGCTCAGAGTTAAAATTTATTTAAGCTATATGGAAATAAAAGCCCTGCCCAACCAAACAAACCACAAAACTCAAACCCGAAACACCCCAGACTTGCAGATAAAAAGATCTGTGAAAGATATGAAGGGAGCTGTGCATGAACTGCTTACACTGAGGTTACATCAGAAGTGGAATTATTGACAGTGGCAGCTAGCCTTTCAGTCTTTGTGCACCTCAATTTGCATCTGTTGGACAGATGCAATTCAGAAGCCTTTGTAAGGAATTCATATGCAAGGTAGTGTTTCCCTTGAGCTGCTGTCATCAGAGCATGGCTTTTAGAGACTGTGCTTCTCACAACACCCTTCTAGATTTCCTTTCTTCACAGAGGATGTAAACTCTTACAGCTTGTTTTCCACTTCAATTTTTTTTTCGGAGTCTAAACAGATTCAATGTTTTATCCTGAAATACGATCTTCCCTGTCCAGGAGAGCACCTGACTGTTCTTACTTAAACTAAGGATTGCTTCATTTCTTTAGATATGTAGATACCACTTTGATAACTTCAGGCAATGCCTTGTTCAATGTGAGTTAAAATGTTTCACCTGCTTTCATGGAATCATAAAATGGTTTGGGTTGGGAGAGACCTTAAAGATCACTTAGTTCCAACCCCCCTGCCATGGGCAGGGACACCCTCCACCAGACCAGGTTGCCCAAAGCCCCATCCAACCTGGCCTTGAACACTTCCAGGGATGGGGCATCCACAGCCCCTGTGGGCAACCTGTTCCAGTGCCCCACCACCCTCACAGGGAAGAATTTCTTCCTAATATCTAGTCTAAATCTCCCCTCCTTCAGCTTAAGGCCATTACCCCTTGTCCTGTCACTCCATGCCCTTGTAAACAGTCCCTCTCCAGCTTTCCTGTAGCCCCTTTAGGTACTGGAAGGCTGCTCTAAGGTCTCCCTGGAGCCTTCTAGGAGGGTGTTGTGCGGGAAAGTGTCAAATGCTTTGCATAAGTCCAGGTAGATCACATCAATTGCTCTTCCCTTATCCCCCAATGCTGTAACCCTGGCGTAGGCCGCTAAATTTGTCAGGCACAATTTGCAGTAGTTGAAAAGGATGGTCTGTGGTGCTCACAGAGGTAGACAGAATCCAGAACAGATTAATGGAAAATATGGGCAAATTAGACACATCGAATCCATTAATTGATTAATACCAATGTAATAAATGTGATTCTTTAATAGGAATTAAAGATCTTAAACCGTCTTACTTGTTAATATCAAACTTTTGAGAAGAATGAATATTGTCCAAAGCCAACAGTACAGAGAAGTTTTGTTCGAATTAATCTAAAGCTTCTCAATGTTGAAACATATGTATGGGAGATATTTCTGGCAACTCAAGATAGCCTGAATCAAAAGACACTGACATAAATACTGTTTTCTGCTTAACTGCCAGTGTGGCCTATCATTACATATCCTTGCCTGTGTGTTACAAAGTCTTTCTTTGTTTAGCTGCTCTTGACTTTGTCTTTTTACTCTGCTCTTGACTTTGTCAAGACCTACCACAACCTGATTCAACTATTCTGTCTGGCTCCTGGTAAGATCCCTGCAGGATGTGGTAAATCTTTATTAGTTTCATTAGACTTTCATTAGACAGAATAATCAGAGTCATGCCAACAAATCCTCTTGTTATTGCTGTATGAATCTTGCATCGTAGCTGCTTGTTTCTTAGTAGTGAGTAGCTGAATGTTCTGCAAGTGCAAGAGGTAAATAAATCTTTGCTGGGCAAAGGTGTCGGGCTTCTATTTATTTCCAGAAATCCTGAAACTCTTCCTCAAGCCTTTACTCATACTTACCTTCCATGAATGAAGTAATTGAGTAGCTGTTTCACCTGTTGTCTAGCAGCATCCTACAAGGTACCAGTAACTGTTTAGAACAGGATGTGATGGGAAGCAGTGCTGCCCTATGAAGCCCAACCTGTGAGTAATAGGCAGAACGTTACTTCTCTCTTGAATTTGTCTTTGCATGTACTATGGAGAGAATAGCCAAGAACTTCTCTAATGGAAATATCTTACATAGATATTTCAGATTCCATTTTCCTACACAGTGTTGTAATTAAAGAAATTACAGGGGGACAGGATGACTTCTAACCTTCTAAAATAATTTGTCATTTGGTATGGTAGAAATTTAAAAGCACTTAAGAAGTGTGATCATTTGGAGAAAAAGCACAGAGTCAGGCTCAGACTTGTGATACAAAGGCAATCAAAGTTTCAGTTAGAAGTATTCAATACTTCTTTTGTGACTTTTTTTTTTCAAATACATATATGGTTTCAGCAACAACATTTTTTATATACTGGTGATCTCCGCGTGATGTGTAAACTTGCATATTGTGTTAACTACTGTGAAATTAATTACATTTTGTACTGTGCTTACACATCCTTGTCCTCTAATCAGCATTCCTGCAGATTTCTTCTAATATTGGATCATTTTTAGCAGGCTTTTTTTTTTGTACTTGTGATTCTAAAGACGCTTCCCTGCTAATTTATTACTTGGGATTGATTGTCAAATGTGAATATGGATTTAGCTCTATGTGCTCAAATTCTGATTGCTTAGTGCTGAAACATTGACCTGGACAGCAACAACAACTTATGTTTTCCTTACTGTGGTGCCTCTCTACATTAATAAAACATAAAGGCTCTCCAGATTAATGATTATATGTCAGTAGTAAGTTTTGCCTGTTCTGAGAAAGAGCTGAGCTGCTTGGAAATGCTGGAATACAGATGCCAGTTCTCCTGCTCAGTGGTGCTACCAGGTCACACTGCTTTTGTCTAATCTTACAAGCAGTAGTGCTGGTTTTTAAAAAAACACAACAAACAAAAAAACCCAAATCCCAAAACCATACAATTGAGAGCATGTCTGTATTTCTAATTAGTTAATACCGATTTGCTTGTGGTACTTAAGGAGCTGTGAGCAGTCCTGCTCTTTATGCGCAAGGTCATATTTTGGAAGGCAATTCCTGTCTTGGGGAGGGCAGGGAAGTAGAGTTTTTTTAAAATTTAAATTCATGGGCTGTCACCACAGTTGTTCCTAGCTGTTTTCTGTGTTCCATCTTACCAAGTGTGTTACAGAAATAATTTAATGTGCATGTGTTGCTCTGTGTGCCTGAGATTGCCTTCCTGGTATTCTGTTACAAAGCAGCTCGCACTCTACTCTCTGCCACTTCAATTTGCCTTTTTGCTTTTTGCAATCAAGGAACACTTTTTACTGTATTTTAATACTGCTATGGTTGAACCTGTTTCAAAAAGGACGTGTGTTTCTGTTTGTTAAAAAGGATTGATTGGCTGTTACCTTAAGAGATTTCATGATTTAAATTTCTGGAATGTTTTTCATTACCAAAGCACTGTAGTTGAATGTTATTCAAACCTGCTGCACATACAGTCCAGGGATCAACTGGCTTTATTTCAGAAGACAACCTGATGCATTCAAACATTTGTTCTGTCACTTGTTCTGCATCTTCTGTGCAGGGATAAAATGGTTGGGGTCTTCTCATTAGTACTAAATGGCCACTGCACAATTTCTGGAACTCCTGCTCAGATGATAGAGTTGAAAGAAGTTTTGCTATAGTAATCTTTCAGGAATTGTACCTTATTTTTCTTAAATGTCTTTCCTAGAGTGGTGTACTTGTATGTTTATAAATCTTCCTTTTATGTATACATTCATAGTTTAATCCTCCTGTGATTCAGACACTGACCTACTCAAATATTTCTTCTATGAGAAATAAAGACTTTAACAGACTGAATGTAGTCTGCGCAGTTGTTGATAAATTTTCAAAGTTTTGGATTGCTTTGAAAGGCCCGTACATGATTTCATGATGACATCTATATCTTAAAACTGGGGAGTAGGGTGGGGATGCAGAGTAATTTCATATTAGAAACAGACTTTTGCTCACAATGTTCAGAAGGAAACTAATTTATATCAAAAATTAAATAAATTGGAAGAAAAGCAAGTTTACAGAACAGTATGAGTATTTTTTAATGATGTGAATGGCTAGTTACTTATCTTCATTTCTAGTTTTAATGTTTGGTTTTATTTATATTTATGTATCTTCTATCCACATTCCTTTTCTAGTCTAATTAAATTTTTTTTAGTAGCATAAATTTTTAGGAAGTTGAAAAGCTAGGCAAATAAATCTATTGTGCTATATTACTTTGGAATTTGATTCTATTGTTTTCTGCTTTCTTAAGGAAAAGAGATGAAGTAATAAGGGGGGGATGGGGGAACTCTAGGTCACACAGATGCCTCTGAAGGGCTCACGGGAGTATTTCTGAAGTATCCCTCAGGGTTTGAGTGCTGTGGGCATATAAAACTGACTGTTAAGGTAAGAGTATGAAATAGCACCCAGAACTGAGATACTAAGTGTTTGGTAGCAAATAGATTAATCCTACTGACTTTTCTACCACCAGAAAGTTTCAGAAGTGTGTCTCTGCAGGCATGGAACGCAGCCTGCTACTCTTGCCATTTTGCTGTGGTGACTTCAGTCTAAAATCTTTGTGTTGCTCATAGAAACACATTTGCAATTCCACATACCCTTCTACTTGTATCCAATAAATTCAGGATTTATGGCTTAATTTTCTGCAGCAAGAGAAGGTAAAATACTTTTAAGAAAAGGAATGAAGATAAAATAGGGAGGTTTCAGCCTAAAGAGAATCCTCTCTTCCTTTCAGGCCTGCACTTTGGTGTCTTAGAAAGTAAAGGCGTGTCGTAAATGTGTCATTTGTCAGTGATTCCATCATTCCTTATTGCTAATACTTATGAAAATCTAGATAAAAAGAGTCTAAAAAAGAAATCAAATGCCTGAGTGTTAAAATGGGTATCTCATTGACCAGTCAGTTATATTAACCACCCATTTTTTCTAATGACTCTACGCAGTGGCTGTGAAACAGAAATCGTATTAATTGTTGAGAAGTGAAGAAATTGGTCTGTGTACTGAAAACACCCTGTTGATGGCCATTGATCATCAGTAAAAATAAACATTTATGTCAACTCATTTTGAGAAGAAAAACTGTGGTAAGTACTCTTAAAGCCTGAGCTCATCTTGAGGCAAATTACTAACTTCTCTACTATTATAGCAAAAGAAACAGTTACTTGGTTTGATTTCAGGTTTCGTGCTTTCATTTTTGGGGTGGTGGGGTTTTTTTGGTTGTTTTGGGTTTTTTAAGCTTCAGAACCTATAGCTGGCTGTTAGATTTATAAGAACAATTCAGAATCTCATGAAATCCAGTTTTAAAATTGGCAGTATTTATAATGCCTTCCTTTACACTTTTATTTTTTCTAATATTATATAAGAAAGTTTTGGGTTTCAGATCTTTTAATAAGTTATCTATTTCCTTATTTAATGAAGAAGCAATTGCTGCATAACAGCTTAAAATAATATTGGTAAGAAAATAATTAAGTTGAAATGTGGAAAAGGAGCATGTTATTTTAGCTGATGGACAAAAAGCAAATGTTGTAAACAGCCTTATTAAATTTTCCTAGGATTTAAGTTTTCCTAGGGTTTATGTATGTAGATGATGAGTGCTTGTCCTTTTTGAGCTGCATTGTTGAAGGACTTAGAATTTTCTTAGTAGTAATCCCTTCTAGAAAAGTGGCTTGTTTTTTCTATTACAGACTTTGTGCTCTCCATAGATATTAAAACTTTTAAAGTATTAAGGATCAAATATTCCATATTTGGTATATTGAAATATCTTGAAATTATTGTTATCTGATTATAAAAGACAGAGATATCTAAATAGCTATCTAGAAGTCCAAAAGACTTAGACTGAACTATCTTGAAATATCATTATTCTAAGGCTCTTTAACAGCACCTGGTTTTGTTTGTGTTCGTAAATGTTGTTCGCTTTACCTTTCCTTGTGCTTCTGGATATTCTTCTTTGTATTTTATCTTTTTTTCAGACTGTATATTGAAGGTCTCTCCCTACTGCTTTGGAAGACCAGAACGTCTTAAAATGTTGGCACCTGCTTTTCTGACAGAGAAAGAACAGTCATACTGAACGAAGGGATCGCAACAACTCAGCAACTGGTGCATTTCCCTTTAGCATGGCAAAGCGTTTTGAGAAGGTTCTGACATTGGCTAACATCCTGCAGTGACAATTTCACAGGTTTGGAGGCTCTCCGAGAACTGGAATTGCCCTACACTTGCTTCCTGAATCAGCAGTTGAACAGCTTCCCACTTCGCTCGCTGCAGCCTCTGCATCACCCCTCCCGAAGCTGCCAGGCTGCCTGGTCGCACACGCCGGCCGCGCGTCTGCTTGCCAGCCCTTTCCCTGGATGCTCCCAGGCGCCTGCCATACCGCCGGGTTGCCAGGGTGTGAAACTGTGCCAACCTCTGCGAATGGAGAGGCCTAAAATCACAAATGTGTTCAGGAGGATTTAAAAAGCAATCTGGCACCATAATAAAATTCACCAGACCTTGTGTCAGTGGAGGCTTCGTTATGTAAGATGCCAGAACTTTGTTGTTCTCTGATTCGCAGCAGATATCTCAGCTTCCATTTACATGCGTATATACTGGCATACACATGTCTACATACAATCTATGTAATCACACACACACATATATTCTCTCAGCTTGAAGTTTATTCTTGACTATATACCCCTGAGCTGAGAGTAGCACAGACTAGTTGTACCGCTTTCTGAGTGTGTAAACTATCCTTTCCGTAACTATAAAGTGAAAAAATATGCTTTTAACCTACACCTAGAGCCTTGAGAAAATTCAAAACTTATGTAAAACTATTTTTCAGTTGACTATACAGGACACAATGTTGCTGACTACTAGAAATTGTATAGAAGTGCTGTCTGCAGGTGTTAATTTGTAAGGATGTTTTGCTGGCCTGTGGCAGCAGGGAAAATGAAAACTGAAGTACAAGGGCATTTTTTCCCACCTTTCTCATGGAAGAAGCAGAACTATGGAGAATGATCATAAGAGTCTTCATGAGTACCTGTGTAGAACGAACTGTTGTACAGAAATACTGACTGTGGTGAAGGTGAGTAGCTGTGGGACTAATTGCTAATGCAATTCTGTGCCAGTACGAGCTGGATGGAAAAATGCTGTTAAGCTGGTTCTAAGGAGGATCTTTTGGTAGGCCTTCTAATTCTCTCCAGGAAAAAAAAAGTCACCCTCGTTCCTGGTTAGGGGTACACATCCCTGTCCTTCCGACACAGCTTTGTTATGATACTTAGTACATTCTCATTTCTACGCAAGGGCGGTTGAACGTATAGTTCAAAATTATGTCCCATGGAGGAGTATTAGTCACAGATGTATTGCAGTGCCCTGGGACTGCAGTTCATCTGTAAAGAGCCCAAATGAGCTACCTGCCTGTTCGTGTCCCTTAGTAGTTACTAAGAGCAGAAAATAAAGCTCTATAACCACAAAAGCTTGTAGCTTCAATTTAGTTATTGCATTTGTTATGGTTTGAGTACCTTTAAATGAAAGCTCAAGATCACTTGAGAGAGGCTACTGCATCAGCTGAGGCAGACTTTTAGATGATGACATTAGTGTACCTTTTATATTTCAGTGCTAACATCACTTAACCTTTCTTGATATTTTATTGTTTCCTGGAGAAATTATTTTTTAGTGTGTCACTTTGCTTCACAGAGAACAGCTATTCTTTCCCGTTTCGCCGTTTGTAGCCGCAGTGATCCATCTCACTGTAAAAGTATATATACCCTGGTAGAAAGCAGAACAATTTTTGCAGGCTGTCAGTGTTAATAATTTGTTCCATTTTGTCATAAGAATAAATCTCATTTCAATGTGTTTTGTAAACACCTAAGTATAGCACAGGAGATAGAGAATTTGGGGGCAGGTAATGATATAGTGCTTTTCTCTGAAAAAGATTATTCGTGTGGAAGATGGCGTACCTGTTTTTGTGACTTTATGTAATCTTTTTTAAACTATTTGGCATTCTTGAAGTTTCTGATTTATTTTTTTTTGCTTTTATGAAGGGATACATGCATAGTGTGAGAAATCTCATTTTGCAGAGAAAACAAGATCATAATGGAAGTGTAGGGTGTCCCTTCTTGTAAACAGAGAGTTTTGTTTATTTTGGGGATGTGTTTCTTTGACCAGCAGTATTCCATTGCAAAGTTTTGAGGAAAAAATGATTAATTTTCCTTCATATCTCATTAGTCTTTACTGAAATTTGAAAATGAATAGTGACTCAGTCCTTCAGAAACTAATGCTTTAATGTAGTTTAATTTTTTTGAAATTCTTAAGTCAAGATTCAAGTAGGGAAACCCTTTTCTAACAACAGAGAGAAATATTTATAATCTTTGAGTGTGTTGCCTCACAAGTCTTGCTGTGTTTCTGCATAATCTTTCATGGCTCCCCTATAGGAGACCCACGCGTAAGGCTTAGGGTGGTTTGTCAAGTGCTTGAAAAGTTTGCTCATTATGTTTTATTAATGATTTTCTTTTTCATACAATGAAACAATCAGTGATGTTGTTAGGAGAAGAAAATCTGGATTTAGAAGAGGAGAGGGATCTCTGTCTTCCCATCCTCCTCATTTGGGAAGGTATTTGACTTGTTTTCATAAGAGGGAGTCTGTCTTTACCCCCCTCAATTTTCTTTCTTTTTTTCTTTCCTTCTGGGGTTCAACATCAGTCGTGTTAAGAACCCAGGCACTTCTCTGAACGTTTGCCAAATCTGCTAAATTCCTCTGGTGCTCACAACAGAAGATATTATGGCAGCTTTTGGAGAATCAGCTGGAGAAGAGTCTGTTGCTGCAATTTTTTCCTGTGGGATGCCAAGATGATGGAGTGTTCCATGTTACCACATAGAGCTATAAGCAGCTTGTAGTCTAATAATTACAGTGCAGAATACTGAATGCGCAAAGACATGTCATTTTACAAACTTGAATTAAAGGATGTACAACTGGGAAGATTTCATTGCATCCTCTGTATTTTGAACTTATATTAAAAAAGATTCATAGAATGATGTACTTGTCTATAAATTTTCATATACTGCTAAAGCCATATGAAATGTTTTTGGGGGTTTGAGTTTTTTATTTTGTTTTAAACTGGCAGATCAGACTAAAAGTGTTTGATGAAATAAATGGTCCTGGGTTTTGATCAAACCTTTCCTCATAATGCATCAGAAATTGCTTACTTTATTGTTTCTGTCTGAACCTTTTCTAGTCCCATCTTTGTTTAGTCCCAATTCCCATGACAGACCACTAGTAACGTTTTCTTGAAGTAGAGACTCACTTGTCTGATTACATTTCAGGCTTGCCTGTGCTTACAGCTGTCGGTGAGTTGGGTGGCTTGGTCGGTGAGACAAACCTTTTTTTCTTCTGGTATCCCAAGACTTCACGTGTGCTACTAGACTGTTGTAGAAAAGAACCTTGTGGAAAGGAATATTTTTGGTGATTTATTGGACTGCGTATGGATTATTAGTGGTGAGAACAATTCCTGTGGCTTTGCTGTCCCAGTGTGCTGCTCAGGTTCTGCAATCGGCCATTTTGGATGGAGGCTCTGGCATCATGTTGCTTTCCATGGTTTCACGTCTTCTTATCACTCTAATGGATGCCAGCTGATTTCATGGTTGCTGTTAAACATGTTAGTGGTGGGCTTTACTGTAACTTGAATGGTACTGGGCTTACTGATATGATAATTTTTTTTTCCTCTTTAAGCTGATGGCCACAGTTTCTCTGGTGTCCATACAGGTCCACTGCTCTGCTGATTGGATGTCAGGAGTCACAGAGCCGCACTAGTTGACAAACATGATCTGTTTTGAACCACAGAATCACTTGCTTTGGGTAATAAGATCCTCTGTGTAGAGGACATGTAGAAAACTTATGTAGCTTTGGATTCTAGGTGCTGGTTGGCACAATGGCCAACGATATTCCAGTGCTGTGTAGGGAAGCCTCTTGGGATGGTTTTGAGATATGTTTTTAGCTAGAGAATTGAGTAGCTTCTTAATGATAGGAGTGAGAGGGAGACTGTAGAGGAAAAACAAAACCAGGAATGACTTTTTAATATAGATGGCTCAATGGCATTTGTTTGGACTATGTTTTATGACTTATGTTGAGGTTGGGTGCATCTTTAGGTTTTCTGTGTGTATAAATGACTCACGTGTATGTTAGTCTATGTTTACTTAAGCTGCAGGTATGTAATTAGAATAGAAAAAGGAAAAAGGTAAGGAGAAAGATTAGAAAAAAATTAGCAGCTGTATTCACCCTAGAATAGGATAGCAGTATAAAATAAAAACGTTTTCTTGTTCATCTCCAGTAAATAGTTGTGTTAACAATAGTACTGTGCTAGTGCAAGTTAAAAGCAGTGATACATGAATCTTGCAAAATGTTTTCACTTTTTATTTTGTTAAACTGTTCTTATGGGATATTTTTTCTGCTTTGCTTAGTAGTATACCAATACTGAGAGTGTGTGTGTGCCAGGAATCTGCATCAGTGTGGTTTCCACTGCTGTTTAACCCTAGCAATTGCATTTCCAGTGAAGAAATTGATACAGCCTTCTACCTTTCCTCCCATATGCCAGCACAAATACATATGGCCTCACAGTGAATTTGATCGAATGAACTTGTTGGTTTTGTTCTCAAACTCTGATCACTTGCTGTTGCAATTCACTGCGTGTGAATGCTTTTGCTAACACGAGAAAGGAGGTGGCTCTGGTTTATGAGTGAGGAACTGAATGATGGAATTGCTCCTGTTAGCAGCAGATTGAATAAAATGGTTGTTGATATTCTACCATTTTTAAACTCTGTCAAAGATTAAAAGCTGAAAATAATATTTTGGAAGCAACATACAAGAATGAATGATGCTGCCTCCAAGCACAGTTAGCTCGAGTTTCATGTCTCTCATTTGGATATCTCTGTGCATGGGAACTGCTAGGGATTCAAGTTTGCAAGCCTACTATGTCTGCTTTGAATTTTGGCTTGGAATCTTACTGGAAGAATGGCATCTTGGTGTTGAAAAGTCAAAATGGGTGTCTCAGCTCATGCCTCTTTCTAACTCCAGTAATTACATGTACTGGCATATTTTGTGTCTAGTCAGACGTGTGTGAAGGATATCTATTTTATAGAGTTCTTTTACTTTTTAAAAGATGATAAATCTCATGAGTTTTCTGCCTCTTATTGTAGTTGAAATTTTGAAGTTTTTTTGGTGGGAGAGCCATATTTTGCTTAATACAGGTATATCCACATTAAGAAATTAAAAAAAAAAAAAAGGCAAGCAGACTAGAGGAACAGGAAAGATCAAACTTAAAATGAAATATGAGCTTGGGTTCATTTGGAGAGAGAGATTTTTCTCAGCCATATGGCAGGATTTATATCTTGGAATAACCTTTAGTTGCTATTACTTACTTCGATTATATAGGAGAAAGTGTTCTTAAAGGCTCTATGATAGCTTAGTTGCTTAGCTTAAGACTTCTTTCACATGCTTATATATCCTTCCTTTCATCCTAAAATACATAGTACAGGCTCTTGGGTGCAATATTTCCTTTAGGAAGAGTACTTTGTGTGCAATGTAAAAAATGAATAATGGCTGAAACATTTTTCCAGTTTTTCCTCACATCACAGCCCAAATTCTGTATAGCCTCCTGTTTTGTCATCTTGATCAAAACTAAAGTGTCCTGTGTTTGTCTGTTTTAGGACAGAAAATACAAGATTTTTTTTTTTTTTTTGAGTCTCAGTTGCTAATTGTGTTGTCTGTTTTTCCCCTAAACATGAAGGTTGTTCCCTAGAATATATTCCATGTATTATAGTCTAATTTGTTACTAAAGTTCTTCCTTTCCTAAATAAGTAATATTTGCAAAATACAGGCAATATGAGCATTAGTTTGTCATAAAATTGCAGGGGTTTTGTGTATTTTGACAGGATTATTTTGTTTGTTTGTTTTAGCCATCTGTATTTACTCAGTATTCCTTATACGGATTTTCTTCTGTGTGTATACATGTATAGACACACATATACATATGCACACACTGTTTCTCCAACTTTCTTGTAACTGTTCTACTGCTGTAGTGTTGGGGATCAATTAATCTTGAATACAGAGCAGTCTACAAACAGTTCTCTAATAAATTACCTCACAATGCTTTTAATGAGTGATAGTTCCACTTTTTACTTGCTTTATAGGCATCTACGTTAAAGTATTTTGACAAATTGTGATATGATTTTAATACTTTTTATCAAAATAGTCTCCAAATAATTAGACCATACACCTGAGATGTATTTGATTCAGATTTGATAAGTCTGTGGCTCACGAGGTTATAGCTTCTGAACAACAAAACGGTTTCTCAAAGAGAAGAAAAAAACCCAAGTTCTTTGAAAATCAATGTTTTGAGTTCTCTTGAGGCTTATGCTTTGAAGCCTGTGTTTAATTTACTACTTGTCTAGTGGTTAAGTTCCAGTCTGGCTCTTCTGAGTTAAGTGAGCTCAGTCTTCTGCCTCAGCAAGCACCTGCTCACATAGAGGCAGAGGCTATTGGTAGTTTAATGAGATTTATGTGTTTGTTCCTTTTTTTTCCCCCCATTTCTTTCACTTCAGGGTAAGAAAAATGCATTTTCTGTTAAAGCCTGTAGCATCTTCAGAAATGTATCATTATGACCTTTTCATACATCTCTGAGAGTAGACACTGAACGTACAATATGCGGTATCAAGTCTAGGACACCGTCTGTACTACATCTCAAGACAAATATGCACATTCTATTGCAAAGATAATGGGGAAGAGTTTTAAGCCATTTTTAAAAATAGCTGTAGTTTGGGTCAGCTGCAAACAGATGAGGTCCTCTAAGGTCAGTTAAGGTCTGGGAGGTCAAGGAGGATTGCACTGTTCTGCTTCTCTTAAAATTTGAACTTTATGACTTGAAGCTGTTCCCAGGCTGGTAACCCTCTGTTCATAGATACTGAATTTGCTTCTCTGAATTATTCCAGAGATACATTCCAGAAATATCCAAAATAAAAGTTTTTCTGTTTACCTCCTCGTGCCTTAACTTTATTTTGGTGGGATCGTACAAAAATCATGGTATAATTTTCTTGTAAGTCTTTGTAGAACTCCAAAGTTAGTGACATCAAAGATGCACAGTCAAAAAAATCCTTCTGGAAGTAAATAATAGTATTGACAGTCAATTTTTGTGACTTAACACCTCCTCTTATCTAGCCAAAAATTTGGGTCTGTCATCTCTGTGAAGATCAAGAGGGTTGTTTGATCACAGGTGTATAAGACTCCCTCATCCATACTTAGTAGAAAACAGAATTCATTCTAGCTTGAAACAGTTCTTACAATGTGGAGCAGCTGGACAGTATTCACTTCTTGTGTTAGAAAGCCCACTATCTTATAAGAAAGACCAAGATAAAGTTAACACGTAAAAGGAGGCAGCTGTGAGGGGATTTTTCCACTTGCTTAAGAAAACCAAAGCATTTTGCAAGGCAATATTCGTAAATTTTGTGACTCAAGAAAATGCTAAGAAGCAGCAATTAAAAAGTTGGCATTATCAGATGCTTGATTTCTAATAAGCTTCATTTTTTATTTTGGATTACTTGGACGATGTTGGTCTGCGTCTGTGAAGATTTGGGGTGGCAGTTCTAACTTCTGCTCATAACGAGCTTTTAAAATACGGAAATGTTTGTAACATCTTCTACACATGTATTATACATGCAGATGTGAAGATTTAAGGTTACTTAAGACTTTAGATAATCTTCATTCAGAAAAAATGAAATGTTAGATTGGTGGAATTCATCCTGGGTTTATGACATAGAAAAGGGTGAACCACATTCCCATTTATTCAAACATTTCAGAACAAAGTATTTGTACTGTATTCAATTCTTGGAAATCCATTTCTTTTTTATTTGAAAAGTTAGATGCCGTTACATTTTATTATTGTTTTAATTTCCATGTACTTCATCTTCGGCTTCATCCCAGTTGAGTCTTAAGTCTGTTTTACCCCGCTTCTGTCACCTGTGTTTTATGACAGAAACCGAATGTAGCTCTTCTAATCAAACTGGACCAGGTTATTGTGATGGAGGCCTCTTAACAAAGTTGCAATTTTAGTGATGATCAAGCAGCATAATAGAAATATTCATGTGTTCGTGAAGCCTAAAGTAATTATTTCAGCCTTTAATGTGAAGTTACTAAGTCTCCATGAATAGTCAGGTTGGGCATATATCCAATATTTATGGATTATTTTTTTTGCTTGCTTGCTTTACGACACTGGGAATTACTAAACTCATGTTTTCTAGGAAGATGTTTCCAAAAGACAGAGTCAGAAAGTTCAATGGGATACTAAGAGTGAAGGTGAAACGAGTCGACTCCTTTAGAAACAATGTCAGTTCCATTTATTTTCATTAGAAAACATTACAGAGATTTATAATCCCAAAGTATCAGTAATTTATAATGCTTGCATTTGAAATTTTAATTATATCCTTGTTGAACCAAACACTGTTATTAATTATCAGACAGCAAAGGCTAGCACTTCATTACTAAAATTAGTTTAAGTTTGCACTGTGTCTTTCTATCTCAGTTCTGTGTTGGAGACATAAGGGAGTAGATGCACCCGACACACAAACGTGTGTTTAACTCTTTTTTTTTTTTTTTTTTTTTTTTTTTTGAACCTGGTAAATCGTGTGCCTTAGTATATACATGCATAATGGTTAGTAACTGAAGTCATCTCCCTGTAATCCTGCCTATGTAAGTCTTAACAACAGACATGAGCCAAGCTCTACTTCAGAACTATTTTGGGAACTTGAAAGATTCTACACAAATTTTCATACTGGCACAGGCAAGTGTAACCCATTGGATTTACTCCCAATTTTTTGTGAAGGGTAACAGTTACAGTCTTCAGGGTGTCTTGAAATGTTTGCACGATTAATCATTAATTTCTTCTCTTACCGAAGAGTTTGAGTATCTAATTTGTAGATAGATTTGAGACTTTGATTTTTGCATAATAACTGTTTGTGGCTCTGTTTCTCCATGGTCCTGTATGCTGTGTGAATTCTGAACGGCAAAAACACACACCAGCCTTTTATCTTTGTTTTGAAAGCTTTAAGGAAAATGTCTCTCTGACAGGAATTTTATTTACTAATTACACAGTGAGAATTGTCACTCAAATACTGCTGCATGGTCATATATAATTTTATACATAAATAATACTGAACGCCATAAGGAAGTGTTTTTGCTCATAACAGTAATTAAAAATTGAAAAAATACTGCAGTTCTAAACCATCTTGTTAATAATACTTAGTTCTTTATTACTTTATATATGCATAATTTTCATATAATACTATAGACTTGATTTCCACACACACCCTCCCCAAACTCCCCAAAGTTTGACAGAACTTGGTTTAGACTGTATGCTCTTGGATCCCCAGACAGTACAGATTCGATCCAGACTATATGTGAATACATGATATGATTTCTGCTCAGTTAGCTAGAACATATGATTAGGATTCATGATGGCTTGCTACTTCTGTGTTGGATGTAGAAGGATAGGTAAATGAGCACAGAATTGGAGTAGAGCAGACAGACTGTGATATAAAAGCTGATGTAATAAAGCTAGTCTTCACAACTTTTGAACAAATTTGAAATGCTCTTAGGCTAGTGCTTGCAGTCTTTTAGTTGACGTAATCTTAATCTGTCCCTAAATCTTGATTTGCTATGTCTTTATACTATGGCATGGATTACTTTCAGGCGTATGTATTCAGTGTGGCCTTCACCTGAGATGGATAGTCTATAGAAACACAGGCGTGTTCTCATGAGCTTAAGTCACACCTCTGCAGAAATGGCAGATATATTATAAAAAGTGTGTCTCTTTCCAGCTCCCTTGATTCTTTACCTCTGTGATATCCATCTCTGTTCCACTTCCTCTGAGTTTCACCTCATTGCCCTTGAGCTTCTGGCCTCCTTCACTGCAATTTTTTCCTGCTAGGCTTCTAAGGGATTGTCTTGCTGTTGTGTCTGTGTTTTGCTCTTCTTTCATGACCTCTATTTCTTCTGCTGCTGGAGTTAATGTTTCCCTTTGCTACTCACCGATGGGGTTGGTGCCCCTGTCTCCCTCTTCCTCCTCTGACTCCATTCTTTCCCTGCTGCTAAGCACAAAAAAAAAATAGAGTGGAAAGCTAGATTAGCCAGTAAACTGATCAATGACAATTTGATAACCTTCCTCCCAACCTGGAACTCCCAAACTATGAATTTTGCTCCAGCTTGTCAGCCAAAAATGAATTCTATAGGAAGATTTTAAAAAGAATGTAGTAAAAAGAGCACAGAAAGTAACCACCACAGGGAGCTTCTACCGTTGTATCTATTTCAACAGAACATTAGGTCTTGGAAGCTGCACTTCTAAAGCTTTCCTTGGAATATAACTTTCTTTTATTCTCTCAAGAACGTTATGCCCTCAGGATAGATACCAACACGGCATAACACACTCCATGCAACAATCCCATCCCAGGGAGAGGTGTTATACTTTGCTGAATTCTTCACAGACGTGTAGCAATACCTATTTGCTGGACTGTTCTTACTGATTGGTTAGTAAATGAAATAGAAATTTATGCAGCTGCTGTAGAAACTTGCATTTACTAAACCAGAACTTTATTGTGTTGAAAAAGTGGGTTTGGTAGTGTTGCATATTTATACTTTAAAAATAATGTGCAGAGCAAGCACAGTGATTAAATACAATATTTTATTACGGAACAGTATGATGTCTTGGGAGCTGCATGACATCTTTTGTGTGGGGTGGTGTGTTTTCAGAATGAGGCTTATGTAAGCTCTCCTCTCCTGTCATTTCCAAGTGGATGAGTGGTTCTGCTGTATAAAATGGTGTATTCATCTGCTGGGTGGCAAGCTGGCTCATCTTTAGCTCTTTTTTTTCAGGGAGATTCTAGGTATGATCAGAAGTGCTCCAGAGCAGACAGACAATCCAACTATTATATTGATTGGTAAGATATGACTACACCCAGTCTAACAGTGAGACTACAAGTCAGGATTTTTAAGAAGCAATGATAAAGAGCACTAAGTTCTTTAGAAAGGTGTCTCATTCCTCAAGAGAAAGAGAGTGATGAGGTCTCACAGTGAAAAGCTTTGTGATTGCAGTAGTACCCCTGTTCTCTCTTGGACTCCTCCAACAGGAGGGGCTAAAATTGTGTAGATGTCTAGGAAAATCATGGTAGAATCAGTCTGGTTTTCCTTTACATTCTAGCAGAGAGAGAGAGAGAAAGAATTTGACCTTAACATTTCTAGTTAGTAAGAGCATGGAAATGTATTTGGGATAACCTTTGTGAAAAGAACATTTCAGACAGTGCTTGAATTGAGGGCTAGAAAACTAAGTACAGAAAGCTTAAAAAAAATTAAATAAAAATTTAAGCCAGGGGCATTAGCCTGTGAGATTTAAAGATCACACTTTTTAGACTGAGCTACTTGATTCCTCAGTGTAAGTTTTCGGAAGGATTCCTTACAACATTGAGGAAGCAGTGTTATCTCACCAGCTAATTGTCACATACTGAAGTAGTGATTAGAATCTATTTTCCATGTTACACTGCTGGCCACTGAAAGGTGTGGAAGATGCACTGTTGGGGATATCTGGGACCTCAAGAGTGCAATTGTTAGAGGTAGCAAAGAATCAAAAGGACATTTATCTGCATCTTTAGAACTTGAGGGCTCAATACCTTACACTGTGTCCAACTGAAGTTTGGTTTATCTCCCTTACAAGTTGCCTCAGGAACTAAGGAGGTTTTGTTAGACATGTGGCCTCACTTTTTTTTTTTTTAATTGGATTAATGAGAAACAAAGGATCGACTTTGTTATCAGTTGCAGGAAGACCATCTAGTTCGTTAGCATCTCCCACGTCTCTCTCTAGTGTGGATAAAGACAACCATTGGATAGAAGACTGTTGGAAGACTGTTACTGTCATCCATCCTTGGCGCTCTCAAAAGAAAAAAGGGAACGTAAGAAGGGAAAGAGATTTATGTACATTCCCAGTGTGAATTTGTGTTTTTGCTTGTCTTCTGCCATGCATATAGACAGCTAATATTTCTGAGATTTCCTTATCTTCTAGATACATAAAAGAGAACTGATACCTGTTTGAGAAATGTGTAAATGAGTTTCTGCTCATAGATTATTTTTGAATACAAGAAGAGTAGTTCATACCAGTGTACATTTGATATTCTCATTTTTAACAACTTTTAGTTAAGCAGTGTTGCATAGGTAAGTCCTTTCATGCCTAAATGGCCCAATGTTTATTACATGGAAAAAACGCTTGCTTATTCAGATAGAGGACATACATTAGCTATCATGTCTTTGCTACCATATAAATATCAGTTGCATTTTATTTTGTTTGATTTTTCTTTTGTTTTTTTTAAAACATCTTCTATGAAGACACGTAAACCTAGATATTTTACTTGAACTCACTGAAATTCTAATCATATGAACATAAGTTCCTCGCAAGCTTATTAATTCCTGTGTCAAAATTGGTAGGGAAAGTTCTCAAGATGATTTGTGCTGTTTTGCTTCGCACAAAACAACACTTCTTGATCCCAACAGCCTTTGGTAATATTTTTAATTTTATTTTGACTGGAAGTATTCCTTAATGGAAAATTCAAGTCCAGAGCCTACAAGCTTTCAAAGAGAGTGTTGAATCCAAAATTAGGACGTTTTTATATAATCCTTATACAAAAGTCACACATGGCTTTATATGCATTTCATTTTTCTCATATTAATTGCAGATGAACTGGGTTCTAGCAAAAGAACAATTAATGAGGATGGTTATAGAGAATTAAAAATCAAGGCAGAAGATAAGAAGCTTCTTTGTTACGAAACCACTGAGACTTTTTCTGCTGATGTACAAGTGTGTGTGTTTCAGACTGGAATGCATTGGAGATGCAACTAATCAACAAAACCCTTTTTTCCTAAATATGTAGTATCTGACACTTCAGATAAAGATGTTCTAGAAACATCTTGCAGTAATAAGCATAAATGATATTTTTCCACTACATATTAATTATAATATAAATACTGAATCCCATTAATATGGAAATGCTCTTTTTCAGAGGTTTCAGTACTGTACTTTTTTTTCAGAGCAAGTATGTGAAATTGTGTTGCTCTTCCTTTGCATTTTTACATGATTGTAGTGGACACAAAAATACATATCAACAGCTTGATTTAAGAGCAAAAAGGAATATTAGGCAACCAGAACATTAAAAAAAATCTTTGTATCCTAGTTCTTTTTATGGACCATATTAAATTGTAAGAATGACAACGTTGTGAAGATAAATTGGTGTTACTCCAGCCTCCACAGTATTCTTTCCCACAGTCGTACTTGAAGGCACCAGAAAATGGTTTGATTCTCTCGCTTCAAGAAACTTGGATTTCTGGTAAGCTAGTCTTTGACGTATGTGTTTTTTCATATCCCGGAGCTTTGTCATTCAGTGCATGGGTTCGATAACTTTGAGTCTAGGAATGTCCCTGGTCTTTATGATGTGTATGCTTTCAACAGTGTGGTCAGGGCTGGACTTCAAAGACTATGAAGATTTGGCAACAAGAATCAAGCTTATATTTTTAAAATGGAGAAAGGCAGAGCTAATCCTTTCTGACATATCTGCTGTTCATGAAGCAGAAGTAGATCATTTCTATCTCCACCTTCCTTGACTCTCAGTTAGTTTTGTCATCTTTTATTTTGTTGTTAAATCATCCTTTTAAGAGATATTATATTCATCTGGTCATTTTCAGTGCCGTATTCTACCTTACATCTTGCTTCATGGTCTGCATGGTATTAATTGCTTTTTAATTACTGATGCATTAAGTTGGATAGATTTTATATATCCGTAGTTTGTTCTTTGGAAAATTATGATGGTATATTTCTTACAGTAGGGGAGTTATTGTGAGCTCGATTTAGACAGCTGGTTAGTAACACTCATATCATGTTGTAGAACAATCCCAGGGAGAATTTATATTGGGTTTAGTTTTTAATATTCGCTATTTGGAAGTTCCAAGCAGAGTGCTGAGAAAGATAGGGTTACAGGAGGTAAGAAAGAAGGGCTTGCAGAGAAAAATAAAAATAATGGGGGAAGAAAAAACCAAAACCCTAGTGAAGCTAGTGTATAAACATAGAGTATGTAATCAATTGTAACTATTCACTAATTGTAACTATTGTAATTAAGTTCAACAAGGCCAAGTGCAAGGTCCTGCACGTGGGTCGGCGCAATCCCAAGCATGACTATAGGCTGGGCGAGGAATGGATTGAAAGCAGCCCCGAGGAGAAGGACTTGGGGATGTTGATTGATGAGAAGCTCAACATGAGCTGGCAGTGTGCGCTTGCAGCCCAGAAAGCCAATCGTGTCCTGGGCTGCATCAAAAGAGGCGTGACCAGCAGGTCGAGGGAGGTGATCCTGCCCCTCTACTCCACTCTTGTGAGACCCCACCTGCAGTACTGCGTCCAGCTCTGGGGGCCCCAGTACAGGAGAGACATCGAGCTGTTGGAGCGAGTCCAGAGGAGGGCCACAAAGCTGATCAGAGGGCTGGAGCACCTTTCCTATGAGGACAGGCTGAGAGAGTTGGGATTGTTCAGCCTGGAGAAAAGGCGGCTCCAGGGAGATCTAATTGCGGCTTACCAGTACCTGAAGGGGCCTACAGGAAAGATGGTGAGGGACTGTTTACAAGGGAGTGTAGTGACAGGACAAGGGGGAATGGGTTCAAGCTGAAGGAGGGTCAATTTAGATTAGATGTTAGAAAGAAATTCTTTACTGTGAGGGTGGTGAGGCAGTGGAACAGGTTGCCCAGAGAGGTTGTGGATGCCCCATCCCTGGAAGTGTTCAAGGCCAGGTTGGATGGGGCTTTGGGCAATGTGGTCTAGTGGAGGGTGTCCCTGCCCATGGCAGGGGGGTTGGAACTAGATGGCCTTTGAGGGCCCTTCCAACCCTAAGCATTCTATGATTCTATTAAAATAGTACAGTACATCAGTACTCAATCAATGCTGACTGCTAAAAATTCCTTCAAAATGAACATTTTAATCAACAAGTCTTCTGCATGCTATAGACATAAGCAGTCTTTCCTAGCAATTTTTCTTTTTATGGGATGAAAGTAAAGCTGCTTATTTCAGGAATTTCTTTCTTCTCCTGTGTCAGGCAGTTGCTGTAGTATATAGTTCCTTGGGAAGAAAACAAAAGAAAATTGCAAATTTATTTCTATAATCAGGGCAGGTTACCCCTTGGCTTTTTTCAAAAGATGTTCTAGGATAACTCCTTTGTGCATGCTTTGGGTTTGGTTTGGGTTTTTTTACTGATACTGTTTTTTTCTATATGATGTATGCGTAGTGTTTAGGAACAGCAAGAAAAAAGAAAAAGTAGGAGGAGATGAACTGGAGAAGGAGACATTTTTATATGTTTGTGCATGACTGCTTTTTTTGAGTATTAAAGTCTAAGGCCGTGCTTTTGAAGTGCCTGGCGCTTTTGAAGGTCCATTTAAATATTGAAGTAGCACCTAATTCTTAAGATATATTCCACACGTAGTAAAACGTGACTCTTTAAATGTGTTTCAAATTGGATATCTGCAATCAGTAATAATTTCTGAAAATTGTATTTCTTCATCGCAGAAAGATTAATTATGCTGTCCGCCTTTAGCATAAGTCTGTTCCTGCTAATACTTGAGAACCTACATTGTAAAGAAACAAATACAAATGTTGAAAATGAAAGTATTTTTCTTATTCTTTATCCCACTTTATTATTCCTTCTTTTCCTTGCTTCATCTTGGTAAAAAATGGAGGATGATTGGAACACCCAAAGGGATGAAATAATGATCTCGATAGGAAGTTTGCGAGCTTGGAGATACTGCTGTGATATATAAATGCATATTGTGGGACTATATAAATCTCTGTGCCAGCAGAAACTGAAGCGCTGCAGTAGGTTTTGCTTGGTACTAGTTCAATTTACAGATGTGGAGTAACCACAGTAGAAAGAGAAAATGATGAAATAATGTGATTTTTAAGCAAATGTTTATTCACGAGGTTCCCATTTTTTCTGCTGGTCCAATCTGGCTGACTGGTCGCTCAGCAGGTTGTGTAACAAACACCACATGGTGGAGTAGGAGGCACAAACCAGCGGTGGTGAGGCAGCTGTTACACAGTCACAAAAAAAATTAAAATACAACTTGGCTGGAAAAAAAAAATTGTAAAGACTTAATTATTCTTTCACGAGTTTTAATATTACAGGGAATAAACTTGCTTACTGATGGCAATAAAATATGTTCGATTGATGCTACAGGAGGTTTTTTTGCTTATGAAAGGATTTGAGAAAAGTGTTGTCCATAAAATAAGCGAGCCTTATTTAGTGTTCTGTCCTACAGAATAATTTGGGACGTAAGGTAGGTGCACTACAATGAGAACTGAATAGCTTCCCATGCTAGTGCTCTGCATAACTATTTTTTAAGATTAATTTGGGCATTCTGAAGTATTGATTTTTGTGACTCAGGAAAACTATTCTTAGGTTTGAGTAAAATTAGAAGGTGATTAAGGACATGCTAGAAAGTGAATGGTATATCTAATTGTTTGTCAGCTTTGATGGTGGGTGTTTTGTTGTTTCATTTATTAATCTCCTACCTAGTCTTGAAGTGGTTATATTTGTTTGAACTGGACTGTGGTATTTATAAGTAGAAGGAAAGATACTTTGTGATACCTTAATGAGATAATTCTTGACATGACTTTTTTAGAATTTTAGAGACGTGAGATAGATATCTGTGTCCTGGGTTATGTCAAGACAACAATACAACGCTACTGTTAAAGTAATGTAAATGCACTTGAAATTACATATGTTCAATATCATGAGTTTAGCTGGAGTCACAAATATCAGACAGTAAATTTGTAAGTTAAATTGGTAGAAGAGAAAAAAAGAATTCTAAGAATATTTTTTGATGCTGTTCCTCAAGAAAAAGTGTTTTAAATCTCTCGTACAGTGTATTATATAATTGTATTAACCCTATTTATTTCATTCAGAAACACATACTTTCACATATTTTTTACATTGGCCACCTTTCCTGATGGACAAACATTTTAGGGTGGTGAAAATGGATGTACAGGTGAACACTTTGGTGATTTACAGGGGAGTACAGACAGAGTTTATCCTTTGCAGTGCAGCCAGCATTCTCTTTCTCATTCTTCATGGAGAGATGAAGTCTTTGATATTTTGGTTTACATTATTGCACCTTCTGAACAAGATGATCGTAATCTTATTTTCTGTATGAAATTACAGGTAAACCACTTTTCACAGTAGCAACACAATAATTTGGATGGATCCTGCAGAAAATGTGTATATTCAGATGGCCGAAACCAGCCAGAGTGAGCTGAGTGCCAGCCGCCACTGCTCTGGGTCGTTAAGGGTTGGGTTGCAGGGAGTGACAGCGTTGGGCTAACACGTGCGTCACCAGCATTCTGGTTTTCCCCTTACTGTGTTAAACTATTGAAAAGAGCCGAACATGTTGCAAACTACCCTGAGCATCTTGTTCTGCACTTGGACAGGTGTTACGTTTCGATGTTACCTTGTCAGGTTCTTCCATGCAAAGCAATTGCTCACCCATGTTAATGCACATACTTAATTCTTCCTCACTTGCTCTTTAGTGAAATCTGTTTTGTCTTATTAGTGCTTTGGTGTGTTCTCAAGCCCGTGACAATTATGAACGACCAGATGGCACTGTACACGTTTTTAGCTTGAATGCTAAACACTTAAAAAGCCGTTGTAGCATGGCTAGCCAGGCAGCATGGCTACCTCCGCAGCAGGAAAGACGGTTATATTGGCTTGTAACGAAGCTGAAGTCAAACTTCAACTGTAAAGCATATTCGTATTTGAAGGAACTCCAAAGCCCTTGTGTGATGTTTAGCCACTTAAAACTTTTGGTAGTTTTCCTACAGTTTTGCCCATTAAAAGCAGTTAATTGGCTTTTCTATGCTGTTTGCTCATTCTGAAAGACTTAAAATATTCTAATAATGTCCCTTTTAAAAAACCAACCAAACAACAACAGCAAGAAACGCCCCCACCCCACCTTTTATCTCTACTCCAGGCTACACAAGCTGTAAAAAACCACAACAGAGTTAAGTTTTCTGTAATTTTAGATTTGAACACAGATATTTAGAAAGGCAGTATGAACAAGTTCATTTTGTGAATATTCAGTCTTTCGTAACAATATAAATTTAGGAGATAATGTCAGTGGAACAGAAAATTATCTCAGGTTAATAAGTGCCTCCTACTTAAATGTCAGGGCAAAGACGACAATTTTATGCATAATAAAAGATGAGGATGTTTCAAATCCATTGAGTAGTGAGAAACAGTGGTCATTTCAGACAATTACTTCTACCATTTGCCTAACCACTTTGCAACAAACTGATACCCGAACTGATTTAAATCCTTATCATAATACAATAAAGGACTAAAACGCTTTGTCCCTATCGTTTTATAATTAAAGGTTAAATGTGAAATAGAATATCAGAGACCTATTTTAAAAAGACTTAAGTACTCTTGAGGTCTTCGCTTAAATAGTAACCACTATTGGGATCAGCCTGCAGTAAAGCAGTTTATGTACTCGGGGGGTGGGGAAGGGGTAGGAAGGGTGACAATGACAGAAAAGGCCCCCACCTGACATCAGTGGTATTACAACGTCAGAGCTCTTCATCAGCACCTACCAAGTGTCCAAAAAGATTATAAAGATGGTGAAGGGGAGAAGGAATGATCACGTCCAGAGAATTTATATCTAAAAATGAATGCTTGCTCTTGGGTTTGCTTGCAAAAAACCACAGAAACAAACTATAGTCCAATGTGACTAGCCTACTGAAGGGATAGGCTTTGTATGTTGAGCTAAGTCCTGAAAGAAAGAGATAACCAAATAATAACTTTGAGTAATTGCATCGGGTCACCCAATGGGTACCTGGCTTATCTAAGCCAATATTTTGCGTTTAGGGCATCTCAGCTGTCCTGACCAAACTGGGATAGCTCTTCACGCAGCCTGAAAGACACGCATCGGGCGTGGTTAGTTCAGTAAGCGGAACATTCTTCAAAAACTACAGACACTCAGGGTTGTTTCCAAGGGTCAGACACGAGCACAACACGTTGGTACTTCTGCGTGTGTGTGGCCATGCAGTTTTATTAGAAGTACAAATACAATAAATTCTCAAAGTTTCAGAAATTTGGCTAGACTCCTGTTTAATTTGGAAGAAAACTCCTGCTACTTCTTTGCTGCCTTGATTTTTTTTTTCTCCTATATTTTGTAAATTAGCACTTTATTCATCTCATAGCAATGTGACCTTCCCTGACCACCAAGACTACGACGTGTGACTGAGAGGTACCCAGATGCTCCTGTATTACGGAGCCAAGCTGACTGTGGTCCTAGAAGAATACAGAATAGGACACTAGCTGAGATACTTGACTTGTTCCATAAGTCATTTTCATTACTTTCAAGAAAAACACATCTGTGAAACCGCTAGGTGATTTGCAAATAACTTACAATAGGTGCAGAGAAGAATTTACTAGACTCTTGTATCCATTCAGTTTCAGGGTTTTTTAAAAGAACTAATTCTTTTTCTTGCAGGATAGCTATCTCTTTTGTCCTCTGAGCCTTGGATAAATGGTAGCACATTCGCCATACTATTAGGACTGTGTGAAAAAATATAGTGGTTACCTTTTGTTTCCACAAATATGTATTAGATGAGGAAAAAATTGAGAGGAAAAGTCTGTTTTGTGTACTGAGCAGTTACCTGGTTTTCCTTCTCTGTTCTTCCATTTCCCAGACCAGGAAATGGCATTTTTGTCTCTGGACTCTTCTGGGAACTTGCTTTTTGAACCTTCGCAGGCTTAAAATATCCACAGCATGCTCGTGACAGATGGGTGGGAAAATGGTTTTGTGAAGGAAAAAAGCGGTCTTTTTCTCAGTTTCCCTTCTGCACTCAGTGTTATGCCCTGTGACAATAAGTTTTTATGTTCGTACTTCCTAATTCTTTGTATTTGTCTTACCATTCAGAAAAGCTAATGTGAATGCTTAGCATACCTAGCTCATAGTGATTTCCCAGCGTGCTGTGTTAGCTGCATACCGTTAGACTTCTCACTGTGACAGCGATGCATGTTTTAAGCTGCTCAGTGATGCTTACCATGTTAAACAGGCCTATCTTGGAGAAGTTATAAACAGGCGTATCTTGGAGAAGTTATACAGTCACAGCAAATTCTAACATAATTAAGCAGATCATATATCATATTTTGAAATGACTTCAAAGGGCAAACTGAATGACAATGTTTTGTTTATGACCTTTTAATCTTGTCTACAACAAATTAAATTTTGTCTACAGAAAATAAATTTATAAAGATGATGAAGTGTCTTATGGCAAGAAAATCCATTAGGAAGTCTTGAGTGTGTCTTGCTAAACATAGCTTTGTAAGCTTCGCAGCCATTTGGCATTATATCTAGTGAATTCGTATGTGTTGGGAGGTGGAGGATGAACAAGAAGCCCTTCATTTGATCTCATTGTGAAGAAATATTGGATTCTGTGATTTCAGCCACCTCAGAGGATAAAACTTGTGTACGCAAACTTTAATTGAAAAACAATAAGCCATCTTCAATTCATGCACAATCTCCATTTAGAAGTAGTTGGAAAACACTATCACAAAGCAAGTTGTAAAGTTATTATTAAAAATAAGACACTCTTTTTCTATGATTGTGTAGGAATATCAATGCTAATGGAAATCCCTCCCATTTCATTCCATTGCTATTATCATAGACAATTCTATCATGTAATCCTTTCAGTAAATTTTCAAATTCCATCACAAAGTCATCACCGTCACAAGGAAATTCTTCTAAAACTTCATTACTAGGTTGAAAATGCCTTTTATATTTCCAGCTTAGATTAGTTCAAGGTCCATCAAAACCTACTGAATCTTATTGCAAACATTGCTGTAATGCTCTATTCACAAGTACAGAGTAAACAACAAGCAAGAAAGAGCAGAAAGTGGCAGGGACAGAAGCATCAGTTTACTCATAGAAAAAAAACCAGAGTATATGAAAGGGATTAGTAGGATTAAAAGATTAAAGTAAAAAAGAAATGGGCAATGTTCCTTACAAAGCTAACCACCTTGAGAGAGCCTCTCTTTTATTTCCAGTCCCAACTGCTCTGTGAAAGGTTCAGAAAAAGAGGAGATGGATATTCTCTGTTGCCTTCAGGTTGTAGGCAACTTGCACAACTTAGTGCTCTATGCTAGAATATAGTTTTTATTTATCAAATGACAATATTGAAAAGTGAGGCAGTTTGGCTCCCTGGAGAGGCCAGCGTGTCATACAAACAAATGTCAAATAACTGTGGGACAACTTCTCATGTGAAGTACCAATGGGGTACTTGCACCTTTACATTTGCTATGGAACAAACGCTGCAGGCATATTTAACCAAAAGCTCATTTAGTGTGAAAGATGGCTTTCAAAAGGAGGGGATCAGGGAACTCCTTTCACTACAAAATTACAGGCTGAAGAGGAAACATATCTTTAAAAATTACAAACTTTCAATATCATTGAAAGTATAAATATTATGACTAGTACTGTTTTTATGTGATGTTACTGTGTGAAAACTAACTTCTTGGATAAAGAAGAGACTAAAGAAGTAGAAACTTAAGAGAAGATTTAGTGCTAAGGTATTTTGAGCAACTACTTAAAATCCGAGTCATTCAGAACCTGATTTAGCTACAGAGAAATTGAACATTTCATTGGCCTCACTGCAGCTCAGTCTTTGACCATTCATATAACTAAAGATAAAAATTAAAAAGTGACCTTAAATATCAGTAGAAATGTCATGAGTATTGTTTCTTGCTGTAGTCTCTCCTTTTAATAACCCTAGAACTGAAGTAGAAAATGGCAAAAACTGTGTTAATCTGTTTTCTTACTTGTACACAATTTATGCCTTTTTGTAAGAACTAAATCTCCTGTGACTTGTGAAATACAGCATTCAGTATGAATCAAATGAACATTATAAATGATCCTCCTACATCCCCACTATGTAAATGTAAAGTTAAAACCAGTATTTTCTGCGTGATCCAGTAAGGCTTTGACTTAAAGGGTATAGAAGTTAAGTTTTCAAAAAGGACACAAGAACTATAACTACCTTAGTCCTTTTGTATCATCTTTTCTAAGTCATTAGTAGATAAATGGCTTGTTACACCTGGGAGTGATGGGTATTAGCACAGACCGCCATGCAGGTTGAGCAGCTACCGTAGCAAGACTTAGCACTCTAATAGCTACACTAGAAATGCCGTTTCAAAAGGGTGTTTCAGAACGAAGTGTTTCCGTTTGAGTGGAGGGGGGACCTGTTTTGATAGTAATAGCATTTCTGCTCACTGATTATATCCTTATCCTGCATTTTGCAAAGTATTACCACGAGTAAATTTTACTGTACTGACTATGAATGTGTTAGAGCTGAATACATGTGTTCTTGCCTCAGCAACATTAGTATTCCATGTACTCATTTGATCTTTAAAGTGCTCTGCCAGCTTTGAAATACATGACTCAATACAGCATTCCAAGAAAAAAAACCCAACCTTACTCAACAGGCTTGTTAATGATTGTGACTTAAATTAATCAATAATTAACCTCTTGCTATTGAGTGTGTTATACACTGTAGCTGTGTAAGAAATCATTGTAAAATATCCCGAAGAATATTGTGAACCAAGTATTAACTTTGGCATTTCTCAGCACGTGAGGGCCCAGGACTTAGTTTTCTTAGCCAAGCCTGGCTTCACCCCATAACTTGAACCCTTTTAGAAGGGGACACCAGTTATTAATGACCTAACAGAACTGTTGACACAAGAACAGGAAGAAATATTGAACTAACCATGCAACTGATAAAAACGTTTTTGAGTAATAACAGTTTGGGTCACGAAAATTAATAGGTGCATAGCAAAAGTCTCATCTGGCCTTATGACAAGAACCGTTTTCTTTTATCAGATCTATCCCAATATTTCATTTGAGGTATTGGGTTTTTACTACCTGATATTGGCTCTGAGTTGCTCATTTTTATTTTTTGAAAGAGGAGTGGAAGGTAATAGTCTGCTGCTGTAGGTTCTGTGTTGTTCTGTATAAAACGGCGTGCTAGGAATTGCACAAAGTGAACTTAAGCTCTCACAGGGTGATGCACGCAAGGAGCTGCGGAACCTCTGCTTGCTCATTACTTTGAAAACCAGTAGAATTGATTGTTCTGTGAGGTCGGTCTCTTAATGCAGCAGAGAATCACTGCACAGAATATGTTATAGCATTTCTTGTACTGGTCTCTAATGCCAAAGGCAAGTGTACAATTGGATATTTAGGCATGTTTCACTGCTGTGAAATTTGTAATTTTTCCTTTTTCATGGTATCGTGTTCATATTTTCATGAATTGCATCATTTTAATGCATGCAGGGGTTTGCACTGTGCAAAGTGGGCTTCTCTGTGATTCAAGTAGTTGTAACAATATTTAAATTACATGTAAGGTACCATATTTCAGCTGCTGATATGATCATTTATGACTAACCTATTACAATTTGTTAGCACAGAACTGACCTTTTTCTTGTAAGCAAAGGGCACATTTTACAGCTTCCTGAACATGTCTTATCTGCTCAGAAGGTTTTACAGAAAAGTAAGATGTAGTGACATTTAGTTTTATTCTAGTTCACTGCCATTAACCTCCTCCTCCTGACTTTTACATAGTTGTGTATAGTGCTTTATCAAGAGAGCGCAAATTAGGCTTCTCCGTGTTTCAGTCTGAAGCCCGTTACCGTGCTACATCTTACAGAACTGCAGTATTTGAATACTTAATGATACACAGTATGTGTTCCTGCCTATGACACACATTTACACAACCACTTACAAAAAGCAGCTTCATCAAGTAAACGATGACATCTCTTCATTGCTCTGAAACATCATTCTTTTAAATATCTGTTGACTTCCCGTGAGGAGTCTTTGCTGATTGGCCTACATCCTTGTACACCAAGAGCTAGACAGGAAACCCGTTTACGCGGTAAAGTTCTTCTGAATAGCCGTATTTCACTTGGTTTGCTTTTCCATTTCTGCCACGCCGTGCTATTTAGTATGCTCAGTGCTTTGCTTTGCACCCCATGGATCAATTCAGCTATGAAGTTAACAAAGTATGGAAGGTTTCTGTGAGCACATATTCAACCATGAATTTTCTATACTTTTTTTTCCAGTGTGTTTAATGGATTTGGACATAAAATCTAAGGCATTTCACAGGCTGTTTGATATGTATGGGAAAGCACGGTTCAAAATGAGGTTTTCCTTTCAGTTAATTTAATGTTTGGATTCTGTCAGATTCCCTGAAAGATGGTTAGTTTTACTGTGTGAGTAACAAAGGAATCATATCATCCCTCCTCCACCCCTATGGTTAGCCTTCCTTGAATGTATTCATTAAACTGATGAATGATTTCCAGCAGGGAACATTAGAAATGCTCCAGACTAAGAGAAAATAAAGTCAGAACCACATAGGAAGCTGTCTAAAGCAGGTTGGGAGTCACCTCAAGTTTTAATTATTGCTTTGCATTGGTATGCTTTTCTGGTGTTACTACAATTACCACTATTTGACAATGTTGATGGATTTTGAAATAATAGCAGCAGCGGATACAAATTCAATCCAAATATGAATTATTCACTACCAAATATGTATTAGTCCATACTTATTAGCACTCACTAACGTATTGCTGGATAACAATGTTTCAGATTTCAGTCTTACCCAGACGAGTTTTTTTGCTGAACAATTAATATGCAACGTGCAATGCCATTCCCTGTGATGGGTGAGAGCTTGCAGACGACTGTCATTTCTTCTGAGTACTTTTTTGTCCTTTCAAGACATCTGTCTTGAAGTATTTTGAACTTGTCTTTGGACTACAAAGCTAAAATAACATTAATTTATATTTGAGTTCAGGCAACTAATTATGCCTGTCTCGTTTGCCCTGCGATCCTTGGGCCAAATTGTGTGTGTCTTGATTTATTCACAAAGAGGTTTATCCTTGTACTGTTTGGCTTTTTTCAGCTGGGTTATGCTATGTGGGTAATTATCAATGTCCACAGCATGTTTCTTTTTACCCATATGAGACTTTTTAAATGAACGCACTTAGTGGCTGGTGTAGAGCATAAATTCATACTATTTCAAAAGATGAGCCCAGCAAGTAAGGGAACAAACCTAAGAACACTAAAGATATAAACACTGAAAACCTGTATGGCAACAGCTCTATTTTTTGTCTCCAAAGAAACAGAATTTAGCGTGTAAGTTGCACAAATGCAAATAATGTAAAGAGGACCAGCAAAGGTTTGTATAGGTGTATTTGTCATAGAATCACAGAATATCCTGAGTTGGAAGGATCATTGAGTCCAACTCCTGGCCCCACACAGGACCAGCCGAATCAGAGCATATGACTGAGAGCGTTATCCAGACGCTTCTTGAACTCAGTCAAGCTCGGTGCTGTCACCTCTTCCCTGGGGAGCCTGTTCCGGTGCCTGACCACCCTCTCTCAGTGAAGAACCTGTTCCTGATATCCAACCTCAACCTCCCCCATCGCAGCTTCATTCCATTCCCTCAGGTTCCATCACTGGTCACCAGAGGGAGGAGATCAGTGCCTGCCCCTTTGCTCCCCCTCGTGAGGAAGCTGTAGGCCGCGATGAGGTCTCCCCTCAGTCTCCTCTAGGCTGAACAAACCAAGGGACTTCAGCCTCTCCTCATATGTCTTCCCCTCTAGACCCTTCACCATCTTTGTTGCCCTCCTTTGGACATTCCCCAATAGTTTTATGTCCATTTTGCACTGCGGCGTCCAAACCTGCATGCAGAACTTGAGGTGAGGCTGCACCAGCGCAGTGTAGAGTGGGACAATCCCTTCCCTTGACTGGCTAGCAATGGCGTGCTTGATGCACCTCAGCATACGGTTGGCCTTCCTGGCAGCCTGGGCACACTGTGGACTCATATTCAACTTGCTGTCGACGAAGACCCCAGGTCCCTTTCAGCATGGCTGGTCTCCAGTGTCTCATCGCCCAGTCTGTATGTATAGCTAGGGTTGCCCCTTCCCAGGTGCATAATCCAGCACTTGCCCTTGTTAAACCTCACGTGATTGGTGATTGCCCAGTTCTCCAATCTGTCCAGATCTCTCTGGAAGGCCTGTCCACCCTCGACAGAATCAACAGCTCCTTCCAATTTGGTGTCATCTGCAAACTTGCTCACGACACCTTCTAGTCCTACATCCAAGTCGTTTTAGAAAACATTAAAGTGAACTGGCCCTAAAATGGAGCCCTGGGGAACCCCACTAGCGACTGGCCGCCAGCCTGATGTAACCCTGTTTACCATAACTCTTTGGGCCCGACCCATCAGCCAGTTGCTCACCCATCGCACTGTTTTTGTCAAACCGTATGCTGGACATTTTGTCCAGAAGGATACTGTGAGAGACAGTATTGAAAGCTTTACTGAAATCTAAGAAAATATAATATTTTGTGTCAGTAAGAAAATGATTTCTGAAGATTCATCTTCAAGCAGAAGTTTCCGATTTATGTACATAGGAGGAAAGAGATGGATTTCTATGGCACCATTTATTTATTTGCTCCCTTTTGATTAGGGGCAACGGCAAGGTCCTTCCATGAACTTTGCATGAGAAATTTTGCTTTCTACAGTGCTTTGGTAAAAATGAGATTGAGCAGATATCCTTTTGATGAGTAGCTAAAATAATTTTGCACAACATAGTGAGATCTGGCAACTAATGTGTCGTTTAATATCTAATACATTAGACACATTACTTATTAAAAATTTCTGTGGCTGAATTTGAAAGGGAGTAGACAATTTTATGGTCACATACTAATAGCATCTATATATAGAACAATAAAGATGAATCAGGAAAGATGTTTTTCTACCGTGTACAGAATTGTATAGCTTGGTATTGCTCGCTCTTTTTGTGTCAAAAGGAGACGTAAATGATATTTCTGTCCAACCTTACATACATCTGTAATGTTCGTTTCTCCTGAAACAACTGTGTGTGTGTCTAAATTAGATTTTCCTCCAGTGAGTTATTTTTGTTATATGGGAGATATAGGTCAAGAAAGATTAAGAAACTGAACACAAACTGATAGTTACGACACCTATTTGGAACACAGGAGTAGAGTTTCCTGGCTTGCCAGGCCGAAAGCAAAGGTATGAGAGTGTCTCGGATGAATGAGGGGGCAGGTGGATGTTTTTTTTTCTTTTTTGTTTGACCAGAACATCTGTAGTAGAATAGAGAAGCCTTTTACTCTGGGAAGAACATTTTGCTAAGATTAGGCCATTTTTAGAGTTGCCATTTTCAGGCTTGTTACTGGAATAAGGCACTTTGGAGTATATTGCTTTTGCAGGTGAATAAATTGGAGCTTTATTATACTGCAGAGCTGTTAGCCTTATCATGTCAGTGCAGATACCCTTCAGATAGGCAGGCATTCAGACCCCGCTTAAATGGTTACAATTATATCAAGAATGAAAGGGGGAAGATTGTTTTTAGTATTTGGAAATTCTGCTGTTGAATTGGGAAGACATAAAAAGACTCCAGAGCTTAGAATGTAAGCTTACAGATTATATGTGAATGTATATCACTGCTTCTGCTTAAAGGTCTACCTATATGTTACTGTGTAGTTATCCTTAGCTAAAGACGAAACAAAAGATCATTTCTCTCCTCTCTCTACTTAAAAGTATTTATATTAAAATGTCTGTGATGGGGTTTGCACTGTATTTACAGTTCTGGAAAACTAGAAACCATGATGTTCCTGCTAGACAGTTGGATGTTTTATACTTTTTATGGCCCAATTTCAAATAAATAGCATTTTTTATTCAGTACTCTGATGTCACTGAAATAATCGAAGGATTAGTTTAGATGAAAGAATAACACCAAGGACTGCATGTGTGCCAGCAGTAAAATTGAAAAATTGTTGAAAAGTGTAGCATAGAGCACAATGGTGTGTACTTTATGCAGAAAAACAAAGGACATAGTTGAGAAAGGGAAAAAAAAAATACACATGGGCTGGTGATTTTGGCTGTTGGAAATAGTAAATAGCTGGTAAACAGTCCTCCCTCACCCCTGGTTCAGGCATAAGCATTTTAATTATCATCCTGCATTTACCATGTTAATCTCTCGACTATAAGCTAATTTTTGACTGTTCTGCACTTGAGTCATTGTACTTCTGAATGTTGCTTTAGACACTTTTAGAACAGATAGCACTGAAATGCTGGGTTTTTTCTGGTTATTCTGGTTTTCTGGCTAGTAAGACAGCGATCAGCTAGATATGTAGATTTTTTTCATAACTGAATCACAGGTTACCATCTCTTTAAGGTAAAAACATATTTAGTTTCAGAAGATATATCTCTGTCTTCTGAATGAGTATTTCATAGACTGAGTATTCTGAACTATCACCCACTGACCCACAGCTGTGTAAATAAAGTACTTGTCTTGCTGACTCCTGATACTAAGAAAAGGTTTTGTATCTGTGATGGAAGCACGCATCCCTTCAGATAGGAGACATGCTGGAATGCGATGTGTAAGGGTCATGCATATGAAGACAGAAATTTTCTCAATGCAGAATTCTGAAGGCTGTTCTCATAGTAGACATTATCAGAGAGTTCAGGTTTTTGGACTCTTCCAGTTGACTCCAGAGGAGCTGTAAATGTTTTGTGTTACAGCTGGTTCATGCATTTAGCATTTGAAGGCAGAACTTAGAGTGTCCTGATAAAGAAAAGAAGAACAGCAGCCATCATACTTGACTGACCTAGCAGCCTTCTACAATAAAATGACTAGCTCGGAGGATGAGGAGAGAGCAGTGGATGTTTTTGATCTTGGCTTTAGCAATACTTTCATCACTTCCCATAACCTCCTTATGGACAGATTGATGAAGTGTATACTAGGTAAGTGAACAGTGTGAGATAGACTCAAAGTAGGCTGAACTGTTAGGCACTAAAGGTTGTCATCAGCAGGATGAAGCCCACCTGGAGGCCAGTCAGTAGTGACATATCCCAGTATCAAGACTGGGGCCAAGAGTGTTAAACACTTTCATTTGTCACCTGGATGGAGGGTACAGTGTGCACCCACTGCAAATGCATAGATGATAGAAAGCTGGGAAGAGTGTTTGACAGGTCAGATGGTTGCCTGGACAGAGTAGATGTGGGTTGACAGGAACCTCATGAAGTTTAACAGGGAAGTGTGAAGCCTTGCACCTGGGGAGGAATAAGCCCGTGCATGAGTACAGACTCAGGCTGACCAGCTGGAAAGCAACTTTGCAGAGGAAGACCCAGGGATCTTGGTGGATGCAAAGTTCAGCATGATCCACCAATGCACCCTCCTGGCAGATGTCAACAGCATCCTGTGCATTATGCAAAGTATAGCTAGCGGGTTAACGGAGGTGTTCTCTCCCCTCTGTGTAGTCCTATTGAGACTATGAAGTGCTTTGTCCACATCTTTGCTTCTCAGTACAAAACAGACTCTGGGATGAGTCCAGCAAAGGCCACAAAGTTGATCAAGGCCTTGGAGAATCTGTCATAAGAGGAGATTGCATTACTTGGCCTGGAGAAGAGGGAGCCTGAGGGTGGGGTGAAGGGAACTGTTAGATTTTATATATGTGTATAAGATACACGCTTTGATAAATACCTGATGGAAGGGACTAAAGAAGACAGAGCCACCCTTCTTCCCATGGTGCCTAGTGAATGGACAAGATGCAATGAACACCAACTGAAGCACCAGAAATTCCATTTAAACATAAACTTTTTCATAGAGTGGTCAGACGCTGGAAGACGTTGACCAGAGAGGTTGTGGAGTTTCTGTCTTCATAGATACTAAAAACCCAAGCGGACAATATCCTTAGCAAGCTGCTCTAGTTGACCCAGCTTTGAGCAGGGGGTGGGCTTGGACTCAATGGTCTCCAGAACTTCTGTGGTTCTGTAATCCTGCTATGAAGTCTGGGTAGGCTCTTTGGTGCCAGCGTGTTAACTGAGTTGCTGTTCCTTTTCAGTTTCTGTCTGTCCTTAACGATGCTGACCCCAGCCAGAATTAACAATTTGTTGGGATGATTAAATTAAAGAAACCACAAGATGAATTTTTTATTGAGGCCCACATATTTACTATAAAGCTGGTGATAGAGCAGCTTGTAGTATATTAAGTTTAGTTGGAGGCACCAAAGGCAAATAGTGAATCATTTTATAATCTGTAGTTTCAAAAAACATGTAATAAGAAAAATCCCTTGTCCTGTACAGGTGTAGTTAAAAAGTTGTCTAAAATAAGTTGAAGTACAGCAAAAATTTTCCCCCTGCGTCCTACTTACTGAAGATTACAAATCCCTCTGAAAAGTCACGTATGGTAAGAGTATGTGAGACTGTAAAAACTACATTTGAAGGAGAGGTGGGGTTGTGTTTCCTTTGTGTTACTACGCCCCACTGAGACAGATTTAACTGGCTAAAAATCTCTGAGAGTCTGCTTGGTATCTGCTTTTCCTGACCAATATTAAAGTGTAGCAGACTTCAGATTCCATCAGTCAGCCAATCTCCATTTTTACGTGTCTTGTGTAATTGAGATAAGATTCTTAAAACAGCCAGGGAAACTCAAGAGTTAATACTATAGATATAAAATTCCTGATCTTTTCTTTTCCTTGAATGCTGTTATTGCAGAAAGCTTTAGGAGTTATCTGAACTGATGTTGTTTTCAAAAGCAGAATGTGCCCTTTAAAACAAATCAAGGGCATGTCTGAACTCTTAAATTTTTTGTGTTATTACTCTTGGAAAAGAGGTCAGATTAACTGGAAGATGTCTCCACTGGAGTTCTGAAACCTTGGCTAGTTTCTCACTTCAGACCTGCTTTAGAACAGTGATATACAAAGAAATAAAAGGAATCTCAGGGTTTTTGTTCTTTTTCTTCTGAAGAATGATATGACCTTTTCAGGGAAAGAAGTCTACAATGCCTGAAGTCACAATATATCCACAAACAACTCTAAAAATAATAGCTTACCATATTTCTTTAATTTCTAGTCTGAATAGACTGAAGATTGTGTTGAATGTGACTTGAATATTTAAGTAAAAATGGGTACTGTAATTAAACACTCATCCCTTTCTCTTGTGCGATGAGGTATGAGTTACAATAAAAGATTCATTAATAATTAAGTTACAGAGCCAAAGAAAGAATGATTTGGGGTGAACTAAGCAGTTAATCTCATTGCAGTAATAGATCATAATTGTGATTTGTAAATATGGTCTCTGAGGGCCGTGTGTCCTTAGCAAAAGCGCAGTAGAGACAAAGGCGTAAGTTTGGAAGATGTCAACGACCTTCTTTTTTCTCAAGGGCTGTCAGGTCCCAGGAAGACACAGTCTAGAACTGATGGTCTGTATCTGGGGAGCAAACTTGTCCAGAGCTTCACCTTTCCCTCTCTCTCAGGAAATGGTGGTTTAGCGTTAAAAGGTGAGTCCGTAGTAAGCAAATCTTTACAGACAACACAAGGTACAGGCAAGTATCTCTACTCTCTGTAGAAGAATTGGTGGTCTTCTAGAAATGTCACAGGAAGAAACGAACTCCTGAGAGTTCAGGAATTGCAATGGGTTTTCTGACTGTTATTTGAGCAAAGATGAAACTTAAGAGGAAGAAAACCCACAAGGTTGGCTGTAGTTTTGAGTCTTCAGGCCAAGAGTCATTGAAGTCTGAATTCAAACCTATGCTGAAGAAGGGCAATTTGAACTAAACCAGATAATTAGCTCTTTCCATTTAATTATTGCACTGGCAATTTCAGAGGAGGGAGTGTGACCTTGTGGCCGTGTGATGTAATAGCCTCTCTAAAAATAGGTAAGGTTACAAAAAAAGAGGGTTTACTGAATGTAAATGCCTGACTCCCTGATACACCTGCCTTAGCTTGAAAACAAGCAGAATAGGATGAATCACTTATTGATAACCCGAAAGATCTATTGTATATGACCCATATTCTTAGTCAAGATGTCAGCAGCTTTTTTATTGTATACATATATGAAATTGTATTTAGAAATTCGTGTAGAAAAGGCCTGTACACTGTCGGGTGGTTTGTCTGCCGCTGTGCCTTGAAGTTGCCTCTTTGCTCACTAGCACTGGCTGTTTTCTTTATGTCAAATTTTTTGAGGTAGGTATATGTTCAGCAACAAAAAGGGTAGTAAAGATGACGAGCAACAAAGATTATCAGACTAGGTAGTGTTACTTTATGTCAGAAAAATAGATTATTGTATGTAGGGCTAGTCAGATATTTTTCAGCAAAACAGTATTTTCTTTTGGGAAGTGTGGATTTTGTTGAGTTTGAAGTGTTTTCTTTGAAACATCTTGGCTTAAAGAACTTTTCATGTACAAGGCCCTGGGATTTCTGGTTCATACGAAGTTTTTGAGGCAAATCTACCTGAGAGAGGCAATTGTGAAAAATAGGGAGTCTATAAAGGGTAGCACAAATCATCCTGAAAAACTGAGCTAAAGAAGTAGCAAAAATTTTCTGTGAATGGGGTCACAAGCTTTTCTACACATCCATTTCTAGACTTTTTAAGATCACTTTAATTGTTATTTACTAGCTAGCTGTGTATGGATGTGAGTGGTACACAAATTTTCATGTTTGGATAATTGCAGTACCCCGTGTTTCTCTACAACAGTAACAAATCTTGGGTTTTCTAACAGCTTTCATGTTAGTTGTTTTTATGTACTGGGCAGAAAATGGGAGTTGGAAACCTGTTGCTAAGTATACCTCTGGAGTCAATGTAGACATCTTACAAGTTCCAGTGCTTGCTAGTAAGCTTCCTGTTGTAGGTGGAAATAGTATCTGTCAAGAATGTTATGACAAGAATGATCAGAGCGGTGGAATAGCGATTGTGCACGGTGAGTGAATTGACAGGCTCTCACAGCTCGATTACAAGGATGACTGAGAGTTTTGAGTGTTGCACACGAGATTGAGAATGTGTTGAAAATGTGAATAAGGAACCAAAGATGACCATTTTTCAGAATATGAGAATTTAAGAGCACCTATTGGGTTTACTAGACATCTAAGTAAATTTATCTTAAGCAAAGAGAAGGGAATACATTTTTGTCCACACAGTATTAAATTGTAGTAGTCAGTGTCGTGGTATATTATAATCTTAAATGATAATTAAACAAGGAGGATATTAAATATAATATATAGATGCATTTTATGACTAAATAAAACTCCTTCAGGAATTTGGTGAGCATTGTGATGCTTAATAGGGGTCAGAATATATTACCTGACCAAGATACTTGGACAATATTTACAGAGCCTATATTTTAAGAACCATTTTCATTGAATTGCCTTGTTTTACTATAATGAATGGAATTGATCCAAATTTTAATAAATGGCAAGTAATTAAAACCTAATTAAAACCTTTTTGGTTTATCATGAATTTTAAAGAGATAGGGGAATGAAAGAAGAAATAGCAGTGAACAATAACAGGCAGCTGATGTTTTCATCTCTGTTGTGATCTGGTAGAAGAAAGAAATCATGTAAACAAAGAAATGCTTCAAGACAAGTAAGAAAGTGTAGATGTAGGTTATTGTGTGAACAGGTTCTGTTACTGTTTGGAAACAAATACGTGCTATAGGTCAGAGGAAGTTGTCTTGTGAAGCTTTCTCAGACCAAGTTGTGTCCTCCTCAGTCCAAATCAAAGTTACAGATTTGGGGCATGTAGTCAGGACAGAAGATGGTCAGACTATCACATAGAGAAGCCTTTGTGACCTTGCAGGTAGGAGAAATAAAAGGAAATTCACTACTCTAACATGTACATAGGTAATAAAGGTCGTGTATGTAAGGAGTAAAGCCTGTCAGTAATAATGGATGAGAAGGCTGCTGACTTGATCTCATCACTGTGGGCTGTCAGTGTAATGGCGATAATAAAAAATATTCTGAGGGGGAAATATTTATGCCACCTTATCTAGAATACTCTTTATAATTTCTACCAGCTATATTAAAGAAAGGATTAATTTTGGCTGGCACATATTTATGACTAAGTGATCAGAAGGCATATTACGTGGAGCAGCAGCTGTAAGAGCTTGGTATCGTATGGTTGTTATTGACAAAATTATTATAAGGATTTTATTGAGCTGTAAAATATGTAGAAAGAAGAGAAGAGGGAAAAATATCACATTGAAAAGCTTTTTCAGCATATGAACAAATAGGAGTGAACTGGTTATATCAATATGCTGGAAAGGAGAAGGGACGTAACTCTTAATTTCTGCAAATGGGTCAGAAAACTTAGATGTTTTTAAGATGACGTTCAATTCACTATGAACAAAGACTAAATTCTACAGTTCAAGGTTTTTTGTCTCTGAATAGGTGGCAGAATGTCGGAAATAGCCCTTCATTCCCAGTGAGCTGAAGCAATCCTGTCCCAGGAGCCTCTGTCTCCTGTTCAGCACCATAAATCCACGAGAAGGTTTGAAAATACCAAACCACTTCTGAGACTGATATGTGGGGGTTTTGAATGATGTAATGTCTCGTACATTTGTCCAGTTACCTCTCCCTTGAAAGTAAATTAGCCAGTCACACTAGATTAGCACTCGGCTCTCTCACTGAAGAGTGAGCATTGTATTTACAGCAGATTTTTCTCAGTTATTATGCAAATCGATGCTTGATAGCCACAAATCTACAGTAGCAGGGTATGGAAGCAAAATGCACTCTTCAAGCTGTTGCAGTTATTTCTGTGGAACCTTTGTAGAGCATCAGTAAGCCCAAATACTATTAAAGCAAAACTTCGAGGCTGTGTAATCGTGGATTTGGATCTTGAACAAGCTGTGAGTAGTGATAAGTGGACTTACTGAGCCCAGAGCTGGCTGAGTCAGGCCAGTGCACTTGTCCTTTTTACAGATGAGAGATCAGGGATGGTTGGGTTTGTGGGGGTTTTTTTCCTACTTCTTTCTCAAAAGAATGTCTCATCTTCCATTGATTGTGATTTATCACTACCAGAGATAATCCACTGGGAAATAGGAAGACTTGAGGAAGGATTCCTACACTACTAGGTGCTTAGTCATCTGAATCAAAAATTGTCTCAAATCCCTCTCTATTATCAAACTTTCTATTCCCTGGAACTAACTTTGGCCCTGCTCATTTCCATGAGATACTAAACTGTATGTTAGAAAGAAATTTGTTTAAAAAAATTTCTACAGCAGGGTAACTACCCAGCTATTGGATGCTTATCCCCACGTGTCATCCACTGCAGATCTTTCCTTTGATAATGGTACCCAGGAATGTTATTAATCCCCTGCACACAGTTGGTGGTGATGATAGTAAAGTATTTCAAGGTTTGATGAAAAGTTTAGCAGAAGCTTTGACATCCTTTAGAGACCATAAGAGATAATACTAGATTAAAAAAATAAAAATAAAAATTACCATTCAGAAGCCAGGTAACAAATAAAATGATCAGCTTTTAAAAAGATATTCAGTTGCTCTGAATGTAAATCGAATTATTTTTGTGTCCTGACTGATGATGTTTGAACTTTGTGGTTAGCAATACTGAGACTGACAAAAAGAAAAAATACCACTCAGTAACTGTTAGTATCTTGATAAAGAATTCTTTGAGAAATCACTTAGTGTTCATAGGTTACAAGAAAGCAAACAATCAAGAACTTGCAATTCTGTTCAAAGCAAAAGAAGATATGCTTTTAAATACATGTTTGTACTGAATATTTTTAAAAGTCAAACTAGCAGACACTGTATTAATTCTTTCTGGGAAACCTCCTATTATTCAAACAGAACCTGTCAGTTTAAATTGGTTTCAGTGTAACGCTTTTTGAAATTACTGGAAATCACGTAATTAAAGACAAGTTAATAATGTAAAAAATCTTGAAATAGTTAATATAGATGGATGTGACAACATGGGCAAAAATTAATTAGTTCCTTTGGAGAGAAGTTGTTTCACTAGTACTAAAGCATGTCGCGTTGTTAAAGGGAGGAAACGGCTGCTAATGCAGAGTGGTGTTTGTCCGTGAAAGATGCCTGAGCCATGTGTTAATAAATACAACAAATAAAAGAAAATTCATTTTGAGGTTGGAATTTAGTAACTTCGTCTCAGAAATGCATGGCAGCAACGTATAACTGGAGGAAAGAGCACATCTGATTTTAATTTCTTTAGTTCCTCCTATTATCTAAAAGATTGCTAGGCTTCCCACCTGGATTTATAACTTGTGACTGTGTTTGTCTTCAACGCAGAAATGAGAGAAATTCAGAGGTTTCCGGCAGTTAATTGAGATATTAAATAATTTACATTTAGACATCTAACAGCCACGTCTTTGCTTAAGGTATTACAAACACTTTACTCTCTTCAGACCCATTAAGCTCAAACAGTTACTCAGGGCCGTTAGATTTTTCTATAGCAGCCTGCAGCTGAAACATCACGTCTCCTGTAAGGCGCAGTCCTCTCTATTAAAACAACAACAAACCCAACAAAAAAGACCTGCTCTTTGCCCGTGGTTTCCAACCTCCTGAATTTTCTCCTTTTATAGACTTGGAACGTTCTTGTTGCTTGTTACAGTACTATCTTTATGTGCAAAGATTTATAGGATATTTTCCTCCTTAAAAAATACCCTGTATCTCATGAGAGGCTAAAAACGGGATTGTACATAACGATGTCAGATTCACCCCTTCAGCTTTCTCTGACAAGCGGCAGGGACACCGTCTAAAATGTCTTTTCAAGCTGTAATGGAAATAGGAAATACTCTTAATTTCTGTGTGTTGTCTTTGAATGTGCAAGAATGTGTGAGGAAATCTTCATGGGAATTTTTAGAGAACCTGAGTAGCAAACTGTATGAAAGCAGCTGTAAAATTTGCAAGATTAGAAGGATTTGCTCTAAAGGCTAAAAAAGAATAAGACTACATTTAGGTGAGCTATCTGGGTTCCTGTCGTAAATAGGTGATGTGTAAAATGTATACAATCTAAAAGGAAATACTGTAAGCTTTAATTTTTTAAATTCCATTTTACTGAAGAATAAGTTTTACCTGCTGAAGCTCGTTTCTTGAAGAAGTGGGTGTATAGAACAGGTGACCTGTGAGCTTACAGAAACGATGCCTACGGAGTTATCCGTTCTCCTGGAGTATAGCAAGGAAAGATATTCTAAGAGTAAGAAATCTGTCCAGTCTGGTTTTGATTCAACTGGGAGACGTCCGTAATGTTTTCCACTGTGCAGCTGAAAGATTTGCAATTTGTGCATCACAAATTTTAAAACATCAACTCTCCGAAAGAAAGGTGTCATCTGTGTGCCGCTTGTACCAGTGAAAGTAAAATCTACGCTCTTCAGAGGCAAAGCAGGACATAATACACCACCTACTTGAAAACAGTTGTCTGGATTAAAGATGCTATTACCTTTTCCAAGTTACTGTGGTCGGGGCTGAGGCACATAAAGTGGCACCAGGATTTCTAATCTATGTACAGAAGTACACCCAGTGCTCGGGAGGGGTACGGAAAGGCCAGGTCTAGGTGGCAAACTACTTTGTAGTAATGTGTAGCTTTGATTTAGGGGATTTTTTTACAGCTGAGAGCAGAAATCCTGTTCATCTGCTCCCACTCTGTCCAGACCAGGTTGTGTGCTAAGGCCCTTCGGAAGGGAGCACGGTGTGTCTGTGTGCATACAGCAGTCAAGAAAGCGGCGGTTTCCATCTCAGCACTCGCTTCCCTGGCAGAGAAGATGGTTAAATCCTGCATCACAGCAGCCATAAAGCGTACAGAGACTCCAGATTTGCTCATGCCACAATCCTAGCACCGTTCTACTGGGGGAGGGGAACCTCAGTCCATCCCACTCCTACCAGTTTGATGCCAGTGCCAGCAACAGAAGCCCAGAGCTGGGAGAAGGATCACAGGTCAGCAGGAGAGCACCTGGGGTGCAGCATGAAGGAATTCCAGCCAGCCAGCTTCATCAGGCGCCCGACTTAAATGCCTCTATGCAAACACACGTAGCACGGGGAATAAACTGTGGTGGGATGGCTCCTATGACTGGAGAGTTGGAATGAAAGGACAGGCAGGAGGAGAGGATGTTGCTGTCGATGTCAATGACCAGCTAGTTCTAGGATTACAAAATTAATGTTTGGTTGGTTGGTTTTTTTTCTCCACAGAAGTGAAGGTGGAAGAAGCAGCTCTAGAGCCCAGAGTAATTTCTATTGTAAAGTTTCATCAGACGACAGGTTACTTTGCTGAGCATGTCAGTTTTACGGTGCATCTCCCCGTAATGGCAGGGAATCATGTCTATTTTAAGCATGCCCAACTTGTCTTTGTTTTCACTTTTGATCACCTGTTCAAATTTCCAGGCAAGGCACAGAGCTGCTGTTTGAGCTCTCAGTGAAATTCCTTCTCTGCTTGACTGTTCTCTGCCAGACAGTGCTAACAAGAAGCCTTCCCAGCCAACTCTTAGATGGAATAAGCTCTGATAACCTGAAAGCAGATTTTTTGTTGCGACTCCTCTAAACCCCATAGGTGTGGGTTGTCTTTTCCTCAAAGCACTCACTCCTCTAAACCCCAAGATGTTGGATCTTCTCTTCCTCAAAGAACACAGTCACAAAGCTGGGGGGAGAAGAAAAAGACTTTTTAAGAGAGAGAGATTCCTTTTTTAGTCCTTTGAGTGTCTGGGAAATGGAAGCAATGGAAACTAATGTGCCAAATCCTCAAGCGCAGTCTGCAGGTGGATTCGCTCTCGAAAGAAAGGACGGAGTGGAAGCATTAGCTTTACTTTTACTGGAACCCAACCTCTGCCAGCTCCGACACTGTCAGTTACCTGCAGTTCTGCTCCTGCTGTGGCAGCGCTGAGAGGTCTCGTGCTCTTTCAAACAACCAGGGAGTGAGGGGCAGAGGGGAACCTCACTGCTCGTAGAGCAGGTCTGCACGCACAACCCGGCGCGTAACGAAAGAGTTACTTGGTTCCTTTGGTGTCAGTGTAATTTAGAAACAAGCTAGAAGTAGATGAATGCTGAGTGCTTTCCCTTTATGCAGACTCTTTATTAATACCTGCCAGGGAGATGTCTGGAGGTATTTGGGATGCTGGTACGGCTTAAGGTTCCCAACAGTCAGTCTTTTTGTGGCTATCTTCTGTTTGCCCCGAGGAGCTAAGAAACTGCTGATGAAACGGAAAGCAGTTCTGTTTTGAAATGCATTCATGGTTAAAGGCAACTTGTATAGAAATCAGTGAATGAAACCTGCATCTAGAATGAGACTTTAAAAGGCTGTTGTGCAAGCGGTAGTTTGGATTTCTTTGTTCAGTATTTATTTTGATTAACTGAAATGAATAGTTCCTCCACAAAGTACATCAAGCAGTCGGTCTGTGACTGTGGTGAAGCATTTCTGCTTTCTGGAGCTTGCCGTAACTGTAAACGGCTCCGTGTATTCAGGCTCTGTGGCTTGTCAGTGCTGCGGGGTACGTAGCCCAGAGCGGGAGCAATGGAGATTGACAACGGATGGGGGTTTCCATTCACATGAGAACATCTTGGGACAGTAGTGAAATGCAGAATGAGTCCTGCCAAGCTCGTGTGGAGGGGCTGGGAATTTAGAGAGAGTCTGTGAGGATGAGGATTAGAGGCAGGCCTTAAAAACAACATGAAAATGGTAAACCTAAGGACCTTTACTTATAGGTAAGGCAAGTAACAGAGAACTGGTTATCTCAGCTTTCTACGTGTCTAACATGTGAGAATTGCCACTGGGCAATGCCAGGAGAACGCATCAGCTGCGCTGGGTCAGGTAATGAACGTAACTTTCTATGAACCACATTGGAGAGGCGGCTCACTTGAAGAGGCCGGACCTGCATGGCCACCACTGGGAGGGCAGCTCCCAGCTTCAGCTTGGCTTTCTGGTTTCTTTGCAGCCCCCAGTAACGCTGCGTGTCTGGCACAGCCAGCCAGGTCCTGCGTTTGCCCAAGACAGGCTTTGCAGTGGGCTAAGAGGTCAGATTGTGTAAACTTTGATCTTCCCGTGTGGCATTTTCCTGCTTTAGGTAACTGGCAACGTGCATCTCCAAGGAGCGTATCGGAGCGGCTGGAAAAACCTAGGCGCACCCAGGCCAGGACATGCAGCCATTTATTCGGTAAAGGTCGTCTTGGAGTGGTGGAGAGGTAGCTGCATAACGGTGTGAAAACTGCCTTGAGATGAAAAATCAGTTGTGTAACATCTTTCGAATCACCCCAGGAAGCAAGACCTAGTCATTAGCTTGCTGCTGTTGTACTCGCCAGACAATTTATTGTTAAATGCTTGTCTGTAAAGAAAAATCTGCTTTTTCTGGGAGCTCTCGATAGCACTGACATTTACTCAGAGTAAATCTAACATGGATTGGCTCAGGACAGTACAGCTTGACAGACATGACATTTACTGCTGCCATACTTTAACCAATATTGTGATGATAAGGTCTTGGATATCCAATGGAATTGGTGAAATACAATTTTAAACCTAATGGATAGTCTATTTACCTTTACACTAAGCTGTAAGAAGAAATAAATTAAGGATCTCTCCATGCTTCTTGGTATACACTGAAAAAACCTCATGAATTAAAATTTACCCTTATTTCCATTGTCTCCAGACGTTGAAAGTACAAGTTAGATTTTCCTGTCCTTTTTTGGAGTTTGTAAGTCTGTTTCTCGCAGCCTTGCTAAACTGCAGATTATACGTGATCTTTAAATACTATATGATTATTACGAAAAAGGGAAAGGCATTTGTTCACATTGTGCCATCCATAAAAACCAAGAGAGCTCTTGCTGTAAGTGACCTTTGATAGTTTTCTAGACTTCTTGAAAAATTCAGCATGAGTTATAGTCCTCTCCTGCCCTGTGCCGTTAAGTTCTGTGTTTTCTGCTAAGTTTAATATAATAAATGAAACGGCGCTTAGTGTGCACCTAATGCTAGACACCTTATAGCTGTGTGCTGGGATTGCTAATATGACACAATGCATGTTTTTTCTGGAGGATACTAGGAAATGAATTATGGAAAGAGATTAAGGTTGACAAAAGGGCGTAGCGCTCGTTAAACAGAATTGTTGGAGGTCTGTTTGCGCTAAGGATTTGTATTTTTAGAAAATGCTGTTTCCCCACCTGTTGGTGTTTTAGTGATGGTGCCATAGAATAGATTGATGCTTTCCAAGTGTAACACCCCACAGTTTCAATTTGTCCCTCTGTGGAGCCGCTTTTCGATCTGTTTTCCTTCCAAAATGAAATCAGTGAAACAAACGGGAATTTATTCACTGACAGACTACAGTAGAATGGCAAGTGCTATCGGTGCACGGTTACTTTAAAGTTTCTGAGACCAGCTTTAGTAGTGCCTCTCTTCAATTCTTTGGAATCTTCTAACTTGGAAGAAGTTATTTTGTGAAGGCCAAACCAAATGGTTCCAGGTTTCTTAAGGGTTTCTCTCAGGGCATTTATGAGGAGTCATGCAGATATTTTAGTTTCTCAGAATGGCTGGCCAAGAACTGCAACTGGCCTCTCCTCTGGGGGATGGAGAGGGATGCTTTGAGGGACTCTTTCCTTTTCAGCTTGGCGGCAATTTTGAGGCACCCGTCCTGTGGACAAACTTTTTGGAAAAAAAACAACCAACGGATTTGAAGTGGAAAAGACAGACAGGTTCATACTTCTGCACCTATTTCTTTGCTGTATTTTTATTTGCAATATTTGAGCTCCTCTTGAAGGTGTATGCATATAGTAAGTAGTGCCTCACGTTTTCTTGGTGTTGAGGTTAATTTCTAGCCAGCTCTTGTTTAGTACTTAGTTTTTAGTGTCAGTGTTTTGTAGTATAAAGTGGATATATAAAAGCTTTAAGATGTGCACCATAGCACTGAAACCTTGTTTTCATAAAATTAAAAAATAAGTGAAAGGTGTGTATTTTCTTCATAGTGAACACTAAAAACAACAACAAACCCCCCCAAACCCAAACCAAAACCAAACAAAAAAAGAAAAAAGCTGTATCGTAATGTGACTAATGAACACAGACAGCTACAAGATCTTATCTGCTTTCTGAATTTTAGAAATGTTCCAAGTTTTGAATTTTTGTACTTTAACTGGCTCACAGGGGTTTGTCATGAGTTGCTAAAAGGTGGTTAGTGGAAGCAGTGCCTTATATAGCTACCTCACCTTTGGGTTTGCATTTATATTAATGAAAACAAAAATTATCTTGAGGCAGGCACGTTAATCATAGACACCCCCCAGTTTTGATGCAATATTTGAGAAACTTCACTGAATTCCGTAAATTAATTACCATATAAGTGTTTGTGGTTTTTAAGAGTGCATATTGAGATCAAGTATTTAGGTGTGGTGGGAGATTGAAACATGAACCAAAGACAGTGTTTAGAGGCTTCATTAGTTAAACCATTTTCCTTCCTCTACCCACGTGAAGAATTTCTAAATTAGATGAAACTGGCAGACCGCTGTGGTCGTAAGGATGGACGTGGTACTGCATGCAAAGGAGTTCTTGCCAAGCGAGCGGCTAAGGTTTGATGCGCAAACCCCATCAGTACCGCCCACAGGGCTGATCCTGGAGGTGAACCATGGCAGCTCCCCTGAAAGCAACCTCAAGTCCTTCCCCTCACTTACACCCGCCCAAGTCCCTCATCCTGAAGCAAGTCATAGAATTTTTCTTACGGTAATTAATCACTTGGGAATAAAAGGTCTTGGTGAGAGAGGAGGAAAATAGTAAGTTGGAATTACTGCTTTAAAAAATGGTGTGCTGGAAAAATATTATAAACATTACTAGTATTCAGCATCAGTGGGGAGTATCTTACAGGAAATGAAATAATGTATTATTAAAAATATGGAATGGTTTTATTTCCCCCAGGAAATGAAAGAATTGCATGAGGATATCTTCTTTAGCTTTTTTCATAACTCGTTCACATCATATTTCTTAGTATTAGCCATAAGTTCAATTATCAGTAGTGTAGTGTGTCAGGAATTAGTTATGTCTTGATGAGATCTAATTATTTATGAATTTATTTTGCCAGATTTTTTTAAAGTGTGTTGAAGTAAAGGTTACTGTCCTTCATGGTTTAAAATAATCAAATTACACACGCAGTGTTAGGGGGGGGAAAGCAATTACCAGTCATGCACACACAATTAAAATAAGTTTTGAAGCCTTCAGAGAGCTTTAACATTTCATTACCGTTCTTAAGTAAGAATATTGTCATAATAGTTTATAAAGCTGCTAGAAAATCAGAACCTATTCTTTTTAATGCAGACTGCTTATAAATTTATTTTAGTGGATCTTCCATTCGAATGAGTATAACATCTTCGGTGAAGAGTGTAGTGTTTTGTTGAATGATTCCAAATTATGAAGGTAGACAAAGGACGAATAAAGAAAAAACTTACTTTTATATCACCCTGGGAAAAATCATCGGAATTATTTTAAAGCCATAACTAATGAGATTCTCTTCTTTTTCAGACACTGGTAGACAGCTCTTGCTTAGGTAGGGGGGTTCACCGAGATTATTGAATGAAACATTAACACTTTGGAAGAATTTGAACTCATCAGTGTTCTAAATTCAAGTGCCCTCTGAGCATTAAGCCATTTAAGTATTAATGGTTGCTTAATATTTTTGAAGATACAGTAACATTATTCCAAAAAATATATTGGATCTCTGGCATCATATGGCAAAATAGTGCTTAGTAGTAGAAATGACACAAGGCTTAATTAAAGAAGTTAGATTGTTACAAGAATGTATCAGCTAGCAAAGGGAACGGGACTCTTACAAGGCATCTTATGATGAAGTGCTAGTTTTGGGACCGGGGCAAACTGCTTGCTATGTCTAGTATTGTGGAAGAGAATGCCAGGGAGTGTTGTTTACCACAAAATATCAACGTGTTCTTTCTTGGAAACATAATGGCGCTTATGTCAAGATGATAGCCATATATCAGAATAACAGAATTTTCCTTAATACACTCTGGAAGTAGCAAAGACTAGTACCGGTCAATAAGCTCAAACAGCAGCTGTTGGGGGGTTTCCCTTTTCAGCCTTTCGTAGTTCAGTGCCATCAATTCTGATTAGTAAGAACGTGTGCGGGGGAACTAGCTTGCTCTCCCAGGATTAAGTAGATGAGTGACCCATTTTACAAAAGCAGGACATTTCTGTTCGGTTTGGATTTTGTCTGAATTCAGTGTGCACAAAGAATTTCTCACTACAGTGAATGCAGAGCTTGGAAAAGCTATTTTTACTCACTTTTGCTGTAGTCCTGCTGGCACCTGCAGAACAGGTATTAAAGCTTGTGCGTGTGTGTGCCTTCTCCTAGCTTCAGCAGGTGTTTGCTTCAATTGATGACTTTCCTGTTAAAGTACTCGATCACATGAGTAAAATTAGTGTATCGGGTTTCACTCTAATATTCTACAGTATTGTGTACATGAAAAAACAAGTCCTCCGATACCACAAGTGAGAACAGCACCCTTGTTTCATGGGTTACTGAAAATGGCAGAAGTTACAAACCGTCAGCGGAATGGTTGAAAATGCTCCTTTTGTTCCGCCTCGCCCCCAAGAGCTGCAAGCTTTTAGGCTAAGGACGTTCTCAGCAAGGTGCTGCTCTTACTAGCAATTAACACAGGATTTTAATTTAAGCCTGTCAGAAGAACTGTTATAAATCAGTTCAACTCAGAGATCTTCAAAGCCAGTTGAGCTTCTTTAAAGAATAGGGCAAAATTATATGAATTACATGTCTAAATCTTTGCACTTCAATTCAGATGTGAAGACAAAGTGTTATTAATCAGCCTGTGGATAAATTTAAAGCTGTAAGTTTAAAAACTGTAAACTTCTATGTACTTAGAAAATGACAGCTTATCAAAATAGAAGTGTTCATAAATTTCATAATTGCAGAAAGAAATCCCTGAGGTTGGGGTTTGGGAGGGGCTTGGATTTTGTTGACTGAGACTTTCTCAAGTTTGGTTGTTTTACTGTCATGTCAAAAAATGTTGAGCACTTGATGATTTTCATGAAGTTAAGAGGACCTACAGGTAACTTGTTCCTTACAGAAATGGCATCACAACTCCACAGTCAGAGAGAAATATCTGCAATCTGAATTTGCATTCAAAGTGTAATGATCAGTAATTTAGACTGTAATTTAGTCTGTGACTGAATTGCTTTATGGATTTTTGTGATGTAGAAAGGAGAATATTCTGTTAAGTGGTGTATATTTGCAAATTAAACAAAATTTTCAAAGCCATATGTTAGAACAGGGTTTGTAATAGAGTTTATATCTTTTGTTAGACTAATTACCATAACTGTAAAAAAGTAGGGAGGCTTTTAATCTCGCAAATCCTTTTTCAGATCTGGAGAGCATTGGAGAAAAGTTGGGCCCCATTTGTACTCAACTTCTTGTATAAGCAAAGTTACAAATAAATCAGGGAAGATACTGAACTTTGCCCCTTGAAATGAGGCTTGCAATAAGGAAAAAAAAAAACCCAAACCAAAATAAAACCCAACCAAGCTGAAAAAACTGGGGCTTGCTTGCATCCTTAGACCATTGTGGCAACAGCCAGACTATGACTATCCAAATTAAACTGGCTTTTGGAGGGATGAAGTTCCTTATTACTTTCTCTTATATGTTTTCCTGGTAAGTGGAAAGGCAGTACAAAAGAGCATGTATGTGCTGTTTTGAATGTGTGAGCAAGGATTGCCTTCCTCGACAATTCATAATTGATGAGATTCCATTAAGATTTAATGATTCCTTCAAAAGTAACTTCAATTTCTTTTGCCCTTTTTGTTTGTTTTTTGTTGTTTGGTGGGGGTTTTTTTTTTTTGGTTAGCCTTTAGCAATTTGGGGGTTATATTTTTACACTGATCTTTGAAACGCTGAGGATTGATTCTGCCTCTCCTCCAACTAAGCTAATGTCTTTATATTATGGTTTTGGCATAATTATATCAAATGAGCCTTTCCATACAGTAAGAAAAAGTGTTATGAACTAGAAAACTAATTTATGGTGTTCATTGGATAACGTGCCAATTTTTCTGAAGATCACTGGAAAAGCATAATTATTAGTCTACAGCGTATTCTTCTTCAGGAGCCCTGTTTTCCACAAAATGTTACCTTTGAAATATTTGAGATTTAGAAAACAAAGTTAACAGAAATTGTGTTTGTTTCCCTACAGTTACAAACCTTGTTGTACAAGCCTTTCCAGGAAAACCTTTGATCAGGATGTGGAGAATATCCTGCTAAATTTTTAGAGGGTTTGAAATCGCTTTTTTGCATGTAAATATTACAGACCAAAATACCTGAATGTTGAAATAAGTGAATTTCTGTGGGTCACTTTTGATCCATCGTTTCTGTGATTTATGTGTTAAAGCATGCACATTAAAGCTTTCTGCCTGTGTGACTGAGAAGTAGAAGTTTCTGGTTAAAAGTTAGAAACACGGAAAGTAATAGCCAACAGTGGAAAACAGGAAATTTCTTAAGCTGCGTGCTGACAGGTATTGATGTAACAAAGTGGTGACTGGTGACATCCCAGTGGGAAGGTACTGGCATGTAAAGGTATGTGCCGAATCATTTTAAATCTGCAGTAGATCAAAACAAGGCAGGTATAAAATGTCACTGCGGTATCGCAAAGCTGGCAGAAGCTGACGTTCTTGACAACAGCTGCCACTGCTGGATCAGTGTTACTTCTGAATGTCCGTCACTCTTCATTTGAGGAGGGAATGACCTACTTGGAAAATCAAAGTAACCTGCTCTCGTCCTTTGGGAAGTAATGCCACTTTTTGTCCGATTGAGTTACCACCAATTAGTAGATGGCATATGAAACTGCCACGCGCAGACTTTGCCCTAGGCTGCAGAACAGGAGGAAAATTTGGAGGCTAACTCTGTGTTTAATGGTACCTTGGCACATCTGACCATTTCTTCAGGGTTTAGAGCACAGTGTTCCATTTAGATATGATCGGCTTGTGAAGGGCTAACTAAAGAGAGGAACTCTGTGTCTTTCAAGAGGAAAAAGTTAGAATTACTTTTTTCAGACTGTAGGATCCAGAATGTTAATGATGCAAAGATAAGGAACAGGGAAGGCTGTAACCTAATGTTCCTGTGAGGAATATTCCCCTGGATGGCAGTGTCCTCTTTTAAGAGGAATGTTCTAACAAATGTAGCCAAAACTGTCAGGCCTTTCATAAGCCAGGCTTTTAATTGCTGTCAGAGCTCAGTTTTGCTCTCTAAATGAGAGCACACGTTTGATTTGTTTGTTTTATTGTATTCCAAAGGGAACTTGATCCTGAGCTCTGAGTGCCACAGAAAGGTTAGCAGCCTGCTCAGGAGGAGGAAACCTGGAAATAAATGCTCTGACAGAAACCAGAATCAATGCAAAATCCAAAATTACTAATTTCTAGCTTATATTTAAGTCCAAGATCATAACCCCTGTAAGGAAACAGGTGGGGGCATCCTATTTACTGTGTGCAAAATAATTTAGTGATGTTGGTCCTGCTTTGTTTACTGCCCATTGCTAATATTAAGAGTGTAACTGAAGGAACAGCTGACCTCATTTTTCAGCAATGAATTTGCAGTTTTTATCGCAAAATTGAAAAAAAAAAGATGCGTAAACACTTTTAAATGTAGGGGAGAAGAGTTAAAAGGGTAGATAGAACTAGAATCTGTGTTTCTTATTCCCACTGTCACATGGCTTGTCTGGAATAAGTTTTAATTCGCCTTTGCTCAAATTGTCAGAAGTTGGTTTACTGCTACTTAAAAATCAGAAGGAATATGGTAGGGTTCGTAGCGTTGGCTGGATCCTTTATGGGATTACGATTTTTCTTGGATGTGAGCCTCCATAGACAGTATAAGATCTATCTGAGTTTCTTGGTGTAGGAGCCTTGATGTTTACATTTGCACTCCTCTCCCTGCTGTATCATTGCAGGCTGTGGCTGCTAGATAGATTTTGGTAATCACGGGAACGGTCTGGAAGTTCTCCATAACCGTTTTGTTGTTAAAAGTCTCATCTCTGATGGTGAACGGACATTATGCCAGACAATCAAAGCCAGCCTTGATACATGGACGGTGGAACCACAGAAGCAAGTGGTCGTGAAATGGAATAGCTTTGGAATTTTCTCTTTCAGTGTGCAGGAGAAAAAGTAGGTTTTGTACTTAATTTTGCTGTCCGCCAGTGAGGACTGAGTGTCTTCTCATCCTGTAGTGTCCACAGAGAAATTAGTCAAAGAAAACAGTGCAACAAGATAAGAGGAGACAATATCAAATAATAGAAAATAGTTGTTTAATCCAGTGTCAAGCTTTCTTAAGACAGGATCAACTCTATCTGACTAGAAACCCCACTTTCCAGACATTTATTATCCTCTTCAGGTTACTAACAGCGATTCTCAAAGGTAATGATGAAGAAGAAGAAAATGCCATCAATCATCCCACATTGTCTGCGTTAAACCCTCCGGTTGCTCTAAGAAGAATATTGAGCTCCTTTCTTTTTTGACTGTGAGATTCAATTCTAGCACACTTGAAATTGTAAGTAGACAATGAGTAGAGAGGAGAACTGTCCACAAATCAGATTATTTCTAGTTTAAATGCTATTTATTCCAAACAAAGTATCTGAAAAACAGCTGAAGTTTTGAAAGTGTCTGCAAGAAGGAGGTAACAATGGTATTTTATTTTTTTTCCTCAAATATTGGAAGATTTCCAGTAGGGGATAAAAGAGAAGAGGCATCTATTATAGTACTTTCTGGAGTTCCTGGGGTTAATATTCCTCAGAAAAGTTGAGGAAGAGACGGAGCTGTGACAGAACAGATTTTGGAAGTTTACATCTTGACATGAGTCCCTGTTTCCCAGTTCTGTGAAAATTGCAGATGTTTTTACCGTTGCGGTTAACTCATCAGTAGCTGGGTAACCCTGAAACTGGAAGCAGGTTCCCATGAACCCATAGGAGAAGCTTCTAGGCAAGTCTGTAAGAACCAGCCTACGCACGTGCATTGCTTGCACAGACCCCTTTTTCTTCTCTGTGGGGAGACAGAGAAAACCCCTGAAAATATTCTGTACTTAAAGTGAAAATCTGGGTTGAGGAGGAGAGAGGAGGTTCCCTTTTTTAAACCAAGAGCTAAAGCTTAGTGACTTTCCAGTGCTTTTAACAAAAAGTTATATTTTGCATGTAATGCCATCAGTGCAACTTTAAAAGAAATCTTAAGAAATCTCAAACTGCGTAACAAAACCCAGAGTATATGTAATGTGGACTATGCATTTGTTTTTCTTTGTCAGCTAAATGTTGTAGTAGTTAATATTATAACTATTTTTAAACTAAATATTGTATCTAATAGTTGTATATTAGACTCATATCCAGCATCCTAGGTATTTAATGTTTCAGTACTTTTTTTTTTTGATCATGGGCTTTTGAACACCAGAGTAGTCAAAAGGTGAAAGAATATTTTTATTAATTCACCGCAGAGCCTGGCAGTTCTTACGTTAGTAGGTACATGAAAGCATTGGGTAGAAGTTGCCCTTTTACAGTCATGTGGTAGTCACTAAAGACTTTGTGATCAATGATAACCAAACTCTGATGAAACTGTGATTTGATCAAACCAGCAAAGCAAAGCTTTGACATCGTAATTTATGTCTTACATTACAATTATTCTATTGCAAAAAAAAAAAAGTACATATTTTCTTTCAAGAAATATGTTGCATTTAATAAAATTTAAAATATAGCTAAAGCACAGGACTTTAATGATGAATATCCTATAAATTTCTTTATCAAGTAGCTTTGCATGTGGTGATGATGTTTTTTTGCATCTACCAAGATAATTGTCTTGAAATAATATAGAAAGATTTTCTATTACTTACAGAGGTTTAGTTTATATTGCCGAATCAAAATGAGAAACAGTTGTTAAGTGGTAAGCAGCATATAAAAATCGCTGGCCTTTTGTCCCCATGTTTACATTTAATGCTCAATCTGAATTTTCTGATGCATTATGGTAATAAAAAATGCATTGCATTTCCTCTAATAGCGGTAGCCTTTGACCCTCTTGGCATTAAGAGATAATAACAAGCCAAGTAGGTAAACAACATATGCTTATTGCATTGTTAGGCTTGAAATTGGCATCTGGTGGTGATGGGAAAAGTATTCCAAAGCAGGATTGTCCCTGCTTTAAGATTTCTGTGCTATTGAGTGGCTCGCAGGGGCTGAATGCCTCAGTTGGTGTTCTGTTCAAAAAAGTTCACTCTTTCCCCTTCCTCTTACAGGAGGACAGAGCAAGGCAGGGAATCCCTGTGTTGACATCATCCCGTGGACAAGCTGAAATACAAATGGCAGGGCGGTGGCTGCACAGCGTGAGGTCATGCACGGTGTGGAGGTTGCTGAGGCAAGGCTGGAACAGAGCGCTCTGGGTCCAGAAGGAGTATCTCTTTGCTGCTGCTTTTCAGAGTTAATTAAATGGGATTTAGTGCCTTTTCCCCAAGCTGGTATCACTGAGTATCATGTTATTTAGTAACTATCTCACTCCCTAGTTCAGACCTGTAGTGCAGCGCTGCGTCCCCAAAACCTTGCCTTTCATGTCAGCGTCGGCATCCAGACTAAACCCATGGCTCATTTGAAGAGACTAACTTTCAGAATAAATCATTCTGATGTTGTATTTTTGTCATAAGAGTGACCAGAAGAAGCCAGTCCTAGGGTCTCTTAATGAGGGTTACACGAAATGAGTATGATCTCCATATGCGCTTGTCTCTGGTGTAGCTTGAAGTTCCTACCTTCTCTCTGATAGCATTTCATGTTCACATAAGGAAGCGGACCTTCCAGTCTCATGAGCTGTCAGAAAATCCCAATAAATGTAGGAACTGTACTGAAGAAAGCATTTCTAGAAAGAGAGGACTGGAGCAGAATTTATATATTGACGATAAGGATGAGGACTGAAGAGTGAAGGGCTTCTTTCTGAGGACTTGAAGGTGAGTGAGTACTTGAACCTTAAACCATTAATGCAAGGAAGTGGTCAGTAGTAGTTTATTTGGAGAGGATGATAAATACTTTGAATTTATAGATTTCTTTCCACCAACTAGTTTTTTCCCCTCCTGTACTCTTTAAATAGATTGCTTTATTTCCCCAAAAGGAGTGTAATTTTTGCCATTTCAAAATGAATGCTGTAGCTGGAACTTGTAGAACAATTATCATTTATTATAAGACAAGATATGAAAAAAAAAAGTGGAAATGGCTTTTTTTGGGGGTAAAATATGTTAACATGGGATTGGCAGATTATCTGATTATCCTTATTCTTCAAAAAATGAAGCATGGAGAGCTCAGTGTGTTCCTCCTTGTTTGGAACATGAAAAGAATGGTGAAAGCAAATTTTTCAGCTCAGTCTTGAAAGTTGAACAGCACAATTACAAACACATGAAAACACATTGTCATCACCGATAAGGACTTGGGGTTCACAGAGAGATTTCAGCAGTCACATCTTCTTCACGTTTAGTCGTAACATGAGCTCCTGGTATTTAAAAGGTCAAAACCACCTGCTGAGTGCTGCTATGTAAGAAATAAGTCAAGGAAGTTTCTCAAGTACAGGTGTGTGTTAATCTGGGACTAAACAAAAAAAAGTTACTGTTGATAGTGTGAATGAATATTTTGAAGGCCAAGTCTCAAGATAGATATTCTGCGATCATTTATGAAAAAGGAGTTTAAAAACAACAACAAAAAAACAGTTTAAGAGAAATGAGAACAGCTTCATGGTTAAAGCACTGCCTTTACAGTGCTCCACATAGAATCACCAAATCTCTTTCATAAAATTGTGAAGGTTCAGTTGGTGGATCTGGGATAGATTTCTTCTAAACTTGAGTCAATATAGGAAACATATTCAGCCGCCTTTGTCACCAGCTCTCAGCTTGGTGGTGCTCTTAATCTCTGAAGCTTTCAAGCTGTTTCTTGTCCGACACCATGTATGCGATGCTGGTAGCATGTTGACATTTTTATTCTATCACCTGTAAAGGAACATAAAAAGTATATGAAAGAAAGAAGCTGTTATGAGCACCTGACCTAGATTTGAATCTCTTTTTTAAAGCAAAATGGTTCATGGTAACTTTGAATATATCCTGCATTTTCTGGGTTTGTAAATCTGCTGTGGAATCACTTCAGAATGGACTGCTAAGTCTGTGTACGAGCTGATTCCTTGTAATCTCTACTAGCTTGAAGTAAGGGTAAATAAACCTAATGGTGCCAATGAATACTTATTTTCTCTCTTTATCATGCTTCTTTCTTTCAGACTCTGCCACTCTGAAATACTACAGCAAATGTTTGTCTGTGCATTTCTTATGGTATGGTTACGCCTTGGTGATAGTTCGTTGTATGAGAGCGATGGGGTAAAAGCTGTGATTGACGCAAATTTCTGGAGCATTAATGACCAGAGCTTGTGCCTGCGAGAGTACAGCTTTTTGAGGGTGGGTTTTTTTGGGGGTTGGTTTTTTTTTTTTGGTGCTTCGGTGGTAGGACTGTTTCCTCAAAAATCTTCATTTTCTGGCTTGCCTCTGAGGAATGTTGGAGCATAAGTGATTACCTCTTGTTCTTTATTTGTTTTGTAAATTTTATGACAGTGTTGAACAAAATCCTGTTTTCTTGTATCCATACACCCACAGGAAACTGATCTCTCTTTTGTTAAGAATACGTGCATTACATGTGATGTTTATGTGTTCTGCCTTTTCTTTAAAAGGGTAATGTCTCTTACCAGTCTCCGCTCAGAAGAAAAACTAATGTGCAAGAAATTCCGAGATACAGGTACGTTAGGGTTTCTTTGCTTGCTGTGCGTTGTTCTGTTTCATTTTCTCCTTCCCAGTGTGTTTCTACATCTGTCCTGCTTTGGGCCTATGGTGAAAGGATTAAGAGAGTATATCTAAATGGCAGCTAATGAAAGCTTTCTGTGGTAACATTTAAAAAAACCCCAAACAAAACCCAAACCCTAAGAAGTGCCTCAAGGGGCAGAATTCTTGCACCTATTTAACACAAATTACACCTTATCTTGCAAAAATTTGATAGATTTCTTTTTCTACAAGAATTCACAGTGCCATACAACCAAACCTAGTAAGATAAATACTGTTCCAGTTGCTGCTTTCGTGTATAGCACATAATTACATGGAAGGGACTATCTCTGTCAAAATTGAAATGCAAAGAAATATCATCATATTTAAAATTTCAGAAGGCACCTTATTCCTAGTGGTAACAATGTGATGCGTAAAAGAATTCTGGTTGCTTGTACTTCTGCAGTCAGCTTTTGCATTCAAATGTTTTGTTAGGCGGTTTCGGTGCTTGGTTTTCTTTCACAGCAATCGCTTTGCAGTATTCACAGGTGATGAAAGTAAGTTACTTGTGTAAAATGAAAAATAACTTAGTTGATGTTATAAAGTCTGTTTTGGGTCATGTTTTCTCAAAAGCGGTTTAAGTTACTGAAGTGTAGATTGCTTGCTCTGTCAACTGAAGCTTCCATTGAAAAGGGGATCTGATCACATCTGAAATGTGGATTTGAAAAGTGTAGTAAAGTATGGAGTAAATAAAAGCTGGAACTGAATATTGAAGAAAGAGTTGAGGGTTCATGGAAGGAAAATCCATCAGCGATTTGTAAGAGAGCAGTCCCTCTGGCTCATAAAGCTTTTGAGATCTGTGCATGGGTCACTGAATGCTGGCAGTATGCACTTACATTTTCCTGGCAACTACTCTTAGTCTCCTTCAGGATACTGGGTTACAACAGCTTTTACTAGATAAAGCTGTTCATATGTGTACCCTGCATGCTTTGAATAAAAAGAGGCTGGATCTGGAGGAAAAATTACGGTGTCAAGATTGTATCACAATCTGCAGAGGTGCATGTATGTACGTGGATGAAGTCCTCCACTGAAATGCAACAGCAGCCACCTCAGGATGTTTCACTTCTCTTCTGCTTGGGAGGATGTGACGGCACACGTACCAAAATTACTATCTGTTAATACCGTTTTAAAGGGTGATTCTCTTTTAACAGGTTATAGCTGATTACCAACACAGCAGAGGTTTTTGCAGCCTCCTAGAAGGGACATGGGCCATTCATTTTGTGTCATTACTGCATTTCAGCTGTTTTATTTCTGCTCTTCCCGGAAGAGCAGGTTATAAATATGCATTGAGAGTCAGTATTTCTTTCCTGTTTAGACTGCAATAATTAATTTTATACATGTTTCTCCATTTTAATGGCTCACAATTTCTCTTATCCACTAAGTTCGGAGGCTTTGGCCTAGCAACTATTCCAGGGCCTTTTATTTTTAGAGTTGCCAAGTCTGGAAACTACTCGTGACTCTGGGAAATGGTGTCGTTGTATTTATAATCCCCAAACTATAGGGAATTTATTGTCCTTCAGCAAGCTTTTCAGTAAGCCTCCTATGCAATTTTGGAGTATGATACTGGTTACTTAGGGAATCTCTTACATTTGGCAGGAGCAGTGCAGCTTGCACTTTGAACATTCAAACAGCCTTCCTGGGTTTTGGCGGTCTTTCTTCACTCTTGATATTCTTTATGAAACGATATCCAAAGCAAAGATAATTTTTTTTTTTCTTTCTTCCCTCCTTCATATTAGACACGGTGTGTTTAAATTACAGAATAAAATTGTGGTAGTGGTCGTACTGTATACTATGCTATATCAGTAGGATGTTGTTCAGGATAGGTATGTCCATTTTAAGCAGCAGAAGTTACCCTAAACTGCCAGGGCAGCTTATATCAGGGATTCATACAGGCCAAGCAAAAGATTGTCATGACAATTGCCTTTCCAAGCAATGATCACCATTATAGTTTTGGGATTTTTGTTTGGGGGTTGGTTGGGTTGGTTTGGTTTGTTTGTTTTTACCAAAGTGCCTTGCCAAACTCTAGAAGCTTTCAAATTTGTTCCTGTTAGGGAAGATGATGATGGAGGTTGGTTATCTCCTCCATGCAGTTCTATTTGTTTTAATTCAATATATGTTCTTCACTTCTTTGCTCCTGGAATCAAGGGCATCTCTGGCTACACATGCGCTGGCTTTGCCTCCCTTCCCTTGCTCCCTTTTCTCCTTTGTATCTTATTTCTCTTCTGTTCTCTACAGATACAAGACTCTGTCTGTGGTTTAATGAATTTGATGGCAATTTGTCAATGATTAACACTGCTGTGGGTTGGAACTACACAACTCTGAATATAAAGTAGTGTCAAACTTTGGTGTAACTTGGTACAGTATTTCTATTTCAAGTATTTATCTGTGCGTTCAAATCCCATCAATAAGATTTAGACTCGTGCTTAATGCTAAAGAGGTTTTCTATATCAGTGCAATAGGCGATAAAATAGCTAAGTACATTCATAATTATTTTTAACTGCCTTTTGAATTTCTTGATGAACTCTTTGCAGAAGGTGTATAACATTGCACAAAAATGCTGGAGATACTCAAACTTTTCTTATTATTGAATGTCAAACTCTCATATACTCCTATAGAGAAATAGCACGTCCCTGATAGTGCAAATGGGAGACTTGACAAATTTCAAGAAGCTCTGAAAAATGTAGGGACTTACGCATGCCATCGAACACTTAGATGAACTTGACTCTTTAGTACTGACTGAAGTGAATGTAAGCTAAATGCGGGAATTTGACTCTGCCACTGGAAGATCCAGTATTACATACAAACTTATTGTGCTGAGAGATCGCAGTGTTTAGCATTCTTGTCTTTTAGTTTGATAAAGAAGCTGATAGAGAACAATAGAGATACTAATAATTATCAAGCTGTGATGAAAACTTGCCTTTCCAAGGAAAACTTTTCCTTTCCTTGCCTTTTGTTGTGACTTGTTGCATAGTGACTTCATGAAGTAAGTGCATGCTTATGAAAGGTAGACCAATCTACATTTAGCAGCAATTCTCCTTTAAGTAACAGAGTCATTATATATCAAATTGCTGTCAGCTACAAGCAAGGAGGAGACAGAGCAGGAAGAGAACATTTCCATGCAGATCACTGCCTAACTGATCTGCTTGATCCTGCAGACTTACTTATACGATTAACTTGAGTGAATACCTTGAAATAGTTTATTGATTCTATACCACTTTTAAGTACACCTATACATTGCCTTTTGATTTTGACTGATGAGTAAATGCATTGAATTCATCAGAGGTGCTGCTGATGAATATTTATGAAATACCAAAACATTTTTAGGGCAGAAGCATTTGCTTTTAAAATACATAAGCAGCTAGCCATGATTGTTTCCAAACTGCATAGCTTCTATCATCTGGCTATTTCTGTTCAACTAGTTGAGTTGAATACTATTTGTATAAAATGACTTGAGAAATTATAACATTTAGCAATAAGACTTTAATTAGTAAAATCTATGTTCTTGAGAATAATTATTTAACAACATTTTGAGTTTAATTAACAGTTATATTATTCTACCTTTTATGCTACAATAATTAATACATTACTAATTCTGTTGGCACATAGAGAAGAAACTAATTACTTTAAATTTTCATGCCTATAAAAAGATGAAATTCATTAAGGTTACTATTAGAATAATTTTTACAGGTTTTTTGGGTAACTAATATCCTGGTTTATTTTCCTTGTTTAAAAAAAATTATAAAAGGATAATCAATTTCAAAGAAGTTGCACATTACATAACTTAATGCAAGTACGTTATAATGAAAATCCTATTTTTGGTTTTATTCCAAAATCTTAGTTTTCTATACACAGTGTTTGGCCAGTATAGCTTTTACTGTCAAATTTATAAGCAGGCCTGCTCACCATTAAAATTATTATCAGATATAATTTACTATGGTGAATTATGTACCTGTAGATAAAATAGCATAGCAGAATTTCAGAAACAGCCTGGTTATCTTTTAATTATTTATATATAGAGGTGCAAAGTACTTTCTGGCAATAACTGTAAGGCTGGATGATGTAGTATTCTTCTGTGAATCGTTATGTCAATGCTAGTGTAGGCATTAAGAGTAAAATCCTAAAAGATTTTTATATAAACTTCCCTTAATGTGTGGCCTTGAGATATCCCTGCCTTGGGATGCCTGACTTTCTGACCCCAGAGACTGGGCCTGTAATGATGGAGAGAAGAGATTCTCCACGGTGAGAATTTTGGGGGGCTGAAGATTAGGAGCTCTGTTTGAATGATACTGAGCGAGAGCGTGATGCAAGACCTCAAGGAAGGCTCTCAGGAATTTCTTCTCCAGACTTCCCACAGCATGTCCTGTTGGGCAACTTGAAGCTTTCGCATGGTGGGAGCGGAAATGGTGCAACGTTTGTTAGGCACGTTGGGGAATGTGCCACTAACAATCAGGATCTATTTGTTGTGATCTAGCAGATGAAAAGAATATGCAGTGCATCTGTTTGTACAGATGTTACGCTATGCACAAAATACCAGCAGAAATTCAGGTAAACTTTGTACAGGCTTACTTATCTTTCTCTCCTTTAATGTCTCTGAGCTCAAATGAAACATTGAAAATGAGTTTTGTGATGAACTAATGATAAGGCAATGTAAGAGAGAGGGCTGTGCTAGAGTCCAAAGAATCACACGGTACTTGACGTTGGAAGGGGCTTAACCTGGATGGTAGCCCAGTGCCCACCAGTTTAAAGTAATGAGCACTTTTATGATCTGTAGGCTGTTGGGCTTTTTTAGATCCCCTCCGTCAAGTGGAGAAACATAAGCAAGTGAATATAGTTCTATCTCCACATAATGCGGATGTTTTATTCTTTAATTATACTGGAGCAGAAGGGGTCAATGGATTGTCACTAGGACTGTTAGCTACTCTCTAACAGTGAGACAGTCAGCCTGTAAGGTTTGCTATTTTTAACCTTTAAATAGGCAGCTGTAGGGGAAACGATATCATTTTCCCATTTCTCTCTCACTTTTAAATCTGAACTTTATCAAGCAGCATGCATTTCAGCTGAGACGGAACGGCAGTACTAATGTAGTGGTTTAATGCGTTATATTCTTCCTCAGAAACTCGGGTGCATGTTCAGTGTCTCAGGTAATGCCAATTTGTTAATCCTCTTCCTTCGTCCAAAAAGATTTTGTGTGTGTGTGTATTCACATGCACAGGCATAAATGAAAAATAAATGCCTCCACAGTTTTCAGCACAATTTATGTGATTAGATCTTCTATTAAGGTTAGAGCTTTGCAAAGGCGAGGAAGTGCAGATTAAGACCAAGGCACGTTAACATGGCTGGGTGTGATCCATTTCTACCTTACCTACCTGGTGCCATTTTGCATTTGATTTCTGGCTTCTCTTTTCAGGGTCCTACTTTCTCATTTTTGCCTTATAATCACCCATTCATTGGATAGCTTGTTTGCAAAAGTTTCTTTTCCTCTCAATTTCAACTCAACTAGGAAGACAGACACTTAGAGTGGAGATTGTGGTAATTTATCTCCTGCTCTCACCATGTCTGACATTAGAGGAAAAGTTTTGGTAGCACAGATCTTTCTAGTATCTGAGAATGGTTTTGCTCATTTCAGCATGCCGATTTTGATGTTTTTAAGTCAAACATCTTTAAGATATTAATTGAAGAAAGTTCAGGAAAGTTATCAAAGCCGTTTCAAGTGCTTAAATATTTTAACGTGTGTTGTGGGGACAAGGTAGGCGAGAGATGTTCCTTCTCATAGATCACCAAAGCCAACTGCCCATTCACTTGCTGCTTCCCATCCCAGGGGTGCTGGAATATATCACTGAGGAGATTCCTACTTCTGGTGTGTTCAGGTGCCGTCAGTGGCTGGACCTGCTCAGCGTTAAGGCCTGCTGTGTGTTAGAAGTCTTCCGTATAACACATTGCTGATGTTTATTTCAGCATTTAAAAATATTTCCTTTTAGTGTGACTGAGTTCTCATCCAAAACGGAAATGTTATCATCACAATTGGAACTAAAACCAAATGATGAGTAGAAAAATTGTGAAACAGAATTTCAGTTTGGGTTTTGTAGGCACTGCCAGGCCCCTGGAAACACCAGGCAACTGTTACGGGATTGAGAAGTAGCGAGCTGGAAGAGTCACCTCTGGCATGGGTGTCCTTAGGTAACGTTACCATGAGTCTGATTCAGAGTTCAAGGCTTTTTGGTCAGTAAGAACAGAAGATGTGCTGTAGATACTTATACATTGATGAGTAGCAATGCTCTATGCGTATTTAAAAATTCTTGTCTGGATCTCCAGAGTGTATGGCACACTTTATGGGTGGGATCTTATCCTGCTTTTATTTTAACAAGCTCCTAATGTAGATGTTAGGTAGAAATCTGTCAATCTGTGTTGTAACTGCTAATCAATAAAACATTCCGGAGAGTTTTCTTGTTGACTTAGGGATTAAAGAGCTTTACTTACTGAGCCAATAGAAATACTAATGAGGTTGTTACCTTTTAGAGAAATGGGATTGTTTGATGATGTGACTAGAAGTCACCATCACTGTGAATGACTTGCAGTGAGTAAGCTTTTGCTAACGTTAGTCAAGTTCAGTTTTGTACGAAATTCTGGCAAGAGGATTGTTTTCAGGGTTTCCTTGGTTGCTGGTGGTTTTGGGGGTTTATTTGGTTTGGGTTTTGTTACTTGCTCTAGTCTTTACTGAACAGCCACGAATGGACTTGAACAAAAAAACCTGCACGGGATAAAAAGAGTTTTTCTGTCTTCAGATTTAGCTGTTAGTGATGGGAAAACTCCTTTTTAATGACTCATATTCTTGGTACACATATACCTATTATTTCTAAATATCTCCAAGTATCCATAGATAACTTTGTAAATATATTATTGTATAATTTAAAACTTCACTGTCCTCAAAGCATCTGGGAAGAACCAGCTTTGTTGAACGGAATTCCACTGTAATCTGTATTATACTGGAGTAAAAAATAAGGCAACAGCAAAGGTGATGGAACCTTTTGTTGTTCATGAAGTATGTCAACTTAGAAGAATACACTTCCTTCTTGCCTTGAATAACTGCTAATATTCAGCCACTGTTCATCACGTGATTTTTGTGATGATGATAAAAGAAATACTACATAGTGTTACCATTTGAAAAGATTTTGGTACTGTACTTTGATACTTTTCCTTTTGGCTCTATTTTTTTACAGCAAATCTGTTCATTCCGCCTTTTCTGGCATAATCCTAATGGATATCTAAATACTAGATTTTTTTGTACCCATTTCTAAATTCTGTTCCTTTTACTAATACGGATTGTTTGAATACAGAAATCAAAGCCCATATCTTTTGCTCATAATATTTTACATGTAGAACTGTGTATGGTAGTTTTGGCTGTTAAAGGTGACATATATCATCTTATAGTTTCTTTAGTGAAATGTCAAGAAAAAGAAAAAAGCAGCGGTATTTGCATTGAACTACTTCCAGGAAGTACACTTTGTTCCTTGATGGGCATTTCTAATGGGATTGCCAGATAGAGTTATATTGCTACACTATATAATGAAATTTCTAAATCTTCATTATCTGAAGAGAACTGTGATTCACGCTGGCAATTCATGGAGAATTATAAAACAGAGGAGAGGAATGAGCTCTCAGGTTGCTGATGGCTCTTCAGTGCTCTACTTATTACATAGAAATATACTTCTGTACTTTCTTTTGGCATCAGATTCTTCAGGTCTGTAAACAGCCAATAGCCACAGGTGTGTCTCTTCGGAAGGCAGATTTTTGTATCTCTCTAAATGCTTTTTGGTTTAATATGCTACATGTTTGTTCAATATTTGTCTTCTATCAGTAGAAAATAATACAAAGGTGCTTTGGAAATTAAACAAAATTATATCATGATTCTCTCACCTTTTTGGGGGGATTCAGTTATGCCTGAATTGGTAGAGTTAAAATGAATAGTGAGGTCACTCCTTTTCACTGTCTTGCCTACCCTTCTGCACGCCCAGAACCTCTGACAGTGAAGTCATCCTTTGCCATTTATTTAGATGCTATTGAGGATTTCAAAGGATTTAGGACTGCTGTTGCAACCTTACCGTGCCCATTAAACGTGTCCTTTCACCTAACAGAATGAGCGCTTGCTGTTGTCTTGTAACTAACATAAAACATGCCAAAATATCATCAGGAATTTAGTATTGCTGTAAACCTCAGCGTATGCATAAGCTAAACATTTCTTTAATCTGTTGAAATATTTGTTCTCTGCAGTTGCATGAATGGTAAGAATTTAGTGTTAACAGGGTTTTTACAGAGCGTTTCGTTGTGACAAGAGTCGCTTACCACTGGATGGCACTATTTAATAAATTATATCGGGGGAAGTTGATTGCTGCAATATGCAAACTTTCGATTTAGAGGACATTATACAAGTGACATTTAGAATTGCTAAATATATTCTGTGTGTCTTTTTTTTTTTTTTTTAATGGAGAGCACAAAACACATTGGTCCAATAAGCACATGAAATGACCAGCGAGGCCATCTTAGCTGCACATATTTTGTATGAAACTCGGTAACTGTACTATCATAGGTCTGCCAACTAATGTATTTTCTATTTTATTGAAGTTCTGATCCTGAACTCTTCAAAAGCATAAGTTTTTAAAGGCATAAATGTTCCTTCTTTTTCTTCCGTCAGGAGAAACTGATTTTAATAGTCTTGATGGTGATGCATGGTGCTGAGATCTGTTTCTATTTTATTATTCCTTAATATAAAATGTCAGCAGTTACCATTCAGTAAGGTATCAGGGTTTTTTTTCTTATGCAGGACCTTAGCAGAGAAGCTGGTGTACAAACTCGGGCAGTTCACAGAAGAAAGATTCCAGATAAAAATGGAATGAAATCAGTTTCATTTGCTAGAAAGTAAGAATGCTGGAAAGCTTTTTTGCAGTTTTTGAAAGATGACTGAGGAGGAACTTACACCATAAATGGGCAAACCTGAACTTTGTGTATAAAAAGAAAATGAATGTTTGAAAGATTTCATTGAAGGACACGTCAAGCTTCATTGAAAGGCAGTCAAGAAATAAAAATTCAGTAAGGGAATTAAAGTAAAGGCAACTATCCCAGAATAATAATATGGCAGGGATGTGCAGAAATACAGGGAGAATGATGATAGTATAGGCTCTGCTTTCCTTTCCTGCCCAGTTGGTGCAGTGGACACAAAATTTCTGCTCACAGCTGTTAAGCAGCTAGATAGAAAAAAATGGCTTTTGTTTTCAGAAGCTGAGGTTAAAAATAATCAGGATATAACCTTGTGTTTTGCTGTTAACATTTACCATTTTCACTACGCTGACTATCAGGTGATCACGCTGCAAGCTCTGTATCTATAACAGCAGCATCTTTCCCCAGAGCTGTGAATTTTGTGGAGAACCTGTACTGAACCTGTACAGTGTTATCTTCTGTGGATTCGGTACATTGTGCATAACAGTACCAGTTGTGCTCCTCAGTGCAAGGCAAAGTAACAGAATGAGTTGTGGAAAATGTTTACCAAAGTAAAACTGAACTTTCGCCTTTTTATTTTCTGTTTGATGAGCATCCGAAAGGATTTAGACTCTGATGCAGCACTAGCGGTGGCAAGGGAAGCCCTATTCTTCAACAGCTCTACGACTGCACGTGTGGTATGTCACTTTTAAAAGGAAGAAGAGGGTTTACTTATGGTTTTAGTGGGAAACAACAAACTAGTGATTAGCTCTACAGTCAAGATTTGAAGATGGAAGGCAACATCCATGAAGTATTTCTCATAAAGTACTACTTTTTTTGATCCAGGCAACTTCCCTTTCTTTCCCATGGCACAGTCCTCATTTTTATTCTCTCTGAATTGGAGGGTTGATTTTTGGTGCTTGCCAGATAGTAGTAATAATTTCCACGAGATAATAAAATACCAACCAAAGTAGTAATTTCTCTTTAGAAGCTGAAGAATATCTGATTACCAATGCACAGAAAACTGTCTTAAGTCCTAGCAGATTTCAGAGAAATAACTAAGAAAAAAAATTACCAACACTCAAAAGTAAAAGTGTCAGCTAAAACAGTTCTTAGAAATAAGTGGTAAATGATATTGAATATGATTATACATCAACTGTCATATTACCTATTTCTCTCTGAGACTGTTATACTTCCTGTCCTGCCTTGTTTTGCTTTTCTAATCCATACAGAATGAGCTTGACTCTGTCTCCAGCAACAACTTCTGCATTGAAAAGATTGTGTTCTAGATGTGACCCAATGAGTAGAGTACTCCTATAGAGAAATTATGTTATCAGCTCTGTGAAATAACTATTGGCGTGCATGTTTCCATTCTCTGCAGCTAATGGGAGTACGGTCGTTCAAGCTGGGGGTGAAGAATAGTATCTAAGATGTTATCGTGAGAAATGAGACTCAGAGCTGGCTTGGTTTTCATCACTGCATAATGCACGTTGCTACTTTAATCTCAGAACAGGCTGCAGTGTTTTCTTTATACAACTTCTTACCTTCCGATTTCAGAACCTGGAAGGATAAAACAGTTGACCTTTAAAAAGCAAAAAGCAGTTTGCCAAGCATCTGTTATGAGACTGAAGGCTCTTGGACTCTAGTTCTACAGTGAAGTCAATTTTCTTGTTATCAAACCACTGATACATTTAGAGTGTGGGCTACTTATATCATCCGACATTCTAACATCAGTTTGAGAGGTATCGTGGCCTGCTAAATCTGTATGTTATTTCTGATAAACTGAGTTCAACTCCATATTTCAATTTCTTCTTTTAACCTCTGTAAATCTGTTCAGATAGAAAAAAAAAAAAAAAAGAGGAAAAAAGGAAAAAGTTTCTACTCAAACACCAAACAAGCATACAGTACATTTATTCAGCACTTAGTCTAGGGAATTTCAACCACAGCTGAAGCCTCTCTATGCTTCCATGATGTAACTCCTTCTATGTTCATTAAAATTAGGAGAAAAATATATTGATTTTTTTACAGTGAAGAAAGAAAATGAAACAGTTAATGTTTCGTGAGGATAACAAAGTGGGCCAGCTTTAAGCAGCAGGACAAATGTAAAAAGATGTATTACAGAATACCTGTAGCCCTGTGAAGAGTGGGAGTTCGTCTTTCCTTCAAAATAAGGAGAGATTCAAAGACACTCTCTTTCCGAGAGAGCTGTCAAACAGAGCTGATTCTTGGAAATGTATTGCGGGGAGAGGCTTGGTACTAAGTGACGTGGGTATCTAAGTTATAAATCCCTGCAGAGTCAAGGACTTGAGTACCATGAACTGCTTAATTTAGGCTGGGATTTAAAATGGGTTTGGGAAAAACTGGACATCTTAGGAAAAATTCTACTGGAATTAGAATTTGAGGAGGTTTTGTGCATCTCAAACTTGACTTTAACTTAATGTAAGTTACTCCATCATGAACCCTATTTTGTAACTTTTTTCTGTATCTTAAAATAAATGTTTTTCTCAGGAAAGCAGCTACTACCCATGCGTAGCCACTGTTGCAGAACATATTTGTTGTTGTATGTTACAAATTGGTTATGGTTAAGTGAAGGCTAAGATTTTTATAGAAGCTCCACTTCAGGCTCCATTATAAAATCCCATGTTTATAAAGTATAGTTGACTGAAGCGGGAGTGGGTTTCCTTAAAGGAGATACATGGATGCTCTGTCCCAATTCATAATGGATTTATTTTAGAATGATCATCCTGGGCAGATTTGTGGTATCTATAGGACAGAAAAACAAATTATCTAGGTTCTACTTTACCATATCATTACCATAATTTTCTACATCCATTCTTACACTATTGTAGCTAATTTAATCTAGGTAACTTAATAAGTTACAAAGCGTTCTTCTACCCAGAGCGCCCTATAAATTGTATTTTTTTTTTTATTATTCATCTTTGATTCCATTTTCATTATTCATTCATTAAGTATCTAAGGACATGACTGCATCTGGCAAGGTACACAGCCACTGGAAGTCACTCTTATGCAAAGCATCGCAGGATGAGATTAAGTTTTAAGCACTTCATGGTAAGAGAATATTTTTATGTGTGCCCAATGGAACTATAGGATATTTGGGACTTTCTTGGTTGCTCTACAGGTTTTTCTAAGCAAAGAGAAGGAATAATTCCCATGTGTATGTGCATTTATTTCTCTGACTTTAAATAGCAGCTTTAATGTTCAAGTGTGGTAGGGACATACGAGTATTTAGGGGATATTTCTCCTGTGACTTTCTTCTCTGGAAGTACTCTGTTACAACTGAGGATGGTAAAAGCTCCGTACAGTCCTCGGTGCTAGTTAGACTAGGAAGTGATAGTAAAAGAAGCTCAGCTGTGAACACTTTACCCACACTGTATAAACTATTTATCTGACCTACAGCTGGTGAACATTCTTGCGCACTGCAGGGGATCCGTAGTGCCAGCCTCCAGCCCCTGCAAGCACCATTTCCACCTGCAGCACCGCTGCAGAATGTAATGAAGACATTGCACATTAAGGAAAAGATTATACCCTGGGGCAAGAAAATGGTGAAACAATCACTGTAGGAGTGTTTTGTTTTTCTTTTGTATTTTAAGTGGTGGGTTTGTTCTATTAATTAGTTGGAACACTTAGCTTTTAAATTTCCATTGCAGAAATACCAGCGTGATTAGCACAGAAGAAGGGAAATAGGCTTGCTAGATTATATTGTTTAAAAAAAAAAGAAAAAAGAAAAAAAAAGAACTGAGTGACACTTTTCCAAATCTTGCCACTTGGTTTCACTCAAGGTTTGGCATATCCCCTGCAACCATTCATTCTCTTCCTCAAATTATACAAAATAATGTTTATTACATTTACATTGTAATCTATTTGAATTTTTTTTTTTTTTTCAGTGCTAATGATCTTTTTAGCTGATAGTTAAGCGGATGGCCGGATGAAAACTGCATATCCTGCATGCTTTCAGACAATATTTTAAAAATAACAGCTTCCCTTTCGAAGTTACGCAAACCTTCCTCTGAGACGACTCTTGGGATGGGAAGTGTTAAGGAATTAATGAAAATGATACATCAATAAATACTTTGAAGGGTGGTTTTTTTATCCTTGTCTAGTTATGTAGCAAACATTTGAAAACAACAGTAATACTGGCATATTCAAGAGATGAGTAAAAAATGGAACTAAAAGTAAAAAATAAGTAGCTCTATAATTACAATCTTAATAGCAAATAATGTTGTAATTATTATTTTCCTTCATGAAACTTGACAGTGAGAATCCTGTTGCAGCTTCTTAGGCAGTATAGAATTTTACTTTATGATAAATACTGAAGGGAGAAGCTTTGCAGAACGACCTGTGTTAGTGCTACAAATAACATCATCAAAATAGGTGTGTATTTGCTGTCTTTACTTTTTTTAGAGCACCCATGTAGTACAAATAAATTTTTGTAGAATGGCGTTATTGAGACATGTAAAGTGATGCTTGTATACAATGTGCTACTGCTACAAATGACTTTTTTCTCCCTTATTGCTATGATGATTTTTTCCCTGATTAGCCGTATCCCTCATCTAGTTGCAGTTGTCGTACAGATTCGTTTGGACTACTAATAGAGAACTTTGCTTACTAAAAGTAGTTTGAATTAGACGATTTTCAACTCGGTGGTATTAGGATGGAAGACATCAATTACTCGTAACTATTTGGTAGATGGAATAGTACTTTTGCCACCTCTTGATGTAGTAGAAGATTGCGTTGTGTTTTGGATTATATTTCCAGGTTTCAGGCTGCCGCAAGCCTGAGGGTTTCACCTGCATCTGCGCAGAACTTGTTAGAAGTCGACTTGTTAGGTGGCACGACAAGGCGTTCAGGGGTCAGATGTGATCTGGGTTTGTCTGGAGCATGCCAAAGAACTTTCTGGTGACATTTGACTCTCTTGAGAAATTTTATCATGTAACAGCCTCTTATTACTAGCTCACAAACCCACGTGTTCAGTTAACTACAGATATGTCTCCTATGAATTACCTAGGAGAAATGTACTATGTTTCTGGGTATACAGACCACCTGGAAATAATTTTGAGGAAGTGGAACACCATGATTTGAGAAAATTGTCTTGAAATCATCCTTAATCATCCATCTAGTCTAGTGGAGGTTGTCCCTACCCATGGCAGGGGGGTTGGAACTAGATGATCTTTGAGGTCCCTTCCAACCCAAACCATTCTATGATTCTGTGATTAATCAGAATCAGTGTAAAGAAAGATGAAATACTCTCAAATATTTTTAATATTTGAATACTTTTAAATGGTGAAACGGAACAGTAGGAAGCTCATGGGTTTTCTAGTGCAAAAACTAGCAGTTCTTGTACAAACTCTCAAAGACTATTTGAGAGCCTTCAGAAAAATAACTTTCTGTATCATATTCTGTTACGCTTTCAAAAAGTAAACTTTCTTATTCTCCTTCATAGGAAAAAATAATTTAAAGCACTCTGTGGCCTTTGGAATTCCAGGATTGCATTAATGTGCGGAAAATATTCTTGAGTAGATGCTGCTTCCCTTTACCCTAACATGGTTTTTTCCCAGTTGTTCCAGTTCTCATTACTCTTTGAATGCTTGATACACAATTGCCTATCACTTCCTTTAAAAGTAGTCATTAATACAAGAAATAATTTGAGAATAGATTAATCCATTATTCCTGATTATTTTCCTAATGTGTATATATAAAAACTAACGTTTGGAAAATTATTGCTTTATGCTGCCAGCTGGGAGGTTCCACCCTTTCCGTTTTCCCAGCCCTGGTGCTTGCTCGACCACTCTGTTGGATGACTTGACTTGTTAAAATAGCATAAACCCTTGCAATTTTTTGCTGGGTTTGTTTGCTGCCATTTCAGAGAGTTAAATCGCTCGCAAAGGGCCCAGAGCAAGGTACCTTGCTGGAATTGCATAGCAGGAAGGAGTGGGAATTTCCTTTCTGGTATTGATGGACAGTTATTGGAGCTCCCGCTTGAGAAGCAGATACCCTGACACATCAAACAGAGCAGCTGAGCTATCATGAGAATGTGTGATACATTTTCATAGCTACATCAGACCAAGTGCCAGAGTAGAAGCAGAGCCTGGTCTCTGTGTGGGGGGTACAGATTACAAAATGTGGATCTTCATCAGAGTTACTGGTTGGAGTTAACCTCCTGCTAGTCAAAAGTGTTCAGTCTTTGAGTCTTTTTTCAGCATCTTTGGAAACACATTTGCTACCTTAACAGGTAGAGGGTCAGGGAATTTTTCTATTGCTAATTGTTATGTTTTCAGAGCAATCCTTTCAAAGAATTGATTTCTATTATATTGCAGTGCAATGCTGCCTATTATTAAAAAAAAACCCCAACCCCCCCCAAAAAAACCCTCAACCAAACCACAAAAAACTTTTGCTATGTTTTCTTTTACCATTTATATTAGTTTTGACCTTTGTTCTTTGTGCCATCACTGACAATTGACACTCAAATACAAAGCCTTATTTTCAGTGCAGTCACTCCTTTGGTGGTAATATAGTAATTTGTGGAGATAGTAGAAGGAAAGTTCCTCAAAGTTGTAGGTGTTTCTCATATATTAACAGTGACATTCTACTACAGTGCCGTGTTTTAATTTTAATTTCTGGATTTCATGATACTGATATTCCTTGAATACAGTGAGAACAAGTGTCTTCTCAAAAAGACTTGGGAATTGGAGGTAGCAAATGCCTTGCTAAGCCTTTCGCATCGAGCCTACTGCTTTTTTCCATGTAGTTATTCAGAAATGTACTCCTTTCACATTTCAGATAAATACTTTTTTCTTCAGTGGATTTGGCTAGAATAAATTTTGTAATACATAAGGGGGTAAAAAAGCCTAAGTCTAAATCAACCGTAGCTTTGCGTCTGTCTTTGTGGAATAGGCAGTTATTGATTATCTATACATCAGGTAAGTCTCTTTCTAATGCCAGGAAGTAATTTTATTATGTCTCAAAGCATGCATTTAAGAAGTTATTAAAAGTTTATTCAATACTGCGGTGAAAGATCTGTCTAGCTACTATGTCTTAATAAGCACTTTGTTTAAATATCTTGCACATTTTAAGTACAGTATAATATAATTTCTTTTTTTTCCTTACATTTTCTAATTCCACTGGGGTGTCTTTTTAACATTATGAAGAAATACGTCTACAACTTTTCTTTGTTTAGTGTTTCAAAGCCATTTTATATGTGTCTGTTATGACCACATACATGGCTGCTTCTTTATCCAGCTCACCTTCTCAGAGTGTCATGCATTCTACACATTTTGGAAGAAATTACCATGGGACAATAGGGCGATTAAGATGCTTCATAATTAAGAATGTTTCTGGACAATTTCCTCAGTAATTAAGGGCATGAGTGTTTCATATTTTATAAGGAAATAGGCAAAATCCAGCAGCAAATTTCCTTGGCTAACTTTGTGTATAAAAGAAAGTTGAATGCTGCAAGTCAAGGGCAGAGGTCCACCTGAAGCAGCGTGGGTGGCTTCGTCACACGGTTGTGTGGGTGACATTTCAAGAAGCTTTTCACTCTCGAGTCCAAATGACTCCGTACCAACTCAGAGATGGATCAAGTGAAGGCAGCTGTCAGTATAAACCAAAACTGGAACTCGGACTCACGGAAGTGTTTAATGAGATGCCCAGCCTCTTGTGCACCCCCAGCCTCCTCGCTGGTGGGGTGGGGTGAGCAGCGGCAAAGGCCTTGGCTCTGTGTGAGCACTGCTCAGCAGGAACGAAAACATCTCTGTGTTTTCAGCACTGTTTTCAGCACAAATCCAAACCAGCCCTGGACTAGCTACTATGAAGAAAATGAACTCTATCCCAGCCCAAACCAGCACATCATCTCAGAGTCTGTCGTGTTATTCCATATCTGCTATGTGTGTAGGTATCTTTGAATTTTCTGGAGGATACTTTAATAGGTTTTCCTGTTGTTAATGGACGGAGTGAATGTAGAATCTATGGCTGAACAGAGTGTCTCATTGAAGTGTCCCACACTTAGCGTCTGCAGGGCAAATTAAGTTGGACAGACCACAGAAAGGGCAGTTGTTAATTGAATTTTATGCCTTTTCTTCCTGGTTTTAGCACTGCTAGAGCATGAAGATGAATGTTTGTGGCCACATCTCCAAACCAAGATTAGTTCTCCCAACCTGTACTGAGTGTTTTGCTATTCAGATTTAATTGTGGTTTTCCTTTCCCGTATTTTGTAATACGTTTCCTGTTTTAAGTCTTCAGTGGCAGAATTACCTTTACAGAAAGCTTATACTGTGTGCTTTGGAGAAAGACTTAATACATTATTTTCCTGTGTATTGTATAACGTATTGCAAAACATGGACCCACCATTTTGACAGGAATTAACTCTCCTTCTACATTTGGGGTTTGGTGTGGGTTTTTTTGATATTTTCCCCCTCCTCTTCCTCAAAGGGCTGCTATTCCTCCCTCGCAGCCCTTCTGGAAAGTCTTCACAGCACCAAGCCGCAGTCCTCTTATCAAGATGAGCTTTGAAACAGTTGTAATTCCTGTGATTATGTATCCGTCTGTCCCTGTTATCCCTTTCCTTTAACCTTGCTCCCTGCCCCGACACCTGCTGCCGGGGTAGGCTTGGCAGACGCACGGACACAGACAGCAGGACAGAAGGGTAGCGGCGTTGCTCTTTTAGGAGCCTCCCTGTTGCCTGTCCTCCCTGAGAGGACCTTTACGTAGCGGAGTTAAATGCTACTGATGGTAACCGCCTAACCCTCATTAGCACTGCTAGTATGCCTCATATCCTAATGATTGCCAGTTCCAGAAGGGGTTTATTATGTTTTCTGCCAAGAATCGGGTACTGCTAATAGAGGTATGCGGACTGATCTAAATACTGATTATTTAGCATACTTGGTGCATTTGTATCAAAATTTCCGGAATCCCTTGCTGCTGGAGGTTGCAACAGTAACCGAGGTAGTTCCATAGAAAGTTGTTTTTCTTTTCGTCAATACAGACATACAGTTATGTGGCAATCCTTACTAAACCAAGTTGCTACCGTTAGCACAGATGAGCTGATCTGCCTTATCCAACCCTTTATTGCAGTAAGTTCAGTCTTAGGCAGCTCAGTTCTGTGGTGCACAAGGTGCTCAGCACATGCTGAGAGGCAATTGTACAGATAAGACCTTGGCATGAAGGATATTTTCAAATACCGCACGTAGGATCCCTGCAGTTTGTTGCCAAAAGTGTTTGTTGGTATGAAAAAAAAAAAAAAAGTACTGCAGCTTTAAAGACAAATTGATGCCATTAGTTCACATTCATTATTTCATCTAGCAGCCTGGTGAGGAAAATTACAATCCCCATCGCAGCACCATTTGGTATTTTCTAAGGCAGCTAGGAATTACTGCTGTTTGGTGTCTCTTGGTATAAGTAAGTAGAACACTTAACATGTGTGCATGGTGTGTTTCCTTCTGTGCAGTCAACTTTCTGTTCCTTGGAAGTGGATATTCTTCTGAGTTGTTTTGTTTAAAATTTGAAGCAGATAGTCTCCTATGAAACCACCTGCTGTACTTAGTATAGCTGGTATACCAAAGTACCAGCGTTACGTAATTTGGCACTGCTGTCCCTGCTTGAGGGATGCAAATTCTCTTTTTCTAAAGGGATGTAGGATTAAAGTCGTAGAATCACATTTGTGCTCAAAAAGAGACAGTGTTCATAGGCTAGGAAATGTCTGCAAATGCGACAGAGTCCTACCCCTGCCTGCTGGTAACTTATCAGTGTATTGCAGGGTGATAAATCCGCAAGTTAGGAAGTCTGGTTTTGAGGGAGAGAGCAAAGACCATTAGAGCTGACTTTGTCAGAATATTTATTCCACTTTGGAAAATTATTTATTCTTGGCTGATACTCATTCTCAGGTTTTTGATTCCTTCAAAAATAAAATAAAGTTCATGAGTTTTTCTTGCTATGCATTCTGCTGCAGAACTTCAAGTGAAATCTAGGTGGGTGTTCAAACTCATTCCTTGGGCTGCAGGGTACAGAGAATGGCTGCTCTGGACCGGTGCTTAGCTTTTGGAGTCAACTCGCACGGATGATACTTGGATTTCTGCAGATAATCGTGGGGGAGCATGGAGAGGAAATGCCTTACCTATTGCCCTGGCTAAGAACCCTTAATGAGGACAACATCAAAACACAAGTTGGTGAGTGCTCAGAAACTAATTCTCCTCCTCAAACAATTCTAAAACCTAAATGAACTTTTAGAACAAGTGAAGTTTGTGTCTTACTTCTTCCTGACAACTTTTTATAGAAGCGGGTGGTGTATGGCATGGTTCAGCACATTCTTCCTTCTCCAGCAAGGGGGGGAAGTAAGTAAATAACTTGTTTAGCATGGTGGTTGCTGCAAGCCTAAATACAGACCAAGTGAATCCTATCTAGAATGTCATTTTACTGACGTCTGACAGAAATTCAGGCTGTATTCTTGGCTATCATCTTCAAGGGTATGTTCTTTGATTTAAATTATCAGCAGTACTTTAGTGCATAACAAAGTTAAGTGTTCCCAAAAGTGATTAAAATGCAGAGCTTCTGAAAAAAAAAGATAAATAATTTTGAAGGAAAGTACTGTAGCATTTCTTTGAGTTTCTAAAAAGCTAGTTTCCATGGTGTTTTGAATCTGGTTTAACACTTCTCTGTTTTTGCTATCCGGTCCAGAAGATCTATTTTCTTACTTACATTAAGTTAGATAATCATTTTGTCTGTGCTAACTGTAATCTTAAAGGACGCATACCCTAACAGGAATTGTCTGCTGTACTGCATACAAAAGATATAATAATTTCTTCATGGTTGCCACTTCTGTTTATGAAAGGCTATAACTGAGTGACTGTATTTGCAGCTCCCTGCCAGTAAATAATCCAGGCTGCGGATGCCAAACAAGCACTGGCATGTGACAGCACAATAGTAATGGTTCCTGGAGCTTGTGCTAACATCGCTGGTGCCACGTAAAAATGATTTGTGAAAAAGATGGATACCAACAAATATTACCAATGTTATCAGTTGTTTAGTTTACAATAATTTTCCCTGCTGAGCAATATATTCATGGTATTATCAGTTTACATTAGTTTACATTTTGAAATGGTAGCAGAGATGAGAGAGAAATTTGGCATAAATATTTTAACTTTTCTAAATATGTAGTTCCTTTGAATCCCTGATGATAGTCACCATGACATTAGTAAAAGAAAAAAACTTTTATGAAAGTTTTATTTGTGGAAGTAATCACTTGTGAAGTTGAAATGTATTTATGATATAACTATTCATGAATCCAGTGGAATTGTTATCTCACAGGTCTTTCTCTTCTTTACATGTCTCTGATCAATATTGGTTGAACTATGGCTAAACTTTGAAGAAAATAAATTAATTAAATTGTCATTGCCACCAGTGTACTTTGCTGAGAACTGTTCAGGTAGTACACTGTTTTTCAGACCATGGAAAGAAGCACTGTAGCAGGGGAAAGTTATGGAAGCAAAATATACGATTAACCCCTCGTGAAGGGGGGAAGTGGCATCAATTTTAGTCTCATAGGTAGCAGCCATTGAAGTCAGTGTGAAACTTGAAGGGCTTATCTGTATTATTGGATGAGGGTGACCCCTGTGTCTGCTGCATTAACCTCGAACCTGAAAGTGTGGGAAAGCTTGGTAAAAAGCTTTCTAAACTGTGCGGGTGTTGGTTACGTGCCATTTGTGTTGTAACTGGAACTCCCTTGCTTACCTTGCCACTCTAAAGAATATTCATTTGAATTGGTTGAATTTATTTTTTTTAAGTCGATATGATTCTCTAAGAATATTTGGTGTTTTAAAATTATTCAAATATGTAAATGTTTAAAATGGTTTCTAATAATGTTTGAGAAATTCAGTACAATCATTCAGTTTCTCAAACATTATTTTTTCCCCCCAAAGTTGCCAGTTTGTGCAAAAATCACTTTACCACGGAGTTCCCTATTAGTCTTAGATAAAAGAGTTGGCATCCTGCTCTACCTCTTAAGTAATGCATAGCTTTGATCATCCTCTCTCCTAACGTGAAGAGTCTTCACTTAGCTCTTAATCTTTGATATTTTGCGGTGAAGCTCTGCTACGGCAATGGATAATTAAAATGGAAGTACAATGCCCTGACTAGTTATCACTGCAATTGTGTTTACAGAACTTTAAATTATCTTTTCCTAAGGACAGATTTTTAGATTCAGTCATTTAATTAGTTTGTGTCTCTGTTTGTATGCACACATGTGTAGTAGTAGTAGTAATAGCTGCCAGGATAACAATATTTGCCCTAGAATTTGTAAATACAATCTTTTGCTATTTACACTCTGCCATTTACAAGATCTGATATTTTAATCTCTAATGCAGAGATTTCCAGAATCCTGACCAGGTCTGTTATTGGTTTGGTATGAAAGCTAATGCTTCGATCCCCACAGGGAGATGATGTTTGTGTTTGTAATGATTGTGAAAAATTTCATTAAACATTGTGAAGGCTGGGGGTTTTTTGGTTTGTTTTGGGGGTTTTTTGGTTTTGGGTGGTTTTTTTTTTTTTTGAGAAAGATTACGGAAATAGCTACATTTGATGAAATATCTAACAGTAACAGCATCATGCTCCCAGGTGGAACATTGAATAAGCTAGAGACCAGGTGGCACTTCGTAAATGCTGTGTCCATGCTGGATTGGCGGGTTTCAATCATTTCTGAGTGCAAAACAGAAACACCAGGAAAAACACTATGAACTTCAAAACCAGTTGGAAGTTTAAGAGCAATCATGGTGGGCCTCAAAATACTCCAGGGAAGACGATGAGGTTTTCTGACTGTGCAGATGGAAAATAGACACGCAGCATCTTAAGCCACACGCTAAAAAATTAAAGCCTTTGACCGCGCTGGTTTTGAAGACCCTTGTTCCTCACTCACTGTCGTTTGATTTATTTATTTTATTTTGTCCTGAAACCCATGTAAGTAAAAATGAAACCACTCTTCTTCAGAAGCTATGTAGCCTTGAAAATAACAAGAAACCCAGCTGCGTTCATTTCTGTATAATGTGGAAAGGAAGTAATTTCTATATGATTAAGTTTCACAGTTAGTTTTATGGATTTCTTGATATCAAGACACTCTCAACTTAGCATTTTAAACAATATTGGACTCTGCAATTAATTCATGCCATGATTACTAGTTAGTCTTTTGAATATTGCTTCCATTGTTTTGACTTTTAATTGGTAAGAAATTTCTTAACTATTTATTTTATTGGAATTTTTAATAGTTTTAATTATTGTGATTTGAATAAGGACTTGGCACCAGAATCAGAGAAAATTAGTATTGGACAGATGGGTGTCACAGTAATCAGCATGCGAGAAATACCTGGGCAGATTAAAAAGAATCTTGTCACATTTAACCTTCTGTATAGTTTCTCTTTGCATAAACAGATAGCAAGCATATTAGAAATCTTACAGGAAGTTTGCTGAGGTAAGACATTATTTCTTGCCTAGAAACACCATTGATATTTTATAATTACAATACAAAGCTTGGTTATGCCACATTGTGACAGACATTTTGTCATCATCCTAGTCATTACTATTAATGTGTCTTTGAATGCAGGATAAAATAGAAAGCTTTAGCTCGAACTGGTTTTGATCTGACACGGGTTTTTGCACAGTATAAATAAATTTTGTATTACTGTTGTATCTGTGCTCAACTCTCCCGTACAGCCAGTCAGTAAGAGCAATGCCATTTGGCTTCCTTTTTGCTTTAAGGAACAGCACCGTATTTTCTTCTGCCACCTTAATGTTGTGAAGACCTTCCCCTGAGCTTTGGGAGAAACGGATTGTTATTACAGTAATTGGGTAGTCTATGACAACTTGCGATAATTTCTTTATTAATAATGTTTCTTAATATGGAAAAACGACATCTTTGTGTGTTTGAATTCAGCTGCCCTGACAAAGCTAATTGCTCCTCAAGAGATGCCATCCTGGGATGTGCTGGGAGTGTGAAAAAGAACAACTGCTGACTTCAGTAACTTTTTTTCCCAGCAATTTAACATTTTTCATATAATTAGCCCTGGCGTTCTTCTTAGATTAACAGATCTACTAATAATATTGTGCTTTAAAAGCTGCAAACCGAGGAGAACATAACGTAAAGCGTATTCAAAGGGTGCCAGCTCATTACTCTGACAGGTTTGGTAAGTACAACATAGTTAACCTTTAACCTTCACAAATGCTGAAGTACATTTCAAATACAATTTGATCATATATTGTAAGTTTATAGATTTGTGTTTTACTTGAATAATAGGGTAATCTTCTGAAATGAGCTTTCTGATTATTTTGATTGCAATCAGATTCTTTCTAAAGAGAAATTATAATTTGGCTGTATCATCCACTTCATTAACTGAAAATCTAACTAGAGGGAAAAGGGAACACCCCATAAATATATCTGGGGTTTTTTTATATATAGCTATATATACACATATATTTTTGTGTGTGTGTGTATATAGATAGATAGATGGATATTGAACAGAGTTTTTCTCGTCAGTCCAAATAATGCATTAAAATCTAATAATCCAAATGGTCATTAATAGAGAAAAGCTCTTTAACAGTGTAGGAAAAGTTATACAAAATATTGCTAGTGCCCGTCGCTTTTCCCTGCCGTCCACTCGCCCTACCAGCAAGCTGTGGGTTGCCATTTTAGCTCTGCCTCACCAAGTCCCAGGCGGCCGGCGGGGTTTACAGCCAGCGCATGGCACCGAGACGTCTGCAAGGCGGGGGTCTCCTTGGCTTGGGGTCTGCCTGGGGCTCCGTGCGTGTTTCCGTATCGGTTCTCTTCTCCTTTGCTCTCAGGTGCGCCATGGCCACGACTGCCGTGAAGGGCTGGTGGCCGTTAGGGCGAGCGCCCGGCCTTGCCGTGCTGTTGCCATAACCGGTGCCTGCAGCGCCGGAGCTACGCCGGGAGTCGCGCGGCTGCCAAAGGGGACAGCCAAAACCACCAAAGCCAAGGCCCGAGACCTACCCTGCCTGTCAGGTCAGTAAAGAGCTCATGGCTTTCTGCTTGTAATGGCAAAAGTTGTAAAGGCGGGGCTTATATCCCTTATTTTGGGTCTTTCTTGTGTAATTTTCAAAATCGTCAAGAATTACAGTCTACTATACAGGGGAAACGCACAGATTAATATTCTCTTCCAAAGCCCTCGCAGTCCTGGCAAAGCACGCTGGCGCTGTGCGGGGAGAGTCTTAGGAAAACCTAGTGTAAAATAAAGTAAATGAAACTGTTCTGAACTTCAGTAAACAGATTTTGGAAATAATAACCATCAGATGATTAGGTCAGTTATAACAAGTTATAACAATCAGAAAAGTAGGAGGCCTGATAGCAAAACCGGTGTAGACAATGCACTAGGAAATGCGGGGGAAGGGGTCTGTGTTCAAAAACATCTGGGAAGACCCTGCTTGTAAGAAAGTTCCACTGCAGAAACCAATTGATGTGATGATTGTGAACAAGCAGTGAGCTTCTGAACACTGACCTAAGTTTGCTTGCCTTCTATCAAGAGTTCAGGGGGCCTTAGTAATAGGGAATAAAAGGAACAAAGACTGAATTGAATCTTTAATTTGCATTAGCATGTCCTCTCAAATACCTGGTTACACCTTAATACAGACTTCCTTCAGCTCAAAGCAACTGTCTTTTTGTTATAACACGGATGTATTAAAAGTTGTGTCTGAAAGTCTTAACCAATTTTCATTGGTGGAAATCTAGATTTCGCAGTAATACAAGCATGGCTAGCAAAACCCACAGGTTTAAGGGGATGTTTACATAGATTATAAGATGCTAATTTTATCAA